>NW_026652292.1:37897195-39165057 GCF_009828535.3 Hylobates moloch
GTGTGTGTGTGTGTGTGTGTGTGTGTGTGTGTGTGTGTGTGTGTGTGTATTAGTCAGGGATATTAAGGGAGAGAGAACCCATAGGAGATAAATAGAAGATAGAGATGATAGATAGATAGATGATAGATAGATAGATGATAGATGATAGATAGATAGATAGATAGATAGATAGATAGATAGATAGATAGATAAATAGGAGATTTATTAGGATAATTGGCTCATGCAATTCTGGAGACTGAGAAATCCCAGGGCAGGCCATCTACAAGCTGGATACCCAGGGATGCCAGTAGTGTGGCTCAGTCCAAGTCCAAAAGCCTCAGAACTAGGTAAGCCAGTTGTATAACTTTCAGCCTGAGGCTGAGGGACCGTGAACCCAGGGGGATACCAGTGCATGTCTTGGAGTCCGAAAGGCCAGAGGGAATGGTGTTCTGATATCCGAGGGCAGGAGAAAAAAACTTCCTTTCCTCTGCCTTTTAGTGTTTTGCTTTCTTTTATTTTGTTTTGTTTGTTTTGAGATGTAGTCTCCCTCTGTCACCCAGACTAGAGTACAGTGGTGTGATCTCAGCTCACTACAAACTCTGCCTCTGGCGTCCAAATAATCCCAAGACCTCAGCCTCCCCAGTAGCTGGGATTACAGGCGCACACCACCATGCCAGCTAATTTTTGTATTTTTAGTAGAGTTGGGGTTTCACTATGTTGGCCAGGCTGGTCTTGAACTCCTGATCTCAGGTGATCCACCCACCCAGCCTCCCAAAATGTTGGGATTACAGGCATGAACCACCGCACCCAGGCTTCCTTTGCTTTTTATTCTACCCAGGCTGCCAGCCAACTGGATGGTGCCTGCCCACATTGAGGGCAGATCTTTCCCACTCAGTATGGCATCTCATGTGTGCCAATATCCTCTGGAAACACTCTCACAGATATACCTAGAAATAATGCTTGATCAGCTATATAGGGATCTCTTAATCCAGTCAGCCTGATATCTAAAAATAAACTTCACTATTTATATCTCTATCATCTATCTATCTATCTATCTATCTATCTATCTATCTATCATCTATCTATCTCTACATATCTATCTCTACCTATCTATTTATCTGTCCATCTATCCAGAGAAAGAAAGAGAGAGAGAGAAAGATTTATAATGAGGAACTGGCTCCAGGTAATTGTGAAGGCCAACAACCAACAGGAGAGCCAATAGTCACATTCTAGAACAGCCTACAGGCATGAAACCCAGGAAGAACTGAAGTTTCAGTTGAAGTCCAGAGGCATGACAAAAACCAGTCTGTTTAAAAGCAGTCTAGCAAGAGGCATTCCCTCTTGCTTGGGGAATGGTCAGACTTTTTGTTCTATTTAGGCCTTCAGCTGATAGGATGAGGTTCACCAAAATTCGGATAAACAATCTGCTTTACTCAGTCTGCCAATTTAAATATTAATCTCATTCAAAACATCCTCAAAGAAACATCCAGAATAATTGTTGACCAAATATCTGGGCAGCCTTTGGCCCAGTGAAGTTTACACATAAAATTAACCATCACCACCTCATACTAAGTAGAAGATTTGGGGAAAAAAACAAAGATGATGAGTAGATATGTGGGGATCTAAACAAATATTGACTATATAAGAAAAGAATAATAGAAATTAACCTGGTTAAACAAAAAGAAAGCAAAAACTGAAATATTGGGTTACATTAGCATTTAAATTGGGGGGGCAGGGAAGAAGGTGTCTGGAATTAGAACAGTCAAAGGTTACTGAATTATTTTTGAGGTGGCTAGAGCTATTAATTCCAGACTTGTTAAATTATTTGTTCTAAAATACCTAGAGCAACTTCTAGAAAGTAGACAACAATTTTATTTGCCAATTTATGGGCCTGAAACTTCCCAATGTAACTCTAAGAGAGATAAAGAACCAGTGTTTCTGGGCACCCAGAAAGAGGAATGTGAGATAGGACTTGAACACAGCATTGTCTCTGCCACAGATTTAATAATGTTCAAACTAGTAGAGGAGGGGGAAGGTGTCATGAGAAAAGTGAAATATCTAATCCAAAAAGAGGCAAGAAATGAGGGAGGGCAGAGAAACAGAAAATGTAGAACAATGAAAGAACAAAATAAAATGATACAAATAAATCAAATATATTTGTTATCATGGTAAATATAAATACACTAAACTCTCATTAAAAGACAAAGAGACTGTATCTTTTTAAAGACAGTTACTCAAAAAAACACAAGAAATTAGTATATGTAGTAAACAGAATAGAAAAGAGTAAATCTTTTGAGTGGGAAGATAATAGATAAATTCTAAAAGTGGAAAACCAAGAAGTACCAATATAAAGCATGTTCTTTAGAGAAATTACAATAAATAAATAATGATCAGAAAGTTTAATTGTCTCTGAGCAGCAGGAAGTCAGGGCAACAGTGGGATCTACTGTTTTCCATACAAGACCTTGTATGGTAAACAACCATTTTTATCTTCAAACTGTGTACATGTATAAATTTTTATTTATTTATTTTAAACAAGAGTTCCTTACTATGCTACCTTTCAGTTAGGTTATTTTGTTTCACTACATGGTATGTTTAAGCTTAGTTGTGAAATAAATAACTCATGACTAAATTCTACACATTTCCTAATAATGAGTATATAGATCCAAGGTTTAATCAATATATATTGGAAAATGGATAAATAGTGAATTAAGGAATGAAAAATTAAATGTTCATTTTGTATTGAATGTCAAAACCATATATAACCTCCTTTAATTACTATAAACAGAAAAAATTAGAACAATTTGCTGAAAATTTCTGACATATTGTTTGTCATTATCAAGAAATAATCTGACTATAATATAGAAATTTAAGAAAATACTGAATAAACTATAAATCATATTTTTAAAAATTCATCAGAGAGATAAAGATGCACAGACACCTAAATGACCAAAACCCAGAGAGGGACAATCCCTAACGTGAGCACAGTCTGGAAGATTCTTTCACTTCTTGGGGTCACAGGGCACTGAGAAGTAAGCCCACCACACACCAGGAGAATTTGCCCCAACCTGAAGAAACCAGCTAAAGTTTAATAACCCTGTGGGATATGCTATAGATGAGACACTGAAGAAGCCCCAGACAGAACTAGCTCACCTTGCCCATTGTTTCCCCAAGAGATTTCTTTTTTTTACTTAGTGTGTGGCTGCTTGCGGGAGCTGTAAAGCAAAAAGGAATATCCAGTGATGGAGCCCGTACCAGTGCATGAGAATCAATTACGTATGTCTCTTCCTGAGTCTGCATTCAGTAACATGTCAGTAGACTGAAAATGCACATGGTGGCAGCATTCATACTACAGACATCAGCAGATGCTGCAAATCAGACTTTCTTTTTAGGACAGTTCATTAAGCATTTACCAGCACACCACCGGCTACATTCCATGGTACAGGATACTGCAGGCTGGGCAGAAAAGTTGAGTATAGTCTCAAAGTGCCTAAAACTCAAGCCTTGGTGGAAGAAGTAACCTAAATCTGCTCTGAGGGCATTTGTAACTAGTGGTGAACCGAAATTAAATACAGCCCAATCCTGACCTAGATTAATTCATAATGAGAAGAGATCAGCTCCTAACTCCCGACAGAGGAAACAGTGTACACTTTCTGGAGCTAAATACTATTTATTTCAATCTCTTCTTTTTTATACACAATATACAACATATCAAAATAACTTTCATATAAGCAAAAGTAGGAATATACCATCCACCAGAAGAGAAAAACTGTTCCGTGAAGTAGACTCCCAGAAAATCCAGATGCAAGAATTAGAAAACAAGAACTTAAAAATACCTATTATAAATATGTTGCGGAAATAAGATAAAAAGGTAGATACCATGGGTAAAAAAGATAATGAATCTCAGTGGAGAAATAAAAAAAATTAAGAAGTAAACAAAGGGAAATTTCTGTAACTGGAAAGTATAATATACCCTATGAAGAATTCATATAATAGGGTCAATGACAGACATAACAGAGCAAAAGAAAAGATCAGTAAACTCCGATAAGTCAATAGAAATTATCCAAACAGAAGCACCAAAAAATGTAGTATATATACATTAAAACGCACATATTTTACATACAGAGTTCATTCTCAGCATCTGTGGAGGATTTGGTTCCAGGACCTCTTGTGGATACCAAAATCTAGAGATCTTTAAGTCCCTGTTACAAAATGCTGTGGTATTTGCATATAACCTACACACCTTCTCTTGTATACTTTAAATCATCACTAAATCATTTATAATACCTAAAATACTGTAAATGCTATTTAATTCATTGTTATACTCTTTAGGGAATAATGGCAAGAAAAAAAGTCCATACATGTTTAGAACAGATGCA
Source organism: Hylobates moloch (assembly GCF_009828535.3). NCBI lineage: Eukaryota > Metazoa > Chordata > Mammalia > Primates > Hylobatidae > Hylobates > Hylobates moloch. The sequence goes on from NW_026652292.1 coordinate 37,901,553, forward strand.
ATTTTTTAAAAAAAATTTTCAATCTTTGGTATATGAAATCCATGGATGCAGAATCCATGAATATGGAAGGACAACTGTATACATAAATACATATACATATGTACTTGCATGTACGCATACACACATTGAAAGAGAGAGAGGGAATGAGGCAAACAAAATATATAAATAGATCGGCCGGGCGCAGTGGCTCATGCCTGTAATCCCAGCACTTTGGGAGGCGGGCGGATCATGAGGTCAGGAGATCAAGACCATCCTGGCTAACATGGTGAAACTCTATCTCTACTAAAAATACAAAAAAATTAGCAGGATGTGGTGGCGGGCACCTGTAGTCCCAGCTACTCGGGAGGCTGAAGCAGGAGGATGGCATGAACCCGGGAGGCAGAGCTTGCAGTGAGCCGAGATCGTGCCACTGCACTCCAGCCTGGACGACAGAGCGAGACTCCGTCTCAAGAAAAAAATGTATATGTATACACATATATGTGTATATATATATACACACACACACACATATACGTATATATATATACACACACACACACATATATACGCGTATATATATATAGATAGATTATGTGATTATGTTAAAGGATTTTTCAGAATCAGTAAGACATTAACTCACAGATTCAAAAAAGGGAACACATATAGAAGAAGCATTATAATCAATCTGCTAAAAAATCAAGGGTTAAAGAAAGGTAAAGAAGAAAATCTTAAAACTCGCCGGAAGTAAAAAGACACATATTCAGAAGAAAAACAGTAACATTTTGTCTAATGAATCATAGTAGTCTTTCGGGATTCTGAAATAATTAGCACTAATTCAGAGTCACAGGGAAAGGTAAATATTTGGGAATATGTGTACAATTTTTTAAAGACCATTAGCTGCTCATGGAAAAAAAACTGTGGATTTTGGAGTTTTTAACATTTGTAGAAGTAAAATTTGTGACAATAATAGCACAAAGGGAAGGAGATATAATGGAATTCTATTGTTTTCAGGTTCTTATTTTGTGAAATGATAAAATCCAATGTAGACTGTTATAAGTTAAGAATATATGTTGTAATCTCTGGGGAAAAATAAAAACTACTCAAAAGAGTAGGATTAAAAAGCCAATATACATAATTAAGTAAAATTAATCCAAAACAAGGCAGGAAATGAAGATGGTACAAATAGGAGAAATGAAAAACAAGTTGCAACATAGTAGTCTTGACCTAACGTATATGAGTAATGGACGGAATGCCCACCTCTGCTATCTTCTAGCTCTATTTTCCCACCTTTAGTTATTTTCTCATTTGTTAAGCCATTTGGAACCTTCATTTTTTAAAATTTTCATGAACAGGATCATAAAAACTTATCTCAAGAAGAGAAATAATATATTGATAATTTAAACAACTCTGATCAGATGAACTTATTAGTCTCCAGTTTAACACTAAAACCTTTTTAATTAATAGTGAGAAAGTTAGCAAATTATATCAAACAGAAATTGAGACCTCTGTGAAAAGACACACATAAAAAATTCAATATTCTATATTGACAACATTATAAAAATTAGGCAGTTATCTTCATGCACCATTTCTATTAAATTATTCTCAAAAAGTTATTCCCTTAGTAGTTGATTTCTTCATTATGTAAATTATGAAGCGATGCTTCATGCATGCTCTGGTATCCACAAGTATGCTACGAAGACACTTTCAGATATAGGAAGAGAAGAGGCATGCATGTGTCCATTTATATTTCTAGCAAAATTATTTTTTACTCAATGTGGTAAGCTTCAAATGAAAGTCACTAGTTTCCAATCTTTTTTTCCCAAGGATGATTGCCATGACAATCAAAAGTGCAAAATGTCCTCATTCATGGAGATATGTCCTGGAAAAATTGTCTCTAGTTCAAACTTTTTGGTAAAAGAAATTATAGTCTCACTGTTCTAAATAACTCTGGGATGAATCTTTTATTAAAATGAAGAATCCTTTTAAAATGAAAAGGTAGGCATGTTTCCGAAGCCACTTTAGCCTTGAGGGGAAAGCAATGTACCAATAGGGTCACAAAACAGTAATTCTTCTTCCTGCACTTTTGCCAGTAGAAGTCCCCACCTATTTATGAACACTGCTGGTTCTGTTTCAGGTAATCGGATTCTTATACACACTTATTGAACTTGCCATTTTTCTCCTCTCACCTCCCACTGAGAGACACTGATGTCTTCCCAGTGGTGAGGCCTTGTCCTTTTTCACTCCAGATGGTGACCGGTTCAATCGATAGTTCAAGCTACTCTGCCTATTCTATATTTGAATATTCCACAGCAGTAATCCACAGTAATTTCAAATAAAGTCTCCTTCTCCTGTTTTGGTTAAATTTATAACATAAGCTACAAACTAATACCATCAGTTTCATGATCTCTTTATAATTCACTGAGAGGACTACAAAATCATGTTTTTATTATTATTTTTTCTTTTTATTAAATTTATTTTATTTATTTTATTATATTTATTATGTTTATTATATTTTAAGTACATGTGCACAAACTGCAGGTTTGTTACATATGTATACATGTGCCATGTTGGTGTACTGCACCCATTAACTCGTCATTTACATTAGGTATATCTCCTAATGCTGTCCTTTCCCCAGCCCCCGATCCCACGACAGGCCCAGGTGTGTGATGTTCCCTACCCTGTGTCCAAGTGTTCTCATTGTTCAATTCCCACCTATGAGTGAGAACATGCAGTGTTTGGTTTTCTGTCCTTGCCATAGTTTGCTCAGAATGATGGTTGCCAGCTTCATCCATGTCCCTACAAAGGATATGAACTCATCCTTTTTTATGGCTACATAGTATTCCATGGTGTATATGTGTCACGTTTTCTTAATCCAGTCTATCATTGATGGACATTTGGGTTGGTTCCAAGCCTTTGCTATTGTGAATAGTGCCTCAATAAACATACGTGTGCATGTGTCTTTATAGCAGCATGATTTATAATCCTTTGGGTATATACCCAGTAATGGGATGGCTGGGTCAAATGGTATTTCTAGTTCTAGATCCTTGAGGAATCACCACACTGTCTTCCACAGTAGTTAAACTAGTTTACAGTCCCACCAACAGTGTAAAAGTGTTCTATTTCTCCACATCCTCGCCAGCACCTGTTGTTTCCTGACTTTTTAATGATCACCATTCTAACTGGTGTGAGATGGTATCTCATTGTGGTTTTGATTTGCATTTCTCTGATGGCCAGTGATGATGAGCATTTTTTCATGTGTCTGTTGGCTGCATAAATGTCTTCTTTTGAGAAGTGCCTGTTCATATCCTTCACCCACTTTTTGATAGGGTTGTTTGATTTTGTCTTGTAAATTTGTTTCTTTGTAGATTCTGGATATTAGCCCTTTGTCAGATGGGTAGATTGTAAAAATTTTCTCCCATTCTGTAGGTTGCCTGTTCACTCTGATGATAGTTTCTTTTGGTGTGCAGAAGCTCTTTAGTTTAATTAGATCCCATTTGTCAATTTTGGCTTTTGTTGCCATTGCTTTTGGTGTTTTGGTCATGAAGTCCTTGCCCATGCCTATGCCCTGAATGATATTGCCTAGGTTTTCTTCTAGGGTTTTTATGGTTTTAGGTCTAACATGTAAGTCTTTAATCCATCTTGAATTAATTTTTGTATAACGTGTAAGGAAGGGATCTAGTTTCAGCTTTCTACATGTGGCTAGCCAGTTTTCCATTTATTAAATAGGGAATCCTTTCCCCATTTCTTGTTTTTGTCAGGTTTGTCAAAGATCAGATGGTTGTAGATCTGTGGTATTATTTCTGAGGGCTCTGTTCTGTTCCATTGGTCTATATCTCTGTTGTGGTACCAGTACCATGCTGTTTTGGTTACTGTAGCCTTGTAGTATAGTTTGAAGTCAGGTAGCATGATGCCTCCAGCTTTGTTCTTTTGGCTTAGGATTGTCTTGGGAATGCGGGCTCTTTTTTGGTTCCATATGAACTTTAAAGTAGTTTTTTCCAATTCTGTGAAGAAAGTCATTGGTAGCTTGATGGGGATGGCATTGAATCTAGAAATTACCTTGGGCAGTATGGTCATTTTCACAATATTGATTCTTCCTATCCATGAGCATAGAATATTCCTCCATTTGTTTGTGTCCTCTTTTATTTCATTGAGCAGTGGTTTGTAGTTCTCCTTGAAGATGTCCTTCACATCCCTTTAAATTGGATTCCTAGGTATTTTATTCTCTTTGAAGCAATTGTGAATGGGAGTTCACTCATGATTTGGCTCTGTGTTTGTCTGTTATTGGTGTATAGGAATGCTTTTGATTTTTGCACATTGATTTTGTATCCTGAGACTGCTGAAGTTGCTTATCAGCTTAAGGAGATTTTGGGCTGAGACAATGGGGTTTTCTAAGTATACAATCATGTCTTCCACAAACAGAGACAATTTGACTTCCTCTTTTCCTAGTTGAATACCCTTTATTTCTTTCTCCTGCCTGATTGCCCAGGCCAGAACTTCCAACACTATGTTGAATAGGAGTGGTGAGAGAGGGCATCGCTGTCTTGTGCCAGTTTTCAATGGGAATGCTTCCAGTTTTTGCCCATTCAGTATCATATTGGCTGTGGGTTTGTCATAGATAGCTCTTATTATTTTGAGATACATCCCATCAATACCTAATTTATTGAGCGTTTTTAGCATGAAGCGTTGTTGAATTTTGTCAAAGGCCTTTTCTGCATGTATTGAGATAATCATATGGTTTTTGTCTTTGGTTCTGTTTATATGCTGGATTACGTTCATTGATTTGCGTATGTTGAACCAGCCTTGCATCCCAGGGATGAAGCCCACTTGATCATGGTGGATAAGCTTTTGATGTGCTGCTGGATTCGGTTTGCCAGAATTTTATTGAGGATTTTTGCATCGATATTCATCAGGGATATTGGTCTAAATTTCCCTTTTTTGTTTGTGTCTCTGCCAGGCTTTGGTATCAGGAAGATGCTGGCCTCATAAAATGAGTTAGGGAGGATTCCCTCTTTTTCTATTGATTGGAATCATTTCAGAAGGAATGGTACCAGCTCCTGTTTATACCTCTGGTAGAATTCGGCTGTGAATCAGTCTGGTCCTGCACTTTTTTGGTCGGTAGGCTATTAATTATTGCCTCCATTTCAGAACCTGTTATTGGTCTATTCAGAGATTCAACTTCTTCCTGGTTTAGTCTTGGGAGGGTGTATGTGTCGAGGAATTTATCCATTTCTTCCTGATTTTCTAGTTTATTTGCATAGAGGTGTTTATAGTATTCTCTGATGGTAGTTTGTATTTCTGTGGGATCGGTGGTGATCTCCCCTTTATCATTTTTTATTGCGTGTATTTGATTCTTCTCTCTTTTCTTCTTCATTAGTCTTGCTAGCAGTCTATCAATTTTGTTGATCTTTTCAAAAAACCAGCTCCTGGATTCATTAATTTTTTGAAGGGTTTTTTGTGTCTCTATTTCCTTCAGTTCTGCTCTGATTTTAGTTATTTCTTGCCTTCTGCTAGATTTTCAATGTGTTTGCTCTTGCTTCTCTAGTTCTTTTAATTGTGATGTTAGGGTGTCAATTTTAGATCTTTCCTGCTTTCTCTTGTGGGAATTTAGTGCTATAAATTTCCCTCTACACACTGCTTTAAACGTGTCCCAGAGATTCTGGTATGTTGTGTCTTTGTTCTCATTGGTTTCAAAGAACATCTTTATTTCTGCCTTCATTTCCTTATGTAACCAGTAGTCATTCAATAGCAGGTTGTTCAGTTTCCATGTAGTTGAGTGGTTTTGAGTGAGTTTCTTAATCCTGAGTTCTAGTTTGATTGCACTGTGGTCTGAGAGACAGTTTGTTATAATTTCTGTTCTTTTACATTTGCTGAGGAGTGTTTTACTTCCAACTATGCAGTCAATTTTGGAATAGGTGTGGTGTGGTGCTGAGAAGAATGCATATTCTGTTGACTTGGGGTGGAGAGTTCTGTAGATGTCTATTAGGTCCACCTGGTGCAGAGGTGAGTTCAATTCCTGGATATCCTTGTTAATTTTCTGCCTTGTTGATCTGTCTAATGTTGACAGTGGGGTGTTAAAATCTCCCATTATTATTGTGTGGGAGTCTAAGTCTTTTTGTAGGTCTGTGAGGACTTGCTTTATGAATCTGGTTGCTCCTGTATTGGGTGCATATATATTTAGGATAGTTAGCTCTTCCTGTTGAATTGATCCCTTTACCATTATGTAATGGCCTTCTTCGTCTCTTTTGATCTTTGTTGTTTTAAAGTCTGTTTTATCAGAGACTAGGATTACAACCCTTGTTTTTTTTTTGGTTTCCATTTGCTTGGTAGATGTTCCTCCATCCCTTTATTTTGAGCCTATGTGTGTCTCTGCACGTGAGATGGGTTTCCTGAATACGGCACACTGATGGGTCTTGACTCTATCCAATTTGCCAGTCTGTGTCTTTTAATTGGAGCATTTATTCTATTTACATTTAAGGTTAATATTGTTATGTGTGAATTTGATCCTGTCATTATGATGTTAGCTGGTTATTTTGCTCGATAGTTCATGCAGTTTCTTCCTAGCATCGATGGTCTTTACAATTTGGCATATTTTTGCAGTGGCTGGTACCGGTTTTTCCTTTCCATGTTTAGTGCTTCCTTCAGGAGCTCTTGTAAGGTAGGCCTGGTGGTAACAAAATCTCTCAGCGTTTGCTTGTCTGTAAAGTATTTTATTTCTCCTTCACTTATGAAGCTTAGTTTGGCTGGATATGAAATTCCGGGTTGAAAATTCTTTTCTTTAAGAATGTTGAATATTGGCCCCCACTCTCTTCTGGCTTGTAGAGTTTCTGCCAAGAGATCTGCTGTTAGTCTGATGAACTTCCCCCGGTGGGTAACCCGACCTTTCTTTCTGGCTGTCCTTAACATTTTTTCCTTCATTTCAACCTTGGTGAATCTGACAATTACGTGTCTTAGTGTTGCTCTTCTCAAGGAGTATCTTTGTGGCATTCTCCGTATTTCCTGAATTTGAATGTTTACCTGCCTTGCTAGGTTGGGGAAGTTCTCCTAGATAATATCCTGCAGAGTATTTTCCAACTTGGTTCCATTCTCCCCATCACTTTCAAGTACATCAATCACACGTAGATTTGGTCTTTTCATATAATCCCATATTTCGTGGAGGCTTTGTTTGTTTCTTTTTACTCTTTTTTCTCTAAACTTCTCTTCTCACTTCATTTCCTTCATTTGATCTTCAATCACTGATATCCTTTCTTCCAGTTGATCAAATCAGCTACTGAGTTTTGTGCTAGCAGACTCAGACTGCTGTGCTAGCAGTGAGTGAGGTTCTGTGGGCATGGGACCCTCTGAGCCAGGTGAAGGATGTAATCTCCTATTGTGCCGTTTGCTAAGTGGAAAAGTGCAGTATTAGGGTGGGAGTATCCTGATTTTCCAAGTACCATCTGTCATGGCTTCCCTTGGCTAGGAAAGGGAATTCCCCGACCCCTTGTGCTTCCCGGGTGAGGCGATGCCCTGCCCTGCTTCGGCTCACTCTCTGTGGGTTGCACCCACTGTCCCACAAGCCCCAGTGAGATGAACCCGGTACCTCAGTTGGAAATGCAGAAATCACTTTGCTTCTGCTTCGCTCACACTGGGAGCTGTAGACTGGAGCTGTTCCTATTTGGCCGTTTTGGAACCCCATTTGTTTATTTTTTTATTCAATCTCTTTTAAGATTGAGGTTCAAACTCTTCTGGAGTAGGGAGTGCTGACTGGGAGGGCGACTTTGATGAGAGATTCTGTGTTGTACAAATCACACCTACTCCTCCAGTCCTAAGGTATTATTTTCTTATAATCTTTTCAGTATAATGTCTAGCCCTTTCCTTAAGATAGATGCTTCCCCAGGGGGAATCCAGTGTTCTTTACACAAATGGATCCCTGGCAATCCCATTCCTACAGAGCTCCAGCTGAAGTCAGACATACTTAAGACCTAGAGAGAGCACTGCTTAGGCTTGTTTGGGACCCTGGTATTATAAAAAATTATCTCTTAATTTATTGGTTGTTTAAATAAGTTTTAAAGTGAAATTAATTTCTTAAAGATATTCATTTAAGTGTGTGCATGTGTTTAGAGTAATTTCTATATTTATTAAATATTGAGGGAATTGGATTTTAAACTATTATTTAGTTGCCAGGATTTTGCATTTCAAATATTGCATTACAGCTTCATTCTTTCCTTGAACTAGATTTTTAAGTGCAGGAAATAACCTTGAGCTTTCAGTTGAGAGTGCCTCCTTGCTCACAGACAAAGGATAAATCAGGACAGTTTGAAGCATGCTGAGATGTACTCTTAGAATTCTCTGCAATTCTATGTGACTCCATTGACAGTGACAAATGAAAGTGGTTTCCACACACCAGTGGACTATGTACCATCCTAACTAGGACACATTTAGCACTAAGTCGGGGAGTAAGTATTCTTTGTATTTTTCTGTCTGCAATTTTTTAGTGTTTTCCTTGTTGGTATTGTTGATTTTGCTTTGTGTTGTTGTTTTACTGTTAAGCCACAACAGATAAGAAAGAAGAAAAAACAAAAAAACGTAAGTTAGCACAAATTTGGGGGATATGAATTGCAATTGTTCCTTGCTGTTTCTTTCTCTAAAATTGAGTTTCATGTTAATATTTAAAAAATAGACATTGTGACTCAGAGGGAGTTTTAGGTTATTAGGGAAAATGGTTTCATGAAAGAAAACTGATGCCAAATGGTATTTATGCAGTATTCTAAAATGATCATGACATTTGAGAAAAGCAGTTAAACAATGCCTCCACTAGAAGTCATAAGATTATACAACTTTCAAGAGAAATAAAAGAACGTTTATTATATCAAAACTTTTGAGCTGCATTTTTAAGTTTTATCCACTGACTAGCATTTCAATTTATGAGGTAGTCAGACTTTGTGTCATGAAATGTTAGTGTTCTGTCCAGGTACAGAAATTGTTAGAGCGATTTCTCCTACAGACACTAAAATGATAGCAATGTCCCAAGGAAATGAAAAGCTATTTGCCTGATGAATAGCAAGACAATAGGCAACCTAGGATGCATAATTCTACTTTCCACTGTTACCCTTGGGATCCATAGAATGAGATTACCTTAAAACTGAACATGTCTCCTAGTCAAGTCCTTCCAGTATTTCAGGAACTAAACACTCAAGAAAAGACTAGAAGCAGGGAGCTCAATGTGGAAGCTAATATTATAACAGTTCTCAATAGTCCCTGCAATAAAAACTTGATTTCTTCAAAATTACTCTAGGAAAGAAAGTGACTCCTTATCTTGTGACAACATGGAGTACTTAGCACTTTATTTCAGACACCATTATTGACCTTATCAAACTGGGCATCTATTAGGAAAAGGCATGAAGAACAACCACGTAAGAAATATGCCAACATAGAAAAAAAATCTTAGATTAATTATGTTTAGCTTATGTCGTATTTTAAACCTGAGTGTAGAATGTAACGTTCGAGTCCATTATTTCTAGCATTCTCAATTGCAAATAGGTTTTACTGAATGAATACATTTGTTCCTTGATTCTTTAGGACTGTTAACCAGGCCCAAATAGGAGCTGAGCCACCCAAGCATGTTGAGGGATTACCAGAGATCGCAATCCCCTAGAGAGTCAATTTTCTTCTCATCTTTATCTGATTCTATTTTCTTGTCTCCCTGTAATGGGAGCCAGATTCTTTGAATATAAATTTCCTGAGGCAACATGGCAAAAAGCCTACCTGAGAAGATGAAACCACATGACCTGGGGTGAGGAGAGTATTAGAAAGTGGGAAAGCCCCTGAGTACCCCTATAGACAACACTCCAGTTTGTAGGTATTGTTAATCTTCAGGATCAAGTTACAGAAAACCCAACTCAAATTACTTAAGCAAATAAGGAATCTAGAGTCGTGTAATACAAAGTCAAGAATGGCTGAGCTCAGTGCTGCAAGCACTGTGAGTAGGGCTCATGGGTCTTTACGTTGCCTCCACTTTCCTCCCTGGGTCCTTTTTCAGACAGGCTTTCTTCATGTTGGTGAGCTACCTGACAGCAGCATTTGCTTATATCAACCCAGGTCTAAATCCAGAAGAAACAAGAATAACACAATCTTATGAGTGAAGCAAAAGTCCTGGAATTAACTCTGGAAAATAATCATCTTGATTTAGGTCCTGCTCCATCCCTACAACAATCTCTATAGGAAGAAATAGGTCAGCTTCAAATCACCCAGTTCGGAATAACCTACTTTTCTTGAGGCTGTGAGTGGGATCAGTTTTACCAATAGCGCCTAGGCCAGGAATGGGTTCATGATGGTGTCCTGAGGTCAGGTCACCATGACCACAAAAGCAGGCCACCAATATGGGCAGGCACAATCAATAACTGTCCATTAAACACTATTCCAATGGTTTTTCAATTCTGGCTATACATTATCCATGAAGCTTCATATAAATACATAAAAAACATACTTGAACTTTATCCCTCAAAAATTCTCAAATATTAAGTTCAGGGTGGGAACTGGATGTTTGTATTTTGACAAGGTTCTGTAGATGAATCAATAATTACCAGATCTAAATCATTAAGTGGTCTCACTGAATTTATTTATTAAATGAGCGTGGTAAAATAACTTACCAATTCTCAAACATTTCCAACTATGAGCCACCTAAACAGTGTCAAGAGTCCTAGAGCCTATGTATCTACTCACCCACCCATATTTCACCAGCACCAAACATATCTCCGTCATTAATGTTATTTCAACAGGGTACCACTCAAGAAAATTGTGCTTTTAAGGAGTTCTAACTAGGACTTTGAGCTCTGCCCTAGTTACAGTAATGTTCTTGTCAAGGTTACCGGAGTTCTTCAGAATTTATTTTTTAAGTGTATGATTAATGGAAAAATTATATTTAACTATGTATTAAAAGATAATATGTTGAATTCACAAACATTTTGCCTCTTTTTTTCTTAACTTTCTCACTTAGTCACTCTCATCCATGGTTATAACATCAACCTTAGGATTGCATGATGCTGCATTACCTCCCACACCTGGACCACAATCTTCTTTTGGTCTTGCTAGTTCATTTGACTATTCTTTTTCCGCATGAATCTTCAAGTTCATTGACAATTCTCTCCCACCCCTCTCCATTGGTCTCTACCTGTCTTTATGACTTTACTGACTCAAATTAGATTCCAGAGTCAACAAAGGCAGTAACTCCGTAGTCAACACCTCTCTGTCTTTTCTTTGTGCTTGCCACCTCAACTCCAGCTCTTCCTCCAAGTTTGCACTAAGGCAGCTGAGTTTTGCTGGAGAAAAATCCCAACATCCAAATATGTCATGTCACTCCTGTGCCCAGAACCCTCCAATGGCTTTCTTACTTTGATTAAAACCCAGATTCCTTTCCATGCTGTGAAGCACTGTGATTTGGTCGACAGTTTCCAGTCTGGCCTCATCTCCTCTTCATGTCATGGCTGTCACTCTGACCTCATCACTGGTCCTTCAACAAGCAAGTGTCTTCCTGCCTTAAGGCATTTGCATTTACTGTTTTCTTTTTTTTTTTTTTTCAGCAAAGGTTTGGAATTCTTTTTTTTTTTTTAACTTTATTATTATTATACTTTAAGTTTTAGGGTATAGGTGCACAACATGCAGGTTTGTTACATATGTATACATGTGCCATGTTGGTGTGCTGCACCCATTAACTCGTCATTTGGCATTAGGTATATCGCCTAATGCTATCCCTCCCCCATCCCCCCACCCCACAACAGTCCCCAGTGTGTGATGTTCCCCTTCCTGTGTCCATGTGTTCTCATTGTTCAATTCCCACCTATGAGTGAGAACATGTGGGGTTTGGTTTTTTGTCCCTGAGATAGTTTGCTGAGAATGATGGTTTCCAGTTTTGTCTATGTCCCTACAAAGGACATTTACTCAAAATACTCTTCTTCCAGATATCTGCAAGTCTCATGCCCTCATTTTATTCAGTTTTGTTCTCAAACATCTCCTTCCCTGACTGTCCTAGATAACAGATATTTTCCTAAATGACAGATATTTATGAGTTGAAACACACACATACAATTAAAGCCTGAAACACAGATAGATATGGGTAGCATCACCATGCTGGTCAACTAAATTGATTCCCTTGGGATGATACTGCACTAATCAGCACCTAACATAATACATGTACTACATTTATTCTTTGATCTTTGCCTGTCTTCTTCTGCTTGATTATAGGCTCCATAATGAAAGAATTTGTTTTGTCCACTGCTGTATCTTCAGTACTTAAAACAGCAATGACACTTAATGAATATTTGTTGAATGAATAAGTACATGAAGCAAGTATTTTTATGCCATTATAAGTTCACAGTCACTTACTTCAACTGGGCCTCAATACCACCTGGCAATTCCACTGTTTTTATCTATTCAACTGAATCTCTCACCCTCCATAATTACTATTTTAAATTTTCACTCTTTAAACCTCTCATCAACACAAACCTACACACCCGTGTACACTCATGTGTACACTCCACAACCCACAACCACATGCTCACAACAGACAACCCTGTTTCCTATGTTACAGAAAAATAGATGTTCATAGACAAGAAATCCTTGTAAGTCTTGTTACAAAACCAATATGCATTACCATATGGGTACTTGTACTTCTCTAATTGCTGTTGTCATTTAAAAAAAAAAGTTGTATTTACTCCTATCTAAGCCAATTCCTCCTCATTTTGTTAGGACCTACTTCTTCCTGTCTTTTCAGGAACTATCTCATTATGAATCTTCCAATAACCTTAACTCCATCCCACCTTAAAAAACAAAATTAAAATACTTCCTTCAGCCACATAATCCTCCACAATCACTGTCTCCTTCCCTTCACTGCAAAACTTTTTAGAGTAATGGCCCCCGTGTCTCTTTCCTCTCTTCCCACACACTCCTCAGTCCACTCTAATGTCAATAAACACCCACTCCTTCACTAGAAGGACTTTTGCTAAGATTCTCAGTGACATACTTCCACATCGCTAAAACGCATGGGTATTTTTTAGTCTTCATTTTAGGTGAATTGTCAGTAGAATGTTGTACTATTAACCAACCCTTCTTTTTAAAAATTCTTACTGTAAACTTCCTTAACATTGTATCCTCCTAACTTTCCTCCTACGTCTTCAGCCAGTGCTCCTCAGTTTCCACTGTGAACTCAACCTCCTCTAGATGGCCCCATGTATGAACATCCTGAAAACTCAGACCTGGCCTCTTCTCTTCTCTTCTTATTCTATACTTTCTTTTCTGGAGATCCCACTGTCAGCCAAGGCTTTGATAACCAACCACAAACCAGTGATGTTCAGATTTATACCACTAGTGATAATCTCTCCTCTGAGCTCCTAGCTTGCCTCTCCAATTTTGTAATGTGTATTCTCCACTTGAAAATCTTAAAGATACCTCAAAATCAATCTATCCAAAACCAAGTCCATTTGCTTTCCCTTCCAAAGTAGTCCTTCGCCCTTGTTTCCACTGTTAGGAACACAGCACCCTGTATCTAGTTGTGAAAGCCGGAAAACAGGGAGTTGTCATGGCCACCACTCTCTTTCCTTAATTCCCTCATATAATTCATCACCAAATTCTGCTAATTCTACATCTTAGATATCAAATATCTCCTTCCTCTCTGTTCTTTCTCTCTAATTCCCTTGCTACCATCTTAGTCTAAGACATTACCATCTATCAACTCTCTCTACATGGTCTCCTCATTTGCCTTTTGCCCACTCCAGTCTGTCCTCCACCTGGCAAACAAAGAGATTTTCTCAAAGCACAACCCTAATCATGCCACATCCCTGCCCCAAATCCTTTGTTTCCCATTGTTCTTAATATAAAGAACAAAGCTTTTTTTTAACATGCCTTGCAATCAATTAATGAAGAAGCTGGTCCCTGCCAAGGTCTACAGACTACCCCACCCACTACACTTCAGATACCCTGGTCATTAGTGGTAGAAGGAGCTATGCTCTCCACTCCCACCATGGCCTTTTCTCATGCTGTTACCTTTGTATCCAAGGCCTTTCCTCACCCACATTTCCCTAGTTCATTTCTGTTCTTCATTCTGCAAATCTCAGTTCTCAACTCAACTTTTAATTTTCTTAGGGAAAGTTTTCTTACTAGCAGACTGGAAAAAGTTCTCCTACGATATATTCTTTTAGTTCACAATATTATCTTTGGCACTTGTCACAGTAAATAACTGTAAACTTAAGCAGTTATATGGTCAACATTGGCCTAATAAGGAAGCCCTTCAGAGAATGACTATATCTTCAGTTGGTCCTTCATATTCATAGGTTCTACATTTATGTATTCAATATATATAAAAATATATTTTAAAATGGCACATGTACTGAACATGTACAGACTTTTTCTTGTCATTTTTCTCTAAACAACACACTATAACAAATATATACATAGCATTTATATTGTACTAAGTATTATAAGTAATCTAGAGATTATTTAAAGTGCATGGGAGAATGTGTGTAGGTTATATGCAAATACTACACAATTTTATTCCAGGGACTTGAGCATTTGTGGATTTTGGTATCCATGGGAGGTTCTGGAACCAGTCTCCCATAGACACCAAGAAACAACTTCATTTAACCATTACTTCTCTATTTGATATTTTGGTGGCTTAGAGTTTTTTTGCTATTATTTTTGAAAATTTATACAATGAGGATACACAACTCTCACACTGTGGGTAAGATAAAATTTATTTTAAAAATAAATGTTTGCTGATCAAACAGTTGGATGACAATATTTATTTTTCAAAAACAAAAGACACTGTCATTATCAAAAATATCAAATTTGGAAATACCAGCTGATGGCAAGGTACGACCTCTAGAGATCTGTGAATTAATTGGTGTGTAATGAGATTTGGGCATTGAAAATTTTTAAAGTTCCCCAGGTGATTCTGATGTGCAGCCAAGTTTGAAAACCACTGCAGAAGATGCTTATCAATGCCCTTTTCACAAGTTGAATGCTACCACAATTAATGTACCAATGGATATAAATACAGATGACGTGGCTTTCCAAAACAAAGACCGTGTCAGCTAACAGCTTTATGTAGCACTTGGCAGGAAACCGTGTAATCACAGGCTCATAGTGATTAATAAATCTAAGTGGAGAATCATTTGGGTGAAATGATTCAGGAAGCATTCTTTCTCCCTACTAATTTGGAATGCGACTTACATCTGAAAGAGGCATTGCACAGATGTCAGCCCAAGCAGCAATGTTGAGTCCCTCCAACGAAGAAGCTAGCCAGCTCCATAACTAGTGAATCAGGACAACAGACACTCTCAGCGTGCCACAAGGTCAAAAAACCCACCTCTGTGCTCAGAATGACTGGGTTTCAATCTTAGCTCCGCCACTTGCTAGTTTGCGCCTTGGTCTAGTCTTTTAACTTTTCTATGCCTCAGTCTCTATTTTTAATACTAGAAAAATGGTAAATATATAATAAGGTATATAATAGTAACTATTTCAAAAGCTTGGTTTGAAGGTTAATTGAGATAATTCATGTAAAGCACTGAGCCTAGGTGCCTGGCCTATAGTTAACACTAAATATATATCAGCTGTTACTACTTTCTCACGTTAAAGCTGGAAATTCTTACTGAAGGATGGAAACATCCATTTTGTTGTTTTAAAGCTTATTTGTAAGTCAAAGAAAATTAAAATTAAAACTGCAAAATTAGCCTAGAATGAAATAATATCAATAACAGAACTAAAGAATATCACTAAAGCTGTATTCATTTTCCTAAATCCTGATACCAATGAAGAAAATAGACTACAATTAGTGAAATAAGAGTTTGACAACAAAATAGCCCTAAATCTAAAAGCAAAAAAGAAAAATTAATAGAGATAGTAGCAAAAATTAATGAATTAGATAATAGAAAATTAGATAACTAATCAATAAATTCAAGACCTAGTTTTCAAAATAAAAAGAATAAAATAGATAAAATCTTAGGTAATCTAATAAAAAAAAGGGAGAAGGGGAGAAATCACAAATTTAGGATTTGGACAAAGACTTACTTAATGTTTACATTTACCTTTTCATTTACTTTGAATTTTATATTCTAGGTCTGGTTTGAACTGGTAGCATGTGATTTACATTTGGTAAGTGTTACATTGACTTTGCTTCTTATAGTCTATTAGTGGTTTGGAACAAGCTGCAGTGGCTCTTGGCGTTTGTGTGTCCCCAGGAGATAACTGAGCTGGACAGATTTTTTTGGCACTTTGGGAACCAGCTGCCAAAGCATCCAGTGAATTATAAATGGCAATATTTTTGTATCAGACTATGGTTTAGATTAATAAATTTGTTTTTTGGTGTGTGTTACTGAGGAAATTTCTTTGACACATTCTGTAAGTAGAAGCATGAAATCTCTAGAGAGGCCTGATGCACTAAAAGCCACAGGGAGAAATATAATTGAAAGACATCTGTACTGCAATGACAAAGCAATGGAAAGGCTGAAGTTCAAATTGCAACAGGCTCAACATATCAACACTTAAGTTAAACTACCGGGGCTGGTGCCTGGACAGAAACTTTGGAGAACAGATTTTTTTTTTTTTTAGTTGAATGTTAGTTACTAGTACTAATCTTCCTTTGAAATCAGGAAATCTTCTCCATTCCCTTGAGGAACAAAGTCCTGAGTTTGTGTGATAAACTAGCACCTCAATGGAGTCCAGAACTAGGCAAGAGAAAGTAAAGATGTCTTGCAAGTCCTCCTATGCAGATTTGTATCACAGTCTCATTTTTCAGAACTTATCAGTCAAGCAATAGCTGTCCAATCCAGACTCAACTCCAAGGAAACTGTGTTCAGGGAACCTAAGTCTTTTGTCTACAATGTTTATAAAAGCATAAATCACTGAAATGTGGCATTTATAGTTTAAATTATTTCATTAGAAATTTACAATTTATATACTTTATGAGAACAAATTAAACTATTACTTATGTTTAAGGATTTTGTTACTAATTGTTTGTACTTAAAAGCCCAATTTACAAGCTTTTTTCTCTAGGAAATGGGGGATCATGCATCCTTCCACACTTTTCCCCCTATCCTTCACCCAATCTCTCATAAGTACACACACGGACACATATTATGTCTAGGATTCAGTGGATATGTTCATAGACCAACTCTCTGGAAGAGAGAAAAGTCCTGATTTGTACTGTCTTCCAATTTCCATGGTGTAAATATTCCCACAGCGGCTGATTTCAAGCTAACAGCCAACTTTAGCCACTGGCTTACAAAATTCCTGAATATTTAAAATCAGCTCTTTCAAGTCATTTCCATTGTCTACAATACTTCTCTGCTGGGACTGTACTGCTTCTGTATTCAGCAAGCACTTAGTGGTTAGGAAATTTTTCAGTTGAAACACACACACACAATTAAAGTCTGAAGCACAAATAGATATGGGTAGCATTACCATGCTGGTCAACTAGATTTATTCCATTTATTTTCTTAGTCACTTAGTCACTCTATGTTTACTGAATGTCTACTATGTGTCAGATACCATGCTAGGCATTGAAGTTTAAAATAATAAACTAATATAAGCTTATTGCCCTGGAGGAGCTCAGGGTCTAGAAACAGAAGGAAAAAAAAATAACAAAAATATTAAAATGAACAAAATTGTTTGATGCAAATACATGGAGGCTTCATTGCATGCCCATTTTGGAGCATTGCTCATTTTCTATTTCTTTTATGTAAAGCCTCCCCTAATTAATACTCTCCACAGACAGTTCTCAGAGTGCCTTGATTTCTCATAGGAATAAATCTTGTCATCTCAACTAAATTGTAAGCTTTGTACAGACACTGACCATATTTTGCATTTATTTCCCATGCTTTGCAATACCAGATACCCCAAAATAATAAACTAGCATTTGTATTTGCAAAACATTTTCATAGGTGTTATCTCATCTGAGCCTCACAGCAGACCTGTGGTGTATGTAGATTTGGTATTATTACAACTAGTCTTTATCTTTGTTTTATAACCAGAAACTAAAGTCTAGAAAAGGTTAGGGAACTGACCAAGGCCATGTGAACCAGAACACAAACGGATGTCTTTGAACTCCAAATCCCAAACTCCCTTCACTGTACAGTAACTCTACAACTTTTTATTGATTTATCAACTGCATATAAAATATTCAATGGTCCTTAACAGAGCACAGATGAAATTCTTATTCCTGCAGACCCTAAATGTCTAGAATAAGAGCATGTCCTTGTCCTAAGTGCCCGTCAATTTCCACAATCTTCGCCAGCATGCAGGATCCAAAAGATGTAAAGCACATCACTGTCCTAAATCTCCCTGTTTCCAATGGTAGATGGCTAATTTCTGAATCCATCTGGCTACTTGGTGCCATTTATTGTTTCTATTTTATCTCCCTAATGATAATTTAAAGAAATAGAACCTTTAAGCCTTAATTTAAGACATTGTTTCCAATAATCCATCATGGCAGGAACCCTTTAAAAAACATCCTGGACAAGAAATGTGAAACAGCAACTTATTCCTCACCCTGTCCTCTCCACTGTCGTGTACAGAACCCACATGCTACTGCTAACCAGTTCCACTTGGGATTGTTAGGCATTCTGAAAGTCAGAGGCAATGTTAATACAATGTGTCTACCTCAAAGGCATGTTTATAATTTTCTGCTAGCTCCTAGATGAGTCTGGTCCCTTGTTCTAGTTCAATCAAAGATTTTGCAGGAACTTTCAGTCTGGATTTCAACTTCTAATGTTGTCATGATTAAAGGAAGTTCTGCCCCTAGGTACCTGTCCTGTGCCCTGCCAGCTTCAAGAGCTCCAACTGGAGGACGGCAACCACAGGAGCAGACTGTGTGCTACAGTATTAAAATAGACTTTGGGAAGAAAACAGAAAAATGTGTAACCCTTAAAGAGCGTTTGTAACCTGAATATCCAGATCCCATTACTTTACAAGTATATGCAAGTATATATAAGCACAGCATGAGGTATAATGTGTCTCGCAAAAAAACAGATTCTCATTTGGTATTTATTGAACAGATGAATTATTTTGATGTGTATGCCTGTGTGTATGTGTTGAGACAACTGACTTACTTAAGTGTCTTTCTTGCCTGTTACAGTGTAAGCTCCTTGAAGGCAGGGACTATGACTTATTGTTGTCCTTGTATCTGGGGCTTAACACAGTCAGGCATATAGTAGATACTCAATATGCATTTGCGGAATTAATGAATAAACTTGGTTCATATTAGCATCATTATTTAAATCTTGCCAACTATGTCTTACTGTTTATGAACTAATTTTAGGTCTTTGCAGGAACATGGTACACACATCTATAAAACCATCCAGGCTGCCCCTCCCCTTCTTCTGTTATTCAAGCTCAGGCACTGCTGCTTTATTGACATAATTGTTCTCTCTGCTTCTGCCAAAGTGTAGCTCTTGGCCCCGACTGCCACAGTGATAATTGGGTTGAGTATTTGCTGATGTTTCCACTTTCACAGCCAGCTCATCCAGGAAACTACAGCCATAATTCTCAACAGCACTTCAGAAGTGTTGCTTTAAGAAAAGCTATGTCACCTTCACTGACCACTGACCTCTGTCTCCTCAAGTCACCAAAACCAAAGCTCAGCATTTTATGAAAGATTGGTACTGCCTTCACCACCACTGTTTCTCATAAAATGCAAATCTCTGCCCCTTTATCTGGACACAAGAACTCTTGAAAACTGAGAGCAGTTCCCTTCCTCCATATTGCACTCTGTGTGAAAGGAATCCGACCACAGAGTTTAGAATCCAAAATGTTACAGAGTTCCAATGGGTATATGACCCATTTTCTCCTTGGGCATTTTCTCCCTGGCTGAACTGAGGTGAAGTAGCAGCTGCATGCTCTCTACCCAGAATCAACGCACCTCTCCAGACTTGAAGTCCTGTTGCTAAGACTCTCTCCTTGGGGTAAGCTTCTTTCCCTTTAGGATGACTTGTCCTTCTATTTTTATCCTGAAGTCTGCTTTTTATTATCTTTGTAACTCCCACCACAACTGGTCAGTCGTGTCTGTTGTTCTCTGAGTCTTGCTTCAAAATCCCTTGCCCATGAGCTTCTTAGTACCCCCTCATGAAAATCAATGCATTCACATAGATATTTGCCTGAGGGGGAGGAAAAGGGTATGTTATTCCTCACATTAGACCAAACCAACCAAATCTCAGCTCCAGCCTAACTCAGATTCCATTAAAATACATAACACCTAATTCTGGAATTTTAACTGAAGCTTCTGCAGATTTAGAATTCTTCTTTTCTCCATCTAAGACAAAGAGAAAACAAAGGAGATGGAGATTCCTTTGTTCCATCCAGAAGAAGATTCCACATCAAGGCTGTGCTGCATCTGACAGTTGCACCTAACTTTTGAGAATGCAGTACACTCTTATAAAAGGGTTGAGTGGTCCACTTGTCAGAGTCACAGGCTAGGTGAGTCATGCATACTCAGAGAAAGAAGCATTCGCAGCCAGGTCTTCCAAAGTGACACCTGGGAAAGAGAAATAATCTGTCCTGTCTTGACCAATTAGGAATCAGACAAATAACACTCAAAGACTGAGGCTTCCTACGGGAATTCTAAGTATCAATAGACAGTCAGCAAAATTATTGTTTGGCAGGTGGTTTTCTAATTATCATATATATTATTTGGGGAGTGGGATGTTAGAGAACATAAATAACATCCTCTTTGTTTCATGCATGACATAATACGGTATTCGTGGAGGGAAGCTACAAGTACTAACTAAAGAAATTAGGTGGGAGACTCATGCAAGAGTGTGCTTATGATGGGATTCACATATATTACACCATCTACTGGTATTACTCCTTTCCATTCCATTGACATACTTACCAGTCTTGTTTCACCCAGGAAGATTTTGTGTATCAACCAATAGTATACTTTAGGGACAGGCTAGGGACTAGGGTGCCATCGAAATTCTGATATGACTCAGGAAGCATTAAAAATGGGGAATTCTTGTTCAGAAGGACAATCCTTTTGTACATGAAGTTCAGTAGCCTATTAGCCTTTGGGATTGGGGTAACCCAAGCTCTAGTTAACTACATTTAGTTATCAATAATGAAAAAACAAGATAACCCCCAGTATCTACTCTAATTTTGCCATCCAAGGCACAGGTGCCACCACAGTTACAATCCATGCCACATCAACGAGGACCTTGCTAATAGCTGCCCTATGCACGGAATGTTTCAGAATTAGTAGGTTCCTTTGGAAGCTATTTCATAAATAATCTGAAGGGGATTATATCGATGGTCATATAAAATAATAAAATTATATAGGGAGTCTGAAGTAGACATGACCAAAAAAAAAAATCCATCACATATTCACTGACTGGGTTAACCAGGACACAAGGGAATAGGAGGCCTATATGGAGTAATTTCTAGAGTCTCCCACAGCTGTCACATTGCCTGAAACTCCAGGATCCACACATCTCCATAAAGGACTTTGTGTTTTGGCTATGATGAAGAATTCTGTTCCTTCAATGGGGCTAATTCATTGAAGGGATAATCTGATACATCATTAAGCCATTTGTAGCAAGATGAAAAATCCAGAGCATAAAGATACATATGCTGAAATAGCATCCAAAATAATAAAATACTTAGATACAAACCTAACTAAGAAGACGAAAATGTGTACACTGAAAACTATAAAACAATGCTGAAAAAAGTAAAGAAGACTCAGGTAAATGGAAAGATATCCCATACTCATGGATTGAAAAACTTAGTATTGTTAGCACGTCCATACTACCCAAAGCAATCTATAGATTCAACCCAACCCCTACCAAAATCTCAACAGTACTTTTTGCAGATATGGAAAAATTCCTCCTAAAATTCATCTGAAATTTTAGGGAACCCCAAATAACCAAAACAATTGGGAAAAGGAAGAACAAAGTTGGCAGACATATGCTTCATAATTTCAAAATTACAACATTTAAAACTGTTGTACTGGCATAAAGACAGGCAAGTAGACCAAAAGAATAAAATAGGGAGCCCAGAAATAAACCCTCATGTACACAATCAAGTGATATTTGACAAAAATAACAACATTACTCAGTGGAAAAAAGATGGATTTTCTACAGAGAGTGTTGGTAAAACTGGATATCCACATGCAAAAGAATGAAGTTGGACCCCTACCTTATACTCCATACAAAATTTAACTCAAAATAAAGACCTAAAACTATAAAACTACTAGAAGAAAATATAGAGGAAAAGTCTCATAACATTGTACTTGACAATGATTTCCTGAATATGATGCCGAAAGCAAAGGCTACAAAAGCAAAAATAAACCAATAAGACTACATCAAACTTTAAAGCTTTTGAGCATCAAAGAACACAATCAACAGAGTGAAAGTGCAACCTGTGAAATAGGAGAAAATATTTGCAAATCATGTATCTGATAGAAGTTAATATCCAAAATACATAAAGATTTCCTATAACTCAAGAATGAAAAAATCAAATAACCCAATTTTTAAAATGGGCAAAGAATTTGAATAGACATTTCTCCAAAGATGATTGAGATACAAATGGCCAACAAGCATATAAAAAGATTCTCAACATAGCTAATCATGAGAGGAATGCAAATGAAAACCATAATGATATATCACCTCATACCCATTAGAATGCCTACTATCAAAAATCAGAAAATGACAGTGTTAGAGAGGATGTAGAAAAATTGGAAACTTAGCTGCACCGTGGGTGGGATTGTAAAATGATGTAATTGTTATGGAAAATAGTATGGTTCCTCAAAAAAATTAAAAATAGAATTACCATATGATCCAGGAATTCCACTTCTGGGTATATAGTCAAAAGAATTGAAAGCAGGATCTCAAAGAGATACAATCATGTGTCACTTAATGATAGGGATACTTCTGAGAAATGCATTATTAGGTGATTTTGTCATTGAGTGAACATCATAGAATATACTATACTTACACAAACCTAGATGATATAGCCTACTAAACAACTAGACTTTAAGGTATAGCCTATTGCTCCTAGGCTACAAACCTAGGCTATGGCACGTTACTACACTAAATACTATAGGCAGTTGTAACACAATGGTAAGTATTTGTGTATCTAAACATATCTAAACACAGAAAAGATAAAATAAAAATACCGTATTATGGAACCACACACACCCACGTTTGTAACATCACTATTCACAATAGGCAAAGAGGTGTGAGTAATCCAAATGTCTATCAACAGATGAATGAATAAACAAAATGTGGTATATACATGTAGGGGAGTATTATTCAGCCTTAAAAAAGACAAAAATTTTGTCACAAGGTAGAACATGGATGAATCTTGAAGGTATCCATGTTGCTAAGTAAATATCATTTGCTAAGTGAAATAAGCCAGTCAGTAAAATGCAAATACTGTATAATTCTACTATTATGAGGTATCTAAAGTAGTCAAATTCATAGAAACAGAAAAAAGAATGGTGGTTACCGGGGTTTTAGGGGAGAAGAAAAAGAGGAGTCGTTTAATTAATATAGAGTTTCAGATTTGCAAGATTAAAAAGTTCTGGATATCTGTTTCACAACAATATGAGTATATTTTACATTACTGAACTATACACTTTAAAATGGTCAAGATGCCAAATAATGCAATTAATTAAATAAATATGATGTACACCCTAAAAGTATAAAAAGAGATAAGTAGAATGTTCCCTGAAGAAGCCTTGATCAGCAGACAGCCACAATGAGGTGCTATGTGCCTGAAGGTTAGAAAGGGCTGGAGTGCCCCCAAATGATTTGCTGTGTGTAAGTGCTGAAGAACCCTTATCAGTTTTATGGTTTTGCCTCAGGCCAGCCCTTAGCCTGGTTTTGCTGCTTTTAGGAAAAGCCTACAGCTCTGAGAGGGGGCATTTATACATTCACAGTTTATTCATCCATTCAGCAAACATTTCCTGAGGCTCAACTATATGCTAGCCATTGTGTGAAGCCCTGGGGATACACAAAGAAGGAAAAGTCCAGACTTTAAGGAGCCCTCAGATCAAAGCCTCCTTGAGAGGTGCCAGAGTTGCATTCCCAGATGAGAGACATAAGATTGGTCACCTGAACAATTGATGGACAATAAAAGCAACACCACAAAGCTAAAGTGACAGAAACCTAGAAATCTATTAGTTCAGTCCTTCCCTGCTGTCTTCCCCACTCATCCAATCCCAAGTCAAAATAAGCAAAAGTTGCTATATCTACATACATACGTCAGAGGCACTGCAGGTTTGGTTTCAGACCACTGCAATAAAGCAAATAACACATTAAAGCAAGTCGCACAAATTTTTTGGTTTCCCAGTACATGTAAAAGTTATTTTTACACTATACTGTAGTCTAGTGAGTGTGCAGTAGTATTACTACTGAAAAAACAATGTACATATTTTAATTAAAATAGTTTATTGCTAAAAAATGTTAACAATAATCTAAGGCTTCAGTGAGATGAGATCTTTGCTGATGGAGGGTCTTACCTTGATGTTGATTGCTAGCTGATCAGGTTGGTGGTTGCTGAAGGCTGGAGTGACTGTGGCAATTTCTTAAAATAAGACAATAATAACATTGCCACATCAATTAACTCTTCCCATCACAAAAAAATTTCTGTAGCATGTATTGCGGTTCTATAGCATTTTACTCAAAGTAGAACTTCTTTCAGAATTCAAGTCAATCCTCTCCAACCCTGATAAGACTTTACAACTAAGTTTATATAATCTTTTAAATTATTTGTTGTCATTTAAACAACGTTCACAGTATCTTCACCAAGAGTAGGTTCCATCTCAATAAACTACTTTCTTTGTTCATGCATAAAAAGCAGCTTCTCAGCCGGGCACGGTGACTCATCATGCCTGTAATCTCAGCACTTTGGGAGGCCGAGGAGGGCGGATCTCAAGGTCAGGAGATCGAGACCATCCTGGCTAACATGGAGAAACCCCATCTCTACTAAAAATGCAAAAACTTAGCCGGGCATGGTAGTGGGTGCCTGTAGTCCCAGCTACTTGGGAGGCTGAGGCAGGAGAATGGTGTGAACCCGGGAGGCAGAGCTTGCAGTGAGCCGAGATTGCGCCACTGCACTCCAGCCTGGGTGACAGAGCAAGACTCCATCTCAAAAAAAAAAAAAAAAAAAAAAAATTCTCATTTGTTAAAATTTTATTGAGATTAAAATACTTTACTCATATCATCAGCTTACCACTTCTAATTCTAGTTCTCTTATTATTTCTACCACATCTACAGTTAGTTCCTTCCAGTTTCACTGAAGATTTGAACCCCACAAAATCATCCATGAGGTTTGAAACCAACTTCTTCCAATCTCCTATTACTGTTAACATTTTTACTTCTTCCCATGAGTTATGAATATTCTTAATGGCATCTAGAATGGTGAATTCTTTTTAGGAGATTTTCAATTAATTTTGCCTAAATTCATCAGAGGATCTATATATCTATGACAGATATAGTTTATAAAATATATTTCTTAAATAATAAGACTTGAAAGCTGAAATTACTGATTGATCCAGGGGCTACAGAATGAAAGTTGTGTTAACAGGCATGAAGGAATTAATTTCCTTGTACACCTCCATCAGAGCTCTTGGGTCACTACGTGCATTGTTAATGGGCAGTCATATTTTTAAAGCAAGTCTCAACAGTGGCCTTAAAATATTCAGTAAACCATGATGTAAACATATGTTCTGTCATCCAGACTTTATGATTCCAATTTTACAGCACAGGCCGAGTAGATTTAGCATAATTCCTAAGGGCCCTAGGATTCTTGGAATGATACACGGGTGTCAGCTTCAACTTATTGTCACCAGCTGCATTAGCTTCTATCAACAGTCAGCCTGTCCTTAGACACTTTGAAGCCAGACATTGATTTCTCCTCTTTAGCTATGAAAGTCCTATATTGTACCTTCTTCCAATATAAAGCTGTTTTGTCTCCATTGAAAATCTGTTGTTGAGTCTAGACATCTTCATTAATGTTCTTACATAGACCTTCTGAATAATTGCTGCAGTTTCTACAGCAGAAAATTCTGCTTCATCTTATGCTTTTATGATATGGAGACAACTTCTTTCCTTGAACCTCACAAACCAAACTCTACTAGCTTAAAATGTTTCTTCTTCAGCTTCCTTAACTCTCTAAGCTTTCATAGAATTAAAGAGAGTTGGGGTCTTTCTCTGGATTGGGCTTTAGCTTAAGTAAATGTGTCTAGCTTGATCTTCTCTCCAGAACATGAAACCTTTCTCTATATTGGCAATAAAGCTGTTTTGCTTTCTTATCATTTGTGTGCTTACTGGAGTAGCACTTTTAATATTCTTCAAGAACTTTTCCTTTGCATTCACAACTTGGCTATTTGGCACAAAAGGCCTAGAATTTGGTCTGTCTCATCTTTTCATATGCCTTCCTCAGTAAGCTTAATTATTTCTAGTTTTTTATTTAAAGTAGATGTGCAACTCTTCCTTTCACTTGAACACTTAGAAGCCATTGTACGGTTATTAATTGGCCTAATTTTAATATATAGTATCTCAGGGAATAGAGAAGCCCAAGAATAGGGGAGGGATGGTGGAACAGCCTGTTGATACAACAGTCAGAACACACAACATTTATTGATTTAATTTTCCATCTTCTATGGGCACTATTTGTGGTGCCCGAAAGAATTACAATAGTAACATCAAAGATCACAAATCACAGATCACCATAACAGATATAAGAGTGTTTAAAAAGTTTGAAATATTGCTGTAATTACCACATGGTGACACAGAAACACAAAGTAGGCACATGCTGTTGGAAAAATGGTGTTAATAAATTTGTTTGTCCCAGGATTGCCACAAACTTCAATTTGCAAAAAGCACAGTATCTGCAAAGTACAATAAAGCAAAGCACAATAAAATGAGGTACACCTGTATAAACTCCTCAATAAGCATAAAAGTTCATGAACAATAAATACCCATTGAAATAGAGGACCACAGAAGGTGGTTTCAGATTTATGAACAGCTGCTTCACTAACCAGCTTCCTGTAAAGCTACTACAACTGAGACAAATAGACCAGCTCGAAGTTCTTGCCATGGAAGCAGGTGCTCTGCCTCCATCCTAGTGTTTGCTTTGCAGTTTGTCTCTGTACAGATGCCCACACCCACCTCACAAGCCATTTTCCATTGGTACATCAATACTCTTAAGAGTGACAAAAACCTGTAACTGGTAGATTGAGAGGATCAGCTAGCTCTATGAGGTAAAATTACTAGAAACCACAGTTTAAAAAGCAGTGTAGAATCAACTTTGCTGATGACTAACCAGGCAATGTGCAAATCACTAAAAATTTCTGGATCACACTTGCCTCGTCTATAAAATGAGAATTTTTATTCATTGATCTCTGCCATTCTTAGATTCTATGTAAAGTCCTAAAAAATGATCCAGGGAATTACCTAGCTAAAACAGTGATTTCAAAGGTTATGTCTGCCTCTAAAGCAGTGGTTCTTAAAATGTGGCCCATGCACCCACAACGTCAACATCACCTAGGAGCTTGCTAAAAATACATTCACCCTAGACTCATGAATCAGAATTGCTGGAGATGGGAGCCAAGGAATCCACGTTTCAGCAAGCCTTCTAGGTGATTCTCATGCACATTGAAGTCTGAAAAGCATCGCTGTAAAGCATGATGGTATCATAATTTAAAACATCTGCTTGGGCTTTAAATCCTGTGAGTTGCTCTATTGTGAATATACAATGTATTTTCTCTCTAAAGGACCCCAGATAGAATTGAAAACTTCCACCTTTTTATTTATGATACTATTTCATGTGCATACATCTGTCATAGAATTTGCCTTATTTTGAAGAACATGCTATTGTCTGTCTCCAGTATAGAGCAAAAGGACTAAATCTTTTTCAACTTTGTGGCTGTAGGATTTAGGATAGTGCCTGTGGGTGCTTTGTTGAGAATGGATACATGGATGGATGAATGGGTAGATGGCAGATGGATACATGCATGGATGACAAAGTGTTTAAAAATCCAGAAAGCCTTGTTTGAGTAAAAGGAAGAGTTAATATCAGGCAGCAAGAAACTGTAAATTTGGGCTTCAGCAATATAAATATTGCTGTATTGGGGCCTAAATAGATTTTCTATTTATTCCTGCTATTTCTGTACTTGGGCCTAAATAAATTTTTTCCAGCTAAAAATTATACTGGTGAGAGTACTGATCCTGAGTAAACAACTGAGATCTGCTCCTGAATCACCCAGTCCCCTTTGGAACAGCCTGGAGGCATCCCATTGACTTCCAGTTCTCTCATGTGAACGAGGCAGATAACACCACCTGCCCTGTTCCTGTCTCACAGGGACGCTGAGCATATTTAATAATGACTATGAATTTCTTTTGAGGTTCTACGAGAAGATTGCTATAGATATATAGGAAATATTAATTAAAAGGTCAAACATTTGGCAATATTTTAAACAAACTTAATCAGTTTTGCCAAGGTGAGGCAGGAAGAAAATGAACCGGCTGTCTTCTCCTTAAATAGAAATCAAAAATCATCCACATTCTGTGTCTGCTTGTTCTGTGAAAGACTTTGTGTGTGCAGCACATAGGAATCTTTCCTTTAAAATGTGAAAGGAAATGCAACACTGAAAACCTGGGAGGGATAGGAGATGAGGAGTTAAATCATACAACTATATTATCAGAATGAGATGTTTTTTCTGACATGATATGGTCGGGAAGAAAAATAAAGTCTAATTTTCCCCTCTATATTTTTATGACCATTTTCAAACACAACAACATAAAATCAACCTATGCTTATCTGTGATTCAGCTTCTTCGCCTTTAAAACTAGCCAAACTAAGCTCATTTCCCAAAGATGTTGGGAAGATAATATGACGTGGCATATAGGATTGTTTTGGTGGCAAAGGAGGCTTTTTGCCAAATGATAACTTTGGTTTTTATGTTGCACTTGTTGATATTTTGCTGTCATGGAAAACTCCTCAGCATGAACGCTTGAACCTTCAGCATATAGAACATATATATTACAGTTTACTGACGGCTCTTAAAAACATATTCTTAATTAGTCTACCCAATAATGCTTTCAAGTGGACATAATAATTCCTATTTTATGTATAAGAAGAGTAAATGTCAGAGAAGTTTAGTGAAGAGCTCAAGGTCATGGTTAATAAGTGGCAGAATTAAAAGTTCCCCCAGGACTTCTGACTGAGCTTCCAAGTCAGCTGCTCACCCTACTGGTGTAAGGGATATTAGGAAGGGAGGAAAGGAGAGAGAAAGAGTCTAGGGATGTAAGTATGTTTTTTGTGTTTTTTTGTTTGTTTGTTTTTTGAGATGGAGTCTCACTCTGTCTCCAGGCTGGAGTGCAGTGGTGCGATCTCAGTTTACTGCAACCTCCACCTCCAGGGTTCAAGCAATTCTCCTGCCTCAGCCTCCCAAGTAACTGGGACTACAGGCACGCACCACCACACCCAACTAATTTTTGTATTTTTAGTAGAGATGGGGTTTCACCATGTTGGACAGATGGTCTTGATCTCTTGACCTCATGATCCGCCCACCTCGGCCTCCCAAAGTGCTGGGAGGGCATGAACCACCATGCCCCTCCATAAGTATGTTTTAACAAGCAAAAAATATCAATTAGTGTAATTTACTATATTAATAGACTAAAAATCAAACAAATATATGACCATCCCAATATATGTACAAAAGCACTTGACAAAAATCCAACAGCCATTGCTGATAAAAGATGTTCAGCATACTAGCAATGGAAGCAAACTTCTGCAGCTTGATAAGGAACATTCACAAAAAAATCTACATCTAACATCATACCTAACTGTAAAGACTAAATGCCTTTCTTCTAATATCAGGAACAAGGCAAGGATGTCTATTGTCATATTCAACATTGTACTGGCTGTCCTAACTTGAGTTCAACTAGGCAATAAAAATAAATAGGCACCCAGATTGTGGGAAAAGGTAAAACGGTCTTTATTTACAGTTTTTATTCATATAAGACATAGTCACCTATGTAGAAAAGCCTGTGGAATTTTAAAAGAGATACTGAAAGTAATCACTGAGTTTGTCAAGTCTCATAATACATAAACGTCAACTGTATTTCTACTAGTAAGTAGAATACTAGTAAGCAAAATACAACTTGAAGTTGAAATAAAAAACAATATTATTTATAATGACACCAAAAATAGAAAATACTTAGAGATATATCTGACAAAAGTTGTGCAATCCTTACACTGATAATTATAAAACACTGCTGACACACGTTTTAAAAAGCTTTTAAAAAGGGAGAGATCTACCATTTTCATGGACCAGAAGAATGAGTCTTCTAATGATGTTAGTTCTCCTTAAGATGGTCAATAAATCCAATACAATTGCAATAAAAATCCTAATAGGCTTTTTGTAGAAATTAATACACTGATTCTAAAATCCATATAGTAATGCAAATAATGTACCAAAGCTACAATAACTTTGAAAAGAAAAGGAGGAAACTTGGAGGACTTAACCTGATTTCAAGACTTATTATAAACCTATAGTAATCAAGACAGTATGGTATTGTTATTAAAATGGACAACTACATAAATGGAACATAATAGAGTGCTCAGAAATAGACACATTTATTATCAATTGATTTTTGGAAAATGTGCAAAAGTAATAGAAAGAAAAGAATAGTTTCTTCAATGAATGGTGCTACACAACTGGATATAGGGAGGTAAACCAATTAACAATCAAGAACTTGGTTCTGTATTTACATCATATGCAACTATTAACTCAAAAGAGTTCATAGACAAAATGTAAAATCTGAATCTATAAAACTACTAAAAAGTGGGAGGAAATCATTGTGAACTTGAGCTAGACATATATTGCCTAAATACAACACTGAAAGAATTATCTGGAATGGAAAGCAATTGATATCAAACTTCATCAAGATTAAGAACTTAGGTGTATTAAAAAATACTTTTAAGAGAATAAAAAGATGAACAACACATTGAAAAAATATTTGCAAGTCGCATATCTAGGAGCTTTGCATATAGAATATACAAATCATTCTCAAAAATAGAATAATAAGACAACAAATTACCCAATTTTAAAAAGGGGACAAAAGTTTTGAACAGGCCTGTCACCAAAAATATTTAAATAACAAATAACACATGAAAAGATATTCAATGTCATTAGTCATTAGGGAAGTGCAAATTTAAACCACAATTAGATACTGCTACATACATTTTAAAATGTCAAAAATTTTAAAAGACTGACATCACTGAGATTTGGTGAAGATATGGAGCAATTGGAAATCTCATATACTATCGATATGAATGTAAAATGGTACGACCATTTTGGAAAAATTTTGGAAGTTTCTTAAAAAGATTAATATGCCTATTACATTACCCAGCTATTTCACTTCTAGGTATGCAGTAGTAGTGAATGAAATAATGTGTGCATACAAAGACCTGTCAACAAATGTTCATAGCAGCTTTATTTGTTAGAATCAAAAACTAGAAACAACCCAAAATGTCCATCAACCAGTAAATGGGAAAACAATTGTGGTATATACATGTTATAGAATATTTAGCAATAAAAGGGAAAGGAACTATTGATGCAAGTGGATGATTGATACAACATGGATTAATCTCAAAAATATTACTCTGAGTTAAAGAAGCCAGACAAAAAAGAGTACATACAAAAGTCCAGAAAATACAAAACTATTCTATACTAACAGAAAACAAATCCATGGTTGTATAGGATGTCAAGGTGGCTAGAGGTGTTTATTATCCTGATTATGATGATGATTTCAAACGCGTGTGTGTGTGTATTGTATATGTGTTTCAAAACTTATCAAATTGCACAATTTAAATATGTGAAGCTTATTATATGCCAGTTATACCTCAAAAAGCTATTAAAATAAATACAGACCATATCAGTATGCAGTTACCCCACTGACAGTTGTCAGACAGCTACTTTAAGGCAGAGTAATAGATGGCAGCATATACAACCACTCTGGGTCACTTTCAATTTTTTGTGCACATGGTCTGGTTGCCTAAATAATTTGGTGGACAGAAGTAGGTGATTTCCAGAGCTAACAAGATTTGCTAATGAATGCTGTTGAAACAGACTTATACATTATTTAAGTTAGAGACTAACTGTGTCTGACTATACGACAATGTTGCGGGAAGTCAGGGACCCCAAACGGAGGGACCAGCTGAAGCCATGGCAGAAGAACGTGGATTGTGGAGATTTCATGGACATTTATTAGTTCCCCAAATTAATACTTTTATAATTTCCTATGCCTGTCT
The DNA here is from genome assembly GCF_009828535.3 of Hylobates moloch. Classification (NCBI taxonomy): domain Eukaryota; kingdom Metazoa; phylum Chordata; class Mammalia; order Primates; family Hylobatidae; genus Hylobates; species Hylobates moloch. Next base: position 37,933,809 of record NW_026652292.1, read on the forward strand.
TTATTGCAATCTCTTAACACAAACTGTAAAGATTTCATGGACACTTATCACTTCCCCAATCAAAACCCTTGTGATTTTCTATGCCCATCTTTACTTTAATCTCTTAATCCTGTCAGCTGAGGAGGATGTATGTCACCTCAGAACCCTGTAATAATTGCATCAATTGCACAAATTGTAGAGCGTGTGTGTTTGAACAATATGAAATCTGGGCACCTTGAAAAAAGAACAGGATAACAGCAATTGTTCAGGAAATAAGAGAGATAACCTTAAACTCTGACCGCCAGTGAGCTGGGTGGAACAGAGTCATATTTCTCTTCTTTCAAAAGCAAATGGGAGAAATATCGCTGAATTCTTTTTCTCAGCAAGGAACATCCCTGAGAAAGAGAATATGCCCCTAAGGGTGGGTTTATAAATGGCTCCCTTGGGTGTGGCAGTCTTCTATGGTCGAAACTGTAGGGGTGAAATAAACCCCAGTCTTCAATAGCACTCCCAGGCTTATTAGGAAGAGGAAATTCCCGCCTAATAAATTTTGGTCAGACCAGTTGCTCTCAAAACCCTGTCTCCTGATAAGATGTTATCAATGACAATGATGCCCGAAACTTCATTAGCAATTTTAATTTCGCCCCAGTCCTGTGGTCCTGTGATCTCGCCCTACCTCCATTTGCCTTGTGATATTCTATTACCTTGTGAAGTATATGATCTTTGTGACCCACACCCTATTCATACCCTCCCTCCCCTTTTGAAAGTCCCTAATAAAAACTTGCTGGTTTTGCGGCTTGTGGCTTGTGGGGCATCATGGAACCTACCGACATGTGATGTCTTCCCCGGATGCCCAGCTTTAAAATTTCTCTCTTTTGTACTCTGCCCCTTTATTTCTCAAACTGGGCGATGCTTAGGGAAAATAGAAAAGAACCTATGTGACTATCGGGGCAGGTTCCCCGATACAACAAGATGAGAAAAGTCAGTCTACTTGTTCTGAATCCTATAGAAAATCCTTCAACATGTAGACAGTAGCCAATGGATAATGGAAAGACCATAGGGATCTGAATCAGATCTGGATTTGAATCCCAGCTCTGCTACCTACTATCTCAGGAAAGATAATTGAACTCAATTCTTTTATTTCCATAGATTGAGGATAATAATAACACTTGCCTGGTAGCCTTTTGATGATTAAATAAGATAGTATATACTCAACATTCAATATTTTATTTTTCTTCCCCTTCCTAATACACTCCAGTAAGATCCATCTTCTTCCTATTCTGTAGGCAAGCCAGGCTTGTTTCTGTCTCATTTGCTCATGACCATGGGTTATTCATCCAGGGCACATGCACCTGACTTTAATGGAGCACAATATACAGATAAACAGATTTATGCATCAGCTAAATTGGGGAACAGTTATTCATGTTAGCAAATTGGTCCTCATTACCAATAAATAGGTCACCAGTTTCCCCCAAGATATGCAAAATCTTCAGAATATTTAAAGTGCCACTTGATTTGCAAACTTTCATTTACATGTGAAAGTAAGTTTAATCAATTTCTAATTTTCCAGGAATTTCTCCATTTTTCAGCCAGAATAAAAGCGAATTTGTCCTCTCATCTGTTGGGGCAAACTGATAATTTGATATTCAAAGTGTCACTGAAAATAAACTCCACTGTGGGACTCATTTATGCCGTGAATGCTAAAAATTTGATCCAACAGAAGCAAATAGTTTCCTTTCACATTGAATTAAAATCAAAGAGAGACAAAGATACAGAAAGACAGAGGCACAAAGAGACAAAAAACCTTATAGGTTGGAGAGGAAAATCTGACTTAGTTTTTAAGAATTTCATTTTCATCTTGACTATTAACAAATATATTTTATTTCTGTAGGATTTCAATATGAGGAGAAACATGATACAATTTACCTTTTCTCTAAAGCTTTTCTTAAATTTAGTCTTAATAGAAATATCTGCTTTTATTTTGACTAGGAAGCAATATTTGGATCCGTATTTTTGAGTCTTAAAAGTTTACTCAAATATAGTGATAAGATAGTGGCACAGTTTTTTGGCATTCTGGATTTAATTTTTTTTTTTTAGCTTTTAAATCCTGAAATTTAAAAAAGTACATAAAAGCAGTGAAGGTAAAAATGTATTCATATGTTATACAAGCACTGATAACCCATTAAATTTGAGTAACAAAGTCTAAAGTAGTGCTCTTAGAATACAGGCTGAGGAAGGACCCCCCTGCATCAAAATTATCCATGTTCCTATTATAATAAAAATGCCAATTTTTGGACTTAACTCCAGATGTCTTGACAGTAGCTCCCACGAATTGAGGTGTTTTTTTTATTTTTTATTTTTTATTTATTTATTTTTTTTTGCTAGACACGTTACGTGACTTTCCACACTGGAAATTTGAAAACACATGGACTTTAAATTGGAGTGGAGGCCAGCAAGTAGGTAGGAAAGAGAAAGAAAAGAATGGAAAGAAAAGTTCCTATCACTAGGCAAAATGAAAATCAGCATGAAGCCATGTGAAGGATCCTTTACCACAACCCTGAGAGACACTATACTAAGCCCATTTTAAAGAGCTATCAAGTGGGCTTTAAAAAACCCTCCAGAGCCTGCTGAAAAATACAGTTCTTAAACACTATGCTGTTGCATTACTGTCTCTGCCCAGCAGGTGTATGTTGTCTAGTGTCCTTCTATAGAAGTAGGATGCCTGCTAGAGCAGTCCATGGTACTGGGGAGAATAAGCAGCATTATTCGATAAGCCTAGGGCATCTTTTTATCCAGAGTTCCCTGAATGAAATGGCCAGGGCTGGGAAAAAGACAGCAATACTGAACATTAACGGGAAGCCATGAAAGGATTAGTTTGGATGGAGAATTGCTAGAAAAGACCATACTCCATAAGAAAGCCAGGTTCCCATGCCCTAGGATGCCTGCTTTTTCTTACTAATTCATGAGTGAGCCTTTGTTCATAATTATGAATATCACTGTAGGCGACCCTGTATGAAAAAGGACAGACTGGCATGAAGATAAGAAGATTCTCCCCACTGGGTATCCCACTGTTTATTGCCAGCTAACAGATGTTTACTCAAATCTCCAGAATTTACTTATTTTTGAGATGGAGTCTTGCTCTGTCACTCAGGCTGGAGGGCAGTGGCACTATTTTGGCTCACTGCAACCTCTACCTCCCGGGTTCCAGCCATTCTCCTGCCTCAGCCTCCTGGGTAGCTGGGATTACAGGTACATGCCACCACACCGGGCTAATTTTTTGTTTGAAAGAGTGAAGATATAATGTAGGCACATCTTTTGTTGTTGTTGTTGTTGAAGGCTGTTTTCATGCTTGGTGCTTGCTGTGTGTAGGCAGGACTAATAACTGTGAGCTTGTTTTGAGAGGGCTCTCCTTGTGAAGGTTGGGAAGAAACAACTCAAATAACCCCTGAATATGTGAGGAGATTATGATGTGGATGAGTTCCATAGATTAAGGTCTCCTCTCCTGGAAACTAGGAAACTTACTGAAATTAGAAAGGTCAAAATCCAGAGACCTTCTCTTTTGCAGAGGTCTTTCGCCTTTCCTGATTTAATATCTGCCACCTAGTGAGAGGTTGAGGAACAGGCATCACAGAAATTCAACATTCACGGCTATCTTCAGGCTACAATGGCTTCCTAAGGCTGAGAGTAAAAAGGAAATTGTAGAAAAGAGATATGGCAGCAACATGGGAGAAACAGCTCTTGAAGCCTTCTGAAGGCCTTAAACCCCACTTCAAATCCCCCTTCTAAACAAGTACAAACCGTCCTAGGCCCCCATCTCCTCTACCTCCTTTATTCTTCCTTCTCCCCTTCCTCTTTCTGTTCCTTTTTCTATTCCTACCATGGAGCCCAAGTGGCAGATGATCGTTTTCAGGCTCTAGCACAATAGACAGACACTTAGTCCCTTTCCTCACACTCTCCACCCTGATGCCTTAAATGCAGTGGCTGTTTTCTTGAGCATCTGAACATCTGAAGGAAGAGTATCAATCAGGACTGAGGCCATAGATAACGTATTAGTAACGTTCTTCTTGTACAATATGCAGAAAATGTCTTCATCTAGGAGTCAAGACAGAAATATATAAATATGATTAAAAGGAGGTTAACCTATCTTAATGGAAACCAGATTAATTGCTGTATTAGTCAAGATTCTCCAGAGAAACAGAACCAATAGAATGTATATACAGAAAGGAAAAGATTATTATAAAGAATTGGCTCTTACAATTATGGAGACTGACAAGTCCCAAGATCTGCAAGATAAGTCAGACCCTGGAACCCAGAAGAGCTAATGTTGTAGATCCGGTCTGAGTTCAAAGGCCTAAGAATCAAGAGATCTATTTGCTTAGTTTCAGTCCCAGGAAGAGCTGATGTGTCAATTCAAATAGAAAAAAGCCAATGATCCAGTTCAAAGGTGGTTTGGCATGAGGAATTCTCTCTTACTCAGGAAAGGGTCGGCTCTTTTGTTCTATTCAGGCCTTCAACTGACTACATGAGGCCCATCCACATTAGGGATGAGTAATCTGCTTTACTTAATGTGCTGATTTAAATCTTAATCTCATCCAAAAGCACGCCCATAATAATAATTATTTAAATTAATTAAATAATAATATTTGACTGAATGTCTGGGCACCCCATGACCCAGTCAAGTTAATACATAAAATTAACCAACCCAATTTTCCAAAAGCTGGGTTTTCATAAATCTGACTCATAAAATACAGTAAGTGGACCATTAGTGCACTAATTTTTTATCAGTATGAAATCCTTTTCCAGGAGCTATTCACTGGAGTTTTAAGAAAAATAGTTGCCTGACACACCACTAATCTAGAGGTCATATCCAGAGTGACATCATTTTATGAGAGATGACTACTGGTAAAGTGGTATATGTTTCCCAATTGTCACATAAATGGGAAAGGTGGGCCTATTTCCTTTCTGAAGGTATTTCAATGAGGGGTTTTGTTATCAGAATATCTTTCTAACCTCCAGAGAGTCAAGCAGACTCCAAAGGTAAGGAAAGGCATGATGAGCAAATTCAATCCATTTAATTCTTCTATTCCATGACTTCTAATTGGTTATGTTAAACTGGGAATGCACCCCAGCTCGGGGTTATGATTAGCCTCACAGATTGCTTTGTAGATGAAAGTCCTCAGAACTTTCCTATTAATAGTCCTCTATGGAGGATATTGATCTTTGTGAGAATACTGCTTGCATCCTGATGCATGCAAAACTTATGGCTTTTATTTTTATCTGTACCTTTGGATACTAAGGCAATTAATCCTCACCATACAAACAGGACTGATACACCTAATTTCTTAAGCCATTACCTCTTCCAGGTAAACCCTAGTGAGAATTTCTAGCCTTTATGCAAGCCTCAAAAAAAATTAGGAATACTTTTTAATGACTGAGAAGTGTACATGGATCTAAACCTCCAAAGAAGGTGAGCATGGGGATTTGCTCAAGTGCTTCCATGACCTTCTCTTGGCTCTGGAAAAGTTTGGATCACTTAGACAATTTTGCCTGAGTGTCTAATTCATTGAGGACAAAAAGGAATCCCAGCCAGTGATGGCAAAAGGGGCATCATCACACAACCATGAAGCTCCCAGGACAACCCTCCCTACCTACCAAAGACTACACCATTTATTTATTCCAATCAATCCAGAAAAAAAGGAAGGCAGTGAATTGCTTAAAGCCAACTCCAAGAGCTGAACTTAAACTCAAGGGACATGTGAAGGCCTAGACTTTATTACAATTGCATAATAAAGTGGCACTATTGATTTATTTAAACATTACCTCACTGGCAATAGCAAATATTCTGATATTAAAAACATTAGCCTGAACAATGACAATAAATTTCCTTCAGAGAGACAAGCTGTGGTCTCTTTATACCATCAGTAAAACCATGCCATCCGCTGGCTAATGTAATAACACACACCCAGACACCCCCATACATACACTTAAACTACTTTTGGAGGATATGAGAAGCTTGTTTTCAAACATTAAGTCGATAAGATTCCACTCTGAGAATCATCAACATCTAGAAAGAGCAGCTCACTCCTTTTAAGTCAAGTCCCAGATATTTATAGAGCAAGGAAAAGATTCATCACTTAGGTAGAAAGCTGCTTTCAGTTACTTTTCTTCTTTTTTTCTTAAATCTCTTTTAAATGGAAAGCAGCCATCCTTTGGCTATAAATAGATAGAAGATAGATAGATAGAAGATAGATGATAGATAGATAGATAGATAGATAGATATAGATAGATAGATAGATAGATAGATAATCATTATTTACTTTTGAATTTAATTAAAAACAGAAAAGATTAAAAAGCCAACATGCTTTTACTGCCATTTTGTTATTGTACATCAGATAAGAAAAAGGAGAACAGAGATCTCTGCAGAATAATGCAGAGAGTGGCTTGAAGCTGTGTGCGAGGTGGAATTATGTTGTGAGAGTGGGGGTCATGGGAAGAGGAACCACTGTAAACTAACTGGCCAGCTAGAGCCTGTCTAGGCATGTGTGGAAGGGGAAGGCAGGAACAGAGCAGAAGTAATAGGAGAAAGAAGAGAGAAGAAGCTGGAAAACTGGAAAAGAAAAACAAACACCCTAGGGAAAACAACACAGTGGTTGCAAAGTAGAGGAAAAGTAAGTCCAAAAATGGTAAAGTGAGGATTACTATCCAAGCACCTCTGACAATAACAGCTTACTGAAAAAGTTGAATTAATGAAATCAAATATTTCTTCAAATCGATCAAAATATGAAACTGACTCTTGTTCCTTGTCAGAAATCAATGTAATTTTAAAAGATTAAGTCCTCCTTTGGGAACAGTACTCTCCTAGCAATGTTGAGCTATTTTTTAAAAATTGTTGTCAATAAAACACAAACTAAAAATCTCATTGGCAATGAAACCAGTCAAAAACCTTAGGTTGAAAATCATTTAATATGTCTGTTTTAACAATTTATGCTATGCTTAAACAATGTTTGGAAAAACAAAATCTAAATAAGGCTGAGATTTTACAAATAAGTCCCTCAACAGAACATGTTACAGAGAAGAGAAACATGTTCTCAGCTCGAAGAGTTTTTACGTGAATTACATGTAAACCCCAGGAAAAAATGAGATGTTCTGAGATTTAGTAAAGCCATCTTGGATCCTCTAGCAATAAGTAGAAGACCATCTCAATGATTACTTCCAAAACTCTATTCTTTAATGGGTATGGAATATTTATTTACTTCAGCTTAACTGTTTTAATAAAGGATTTTATCTTTTTTTTCTTTGGAACTGCTCATGGTCTACTCATTAATGTGACTCTGCTATACTATGACATCTGGTGGTCACATACCTAAATTGAATGTTCTATATTTTGGAGAAATGAATGTTATTCCACAAACTTAAATAATAGAATGGTAAAAGAAGAAATAGAAAGTACCATTAATTGAAATCCTAAAAATAAATGTTTGCATAATTGGGCTCACTAAAAGAAGGCTTTTTTAAAGTTCCATTTGGAGGGGCCCAGTTCAGAAGCAGTCTGAAATCTGATGCAATGTTATGAAGGACTTCATGTCAACTGATCAGACCCTCAGAAGATGGTGCTGGCTGAGGCCCTGAGAGTCAGAAAGGAAATTATATACTTGGAATATGTCTCTCATATATAACTCATTCTATGAGGCCAGTATCTTCCTGAGAGCAAAACCTGCCAGATACACAACTAAAATAGAAAACTGTAGACCTACATCCTTAATAAACATAGATGCAAAAATCCTCAACAAAATACTAGTAAACCATACCCAGCAGCAATACATTAGAAAGCTAGGCCACCATGATCAAGCAGGTTTTATCCCTGCGATGCAAGGTTGGTTCAACATACACAAATCAACAAATGTGTTTCATCACATAAACAGAACTAAAAACAAAAACCACATGATCATCTAAATACATGCAGAAAAGACTTTTGATAAGATTCAACATCTTTCATATTTAAAACCATCAACAAACTAGACATTGGAGGACCATACCTCAAAATAATAAGAGCCAATCTATGACAAACCCACAGCGAACATACTTAATGGGCAAAACCTGGAAATATTCTCCCTGAAAGCTGGAACAAGACAAGGAAGTATGCCCATTCTCACCGCTCTTATTCAATATAGTACTAGAAGTCCTAGCCTGAGCAATCAGGCAAGAGGAAGAAACAAAAGGCATCTAAATAGGAAGAGAGGAAGTCAAACTATCTTTGAGTGCAGATGATATTATTCTATACCTAGAAAACCTCTTGGTCTCTGCCTGAAAGCTCCTAGATCCAATAACGAACTTCAGAAAACTCTCAGGACATAAAATCAATGTAGAAAAGTCAATAGCATTTCTTTACACAAACATCCAAGCTGAGAGTCAAACCAAGAACATAATCCCATTCCCTATAGCCACAAAAAAATAATAAAATACCTAAGAATACGGTTAACCAGTGAGGCAAAAAAACCTCTACAATAAGAATTACAAAACACTGCTCAAAGAAATCAGAGATGACATAAACAAATGGAAAAACATTCCATGCTCCTGGATAGGAAGAATCAATGTTGTTAAAATGGCCATACTGACCAAGCCCATTTATAGATTCAATGCTATTCCTATCAAACACCAATGACATTCTTCACAGAATTAGAAAAAAACTATTTAAAAATTCATATGGAACCAAAACAGAGGCTGAATAACAGAGGCAATCCTAAGCAAAAAGAGCAAAGTGGGAGACATCACATTACCCCATTTAAAACTGTACTACAAGGCTACAGTAACCAAAACGGTATGGTACTGGTACAAAAACAGACACATAGACCAATGGAACAGAATAGAGAGCCTAGAAATAATACCGTACACCTACAACCATCTGATCTTTGACAAAGCCAACAAAAACAAGCAATGGGGAAAGGATTTCCTAGTCAATAAATAGTGCTGGGATAACTGGCTAGCCATATGCAGAAGATTGAAACAGGATCCCTTCCTTATATTATATACAAAAGTCAACTCAAGATAGATTATAGAGTTAAGTGTAAAACCCAAAACTATAAAAACCCTGGAAGACAACATAAGCAATACTATTCTGTAAATAGAAACTGGTAAAGATTTTATGACAAAAACCCCAAAACAACTTCAACAAAAGTAAAAATTGACAAATGGCACTTAAACTAAAGATCTTCTGCACAGCAAAAGAAACTTTCAACAGAGGAAGGTGATCACCTACAGAATGGTTGAAAATATTTGCAAACTATGCATCCAACAAAGGTCTAAAATCCAGAATCTATAATGTACTCAAACAAAGTAACAAGCAAAAAGCAAACATTTCCATTAAAAAGTTGGCAAAGGACGTAGACATTTTCGAAAAGAAGACAGACACATGGCCAACAAGCATATGACAAAAATGCTCAACATCATTAATCATTAGAGAAATCCAAATCAAAATCACAATGTCACAATGAAATGCCTCTCACACCATTCAGGTTTATTATTAAAAAAAATAAAAAAACAGATGCTGGTGAGATTGTGGATAAAAAGGAACACTTATACACTGCTGGTGAGAATGTTAATTAGTTCAACCATTGTGGAAAGCAGTTTGGCAATTTCTCAAAGAACTTAAAACAAAACTACCATTTGACCTGGCAATCCCATCACTAGGTTTATGCCAAAAGGAATATTATTATTCTACCATAAAGATACATGATTGCATATGTTCATTACAGCACTACTCACAATAGCAAAGAAATAGAATTGATCTAAATGTCCATCAATGGTAGACTGGATAAAGAATGTGGCACATATTCAAGATGATATATTATGCAGCCATTAAAAAGAATGAGATCATGTTCTTTGCAGCAATATGGATGGAACTAGAGGCCATTTTCCTAAGCAAACCATTGCAGGAACATAAAATCAAATAATGCATGTTCTAACTTATAAGTGGGAGCTAAATATTGAGTACACATAGACACAAAGAAGAGAACAGCAGACACCAGGGTCTACTTGTGAGTGAAAAGTGGGAGGAGGGTGAGAATCAAGAAGCTTCCTATCAAGTACTATGCTTATTACCTGAGTGATATAGATTATTTCACCTATACAACAAACCCCGATGACACACAATTTAGCTATTTAACAAACCTGCGCATGTGCCCCTGAACCTAAAGTAAAAGTTTAAAAAATTAGAAGCTAAATAAGCAAATAAATAAATGCTGAATGTATGAATGACAAAGAGGCTCAGGGTGGTTAAATAAGTTTCCCAAACTTATGTTTTAATATTTAGTAAATATCAAGGGTCAAGATTTCAATCCATTCTGTCTTCTTTAAAACCTACATGCTCTCATTGATACCACAGTGATTGGTAGGCAAGCTTTAAGAGGTTTAATAGTTCAACTCTCTCTTCATGTGGATGTCCTTTATAATTTAGTTAACTTACTTTGGCATGAAATCTCTTTCTTGAGCTGCACGAAGCCCAGCTGCAGGATCAATTTTCCACACAGTGCTAGAGTCCTTGTAATACTTTGAGACACATATGTCCTCCTAAACTCCTGAAAAAGAAAAAAAAATCTTCAGTAGGAAAATACCTGTATCTTTTCCCTATTCTCCTAGGAGTCTGATAAAATTTTTATCCATTTATATTCCCTTGCAAAGCAAATGACCATATTTAGCTTCCTGATGAGATCTTTTCTAATTATGATTCTGTGCATTGCATATCACTAATATCTACCAATATTCTACACTGAGAGATTTAATTCACATCCTCACATTTGCTTCTGCATTAATCCACACTTGAGGCATGAGTTCTAGAGTCAATTTCCTTCAGATGCATTGCAGCCCTTTGGTCTAACTTTAACCCAGCATAGGCAGGACCTCTGAATTGTCTAGTTGAATCCCTAAATGTTATAATCTATGTTCAACCTTCAACCTTCCACCCAGTTCTCTTGTTTTTCCATACATTTAATTTACCATACACCCATCATGTTCTACCCAGTATTTATGGGTATTAAGTACATATAACTTAAAAAACAAACTTGTATAAATCTCCTCCTTACGTAAGTTTTTTAGGGTAATAATAGGCCTAGATTAAAATAATTTTCACCATCCATGGACTACCTGCCTCTAGACATGAGAATATAAACCCATGATCAAGCTATTACCTACAGCCGGTCCTGACTGATGGGGTGAGGAGACAAAAAAGGAAAGCAACTGGAGCACATTACAGGTTGCCTGCAAGAATATATAAGGTCATCAGGACAGGGTTCTAAAGGGGAAAAAAAACATGTAAAAGGGAGAAGATAGAGAGTCACTAGAGAAAAAACAATCTTGACTGTGTTAATACTTGTCCCAAGGCCCAGTCCAACCCCTTCAAAAGCCTGATGACTATTGACCACAGTGGGGATTAAACATAAGCTGCACAGCAAAAAGCAACTCTCTGAGCAACTCTCCCTGTAGGACAGGTTTCTTATTTCTCCACAGAACAGTGTTCCTTGCTGCCATATTTCTGTTTTATTAGGTAAAACTCATTTCATAACTCTCAAATTAATTTCAAACCATTTATCATGTTTATGTTTCAAAAAGTCTTGTTCATTGCCAAGCAAATAGAGGATGATAAAAATGGCTGGATTCATTTCAGTCCAGGAGCAATGGATTCTCATTTATTTTCAGTACTAAATCAAAACATGACTGAGTTTGGTTTCTACTTTTAAAGAAATTATACTGATTTTAACTACACTGCATGTATAAAAGTGCCTATGAAGAGATGGCCAATCCTTAATAAAAACCCAAGCCATGGAAGTTTGCTGACTTCTTACCATCTCTCCTAGGTCCTGGGGCAGAAAGTGCTTCTTCCATATCACTAGAAGGTACAATTCCCTAAACTCCATGAGCACCCATGGGATCATTGGTTTAGTCTGTTACTGTGGAAATCATATCCTAGGACAAGTCAAGAGCCAAATCATGGGAACAGGGTGAGGCAAGAGAAACACTCACCTCAGGCTCAAAATTTAAGGTGGGTAAAAAAATAGGTTATTAAGATAAATAATATTTATGTGATATTTTTGAAAAAGCAATGACCCAAAATCCATGATGAAGAAAATATCAAAGTTTTTAGTACAAACAGAATCTGACCCTGCATGTGCATGACATCTTACTCATCTCATCCTAATCCCAGCTCTGATGTCAAGTTGGCCTGGAAGGTCTCCATTGGCTCAGATGTAATCCTTCCTGTATGTGGGGGACAGTTGCAAAATAAAAGCACAGAGAAAAAAGGCAACAACGATTGAGGTGTAACCTTGGGAAGGATACTGACCATTTATAGAGCATCCAAGGCCCCACATGGATCTTATTAATGGGCTTTCCCAGAAAATCAGTGCCTTCCTCCTCCCATCATTCCATCTCCAGAAACCTGTTGATGTTTACTTGGCCTCTGCATGTTCAAACATAGCTTAGGATATTTCCATACCACCATGCCCTCAGACAGGACATCCTTGCTCCAGCTCCACTGGCATTGATGTGCCCCTATAGCTTCTGAGCCTCGATGATGCCCAGAGTCCCCTCTGAACCCAGGCTTTTCTCAGGTCCCACTTTGTCTTGAGCCCAAGCCCTTCTAGTTCTAACATAGCATGGTTAAAAAAAATTGATGTCAGTAGGCAACAGTGACCTGATATTTTTCTATTTTCTTAATATTTAGAAAAATATAACATCATGATTCTTTTTTCTGTTTTCATTAAGGCAACCCAACAACATGACTTCCAATTAACAGATGTCTCATTTCTGCCTTAGGTGGGGCTGGAACCACCCAGGCTGAATAGGTCTTGTTTGTGAAACTTTCATTAGTACAAATGGCACAGTAGGTAAAAATGGAACTTCATACCCAGGTCTTGTTTTAAATAAGATTGCCATATGTACTTGTGAGTCATACATTATGTTTCTAGGCAATCCTGCCAGCAGCAATGCCAGATTAAGGAAAGTCTCTGACCTGAGGCATTAACTGGAGAAAATAATTTCTTTCTTCAGTTATGTCCCCACAGAGTACTATATTTTGAAAATAAAAACAAACCATGTGCCCATGTGGATCACACAGCAGTGTGCATTGCTACAAAAGCAAATGTTCCCAAAAACTTATAGACCATATTTGAAGGTGGTCTTCCTGATCTCCTGATGGTTACTCTAAATAATATAATTGGACCATCACTAATGCCATTTGATTTAAGCAAAACTAATCGTTGAAATCCAAAAAGATTTCTGAAGCTCCCTTTTTAGAGACTAGACACTATAATTTTTCATAAATTTATGTTAAAATGGGCTTCAATTTGTTGTTTTCCTCTAGTAGTTTTTTATATGAGTTTCTTTTCTAAGGCCAAACATTGAACATTATGTCATATTTATAAGGATTCTGAACACTTGCTTCATACCAAAAATGGTTATGATGTTATGGTTTTCTTAACTTTTTATAGGACAGACACATTGTCTCTCCACTTCTCATATTTCAATCTTTTTCTTGCTTCTGAAAAATTGTGCCAAATAGAGATAGGAATTGCATCTAATTTAGCTTATTCCTCTTTTCCTTATTATGTATCATTATTGATCTCTACCGTAGAGGGAGATTAGCTCTGCATATACTGTGGTACCTCAAAGGGAGGTTGGCTCTGTATATATTGTGGAACCTCAGGGGGAGGCTGGCTCTGCATATACCGTGGAATCTCAAAGGGAGGGTGGCTCTGCATATACTGTGATACCTCAGAGGGAGAATGGCTCTGCATATACTATGGAACCTCAAAGGGAAGCTGGCTCTGTATATATTGTAGAACCTTAGAGTGGGGTGCAGGGCTCTGGATAAACTGTGAAACCTCAGAGAGAAGGTGGCTTTGTATATACTGTGGAATCTCAGAGGGAAGGTGGCTCTGTTCATACTGTGGAACCTCAGAGGGAGGCTGGCTCTGTGTATACTGTGGAAATTTAGAGGGACTTGGCTCTGTATATACTGCAATGGCCATTTGCTAGTACAGGAGGAGGGGAAAGCATGCCTTGAAGCTGACTAATAGATGGCTACTTTGCCTTTCCACCAAGCAACACTTGAGAAGCTGGTTGTTCTCAGTAATATTGTTGATCACATTATGCTACAGTCTTTAACTACTGAAGGAAATTGGTTGTCTAAGGTCACAAAGAAGACAAAGTAATCTTTTATTTTGCATGGGGTTTTAATAATTTTTTTTTGCCCCAAGCATAACAGCCACTCAGAAACCTGCCTCATTATCCATGTCTCCTTCTGCCTTCTGCATCCCATTTTATTCATCTCTCCATCTTCTTCCATCTTAATTTCTTGTCTCAGTTAAAATAGACAGTAAGAGAAAAGGCTAGCACTCTCAGGATCTAAGTGAGAAGTGGTGGTGGGGATAAGAATGGCTGGGGTTGAAGCATTCCTATGGTTTTTTTTCCTCTGATTCAGGTGTGGGGATCTGTTAGACAGGTTCTCTTGTTTTCTATAACAGTTACAGCAAGAAGTCTGAATACAGAACTTGAACAAACCTGCTTCTGAAAGCAGACCCGAGATTATGATTATCTGGAACTCCAGGCTCAGTGAATATGCTCATTGCTGGTATATAGCCAGTCATTCAAGGTTTAGCTTAGGTAAACGCCTGCATTTGGCTGCAGTTAGCCTGGCCAAGACTGATAGATTCAGTTAGCATGAGACTATCCTCACAGGCAGGTGTCTGCTCTCACTGTGACCCAACTCAGAGATCAAATACTCTCCTGGAGTCAGCTTTTCATTCTGTTCTGTCACTAGGCTCTAGGATCCTTAGGAATATCAAAGGGTATTCCCACAGGGCATAATAAAGAAGGCCAGGCTGGCCCTCTAATTGAGCTAGCAGGACCACAGGAGTGTGGAAGTTATGATTCCTTTGAAATGTGTGCTAACCTGTGTGGTGCAGTAGGAGTCCCAGCAGCACTCCATCACTGGCCTCACTTTTGCCAGTTTCATTCTAGAATCTCTGTTCCAAAAGAAAGACTTGAATAAACTCACTCATTTCATCAGAGATAACATACAGAAGGGCACATAGCTTATTTTTAATGTGGGATAATATGCATTTATAGGCATTTTCTTGGTTTCTCTACCTTTTAATGAAAGCAGCTTAATTTATTCATTACACAGGATTGTGCTCTCCATTAGATACAGCCTGGTGCTAATCAGGTCAATGACTTCATTGCCAGAAGGATCCATTGGTTTTATCTGTTTCCAAGGCTTCATTACTCACAAATTCCAAAGAACTTGGAAATGTCTGTGTAAGGAACATGGCTGTGCTTTGGTCAAGGAATAGGCCAAGGTAAACATCCAGAGTGACTCAGTGAGTTTAGAGCACAAGCATATAACCCCACTTGTTATCATAGCCACGTAGACATAAGATAGAGAAGCTCACTGCTGTAGTCATGACATAATGAAGGCTCCATCACTTGGCTGTATGCCACTATTGTCTGTAAAATGTATAATCGTCCTGTTGACACTGTACAGGAGTGCTGGTGCCCAGAGAAAGAGAGAGAGCCAAAGGTGTCCATCTTTGCAGATGGACAGAGGGGAGCCAGGATACAGCTCGGCTCACTTGTACCCAGAGAGAGAAAGAGTTGAGGTGCTAACCCTGAAGTCAGGGGAGAGCTGGCTGCACAGCTGTATGTGGGACCCACTGGCTTAAGAAGCTGAGACAGGGCAGACAGTGTGAGAAAGCTGTTGATGAGAGCTGCTGCTGAATAAAATCATCCTTCACCTGCCTGGGGCCCCCCAAGTGTTCTTTGTGCTCATCCACCCACTCCCTCAAACCTCAGCATGGGCTGGAACCCAACCCTGGGCATGACATTTGGCATAGTCGTGAACCTGACTGTCTGCCATTGTCACATGAAGTATAAGAGACGGATTTTTGAACTGGCCTTTCATGGTATCCATATAACCTACACATACAAGAGACAACATTGATTTCTTATTGTTGCCACTGCTGTTGTTATACTACAGCATCACACGATGCTCTGGGATGGCCAAGAGAGGCAGCAGCCGCAAGTAGAATGCATGGACCCAGAAGGCCTCAATCCTTCCAGTTCCTAGGTGTGTGACTTTGGGTAAGTCACTCTCCTTCAGCTTCTTCATCTGTAAAATAAGGAAGAAAAAAATTAATCCTCGTACCACTTTCTGCACAAGATTGTTTTGAAATTCACAATAGATCATGCACACAAAAGTGCTTTAAAAACTATAACGTCTTTTAAAAATTACAGTTTTTATTGCCATTCACCATTTTAAACCATAATCTCCCATTATTCATGGGTAGAAATCATCAAGGCACAGCTGGAGATAGTACACGATTCTTCAAGTTTAAAACCAGGACCATACAGTCATTGACTTGGAGTAGAAAGAAGATGGTCTTTCCTGTTATATAGAACTATACTAGGGCTGGATTCCAAGAGCCCACTCACTCCCAAAGCAGGAGAACCAGGTATGGAAAAAGAAATGGGTCCTCATCAATGAAGTCTGAGTTAGGAAAATAACTGATGTATGGGGGAATCCATTATTACCATTAGAGAATTGGACCTAATTTAACAAGCACCTACTGAATTTGTGGCACAGAGGTATGAAAGAACTATAGCCCAGAACAGATAGGAGTGGAGTGGAACATTTCTGAGTGGGAAGATCTTTCTTCTATCAGCAAATATTTGTCATAGAAGTCCTAAGGATTTCTTAGAGTGACCCAGGCTGTCATCACTAACTCTCATTTTTCCCATTACAAGAGATACTTATTGCCCTGAAATAGATAATTTATTAAAAATATCTGATCACTGAAACTTTGGGTTTCTGAGTAACCTTAGCTAAATTCCCCAAACTGGTGATAGATGAGACATTTCCCAAGTCCCACCAGCACTTCATAATCTCCGCCATAGGCTGTGAGATAGAGAGCAAACTCAAAGCAATGTGTTTAGACAACATGGGTCATTCCCACGAGTCAAATTTGGGAAGCAGAGGTAAGTAAGGACCCCTGAGGATTTCTGACTTTGGCTTAGAATAGTTTTATTTTGTGGGCCTTTGGTCCACAGTGCTAATTGTGTCTGGAAGGGATATTCAATTTGCTGTGCTTCATTAAGTATCTACTTACAACCTCACAAATAATAATTTTCAAATCTTTTAGGACTTCATGTCTAAAACATCAAAAGCAATGGCAACAAAAGCCAAAATTGACAAATGAGATCTAATTAAACTAAAGAGCTTCTGCACAGCAAAAGAAACTACCATCAGAGTGAACAGGCAACCTACAGAATGGGAGATAATTTTTGCAACCTACTCATCCGACAAAGGGCTAATATCCAGAATCTACAATGAACTCAAACAAATTTACAAGAAAAAACAAACAACCCCATCAAAAAGTGGGCAAAGGACATGAACAGACACTTCTCAAAAGAAGACATTTATGCAGCCAAAAAACACATGAAAAAATGCTCATCATCACTGGCCGTCAGAGCAAATTGGGCACTCAGCAGTAGCTATAGCCAGGTCAGCCTTGGTGAGTGGAAGTCCATGTTGCTGAGCCCATGCATAACCTCCATCCCTGCCACTGTGGCCACTTTGTTCATGGGCCCGTTGGGCGATGACAGGGGTGGCTGGGGACAGACGCTGAGTGGTGTCCACAGAACAGGTCATCCTATCCACTTAATTATTAAAACTTTCTTCTGCTGAGGTCACCTGTTGGTGAGCACTCACATGGATACAAATATCTTAACAGTTTTTGACCACTCACAAAGGTCCATCCACATACTTCTTCCCCAAATTTCTTTGTCACCAATTTTCCAAACATGCTTCTTCTAAGTCCCTGACCATCCAGCCAAACCATTCGCTACAGCCCATGAATTAGCATATAATCCCACATCTGGTCATTTCTCCTTCCATGCACAGTGCACAACCAGGTGCACTGCTCAAACTTCTGTCCACTGGGAAGATTTCCCTTCACCACTGTGCTTCAGGAATGTCCTAGAAAGGGGCTGTAGTGCTGCAGCTGTCCACTTTCAGGTGGTGCCTGCATATCATGCAGAACCATCTGTGGACTAGGCTCTAGTCTTCTTTTCCTCTGTCAGCTGATCACTGGGAACTCCCTGTGAAGCCATCGGTGCAGGCTGGGGGAGAGAAGGCAGGGTGGCAGAAGTGGAGACCATGGGCATTTGAGCTACTTCTTCATGTATCTTACTTGTACCTTCAGGACCTGCTCGAGCCCTGTCATGTATATACCACTTCCATTTGATGATAGAATGCTTCTTCGCACGACCCACTTTATGGCTAGATGGGTCAGAAAACACCCAGTTCATGGTAGGCAGTTCAGTTCACATGGTGACTTGATGACCCAAAGTCAAACGTTCAGTTTCCACCAAAGCCCAGTAACAGGCCAAGAGCTGTCTCTCAAAAGGAGAGTAGTTATCTGCAGAAGATGGCAGGGCCTCTCTTCAAAATCCTAGAGGCCTCCGCTGTGATTGACCTGTGGGTGCCTGCCAAAGGCTCTGAACAGCATCCCTATCTGCCACTGACACATCAAGCACCATTGGATCTGCTGGCTTATATGGCCCAAGTGGCAGAGCAACTTGCACAGCAGCCTGGACCTGTTGTAGAGCCTTCTCCTGTTCTGAACCCCACTCAAAACTGGCAGCCTTTCAGGTCACTCAAAAAATGGGCCAGAGTAACACACACAAATGAGGAATGTGTTGCCTCCACCATCCAAATAGGCCCAGTAGGCATTATGCCTCTTTCTTGGTTGTAGGAGGGGCCAAATGCAGCAATTTATCCTTCACCTTAGAAGAAATATCTCAACAGGCCCCACCCCACTGGACTCCTAGAAATTTTACTGAGGTATAAGGTCCCTGAGTTTTAGTTGAATTTATTTCTCATCCTCTGGCATGCAAATGTCTCACAAATAAGTCCAGTGCGTTTGCTACTTGTTGCTCACTGGATCCAATCAGCATAATGCCATCAATATAATGGACCCCTGCGATAACTCACGGAAGTGAAAAGCGATCAACGTCTCTCCGAATAAGATTATGACACAAGCCTGGAGAGTTTATATATCCCTGAGGTAGGACAGTAAAAGTATATTGCTGGCCTTGCCAGCTAAAGGCAAATTGCTTCTGGTGGCCCTTATGGACAGGAATAGAGAAAAAGGCATTTTCTAAGTCAATGGCTACATACCAGGTACCAGGAGATGTGTTAATTTGCTCAAGCAATGAAACCTCATCTGATACAGCAGCTGCAATTGGAGTCACCACTTGGTTAAGCATATGATAATCCACTTTCATTCTCCATGACCCATCTGTCTTCTGCACAGGCCAAATGGGAGAGTTGAACGGGCATGTGGTGGGAATCAACACCCCTGCGCCTTTCAAGTTCTTGATGGTGGCACTAATCTCTGCAATCCCTCCAGGGATATGATACTGTTTTTGAATTACTATTTTTCTAGGTAAAGCCAGCTTTAATGGCTTCCATTTGGCCTTTCCCACCATAACAGCCCTAACTCTACCAGTCAGGGAGCCAGTATGGGGATTCTGCCACCTGCTAAATATGTCTATGCTAATTATGCATTCTGGCACCGGGGAAATGAGTATAGAATGAGTCTGGGGACTCACTGGACCCACTATAAGTTGAACCTGAGCTAAAACTCCATTAATTACCTGACCTCCATTAGCCCCTACTTTAACTGGAGGACCTCAATGATGTTTTGGGACCCCTGGAATCAATGTCAGCTCAGAGCCAGTGTCCAGTAGTCCCCAAAATGTCTCATCATTTCTCTTTCCCTAGTGCACAGTTACCCTGGTGAAGGCAGGAGGTATCCTTGGAGAAGGTTGGGAGAAAGACTCACTGCATAAATTGTTAGTAATCTAGTGGGGTCCTTCCTTAAGGGGACCCATCCTCCCCTTCATTCAAATGGTTCTGCGTCTGTAAACTGGCTCAAGTCTGGAAATTGATTGAGGGGCCATAATTCTCTGTTTTCATAATTCAACTTAGTCTTTTCTCCATTAGACCTAGAAGTTTTCTCCTTATATAAATTAAGTAGGAATGCAGTAGGCTTCTTATCAATTTCACTTCTAGGAACACTTTGATTAATTAGACAGTGCCAGAGCTCTACACAAGTCAGACTATTCTGATTGCCACTTTGCCTCTGCTGTCCATTCTGGTAGCTATGCCCCCCTTGCTGTTGAAAGTTGAGTGCCTCCACTTGGCCCCTGCCACCTTGGGATTTAATTATTCCCATTGTATTCAAATTTTGTAGTTGAGTGACTGTGGTTCCCATTGTTAGATCTGACATATAGAGGAGAGCAATTACAGGGACCTTCAAAGATGCAGATGCTGCCCTTGCAAATCTATTTTGCAAGGTATTTGTCAAGAGTATATCTTCTGGACCCTGCCGGCTGAGATGAGTAGGTCTGAAGTGACTAATCCACTCCACTATCCCAATCTCCCTAAGTCTTTGGATCTCTTCCTCTACATTAAACCAAGGGAGATCAGATATTTCCAGCTTGCTCACAGTGAACCATCTTTTAATCTATATTTCAGCTAACCAAGCGAGTAAACTATTAGAACGTTTTGTCTCCCCAGGCTACAACATTAAATGCAGAGTCCCTACTTAGTGGGCCTAAATCAATAAATTTAGCCTGATCCAACTCTATGTTCCTTCCACCATTATCCCACACCCTTAATATCCATTCCCATGCCTGTTCTTTAAATTGCCATTTATATAAATTAGAAAACTTAAACAATTCTTTTCAATTGTAGTGAAACTCCTCATGTGTCACACTCTCAACCTCATCTCTAGGGGCCTGCCAGGACTTTAGTTATAGGTCTAGAACCAAACGGGGGTGTTGGGGTGGCTCTTAAGGAGAATCAACATTATTTTGCCTGGAAACTACCTCAGGGGAGGCCATCACAGTTGCTTCAGGCAGCACAGGGTTTATCTCCTCAGACAAAGGTGGAAAGGCTGATGTCAGCTTGGGTTGGGAGGGGATATTGCCACTACTGGGGATGGGAAGGCTGTTTCTTTTGGCAAAAAAGATTCATCAGAGTTTACAAACTCAGTGTCCCCAGCTTCATCAGTGTCCTCCCATATACCCTTATTCCAAATTTCAGGGTCCCATTCTTTTCCAATCAATGCCCTCGCTCTAACAGTAGACACCTGGCAAGGCTGTGCATGCACCTTTCGTTGCAGGTCAGCCACTTGCATGATAAGAGCTTGTGTCTGTTTTTCCACAATTTCAGCTCTTTCTCTACAAAAGAGAATACTCTCACTCAGGGCAATCTTAGCAGATTTGAGGTTCAGTATCTGCTTCTGAAGCTGGGAAACAGAATCCCTGAGTTCATCATTTTCTTTCATCACTTTGTCCACTGAATTTAGGAGCAAACAACCAGCTTTATTATGTTCTTTGGTTCTCCACATATGGTCAAAGGTATTATGTACAGAGTCACTAAACTCCTTGCCTCTCAGGAGTGATGAATCAGGAGTGTCAAATGCATTTATTTTGCATAACTCTCTAAACAGTTCACACCAAGGTCTATCAGTGTTCTCCATAGTGTTAGAAGTAAAGTCCTTAGCATTTTGGGGTCTAATCATATTAAGTAGCCAACTCCAGAAACCCCAAAACCAAGGAAAGAACTCCATCCTTAATATTCTCTTCCTCAAGTACAAAATCTGTATTAGTCAAGGTTCTCTAGAGAGAAAGATATATATATGGAAGTTTATTAGGTATTAACTCACACATATATGGAAGTTTATTAGGTATTAACTCACACATATATGGAAGTTTATTAGGTATTAACTCACACATATATGGAAGTTTATTAGGTATTAACTCACACAATGTCAAGGTCCCACAATAGACCATCTGCAGTCTGAGGAGCAAGGAGAGCAAGTCCAAGTTCCAAAACTTGAAGAACTTGGATTCTGCTGTTTGAGGGCAGGAAGCATCGAGCAAGGGAGAAACACGTAGGCTGGGAGGCTAAGCCAGTCCCTTTTTACATTTTTCTGCCTGCTTATATTCTAGCCGCCCTGGCAACTGATTAGATTGTGCCCACCCAGATTAAGGGTGAGTCTGCTTTTCCCAGCCCACTGATTCAAGTGTTAATCTCCTTCAGCAACACCCTGACAGACACAGCCAGGAACAATACTTTGTATCCTTCAACCCAATCAAGTTGACACTCAGTATTAACCATCATAGACACTTTTTGCTGAACTAACATACCGAAGCTTATAAGCATCAGGGCACAAGCCATAGTCAGTAACATTAATACAGTCATCAAGTTTAGGATCCCATTAGTAAAATGGGATTTTCCACATCAGTAAAATAAGACAGTTGAGCTAAAGGGCCTTAAGGTCAATTTCCAATATCTATAGAGTCTCTATATTCTAGGAATTCAGGTGATGCCTGCAGACTGGGGTGATAAATATACATTAATTTATCTATTGAACAAATATGTGTTGAGAGTCTACTATATACTAGACATTCTGTTGAGCTTTGGGGATATACAATAACAACATGGTTCCTACCTTTCACAATGTTTATAGTCTACTGGGTGAAACAGATAATATAAAAACAGACAAATCTACAAAGGAAAGAAACAAGATGTGGTTGTAGAGAAGGTGGAGGAAGGGGTATCTAATTTAAATAAGTAGTCATTAAATATCTCTTGGAGAAGGTAATATCATGTTTAAAGGATGAGAAGTAGGCACCAAAACAAAGTGCAAGAGGAAAAGCTTTCTTGGCGGCAGCAGGAACAGCACTATTAAAGGCTCAAATGAAAATAGCATGACACAATACAAAGGAGAAGAAAGAGATAATAAGGTCATATTTACTAGACACTCTCTACATGTCCTAAGTGTTTACATTTGGGATCTCTTTTAGGCTTCACACTTTTCCTATATCTAGGTGATACCATTATTCTCATTTTAAAGAATGGAGAAAAGAAACAGAAGTAAAGAAATTAAGTCTCTCTCTCATGGTCATAAAGACAGTAAATAGTGAAACTGGAATTGGTTCTCTGGAAGTCTGACTGTCATGCCCACACTCCTAATTATCATGCTTTGAGTATTTAAGGAACTGGAAAATAGCCATGTGGCTGGAGTACAGGGCGCAAGAATAATGGAAAGAGATGAAGTTGGAGAGGAGGTAGGGGCCAGGTCAAAAAAAAAAAGAGAGAGAATGAAGGACTATGATATAACTTTATTTAATCCAATATGTAATGGGAAGCACAGGAGAGTTTTAAGTAGGAGGGCAACAAGGTACAATTTGCCTTTTAAAAGACTACTCTGACTGCTGGATATAGATGGAACAGAGCCCAGCCCTGGACTTTCAGCATGATCGTCATCTGGGAGCTTGTTAGAAATGTAAACTGAGCTGAGTGCAGTGGCTTACACCTGTAGTCCCAGCACTTTGGGAGGCCGAGGTGGGGGCGGATCATGAGCTCAGGAGATCGAGACCATCCTGGCTAACATGGTGAAACCCCATCTCTACTAAAAATATGAAAACAAAATTAGCCAGGAGTGGCGGCGGGAGCCTGTAGTCCCAGCTACTCGGAGGGCCTGAGGCGGGAGAATGGCATGAACCCAGGAGGCAGAGCTTCCTGTGAGACGAGATCATGCCACTGCACTCCAGCCTGGGCTCCAAACAAGGTATACTGAATCAGAATCTTCATTTTATCAAGGACCATGTGTAAATATATATACAGTAAACTTTGAAAACCACTGGATTAGAGCAGTAATCCTTAATCCTGGAGATACATTTGAGTCGCTTGGAGGATACTTTCTATAAACTCCATTCCAAACCCATTGAATCAAAATTTGTGGAGATTGGCACCCAGACATCTGTAGATTATTCAATGTGCAACCTGGCTTGAGAACTATTGGATTAGAGGAAACAAGAGGAAGAAGGAAGACCAACTCAGAGGCCCTTGCACTAGTGTGGAGTTTGGTTTCCCTGGAGATACAGGTAGATAGACTTAAGGTATCTTTTGGAAGTATAATCACCAAAATATGCTAGTGGATTATATGTGAAGATTGAGGAAAATGAGAAATTAAGATGACTCTACAATTCTGAGGTGAATATCAGTGGTGAATATGATAGTGATGACCTTTAGTAAGATGGAGTAAATTGTGGAAGAAACAGATTTGAAGAAGAGAGAAAAGAGGAGCTCAGGATTGAGCTTTGGACCACTCTACCTTATAATAGTTGTAGGGAGGAGAAGCCCATAAGTGAGACTGAAAAGGTGTAGCTATTAAGGAAGAGAAATCAGAAGAGGAGAGCTACAGAAGCTAAGAGAAAAAAAATTCAAAAAAGAAAAAGAAGTATGAGTTGCATCAGTGCTACCAAGATAACAAATAAGCTAGATGAGGATCAAGTGGAGGCATCTTAGTTTATTCAGGCTGCTCTAACAAAATATCTTAGACTTGGTAATTTATAAACCATAGAAATATATTTCTCACAGTTCTGGAGACTGGGAAGTCCAAGATGAAGGCATCAACAGATTTGGTGTCTGTTGAGAGCTACTCACTCTCTGATTCCAAGATGGTACCTGATATAGTTTGGCTATGTCCCCACCCAAATCTCACCTTGAATTCCCACATGTTGTAGGAGAGACCCAGTGGGAGGTAACTGAATCATGGGGGCAAGTCTTTCCTGTGCTGTTCTTGCGATAGTGAATAAGTCTCATGAGATCTGATGGTTTTAAAAAGAGGAGTTCCCCTGTACAAGTTCTCTCTCTTTGCCTGCTGCCGTCTATGTAAGACATGACTTGCTCCTCCTTGCCTTCCACTATGATTGTGAGGCCTCCCCAGCCATGTGGAACTGAAATCCAGTTAAACCTCTTTCTTCTGTAAACTGCCCAGTCTCAGGTATGTCTTTATCAGTAGCATGAAAATGGACTAATACAGTACCTTTTTACTGCATTCTCCAGAGGGGAAACGTGCTGTGTCCTCACATGGCAGAAAAGATGGAAGGGTAAAAGGGCCAGGCAAGTCTTTTGAAGCCTCTTTTATAAGAACATTAATCTCATTCACAAGAGCAGAGCCCTCAGGGCCTAAACATATCCCCAAAGCCCTACTTCTTAATACCATCATCTTGGGGTTAAAGGTTCCAACATGGGAGGGACACATATGTTCAATCCATAGCAGGAAGGTCCTAATGACCATGTAAAAATAGGTCCAATGGAGGGTGATGATGAAATCAGAAATCAGACTATAATCTTGGGCAAACAGAACAGGTCTCTGAGAACCCAAGTCAGGGTGCAGAAGATTTGAGCCAAGTTGACTTACTAAGGTCAGAAAGTAAATAATTAGGAAGGAAAGAGGAATCCCATCATGCCAGGGTCAGGGTCTAGAAGAGAAAAGATCAGAGAAACAAAAATCTATCCACACAAAGATTATCTGAGGGTCTTAACCACCAGCTGTTCTCTCCACCTTTCTTGAATAATGTAATGTACCTGGTAATGTCACCCATTTCTTAGGTAGGATCCAGATCAATCAGAAAGTCACAGTAAACTTGGGAATTATCCAAAAGATTTATTCATCTGTTACCTGCCAGACAGTGGCCTAGATACTGAAAATAGTGCACAAGAGAGACATCTCTGGTGCCTGACTTTCTGATCTTACATTGGCATTGGGGAGAGGGAATGGAGGATGTCCAGAGGAGAGGAATAGAAAATAAGCAAATAGATACAAAAAATGATGTCAAGTAGTAACAGTATTGCACATCAAACCAGACCAGGGTAAGAGGATAGAGAGGGATGGGCCCACCCATCTCCCTGGGGTAGCAACATTTAAGCAGAGATTTTAATAAAGGGAGAATTAGGATATATCAATAACCAGATTTATTTTTAAAGAACTTACCTACATAGAACAACCCTATACAGATTGTTTTGGAAATGCCAGTTTGTTCATTGAGCAAGCCCTCTTCCAAATTGATAATTATTTGTAATAAATAACTAAGGACCAGACCTCTAGGAAATTATAACAAGCCCTCTTGGGCAGTGGCTTGAAGCTCTGTCTTTTATGAATGTCTTGGCAGGATGAGGCCAGTGAATCTGTGAGGCCTTGAGGATGAAGGGGCTGCCTGAGCCATCCATCAGCTTAGTCTAGACACTGCTGAGTTATGGTGTATGGGGGTGCTAAAGGGCCCAGCTCACTCCTACTCTCATAAACCTCTTTTCTTTCCTTCCGCTTTAATGTATTATTACACCGTTTTCTCCCAGTGGGTTCTCAGAACCACAACTCTGTTACAGCACTGTAACAGTGATTCTCTCAGCAACAGCTTCTTACCAAACCCCGACCCCCAAAAGAACCTAACCAGACTGAGGAAAGATGTGACTCAGCTTCTGTTAAAGAGTCTGTCTTGAACCAGGCACCGTGCCTCATGCCTGTCACTTCAGCACTTTAGGAGACTGAGAGGGGAGGATAACTTGAGCCCAGGAGTTTGAGACCAGCCTGGGCAACAAAATGAAACACCTGTCTCGAAACGAATAAAAATTTTTAAAAATTAGCCAGGCATGGTAGCATGTGCCTGTAGTCAGTTAATCGGGGGGCTGAGGCAGGAGGATCACTCAGAGGATGCAGTGAGCTATGATCACCCCACTGCCTTCCAGCCTGGGTGACAGAGTGAGGCCATCTCAAAAACTTAAAAAGAAGTTAAGTTTTTTTCCACCTATTTAAACCATCACAAACTTTCCTCCATCTGAAGACCAAGACTTGAAAATATAAAGGTGAGGTTTTCCTCCCAAAAAAACACTATGTCTATCCTGAGTGCAACACATTTACTTCAAATTTTCTATTTCAGCCAGTAGATATTTGTCACAATATGACACACTGTACATTTCCTTATAGCATATCAAGGCCATCTGAAAAAATATATTATTTCAATTAGATGTGTCAAACCATCTGCCACAAGAAAATTTGAAGTGCCCTTTCTGCCACCTGATGGAACATAGTTGATTTATTCAGAAGGTGGCTGGAACATTGGCAAAGTCTCAGCTCTTCATGGAGCAGGCATTGCTGTCATAAGACACACAAAAAAAACTTCACTCAAAATAAAAAGGGAAGGCCTGCTGAAGGCAATGTGGGAGATAACACAACAGATGCCCTTCTTAAATTAGTTTAGTTTACAGTAGACTGCAGATCCCAGGTCAACTTAATGTGAATGAATCTTGACATGATCCTTGGAACTTGGAAACCAGATCTGTTATTCTGCAGCTGCTTTGCCACAACACCTGCATATTTTGGGTGTGGATGACATGCAGCCTCTACAAGCCTTCTCATTAAGTTTGACATAGAAATCACCACATATGTACAATATACAACCCCTTGTAAATTTGCAAGGGAGGTGCATAGGACTGTAAGAGGAACACAGCATGTCAGTAATTTCTCTGGATTTCTTTCCTCCCTGCAGGACTACCAACAAGTAGGGAGGTAAATACCGAATGTTTTATTTTAGAAAATCAGTAGTGAGGTGTGAACAATATTAATGTAATCTCAAGAAGAGAATGGATACTTTGTCTTTCTTATAACAGGAATGTGCTGAATCATACTTTATCACCACCAAATCTGATGTTTTAAAATACCCCATGTGGAGTAGAATTGACCAAGGTTTGTAATTCATTATCCCTACACTGTCAATTGTCTCTGAAACCCTTACCTCAAAGACAAGGTTTTCCTAACCTCGGCACTGTTGACATCTTGCACCTGATAATTCCTTGTTGTCAGGGGTGGTGGCGCTGCTGTCCTGTGCACTGCAGGATGTTAGGTAGCATCCCTGGCCTCTGCTTACTAGATAACCAGCAGCACCTCCCTAGCCATGGCAATAAAAAATGTCTCTAAACATTTCCAATTGTCCCCTGGGGTGAAGGGCTAAATGGCACCCAGTTGAGAACAATTCCTATAAGGGTTTTGGAGAATAGTGATGTCAGAGTTCCCTATGGCAAGTCACATGACATTTTTCAACCAATTGTAGCCTGTTGGTACCTTCAAGATGACAGCTGTCTCAAGTATTAAGAAGGAGTACCCATTGTTTCCTCATGCTGGTAATGAAACTACCAATGAGACCCAATTCTTGGACATAAGTGATATGTGAATATGACATTACTAAAATCCCTTTTTCTAGCAGTCATGATAGAGACAAATATGCCATTTGTGTGAGCTGGATTAAACTGTCCAAGATGATGAGGTATCTTGTGGTCCTCTCAGCCAACTCGTGGCAGAACAGATCAAGAAACTCATGGTCTAGCTAAACACAGCAAAAGCAAAGCATTATTCACCCAGATGGCACAAGATAGTAGCTCAGATTTCAGTACAATTCCTATATGAGGGGCATGTCAGGAAGCAGTGAGGTCCATGATATATGTGGGTTATAAATACTATGAAACTCAAAATAGTAATAAGTTCACATGCCCAAATGACATTATAAACTAACATGTGAAAAAATACTTTATGCTTTTAATTGAGAATAAATACGTCAAAAATAATATGATTAGGTAGATACAGTAGCACTGATATTTGACAATATTTTCCTTTTCATTTTATACACACACACACACACACACACACACACACACACACACTTACCCCATGGTGTATTTTAACCCAGGATTTTGCTTCTACTTTACTCTATAAAGAATATAGTCCCAGGTCCTACATGACCAGTTTTCATTATCTGAAAGTTATCATTTTTCATTATGCATAAAAATGATTTAAGACACTTTAAAATATCAGGAAATATTTTCTAAAATTCTGTTCCATTCTTTGTGAAGTGTAAAACGTATTCCTTTAGTGGACAGGGATCCCTTTCTTACATGCTTATTGGATGATCCATAGATCTTGGTTCTCTTAACACCAGAGCATAATTTTGCTAGATAATAATAGCAAGATTTTGCATTTTTATGGCACTGTTCCATGTAGCACTTAGAACTGTCTCAGATATCATCTTAATTAATCTTCACAAATTCAACAATCCTCATTTGACAGTTGAAAAAACTGAAACTGATTTTTTTTCAGAAGCATCTGGGAAGAGGAGGAGGGAGAAAGATTAAACACTGCTTCTCTGGTATTCATCAAAAAACAGCTTCAACCACCTGTGTTTGTTGGATATAAAAGAGACATATTGGTTGCTGAAACTGTTCAGTGCCATAAATTTAGATGTTTAGATCTGAATGGTGGAAGACGAAATGTTTAAGGAAGAAATGGTAACAAACTGTAATGTTACAGTCTACGCTGGCTCTTCGAGAAGTTTAGTTTAAGTGTTTGGTGTACCATATTCTTTAAGGATAGCAGTACCAGTGGTCAGTGAAAGATACAAATAGAAACAGTCCCAAAGTATATCATGTAATGTGTGTTCCTCCCCCTCCTACGCCACAAATTTACCCAAGTGAAATCAGGCTAACATAAACACCAAGAGTAGCCTGGTAGTTAAAGGAAAATCATAAAAAGAGAAGATATGACATTTGGCTAGAGAAGGAGCTAGTTTCTATTATTGTAGCTTGGTAATAACAGTAGGGCTTATGGGCACATTTTATCATGGAATCTTAGATACCAGCTGACAGAGCTATCTTCTTTTTTCCTTCCAAGCAAACTGCATTTCTAAGCCATTACTTTTTAGCAACAAGCCCAGGTCAGCCCTCAGGCTTATCGCCCCAGCACCTCCAGAACTACTGGATCTAGGGAAAGTGCTCTTACTTTGGGATGGTATTGACAGTGTGAGTGAAGAAAAAAAAAAAAAAAGGCTTCATAGTTCAGCACTTAGGGAAGCATGAGTAACCTGAGTTTCATGGTCTCACACCCTCTCTCAGGAACCAATTTACTATTAGATATGTTTAAATGTTCAGGGGCTTATAAAAAAATTGAGGCTCATAATAAAAGCCAGCCTCCCTAAGGTGATGTGAATAGCTCACAACGAAACACTTTTGACTCAGGCATATGTTCAGCAGACATCATAATTAACAGTGCCCAGGTGATGGGCACTGTATAACTTAAAACTGAATAGATTTAGGAATTGAAAGCATTGAGGGTTTATCAGCCGCTCCTATGTATTAACGTGTGGTCCTGCCAAACAGTCTCGTCCATGCTTGTCATCCTTTTGCAGTCACTGTGCACCAATTATCTCTGCACATTATTCTCATTATCTCTGATTATAATAATGAGAATCCAAATGTTTCCAGAGCCTCAAGTTATTTCCAGATACTAAAGAAAGAACATTAACTCTTTTAAGTTTTTAGGGTGTTATTAAGGGCACAGCAATGGTAACATGCTAAATGGTACGAAGTAGACAGAAAAAAAAAAAAAAAATCTGCCTCTTTCAGAGCCCAGCAGAAAACCATGAGTTCAGTGCAGGTGACAAGAGAGGTCAGTAATAACCATGCCACATAAAAGAGTGACATAAAGCATTATCCTTATTTAAGCATTGAGTTACAATAATAATAATCCTAGTGTTTTGGGACCTCTCCTTGGTTGCAGCTAATTTTAATTTCTTAGTGTTTTTGCAGCACATAGTCAGGCTGGAACTTTGTTTTTTGTACATACATTCCATGGCTCTTGCTAAGTAATAAAGGCTTAGGCCTTATAAGACAGTGTCTCTTGAATCAGACAACTCTTGAAAATACATTTTAAAGACTCCAGGACCTTCAAGAGAAGGCAGCCAAGAGAAGCAAGGTTCCTAGAATTTAGAGAGTATTTAGAGACTACAGAAGGATGTCACTGGTGTAGGAACCAGCTTCTTTTCAGTGAAAAGTTATTAAAGGGCTGAAACAACACGCCTGCCACTGCAGCAGGATTACTTGCCTTTTCTGACCAGTCCAATTGATTTCTCAGTGCTGTGGGAATCCCAACATCTACACAAACCCAGATTGTACGATGGAAGCCACTGTGTTCAAAATGTCTTTCATTATGCCCAATTCCTTCAACATAGCAGATGGCATTCTAAACTTGTCTAGAAAATGCCTTTAAAGACTTTCTGTTTATTACAGTGATTTTTTTAGACCCTTATACTTTGGGTTATAAATTGTCACTACAATGTTTGCGTATTCATCAGTGAATCGACACCACATCTGCCCAGAAAAGGGACATGTGTTCTTTACCTCCCAAACTTGATGCTTATATACCAGCTGAAGAAATTCAAATAACAGGATGGGAATTTTCAGATTTTCAATTAAGCTTCTGACCATACTGTTAATATTATATTCTCATAATTTTTTAATAAATAAGGAGACATAAAGGAGTTTTTTCAGCACAAATACTGTCCTTCTTACTTAGGTAAGAGGATTTATTTATCTTATTACAGCAGTGTAAACTTGTATTTTTTCTGAGACCACATCATATTTCAGGTTAAGACACTCACCTATCACATGTACACAGGATAATCTCCATGGCAACCTTCCTTCTTTTTAATTTTTTAGGATTGACATTTTAAATGTAAATGATCTGGTTGTTTAATTGCATACACAACAGGTCAAAATATGCAACTCATTAAAATGTGCATAACATTGTGTTCTGATGTCTCTAGAAATGAAAGAATATTCAATAAAAGCCCAAATGTTCATTATCATGTAGCTTTGTCCTATTGTTTCCTCACAGCTTTAACCTCTGTACCCATGCCAAAAAAACCAGCCAGAACGCAGCAAATACTTTTAAAGCTGATCCCATCATCAAGGTAGTTAGTTTCTGTTCCTTTTATCTTACCTTATTGTAGCTGCTAAAATGGGGAGTTCTGGAGAGATTTACATTGCCAAAGCTGCTGCTTCATAGATTCTAAGAGTCATCGGGTTATTTGAAGAATGCTTGACAAATTTGATGGAGAAAAAACATTCCATGAAACATATTATACACTTTAAATCCCATCACCCATGTGACAGTTTATAACAAAAAATTATAATAATTTAAGTGTGTGTACCTCACAAACATACATATAAATAATAGTTAACAACATATGGGTGCCTTTGTCACTTGGGATCCATTGCTCAGCTGTGGTAAAGTGCACATCATAACCACCAACACCCATGCTTGTTACTAACACCATTCAGGCCCCTGAGAAATGCTTCTTCTCATATCTTTTCCCTGTCCTAGAAACAGATGGCTACTACATCCAAACACCATGAAAGTTTTGGGCTATGTTCCTGTTGACACTGAAGAAGAATGCAGCTATGAAGTCAGAGGAGGATTTAGGCAGCAGATTAACTTAGGTAAAAAGAAAACAAAAGACTAATTTATCCAATCCTTCCACTCCAATAGAATGGATACAGTATTCTTGCATGATAAAGCATCATTTCCCAGTAGTGCTGAATATCTTTTTTCTTACTCTTTTATTATTTTCCAACTTGTAATTCTGAGGATATTCATGAATTAGCACAATATTCACAACAGTTACACTTGGCTGAGAAACATTTAAAAATATTAAAGGTTCATGTTTCTCTTAAATGTGTACATCTAGGTATAACATCAAGGAGCATGATACCTCTTACTAACCTTGCCGACTAGTCGAAAGATTAATGATATAAGTACTTTTATAATAATATTTAATAAAATTAAATTACGTTTTAATATATTTTAATTTCAGCTCTAAATAATTTTTATTTTAAATTTAATATACATAATTGCAATTTATATTTTTTATTTTAAATATAGTTTATAATTATGAATATTAAGTTACATAAAGCTATGTAAAAACAATAACTTTACATAAATTTTTAAATTTGTCACTACGAAGGTAAAATTTTAAGGTAGTTGATTTATGACTTATAAATGCTCAAGCCACACAAATGTTAGGGGTGAGCCTGTTATTTGCTTTTAGTCAAGAATTCCTGATTTTGTGTTCAGCTCTACCATACCTGGATGGCCTCTCACCATGTTCCTCTCTCCACACTACACTTCCAGAGTTTCCTTGGATTATCACAGGGTGATACAGATGGACCAGAGGGATGAAGCATCTCCAGGATTCACGCAGGTTTTTATCTTCTGCATTCTCTTCTGATACTCATAGACATACAAGGACAGGATCTCAAGGCTTTCAGGAAATAAGGGCTATCAAACGCTCACCAGAATGACTGGAAAACCCTCCCAAATCTATCCCTGGATATGCATTCCCCAAAAAAGAGAATTTTCTTCTTGCCCTTAATCTTATCACTTTACAATGAATTCTAAAAATACAAAATATTTATTCAACTTAAGTATATAATGCATATTCTGTGAGCAAAGCAAGATTTTCTGATCAGTGAGTCATTCCCTCAAAACAAGAAAAGAAACAGAAAAAGTGCTCACATGGGCTACAATCACTTGGTGAAAGTTTCTGAAACATTACTTCTTAACACTCTTCATTATAATTTTATATGTTTGCTTTTATGCTCTAAATTTGAAAACTTATCTCTTTGAACTTTATTTAGAATAAACATTCTTTGTATCATTGTTTTAGAAATGCCTAGGATCTAGCTAATGAAAGAAGTGACTATTTCACCAATCTGTGCACTCAAGTCTGCAAGAATCCATCTCTCAAGATGTTTAATACATGTGTAAGCTACAAGGAATAATTCGTCATGATTAGGGAAAAAATTAGGTAGTTCTTTGACTGTCAGGTTGTTACCCTAATGAAAAGCTGTCAAGATAATTTTATTTTACTCTGAAATGTCTCCATCAATTAACTGTATCTGATTGCTAGAAAATTAACCTTGGTTTTCCTTTCAGATCTGCTAGTCCCACAATGATGAGCAAAGTAAAATATGATATCAAATATTTTACTGCTTAAAGTTGATTTGTTGAATTTTTTTCTATGCTATATAATTAAAATCTAATATCCTAATCAGGAAAATGTATTAACTATTTTCCTGGTATTAAAACAATATATCTACTAGAAAAAGCCAAATGAATTATTGATCCTATAGCAGGTACAAGACTTATTTAGGTTTTTTGACGTCCGCAGAACTGTATGATCACATAAAGCTGTAAAATAACTGACCCAACAAAGTCACATCCACTGTTACCATTGCTAGAAGTGACACCTATACAAGATCTCCTTGACAATGTTGGAATGGTAGGCTCCTCGTACTCATCTTTTCCATGCATGAAGCAGGTTCAGATAACAGAAGAGAGCAGACTATATCAGCATTTTAATAGCCCCAAGAGAATAGGTTAAGCAGGTGATAATGTCTTTGGAACTCTCATCTTCACCCCAGTTCTGTTGCTCTGTCTCCTTCTACTGAAGCTCTTTTCCCTCATAGAAACCAGGACATATTGGGGTGTTGGTGCAGAGAATAATGATTCATAAGATTCTAGCCAGAGTTGAGTTTACAATTACTCCAATTGTGTTTAAGAAAAATACAGGGACATCATGTTACAGTGTTGATCTTTTCTACAGTTCAACAAAATCATATTAAATAGACTTTGTGCACTTCCTTCCCTACTTGATTGTAAGCTCCTCATGACAGGAATCATATCCAATACATAACTGGCTCCCCCAAATATCTAACACAGTAGTAGATATTCATTAGTTGTTGGTTGATTGGGATAATAAATGAACAGCCTTCTGTTTCTGATGAAATGTTTGGCCAGGTATCCAACTAGGAATAACCACAAAAGACTGAAGAAAATATCTTTAAGCCTTTTTATTTGCACTGAAAACCTTGAAAAACCGTAGGGATTTTTCAGGCCAAATTCTACCTGCAGGAGGAAACTCATAAAAATACATTAGAATCACTTTTGCCCTGAGAGCATTATTTGAACTTTACAAACTTGAAGTTCACTTTTCATGACCTCACTGGTGTGGGAACAGAAAACCAAGCTCAGAGCCTGCCAAAAGGGAAGTTTAATGGGAGACCCTCCCCCTCATAAAGTTCTACTTTCAGTTAATAAGTTCAAATCAGAGGTAAATTGCTGCTTCTCCCAACATGAGAGCACTTGAAGAAAATTTGTTTTGGTGTTGAGCAGAGAAGAAAGAAATGTCCCTAGGAAGTCATAAATAATAGCTGGCCATTATGCAGATTTGTAAACTAAATTTAAATTCACTAGAGGTCTGTAACAAATGTACCATACAGATAGGGATATTGATGGTGGGGCATGCTGGGGGGAAGAGGGGAGATGAATTAACTTTCTTTCATTTTGTCTACTTTGCTGTGAACCTAAAACTGCTCTAAATAATAAAATCTATTTTTTAAAAAAATATGTATTAGTGGGAATTCACAAAAACTTGAAACCAGTAATTTTGTTTTACATTTCAACTTTTATTTTAGATACAGGGGTACCTGCGCAGGTTTGTCACATGGATATATTGCTTGATGCTGAGGTTTGAGGTATGGATCCTGTCACCCAGGTAGTGAGCATAATGCCTGACAGGTAGTATTTCCACCCATGCCCCCTATCCTCCCAGCCCCCTCTAATAGGCCTGCAGTGCCTATTTGCCCACTTTTTAATGGGGCTATTTTTTTTTTTTGCTTGTTTATTTAAGTTTCTTATGGACTGTGGGTATTAGATCTTTGTTGGATGCATAACTTGTGAATATTTTCTTCCATTCTTTAGGTAGTCTGTTCACTCTGTTGATCTTTAATTTCATTTGTTTGTTTTGCTGTGCAGGAAGTTTCTAGTTTAATCAGATCCCACTTGTCAGTTTTTGTTTTTGTTGCAATTGCTTTTGGAGACTTAGCCAGAAATTCTTTGTCAAGACCAATTTTGAGAAGGGTATTTTCTAGGTTTTCTTCTAGGATTTTTTATAATTTGGGACCTTACATTTAAATCTTTAATCCACCTTGGGTTAATTTTTGTATATGGTGAAAGGTAAGGGTCCAATTTCAACCTGACAAACCCACAACCCACATCATATTGAATGCGCCATAGCTGGAACCATTCCCCTTGAGAGTTCGAACATGACAAGGATGCCCACATTTACCACTCCTCTTCAGCATAGTACTGGAAGTCCTGGATAGAGCAAGCAAATAAGAGAAAGAAATAAAAGGCCTCCAAATAGGAAAAATAAGTCAAACTCTCTCTCTTTACTGATGATATGATCCTATGCCTAGAAAACCCTAAAGGCTCCTGGAACTGATAAACTGACAAAAGACCCCTGGAACTGATAAGCAACTTTAGTAAAGTTTTAGGATGCAAAAATCAATGTAGAAAAATCAGGAGTATTTGTATACATAAATGATGTCCAGGCTGAGAGTCAAATCAGGAACACAATCCCATTTACAATAGCCACAAAGAAAATGAAATATCTAGGAATACAGCTAGCTAAGGAGGTGAAACATCTCTACAAGGAGAACTATAATACACTGCTGAAAGAAATCAAAGATGACACAAACAAATGAAATAATATTCCAGGCCCAAGCATTAACAGAATTCATATCATTAAAATGGCCATACTGCTCAAAGCAACTTACAGATTTCAACACTATCCCTATCAAACCACCAAAGTCATTCATCACAGAATTAGAAAAATCTATTCTGATTCATATGGAACTCAAAATAAGCCTGAATAACCAAAGTAATCCTAAGGAGAAAAGAAAAGCCAGAGGCATCATATTACCTAAGTTCCAACTATATTATAAAGTGACAGTAATCAAAACAGCATGGTACTAGTACAAAAACAGCCACATAGATCAATGGAACAAAAATAGAAAACTCAGAAATAAAGCTGCACACCTACTACCATGTGATCTTCAACAAAACTGACAAAAACAAGCAATAGGAAAAGGACTCCCTATTCAATAAGCATTGCTGGAATAATTGGCTAAGTATATGGAGAATTTCATTTAAAAGTGTTCCAGACTATTGAGGCTCCACGCTTCCCAAGCAAATGTAAGTCTTCTCCAAAGAAATGCCCCTTTACCGTAGGTGTCAAGAATTCCCACAAATACTTTTGTAAGGATGCATGTAGTTAAAAAACAAAAGCACCCAAGGAAACAAGGCTTCATGAGTAAAATCTGGCAAAAATAAAGTGCTTAAAATTTCAAATATTAAAATAAGGCTCAGAATTGAATATAGATCAAATATAAGCTTGAAAATATTTTCAGAGCGTATGAGATATAAAATATAACACAAAAGAATTGAACAACCATATAATAGTACTTTTAGAAATGATAAATGTAGTTAAAATAGAAAACTCAGCAAGTGGATTTATCAGCAAATTGATACAGCTTACTAAAGACATTAACATAAAAATAGGCCAAAGGAAATGCTTCAGAAAGTAGCATAGAAAAAGGTAATGGAAAGTATGAATAAGCACCTAAGAAAGCATAATATACATATAACTGGAGTTCCAGGAAGAGGAGAAAAAGAAGGGATTGGGGCAATATTTGACGAGATAATGGCTGATATTTTCTACAACTGATGAAAAACATTAATTCATTCATTCAGAAATCATAAAGAATTCCAAGAAGGTAAATATAAAGAAACTCGTATCTAGTCATATCGTGGAGAAATTGCCCAACAACAAAGGTCATGAGGAGATTTAAGGTAGCCAGAGGAAAAAAAGCAAATTATCTTTGAAGGAGCAACATTTATATTAAGAAAGCCATAGGAGATGGAAGGATTTCTTGAATTTGCTGAAAGAAAACAATTGCCAACAAAGAAAAGAGAGAAATAAAATTCATTTTCAGATAAAAAAGTTTGCCACCAGCAGATCCTCACAAAAGGAAATTTTAAAGGAGGAAGTAAAGTGATCACAAATAGAGCTGTGATTTATGAGTAATGAAGTTATATCCTACAATTAAAGCATGATGAGAATTAAGAATTCACCTCTGAATTTAGCAATATGATAGCCAATCATGACTTTCATTTTTTTAAAAAAAGGTCTTTTTGGTATAAAAGCCTGGAGCAAAGGAAAGAATGAAAAGAGAGAAATTGGAAACAAGTATAGATAAACCCATTCAAGGAGATTGGATCTAAAGGGGAGAGAAGTGGGTATCTTTTGAGGTCAATGTTTCTAAGTGAACAGGGTAGATTGAGAGATATTGGAGGGTTTTACCTAGCTAGGAATTCAGGGTAGTTTAATCTGTTCATTGTGACAGAAGAGAACACAGAATATACAGGTTCAGATACAAACAGGTGGATAGATAGAGTGGTGGGAGTCTGTGGAAGAGCTTTCTGAGTCTTTTATTTATTTATTTATTTTTGTAAAACAATAAGTAAGGTCATAGCCAAAGAGTAACTGTGATAAAGAAGGTATAGGAGGTCGGGAAAAAGAAAATATGACATAGTCCTATGCAAAGTGGAAGAATGAATAGGCCAGGGAAACAGTAGATTGCCTGTTTACATTAAAGGTACAGTTGAAGCTCTGGGGTCAATAATTTAAAACAAGACCATTGTTATGTTTTTTTGTTGTTTGTTTTTTCAGCCACATCTACCTACACATAAGCAGGCATTAAAGAGGGAGGCAATTGTTTTTAACCAGATAGGTGGTTAGGCCAAGCAAGCTCAACAAGGCAGAAGAGAGCAAGGGAGTTGACAGTATGTATAAAAGAATGATTATAATAATTAATACTGAGTGGGTTAAGCCAGGCCCTCTGAGAAGCAGACATCAAGATGGAATTAAACATCCAAAGATTTTTTTAGGGAAAATGCCTCCATGAGAGAAAATGAAGAGCCCAGAAAAGCCAGGCAAACTGTCAGACATTGATACATGTGAAACTCTGTTCAAAGGAGAGAGGGAAGGTTGGTTTGCTGTGCAGCCTAAAGAGATCTAAAGAAGCTCAGTGAAGCCTTTGGCCTCCAGCCACAGTGAGGCATCCAGCTCAGAGAAGAATCCAGTGTCTCCCGCGAACAGGCCTGTCTCTGCAACCCTGCTGCACTCAGCCACTGAGACAGTGAGATGCTTGCAGGAAACACAGGCTGGCCACCAACATAGCCATGGATTTCAAAGCTCAGAAAGTGGGCCCCTTAATCACTCCCTGTGGATGCAGGTCTGAGAGGCTCAGTCTGTGAGGCTCATTCTCACAGCCACCACAGTAGGCAAGGAAGGAAATGAAAATGAAAATGGTGTGAGACAAAGTGTAAAGATTAAACTCATAAGTGCAAGAATGAGAAAAATGTTACAAGTAACACATGTATTATGATTCTATTTATAGAGTCCAAAGATGGGCAAAAGAAAAAATATATATATGTATGTGTATGTATAGCTTAAGTTTGCATACATAGGTGGTAAAACTAAGTAAAAGCAAAGAAATAACTAGGTAACCTGCAGGTTACCTAGTTATTTTTTGGTGAGAAAGGGCACTCAGGAGGCATCTTCTAATTAAGTGGTCACTGTTAGGTTCCTTAGATTACTTGGGTGTTTGCTATATAATTGCTCTCTAAAATCACTATATGTTGGCCAGGCGCAGTGGCTCATGCCTGTAATCCCAGCACTTTGGAATACTGAGGCGAGTGGATCATCTAAGGTCAGGAGCTCGAGACCAGCCCGGGCAGCAAGGTAAAACGCCATCTGTACTAAAAATGCAAAACTTAGCCAGGCATGGTAGTACACCCCTGTAATCCCAGCTACTCGGGAAGCTGAGGCAAGAGAATCACTTTAACCCAGGAGGTGGAGGCTGCAGTGACCTGAGATCATGCCACTGTACTCCAGCCTGGGTGAGAGAGCGAGACTCTATCTCAAATAATAATAATAATAATAATAATAATAAAATTACTATATATGGTTTATACACTCCTTTATGAATTTCAACACTTTAATAATGAAAAAGAATACTGAATGAATGAACGAATAAACAAATGATCAATGGCTGCTGATTGGTAATTGCCTTTTCCACAAGAGCTCTTACTTTGGGCTTCATTTACATGGCTGCTTACATTTGGAGAAAGTTAGGTGAACCAGTCCACTACCATCCTTATTTGAATTTCCAGCACTCTTGTGTTTCTTAAAAGAACAAAAATTTTTCTTTTAAAATATAACAATAGTCATTCCTGGAAACTCATTCAGTAGCATTTTAAACAGTCATTTGTTCCTTTTTAAAAGCTTTTTATCTTCAAAGTCTCCTCTAAAGCTTTAGATTTTGTATGCTTTTTGTTCCTAAGCCAGGTAATCTGCATAACAACTGTATTTCTTTTGAAACTTGCATGCAATTTCTGGAAATAGTCTGCCTGCCCACTATTTGTGGTATATTATTGGTCCGGTCCAGCTGAGGATTAGACAAATGAGGTGATAGTTTTAATTATTTTCACTGTATTTAACTCCTACTCCTTTCTCAAGCTTATCAACAGGCTTTGGAGCTAAACATGCTCATTGTCAAATTCTACCTTTGTTATTTACTAATTGTATAGATTTGAGTAAGTCCATTCACCTCTCTAAGCCTCAGTTTCTTCAACTTTGTAGGGTTAAAAAGATATGAAACAAGACAGGTAGGACATCTCTCACCAATATCTGATGCATAATAGAGATGCATGAGTTTTCTCAGTCACTTTGCAAGCAGGGGACCTCTGGCCAGCGAAGCTCCTGCCTAGGCCTCACTTGAGCATGCTACCTGCCACAGGAAACAGCCAGCTCACTCAGCCCACCCGGGCTGTGCCTGGCTTGTGCATGAGCTCAGTCTGTGGTTGGGTCCCAGCCTGCCTGTGTCATAACTTGCACCTGCATTCAGTGGTGCCTGAGTTCTTGTCCCTTACCCAAGAAGAATGAGGATATGCCCACTATTGAAGGGTGATGAGGGCAGAGAATGTTATTGAGAGACAAAACAGTTCTCAGTGGAGAGGGAACAGGAAGGTGATCTCTCACCTGAAGTTGGGTTGTCTCTCTCCCAGTGTGGCTGGATCTGGGGCTTTTCTGGGCTCCGAATAGGGGTGTGAATGCTGATTGGTTTCTGAGCATGCAAAAAAGTTAAAACAAAGGTACCACCAAAAGGTGGGCATAACCCTGCAAAAAAATTTAACTAGGGAAGGGTGTGTATACGTAAAATAGGTGAAAGGTAGGGATCAATCAGAGGAACCCACACCAAACAGGAAGACAGGCTCTCAATCCAGTCCATAGATTTACCTGGAACTTGTAGCTAGGCTTTAAATTGTCTTCAGCTTGAAGGTGGGGTTTCACTGGGGACTCACCTCTGTCTTCCTAGGCATTTGTCTGCCTCCTGCCGCCATCAATAGTTATTCATTAATGGAAATAATTAATTATTACACCTGACTACATCTGACTAATTCAAGGAGATGAAGAATATGAAAACAAGAGTAAAAGGAAAAGTCTAGGAGGGAGAATAGAGTCCACTTCTTCCTACAAACGCTTTTTCCAAAATGTAGGTAGCAGCTAGATAATTAACCAGTTTTTGTAGGTGACAGTGATTTATCTGTGACCATAAATATATCAAACCTGAGATAGGAATGCTGGATTCCCCAGGGGCTGACCCTCAGTCCAGTTATCTTTCAACCAAGTCTCAGTGCCTCCAAGGATATCTAATCAGATTCTACAGCCCTCCTGAAGAATAGAGGTGTTTATCTCAGTATCTGGCACCTACAACTGTATCTGACTCTGTGGGCTTTAAAGATACCCCCATAGCCCCGGGAAGGCTTCCTTGGCTCATTTAGCCTAATTTTCTCTAGACTCTTAGAGCACATCATGGTTACAGTTTTCTCAAGAACCCCAAGTTCTTCCCAAATGAGGTTCTTGAGGCCATAGTTCTGTTAGCTACTAGGAGTTCCTCATTTTTTATGTTACTTTAGTCCTTTATTCTCTCACACACCTGTGGAGTTACAAAGTGATCCTGGCCTTTTCTTCTCCACATCAGTTTAACTTCAGAGCTAGTCAAATTTTATAAGGGAATGAACAGGAAGTGACATGATCACTCATAGTATATAGTAGGTCTCTGCAAGATTGTGCTTATAATTTTTCCTTGCTTTTCATTTTCTCTAAGTTTCATTTTTAAAATGTAATTTTTATATTTTTCTAGGAGAAACAGGACCATGAATTATGTCACAATCTATACAGTTGCTTATATGTCCTATCATTTTGTGTGTTCTTCCAGCGGCTTTTTTCCAACCCCTCTCCTGCCACCCTGCACCTATGTTCTTCTCATCATGTCATGTTTGCCCTGCTGTCTTGAAGGAGTTTGCATATTGTGATATAGTTAGGTATGGACAGGGCAATATTTCTTCTCTGTAAGCAGAACATTCTGCTTATCTAGAATAGGAGTTAGTACAAATGTAATGCTCTCTGGGTGTGTAAAACCAGTAGTTTCCATTTGAGAGAAGAGCTAGGAGCGTGGAACACTCAGATTTTAGTGAAGTCAAAGAAGTAAAGGGAACTTTATCACTGAAGTTATTTTAATGTAGTCTAGGCTTTGATTTTTTTAAGTCAAATATTTTAGTAGTTTAACACAAAAGGAATTCAATTTCTTAACTCACACATACACAGAAGGCATTCCTAGATAGTAATACCATCCTCTACATCAAATTTGGATGCCATTCCTGGAAGTGCCATGACCAAAGAAGCAAAAAACAGGTTATTTACCTCTTCACACCCTGAACAAAATGATGAAACAGAAACGATATTTGCAATAGAAACTCCCCTCTCAGAAAAGGCAGAATGGGAGACAGTGATGCCTGTGATCCACAGCTTTGATGTTATGAAGACTGCCCCAGCAGTGTTTCTATTCCTTTATTGACTCTGACCCTGCCTTAGAGGACTGGACCAGTGTTTGCACGGGGTGTATTATTTCATTGTTTCAGCATGCTTCCTGTTTATACAAGTTTAGGAGGCTGAAGGCTTTTTTTTTTTTTTTTTGATGGAGTCTTACTCTGTCACCCACCACCCAGGCTGGAGTGAAGTGGCACGATCTCAGCTCACTGCAATCTCCACCTCCTGGGTTCAAACGATTCTCCTGCTTCAGCCTCCCAAGCAGCTGGTATTACAGGTGCACACCACCACACCTGGCTAATTTTTGTGTTTTTAGTAGAGACAGGGTTTCACCATGTTGGCCAGGTTGGTCTCGAACTCCTGACCTCAGATGATCCACCCGCCTCGGCCTCCTAAAGTGCTGGGATTACAGGCGTGAGCCACTGCGCCCAGCCTGAAGGCTTTTTTGAGGCTGGAATACTCAGTGACTTTTTCAGGTCGTGCTATTTGTTTCATTGTCAAATTGATTCCCTCAAAATCTTATTAGCTCTCTTATTCATGTATCAGTAATCATACTTTTCCATGTATCAGTAACTATAGCTACCCAAAGTGCTTTCCTAGACATACTTGTCCTAGATACAGTTTTCAAGTTTGATTTGTGTTTTTATATCCTCAACCTCATTGTTACTTGTGAATGAATGAACACACATCAGTAGAATCTTCTGTACAAGTCAGCAACTTCTTTCAATACTTATTGGGCAGAATGCAAAGTGGTAAAAGACATGACCTCAGATCTCAGGAAGAAATATGGGTAGGGTGGGAGAATATATATGCCTAAAAAAGACAAAGAACAATTCAGGGTATTGTTTCAGTACTAAATGAATGATATAAGTAATGTTTTATACCAGTTCAGAAGAGGAAATGATGGCCAAAGTGGTGGGAGGAGATGGGTTGTTGGCCCTGACAAAGGTCAGAACTCAGACAGGCTGAGAAGATTTGGAAGGATCTGTCAGGCATTGTAAATGGCGGGAAAACAGTTAGTGAGATACAAAAGCACATGATCTGCTGAGTAGACAAGTAGTAGACCAATTTGGCTGGCATGAATAGATCATTCATATAAGGGAGGAACAGAAGAGAAGTTTGGTGAAGTAAAGAGGGATCAGGCCTTAGGTAGCCTTAATGCCAGACTAAGCAATTTTGAATAGAAAGTCACAAATTGCAAAGAATTATGGGAATAATGAGAGTGGACTCTGGGTGGAGACAAACATTATATATCTGAAGCATGGCTCTGTCCGTACCAGCTATGTAATTTCATTTAAGTTGCTAAATCTGTCCTCATCCATACAAGGGGGAT
Organism: Hylobates moloch; assembly: GCF_009828535.3. Taxonomy (NCBI): domain Eukaryota; kingdom Metazoa; phylum Chordata; class Mammalia; order Primates; family Hylobatidae; genus Hylobates; species Hylobates moloch. The sequence goes on from NW_026652292.1 coordinate 37,977,715, forward strand.
GATCCAACTTACTTTGGTTTCGAGCAGATTCAATGAGATAATTCCTGTAAAGAGTTTAGCATACTGTCTTGATAGTACTAGGCAACATAATAGCTCCATTAAGAGATACACTGCAAAACTATGGAAACAGTAAAAAGATTAGTAGTTGCCAGAGGTTAGTGGAGAGGGAGGGATGAATTCACAGAGCACAAAGGATTTTTAGGGAAGTGAAACTATTCCATATGACATATAATTATAGATATCTGCCGTTACACATTTATCATAGCCCATAGAATGTTGACAACACCAAGAGTGAACCCTCATGTAAACTATGGATTTTTAAGGTGTCAGTGTGGGCTTACCAACTGTAACAAATGTACTGTCCAGATGCAAAATGTTGGTAGCTGGGGAGACTGTGCATGTGTGGAGGGAGGGGGTTACAGGAACTCTATAGTTTCTGCTAAATTTTGCTGTGAATCTAGAACTGCTTTAATTAATGAAGTGTATTTTAAAACTCCTTTAATTTTTTTTAAAAATTACTATCACCAGGGATTAGTAGCAAAGTTCACTAATTGTGGCAAATTATTATACGTAAATAATTCAATTACGATGATGTCATAAGTAGAGTTGAGTCTCTATACTCACAAAAAGTTTTCTAGAAGGAAGGTACATTTTACCTTGATTTCCAGGAAAGGCTTTACAATAGTTAATGTGTTGTTTTTGGTTGTGCCATCACTGTGATAATGCTTTTTCTGCCACAAAGTAAATGACTTGTGTCTTGATTGAAGTAACTAATGTCCAATTCATTTTTTCTCCTTCATCCTATGGTATACAGATCTGAAAGAGTAATTTTTCTTCCCATGCCCTCTCCACTCCCCAACTCAAAACTAAAACGTATTCTCTTCAACCTAATGAAAGGGGACACTATGTATTCCCTCTAGAGTGTCACAGGGGCTTTATCTTTATTGTATTGATGTCATTTCCCTAGTAGGACTCCCATTCACTAGATTTCTAAGTGAATGTGGGACAATCTAAAATTATTCCAAACAACAAAAAAGTATACTCTGTAATTTAAGAGACAAAATATCACTTACTCATTTATATATACCCTTAAGAAACTTCCGTCTATTACTAGTATAAGGAATGAACACAAATGAGGATTCATCAGTGGAAGAAATGACATCCTACTTCGCTGAAGAGACACCACTGGGCTGATGGTAAAGATGGGCAGGATTTAAAGTTCTAGAAAGGTATTTCAGAGAGAAAGAACAAAGTGAGGAAAGGCTACGTGGAAAAGTATGAGACCATATGAGTACCAGCAGGGTGTTAATTGTCCTGCTATCTCAATAACTCCTCACCAAGAAGTAATACAATACATACTTCCAAAATAATTTTTATTTCCCATAAAGTTGCCCAAGATACCTAAGTCATATCACATTAGGAAATTACCATATTAGCAAAAATTACAAATGCCTTTTCTATTGTCAAATACAAAAAGAAAGGCTTTTCCATCATTTCAGTACATTTACTCTACTACCTTTTACACATATCATTCTTGATAAAGTGCTGAAGAAAAAAGTTGCAACACAGCTCAATTTTCTTTGTGGGATACTTCTGATTATCCAAACATCTAGAGTGGGAGCGTGACTGATTCAGCCTACCACATTAGATTCATTGTACTTTGGGAGTTGCAAATGTGTTCAGATAGAAACTAAATTTGTTTTTGAAGATCTCAATCATTTAGGATGCAAAATTCAGGTGGGCAGCTGCATGGTATTGGAGAATGTGTCTGTCCTGTTCACTAATGTTTCTCCAGTTTCTAGCATATCTGGTATATTTACTGAATACAATGTTTACCAACCAGAGTGTCTTTTGAGGTTTTGGTCTCCATACATGTAATATGAGGACTTGGAGGTGGAGTCAGGTGTGATTCTCTTAATGTTTTTTTACATAACAAACCTTATTTTTTTAATTGTACATAATTATGGGGTAAAATTTGATATTTCTATACATAAATATGTTATATAGTGATCCAATCAGGGTAGTTACTGTATCTATCACCTCATGCATTTCTTTGTGGTAAGAACATTCAAAAACCTTTCTCCTAGCTATTTTGTAATATACAATACTTTTCTGTTAACTATAGTCACCTTATGTGCAGTAGACCACTAAAACTTATTTCTTCTCATTTAAACTTTGAACCCACTCACCAACCTCTCCTCATCCTTCTGTACCCCCTCCCTTCCCCAGTCTCTGATAACCACTGTTCTACTCTGTTTGTTTCACTTAACATGATGTCCTCCAGTTTCATCCATGTTGTTGTAAATGACAGGACTTTATTATTTTTATGGATAAATAGTATTCCATATATCACATGTTCTTTATCTATTAATACATTGTTAGACACTTAGGTTGATTCCATATCTTGGCTGTTGTAAATATTGCTGCAATAAATATGAGAGTTCAAGTTCCCATTAAGGATCAAAACCTGAAAATGGAAGTCATATATGCTGAAAATCATCACATCCAAGCAAATATCTCTTGGACATACTGATTTCATTTCCTTTGGATCAATATCCAGTAGTGAGATTACTGGATTATATAGTAGTTCTGTTTTTATTTATTTTTATTTTTAAGGATTTAGATGTATAAGTGCAATTGTGTTACATGGATATACTGCATAGTGATAAAGTCTGGGATTTTAGTGTACCCATCATCTGAATAGTGTACATTGTATACCCAATAAGTATGTCATCCCTCACCCCCCTCCCACCCTCCCATTTTTTGGAGTCTCCAATGTCTATTATTCCACTCTGTATGTCCGTGTACCCATTATTTAGCTCCCATTTATAAGTGAGAACATGCAATTTTTGACTTTCTATTTCTGAGTCATTTCCCTAAGGATAATGGCCTCCAATTCCACTTATATTGCTGAAAAAGACATGTTTTTTTTTTCTTTTTATGCCTGAATAGTAATCCATGGTGGGGCATGTGTGTGTGTGTGCATGCATATGTATGTGTGTGTGTGTGTGTGTGTGTGTGTGCATGTGTGTATTTTTTAATGCCATCATCCACTGATGGACATTTAGGTTGATTCATTATCTTGCTATTGAGAATAGAGCTGCAGTAAACATACAAATACAGGTATCTTTAATAAAATGATTTCTTTTTCTTTGGGTAGACGCCCAGTAGTGGGAGTGCTGGATCACAGTGTAGTTCTATTTTTAGTTCTTTGAAAAATCTCCATACTGTTTTCTGTAGACATTTTATTAATTTACATTCCCACCAAAAGTGTATAAGCATTCCCTTTTCTGTGGATATTTGCCAACATCTGCTGTTTCTTTTTTTACCTTTTAGTAATAGCCATTCTGATGGCTGTAAGAGTATCTCATTGTGATTTTAATTTGCATTTCTGATTAGTGATTTTGAGTACTTTTTTCAATGTTTGTTGGGCATCTGTATGTCTTCTTTTGAAAAATGTCTGTTCATGACATTTGCCTACTTTTTAATGGGGTTGTTTGGTGGTGTTGTGGTGGTGGTTGTTGAGTTGAATTCCTTATAGATTCTTATTAGCCCCTTGTTGGATGCTGATATGGTTTGGCTGTGTCCCTACCCAAATATCATCTTGAATTATAGTTACAATTCAAGTTAAATTTTGATATTTTGATATTGAATTATAGTTCTCATAATCCCCACATGTCATGGGAGGGACCAAGTGGGAAGTAATTGAACCTTCCACTTCTGGTAAATGGTGGTTTCCCTCATACTATTCTTGTGATAGTAAGTTCTCATGAGATCCAATGGTTTTATAAGGGGCTTCCCCCTTCGCTCGGCTCTCATTTTTCTTCTTCCTGCTGCAATGTTTGCTTCCCCTTCTGCCATGATTGTAAGTTTCCTGAGCACTCCCCAGCCCTGTGGAACTGTGGGTAAATTAAACCCCTTTCCTTCATAATTTACCCAGTCTCAGGCAGTTCTTTATAGCAGCATGAGAGCAGACTACTACAGATACATTGTTTGCAAATATTTTCTACCATTCTGTAGGTTGTCTGTTTACTCTATTGATTATTTGTCTTGCTGCTAAGTCATAAATTCTTTGTCTAGACTAATGTCCAAGAAGAGTTTTCCCAGGTATTCCTCTTGGATTTTTATAGTTTCGGGTCTTACACTTGAGTCTTTAGGCCGTCTTGAGTTAGTTTTTGTATATGGTGAGAGACAGAGGTCCAGTTTCATTCTTCTGTGTATGCCAGCATCATTTATTTAATGTGATATCCTTTCCCCAGTGTATATTTTTGTTGACTTTGTCAAAGATCAGTTGGTTGTGGATATGTGAAATTATTTCTGGGTTCTTTAATCTGTTTCATTGATCTATGTATCTATTTTTATGTTAGTACTATGCTGTTTTGATTACTATAGCCTTGTTGTATAATTTGAAGTCAGGTAATGTGATTCCTCCAGCTTTATTCTTTTTGCTTAGAATTACTTTGGCTATTCAAGCTCTTTTTTGGTGTCATATGAATTTTAGGATTGTTTTTTCTATGTGCAGAATCATGTTGGTAATTTGAAAGAAATCCTGTTGAACCTGTGTATTATTTTTGGCAGTATGGTCATTTTAATGATATTAATTCTTACATGAGCACATGATGTATTTCCATTTTTGTGTTGCCCTTTATTTCCTTCATCAGTATTTTGTAATTCTCCTTGTAAAGATCTTTCACCTCCTAGGTTAAATGTATTCCTACTTTTTTTTGTAGCTATTGTAAGTGGAATCGAGTTTTTTATTTGGTTCTTAGCTTTATCATTATTGGTGTATAGAAATGTTACTTATTTTGGTATGTTTATTTGGTATCCTGAAATTTTACTGAAGTTATTTAGCAAATCTAAGAGTCTTTTGGAGGAGTATTTAAGGTTTTATATGTATAAGATAATATCATCAGTGAACAGGGATAATTTGACTTCCTCTTTTCCAATTTAGATGCTTTTCATTTATTTCTCTTGCCTGATTGCTCTAGCTAGGACTTCCAGTACGACGTTGAATAGGACTGTTGAAAGTGACCATTCTTGTCTTGTTTCAGTTCTTAGGGGGAATGCTTTCAACTTTTGCTCATTCAGTATTGATATGGCTTTGATGTTTGTCCCCTCCAAATCTCATGTTGAAATGTGATTCCTAACATTGGAGGTGGGGCCAATGGGGAGATATTGGATTATGAGGGCTGATCCCTCATGAATGATTTAGTGCCATCCCCTTGAGAGTATGGCAGCACGCTCCTCTCCATTTTCTCTTGCTCTTGATCTTGCCATGTGACGTGCCTGTTCCTGCCTCACCTTCCACCATAATTGTAAACTTCTTGAGGACCTCACCAGAACCTAAGCAGATGTTGGTGCCATGCTTGTACAGCCTGCAGATCTGTGAACCAATTAAACTTCTTTCTTCATAAATTACCCAGTCTCGGGTATTCTTTTATAGCAACAATTTTCTGTGTTAGGCCGTCTCTGCATTGGTATAAAGAAATACCTTAGGCTAGGTAATTTATAAAGAGAATAAGTTTAATTGGCTTGTGTTTCTACAGGCTGTGCAAGCGTGGCACCAACCTCAGCTCAGCTTCTGGTGAGGGCCTCAGGAAGCTTATAATCATGGTGAAAGGTGAAAAGGGAAGCCAGCATATTACATGGGAAAAAGGAAGAAAGAGAGAGATGGAAGAGATGCCAGGCTCTTTAACCAACCAGATCTCAAATGAACTAACTGAGTGAGAACTCGCTTATCACAAGGAGATGGTGCTAAAACATTCATGAGGAATCTGCCCGCATGATCCAACAACCTCCCACCAGGCCCCACCTCCAACACTGGAAATCACATTTCAACATAAGATTTGGAGGGAACAAACATCCAAACCATAGTAAGTATGATGTTGGCAGTGGATTTGTCACATATGGCTTTTATTATTTTGAGGTATGTGCCTTCTTTGTCTAGTTTGGTAAGAGTTTTTATTATGACAGGATGCTGGATTTTGTCAAATGCTTTTACTGCATCTATTGACATGATAACATGGTTTTTCTTTTTAATTCATTTTATGTAGCAAATCACATTTATTGATTTGTATATGTTTAACCAACATTGCATCTCTGGAATAAAACCTACTTGATCATGGTGTACTATCTTTTTGATGCGCTGTTAGATTCAGTTTCCTAGTATTTTGTTGAGGATTTTTGCATCTCTGTTCATTAGGGATATTGGTCTGTAGTTTTCTTTTTATGTTGTGTCCTTGCTTGATTTTGGTATCGCGGTGACGCTTACTTCATAGAATGAGGTAGTAAGAATTATTTTCTCCTCGATTTTTTGGAACAGTTTCAGTAGGACTGGTACCACTTCTTCCTTGCATGTCAGGTGGAATTTGGCTGTGAATCTGTCTAGTCCTGAACTTCTCTGCTGGAAGATTTTTATTACCGATTAAATGTTACTATTAATTATTGGTCTCTTCAGGATTTCTATTTCTCCCTGGTTAGATCTTAGATGGTTGTATGTTCCAGGAATGTATCCATTTCTTCTGGGTTTTCTAGTTTATATACATAGAGATGCTCCAAGTAGTCTCTGATGGTCTTTTGTGTTTCTGTTGCATCAGTTGTAATGACATCTTTATCATTGTTTGTGCTTATTTCAATCTTCTCCATTTCTTTCTTGGTTAATCTAGCTAGTGGTCTATCAATTTTGTTTATCTTTTCGAAAAACCAATTTTTCTTTTTCATCAATTCTTTGTAATTTTTTGGTCTCAATTTTGTTTAATTCTGCTCTTTGTTATTTCTTTTCTTTTGCCAGCTTTGGGTATGCTTTGTTCTTGTTTTTACTAGTTCCTTGAGGTGAAACTTTGGCTGTTTATTTTGAGATCTTTCTTTTTTGTTTGCTTTTAACCATACACATCTTTTTTTTAATTTTTAGTTTTTGTGGGTATATTTAGGCGTTTAATGCTATGAACTTCCCTCTCAGCACCACTTTTGCTGTATCTCAGAGGTTTTGGTGTGTTCTGTCTTCATTTTCATTTGTTTCAAAAATTTTGTGGGTTTCTGTGACTATGGAGTAGTAATTCTTTTGTTTCTTTGCTTCTCTAATTAACTTTCTTTCACTTTAAAAAATTTTTAATTTATTCCTTAATTTCATTGTTGACCCAAAAATCATTCAGGAGCAGATTATTTAATTTCCATGTATTTTTATAGTTTTGAGGGTTTCTCTTGGTTTTAATTTCTAGATTTATTCGACTGTGGTCCAAGAAGATACATGATATGATTTCAATTTTTTAAAATTTATTGAGACTTGCCTCATGGCCTGCAACATGGTCAGTTTTTGAGAACGCTCAATGCACAAATGAGAAGAATGTGTATACTGCAGTTGCAGGGTAGAATCTTCCGCAAATGTCTGTTAGGTCTGTTTGGTCTACAGTCCGATTTGCATCCAGAGTTACTTTTTTGATATTCTCCCTTGATGATCTATCTAATGCTGTCAACAGGGTATTAAAGTCCTCTACTATTATTGTATTGCTGTCTATCCTTTTTCGTAGGTCTAGTAGTATTTGTTTTATGAATTTGGATGCTCCAGTGTTAAGTGCATATATATTTAGGATTATTATCTCTTCTTCTGGAATCAATCTCTTTATCATTATGTAATGACTCCTTTTGTCTTTTTTTTTTTTACTGTTGTAGATTTAAAGTCTTTTTAATGTGATAGAAGAATAGCTACTACTGCTTGCTTTTTGTATCTGTTTGCATGAAACATCTTGTTCCATCCCTGTACTTTGAGGCTGTAAATGTATTTACCCATTAGGTGAATTTCTTGTATGCAGCATATGGTTGCATCTTAGTGTTTTATCCATTCTGCTAACTTCTATATCTTTCAGGTAGAGCACTTAGTTCATTTACCTTTAAAATTAGTATTGATGTGTGAGGTTTTGTTCTTGCCATAATGTTAATTATTACCTAATTGCTTTGCAATCTCGATTGTGTAATTGATTTATAAGACCTGTGTTTTTATGATAACAAGTATTGCTCTTTCATTTCCATGTTTCAAACTCTTTTGAACATTTCTTGTAGGAGCAGCCTAGTGGTGACATTCCCTTAGTGTTTGCTTGTCTAGAAAAGACTATTTCTCCTTCATTTATGAAGTTTGGTTTAGCAGCATACAAAACTTTTGGTTGGATTGTTCGTTTCTCTAAGAAGACTGAAAATAGTACTCCAATCTCTTCTGGCTTTGAAACTTTCTGCTGAGAAGTCTGCTGTTAGTTTGATGGAATTTCTTTTATTGGTGACTAAATGCTTCTCTCTTGCCACTTTTTAGGATTTTTTCCTTTATGTTGACTTTGGAGAGTCTGATGATTATATGCCTTGGTTAAGTTATTCTTGAAGTGTATCTTCTAAGGATTATCTGAGTTTCTTGTATCTGGATGTCTAGATCTTTAGCAGGACCAGAGAAGTTTTCCTGCATTAGACCCTCAAATAGGTTTTTCATACTTTGTACCTTTTCTTCTTCTCCCTCTGGAATACCTGTAACTCGTAGGTTTGGATGCTTTGCACAATGCCATATTTCTCAAAAGCTTTGTTCATTAAAAAAAAAAAAATTATTTTTGTCTGACTGGGTTAATTCAAAAACCCTATCTTTCCACTCTAAAATTTTTTCTTCTGCTTGGTCTAGCCTACTGTTAAGGCTTTCAAGTGTATTTTACGATTCCTTCCATGATTTTTTTTTCAATTTTAGAAGTTCTGCTTTCCTTTTTAAAGTATCTATCTCTTCTTCTTATCCTGAATTGTTTTCCTGATTCTTTTGTGCTGGTTTTCAACTTTCTCTTGGATTGCATTGAGCATTAAAGTCAATATTTTGAATACTTTATCTGATATTTCAAAGATTTCATTTTGATTATGATCCATTGCTGAAGACTTAGTGTGTACTTTGGGAGTGTTGTAACACTCTCTCTTTTCATACTTACACAATTGTTTCTCTGGTTCCTTTCCTTCTTACTTTTGAATTTATTTTCATTTGGATAGGATTTCCCCCCGTTTTGAGGATATTATTAGAGTGTGTGTTGTGCAGGATCCTTTGGCATCAGTTCTGGGTGTTTTCAATGTTAAAGATTTTGTATAAGTTCCTTGGTTATAGATAGCTTTTGTTTGGTGGCTTTCTCAAATGCTGGTTGAAGTCGTGATGTACTGTGTGTGTGAGCAGGCTCACTGCTTCCTCCTATGGGGCTGGGAGGGTGGTGGTCTCATGAGACTTATCTCATTCCCTAGTGCTGTGCACTTGTGTCAGCAGATTTTTCTATTGGGTTATACAGTTCAACCTCCAAGCCAGTAGGTGGCACTTATGGATAAGAGCTGGCTGCAGCTGATGAAGATGGTATATATGTTTGATCTTTGTTTACCATGAGAAGCTCTCTGTAGATTCAGATATTAGACTGTCCTGTGGCATACATAATAGTCTGAGCTCCCTGGTTAGCCCCTGAGTGGGGACTAAGGGCCAGATCAGCAGGCCTGCCTACACCATCACTCAATGGCAGGCATAATCACCAGGTCCAAGATGGGATCCTGGGTACAGCCATCAAGCACCCAGGGATGTACTAGGGAGTAGAGTGTACAGACCTCCACTGTTCCGAGTTCTGTGCCTAGGACAGGTGGCCTAAACTCCTAATCAAAAAGAGTGGGTGCTCCAGTCATATGCCTGCAGATATGACTGGGCATGTAGTGTAGAGGGCGCCACTGCACCAACAGGGGTAGTGAGAGGGAAAGGGGGTGACTCAGGCTTCTACTCCAGGTGAGTAGTGCACTGATTGCTTGGAATTATGCTGGGTATGGAGAGGAGAGGGCACCACTGCACCCAGATTTGTGCACAGGAAAGAAGGGGTGACTCAGGCTCCTAATTCAGGCAGCAGGTGTGCCAAATACCTGGAGATACGTACTCTGGCAAGAAGTGGAGTAACTCCTGCATAACATTTTAACAGCTGATGCAGAAAGGTCTTTGCAGGGGAATAAAGGGGCACCTCAGGCCCCATTCCAGGCAAGTGGTTGTGCCAAATGCCTGGAAATATGCCCAGGTGTGGAGAATAAGGAGCACCACTGCACCAAGTTCTTTGCAAGGGAAGAGAGATGTGGCCCACATTTCCACTCTGGGTGAGGAATAGTAGGGTCTGCCTCCATCTTGCACCTCAGAGCTGGTGGGGCACTGTCTCCTGACTGACCAAGGGAACAATCTGGGGCACCCAGCAATGACAGAGGCAGACCAGTCTCAAGCTACAAAGCTGTTCCTGGCCAGAGATTACACCACTCAGGAGAACCTGCAGCTTCAGCAATTCTCCTGCTCAAGTTCAGTGATGGGAGAAAGCCCAATTCTAGCACCTACTTCTGGGGTGCACTCTACACTTGCCACTCAATTTTGGCTTTGGGCACTCTTCCCACACTCCAGAGCAAATGGTCTAATCTCTGGCTGGAGATTAAACTGTTTGTGACAGACACCACTGCCAGAGCATCAAGCAATGACTGACTGCATGAGTCCAGATTAAAAATGATATCTTCTACCCAGGAGTGGTGGCTCACACCTGTAATCCCAGCACTTTGGGAGGCCGAGGCAGGCAGATCACGAGGTCAGGAGATCGAGACCATCCTGGATAACACGGTGAAGCCCCGTCGCTATTAAAAATACAAAAAAAAAAAAAAATTATCAGGGCATGGTGGCAGGTGCCTGTAGTCCCAGCTACTGGGGAAGCTGAGGCAGGAGAATGGCGTGAACCTGGGTGGCGGAGCTTGAAGTGAGCCGAGATTGCGCCATTGCACTCCCGCCTGGGCAACAGAGCGAGGCTCCATCTCAAAAAGAAAGAAAGAAAGAAAGAAGAAAGAAGAAAGAAAGAAAGAAAGAGAGAGAAAAGAAAAGCAAAATAGAAAAGAAAAGAAGAAAAAAAGAAAAGAAAAAAAAAGAAAAGAAAAGAAAAGAAAAAAGAAAAGAAAAGAGAAAAGAAAAGAAAAGAAAAGAAAAGAAATCGTCTTCTCAGTCCCGGGTCTGGGAATATGCCTGCAGCTTTTCCCAGTGGCTTTTCCTGTTATTCTCTCCCAGCCTTTCCCCAAGTTAGCTCCAGCACTTCAGAGACCCGAGGTGTTCCCTCATGGCCTGAGTTGCGTGGATCCCTAATGGAAAACTGAATCACAGCTATGTTGTCTGCCTCTCATGTACTGGGGATTCACTCACTTTTATCAGTAAATGCTGACACATAGCCTGCTTCCCGCCTTCTCTTTCACGGGAAATGTAGAGTCCTTTGCTTTTTGGGTGAATTCACATATTCTTTCTTGAATAAAAGCTCACAGTATTGATCTTCATGCACTATTTTGCTGTGTCCAAGTTTATGAGGCACACTAAAAGCCTCTAATTTACCATTTTGGAAAAAAAAAAAAAAACGTTAGCTCTATTTTCAATTTTTTGAAGAACTCCCATACCACCAGTACAGAATGGCTGTACTGGTATACAACTGCACCAACAGTGTGTAAGTATTCCTTCTTCTCCACATCCTTGCCAACTCTTGTTTTCTTTTGCCTTCTTGATAATAGCCATTCTAACCAAAGTGAATAGACTGACAGCCAACTGATTTTTCTACAAAAGTGCCAAGAACACATATTGGCAAAAAGACAATCTCTTCAATGAATGGTGCTGAGAAAATTGGCTATCAACATGCTGAAGAATGAAACTAGACCGCTACCTGACACAATATAAAAAAAATCAATTCAAAATAGATTAAAGGTTTAAATGTAAAACCTGAAACTCCAAAACTACTAAAAGAAATATAGGGAAAATGCTTCCCAAATTGGGCTGGGCAAGGATTTTTAAAATAAGACCTCAAAAGCACAGGAAATAAAAGTAAATATAGACAAATTGGATTATATAAAACTAAAAACGTTTTGGACAGCAAAGGAAACTGTTAAGAAAGTGAAGAGACAACATACAGAATGAAGAAAATGTTGTGAACTATACATCTGACAAGAAGTTAAAATCCAGCATATATTAGGAACTTAATTCATCAGCTTAAAAACAAATGACCTGATTAAAAAATGGGCAAAAGATCATAATAGCTATTTCTCAAAAGATGACACACAGTCAACAGATATATGAAAAAAATAATGTTCAGCATCTCTAATCATCAGGGAAATGCAAATCTAAACCACAATGAGAAACCTTTTAATGTTCTTTTGATGGCATGCTCTAAGTAGAGTTCACATGGTGGCCCAGAAACATGCTCTGTTTGATCTGTGCGGTGATCTAAATTTTTTAAATTAAATGCAAAAAAAAAAAAAAAAAGGAGATTCCACACATAAAATACACCTGAAAAAAAATCAACAGACATGACACATTGTGCCAACCGATCTGCCGATCAGATGGTTTAAATGAGTTCTTATGTCTCCAGTACTTGTGCTACACTTCCCACCACTCCCTATTACTTATACAATAGCTCATTTCACCCATTTCCTCTAACTCTTCAATCCCTGTAGAAATTTGATTTTGTGATCTTCTTAAACTTTCATAAAATATAATACCCTTCCCATTTAATAGATGGGAATAGAGACACAAAAAAATGCTGTATGATTATAAGGTTCTCATGAACTATCAAAGTCTGAAAAAGGAAATCAAATTCATTGAAACTTCATATCCAAGCCATAATATACTTCTTCAAGCTTTGAACTTCTTACTGCCAAGGATTAGCTATCTTTCATGTAAAAGTGTACTAGAGATTCATTTGGAAAAGAAAAAAATGCCATACTCAAAGCAATTATAAATTAGTTTCTATAGAAACTGCAGCACCAACTATTTATAATTAAAAATTTGTGGTTTTTTAAATTAATTTTTCCATTAAGCATTAGCTGTAGTGACTCATACTATTGGATTAGTCAATTTCCATCTCCCTACCCTATAGATTGTTGTTTCTTACATTGTTTGGAATCACTGTTAAGGATCTGAGAGATGTTCCAGTCTATTGTTAAAGCAATTTTCCATTGCCTACAGAAAGGCTGCTTTCAGTGGATGGCAAAAGTCTATGGTTTCATTGACAGAAGAGAAAAACAGGGCTCCCAAAATTTGGCCACTTGCTCACAGTCACAAAACAAAAATGGCAGAACTAGAAAAAGAACTGTATGTCCTCACTGTATTTGAACTCTTTCCTTTACACCGTGCAGACCATTCTGCTCCCATCTGCACTCCTCCTTTCAGTGCTGCAAAGAGAATTGTTACTTTCTGGAAGAGTGGTGGTAATAAGTTTAATCATGGCCCATTCTACCAAGCTTAGAGATATCAACAAACTTGTGGAATTTCACAGATTGCATGGCTTTTTGTTTATTTCTATAGAACCCTTCCTATCTAAAAATTGAACTGTCACTCCTTAACAAAATACTGGTTAAAATGGAATATCACTAGAAAATTCTACTGCTTTCCTGTTGGTCATGGCTAAATACTAGTCTATATTAGGAAAATGGTCAAATCATCTGAGAAACTAACAATTCTGCTAGCAATGTTAACCAATTAATTAAGATTAATCAACCAATTATGGACTCCCCATTGTTTGTGTTGAGGGGTACAGTTATAAGGTATCTAAAACAAAAACAAAGCCTAGAAAACAATTATTTTCCAATCTGTGTGAGACTCAATTCTCATGCATTTTCACATCCTTTTCCTACTGTATTTGGAATTCAATGAAGAAATTGATAAAGCAATCTGGGATAAGAGGAGCAGGCTGCTCAGAAAAGATTGGGCTCTACCTGGGTCTTAAAGTAAAAGTGGATTACAGGTAACTGAAGAGGAAGAAAGGCAGTGAAAATGCATGAGAATCTATATCAAAAGAAGCACGAATATAGAGTATCTATAGGTTGCGAGCAAGAACTCCACTTTAAACATTTCAGGAGCAGTGTGTAGGGAATAGTGAGAGAGGTAGTAGGTAGAGTGAGAGACTAGACACAGTATTTAACACTGAATAACATTCAAGGAGGTGACTGAGTAGGTAAATCTAAAAATAACCAAATCGAATATAAAAACAAAAACTAAATTTTTAACAATATATTAAAAATTAAAAATATTTTAAAAACCCAAATAGTCATTATTATTTCATCCTGTTTAGTAATAGCTTTCCTTATTAAAACCATTGTATTCCATTTTATAATAACCACCCCCTGACAGACACATGCAAATAAACATTGTGTTTGCTATTACAGATCTCAGCAATGCCTATATGAAAGAACTTATATTCCTGTAAAAATTTTGTTTACTTTCCACATGTTGGAAAACAAGATCCAGGGATTTACCCTGAGAGCTTTTTCACTTTAAAATTCTCTTAAATTCCTGCGTAACATCTTGTGCCTTATTGTAGATTGGGAAAACCTTTGTCTCACTTCAAGTCAATTCACGGCAGATTTGCAGACCTGTTTCTGAGGAAAGTTACCTTATTTGTTTTTAAAGACATAACTTCTGTTCAAATTATCACCGATCTGCTGTCTCACTCATTGGTATGAATCAATAGCCAGGGCTGTAGCTTCTGCAGTTTATGCCAGACGTCCTCCTTCAAGCTTCTCCAAGTCTGACCAGGGTCATGCATAAATCCATGATGAAGGGAGCCAGCTTCTGCAGGCCACACATGTGCTCAGGTTGAAAGCAGAGACACAGGCAAGAGTTCTAGTTTATCTGCATGGCTTCCATTTTGTCTTCCCTTTCTCCAGCTTCACATTCAGTTTTTCTTTCCAGCTGCCTGCCCGACTGGCCTACAGAGACAATAGGCCACAACCAAACACAGCAATAACATCCTCCCGTAGAATTCTATCCCAACTCCTACAAATATGTAAGTTCTAATTCCTATGAAAATTCTTTATCTTTCGTAGTGATTCTGCATCATTGAATAAACTCTAGCTAAAACAAAATTGTTTTACCTTCAAACTTTCAACATCCATATATTTCGGGTAGTTCTCTTGTAAACCTTATAACTTGGGTTTATATATTCGCATTCAGAAAATCTTTTAGCTTGATTATGTTTTTCATACTTAATGTTATTTTGAGGACATTTGGCTTTAAATAGACTACATTAATTTTTTTTCTATTTGTTCCACATGTTCTACTTTACTTTTTACTCTGTTTTTGGCATTATTCTTAATTAATCTAGTATTTCCATTGTTGGTTTTACATTCTTTCACTATTTCATTTTTAGTAGTTGTACTCATTAATCTTTAATTTACTCAAGTTTAATGTAAGAAATAGATTCACATTTCCTGTTGTTAATGGTGTATTTTGGTTTAAATATGACATTTTAAGATTTAATTTCCATTTGTTACAATGTTTCATATAACTTTCTCCCTTTGTTATTTTTTAAATAAATCAATTTTATTATTCCATTTTTTCTCCCTTTTAGCTTGTTATCCATTATTTTACTCTTCTTTTTGTGTGCTAGAGATTAAAACATGCATGTTTGACTTGTTAAAGTACCATATAAAATTTTCAGACAATGCAAGAATCTTCAACACGTTAATTCTACTTACCCTTCTCCCATCATTTGTGCTATTGTCATATATTTCCTATATGCATTTAAAATTCCATAAAGAATTGTTTGTTTAGATCATTCCATATATTTACTCTTTCTATTGCTTTTTATATCTATTCGCATTTCTGTATTTTCCTTCTGCCTCACAAACTCCCTTTAATAGTTTAATACAGGTCTTCTGGTGATAAATTCGCTAATAGTTTTGTCGGCTTAGTGATAAGTTTAGTTTGTCTTATTTTAAAATTTTCTGTCCAACTTTTATATGTTTGGGGGTATATTTGCAGGTTTGTTACATAAGTAAAATCGCGTGTTGTAGGGGTGTGGTGTGCAGATTATTGTGTCATTCAGATAAAGAGCATAGTGCCCAATAGGTAGTTTTTCAATCCTCACCCCCTTCCCAACCTCCACCCTCAAGTAGGCCCTGGTGTCTATTGTTCCTATCTTTGCATCAATGTGTACTCAGTGTTTAGCTCTCTCTTATAAGTGGTAACATGCAATAATTGATTTTCTGTTTAGGATGTTTAGGATAATGGCCTCCAGTTCCATCCATGTTGCTGCAAAGGCTATAATTTCATTATTTTTTATGGCTGCATAATATTTCATGGTATGTATGTACCATATTTTCTTTATCCAGTCCACTGTTGTTGTTTTTTTTTTTTTTTTGAGATGGAGTCTCGCTCTGTCGCCCAGGCTGGAGTGCAGTGGCGCCATCTCTGCTCACTGCAAGCTCCGCCTCCCGGGTTCACGCCACTCTCCTGCCTCAGCCTCTCCGAGCAGCTGGGACTACAGGCACCCGCTACTATGCCCGGATAATTTTTTGTGTTTTTAATAGAGATGGGGTTTCACCGTGGTCTCGATCTCCTGACCACGTGATCCGCCGGCCTCGGCCTCCCAAACGGCCTCCCAAAGTGCTGGGATTACAAGCGTGAGCCACTGCGCCCGGCCTATCCAGTCCACTGCTGATGGGCATGTGTGTTGATAACATGTCTTCGCCATTGTGAATTGTGTTGTGGTGAGCACACATATGCACGTGTTTTTATGATAGAATGATTTATATTCTTTTGGGCACATACAAAGTAATGGGATTGCTGGGTCAAATGGTAGCTCTGTTTTAAGTTCTTTGAGAAATCTCCAGACTGCTTTCTTCAGTGGCTGAACTAATTTACATTCCTACCAGCAATGTATAAGCATTCTATTTTCTCCCCAACCTCTTCAGCATCTGTTATTTTTTACTTTTTAACAGTAGCCATTCTGACTGGCATGAGATAGTATCTCACTGTAGTTTTAATTTGTACTTCTCGACTAATTAGTGATGTTGAGCATTTTTCCATATGCTTGTTGTTCATGTGTATGTGTTCTTTTGAGAAGTGTGTCTGTTTATATCCTTTGCCCATTTAAAAAATGTTATTTTCTGCTTGTTGATGTAAGTTACTTATAGATTCTGTACATTAGACCTTTGTCGGATGCATAGTTTGAATATATTTTCTACTATTCTGTAGGCTGTGTGTTTATTCTCTTTATAGTTCTTTTCTGCACAGAAGCTCTTTAATTAGGTTTCACTTATCAATTTTTGATTTTGTTGCAATTATTTTTGTAGTCTTTGTCATGAAATCTTTGCCAGGGATGATCTCCAGAATGCTATTTTCTAGGTTTTCTTCTACAGTTTTTATAGCGTGGGGTTTTACATTTAAGTATTTAGTTCATCTTGAGTTTATTTTTGGATATGGTGAAAGGAAGAGGTCCAAATTCCATCTTCTGTGTATGGCTTACCAATTATCCTGGCACCATTTATTAAATAGAGAGTCATTTTCCCATTGCTTGTTATTGGTGGATTTGTCAAAGATCAGATGGTTGTAGATGTGTGGCTTTATTTCTGGGTTCTTTAACCTGTTCCATTGGTCTACATATCTTTTTTTTTTTTTTTTTTTTTTTGTACCAGTATCATGCTCTTTTGGTTACTATTACCTTGTAGTATAGTTTGAAGTCAGGTAGTGTGATGCCTCAAGCTTTGTTCTTTTTGCTTAGGATTGCTTTAGCTATTTGGGCTCTTTTTGGTTCTATATAAATTTTAGAATAGTTTTTTTAAATTTTTTTATTATACTTTAAGTTCTGGGGTACATGTGCAGAACATGCAGGTTTGTTACATAGGTATAAACGTGACCTGGTGGTTTGCTGCACCCATCAACCTGTCATCTGCATTAGGTATTTCTCCTAATGCTATCCCTCCCCTAGCCCCCCAGCCCCCAGCAAGCCCCTGTGTGTGATGTTTCCCTCCCTGTGTCCATATGTTCTCATTGTTCAACTCCCACTTATGAGAACATGTGGTGTTTGGTTTTCTGTTCCTGTGTTAGTTTGCTGAGAATGATGGTTTCCAGCTTCATCCATGTTCCCACAAAGGACATGAACTCATCCTTTTTTGTGGCTGCATAGTATTCCATGGTATATATGTGCCACATTTTCTTTATCCAATCTATCATTGATGGGCATTTGGGTTGGTTCCAAGTCTTTGCTATTGTGAACAGTGCTGCAATAAACATATGTGTGTATGTGTCTTTATAGGAGAATGATTTATAATCCTTTGGGTATATACTCAGTAATGGCACTGCTGAGTCAAATGGTATTTCTAGCTCTAGATCCTAGAGGAATCACCACACTGTCTTCCACAATGGTTGAACTAATTTACACTCCCACCAACAGTGTAAAAGCATTCCTATTTCTCTACATCCTCTCCAGCATCTGTTGTTTCCTTACTTTTTAATGATCGCCATTTTAACTGGTGTGAGATGGTATCTCATTGTGGTTTTGATTTGCATTTCTCTAATGACCAGGGATGATGAGCTTTTTTTCATATGTTTGTTGGCTGCATAAATGTCTTCTTTTGTGAAGTGTCTGTTTATATCTTTCATCCACTTTTTGATGGGTTTTTTTTTCTTGTAAATTTGTTTAAGTTCTTTGTAGATTCTGCATATTAGCCCTTTGTCAGATGGATAGATTGCAAAAATTTTCTCCCTTCTGTAGGTTGCCTGTTCACTCTGATGACAGTTTCTTTTGCTGTGCAGAAGCTCTTTAGTTTAATCAGATCCCATTTATCAATTTTGGCTTTTGTTGCCTTTGCTTTTGGTGTTTTAGCCATGAAGTCTTTGCCCATGCCTATGTCCTGAATCTTATTGCCTAGGTTTTCTTCTATGCTGTTTATGGTTTTAGGTCTTATTTTTAAGTCTTTAATCCATCTTGAGTTAATTTTTGTATAAGATGTAAGGAAGGGATCCAGTTTCAGCTTTCCGCATGTAGCTAGCCAGTTTTTCCAACACCACGTATTAAATAGGGAATCCTTTCCCCATTAGGATAGGAATGGTGAGAGTGGGCATCCTTTTCTTCTTCAGGCTCTAAGGAATAATCTTGTTTATTCTTTCAAAGAACCTACTTTTGGTTTCCTTGATCTTTTTTATGACGTTCTTCATCTCCACTTTGTTCAGTACAGCTCTGATTTTGGTTATTTCTTTTCTTCAATTAGCTTTGGGGTTAGTTTGCTCTTGTTTTTTAAGTTTATCTAGGCATGATGTTAGTTTGTCAATTTGAGAACTTTCTAATTTTTTCTTGTGGGTGTTTAGTGCTATAACCTTTCCTCTTGATTTCTGCCTTAATTTCATTGTTCACCCACAAGTTGTTCAAGAACAAGATTGTTTCATTTGCATGTAATCATATAGTTTTGAGGGATCTTCTTGGTAAAAGTTACAAAAGTGTGTCAGCTCCCAAGTGACTGAATCCCCCTTGGAGTTTTTAACTCTCAGGCTTTCACACACAAGCATTTTTAAACAAAAGAAGTCAGCTCTCTGTTTTATTTTTCCTCCTTTAAGAGTAGTATGTCTTTTATCACTCTGGCTGTTTTTAGATCTTTTTTTGTCTTTGACTTTCAGCTATTGGCCACTGATATACCTACCTAAGTTTTTGTTTTTGTTTTTAATTCTGCTTAGGTTTGACGGAGCTCCTTTGAATCTGTGGTTTAAGTGCTTTTGATAATCTTGGAAATTAATTGGCCAAAATTTTACCTATTAAAGCTTTTAGCCCCTCCCTTTCTCACTCTCCTCTTCTTCTCTAATATTTTTACACAGATATTAGACCTTTTTTTCACCATGTTTCATAGGTCCCTTACATATTTTTTGTATTTATTAATCTGTTCATTTTTTCTGTTTCACTCTGGATATTTTCTATCATCCTATCTTTCGGTTTACTAATACTGTTTCATTGTCTTGTCTACTGCTACACACATATATCAGTTTTGCTTTTTTTGTTTTTTTGGCTGTTTGTTGTTTTTGTTGTTGTTGTTGTTGTTATTGTTTGAGACAGAGTCTTGCTCTTGTTGCCCAGGCTGGAGTGCAATGGTGCAATCTCGGCTCATTGCAACCTCCGCCTTCCAGGTTCAAGAGATCTTCCTGCCTCAACCTCCCAGGTAGCTGGGATTAAGGCATGTGCCACCACGCCCGGCTAATTTTTTTTTGTATTTTTAGCAGAGATGGGGTTTCTCCATGTTTGTCAGGCTGGTCTTGAACTCCCAACCTCAGGTGATCCACCTGCCTCGGCCTCCCAAAGTGCTGGGATTAGAGGCATGAGCTACCGCGCTTGCTACATTGGGTTCTTGACTTTATTATGTTAGAATTTCTCTGGTTAAATTATCCACCTCATCATTTATTTTCTTGAATATATTTATCTTTTTCTATGTCCGTGTCTAATGGTTCCAACATACGGGACATCTGTGTGTAAAAAATTGGTGCAATACTTTGAAGTTCTTTCTGAGATCTTTTTTATAGGAATTTTCTTTTTCTTTCTATTGCATACTTCTGAAGTATAGTCTTCAGGAGAACTATAGTTGACCCTTGACCAACATGGGGGATAGGGAAGTCATCCCCCTCATGCAATCACTCTTTGACCCCAGCAATCCCATTACTTGGTATATACACAAAAGATTATAAATCATGCTACTATAAATACACATGCACACGTATGTTTATTGCAGCACTATTCACAATAGCAAAGACTTGGAACCAACCCAAATGCCTTCAGTGATAGACTGGATAAAGAAAATGTGGCACATATACACCATGGAATACTATGCAGCCATAAATAAAGGATGAGTTCACATCCTTTGCAGGGACATGGATGAAGCTGGAAACCATCATTCTCAGCAAACTAACACAGGAACAGAAAACCAGACATCACAAGTTCTCACTCATAAGTGGGAGCTGAGCAATGAGAACACATGGACTCAGGGAGGGGAACATCACACACCAGGGCCTGTCAGGGTGTGGGGTGCTAGGGGAAGAATAGCATTAGGAGAAATACCTGATGTAGATGACAGATTGATGGGTGCAGTAAACCACCATGGCACGTGTATACGTATGTAACAAATCTGCACATTCTGCACATGTATCCCAGAACTTAAAGTATAATAAAAAAATTGCATATAACTTTTGACTCCTCAAATACTTAACTACTAATAGCCTTCTGTTGACTGGAAGGCTTACCAATAATATAAGCAGTCTAGTAACACATATTTTATATATTATGTGTATGATATACTGCATTCTTATAATAAGCTAGAGAAAAGAAAATGTTATTCAGAAAATCACAAGGGAGATAAATTATACTTACTAGTCATTAAGTGAAAGTGGATCATCAAAAGCGTTTTCATTCTCATGGTCTTCACACTGAGTAGGCTGAAGAAGAGGAAGGATTGATCCTGCCATCTCAGGAGTGGCAGAGGTGGCAGAGGTGGAGAAGGTAGAGAGGAGGAAGGAGAGGCAGGCACACTTGGTGGAACTTAATGGAAATACATCATAATTTCTGACATTTTGCTTGTTTCATTTCTCTAAAAATATTTCTATATAGTACCAATACTTCTTCCACTATTTGCATTAGTTTCATTGCCTGTATCATAGAAGGGTCCATGTCATAAAAGAAGTCAAAAGCAGTTTTGAATAATTGGAATCCTTCTGTCAAATTGTCTAATGTCAATTTGTTTTCTGGCACTGCTTCTTCTGTCTTCTTTTTCATAGTTTGGCATGGCTTAGAAGCATTCATCTTTATCAAGTCATATTCTGTTAATTCCTCTGCTATGGTGCCTATTACCACTTGAATTTCTCTAAGAGTAACAAAATCTGTAAACACTTCACCCCCTACCTTTTCTTTTTGCCATATCTATAACTTCTTTCACGATTTTCTTGATTGGCTCTGCTATAAATCCTGTGAAGCCATGCACATATAGACACAGTTTTCTTCAGCAGGAATGTATTATTTTGAGCTTGATGGTTTTCATGGGTTTTTCTATAACAAAGATGGCATAATCAACGGTGTAATCCTGTTAGACTTATGTAACATTCTAACTATCAGG
Organism: Hylobates moloch; assembly: GCF_009828535.3. Lineage (NCBI taxonomy): Eukaryota > Metazoa > Chordata > Mammalia > Primates > Hylobatidae > Hylobates > Hylobates moloch. The sequence goes on from NW_026652292.1 coordinate 37,999,609, forward strand.
TTTCTCTGTCATAGCATTGAAAATCTTTTCCATAGAGTAGCATGTATAATGAGCCTTAAAGGTTCCTATGACCCCAATCTAGAGGATGAATTAGAGATGCTGTGTCTGGAGGCACATGGACCACTTTGACACCTTCAGTATTAAACTCACAGGGCTCTGGATGAGCAGGGGTATGGTCCAATATCAAAAGAACTTGAAAAGGCAGTCCCTTACTGGCAAGGTACTTCCTGACTTCAAGGACAAAACTGATGAAACCAATCCAGAAAAGGGGATCCTACTGTGCAGGCCTTTTTGTCGTATAATCAGAAGACTAGAAGCAGGTGCTTATCTTTTCCTTTTGTTGGCCTAAAGAAAGAAACTGAAGCACAAAATACAACTTCAAACTTGAATTAAAATGAGAAGAGCTTCCCAGAAGACTCACACCCAAGCAACCTTGGATATGTGCTCCATGTAGCCTTTGTTACAGTAGGTTTTTAAGGGCAAACAAGGGAGACAAGGAGTGGGCTAACACAAAGTTGTTTGTCAGGAATCCTTCATGGATTCACAAAAGTAGAATTTATTAGTGATTGTTGTATATTTTTGAACTATAGGGTATGATTTATGGTGTCCAGTATGTGGGATTGTTAGGTTAGTTTACAGCTATTTGTGTCATTAGTCAGTCTAGAGTGCACATAGCATGCAGCTTCAAGTGATGATTATGTAGCTCAAGGGGGAAGTTGGACACAGTTGGTGTCTCATTCCTATGCCTCCCTAGGCCTGATAATTTAGAGGAGATACATATTCCTCAGATAAAATGTTTATTTTCTTTTTTACCTTCAAGGTTCAGTGGATAGCAGTTTTATAGGTGAGGGCAATCCTGATCATAAACCTGACTGAACTTGCATAAAACAGTAGAATTAGCCTATCTCTTCCTGCTTTAAATCCCAGTGCTCACTTCTCTTCCTTACTAATAAATTTCTTTTGTGGATTTTCTGGAATAGGGCACTTTCATCTGCATTAAGAACTTGGTCAGGCAGATAGCCGTTCCCTTCAATGATTTTCTTAATGGCATTTAAGAACTCATCTGCTGTCTGTTGGTCAGCAGAAGCTCCTCCTGTTATCTTGACATTTTAAAAGTCAAACCTTTTTCTAAAATTATCAAACCATCCCTTGCTGGCATTAAATTTTCCTTCATCTTCTTTTGCTTTAAGTTGTCACATATAATGACTTTGCTTTTTCTCAAATCATATTAGAGTTTATATGTATGCCTTTCCTATAATGCAACCCTGCACCCATATAAAGCTGTGTTTTCAATACAGATACAAGATAATACAAGATAAATAGGCACTTCACAAAAAGGGCAAGGATTTTGTGCCTGCTAGCATAGCTGCAGCAACAGCTTCATGAATTTCCTTCCTTTTTTATTTTTTGACAGTGGTCCTTACACTGGATTCATTTATCCTGAAATGGTGGACAATCACAGCTTTAGACCCCTATCTGTGGTACACATCAAGTGACCGAAACTTTTCTTGTAATGCCATGACTTTTCTATGCTTCTTGGGAGCACTTCCAGCACTACTAGTGGCACTTTGTATGAGTCCCATAGTATTATTTAAGGTTTATAGTATTGCATGAAACACAAGAAAAATGTCCACGAAAATCATGAGAGATCACTTTTTACTGTGATAAGAAATTTACGGCTGGGTGCAGTGGCTCATGCCTGTAATTCCAGCACTTTGAGAGGCGGAGGCAGGTGGATCACGAGGTCAGGAGACTGAGACCATCCTGGCTAACATGGTGAAACCCCATCTCTACTAAAAATACAAAAAATTAGCCAGGTGTGGTGGCGGGCAACTGTAGTCCCAGATACTCGGGAGGCTGAGGCAGGAGAATGGCGTGAACCTGTGAGGTGGAGCTTGCAGTGAGCCGAGATCACACCACTGCACTCCAGCCTGGGCGACAGAGCGAGATGGCATGGCATTTTAAATGGAGACTTGGATACTCACAACAGGAGCTCACTGCAATTGCAAAAGAAGGTAGCTACAAAGTTATTACAGTAGTACAGTATTACTCCAGTTAATTTTTATGCAGTTCTCACTTACTTTATATTTATTTACATTTCTCTAGACTGCAAATGACACTGTGTATAGTGAGTGTGTGCATAAGTTTTGATAAATTGTAACTTTTTATGTTAGATTTGTATATATCTTATGGTAGTAAAGGACAAAATAGATTAGTATCTACATATATTTTATGTATTCTTGACACACCCAACTTTATTTTTCTAAGCTACATGGTTCATCTGCAAGTTATTTCCAATTGTTGCAAATCTCCAAAATATTTTCAGTGTATTTATTGAAAAAATATCTGTGTAAAAGTGGACCCATACAGTTCAAACCTATGTTGTTCAAGGGTCAAGTGTAATTGGAATTCTAGGGTCTTTAGTAGGACCGTTTTTCCTTGGCTGGCTCTGATTCCTAATTGTCGTCTCCCTAATTTATAAGATAACTTAAGCTCATCTGAGATTTTCAGACTCTTAGCTGTCACTTTATGTTTACTTTCTCAGTGTTTTGGCCCTACAAGTTCTGTAAGTTAGCAAACACCTCAAAGGGGACAATGCCATGGAATGTCAAGCTTAAGAATGTAAGACTAACCTCATTTTGCTTCTTTGTTACTCCAGAAAGTTTCAGTTTCTCTTTGATGCCCTCAAACATTTGTGTGTGTGTGTGTGTGTGTGTGTGTGTGTGTGTGTGTGGTGGTGGTGGTGGTGGTAGAGATAGTGGAACGGGGTGGGGGTATTTTATCCAGCCTTCCTGGTAGCTTTCTGTTGCCAGATTTATCTATACCAATCTATGCCACCATTCCTGGCAGTAGAGAACTCCTAGCTTGGTTTCTAAAAGAGTGATTTTCCTCATTTGCCTTCAAAAATACTCATTGTCTGCTTCATAAAATTAGATGGATCTGGATATGCACATAGTTACTAATGAGACAATGCTGATCTTTCATAACTTCTCATTACAAGGTCAGAACAAGCTCTCACTCAGTGCTTCTACACTTTTAAATCAACAGGTGTCCTTGGTAATAAACGAGAATTGATGAAAAATCACCGTGAGAATTTATATTCATCTTTAATGGCTTAATTAAGCAGCATTTTAAATTGCCATTCAATGCCACTAGTTCTTGATTTCATATGCTACACTTGGCCAGGAAGAGATCACTGAAAATCACAGCTAATCCAACATTTCTTTTGGGTCACTAGTTTCAAGTTTTCTCTCCAAACTTTCTTTATTCTTAACCAGAAATTTTACTGTATATAATATATTCATGTTCGAGGGAATACACAAACACATACAGAAATTCCCAAAGACAAATGGGAGAGCAAAAGTAAAAAAAGCAGGGACTGTAAAAAACCTACAAATGAAACATTATCTCTAGTGTAAAGAAGAATTTTTTAAATTGGCAACTATGTGCCAGGAACTTAAGATATATTTTAAATCCTTTCAGCAGCCCTGTGAGGAAGGCATTATATCCATTTACATATTAGAAAACCTACCCAGTGAGGTTAGGAAACTTGATTAGAGGCATCTAGCCAGTTGCTGGCATTCCTAGGTAAACCAAGTAAACAACTTCCTAGGATTAGTAGGAAAAGTACAACCATTTCTTTTTATTCCCTTTGGAAAAAAAGTCAAGAAGATCATCTATCAAGGGTTTGAGCAGATTAAAAAGGCAGCCTTTCAACACTGATTTTTGAACTTTATTTGTAGTTGAAATTTTTATTGAGATAATTTTAGTTTCACATGAAGCTGTGAGAAATAACAACAGGGAGATCCCATGTACTCTTTACCTATTTTCCTCTGATGGGATCATCTTACAAAATTATGTTACAATATCACAACTAGGTTAATGAGAATATACTCATTTTATTCATATTGCTTGTGCTCACTTGTGCTTTACTTTTGTGTGTGTGATTTAGTTCTGCTCACTTGTATTACATGTGTAGGTTCATATATCCACCACTACGGGTGAAATACAGAACAGTTCCATCACCCCAAGGATCCCTCCTGTGACTCTGCTATAACCACACAAACCTCTTTTCTACTTTCCCTCCCAGATCCCTAAACCCTGACAACATCTGATATATTCTCTGCTGCTAAAATTTTATCATTTCAAAAATGTTACATAAGTGAAATCATATTGTATATAGCCTTTTGGCACAGGCTTTTTTTTTTTTTTTCCGCAGTGTAATTTCCTGGAAATTCATCCTAGTTGTTGCATATATCAATAGTTTGTTTCTTTTTCTTGCTGAGTAGTATTCTATTTAAGAATTTCCCACAGTTTGTTTAACCATTCACCCATTTAAGGATATCTGGGCTGCTCCCAGTTTTTGACTTTCATAAATAAAACTGCTGCTGATATTCTCGTATAGGTTTTTATATCAACATAAGTTCATTTTTCTGGAATAATGCCAAATACTGCATTCATTGGGCCATACAGTAAACTACATGTTAGTTTTATAAGAAACTGCCAAACTGTTTTCCAGAATGGCTATATTATTTTACATTCCCCCAGAAATGTATGAGAGATTTAGTGTCTCCATATCCTTACCAACATTTGGTGTTGTCACTGTTTTTATTTTAGTTAGTCTGTCAGGTGTGTGGTAGTATCTTAGTACGGCTTCAAGTTGCATTTCCCTGATAGCTAATAATGTTGTTTTTTTTCATGCTTTTTGTACTTATTTTCATTCTTCTGGGGTTTGCATTATTTGTGATTAAAATAATACAAATGAACTTGATTAAAAAAATCCATCCTCATCTTCTCTCTTCCATTGAGATTGTAGTTCCTCTTGACTAAATTTCTAATCCCAACCCCAAAGAATCATCACTAAATTTTCTTATTCAAAACTGTAATTATCATAAATATGCTATAATGGATATTGCATTTATACCTTTCCTTTGAAAACCCTTCTAATATGACAAATTTCAAACATACAGTAAAGAAGAGTATAATTAACTTTCATGTACCCGTCACCCCCAGCTTTACCCAAATTTTGCCAATATTACTTCATCGATTTTTCTATAATTGTCACTACCATCACTACTTGACAGAGTATTTTTAAGCAAATCCTCATGTCCGATCATTTCACCCACAAATTAATACTTTTCCTGACAAGGTCAAGTCATGAGATTCCCGACATTAAGGGACATAAGTTGGTTGTGGAGCAAAGTTTCAAAATGCTTTCTATTTTTATTATTAAAATTAGTGCTTACAAACTATGACCTATTTGGCAGATGAACTTCTTATGCTGTTTTAGTAATTTTTTAAAACATATTTGCTCTTTTTCTGGACTAGACTTATAGGTTGTATACATATTGGTAGATTGATAGATCTTTTTGTGCTATGGTCTTGTTAAATGAAAAAAAATTTTCCTTATTAATTGGATAGCCATTATGAGATAAACAAATGGATGTATTCCATGTATAGAACAGGTTTGTAAATGACTTTATGTTTTCATTTTTCCCTTCTAACAATATAAAGTAGTTTTATGTTTATGCCAGAGTTAACTTTTATAAACATGTTCGACTTTAACACCAGCTCAGATGTCCTTGGAACATTTCTGCTTCTCCATATTACAGATGACAATGAGGTCATTTCACAATTGCTTCTTCTCTGAAAAATACAGCTGGCTCAGTTCGGTTAGCAGCATTCTCACTGCTGCATTTCCTGAGTCACCAGAGTATTTCAATTGACCCCTTCAGAACAGATTGTATCTATGTAATATCCTTCCACAATAAAACATCCATAATCAAATGACTACAATAGCCACTGAGTGGTATGGCTTTCACCCTGGGCCAGAATCATTCTATTTCATATCCTTTTAATAACTCTATTATTTCACTGAAACTTTAAAGTTCAGATTTTCTCAGATCAAGCACAAGTGATGTTTGATTTTTGTCCTCTAACCTCTTTTACCAGAGTTCTGCCCTGTGGCTGAATTCTTTTTGTAATTTTTCACAGATGATAAGTTACTTGATCTCCATATTGTTTTGAGGGTTTTTCTTTTTGGTTGGTTGGTTTTTATTGTCAAGAGTCACTTTAGCTTCTTTTTACACATGCTTTCACATTTTATTGAACAACCTGTGGCAAATGTAAGAATGTGCTGAACAGAGGCAAGTAAGAAGTATTAATATAACTTCAAGACCCTTTAAAATAACCTCTCATGGCACTCATACTTTTTCTTCATAAAAAGAAAACTCAACACAGTTATAAGTTAACTCTTAAGGGTGACTATGTGATTAAGAGCTATTTCTCTCCACTAGAATCTAAGGTCCATGAGGGTGAGACAATATGCTTTCTTATTGCCGTATCCCTAGCATCTAGTACACTGCTGGCTCATAGCAGGTACTTATGTCAGTTAGCATCTTACTGACTTCTGGCTCCAAATCCACCTTTCATTGCTTTGTCCAAGATAATACTGATGAAGCCTGCAAATATGACTTCTTTGCCAACTGGCACTATATTAAGCTTTGTCAATAGAAGGTGCTAGAGAGACACTGGAGGAGGAAGAGCTTTATCCTCCTAGTTCTGGTGTGCTTCTCTTTCCAGGGTCCTGCAGCACACATAGCTTCCCCAGTACCCAACAATCACAGTAAAACTGGCTTTTCCCATTCATGGCTCCTGCAGTATGTGGCAGCCTATGGGGACCAGCAGCCAGCTACGTCCCCCAGAATTCTCTCAGGTGTCTGTGCCGTGGAATGCCCCAGATGAGACAGTTCCCTGTTAACAGACTTCCCTAGCACCTCTTCAGGTGGCTTTGTGGCACCAGGAGAAGCATGGCTCCACCTCTGTGACAGCTTCCTGTTGCACCCCAGAGGCAGATTTCGAGAAAGTTCTGTTGGCATAGCATCATATTGACTTCTCTGCCATCCAGTGAGCCACAGCCATGCACTTTTGAACAAGGTCTGGATCTCAGCCCTGGAGGCCTGTTCCTCGGATGCTCTATTTCAACTCAAAGTATAGTGGTTGCTCCTTATAGCTGTTAATCTCATGTTGCTTGGAATTTGCTTTACTTCTTACTAGTCAATTATGCATTCCTCCAATTTCCTGTTATAGTTAACAATTCTTTATTTTAAACCTTCCTTGTGTAACTCACCATGTACTTTCTGTCTCCTGATTGGACTCTGACTGATAAGAGTGCTCAATACGTATATCTTAAAAGGAAGAAAGGAGGGGGGGAAAGAGATAGTGACAGAGAGAGACCTTAACTATCCCTGGTATCTCTGGGCCAGTTGTGCTTGTTTGCTGTTATTATTTGGATTTAGAAATTTAAAAAGACAAACTGAATTTTGTCTAAATATGATCCTGTGCCACTGAATGATTTATTAGTTCATATTCTCTTTACTCACTCTTTCACTAAAAATTTATTGAGCATCTATTGTTTGCCAAGCATATACAAATAGGTTTTTTTGGATAATGAGAGAATTAATACGTTTACAAAGAGAATCCAGACTGTAAAGCCAGTAGAAATTTCCTTGAATACCAGATTTTAGGAATGCTAGATTCCAGTACTGTCTCCAAATTAGACTACCCAACACCTCTCCTCTCTCTCCCTTTCTCTCTCTCCCCGTCAATTCCTACCAGTAAATAAATGAACATCATGGTGTATGCCTTAAATATATGCAATAAAATTTAAAATAAATGAATGAATAAATAGGTCATTTAATTCTTGTTTCTTAAAATCTCATTGTCATGAAATGCTGGTTACTGTCTAAATTAAATTCCACACTCTCTTCTTCTTCTTTCCCTTTGGGCCTGGGCATTCTTTAGTTATAAACGGCAGTTTTCTAAATTCTTGTTAAACCACTCTTTTAACTTCTCTTCTGCAAGTTAAATATTCCATGGCATTTTATTCTTTCTCCATAGTTGTATTATTTTTAATTATTTGTTTTCCTGTGCTTTCTCCAATTTGATCACATTCATCCTAAATGGCATTGTTCACTTCAACAATCTCATATAGTTTCATATTACTGACTTAATAGAAGTACCTCCTGAGATGCATTGGCCTTCTATACTTTGTTTATATATTTGAGTATCTACACCATGTTAAATATCTTTAATTACAACATTAAAAAAAATTTTCTTTTTTTTTTGAGACGGGGTCTCACTTTGTCACCCATGCTGGAGTGCAGTGGTGCGATCTCAGCTCACTGTGGCCTTGACCTCCTGGGCCCAAGTGATCTTCTCACCTCAACCCCCCAAGTAGCTGGGACTACAGGTGTGTGTCATCATGCCCAGATAATTATTTTGTATTTTTGGTAGAGATGAGATTTCACCATGCCTTGCCCAAGCTGGTTTCAAACTCCTGAGCTCAAGCTATCCACCTGCCTCGGCCTCCCAAAGTGCTAGGATTACAGGCATGAGCCACTGCACCCACCCCAATATTTAAACTTTTTCACAGATAAACTTTTCTTTTTTTGAGATGGAGTTTCGCTCTTTTTGCCCAGGCTTGAGTGCAATGGCACGATCTCAGCTCACTGCAACCTCTGCCTCCCAGGTTCAAGCGATTCTCCTGCCTTAGCCTCCCAAGTAGCTGGGATTACAGGCATGAACCATGCCCAGCTAATTTTGTATTTTTAGTAGAGATGGGGTTTTGCCATGTTGGTAAGGCTGGTCTCGAACTCCTGACCTCAGGTGATCCACCTGCCTCGGCCTCCCAAAGTGCTGGGATTACAGGCAAAACTTTTATATACCTGAAACAGAAATTGTGTGTATGGAAAAGATGGGTGTGAGGGGAAAAGGTTAGGAGGACACAGAGACAAACCTGGAAGGCAAATCATGATGGAAAGTTTCCATAATGAACAATTGGATTGCTGGGGGAACCATTTTTAAGCACTTATTTACATACACACTAATATAATTACCAACTCTTATTTGTGAAAGAGGTCCTTAGGGACTATTTCCTATGCAATCGGTGCTGTATGTAATAGAATGTAATGACAAGATGTTTCTTTAAAATATTCTGAAATCAAACATTATGCCAATTCAGAAAGGCCTGAGAGGACTCCTTGCAATTCACTGATTTTAGCAAAGATAAACAATTTTCCACATTTTATCACCTCTGAAATTGAGATGCATCTCACAAATGGTGGCACACTACAATTGTCTTGACACCCTTGGCATCTGGTTGCACTACTGTTCCAGAGGGGGAGCTGAGGCAGGCACCAGCTCCCCACACCTCCACCCTTCTCCTGACCTGATCCCCACCCTGACCCTGTCCCTTTGACCATTTGACCCCTCTTGTCACTGATAAACTCCTGGATTGCAAATGCACAGACTTCAAGACTGGTCAATTTTCTTGGGTCATTAACTGCTTGCAATGCCTATCAGCTGCACAAGGCATCCATTAATGACTCTTCTTTGCCTTAAACGGGCAGGAAGTAATTGGTGAACTCACCTGGGACTGAGGAGAAGTCTAAAAAATCTTAGTATCTACACAATAAAATTTCTAAGTGATAAAGTAAACAAAATCATAGTGCATTTTAAAATTGATGCTCTTAACATTTAAAGAAAATACAATAATAACACTTAAATGTTTCATATAAAGTGTGTCTTGCTGAACCCTAATGCTTTCTTACTCCAACCCCAATCCCAACCCACTCCACAGGCTCCAGTTTTCTTCTTTCCATGGATCCTGTCTTTCCTGTTGGAGGAAACTATTAGATCTCACTGAGCATTCCTCTATGTCACCTGTAACATTTACTTTCAGGATACAAATATTGAGATGGAGCAGGGACCCCTCTTTGAGGCCTAATGGGCCCACAGAGCATAGAAATAAAAGAAAACCTGGAGTCCCTTCAAGGAAAATCCCAGGCACCTAGCTATCCTTGAGAATGGCTAGCTAGCCTTATGAGCAACCTGTTAGGCAAAAAGGTAAATATAGCTTAAAACAGCCAAAGAAGTGAGAGCAATGAAATATTTGGTTCCCTATAGAAACTCAAGAGAACATCTTAATTTATGTCCCTGAGTTGTTTTTCAGAAACCCAGATCCCCAACAAATGGCAAATGCTCTTTGCTGGCACACAGACCTCAGATATTAGGGAACTGAGGGCTGAACTCTGACCAATGTTCTTCATTCTGAATTTCTTCCTGAGGGGCCTGGAGGAAGTCATGCCCACAGGCCAGAGCTTAACACTTTTTTTCTACTGACCCCAAGTTTTTAAGCAAAGCTTATCTAAATGCAAATCAGAAAATCTTTGAATCCATCTATGACCTATGGGCCCTGCTTCAAGATGTCCTGCCTTTTTAGGCTACACCAATGTACAGTCTCCACGTATTGACTTACGACTTCACCTGTAACCTCTGTCGTCTTGTCTTTAAAAACCCTTACATGTAAGCCATTGAAGAGTTTGGGTCCTAAGCATGAGCTGCCTAATTCTCCTTGCTTGCTGCCCTGCAATAAATACCTCACTTTTTCTTGCTGCATATCCCAATATCAGTGTTTGGCCTTGCTGTGTCAAGCAGGTAACCCATGTTCAGTTTGGTAACAATCTTAGCTTTATTTCTGGGGCTCAACTGAATTAGTCTGAAGTACAACTCTGACTTTGAACGTGGGTAAAGGTTAATTGCAAACAAACAATTTCAGAAAGTTGCTCAGCCACAAAGATAAAGCAAAGCCTGTCAGTCCCTCTGGTTGATGTCAGGTGAGCATGCTTACCTACATAGAACCTTTCATGTAAGCACATTGGGTAATTACAAGTCTTCCACAAGGACATTTTGCCTGGTGGGTGGCATCATTGTTTTTACTTGACAACTACCCATTTCCTTATAAAATGGGTTGTGTATAAGAGCTGTGAGGGCAGAGGGAACAAAATTTGAATATTTGTTCCATTAGGTTTAGAGAATTTGGACTCTGTTTTATAGCTTACCAAAGAGCCACAAATATAGTTCTATTCAGGGGATTTAATTCACATCTCATTAACTACCTTGGCAAAATCCAACATTAGCCCTGAAAAGCTAATTTGATTAAAGAACTGACAGACATTACTTCTTTCCAACTAATCAAGTTAATTTTAATGGAGGTAATAATGTCTCCCTGGCAGGTTGTTACGAGAATCAAATAAGCTAGCTAGCATATTTTGGGTACTTTATAAATTATCAAGTGTTAAACATGTGACCGACCATTGCAGGTCTCTTTATTCCTGTGTTATGCCTTCCATATTCCACCTCTTGTTTCTTTTTCTTTTCTTACCTCTTCCTAAGGTCTTACCTTATTATTTAGCTGAGGGAACTCTTCTAAGTGTGGTGTACTATGACCCATGTTTTCAACCAGCAAATTGATTCAATAAATATTAACAGAGCAATTACAGAAACAGTTTGGAGAGTTGAGTACTCCAACTCCAAGAATGCAAAATGGGAGAAGCTACCTTCTATCCCCACATTAAGACAGAGGGTCTTCCAAGGGAACACCAAGGTTTTATATGCCAGCTTCTGGAACTGTCTGATTTCCTCTTAAAAACTTTAAAGGGCAAGAGATAGAATACCTGGTGTTTAGGAGTGAGCCAAAAACAAAATAATGGCTGTGTTGGGCTCTGGGATCCTGTAGTTTGTCAGCAGAAATAGGTGTGTTTCCAACATACACACTGTGGGCCACGCAAGAGTCAAGGTAGAGTTGCCTGAGGCCCTTTCCAACAGCACCATCCAGAGTGGCCCCCCATGAGGGGTGATAATGACCACAATCAAACACATTTGTTTCCCATAGACAAAGGAGTTACCAATTAGTTATCTGGAGTGCTGTAGGCATCATGCTCATGGAAGCTGCTGTGTGATCCACAAGGGGTGTTTGGATGATTTTACACAGATGTGTCTAACTTTATGGAGGCAGGATCTTCAAATATATCACACAGATGTGCACTCCGATCACATACACTTATTGGTATTTATACTTAAATCCACTTTGATATTCAGTATTGTCTCCAGTGGGAAGGCAGTGTCATTAAACAAAAGGACAGGAACAATAAACAATTCTGTCTCCAAGTAATATGATGGTACAGCATTTTTAAAAGATGTCAGTTTTACAGCCAGATATTTTAATTACATCTTATAGAACCACAGTGGAAAACAGTGTATTCTCCTCTATTTTAAAGATGGAGGATCTAAAAATAAGCTTAAGAAACTCAAGATCACACCCTGAGAAACGGGAGGAAGTTAGTGCCAAAGGAACCCACTTATTGATTAAATTTTTGCTTATACTTCCATTGAAATAACATCCCAAACTTGTGCTGAATACACTGAGATTGGAAGAGAATGAACCTCTACTCATAACCTCCCTACTCACTGTAAATACCCAGAAATGCTCTTGTGTTCTCTGGGACCAGGTACAAGCAGTTTTGCTCATATTCTGCATAACTTCTCTAGGAGACCAGGTCCCTCTCAGAACTCAAGAATTATGGCATGCACGTTGTGTCATGCCTGTAATCCCAGCACTATGGGTGACTGAGGCAGGAGGATCACTTGAGGCCAGGAGTTCCAGGCAAGCGTGGGCAGCATAGTGACACTCCGTTTCTACAAAAAATAAATTAGTCAAGTGTGGTAGTGCATACCTATAGTCTCAGGTACTCAGGAAGCTAAAGTGGAAGAATCACTTGAGCCCAGGAGGCTAAGGCTGCAGTGAGCCGTGATTGTGCCACTGCACTCCAACCTAGGTGACAGAGTGAGACACCGTGGTGAAAAAGAATTACAAAAGCTGTATGATTTCACTGTGCTTATAGGTGACAAAAACTCCGCTCAAGCAAAAAGGAGATTTATGAACTCTACCCAGGCATGGCTGGAGGGAAGTTGGCCTTAGGCACTTCCAGAACCATCTATCCAAATACCACCAAAATGCCCCCACTGACACACTTCCTATACAACTCCATGTTTTGTGTATCAGTTTCTTTCTCTCCAGCTGGAGCTCAGCTAGGTGTGTGCATGTGTGTAGCAGACAGATGGGGTATTGGTGTCAGATTTACATTCTTACGGCTTCATAGCCCAAGAGGAGTAAGAAAGTTGACTTCTCATCTGTTTTTTAAACGTTGGAGAAATAAACTGGTACATCCTTGGTCATATGCACAACCCTGGGTATAACCACTGTCGACCAAGGAGAGCTACCAGAAGTAGCAAATCCTGGGGACGTGCCCACCCCTTTGTTACCAGAGGAGCAGCAACACAGATGCTAAGCAGACTACCACTAGAGCCACTTCAAAATGGAAATAAACTCACAGCCCTAGGCAACTAATGTGTACAGTAAAGGAAAATGTTACACAAAAAGCAAACAAGGATTCACACATGAAGCCTTGGATAAATGATTTTTATAAACATAGCAGGCTCTGACAAGGAGCAAGTTGTGAAACTCAATGTTCATTTGATCTTTCTAGAAGAACAATATCTTTTCTCTGGTAAGACAAAAAGAAAAGCAACAACTTGACTAGAAGTGGTGATGTGCGTATGTTTATTGCGGCACTATTCACAACAGCAAAGACTTGGAACCAACCCAAATGCCCATCAATGATAGACTGGATCAAGAAAATGTGGCACATGTACACATGGAATACTATGCAGCCATAAAAAGGATGAGTTTATGTCCTTTGTAGGGACATGGATGAAGCTGGAAACCATCATTCTCAGCAAACTATTACAAGGACAAAAAACCAAACACCACATGTTCTCACTCATAGGTGGGAATTGAACAATGAGAACCCTTGGACACAGGAAGGGGAACATCACACACCAGGGCCTGTCATGGGGTGGGGGAGGGGGGAGGGATAGCATTAGGAGATATACCTAACGTAAACGACGAGTTAATGGGTACAGCACACCAACATGGCACATGTATACATATATAACAAACCTGCGCATTGTGCACATGTAACCTAGAACTTAAAGTATAATTTAAAAAAAAAAGGAAAGGAAAAAAACAGAAGTGGTGATGTGTGCTGACTTTATTGTTAGCTATCCTGACAATCTGTTGCATTATTCCCACATTTAACAATGCCATTCCCAAGTGAAATAAAGGACAGTCACACTGATCTATATCGCTTTGGAATATTTATTGTATTCCTTAATGCATTTCTTAACATATATAGCACTCTTTAATCAAGAATATAAAGTCATCTACTTAGAATCACATTATCTTAAAGATGCACACTGGAATGATAAGCAAGTTTGAAGATGTAACTATGAACAATTCTTTTCAAAATCATATCAATATATTACTCTCATGGAACTTGCACATTCTAATAAGGGTCATTTTTCCCCCCATTACTGGGAAGGTATGCATTTAACCATGTGGTCAGCCAGAAAGGCTATTTTATATATGGTGTGTGTTACTCATAAAAAGCCTGTCCTTTCTCTAATATTGTACATTACACAATTGTAGCTACACCTGAAGAGAAGTGAGTTTCAATGACCACCAGCACCTAAAAACATGAATAAGTTTCTATATTTAGGACCAGAGGAATGATATATTGTACTGTACTATGCCTACCTCTGTCCAGAGGCCAGCTGTCTCACCTGTTCTTCAGGGTGCCTAGACTTTTTACCCATCTATTATCCGGGATGCTTCTGAAGTCATTCCCATGGGCCCCTGTCTGGTATTGAGAATACCTCTAAGGAAGTTTCTTTCAAACCTAATCTACCCACCATGTTTCTTCCCTGACACAAAAGTTCACTGACTCTTCAAATCCTAGACTTGTCCATCATTATATTCCCTAGTTGGATAAGGCTGAATTAAAGGCACTTTGTTAAAGGAAGTAGCCTTGGCAGAAGAAAAACCATTGTTCTGTAGAAGTGTCATTCAATATTTAAAATCTCCTCTGAACCAAAACGAGAGCCTGAAAGTAAAACACCTTTTATTTTTTAACTCTGCTGTCATTGCTACTAACGATCCATGGTAAATTATCCCGCAGCCCTTCTTGGCTTGAGAGGAGGTACAGTACAAGTAGCCCACAGGGTCTCAATAACAGAAGTATTCTCAAGGCTCCTTGAGGATACAAAGGAATACTGGGCTGTTGTAAAATGAGAAAACTGAGAAGAATCAGTTAGGTTTCTAGCCCTCTTCCTATAATACGCCTTAGTCTTTGCAAAGCAGAGATAGATAGTTGGTTTGAACTAGTTATTTCTCCCTGCCCTCCCCCCACAAGAGACATTCCTGCTTGCCTTCTTGGGCATCTGTTTAAAAGCAGTATGGGAGGAAGGGAGATGCTCTAGGGGGACAAGATGTAATCATAAAATCTGAAGCCCCAAAAGAAAAGTTAGAGGAGGTTGAAGAAAAAACAATCATGACAGCAACTCTCCTAACCACAAAATCACATATGTTATCTTTCTTTCAGGACTAATAATTAGTATTTAAGAAGAAAGCCACATCAATTTCTAGGGCCCTTCTTGGGGAAAGGTTCATATAATTTAGCATACATACCATATTCAGTGAAAATGCATTCAATATAATTACCTATTATAAAGACAACCTTCTCAGCACTTAACAAATGAGATAATTATAAATGCTCCTTTTGCTTTTTATTAAAATGTCACAGCATGCCTAGAGAACAGTTTATATGGCTGCATAAAGTCTGAAACACAAGAAAACTAATCAAAAACCACCTGTCAAATACACAATTATGATTACTGATGTCCTTTCAATTAAATCCTATGTGTTTAAAATGAAAAACACGCAGCCTGGTACAAATATCCACATTTCAATTTGAGATCTGTTGCATTGGCATGAGTTTTGGTGAAACCTGGTAAAAGAGGAAAAAAAAATCAAATTATGAAAAACTGCATGATATAAATCTCTCTCCTTTTCATTTCCAAGTTTCAATCATGTAGAAAACAAGCAGCCTTGCCATGGACATTCCCTGGAGTTGCCATATGATTTTCCACCCTGAAACACTGAGACAGAACAGTTCTGTTTACATTTTGGGTATTTCGTAGTTCTCAACCTTCTTGTATTGGCTCCTAAATTAAGGATGAACAAGGCCGGCAACAAGGAGCGGGTGGAAGAGGAGCAGAGGAAAACAAAGGATCCCAATAACCAAGCCCCCTGTCAGATGGATCACTGATCTCAGAGACTGATGCCTCTGAGATTTCACTTAAGACACAGTACAAACCCCAAGTCTCCAAAACCTCAAAATAGATCCAGCCAATTCATAATTTTGTTGAAATATGCTTTATGTAATCTTTGGATTACCTAAATACATATTAATGAAGAGACATATGATCAGTGATAAATCTTATCGGAAATTTCATAATCAGAATAGAAATGATACAAAGGCAACAAGAGGATTCCAAGTTATTAAAATATGAAAGTAATAGCATTAAAACAATTAAATGTTGATTATAATTATGTTCAGTGTATAAAACAGTCAATGCTTTCCTGCAAATCTGCAAGCAGAGAAAAGTGACAATGAATGTATATTTAAGGTAGAGCCAGTTGCAGGAGAACCATAAATATAAGCGGTCAGCTTAACTGTGACAGATTTTTCAAAGTGTGGTACCAGGTATTCCTTAATTCAACAGGGCAAATATTGATTGGGTTCTAGTTAGTAACAGTCCCCATGGAAAGCAGGAAATACCAAAATTTGGGTGCTTTTTGAAATTCTGAAAGATGTGGCAATCGAAATGAGCCCAATTAGCACTTTACCTTCCAGAATAAACAACATTTTCTTAAATTGATAAATGAACAAATGAATAAGTAGATAATTATATAAGTTTCAAAGAACCAGAAGGGAGGTTCCTAATAGAGGTTAAATCAGTATTAAAAACTGAAAGAACAGGCTGTCATTTGGCTTTCATAAGGTTAAATAGTTTTAGTTCATTTATAAGTAATGTCTGCATTAGCTCTTCACAATTAACTCTTTATAGTATCAAGAGTTAATGTCTTGTCTTCCATTTTTCTACTAAAATATTAAACCAGAATGGCAAAAATGTCTACTAAAAGTATAAATAAGAATAAACAAGAATAAAAAAGTTCAGCACGATTTGGTATATAGCTTATGGTAAATGAGAACGCATTATGACTTATTTCTATGAGTAGACATATAGACAAAATAAACAGAATAAGTAGACAAAAAGTAACATCACACATACGCACAGATTTTCAACTCTACTAAGAATAACATTTAGTATTTATTTAGTATTTAGATAAGTATGTCTCACAGTTCATTTTCTTTCTTTTTTTTAAACAACAGAGCATCTGTGGAAATAATTTAGTGAAACTTTTTTTTTTTTTTTTTTGAGACGGCGTTTTGCTCTTGTTGCCCAGGCTGGAGTGCAATGGCGCGATCTTGGCCCACCACAACCTCCACCTCCTGGGTTCAAGCGATCCTCCTGCCTTAGCCTCCCGAGTAGCTGGGATTACAGGCGTGTGCCACCATGACCAGCTAATTTTTGTATATTTAGTAGAGACGGGGTTTCTCCATGTTGGTAAGGCTGGTCTTGAACTCCTGACCTCAGGTGACCCACCTGCCTCGGCCTCCCAAAGTGCTGGGATTACAGGCGTGAGCCACCGTGCCTGGCCCAATTTAGTGAAACTTTTTTACTACAAATCATTTCCTATAGATGCTTCATAGCACTTCCTTTAAAAAGAAACTGGACACATTAATTTTTTTAAACATCTGATCCTTTTCCTTGTCATGTCAGCCCTATTTTGAGCTCTTAATGTCATTTACATTCTCAGTGTGAAAAATGACATCAAAAATAAGATAATGCTTCATATAGACTGACTTTGCCTGCTTTTTAATGAAAAACATCTACTAAACCACCATTTCTCGTTCTGTTCTCCCAGTCTCATCAACATTGTAAATTCATGCAAACCAAAGGAGCTTATTCTGCCAACGTGATCTGCAGGCTAAGCACAAGGTGACATGATTTAGGTATAGAAGACAAGCCAATGATTTGTCTTCCCAGTGCATTAATATCCCAAAAGTATATTGCTTGACTGTGGTAGAATGCCAGTTCATAGTAGATACTGAGAGTATAAATTTATTCAATTAGGCAAGGAATGTCTGCAGCTTCTTTCAGATTCCACTGCAAACATATCAACAAACAATGCTTTTACTAGTTTTTTATTTGTTTGTTTGTTTTGCCACTGGTGGTTTAGGTATATTCCTGCGTGGAGAATAAGGCCAAGGCTCTTGGGAGCAAAAACCATAAATTAGTTCTATTTTATTCACATTTTACAGCTCAATATGGAACATACATTGGGTGTATGACTAGTGATGTCTGGAAGTTTATTCTACCACATAATATTTAAATATGGGATACATTTTTAATTTTTTAAGTTAAGAAGACAAAATCAAAGAAATACTGTTTCAAAAGAGGTCCACAGACACGTGGTTTATAACAACATCTATTTTACATAGCTTAAGCATTCATCAGAAAAGAAACAACCCAAATAACCAATTGAAAGCCGTTATTTTCAATGGCAAAACCATTTATTAAACTGCAATTACTTTTGCATCAACCTAATACTTTCGCCCATCAAGTAACTGGCATACTGAATGCTGTTAAGTATAGCCAAAAAATAAAGAAATTTGACATATTCATTAGCTTGTCACAGCTTTAATATGACATCATTTTGACTGTTTAAATATTTGGGAGACAGACTTCTTTCAAAATCTGAGGACAATGGGAGAAAAATAAGCCAAAGGATTCCTTAGTTGTGCAAATGTTGGGCTCTAGTAGCATAAAAGACAGACAGAAGACTATATTGAACTTAAAAACTTCCAAGTGTCAAAGAAAACAGTGAAAAAGCAACCTATGAAATGGAAAAGAACATTCAAAAATCATCTGATAAGAGATTAGCATCCAGAATATATGAGAAACTTTGAGAACATCACCAGATAAATGCAAATCAAAACCACAATGAGATATCACCTCACAGCCATTAGAATGGCCACTATTAAACAGAAAATAACTGTTGGCAAAGATATAGAGAAATTAGAACCCCTGTGCACCAACAGTGGGAATGTAAAATGCGGCAACCATTGTGAAACAGTATGGCAGTTCCACAAAAAATTAAAAATAGAATTGTCATATGATCCAGCAATCCAAATTCTGAATTATATATCTAAAAAATTTCAAAGCAGAATCTCAAAGAGATACTTGCACATCCATGTTCTTTGCAGCACTATTCACAGTAGCCAAGTGGTGGAAGCAACCCAAATGTCTACCAACAGATGAGTGGGTCATGAAAGTGTGGTATATATGCACAATGAAATATTATACAGCCTTAAAAAGAAGAAAATCCTGTCATACATGCTACAACACATATGAACCCTGAATACATTATGCTAAGCAAAATAAGCCAGTCACAAAAGGGCAAATACTGTATGACTCCACTCATATGAGGTATCTAGAATAGTCAAAATGATAGAAACAGAAAGCAAAAACAGTGGTTGCCAAAGGCTGTGTAATTAGTGTTTAATGAGTAGTTTCAGAGCTGCAAGTTATAAAAGTTCTAGAGATCTGTTGTATAACAATGTGAATACATTTAATATTACTGCATTGTACACTTAAACATGGTTAGGATGGTAAATCTTTTTAAAGTTTTTACCACAGTTATTTAAAAATAGGAAAGCATTACTGAACAGCATCACAAGCATTTGTAGAGCATGAACATACATACAAGGCTCTACCAATAGCGCTGGGGACAGGGGAGCCTTTATTCCCCACTTCTCATATCCCATTCCATGCGGAAGGACACCTATCTATTCGTGTAACTACCCTGGCCTCTGGTGTGGCCCTTATTGATGTAATTAAATGATTATTTGGGCAGAGGAACCTTAACATGTGAAACTCAGCCTGACTCCTCCTCTTCATTGAGGTCTTCACCTAGAAAGCAATGCTCTGTTTTGCTCTCAGCCATGTGGATGGGAAGCTCAGAAATGAAGGCTACCCTTATGGGAGGCCTGGGTTTCTCTGGTGCTGCCTACCCTGGGGAGCCAAAGCCTCTGTATCTGTGGGGTTCACAACTGGGAAGCCCGCTGTGGCTGTACACCTAGGCCACATCCCTCACTCTAGCCTGTATAATAGTAATACTTTTACCTCTACCCGCTAAGCTCCTTTCTCTCAAGGGATTCAGCGCTCAATTCCCAAGAAACAGCAAAGTCCCTATCTTCATAGCATCTACATTTTGAGGGAGAGCAATCATATGGTTGCCTTCTCTAGCTGTAAACAGCTCCTGACTAGAATCTTATTTTGGGTGTGTGCTGAAGGTTCCAGAAATATAATCAATATTTGCATTTCTACAACAAAATTTCCACAGCCTCTACCAAGTTCCAGACATATATGACCTTCAAGATACTGCCCTCCAATGGAAAACTCCAACTTTCAGTTGATACAAAATCATGAACAAAACTGTGACAGTCATTACAGATTTTTTAAAGTTATGTTTCATGTGATAGAAATAATATTTTTTCCATTTTTTTATTATGGCTAATAACACTATGATATATATGAAAAAGTCTTAGTAATTCTTTTTTTTTAACAGTGCCAAAATATTTCACTATCATTCTTTTTTGACACCCTAAAACCAAAATTTTGTCACGTCCTATTATCTGATGCTGTCATATTTAGTCTTTTACTTTGGAATTCCCAGTATTTTCCCAACCAGCTAATATCCACATAATGTAGCTTTGGCCCATTCACTTGCCCATATCCTTAGGGATACAGGACTTTTACCAACACATTTTAAAATTGTTTTGCACTAGGATTTTACCTTTTTTTCTTTATGAGGCAACACTGGCCAATCATTCCCTTCTAGAATGTTGACTGCCAGTTGAAGGCTGAGTTCTAGGGGCTTTTCTCAAACAGAACTTGAGCAAATAGTATATAGTCACATAAGGAGTACAATGCTAGCTATGCAGTGATAACCACAGGGAATATTTTCTGAATTAAGACATGGAATGTCTTCTGAATTATCAAGAAAGAAATGCTATCTTCAATGCACTTTTGTAATTAAATGTATCCTTATTGATAATCCAGGTATTAAGTAGAACATTTTATTAATTAGGGCACTCCAGCTCTAGCCTTACAGAGAAACAACCTGTTATATGTGATTTCATCTGCCAGAGTCTAAAGAGATGCCATTGATTGTCAGATGCTCAAAAGCTAGTCCTCTGGATGGTTCCATTGATACCACACCTTTTCATTCTCAGGACAACATTGACATACAAATTAACATTTCATCTCAACATCCTAATTTGGAGAAAACAAGATTACATATCCCTGTGAGAAGAAGAGATGGTACTGAAATTGAGAGGGTCTACAGAGATATTTTCCATTGGAACAGCACCTTTTATTTGAAAACAAAGCAAGAACAGTAAAAACTCATATTTTCATTCCTTATTTACCCACATGAATAAAAAAAGAACAAGATAACCAGGTCTTTCTTTGTACATTCTCTTTTGCTGCAACAAAAAAAAACTGAACATTCTGTGGATCTTGAAAATGTTATCTGATGAAGAGGTTAATTCTTCCACATAGAAAAAAATAAAGAATAGCTGATTACAGATTGTTTGCTTTTCTCACTAGAGTAAGAAATCCTAAATAGTTAAAGTATAAGCATATCCTTCTCCTTGAGTTTATTGAAAAGCTAATTAAAGATGTGCTTTGCATGCAAGGTATTACTGGGAGACTTCTTTTTCCAAAGGGACATTCAAAAAAAGTTAATAGACAGAGACCTTGGTAGAGTACCAGGAACAGTTATTATATGGATAATGAACTATGAAACAAAAATCGTTTTGAGAGAAATGTGTAGGCTGGGTGCGGTGGCTCACGCCTGTAATCCCAGCACTTTGGGAGGCCAAGGCGGGCAGATCACAAGGTCAGGAGATCGAGACCATACTGGCTAGCACAGTGAAACCCCATCTCTACTAAAAATACAAAAAAATAGCCAGGAGTAGCTGCGTGTGCCTGTAGTCCCAACTGCTGGGGAGGCTGAGGCAGGAGAATGGCATGAACCCGGGAGGCGGAGCTTGCAGTGAGCCGAGATCGCGCCACTGCACTCCAGCCTGGGTGACAGAACAAGACTCCATCTCAAAAAAAAAATGTGTTATGCACTGATAGGTACAAGCAAAGCATGTAGTACACAAGAAAGACATACATAAAATATATGTATGACTTATCAAATAACTTTTGTTAAATTAGTTTCTCCAAGATGTGTAGCTGTAACATTAACATATTTTCTTCTCATTATAAATATATTTCATTTTAATTAGATTGGTTCTTAAATAGGCATGAGAATAATATCCCTTTCTGATATGGTTTGGCTGTGTCCCCACCCAAATCTCATCTTGATTTGGAGCTCCCATAATCCCCATGTGTCATGGGAGGGACCTGGTGGGAGGTAACTGAATCATGGGGGTGGGTTTTTCACATGCTGTTCTTGTGATAGTAAGTCTTTGATCTGATGGTTTTATAAATGGCAGTTTCCTTGCACACACTCTCTTGCTTGCTGCCACATAAGACGTGCCTTTGCTCCTCCTTCACCTTCCGCCATGATTGTGAGGCCTCCCCAGCCATGTGGACCTGTGAGTCCATTAAACCTCTTTTTCTCTATGAACTACTCAATCTTATGTTGTCTTTGTTAGCTCTGTGAGAATGGACTAATACACTTTCCTTCATTTCTTCAGAGACATTTTAGTTTTACTTTTGGTTAACTTCAAATAGACTGAGCCATGCTTTCAATGTCATTAGCTAGGTGATTGATTTATGAATAAGCACTTATATTAAAGATCAATTATTTATATTTCAGTAATATTCTGTTTTAAAAAGGGATTTGGAGGTTTCTTAAATGGATACTCCCCTGACGTATGTATCTGCTTGGTAAGTCTGAGTGTTTTATGTACTTACCTTCAAATACAGGGCATGTCTGTTTTGTGATGATTAACCTGGTGATGTCAGAGGCCCAACATTTTAATATTTTTAACAGATGAAATATGGCATAGAATTTAGAGAAAGTCATAAGTCA
This sequence comes from Hylobates moloch, assembly GCF_009828535.3. Taxonomy (NCBI): domain Eukaryota; kingdom Metazoa; phylum Chordata; class Mammalia; order Primates; family Hylobatidae; genus Hylobates; species Hylobates moloch. The sequence continues at coordinate 38,022,587 of NW_026652292.1, forward strand.
TAGATGGGTTTAAAAATAAGGAAGTATCATTTCTCCATAGGTGGCTCACATTTTTCAGTTAATCAAGTTCAAGCACAGCTGCCATATAACCAAAGAAGAGAGGATTACAAGGGCCTTCAAAACATAAAGTAGCTTAGAGCTCAAACTCAACCTTGTTTCTAGCAGCTCCTGGTGGTGTGTCCCCTTCCTGCTTCTGAGTCCTAAACCAAACCTTGGCCCGTGAGTCAGAGCACAGCTCTGTTCCCACCTGCTCTCATCTAGAGGCACCCTTCCTTCTACTCCTGTTCACTGTAAAGGTCAACTCCAAAAATGATCACAAATTAATGGTTCATGTCCTGTAAACACCCATTAATCAAACCTATAATATAAGACAAGTGGCTGGATTTGTTCACAGAAATACTTACTGCAAAATCACACCCAGTGCTCTTCTGTATGTCATCCACTGTCAGGCCTTCCCAGAGCTCGATCAGAGTCAATCCTTTCTTCTTGTCCACATCAAACACAGCCTGTCAGAGTGGGAAGAAAAAGGACAATGACAATTTCCATCAAAATAATTATTATACGGCACAAAGCAGAAATAACCTCGCAAGTTCGACAAGGTTGGGCGCGGTGGCTCATGCCTAAAATCCCAGCATTTTGGTAGGCTTAGGCGGGCGGATCACAAGGTCAGGAGATCGAGACCATCCTGGCTAACACGGTGAAACCCCGTCTCTACTAAAAATACAAAAAAAAAAAGTAGCTGGGCATGGTGGCAGGCACCTGTAGTCCCAGCTACTTGGGAGGCTGAGGCAGGAGAATGGCGTGAACCCGAGAGGCAGAGCTTGCAGTGAGCCGAGATCACGCCACTGCACTCCAGCCTGGATGACAGAGCCAGACTCTGTCTCAAAAAAAAAAAAAAAAAAGGAAAGACAAGACCCAGGACAAAAGAAAAATCAGCAGTGAAAACATGTCAACTGTAACTATGGTATTTTGGTGAGAATAAATGCCAACTCCCTAATCAGCAATTAGTTGTGGAACAGTGTTAATGCCAGAAAATAAATGAGCATTGACCATGGATGGCATTTGTTACTACTGCAACCAGTTTTTAAAAACTACCTCCCTTTTGTTAAGTCTAACACTTTTGGTCAAAGGTCAATTAGTGATTAATAATGATTTGAACAAAGAAAGGAATGAAGAAAGAGGGAGAGAGAAAGGGAATATTTGGAAGGTGAAAGCACATGAATGATAGGAAAAAAATTATAAATGCTATTGGGTAAAGAATTACAGGAAACAGAAGAAGGTGCTCTGAAGTGTCTAAGAGTAATTATAAGAGGATAGCTATCCTGGTCCTGAAAGACATGCAAGTAACTGTTTAAAATATTCTCCTTAAGTCCTGTAAAACATATAGTCTCAAAAAGAAAGCATGGGAATCTCCCTTTGCTATGCAAATCAAATGAAGATGCTTATATTTAGGGCAAGCACCAGAAAGCCAATCTCACCTGAAACATTCCATCATTCTGGTCTGTAACATCAGGTGTTGGTAGTGCCAATTGGTATGGCTTGACCTCAGCAGATAGACCCCACCTGTTGTATCCGATTTAGAACACATGCTTTCACACTTAGAAATATAACTCAAGTGGAAGTGACCTACGAGGTCACTTAATATAACCTTCCACCCAAGAATTCTTCAAAACATTCTTCTCAGATAGTCAATGGGGTTCTGCTTAGATACTTGCAGTGGCAGGAGGCTCACTTATTTCAAGGCAGATTATTTACTGAAAGAAAGCTCAAACCGTAAAAGCTAAAACTGCTTCTCCTATGGCTTTAACTCTATGCTGTAGTTACCCTCCAGCACATTAAGCACTGTACCCTCTTTCAGTTCTCATGGTTAGTTTCCTCTTTCTCAGACTAAAATGTTATGCATCCCAGAGCTTTCCTCTCCTCTACAGTTAACCTAAATTCAACTATTATTTGCAGGCCTAGAATCTTTTTTTTTTTTTGAGACAGAGTCTCACTCTGTCGCCCAGGCTGGAGTGCAATGGCCCGATCTCTGCTCACTGCAACCTCCGCCTCCCGGGTTCAAGTGATTCTTGTGCCTCAGCCTCCCGAGTAGCTGGGATTACAGGCATGCCCCACCACACCCAGCTAATTTTTTGTATTTTTAGTAGAGATGAGGTTTTACCATGTTGGTCAGGCTGGTCTCAAATTCCTGACCTCAGGTGATCCACCTGCCTGCCTCGGCCTCCTTTGGGATGCAAAGATTACAGGCATGAGCCACCACGCCCAACCAATTTTTCAGCTAGCTTGGAAGTCAAACCTTGAATTGTCATTTTTGAATACACTCCTAACTACAAGGGTAATATCAAGACACAGCAACACGCAGGGAAAAGAGCCCCGGCCTTTGAGCTCAGTGAGAATTCCACTCTGCTGCACAACAGTTATGCAACCTTCGGTGAACCTGTCTTTGCATCTGTAGACATATATAATAAAAATGTACTTCCCAAGATTGTGATACAGGACAACTATAAGAAAACATACTCTGAACACCAACCCTGAGACAGTTGGGGCAGCATACAAGCAGTTTTTTTACTTTTTACTCCTTTAGTAGCTTAACATCTCACTTATATGTGATGCCAGATCAAAGCCCTGGAATGATTATTGACTCCAGTTGATTTATATTTTTCCCCAGAAACACACATTGCTGGGACCAGTGATAACTGCATTCTTGGTTTCTCTGATGAATTCACAGATAACCTGGTTGACATTACTGGAAAAGAGGGTTGAAATGTAAGACAAAATATTTCAGTAAACTTTCATTTTGCTTGTACATTTTATGTTCCAAAAAAGTTTTTTGGCAGAAATGTGTGTTTCAAGAGGAAAAAAATAAATGGATAATTTAGGAATGTTTTTATACTCATTAGCTTGCTTCATTCCAAAATGACAATTAATTTTTTTTTAAATGAACACTTTCTTTGCAGAAAATGTGTCTGGAGCACTATTCATATGATTTGCTTTTCTCGCATTCTGAACAACTGTCAATTTATAAAAGAATAAATAAGAAAAGAGCATCTGGATTATGTTATGAAGAACAGGCATGGAAATGATTTAGAAGATAACTGTGGTATCAAAAATTTAAGGCTTCAGTAATCAGGGAGAATAAATCTATGGCAAATTGACTTATTGCTTTTAAAAAAACCTTATTAACATATTTATCAAATCTTAATTAGATATATTAGAAAACCAACTATCTATAATTTAAAAAAGGAAACTTACTTTTGAAATACTTAGGAAACTTTCCACTTAGTGATATAAGGTGCAAACAAAAAATTGACAAAAATGGAGACTAAAACCTAAAAGCCACAATAAATTGTTCAACTATCCAGAATACCAAAAGTACTTTGTATAAGAGATAAATGTTAATTACTTTGTCACCATGACAAAAGCTTACATTATGGGTAACAGTGAATCACAGCCCAGGTGCTGGTGAGGAATGCATCTTTCTTTTTATTTTTTTTTTTATTATACTTTAAGTTTTAGGGTACATGTGCACAACGTGCAGGTTTGTTACATGTGTATACATGTGCCATGTTGGTGTGCTGCACCCATTAACTCTTCATTTAACATTAGGTATATCTCCTAATGCTATCCCTTCCCCAGCCCCCCACCCCACAACAGGCCCCAGTGTGTGATGTTCCCCACCCTGTGTCCAAGTGTTCTCATTGTTCAATTTGCACCTATGAGTGAGAACATGCAGTATTTGGTTTTCTGTCCTTGTGACAGTTTGCTGAGAATGATGGTTTCCAGCTTCATCCATGTCCCTAAAAAGGACATGAACTCATCTTTTTTATGGCTGCATACTATTCCATGGTGTATATTTGCCACATTTTCTTAATCCAGTCTATCACTGATGGACATTTGGGTTGGTTCCAAGTCTTTGCTATTGTGAATAGTGCCACAATAAACATATGTGTGCATGTGTCTTTACAGCAGCATGATTTATAATCCTTTGGGTATATACCCAGTAATGGGATGGCTGGGTCAAATGGTATTTCTAGTTCTAGATCCCTGAGGAATTGCCACACTGACTTCCACAATGGTTGAACTAGTTTACAGTCTCACCAACAGTGTAAAAGTGTTCCTATTTCTCCACATCCTCTCCAGCACCTGTTGTTTCCTGACTTTTTAATGATCGCCATTCTAACTGGTGTGAGATGGTATCTCATTGTGGTTTTGTTTTGCATTTCTCTCATGACCAGTGATGATGAGCATTTTTTCATGTGTCTGTTGGCTGTATAAATGTCTTCTTTTGAGAAGTGTCTGTTCATATCCTTTACCCACTTTTTGATGGGGTTGTTTGATTTTTTCTTGTAAATTTGTTTAAGTTCTTTTTAGATTCTGGATATTAGCCCTTTGTCAGATGGGTAGATTGTAAAAATTTTCTCCCATTCTGTAGGTTGCCTGTTCACTCTGATGGTTGTTTCTTTTGGTGTGCAGAAGCACGTTAGTTTAATTAGATCCCATTTGTCAATTTTGGCTTTTGTTGCCATTGCTTTTGGTGTTTTAGACATGAAGTCCTTGCCCATGCCTATGTCCTGAATGGTGTTGCCTAGGTTTTCTTCCAGGGTTTTTATGGTTTTAGGTCTAACATTTAAGTCTTTAATCCATCTTGAATTAATTTTTGTATAAGGTGTAAGGAAGGGATCCAGTTTCAGCTTTCTACATATGGCTAGCCAGTTTCCCCAGCACCATTTATTAAATAGGGAATCCTTTCCCCATTGCTTGTTTTTGTCAGGTTTGTCAAAGATCACATAGTTGTACATATGTGGCATTATTTCTGAGGGCTCTGTTCTGTTCCATTGGTCTATATCTCTGTTTTGGTACCAGTACCATGCTGTTTTGGTTACTGTAGCCTTGTAGTATAGTTTGAAGTCAGGTAGCGTGATGCCTCCAGCTTTGTTCTTTTGGTTTAGGATTGACTTGGCAATGTGAGCTCTTTTTTGGTTCCATATGAACTTTAAAGTAGTTTTTTCCAATTCTGTGAAGAAAGTCATTGGTAGCTTGATGGGGATGGCATTGAATCTATGAATTACCTTGGGCAGTATGGCCATTTTCATGATACTGATTCTTCCTACCCATGAGCATGGAATGTTCTTCCATTTGTTTGTATCCTCTTTTATTTCATTGAGCAGTGGTTTGTAGTTCTCCTTGAAGATGTCCTTCACATCCCTTGTAAGTTGGATTCCTAGGTATTTTATTCTCTTTGAAGCAATTGTGAATGGGAGTTCACTCATGATTTGGCCCTCTGTTTGTCTATTATTGGTGTATAAGAATGCTTCTGATTTTTGCACATTGATTTTGTAATCTGAGACTTTGCTGAAGTTGCTTATCAGCTTAAGGAGATTTTGGGCTGAGACGATGGGGTTTTCTAGATATACAATCATGTCATCTGCAAACAGGGACAATTTGACTTTCTCTTTCCCTAATTGAATATCCTTTATTTCCTTCTCCTGCCTGATTGCCCTGGCCAGAACTTCCAACACTATGTTGAATAGGAGTGGTGAGACAGGGCATCCCTGTCAAAGGGAATGCTTCCAGTTTTTGCCCATTCAGTATGATATTGGCTGTGGGTTTGTCATAGATAGCTCTTATTATTTTGAGATACATCCCATCAATACCTAATTTATTGAGTGTTTTTAGCATGAAGGTTGTTAAATTTTGTCGAAGGCCTTTTCTGCATCTATTGAGATAATCATGTGGTTTTTGTCATTGGTTCTGACAAAAAAAGGCTGGGGTTGCATTCCTAGTCTCTGATAAAACAGACTTTAAGCCAACACAGATCAAAAGAGACAAAGAAGGCCATTACATAATGGTAAAGGGATCAATTCAGCAAGAAGAGCTAACTATCCTAAATATATATATGCAACCAATATAGGAGCATGCAGTCCTTAGAGACCTACAAAGATACTTAGACTCCCACACAATAATAATGGGACACCCCACTGTCAACATTAGACAGATCAATGAGACAGAAAGTTAACAAGGATATCCAGGAACTAAACTCACCTCTGCACCAAGTGGACCTAATAGACATCTACAGAACTCTCCACCCCAAATCAACAGAATATACATTCTTCTCAGCACCACATCACACCTATTCCAAAATTAACCACATAATTGGAAGTAAAGCACTCCTCAGCAAATGTAAAAGAACAGAAATTATAACAAACTGTCTCTCAGATCACAGTGCAATCAAACTAGAACTCAGGATTAAGAAACTCACTCAAAACTTCTCAACTACATGGAAACTGAACAACCTGCTCCTGAATGACTATTGGGTACCTAACGAAATGAAGGCAGAAATAAAGATGTTCTTTGAAACCAACGAGAACAAAGACACAACATACCAGAATCTCTGGGACACATTTAAAGCAGTGTGTAGAGGGAAATTTATAGCACTAAATGCCCACAAGAGAAAGCAGGAAAGATCTAAAATTGACATCCTAACATCACAATTAAAAGAACTAGAGAAGCAAGAGCAAACACATTCAAAAGCTAGCAGAAGGCAAGAAATAACCAAGATCAGAGCAGAACTGAAGGAAATAGAGACACAAAAAACCCTTCAAAAAATCAGTGAATCCAGGAGCTGGTTTTTTGTAAAGATCAACAAAATTGATAGACCGCTAGGAAGACTAATAAAGAAGAAAAGAGAGAAGAATCAAATAGACGCAATAAAAACATGATAAAGGGGATATCACCACCGATCCCACAGAAATACAAACTACCATCACAGAATGCTATAAACACCTCTGTGCAAATAAACTAGAAAATCTAGAAGAAATGGATAAATTCCTCGACACATACACCCTCCCAAGACTAAACCAGGAAGAAGTTGAATCTCTGAATAGACCAATAACAGGCTCTGAAATTGAGGCAATAATTAATAGCTTACCAACCAAAAAAAGTCCAGGACCAGATGGATTCACAGCCGAATTCTACCAGAGGTACAAGGAGGAGCCTGTACCATTCCTTCTGAAACTATTCCAATCAATAGAAAAAGAGGGAATCCTCCCTAACTCATTTTATGAGGCCAGCATTATCCTGATACCAAAGCCTGACAGAGACACAACAGAAAACGAGAATTTTAGACCAATATCCCTGATGAACATCGATGCAAAAATCCTCAATAAAATACTGGCAAACTGAATCCAGCAGCACATCAAAAAGCTTATCCACCGTGATCAAGTGGGCTTCATCCCTGGGATGCAAGGCTGGTTCAACATATGCAAATCAATAAACGTAATCCAGCATATAAACAGAACCAAGGAACACATCTTTCATTACCTCATTCTAGCAGCTCAAAACTAGGAAATCAGGGTCATAGCATCCTCCAAATTCTCTTTCAAAGGGCAACTGAATGGAATTTTCTCTGGATCTGATAATGGCATTCTGGTCCACTGTTAGTGAGGGCTGGAGACCTTCCTTGCTCTTAACGGCACTGCATTCTCATTACTCATTCAACAAGTATTTATTGAGCACCTACTATGCACAGAGCATAGAGATAAACACGCAACCTTCCTTTCCTTAAGGTACCGAAAGTTCCAGACATAGATGCCCTTCTCTTTACTTTTTCTTGCTATACAATGTCATCTATAATTAAGGCTCCAATTATCCCCATATGTTAATGACACCCACAAGTTTATTCCAATACTGACTTCTCTTGTGAGCTCTAGATCCAAATCTCCAATTGTTTATTGCAATATCTGACTGGGTATTCCCAGGAATATCACACTGAGGCTGTCCAAACTGAACCTACTCATGGCTTGTGTTATCCTCCCCCTTCTCCTCCTGCAGTCCTGGGCTTCCTAAAGGATACACAGGTCAACATTCTCTCTAGTCAGAAAACTTAGGAATCACCTCTGTCTTACCAACAATGTGCAATTCATCAAGTTAGGTGGAGACCATCTCCTAAATCTCTTTCAAATCTCTCTATCTGTCCTATGGTTTAGAATTTTGAGATTTTTTGCCTAGATCTATGGATCCTCTTAACTGGCTTCTGCCTTATCTCTTTTCTCCCCACTTTACATAAAAGCTTACAGTGTTTTTTTCTAATGCAAATCTAATTTATTGTGTCCCCAGCCTTAAAACAAAATCACTGAAGGGTTCCTTACTGCCTTCCTTATAAGACCCACAGCTCTTAACAAGACATCTACATCCCTCCATTATTTGACCCCTCACTGCCTTTTCCACCTCAGCCTTCAGAATCCAGCCATGCCCTTGCTCCAAACAGTTCCACTTGCAGGTTATAGGACAAGCCATGTTTTCTTCATACCTCTGTGACTACATGTTTTCTTCCTTTTTTCCAGAAGGTCCTTGTTGGTTTTCTAACTGATGAAATTCCTACTGCTCTTTCGAGGCTCACCATTCAATCCAGTTTTTCAGCAAGAAAAGCACAAGTATTCACTGAGTATGGGTTGGCACTGTGCCAAGTGTTAGATAAATAGTGGTGAGTGAGACAGGCAGAGATTAGAGTTTATTTCAGTACAGTGGTTTGTGCTAAGTTAGCATAAGTATAAAGATTCAGAGAAGCACCCAGAAAATTTGGGGAGGGATAGGGAAGACTTGCAAGAGGAATATATAGCCAAGATATAAAGGATGAGAAGAAATTAGCTAGATGGATGGGGTAGGAAGAATGTTCCAGACAGAGAAAGAGGATGTGCAAAGTCTCAAAAGAACATGGCCCACGGAAGAATGGAATGTAGTTCACAGCATTTTAGTATGGCTCAAGTAGGGAGAAAGTTAAAGCAGAAAGGAATAGGCTAGAGGAGAAAAGGTACATACTGTGAAATGCTTTGCAAGATATGTTAAAAGCTTGTATTTAATAACACCAAAAAGCTTTCCCTGACACCTCTGCCCACACTGCTGGGCAGCTTTTCTCTGTGTCCCTAGATTAGCATCTGGTGTGTGTCTCCATATGGCCTTTATCATGTCAATTACTCTGACTGCTGGCAAGGCTGGATGTTTGGTGTCTCACCCTTCTTCCACATTGTCCTTTAGGACAGAGACTTTGCCTTCCTCCTTTCTGTAACACACTGTTGGGAACAATCCGGTTCAAAAGTTTTTAAAATGATAGCAAAGTTAAATACCAATGTAAGTTATAGCATAAGAATACATTAGATTATGAGTGCCAAAATGAACAGTGGGCCACTATGAGAATAAACTGTTGTGTGCTATGATGGTGCAAAACCTCCTCATGATGAAGAGGGAAACTGCATTAGGCTTAAAGGACAGGTAGTATTTGGGGAGGCCGAGGATCAAGTGGGAGCAATGACAGGTAGAAGAACTGAACTGGTAAGAACAAGGGCAGGGCACATGTGGAGATGAGGAGAGGGCTGATGGAAGGAGGAGAGGACCCACAGGAAGAATGTTTCTGGAATTATCTTTAGAAGGACTATCACTTTATTTAAAAATAAACAACCAACAGGGTAAAATATTGCTTTGCTTTTATCTTTAAAGTAATGGATTCTTTTCAACAAGCCCTGTTCATAGTTTTGGGGGGATTCAAGAAATGGTAAAGATTCAGAATAGATGGTGGGATAAAATATTCTGCCCTTTTATCTTGTTCTTCTTTATATGTTACCTTCATGGCATTCCACGTAAGTAGTCCTGGAGACGGCATCATTTAGGACAGAACCTCCCTTAAAAGTGGCTTCTGGGAATAATAAGCCTCCTAGCCCACTTCAAAGCCTGCTTTAGGGTGCTCACTGTCACACCTCAATGAGGTTAGTGAGTCAGATTAATGCCAAGACACTAATGCTACTGTTCTTGGAACAGCACTAAAAGAACCTGATATACCTAATTCTGTTTTGTGGCTTCTTCAAGGTACTGAATCAAGAAAACACACCCTCCCAGCTGACTTAAAAGCAGTAAGTCGTTCCGACATACTAAGTTCAAATCTGAGTCAGAAGGGTGACAACAGGCAGCTGCTGGTGACACTTCTCTGGTCTGAGTAGCTTTCAGTTGTACTACTGACCAACATGTTCCACCTAGTAAGAAGAATCTAGAGAGTCACTGTGTGTTTTGAAACCCTACCTATAAAAGAGAGCAGAAAGCATGCAAGAAACAGAATACATTTCTTGGCTTACTGTGGGGCCTATACTACGATTTGCACTGAAACAATTAAAAACCCAACTTACGCTGAATTTCTTAAAATCCAAAAATTTCTACTTGTGATTTAGAAAAGGTAGAAATAATATATTCATAACTTTACGTATATCATCATCCAGCCTGACATTGTAATAGTCAAAATATAAAGATCAATAAAACTTTTCTCTGATTATAGCATACTGTCAAAGTTACCAAGGACAGTGATTCAATTTTGTTTGTATGTTTCCAAAGAGTTGCACATAAAGAATTCTACATTTAGAAACATTAAATTGATGAGCTTTCCTATTCATTCTGCCCACAGACTAAATGAATCCTATGACTACTGGTGTAATACACTCTTAGAAGGTAACAAAACTTTCTAAAAATGCTTACTTAAAACGTGGTAATATACAGTAGAAAAAGCACTTTTTACCTTTTCAGTAATAATGCGGTTGACACATTGCTTTCCAGTCAATGGTAATGTACATTTCTCCATGATTTTATGTGCATTTCCCTGTTTTAAAAAGAAAACATCAAAATGAGTAGTTAGGGAGCAATTTTTATTTAGAATTGGCATAACTATAGGATAAACAGAAACTATCAGAGAAATTGTCTCCTAAGTACAGACTCTTTCAGAATTTTTGCACAGTTACATTTTTTACTTTTTTTTGGAGGCAGCTTCTGTCCCTGAAATAACTTAGAGAATGCCAGATGAATGGTCAAAAGCAGAAATGATTTAATTGGGAAACATCCTGCCAGAAATTTGACTTCTCAAGCCTCAGCCCTTGTATCATTTGATGTGAAATTTCACTAATATCCTGATTATTTTTCCCTTCCAAGGAATGGTCTCCTTTAAAAATGTGAGCAGATATCTACCCAGGATGCGAAGCACATACAGAACACAAATACATAAGCCCTCTTCTTAAAAAATACTTTATCTGTTAAAAAAGTAATATGTACATGGAAAACAGCAGTGCCTTGCCTTGCCTCCCTTCCCCACTCTTAGACTTGCTCTTAACTGGAATCCATTCTAGTGGGTATTTTTTTTTTTTTTTTAGCATTTTCTTCTATGTTTCTACACATTTTCTTCTTATATCCACTTTTAAAATACTATGTTTACCATGCTACTTCTTGATTAATCAATTTTAGGCAGTATCTACTGATTTCCTATTATGACAGAGGAAGACTTAAGAAAAACTGAAAGTGGAAAAAATGTTTTCATTCACTGACTCCCTCCTCCAGCCACTCCTCCAGCCCCTCCTCCCACCTGCAATATAGAACTGGCCTCTGAGGCATAGCTGAGGAATGCAGTTGAAACACTGGCTCTGAGGATCTCATCTTCAGATCATTTTCTTCTGTTCATGATTGAGCTACTTTTTAAGAGTCAAGCACCAGGAGCCTAAATTACTGTCTCCCTTGGGGCTGACAGCTATTCTAACACATTCTAGGTCTTCTCCAAAAATGATAAAATGCTTTTATTGCTTTCTTTTGGATCTAATGTACCATATGCGATGCCACTATCATCCTTAGCCATCTCAATGTCTTACCTGCTTAAATGCACACCTACTATCTAGTTTATATCCCTCCCAAAACTGGTGTCAGGCTAAGTATATGGGCAGAGTATGATACATGAATTTCAGATAGGTGGACTCCATTAAAATTTCATTCCTTGTGATAGCCTGCTAACTCAGCAATGCACTAGTAATTAAAAGGCTTTAATGTACTTAAGCCAGTGCAAGGAATAAAAGACATTCAGTAGTTTTTGAAGAAATACATGTAAGAATGAATGGGAAGAGAAAAGGAGGTCTATTGGGAATCTTGGATAGATTTTTAAAAAAACTATTACCTTAGTTCAGACAAAACTGGTGTAAATACATATGAAGTAAGTTGACATAACACCTTTTAAAACAATTCATATGTTTCCAGATCGTACTGTGTAAGAAAATTTATAGTTGCAGAAATAAAGCCTCATTTTCACTTCACTTCTAATTATTTTTCTTTTAAGATTTCAAATTCTGCACATGACACAGAAGCTAAATTAATTAAACAGCTGAAATTAATGATGAATATTCAAACTTCTACAGTTGTCAGGTCTCCTTACATTTAATATAAATCAAGGCATGTCACAATGAATTCTGGGCCTGACTTCAAACAAAGTGAACTATCTGCCAGCCTCTGAAGAACATTTTCTGCAAGGAGCGCTTACTTAGTTCTCATTATTTGAGCAAGATCTACATCTGGCATGAAAGCAGCCACTTGGATTTTAATGAACAATCAACTTCATTTTAGGAGGAATCAAGGATTTCAACTGACAGAATTGGCTGTGCCCTACCAATGGAGACCTTTTTCTAGACCATTCTCTGCATACACTCTATAGCACAGTGGTTAAGTGTGTAGGCTAGAGCCAAAGGACCTGTGTGTAAAACCTGGCCATGCTCCACACTGTCTCTGTAAGAGCCACATGCCCATGCTTCTCCATCCACCCTACCTCGAAAGATTGGGGTAAGGTCTACATGAAATGCAAGGGTCCAGCACTTAGTGCTTAATGAATGTTAGCTGGTACTGTTTTTATACAATCCATAAGTAATATTTCTATAACCTGCGAGGAAATTAAGTTCCTATATGAAGTCTGACAGAGGATTATGTAGAAAATGGCCTAAATACAATTCCTGAGACACATAAAACTAGTGAAAACACAACACAAATTTGGGGGCAAACCATATGGCTCTCCTAAGAAACTGGCACCAAATATATTCCTGTTAGAACAATGGAGCTAGATGATTCCATTCACATAACACAGATCAAGGAAAAAGAAAATGAGATGCAGAAAGATTTTAAAATGTCACAATTTCAATATTCAATAAAAGGTTAGCTATGAAACCAAAATATGACTAGCTCCCACGTTAGCACTCTATTCTAAATATGCTGGGCTGAGCCCTACAGTGTGCTATGGCAGCTGCATATATTAGTGACTCACAAAGGAGGAACAAGTGCTGAGCTTTTAGCATTTAAAAATAAATTCTAGTAAAGGAATGCAGTATGGTGTGGCAGCAAAGAGCACTCTACTAGGAGTCCAAAGACCAGGTTTTTAGTCTTAGTTCTGCCATACAATTTTTGTGGTCCTTTAAATTCTTTGTGCCATAGTTCTCTCTTATCCTTTGCTTTAGCCTCCTTACCTGATCATTGTAGGAATCAAATGAAATGTTCTGAAACTGCAATAAACTAGAGTGGGTTGAATCTATGTGCAAATATCCAGGGTTACTCGGATCTCATTCATGCTTATATATTGCATTTCTTTCCTTCCACATGAAGGGTTGTCAGAAAAGGCAGAGAAATAGATACAAAGCATAGCATTAAAAATGCTTTGTGCATGGTGGCATGGGTCACACCTGTAATCCCAGCACTTTGGGAAGCTGAGGTGGGAGGATCACTTGAGGCCAGCAGTTCTAGAACACGCCAGGCAACATAGCAAGACCCTATTTCTACAAAAATTTTAAAAGTTAGCCAGTTGTATCTGTGCGTGCCTGTAGTTCCAGCTACTCAGGAGGCCAGGGTAGGAGGATTGCTTGAGCCCAGGAGGTTGTAGTAAGTTATGCTCATGCCATTGCACTCCAGCTTGGGCAACAGAGAGAACTGGTCTCAAACAAACAAACAAACAAAAACAACCAAACAAAAAAAACTTTGACTAGTCCTGAGGCTCCTGATTTCAATGTGCCCTTACTTATTAACTTCATCACAACCTCTGGTGAACATCTACCTTCTTTCCTGCATCAGCTTCCCTAATCTTTTTCTTTCTCCTTCAGCACTTACAGGCCTCGAGCAATACATAGGGTAATTCACCATTTTCAAGTGACTAAACACTCTAGTACTTTCTACTGCTTGCTTCTTGGTGATCTCTTTAATTCTTTAGATGTCTGAATAAAATCCTGGGCCTAAGTTCTGCAGTATTAAACAACTCTAGTTAAATAGTAATAAATCCCTTTGCTATCATAACAATAAGTTTCATGTTATTGCAATGAACTTAATCCCAAAACCAAATAAGCTCTTTATCACAACAGAATGATTTCTTGCATTTCATGTCAACACATTCACCTGAAATCTTTAAGACTGTGCTTTATATAAAACCTCATTTCATGCTCATCTTTTATGTTAAGTGCTTGTTAAATGTGGCTGCAATACACACACACACAGAGACACACACACACACAAACACACACACACACAGAGACACACACACGCGTGCACATATTTTTTCTCTCAGGTACTTTCTTTGGCAAAGCCCTAATGATCAACGACAGAGAAGGCAAGTTCTGGGATTTGCTCGCTCCTAAAAAGACCAAGCCTTTCAGCTTTTGTTCATGCTGCCTGTTACCTGGAAGACATACCACCACATACCTCATCACCCCAGATTCAAACGGCGACACGCTTCCTATTCAGGAGTTGGCTCAGACACCATCTTCCCTAGGAAAACCTTCATCCAGCACCCTCATCGGGGTGCTGCAGTCATGTCCTATGGGTGTCCCCAGTCTGTGGCCCTCCTGGGTGCTCCTGTGCTTCCTCCTCCCTTCATATGTTGACCTCTTGCCACCACCCCCACTAGATGCTGAGCTCACTAAGCTAAGACTATTTTTCTTCATATGTACAGCCATGAGTAGAACATTAGGCAAACCACAGTGATCACTAAAGGCTGCATTTCTGATTCAAGGAACTCCAGAGGGGAGCTATAAAATGCCATGTGACTAATGTCTATGGACCACTAGGGGCTGCCTTTCTAGTTCTAAGATAGGTACTCATACATTCCTAATATCTCTGAGCTCACTAGAAGCAGCACAGCTAGCAGAAGCACATGACAGGGCTTATAAGACTTTGGGAAGACAGATAAAGGTGCAATAAAAGGAAGCAGCAAAGACACTTTAGGACTGTAGCCCAAAACATACAAATGTGAAAGTAAAGAGAGAAACAGTGAATTATAGTTATTTTACCTCTTCCACCTGCTCCCTTCTAAAGCTTAAAGGCACTTGCCATAATTTGCTGAAAAGAAGGACTACAAAGGCTGAACTTGGCAAGAGAATATTAAATACTTTGTCTGGTAGAACAAGGAAGCCAATGGCAGGTCTCTCTTTGGGCTTGCCAAAATATCATGGGTGAAGCCCGATTATCAACACCCTTGCTCTTTCCTTCTCCCACTTAATCTCAATGCTTAAATCAAGCATACCACATACACACACAAATACAATAACGGGAAATGCTGTATTACAAAATGCATGACTGTCACATCACTATAACTGATGTAGCTGGACTATTTGTAACACAAAAGACACATGCTTGAGAAGATGGATACCCCATCTCCACAGTGTGATTATTTCACACCACAAGCCTATATCAAAACATCTCATGTACCCCATAAATATATTCACCTATTATGTGCCCACAAAAATTTAAAAATTTAATTTTTTTAAAAAAAGAAAAGAACCAGATTTGCTAAATAAAGAAAATCAAGGTACACAGAATAAAAGGAAAGAATGAGATTACTCACACTGCATTTGTCCTCATGGGATATGATTGACCTTTATACAGCGCCTACTCTATAGGGTTTCCAACAGTCCACTCAGGACTTTAGTGGAGATACTCAGCTAACTTAGAAGCAGAGAACACCTGCTATTACAAATGATATGTGGAGGTAATATATGGAGGTAATAAGAGTTTGTGGTTACAGGGATATTCTCAAGGGGAAGACTAGCCAAATGAAACAGTAGATACAGCAAGCCATTTGCCTGAAAAATGGTCTTCAGGGTTTTGAGATCTTAGAATAGAAGGCCCCTTATACACTGTATCATAAACATTTCTTGTACACAGTATCATAAAAATCATTATCATAGACAAACTTACTTTTTCTAAAGGTTGCATCCTATGATCTCTAACCTCCAGAGGGCAGAGCACAGAAGTCAGCAGGAATTACTTTCTCTTTTCATTCATGAAGTGTTGTGGTACCTTAGAAAGCCTCTGTTAGCATTAGTTTTCCTTTTTATTTTAGAAAATGTGGAGACTTGTGCACATAAATGCAAAGCTATAGAATTTAAAGTGATAAGCTTAATTAAATTCTGTAACACATTTTAAAGAGCTTTACTAGTTGCTGGACTGTGTTCTGCTTTTTTTCTCCCATTTTATAATGTTTTTGCAGGCATTTCTATCATAAAGGAGAAATAGAAAGGCAAAACCATGTAAGGATTTATATTTTTTAAAGGTGAATTTTTTTCCCCAAACAGAACCTGGCTACTATACATTCTAATTGAAGCTAGGAAAGAATTATAAGCTTTTATAAATGAGAAAAAAATTAAGCTAGCTGAAACTCTTATTAATTATGAATTCTCCTAACAAAAGAATACTTTCATTTTGAGCTACTTTTCAATGTTGCTGAAAATTATCTGAAGGATGTCTCCAAAGAAAGGGTTTTCCTTAACAAGCCTTCATATTTGTTGGCTTTTGATAACACATTTCATCCAAAATAAACAGGATTAATAAACTCTATTTACCTTTTACAATTCTTCTCCACAAAAAGTGAAGTCAAGATAAGATAGCTTTCAGTTCTATATGAGACCTGTGCTATAGACACAGATTAAAGGCTGAAATGAAAAGATACTTGACTATAATTTGAATCAAGGTGAAGAAATAAAAACAACAGGAAAGGTAAATATAAAAGGTCACCTAAAAGCGAATATTGGTACACATAAAGGTACATACATAAATATAACATTTCCTTTACAAGACTGTAAACACAGTTGCATAAAACAACAATTATAAATATGTTCTGATGGGCAGATGACTACAAAGATCGCTACAGTTTATATGACAAAGGCAGCACAAGCCAGGAGAGAGTGAGTGAAGCTATATAAGAGTATACTTTTTAACACTAATAAGCTTAAAGTAATCCAAACTAAAAAACACAAGGTTTATTCTTTTATTCACAAGGTTTATTCTCAACTTCATAACAATTATTCTTTTTATCCCTTCAGAATCCAGACCTCCTACTGTAATACAAAAATCTGAACCTGTTTTAGTAATAGAGCTCTCATTTTGTCTCCAAAATTAAGAAACCAAGCTTTGTTTGTTGCCATTAAATGACAACGGTAACTGAATTCCTTTGCTTTTGTGGTCTGAAAGTTATACTTAGGAACATGTTTCCCATACATGCTATTGAGAACAAAACAGATTCTTCATGTTGTTAGTGGTAATGGTGCTTGCCAGCAGAAAAGCTTAACAAAAGGAAAAGGAAGCCCAGAGGCAGAATGCATGGACTCTGGGCTTGGTTTTACTTTTTATCTTATTGGGCTACTTAAGCTCTATGAAATTCTGCCTCTAGAAAGAAAATATCAAGAACCATCTCATGAGAGGGTTATAATGATAAAATGGAGACAGAAGCATGTAACAACTTGGAAAAGTTAGAAGTGCTTTCTATATGTTCAAAGTGGATTACTTGAAAAATTAATTCAACAAGTATGTATTGAGCCATGATGTACATAAGGCTCTGTTCTACTCGGTGCTTATAACAGAGCCCCTGTCTTCATGGAGTTTGCATTCTGCTGAAGAAGGGGGAGGAAGGATCATCTGAAGACGGGAGACTTCTGTTGTATATAATAAGGTAGTCAAAGAAAGCTTCTCTGGTATTTTGAGTCTGAGTGAAGTGAGGGAGTGAGCCATGTGGATGGCTGGGAAAAAAGCATTCTAGGCATAAAGAATAACAAATGCAAAGGTCCCAAGGCAAGATAGTCTTACGATGTTCTAGAAACTTTCAGGAAGTGAGTGAAGGTGAAGTTAAGTGGGCAAGAGAGATAACAGATTCAGAGAGGCAGTTGGGGTGGCAAAGCAGGGGGAGTCTACAAACCATGGAAGTCTTGGAGACAATAGTAAGGACTCTGGACTTGAATCTAAGTGAGATGGGAAGTCATTGAGGGTTTTTGAGCTGCCATTGAGGGTTTTTGAGCCGACAAAGAAGTAGCATGATCCCATTTACATTTTGGCAAAAAAAAATCACTCTGGCCACTGTGTGTGTTTAAGTGTGAGTGTATTTTTTCCCACGCAACCTTTCTCCCTTTGTTCTCTGACAAGAGGGACCTAATTATAAATCTCTTAACATGCACCATCCTCCCACACACCAGTGTCTATTCTTTTATTTCCTGCAACACTTAATCCCTGTCAAGCTGCCCCATCCCTCAGATCTCCTGCAAATACTCCATATATCCCATGGGAAGCCTCTTTGTTTCTCCCCAACAATGGAACTGGGAATGAGATGCCGGGTTCTGCAGGCTCTGCTTTGCTCACCTTTCATCTTAAGTACTGATTTCCATGACTCTGCCCCCATAAGACTGGGCTGCCTGAAGGACCATATCTCTTTTTTTATTTCAACAGAGCCTATGATAGTACTTTGCACATATCAGGTCCTCAGTAAATATTTTATGTCTGATTAAACAAGTAAATTAACATACTCATAAGGTAATTTTACCAAAATTCAAGACAAAACATCAAAGAATATTCCTTTGGTCATTCACAATGTCTAGAGGACAGAAGGAACTAAACCAGCAAATTCATAAAACATTGGCTCATTCATCTATGATTTTACAGAGGTAGGAATAAGCCAGATAAAGAGGGAGTGGGCACTGAATGTACAAACACTTAAGAGTGGGAAACACCATGATGCCTTTCTGTAGATCTTAGTAGACCTTAAGTTCTGCGGGCAAGGATGAGATAGGCTGCTGGGGAGCGAATTTCAAAGGCAGATGGGCTAAGCAGAACCAAGCAGTGTTGCCTATGTTTACAGATTTTAAATAGCAACAACTCCATCTAGCTTTAGTTTTAGACTGGTCAGTCTGGTAGTCGTGTGCTTGATTACCAGGATGTAGGGGCAGTCGGCAGTCAGGGACCTTTGGAATGCTGCAATAGTGATCTATGCAGATGTAAAGAAGGCCTTAACAGGGATAAACAGAGTAGAAATATATAGTGGGGAGCAGACTGCAAGAGTCACACTGATGCAATATTTATAGTGCTTGGTGTACGTAGGGGTAGGGGCAGAGAGGGACCATGGATGCCCTGCCAAATGATAGCTGGGAGATCATCACTTCTCTAGTTGGGCCAAATCAGCAGAACATATTTAGAAGGAATGATGATTTGGTTGGCAAAATTTGTTGCAGATGAGGTGGCTGTGGAACAACCAGGTGGAGTTGTGTAATAAGAAGTTAGAAATATAGTTCTATGGCTCATCAGAAGATTCTAGTGTGGAAAAATGATTAAGGAGCCACTGAGTGAAAAATAGTAGTTGGTACCAAAGATTCAGATGGCACCTTAGAAGGCTGCAGAGCAGAGGGCATTATAAAGAGTTCTGGAGGGAGATGGTATCTCATTGTGGTTTTGATTTGCATTTCTCTGATGGCCAGTGATGATGAGCATTTTTTCATGTGTTTTTTGGCTGCATAAATGTCTTCTTTTGAGAAGTGTCTGTTCATGTCCTTTGCCCACTTTTTGATGGGGTTGTTTGTTTTTTTCTTGTAAATTTGTTTGAGTTCATTGCAGCACTATTCACAATAGCAAAGACTTGGAACCAACCCAAATGTCCAACAACTATAGACTGGATTAAGAAAATGTGGCACATATACACCATGGAATACTATGCAGCCATAAAAAATGATGAGTTCATGTCCTTGTAGGGACAGGGATGAAACTGGAAACCATCATTCTCAGTAAACTATAGTAAGGACAAAAAACCAAACACCGCATGTTCTCACTCATAGGTGGGAATTGAACAATGAGAACACATGGACACAGGAAGGGGAACATCACACTCTGGGGACTGTTGTGGGGTGGAAGGAGCGGGGAGGGATAGCATTAGGAGATACACCTAATACTAAATGACGAGTTAATGGGTGCAGCACACCAACATGGCACATGTATACATATGTAACAAACCTGCACATTATGCACATGTACCCTAAAACTTAAAGTATAATAATAATAAAATTTAAAAAAAAAGAGTTCTGGAGGGAACCCATAAAGGAAGGAATGGGGAATCTATCTATGGATACAAGTGGTGGAGGCAGCTCTGCAACCCACAGCACATGGTTTACAGGTTTGTACCCAAGGCTGCTGCTGCAGTCAAGGCCTTTATCAGACAGTGGGGGCATAGAAAATCTAATGCAATTGGCTTTAACTTTAAAGACATACCTCAGAAATTACATACATCATAAATACTCAAATCCCACTGACCCAAACTTGGTAGCATGGATGTATCTATGCACAGGAAGGCTAGGAAATGTAGCCAATCACTGGGTTTATCTGTGTGCCCAGATAAAACAGGGAGGATCTAATGCAAAAACAAACAAATGGAGATAGGTACTAGAAAATATAATTAGATTTTTGGATTATTTTCTTTTAAACATATTGCTGATGTAAGTCTCACCTAAGCAAAGAGAGCTTTGTCCAGGGAAAATGAAAAAAAAAAAAAAAAACCCTGAAGCTTCCTGAAAGGGCAGATGTGGGTGGGACGCTGGTGCAGAGGTAGCTTTTGTGAGGATGTGGCATGGTGCAGTATGAACACAGGCTGCACCACACTGAATCAAACTTGAGCTCTGTCACTTTCCTGGATAAGCTTCTTAATACCCATATCTCAACTTTACTTCAGAGGATCAATGAGATTAAGCATATGCAGTGCCAAGCACAGCACCTCCACCTGGCAAGGACTCAGATTGTTACTCCTTTCCTTTCTTCCCATTTTTTTTTTTTTTTTTTTTTAAATTATACTTTAGGTTTTAGGGTACATGTGCACAATGTGCAGGTTTGTTACATATGTATCCATGTGCCATGTTGATTTCCTGCACCCATTAGCTCGTCATTTAGCATTAGGTATATCTCCTAATGCTGTCCCCGCCCCCCCACCCCCCACCCCACAACAGTACCCGGAATGTGATGTTCCCCTTCCTGTGTCCATGAGTTCTCATTGTTCAATTCCCACCTATGAGTGAGAACATGCGGTGTTTGGTTTTTTGTCCTTGCGATAGTTTACTGAGAATGATGTTTTCCAGTTTCATCCATGTCCCTACAAAGGACACGAATTCATCATTTTTTATGGCTGCATAGTATTCCATGGTGTATATGTGCCACATTTTCTTAATCCAGTCTATTGTTGTTGGACATTTGGGTTGGTTCCAAGTCTTTGCTATTGTGAATAGTGCCACAATAAACATACGTGTGCATGTGTCTTTATAGCAGCATGATTTATACTCCTTTGGGTATATACCCAGTAATGGGATGGCTGGGTCAAATGGTATTTCTAGTTCGAGATCCCTGAGGAATTGCCACACTGACTTCCACAATGGTTGAACTAGTTTACAGTCCCACCAACAGTGTAAAAGTGTTCCTATTTCTCCACATCCTCTCCAGCACCTGTTGTTTCCTGATTTTTTAATGATGGCCATTCTAACTGGTGTGAGATGGTATCTCACTGTGGTTTTGATTTGCATTTCTCTGATGGCCAGTGATGATGAGCATTTCTTCATGTGTTTTCTGGCTGCATAAATGTCTTCTTTTGAGAAGTGTCTGTTCATGTCCTTTGCCCACTTTTTGATGGGGTTGTTTGTTTTTTTCTTGTAAATTTGTTTGAGTTCATTGTAGATTCTGGATATTAGCCCTTTGTCAGATGAGTAGGTTGCAGAAATTTTCTCCCATTCTGTAGGTTGCCTGTTCACTCTGATGGTAGTTTCTTTTGCTGTGCAGAAGCTCTTTAGTTTAATGAGATCCCATTTGTCAATTTTGGCTTTTGTTGCCATTGCTTTTGGTGTTTTAGACATGAAGTCCTTGCCCACGCCTATGGCCTGAATGGTATTGCCTAGGTTTACTTGTAGGATTTTAATGGTTTTAGGTCTAACATTTAAGTCTTTAATCCATCTTGAATTCTTGTACACCAATCACAGACAAACAGAGAGCCAAATCATGAGTGAACTCCCATTCACAATTGCTTCAAAGAGAATCAAATACCTAGGAATCCAACTTACAAGGGATGTGAAGGACCTCTTCAAGGAGAACTACAAACCACTGCTCAATGAAATCAAAGAGGATACAAACAAATGGAAGAACATTCCATGCTCATGGGTTGGAAGAATCAATATCGTGAAAATGGCCATACTGCCCAAAGTAATTTATAGATTCAATGCCATCCCCATCAAGCTACCAATGACTTTCTTCACAGAATTGGAAAAAACTACTTTAAAGTTCATATGGAACCAAAAAAGAGCCCGCATTGCCAAGTCAGTCCTAAGCCAAAAGAACAAAGCTGGAGGCATCACGCTACCTGACTTCAAACTATACTACAAGGCTACAGTAACCAAAACAGCATGGTACTGGTACCACAACAGAGATATAGATCAATGGAACAGAACAGAGCCCTCAGAAATGATGCCGCATATCTACAACTATTTGATCTTTGACAAACCTGACAAAAACAAGAAATGGGGAAAGGATTCCCTATTTAATAAATGGTGCTGGGAAAACTGGCTAGCCATATGTAGAAAGCTGAAACTGGATCCCTTCCTTACACCTTATACAAAAATTAATTCAAGATGGATTAAAGACCTTTCTTCCCATTTTTAAAGGGCAGAAGATAAGATATACCTAGAAATGAAAAAGAAGCTTAAGAAGAAAGGTGGCTGGACACTAAAAAAAACTTTGCCTACTTCAAAACTTTGCCTGTAACTCTGATGTCTAGGCTTAAATGAAAATCAAGTTACAATGCCAGTCTGACCCGTGTGCCTGACATACATTGCAGAGGTAGTCTGAGGGCAGGTGTTACTCCAGAGCAGCACCCGTAGGTAGCCAGGTCTCACATTTTAGGAGCTGCTGGAGTCTGAACTAAAGGCAGTAACTGATTGCAAGAGTTTCCTTTGTCTTATTAAAACAACAACAAAAAAAACCACATTTTTACAAAGTCAAGCAATGCTATATTTATAAACAACCTGTAAATTAACTGTAACCCTATAGATAAGGAAAAAGGTAGCCCTACCCGAAAACCAGTTAATAGCTCCATCCACTTACAGAAAAAAGAAAAAAACAGCAAAACAGCAGCACAAGAATACAAGACTATATTTCTCAGGTTTTAATCCTTCTTTGCAAACTTTACTCCCATGTCTTACAAAACTCTAGAGATTGCTCCCCTAGGCTGTTCACTTAATCATAAGGCAGCAGAAGTTACCTGGCATGTCTAAAAGAACAGATTCTTAACTGGAGAGGTTACCAGGAGTGAAAAAACTCTCTTCCCTACTTCTTTTCCAGCTCCTCTCAACTTTTAACCAGAGCAAAAGATGCAAAAAAGAAATAGCAGGTTCCCTGTCTTCCCTTGAGCTGGGCCAGTAACCATGAGTCCAGGTGAACAAAATAGTAGCAGCTACATATTCGAGGCCACAAGTAAAATGTGAGGGTGGTGAGAAGAGAAACTGTTGATTATTTTGCAAAGGTTAACTGTTAACTGTGAATAAATCATTACTATTATTTTAATCAGAAGTACATTGTTCTATTGGTTTGTTGAAATGAAACTATCTATGGAAAAATACCGCATTCCAATTCTGTTCTAAAACTCAATGCTAATTTCCCCACTGAGAGAAGGAAAGAGGTAAAAAATATGATCTTTCTTCTGTGGAAAGCTTTAATAAGATATTTCTAGTCTGAAGTTGGTGGCATCATTTATTTTCCTCTATCAGAAATTCCAGCTGAGGAGAAAGAAAGGACTTGGGGGGAAGAAAAGAATTTGCAAAATATAGGCCTAATGTTTTGAAAACAAATACACAAAAATAAACTAAAGTAAGTTGAACTTCAGTGCCTTCGTGTGTCAATATTAAGGTTAACAACAAAAAGAATGTCTGAAAGAGTTTTTTCCAAATAGACATTATTTTCCAGAAAAGATTTGGATTTGATTTTCATGCTTGGCATCCTCTTGCCTCTGAAATGAAGTATTTTGGATGCTTTGCAAGACATTCTCAGAAGTCACCTGTGCTGGTACCATTTCTATTATTCCATATTTATGCACCACTGCTCACCCCCCACTGTTTACTAAACAATTTATGATAACACATATTTATAGCTGTTTTCACAACAAAATCATCTTGTGGCATACATTTCTCTGTAACCAAACTTCCCCAGGGGAAGCGGGTGGGATGTGAATCTTCTAGTTCCATGCTTTAACATAATGCTGCATCACTAAACAAAAAGAGGGCAAATGAATTGTCATTTCCACTCAGATTAGCAGGTCTCAAAGTGAGAAGAGGTACATTTTATTTTAAAACTAAGAATGATAAAGAATAAAGGAGGATGAAGAGAAGGCAAAGAAGATGAAGAAAGCATTCAGTATCAACTTTTCAAATCAGTAGAAGCCAATGGATTCAGGTTAGGAAGGCAATTAAGCTCAGTTCGTCCAAAGACACTGAGTCAGGAACAAGGAAGAAACTTACACTGTTAGTTCCTTGGTGAGACAACTGGGCTTTGGAATCAGAGACACCAGGTCTAGTCAGAGTTCTACTAGTTCTAATAGAACTTCAGGCAAGTTACTTAACCTCTCTAAAGCTCTGTTTCTGGACGTACTAAGAACACATATCAAGTTCATGGGCTCATACACATACACAGAGCTTGGTGTATTCTTGGCACACAGTAAACACTAAAAAATGGTAGCTATTATTATGGCAATGTGAAGAAAGAGGAAAAAGACTGAATGTAAGCTTCACGAGATCAGTAATTTTTGTCCAGTTTTGGTCACTGCCACATCCTAGCATGCCTAGCACGTAACAGGCACTCAAATATTTAATGATTTATCAAAATAAAAGTATAATACCTTTCAGAGCTATCACCTAGTCCATTATTTTGTAACATCTTCTGGATACGGCACCTCACAGCTTTGAAGGCCATATGGTCCATTTGAAAATAACTGTTGTTAAGATGTATGTTCTGTCGTGGCTTTTTATTTCACGCACAGATAGCAACCACTATAATCATCTTAAAATCTGAATCAATACATCCATACAGACATCTTTTCACTTCCTTTGGAGATATTAAAGCTTTTACTTTTAATATGTATGCATAAAGCTTTTACTTTTAATATGTACGCAGGACAAATATATGAAGAACATGCTGATGTTTGGTTTCACTCAAAGTTAAACAACCATTTAGCTAAATAATAACTGTTTTTGTCATCTTTCTCTCTCAAATGTAAATGCTATCACCTTGAATGAGCCAGAGAAAATAAAATCCACAGTTAGGTGACCTGGTGGCACACTGGGTTTTGATGTATTATAAATTTCCAAAAGCAGTATTTGGGGAGCACAGTACATGTTACCTTTGCAGAATGCTCCATGGTGACCACCACTTTGGTTTTGGCACTGGACACTAAATCCATAGCACCTCCCATTCCTTTCACCATCTTCCCCTGCAAAACAAAAAATAAATAGCTCTGTATCTTTCACTTCTTTTGTATGTGCCAGAACAAAATTAACTTGCAAAAATAAGCTACTAGAATCATTAAAACTCATTGTCCTTCATTGCTTAGTGCCTGAAGTTCTATAACCTAATATTCTGTCATTCTACTATTCTGTGGTTGAAGGATAAAGTTCAGGATAAACATTACAGCACTTTTATTAAGTGTGGCTAGTATGATTTTCTTGACATTTTAGCAATAAGACAATCAGTGGATTAAAAAAAATTAAAAACCTTTCCAGAATTCTGGGACATTACTATTATTACAGTATCAGATTGAAATCCAAACACCCCTGACATCCACTTCTTTCTTTTTAAACACAATCAACTCTACTGAGTCTTCAATTAAGGGCACTTTCTAAAGTACTCTTGGATTTCCTCCAGATTAAAATTCCATTATGTAGTAGTAGGCTGAGGCATTAATGGTGTTTTTCTAGTAATGGCTAATATGAGAGGTGGCTCTGTCTTTCTAACACTTGGCATTTATCTTGCTCTTAGAAAAATAAAATGAAAAACATTCTTGCTAAGCAAAAACAGAACACAGAAACAGAGTTCAGGATCATTTCACCATTATCATTCTATTTTTGATCATCTGGCCATCCCTTCATTCATTATACTTTTACCAACCACCTTCTATGTACCACATGCTCTGAAAAAGTCCATCCATCTATTCTGTCTCCTGGTTACAGAGTTCTGGAAAAAGCAAGTGTTTCCAGAGATGATAAAATGATTCTTACTCAAGTATATTGAAGAGAAATGTCTTTGAACTGAAACCTCCTTAAAATTTTATTTATTTTTTAGCCTAAGTCCTCTTGCTGATTTGCCAGTAAAGTCTTAGAGGGCTCTTAGCTCCTTTCTGATAATGTTAGAGCTATAAGGAGATCAAGAAGTGCACTCAACATGGCTTTAAAACACAGTCTCGAATTCCATGATTTCGGAGACATTCTACAGGTCAATGAAACAGAACATGAATTAGATGAGCAGTAAGAAGAACAGAAGTAGTCACCACATTTTTTGTGGTTTGGAGTCTGTCAGTAAATAAGACAGATGGCAGCTGGCAACAGCTGGGGGGCAAGGGATGAGGGTGGCAGGGGAGAGAAGTGCAGAGTACAAAATGAGCCTGGTTTCAGACCGTTTGAAGCAGAACATAATGTGGAAATGCATACTTTTAAACTTCTATAAGCAATGACTTCATTCTTAGCTGCAAACCTAATAAACTGGGGGCCAATTTATTAAGTTGGTCATAATATTTCTGTAGAGAACACTGATATGGTACAAAATATAAATAAGTCAGAGATGGAAGCAATCAATGCCTATCAAACGCTAATGAGAAAGTTTGAGATTTGTAGAGCAACAAAAGACATTAAAGCAACCCTATGATAAAATGTGTCAATCTGCTATGGTAAGAACATCCAGGCAGTCTCAGTTTCTATACATAGTGTCCTTGGCAGACTGAGGGGGCGAGCGCTGGAAGAATGAAAAGGCAGCAGCCAAAGAAAACCAGAAACCAAGCTAGAGAGTTAATAACTCCTTGAATTAAAAAAAAGTCCCTGAATTAGAATATACCATAGGCAAATTCTGTCCCCTGTGACACAATGGTTACATAAGTAAAAACTTATGGCAGCCTCTAACACGAAGGAAGCCTGCCCAATTTAGATGAATCTGATTTATACATTTTAAATTACTGTCAATTAGTTTAGAAATATGTACAGAGGCCCTGCAGGGTACAAACCACTGTGCTGGCAAGAATATAACACACTATAAAACATGGTAGACCAAGCATATCTGTTTTTGTTAAAAACACTCTTCACTCAATATAAGTGAATAGCCTTCACTCAAAGAGATTCAGCTGGCTTGATGTCTCATTCCCAAAGCACATGTTACAACCTTTAAAGCACTATTTTGATTCTTAAATTTAATGCTTGTTTCCAAGAGTGAAAAATGCACAAGATTAGATGCAGAACACCTGAGATCTAGCCTGTTAACTATGAGTCAATGGCAAAACACCAAATCTCTCTGAATTTGTGTTCATTATCTATACACCAGGAATAAGAATATCTGTCCTACCACAGAGCTGTGGTGAGCACTGTATAAGATGATGTATGCAAACGTGTAATAAATAGAGTTTATAAATGTATTCACTTATCTTCGATCAGTTCAACTTACTGAATGTCTAGTATAAGTGTGGCTGTATACTAGAGTGCTAGAGTCAGATCAAAACAAGGTTCTTCTCCTGGAAAAGCTTGTTTCCTATGGAAGGAAAAGTATCCATGAATACTAAAAGACTCAGACTACACTTCCTTCCTCTAAAAGGAACATTTTCACCTCTCTCCTATCACAAAGTAGAGATAAGTGTCTTTTCCCTAAGCCTTTGTGCTATTCAGTATGTAATGCTATCACAGTGAATTTCAACTGTTCTCTTTCCCTCCCTTCCCTCTTTCTCTTCTTCTCTCCATTATAAATATTTGGATGAGTGAGTGGATTAATGAATTAAACCAACAAAGGTATAACACTGAGGATGCAACTGCTGACTGTGGCTGGGAAAGCAGGCAGGGAAGGAAGTAGCTCAGGGAGATTCACAAATGAGGGGATTCACAAAAGTAGCCCATCAGGTGGTAAGAGCAATACTGTGAAAGATAAGAGCAGTATCTTCTAACAGCATTTCTAGTAGGTTACAGGAAAACCTTCAAATATCTGGTTTTTCTGCTTTTAGTGTGCTCACTGTATTGGAAACAGAAAATAAAATGTTTCCCTCCATTTCAATTCCCAAAGGATTTCTGAAACAGTCAATTACTAAAAAGAAGAAAAGGCGTTCTATTTATACCAGGAGGAAAACAAAACAGGGTTATACAAGGCATACTCCCTGACATAAGCGGGAAATGCATCATCATCCTTCACTCCAGCTTAGGTAGGCATT
The DNA here is from genome assembly GCF_009828535.3 of Hylobates moloch. Classification (NCBI taxonomy): domain Eukaryota; kingdom Metazoa; phylum Chordata; class Mammalia; order Primates; family Hylobatidae; genus Hylobates; species Hylobates moloch. The sequence continues at coordinate 38,051,124 of NW_026652292.1, forward strand.
CTTCTGGGTCCCCACTACTTGCATCTCCCAGATCTCTATTCCAGTTAGGGGTGGCCATGTGCCTGAGTTCCAGACAATGGAAAAAATGGAGGTGATATCTATGACTTTCAGCTCTGGCCTACAAAAATCTCTTTCATGCAGTTCATGTTTTTTCACGTTCTGCAATCTGGACGCTGACATCCAAAGCGACTTTGGAAGATAGCTGAGTTTCCTTCAGCCTTGGTACTTAAAGGACCATCTGTTGCACAGCCCACTTCTTTGGAACTACATTGCACCATTCAATATGAGTAAAAAAATAAGTGCACAGGGTGCTAAGCCACTCAAACTGAAGGGCTTATTTGTTACAGAAGCCAGTCTGACTAATATATTAAAGTGATGCCCAAATTATATGGAAGGATGAGAATTCAGTGTCAAATTAGAACTGTTACAGCTGCACAACAGAAGGGGATCTGAGCAAGGCTCTTAAGGGGACATTTTACTACTGCTCCCTGAGTGAGGTGACTATGTCAGATGCTGTGCTAGGCAGAGTAATTCACCTTTCTATCCAGATGTCCAACACACTGCTTGACATTTTGCAGAGGTACAACATGATTGCTGAGTGAATAAAATGAGTGAGTGAGTGAATGAATGAATGGAAAGAATTTTGAGAAGATGAGAGCACTACAATTTAAGGGAATAGCTGAACAGGGGAATATAGATTCCACCCCCATCCCTCATCTTCGTCCTCAAAATTCAACATCCTAATTCAACATACAGAACAAGAAGCTGATAAAACGGGGAGATTAAGGAGCTAAAAATATACCTTTAAATAAGTCACAGAGGGAAAGTGATACTCGGGGAAAATAGGCCTATAATGAAGAAGAGCTTCTGGGCATGATTCAAGCATTGGGCCAGCATGACACAAAGTATGGCTTTCTTTAAAATCTCATCAGCAAACATACATTTCTTAAATGATGCAACTCTAGTTCTGAAATGCGTTCTGGCTAGCATAATGGAGAGATGATTGCTGGATGCTCATTTCATAGCCAACTCATCTTTTGCTGTTAAGGATTGACCCTGATAGCAAGTATGGAAAGATTCTTCAATAAAATGAGCTAGCAATGCTGCATGCTCCATTACAACAGTTATACAACCTTTCTAAAGATACTGATTGAAGTATCCTCAATTCACAAGTATTTACTCAGAATCTATTATAAACCAGGCACCAAGATAGGAATTAGAAATAAAAGATGAATATGATGATCCACTTTTTTCTAGAAAATAGATTTAAGCTGAAATCAATAATTTCACCTACTTTGATCCTATTTTCTAATACTAGAATTTTAAAGAAAGTAAGAGAAAAACTATTATAAATTAAGTACCATTAAAAAGTCAACGCATCAAAGTATAAATATTACATTGTACTCCAAAAAAGAAAAAAACAACAACAGGAATTCAAGTTGTAAACATGATCTTTGGTGATATTTTAAGGGTTTTATAAAAAGGAAAAATGAATGCATTTGAATGGTTCTGTGAAATGCTGTTTAAAATAAAGTACGGAAAACACTGAAAATCATCCTTGCCATCACCTTTATCATTAGTACATAAACAGTAATGGCTCATTTCCAGATGTTACCTCTAAATATTCTGGTCTTAAGTGAGAAACAATTTATAATATATAGAAACAATTTTAAAAGCATTTTAAAGTAATGCTATATGACATAGTAGAAAGTGTGAATCTATTGGAAGTCAAAGGGAAAGATCATTGTAGAATGATTTATTAATAAAACTAGCTCTTGTTGCTCAATATTAAATACCAGAACATTAAGTACCCACCTCAATCCAAATGTAAGCCTCTTTATATCTGTCTTCCCCATTATTAAAAAATGCTCTAGAAAAGAAATAGTCCTCTAAGCATGCTCCTAGCTAAAGAGTAGGAGAGAGGAAAACTGAGAAAGATAACATTAATTTAAACATATAGTAACAGGTTATAAACTCCTTTCTCTAAGAAAAATAAGAGACTTAAAATTTGCCTTAGTATAGCAAAGTTATAGCACAGTTACATGAGAATATTTCTCTTTTCTGTGTTATACTTTCTTTTAAAAAACCAAAAAAAGTTCTTTTCAAAGATTAATGGCATTTTCTAGGACAGGTGAATTGATTATGTAAACCAACTAATATGGAACGAGAAATATAATTATATTCTCTATTGTTAGGTTAGCAAAATTACTCACAATAAAAATCAGTTATCAATCATTATAAGGGCTTTTCAAAAAAGCATGTCAAAAGAGCAGTATTCTGATAAACTCAAAATTCTATTTTAATCAGCTCTGTTATTCCTGTTCTCTCAGGGATGCTCTATGTCATCAATTAGCCCCATTGCTCCAGTTTCTCCACCCTCTCTCCATGGCTTCTCTCTGCTAATTCCCTGGAGAGAGAAAATCTTGTTTCTGCTTGACTGTGCCCTTGAAGTGAGAACTCTACTCAGTCACGTCTCTAATAGTTAATCATCTGATTGAGTGGACACCTTGTGGTGTCTACTATATATCTATCTACTATCTACTATATATATATATATGTATATATGGTGTCTACTATATATCTGTCTACATTCCTATATCTATCTACTGCATATCACAGTGTCTTCCATTCACTCCTTGAAACCCTCCACTTAGGGGCTTCTATGGTCCTGGTTCCTCCTACTGCTATTGAGGCTTTCAGTTTTCTACCTAGCATCCTTTTTCCCAGAACACTTTGTATGTTGGCCAAATTAACAGCTCTGTCTTCAGCTCTTGCCTACTTGTTCTCCAAGAGTGACTCCATCTAGTTTCATCATATAAACTGCCCCTGTCTCTGATGAGTCCTAAAACCACATTTCCAGCTAAGGTCTTTCCTCCAAGTTTCAGACTTTGATATCCAAAAGTGTCCCTGTCACCCTGTGGCACATCCTGTTAACTGATTCCCAAAATTGTTCCTTTATTCCTGAGCTCATAGTTAGGCCACATTTTCCAGCCTTCCTTGAAGTTACAATTGGTCACATGGAGTAAGTTCTGGACAATGGAAAGTGAAAGTGATGTATATACTTCCAGGGCTGGACCAAAAACCTGGCAAGAACAATCCTCCACATTCTTCTACCTTCTGCAAACTACAAGTTGAAAATGGTGGAGCCATAAGATGGAAGGAATCTCAATCCCTGAATTACTGCACAGAAGAGAGCTGCCTGACAATTAGGGATACTCATTTGGTTCTAGGTGAATGAGAAATAAAAACTTCTGTTATATTAATACATGCCTCAGCTCAATATGATCCAAACTAAATTAAGTATCTTTATAAAGGCAAATCTCACCCACCTGCAAATTTCCTGGCTCAGTTAATGGCCAATCATCCACCTCAAGATCCAAATCAGAAACTCCTTGTCTCCTGCCTCTCCCTCATAATCCACATCCAATCAGTTCCTCAACTACTGAGAACTCCACTTCTCCCAACATTTCTTGAACTTGACCTTTTCTCGTCCTAGATAAGATTCCCATGATTTCTCCCTAAAGAGTTATAGTAGTCTCCCTACTGGTCAACATGTGTCCAGCTTTGTCCCTCTTTGTCCAACTTGCAGCCACAAAAACTGCCTCTCTAAAATGCACATCTGAATACATTGCTCCTCTGCATAAAACCCTTCAGTGCTTCAGGGTAAAGTCCAAGCACCTCAGCCTGGCATTCAAGGTCTGTGATAACCTGGCCCCTCCCCTCTTCATTTCCCCACAGCCCAGTTCCCATTTCCATGCCAGGAATAGTGAGTTGCTTGTACATAGCATATGGCTCCCACATGCCTTGAGGTTTCTCCTTCATACCATCAAGTGAGCTCCGGCTTATTCTTTATGTATCAAATCACGATGACTTCTCTCTGGAAGTGTTCACAGACCTCTGTCCCATGCTATCCACATGATTATTTTAGGAACCTCTCACAGCATACTTGCATATTCCCATTTTAAAATTTACCACATTATCAGCTTTAAGATCAGGGCTGATGTTGTAGTGGCAGGTAGTGGCAAGGCCATACAAGTAGTTATGATCTCTCCCTTATGAGACACCTTCTCCCTTCTCTCTAACCACACTTCCCCCCAAATTTAACAATTAAAAACACAACAGGGAGCCTCCAAGACCCCATGCAGCTATGACTACCAGTGCTCACATCTGTTCTCACATCTGTTCTGATTTCTCACATTTGTTCTGATTAATCAGTGCCTGTGCCTTACTGCCTAATCAAGACCACCTGTCACAGGGCCAGGTGTGGTAGCTCACATCTGTAATCTGGATATTTTGGAGGCTGGGGTAGGAAGATCACTTAAGCCCGGGAGTTTAAGACCAGCCTGAGCAATATAAAAAGACCCTGTCTCTACCAAAAAAAAAAAAGTCAGCTAGATGGGATGATGTGTGCCTGTGGTCCCAGCTACTCGAGAAGCTGAGGCAGGAAAATCACTTGAGCCCAGGAAATCGAGGCCACAGTGAGCAGCCACTGCACTCTAACCTGGTCGACAGAGAGAGATCGTGACTCAATTAAAAAAAAATCACCTATCACAGATGCAGGATATCATCTTGCTCATTATTATTACTATTATTATTTTTGAGACAGAGTCTTGCTGTGCTGCCCAGGCTGGAGTACAGTGGCAGGATCTCAGCTCACTGCAACCTTCGCCTCCTGGATTCAAGTGATTCTTGTGCCTGAGCCTCCCGAGTAGCTGGGGTTACAGGCACACACCCACCATGCCCCACTAATTTTTGTATTTTTAATAGAGACGGGGTTTCACCATGTTGGTCAGGCTGGTCTCGAACTCCTGACCTCAGGTGATCCACCTGCCTTGGCCTCCCAAAGTATTGGGATTACAGGCGTGAGCCACCACGCCCAGCCCTTGCTCATTATTTATTAGACTATGAGCCCTTTGCCTTCCCTGTTCACCTTCAACCCAGTGCAGTTACTAATACATGATAGCTTGTTTTCAGTATGTATTTAATAAACTGAATTCCATCTTCAAGTTTGTTTCTAAAAAATACAGAATCAAAAAGATATTAAGGTGTACTAATGAGAGTAATCAAAGCTAGGGACATTACCTACAGAGAAAACGATAGCAAGAAGAAAAAAAAGAGGTGGCTAAAATAAAATGTAAAATTAAAACTTCACCTCAGGAAGTTGCAAAGTTATAGAGAAGAGAATATGGTGTCCTTCAAAACTGACCCTACTAAGGACATTTTTTAAATATCTTCTTCAGAGCTGAATGTTAAATAAATGTTATTTAATACATATCTGAACTACACTGAATTTGCTTTTTCAAGTGGGAAGAAAAATCATTTATAAGACACCCAAGGAAAAGTCCTAAGAAACTGGATACCCCAACTATTAGTCATTAATTAAGCATCTACTTAATATCTATTAGGTGCTCTGTGCTTTTCACTAAGCATACAAAACTCCTGCTTTTAATAGCTCATAGGTCTTGAATGCCTTCTCAATGTTTCTGAGGCCAAATTAAATAAAAAATGCAAATTCTAAAATCCTAAAACTACCACTTCTGTTTTCTTTCAAATATTCACAAAGGGTAAAGTCCATTTTTATAAATTCCACTATAATAAATATAACTAACAGAACCACTGATGTGTATCAGTTCATAATGATTTTATGATAATTCTATACATTAGATTTGATAAATGTACTATTTTCTGACTCCAGGCAGAATATTTGAAAATAAAAAATTACTTTACAGAAACTATCTGTACTAGTTTATACCAGAAACTATACCAAAACCACATCAAGTTTCTCTAACACATTGTCTATTGCAAATGAACCTGATGAACCTGAACAAACAAAAATGTAAGTGAAACTCATTTTATTACCATGATCAGAGTCTTCATTCATCTATTGTAAGACAGTCCAGACAAACCACTTTATGCAGGTTAGAAAATGTCACAAATGTAATAGGTTTGATTCTTAAAGAAATCAATTAACTTCAAATAAGAAAAATGAGTTCTGTTCCTAGCTATTAATTACAACAATTTCTCTCATTTTGTAAAGTGTAAATACCATTCAAAAGGGTCTCCATAGTTCACTTATGAAATCTCATCGCTCCAAGAAAAAATTCCAATGCATATAAAATTGTCACTAATTATACAAGGTAATTAACTCCACCTTTGTATAGGAAATTAATAAGTATTTATTAAGTGAACAGTTAGAACTATGAAACCAATGTATTTTCTCTTCTCAAGGTACAATCAATGTGTGACAAAGTTTCTTTTGTTGTTATTAAGGCACTTTGGATTGGTTAAGCTCTTTGTATAAGGTCACATAGACTAACACTCTGATCTATTTGTTAGATTTTTGAAAATGGACAGCAAGAGAAAAACGTACTCCTAGCTCTGTTCTGAAGCTGCAGCTGCAGTTTTCGTAGAGTCTGTTCATAATACTACAGAGATGAAAACAAACATCAGACAATATGGCTAAGTGAGTTCATCTTGTTTTATCAGGCCTGTTACAGAAGGCATTGATGGAAAGAACTTGACCAAGTGTTTCAGGATAAATAAAAAGGTACTCTAAGTTATTTGAGTTTATTGAATATAGCTAAGCATTGGAGCTTCTGGGCCTGTATACTACCCAGAAACAGAATAAATTACATATTTAAAAATCCAGGGATAAGTTATTTTCTTCTTTCCACTGAATCACTGAGAGAAATATATTAGAATCATATGAAATTGCTCACATAGGAGCATGTATGACCTGCGAATACAGGAATTTCATATGGTTGGTTCAACCTATGTTCTAATGGTGAGGTTTAAAAGATCACAATTACTATCACATAATTTTTTAAAGGTTTATAATTTTAGGAGGTCTCCAATAGTCACTACAAAATAGGAAACTAAAATACAAATGGAAAAATATCATTTATGTGTCTGCATGTACTAAAATATATTAATCTCCTCAACAACTCGTTCACATGGAATATGGAATTATTACTACTTATTTTGCCATCAGGAAATAGTTGTTCTCAGAAAGTTTATTTTCCGATTCCTCAAAGAGGGTGTGGGTTGGTTGGAGAGAAGGGGGAGGGAATGAGAACTAGAACCACAGGCAGCATACACTTGCTCCATTACCTCCTCCCACTGTCTGCAAAGCTCTAAGAGCACAATTAGACTTATTGTAATTACACTGCCATCACTGACAGGCGGATGAGATTTAAAAAAAAAAAACAAAAAACAAAAACAAAAGAGACAGTGACTGAAAAAACATTAATAAATCAAAATCATTACCAGTGTTTTTTCCACAATAGAAAGGATCAGAAAATAACACAGAAGATAAATTTTAAAGGTTAAAAAAAAAAGCAGTTAAGAGCAATTGCAAAAGAGCATGCTACGTATAATAAATGTACGTGCCCTATTAAGCAAGTATTATAGGACTGGGTGGGAGAATACAAAGTATTTTGATTCTACATTAAATTAATAACTACTGTTTATCTCAAGATGTCCTCTGGATTCAGTTGATGACCCCGTTTAATGACTGCTTAAGTACCTACTGGGAATTAATAGCTATGACATTCATGGCAAATTGATAACTCTGTGTTGGAGTCTTAATTTGTTCTCCTGTGCAAGTCTTACTCTGTGAAATAGGGATCCAGTGCTTCTCATATGTGGAGGTAAGTCTAACCACTGGTTTGCTAAGAAAGCACACCCTACTCTCAGGACAAGGAGAACCATGGGCCTCCTAGGTAACATCATTCCACACAGACTCAGTGCATGGAATGAGTCTCAGGTCTGAGTCCCAAGAGGGAAAAGCACATCCTCTTTGTGAGAATGACCTATCTCTGGAGGCAACAGAGAATGCTGAAGCGCAATGTCACTCTGGGAGGGTCCTATCATCACAGGCAGGAAAAACACAATTTCTCCTTTCAACACCAAAACCAGTTAAAAGAACGACTTTGGGCGATTTGCCACAAAGTTAATATTTTTGAAAGATATAACAGGAGATTCAAAGAGCACTAATTTCTACCTTTTCAAGTCAACAGTGCCAGGCAATCTCTAAGATGGGGAAAAAAAAAAGTGACGTGTCTTTAGAGCAAAGTAATAGTAAAACAAAAGCTTTGGTGAAGAACTTGGTAATGCAGAAATCAAACTACTGAGAACAGCTGGGCATGGTGGCTCAAGCCTGCAATCTCAGCAATATGGGAGGCCAAGGCAGGCAGATCACTTGAGCCCGGGAGTTCAAGACCAGCCTGGGCAACATGGTAAAACCCTGTCTCTACAAAAAAAAAAAAAAAAAATTAATTAATTAGCTGGGTGTGGTTGCATGCACCTGTAGTATGAGCTACCTGGGAGGCTGAAGTGGGAGGATCACCTGAGCCCAGGAGGTCAAGGCTGCACTAAGCCATGACTGCACCAACCAACGCACTCCAGCCTGGGCTACAGAGTGAGACCCTATCCCTTCACAACCCACCACCCCCCCTGCCAAAAAAAATGAAAAACTGAGAATAGAATGGAAAATTGTTTTCAAAGTGAAATACAAAGAAAGATCAGAAGAGGTAAAAAGCATATATAGGAATATACAAAATTTAACTCATTTCTTGATAGGCCAATGTTTCAACTCCCTGAATTTCATAGGAGACCTTTTAAATGTCTGATTTTGATGGTTTCAGTAAGGTTGACCGTTCATAATACCACATTTGAATGTTAAATGTGTGAAAAAACAGTATTTTAAAATCCCTGTGAGTAAAAACCCTAGTTACTTCCATTTCATTTTATAGGGACCTAAGTTGAGGTACATGTTAAAGTTAGTACATTCTCAGATGACAAGCAGGAGTTACAGTAAGTGAGTGGACTTTATTCCTTTTACAACATTACTAACTATATGGCTATATGACAGCTATGACCTCAGTCACATTCGTCTGGAATTCAAGTGTGGCAAATACTTGGTGGTGAGGTGTCATTGCTAAAATGTCACTATTTTTAATACTAAGAATGCCATTTTCTAGGTCTGGTGTTTGGAAGAAAACACATTCTGTTGATACCACCTTGAAACCGTTATTCAGTAAGGAGTTACTTTTTTCCTCTATCCTTAGGAAAATGGTCTAAAATGGAAAGTTGTTTATTATTTAAAACTGCATGAGCATGGGTTAGTATGTGTGCATATATTACATAGCTCTGTCCATTGAGAAGGCCTAGAAGCAATGATAGCCCAGTAGCAACAAGCACACCTAGCACCCAGATCTTGGTTTTCTATATGTCATTCTTTTATTAGAGAATTAGCTTTTGAAGAAGAAGTTGACTGTAGGCGCACAAGAAATATAAGATGAGCGTCTTGTAGTAGCAGAAAGTAAGGAAGTGCTCAATGAAAAACAAAAAGAATGGAAGGACACCAAAGGCGTAGAGCAACAAACCTGAAAGAGCTCCCAATGGCTATAGCTGGAACAATGTGAGCATAAAAATAAACACGGGGCCAGGCGCAGTAGCTCATGCCTGTAATCCCAGCACTCTGGGAAGTGGAAGCAGGTGGATCACGAGGTCAGGAGATCGAGACCATCCTGGCTAACATGGTAAAACCCCATCTCTACTAAAAATACAAAAAATTAGCCGGGCGTGGCAGCACGCACCTGTAGCCCAGGCTACTAGGGAGGCTGAGGCAGGAGAATCGCTTGAACCCAGGAGGTGGAGGTTGCAGTGAGCCAAGATCACTCCACTGCACTCCAGCCTGGGTGACAGGGTGAGACTCTGTCTCAAAAAATAAAATAAATAAATGAATAAATAAATAATATAAACACGGTATTGTATTACAACCAAAATATAAAACATACTTGAGAACATATTGATATAAACAAATGATTAAATAAATGGGAGAGAAGAGACAAATCTTCTCTCCAGAAGAATTGCAAAATACATAATACTTCTTCATCTGTTGATACTCAACACTTCTGACATCAAATATGTGGGGTTTTTCCTTACACCACCCAATTCTGTAACCAGCTGATTGCCCAACAATTCAACTCACTTCTGACCCTAACTACCTGGAATTAGCATAGGACCCACAAGTTAAGGGTTCAGTCTTACAAAACTGCTCCCCATTTCAAACCCTGATAGCAAATCCAGGCCACCAGTACCTCTGATGAACCAGCTATAAAGTCAAGAGGTTTCCACAACCCCCGCTCAGCTTCAGTAATTTGCTATAACGCTCACAGGATTCAGGAAGGCATTTTACTTGCTATTACTGGTTTATTAGGAAGGATACAACTAAGGAATGGCCCAATGGAAGAGATGTATAGGGCAAGGTTTGGGGGCGGGAGCACAGGGCTTCCATGCTGTATGCAGGTATGCCACTCTCCCAGAGCCCTGATGTGTTCAGCAACCCAGAAGCACTTAGAACCCTGTCGTTTAGGGGTTTTTATGGACATTTCATTACATAGGCATGATTAAGTCATTGGCCACTGGTGACTGAACTCAATCTGCAGACCCTCTCTCCTTCCTAGAGATTGTGTGGGGCTGAACTTTCCAACCCTCTAATCACATCTTGGTCTGTCTGGCAAACAGCTCCATATTGAAGCTAGTTAAGGGCCCACTGAGAGTCACATTAGCGTAAATTCAGGTATGGTTGAAAGGGGCTTATTATGAACAACAAAATGCTCCTATGGCCCTATCGCTCAGGAAATTCCAAACATTTTAGAAGCTCAGTGTCAGGAACTGGGGGTCTCTTACTTAAAGACAAAATATATTCCTTATCACAGTTTCCCTCCAAGAGGTAGAGCTTAATCCCCCTCCAGATCTTTGAGGGTGGGCTAAAAGTACTAAATTGCTTCCACAGAGAACAAAGTAGGGAAAGGAAAAAATAGTAATTTTATATCATAGTGAACAAACCTGGTAAGCACTACCTTCACCAAGTGATAAAGATTATCATCACCAGGGATGCAATGTAGATATCCTATAACCCCTGATATAAGAAGGGCACTCTACTTCTGTGATATTCTTTCTAAAAACCCATAACCCACATCTAATTCTGAGAAAAACATCAGACAAATCCAGATTGGGGGACATTCTATAGGACATCCAGTTAATACTTCAAGACTGACAAAGTTATGAAAAACAAGGAAAGACTGAGAAACTGGCACAGATCAGAGAAGGCTAGGGAGCTATGACAACTAAATGCAATGCAGTATCCTGAACTGGATCTTGGAAAACCGGGTGGAGGGAATATGGAAACTCTGTACTATCTCTGTAGCTTTTCTGTGAATCTAAACTAATTTTAATTTTTACAACAAAAAATTTATTTAAAAAATTCAGTATGTGGCCTATTCCTGTGCTTTATATGGTTTTCATCAAAATGAAAACAAAATGGTTCTCAGATTTCGGGGGCTCTACTAGTAACTCTTTAAGCCTGTTGCTAAAAGGCTTTGCAAAATCTGACTCACAAAACAAGTACATTTGAGAAAGTCAAATGAATCTGTGCTTTGTTTTCAACAATGATTTGCTTTCTTGTAGTAACTGAACTTTATTTCTCTGCAGAATCCAACATTTACCAGAACAGAGTATGCTAGCATAACAAAGTCATGAGTTAGTCTCTGAATAAATAAGATAAATCTAAGAATGGCATGTGTGGGATTTTGTTTTTATTCCCAATGGAAAAAACTTTACTATCCAATTCATTATGTTGATAAGCCTATCTTGATGCTAGACATCTTAGATTCTGATAGAGCTTTGGAAAAAGAAACCATACATGTCATTAGCACTTTTTAAAACAGTGTTCTTTGACCATATTATTAACAGTGTGAGAAAATTAGAAATAGACTGGCCCTTTGTTCTATGACAAATGATGTACCATTTCTATTTTTTAATATTCTTATTTTTCTTGTTATGATCTACTTTGTTCATACTGAACATCTTTTAATCAACTCAATTATATAAAGATAGTCCTCATTACCTAAAAAGTACTTGCAGAATGTGTAACAAGCTCTCCTTTACAAAAAAGGGGTCGAGTGCGGTGGCTTATGCCTGTAATCCCAGCACTTTGGGAGGGTGAGGCGGGTGGATCATGAGGTCAGGAGTTCCAGACCAGCCTGACCAACATGGTCAAACCCCGTCCCTACTAAAAACACAAAAATTAGCCGGGCATGGTGGCATGTGCCTGTAATGCCAGCTACTTAGGAGGCTGAGGCAGAAGAATCGCTTGAACCCGGGAGGTGGAGGTTGCAGTGAGCCAAGATCGTGCCACTGCACTCCAGCCTGGGTGACAAAGCGAGACTCTGTCTCAAAAAAAAAAAAAAAAAAAAACCGTTCAATGAAGAAAAGCTAAATACATCACCTGAAGTCACAGAACAAGTCAGAAAAAAAACTGGCTGAGGTAATCGAATCCCCATAAAAGATGCTTCCTATTTTAAAATGTCCATTATGTTGAACTTATTGTACTATTATTCTTTCTTATTGTTCCTAATCTGTTGGTGTTAATTAATTTTGCTAAGAAATAGACAGCAAGCCTAGAGATGTCCTATGTACAACTTCTAAAAATACAGTCAGATCTTTCAGGACTAAAGTTACAAAGCTTTCCAATGTGCTTATAAATAAACCATTCATCTTTTGCCAACCTGAAAGCCATGATTTATAAAAATTAAATTTCCTAAAAACTACATGATTATAAGCAGAAGTTACATTCAGGATGGAATTATGTTAGCAGATAGAGTTTCTTAGTATTAATAAGTTTGTTTTCATGAAGTTATGGCAGTAAGAAAGAAAAATTTTGCCTTTTAATACAGCCATTTTTGTAATATTTGTGGATTAATTTTTGAGGGTCTGGTTATTTAGATCTGTCCTAGGCTACAATCATAATCCAGAAATATGCCAAACAGATAGTGAATGGCTAAAACATGTACTTGAGTCAAAGCTTATGAGGAGTCTGTGTCAGGCCTTCATGCAGAACGTATTTACTTTACTTATGCACAAATGTAAAAAGATGGATTATCTAATTTTCTATTCAGAACTATATTTAGAAATTGGTACTAACATAGCTAAATTTGGATAACGTAAAAAAAGTTACAGATGGAATATCTTATTATCTAATAATTCTCTATAAATGAAGTATTAGTACAAATACTCCAATGATCTACTTGAGCTATCAAATAGTAATATGGGTAGTGTTGAATTTATTGGAAACAAAGTTAAAAACTCTACCTTTTACTTAAAATAATTCCACTACACTGGTTAAGAGGGGAGAGAGAACGGTAAATGTAAAATACTGATGATTTTGCCCGGCATTCAGTTTAGACAGAAGAGGTCTGGAGATGGAAAACTCATGTTCACTCAGTCCCAATCCCATATTGCTTTCATAATGTGAATTTATCAAGATGACTCTAGGGTTTAAGGATATATGTCACATGTCATATGACTCCCAAATAAAAGCCAACTGCTCTATCTGGACCTTAACAATAACCATGATCACCTGTTCCAGTGCTGATACCCATCTCAGCTGCTAGTATGATCGAGTGCTGCAAGTTCTTCAACAATGCCCCACCACATGCATTAGACAGGTAAGGAATGCACACAAGCCAGAAGCGGTCAATGTACCATTTCTGCAAGTAATAAAAGCACTTAAGGTTCTCTTTTTATTCTGAGTATAATTTTAATTGTATTCCTCAAGCTTTGACACAAAGTTCTTAGTTTTTATTAGTTTCTAGATAAGTTATAATTTGTCTTTCTTTTTTGATCCAATGCCCTTTGGGAGAAGAACATATGTTAGATTTTATGTGTTTTGCAACTTTTGACAAGGAAGTAAAATATACTCAGAAGCAATATTGGAATGTGATTTTCACCATAGCATTGACTTTCAGAAGCAAATCCTCACTAAAATAACTCTCCACATTTCAAAGCCGTTAAGATCACTATAGGCTAAATTATTAAATGTAGATTATTTCTAGGTCTTATACGTGTTAGAAGCTTGAACCAGGTAGAAAAATGTTGAAGTTTTACCACCTCTCAAATATCGATTTTTTTCTAAGTATTCAAAATTCCCCATTACATAGCAGCATCTTTCGAAATGTGTAAATCCACAGCTTAGAGGTTAAATTTTAGCTTTGGGTTCTGTTAGGGATTTATTGAATCCAAGAACTTGATTTCAGAGATCATATATGCACTGTCTGATAAGTTAGACTAGCCACATGCGGCTATATAAATCTGAATTAAACAAAATTAGAAATTGAGTTTGTCAGTTACACTAGCCACATTTCAAGTCCTCAAAAGCCACATGTGGCTAATGGCTCCCACACTGTACAAGCACATATAGAATGTCTCCATCATCACAGTGAGTTTTCTGGACTGTACTGTATTAGACCAACAGACAGAAAGTAATCTGTATAAGGTCACAATTTGTTAGTAACAAAGCTAAAACTAGAATTCAGGTCTTTAAAAATCTGTGCTTACTCACTTTCTACTAACCACACTGTCTCCAAGAACTAACACACAAAGAAAGTAAAAGATACGAATACAATAACTAACAAGCTCAATCGTACATAAAATTATCTTATTTTCATGTAAAGTTTAGAAAAAAAAATCAAGTTACCTGGCCACCAAGAAAACCCAATAAATTCCAAAAAGCAATGTAAAGAGTAACTCCTCCAAGTCTTTGAAATTTGAAGAAAAAACACTTATAAAAAATTACTGGGCCAAAAAAGAAATCAAAACTGAAATTACAAGCTACCCAGAAATTAATGAAAATAAGAACTTTCTCAAAGATTATGACATGCAATTAAAATTATATTCAGAAAAATACAGAGCCTTAAATGATTTTATAATAAGGACTGCAAATAAAGTAAACATTTGAATTTACAAATCTAGAACTAGTATAACATTAAAAAGTGAGTAAAAGTAAAGAAAATTAGTAAGTCTGAACATCTGCAGCATTAGGATAAAGAGAAGATATAATAACAGTCTGAGGAAATTAAAGGTACACAAGAATATGACATGTTTTGGGTGAATGAATTTGAAAATCCAAAAGAAATGGATGCTTTTTGGAAAATGCAAATTAACAAAATTGCCACAAGAAGGGAGAAAATTTGAGATGAAAAGGCAAGAGAATAACTTACAAATTGTTAAAAATTGACTATTTGTATTAAAAAACAGATTCAACATCAATTTCAATAATGACATTGATAAACTCAGGGTGAAGAACTGTGATTAAACAGATGGGAACATACTGACTACATTCAACTGCCATTCAGTTTAAAAACTATAAGCAAAGGACTAAAGGCAAACTGTTAGAACAGTATAAAGGACATTTAGCCAAAATCGACAAATGGGATCTAATTAAACTAAAGAGCTTCTGCACAGCAAAAGAAACTACCATCAGAGGGAACAGGCAACCTACAAAATGGGAGAAAATTTTCGCAACCTACTTATCTGACAAAGGGCTAATATCCACAATCTACAATGAACTCAAACAAATTTACAAGAAAAAAACAAACAACCCCATCAAAAAGTGGGCAAAGGATATGAACAGACACTTCTCAAAAGAAGACATTTATGCAGCCAAAAAACACATGAAAAAATCCTCATCATCACTGGCCATCAGAGAAATGCAAATCAAAACCACAATGAGATACCATCTCACACCAGTTAGAATGGCAATCATTAAAAAGTCAGGAAACAACAGGTGCTGGAGAGGATGTGGAGAAATAGCAACACTTTTACACTGTTGGTGGGACTGTAAACTAGTTCACCCATTGTGGAAGTCAGTGTGGCGATTCCTCAAGGATCTAGAACTAGAAATACCATTTGACCCAGCCATCCCATTACTGGGTATATACCCAAAGGATTATAAATCATGCTGCTATAAAGACACATGCACGCATATGTTTATTGTGGCACTATTCACAATAGCAAAGACTTGGAACCAACCCAAATGTCCAACAACGATAGACTGGATTAAGAAAATGTGGCACATATACACCATGGAATACTATGCAGCCATAAAAAATGATGAGTTCATGTCCTTTGTAGGGACATGGATGAAGCTGGAAACCATCATTCTCAGTAAACTATCACAAGGACAAAAAACCAAACACCACATGTTCTCACTCAGGTGGGAATTGAACAATGAGAACACATGGACCCAGGAAGGGGAACATCACACTCCGGGCACTGTTGTGGGGTGGGGGGAGCGGGGAGGGATAGCATTAGGAGATATACCTAATGCTAAATGACGAGTTAATGGGTGCAGCACACCAACATGGCACATGTATACATATGTAACAAACCTGCACATTGTGTACATGTACCCTAAAACTTTAAGTATAATAATAATAAAATAAAATAAATTAAAAAAAAGAACAGTATAAAGGACATTTACTAGAAGCACAAACAGCAAACATAATACTAAGTTAAAACTCTAATTCATCAAAATCAAGTTCCTCAATCACTACTATTTATATTGTTTTAATGATTAAATTTAAAATATTTTCAGATAAGAGAATTGTGTAGAGTGTCTAAGAATTTTTTTAAAATTATTATAGCTAATAAGAAAATTTAGTAAAATGAATAGGTATAAGAAGTATATAGAAATCAACAGTTTTCCTTTATATTAGCAATAGACATTTGGAAACTGAAATTGACTATTCAGCTCAAAATATTGACAAGAACTATAAAATAATGTAACAAATGTAATGGAGGTAAAATGAGACCTGGAGAGTAAACTATACCATGTTCCTGGACAAGATGACTTAACTAATGCAAACTCATTTAATTGTTCCCAAACCAACATATTTTATGTTTCGTGTACTGCACTGACCTTATAGTACTGTCTCCCACAATTTTTTTTTTTTTTTTTTTTTTTTTTGAGTCGGAGTCTCGCTCTGTCACCCAGGCTGGAGTGCAGTGGCGCAATCTCGGCTCACTGCAAGCTCTGCCTCCTGGGGTCACGCCATTCTCCTGCCTCAGCCTCCCGAGTGGCTGGGACTAAAGGTACCCACCACCACGCCCAGCTGGTTTTTTTGTATGTTTTTAGTAGAGACAGGGTTTCACCATGTTAGCCAGGAAGGTCTTGATCTCCTGACCTCGTAATCCGCCCATCTCGGCCTCCCAAAGTGCTGGGATTACAGGTGTGAGCCACCGCGCCTGGCCTACTGTCTCCCATATCTTATTAACCTCATCATAGATATAAAAATATTCTCTGTACAGGAAAGGACTGTATTGGGTTTGCTCACCACTCTACCCCTCATTGTTAATACAACACCTAATGCAAAAAGAAAAAAAAATTTTAATTTTGTTGAATAAAAGCTATGCCATGGATCACATTTTACAAATAAGAAGCCGAGGTCTAAAAAGGTAAAGTGACCGCAGGGACACAGCTGCTGCTTTTTTTTTTCCTTCAACTTTTATTTTAAGTAGCAGGGTACATGTGCAGGATATGCAGGTTTGTTACATAGGTAAATGTGTGCTATGGTGTTTTGCCACATAGATCATCCCATCACCTAGGTGTTAAGCCCAGCATCCATCAGCTATTCTTCCTGATACTCTCGCTCCCCCCATACCCCAACAGGCCCTCTGTATGTGTTGTTCCCCCAGTGGTGTCCATGTGTTTTCATCGTTCAGCTCCCACTTACAAATGAGAATATGCAGTGTTTGGTTTTCTGTTCCTGCATTAGTTTGCTGAGGATAATGGCTTCCAACTCAATCCAGGTCCCTGCAAAGAACATGATCTCATTTCTTTATATGGCTGCATAGTATAGCATGGTATATATGTGCCACATTTTCTTTATTCAGTCTATAATTGGTGGGTATTTAGGTTGATTCCATGTCTTTGCTACTGTGAACAGTGCAGCAATGAACATAACACACACATGTTTCTTTATAACAGAATGATTTATGTTCCCATGGGTATATACCCAGCAATGGGATTGCGGAGTCAATGGTATTTCTGCCTCTAGGTCTTTGAGGAATTGCCACACTGTTTTCCAAAATAGTTGAATTAATTTACCCTCCCACCAACAGTGTAAACGTGTTCCTTTTTCTCCACAACCTTGCCAGCATCTTTTTTTTTTTAATTTTTAGTAATAGTCATTCTGACTGGAGTGAGATGGTATCTCATTATGGTTTTGATTTGCATTTCTCTAATGATCATAATGATCAGTGATGTTGAGCTTTTTTTTTTTTTTAATGGAGTCTTGCTCTGCTGCCCAGGCTGGAGTGCAGTGGTGTGACCTCAGCTCACTGCAACCTCCACCTCCTGGGTTCAAGTGATTCTCCTGCCTCAGCTTACCAAGCAGCTGAGATTACAGGTGCATGCCACCATGCCTAGCAAATTTTTGTATTTTTGTAAAGATCGGGTTTCACCGTGTTGGTCGGGCTGGTCTTGAACTCCTGACCTGAAGTAATCCGCCTGCCTTAGCACCGCAAAGTGCTGGGATTACAGGCGTGAGCCACTGCCCCTGGAGCTTTTTTCCATATTTCTTGGCCCATGTATGTCTTCTTTTGAGAAGTATCTGTTCATGTCCTTTGCCCACTTTTTAATGGGGTTAGTTTTTTCTTGTAAATATGCTTAAGTTCCTTACAGACTATGGATATTAGTCATTTGTCAGATGGATAGATTACAAATATTTTCTCACATTCTGTGGGTTTTCTGTTCATCTTGATGATAGTTTTTGGATACAGCCGCTTCTAAGTGTATTTGAAAGAAACATGGAAGGTTCTTTGTATTGGGATGTTTTTCAAAGGTAAACTTTCCCCTGTATAGTGGAAAGAGCATCCCTACAAAACTATAGACAGAAGAGATGGGTCCTAGTATTGGCTTAGCTACTAATTAGAGTTTTGCAGCCTGAGCTGAGTCACTTCATTTCTCCTGATTCAGGTTTTCTGCAATTAACATTAGGGTGCTATATAGCTGAATGATATTAAAGAATTATATCCTTAATTCCTTACTATTAGGTGGGATAACAGAATTGCAGTTTATGAAAAGAATCCTTTTATAAATAAATTTGAAAATAATCTTCCAGATAATACCGAAATGTTTATGGATAGAATATGTGCAGTATTTGCTTCAAAATAATCTGAAGAAAAGGGAAATTGAGTACAGATGAAACAAGACTGGCCATAAGTGGATAACTGTCTAAGCTGGATGTATGCATTTACTATTCTATTTTTATAGAGAGTTAATTTAAACATTTTTTCAAAAGTGTTGATCAAGATGATCTCTAAACCAAAAGAATAGAGAAAGATTTCACCAACTGGGAATGTGAAATTCAGTCATTTAATAAAATTTAGTCTTCAAGATTCATTAGCCTTTAGCTGCAGGGTCACCAGCAGTAATCATCAGCCCTTCGGTTTCATTCCCTGCTAAGTCATATCAGCAACACTATGATTTATCATATTACTAATAATGGGTTTCTAGGAAGCCTCATCTATCATTTTTAATGTTTCTTCTTCTCCTTTTAAGTGAGCTGTTTAATGAGAAGAGGCTGCTGCAGTCATACAAATGCATCATTAGCCAAAAGGATATTTATAACAAATATCAAACTCACTCATTGTTCATGAGAGAGACAGAGATCGACTGATTCAAAGATGACCAAAATCCCACTTTATGCAAAGAAGTCTGCCTTTCAACACCAGAGGAGATGGAGAATATTTGATTAAATTCTTACAAGAGTGTCTGGTAGGCAGCGTAGCAGCATGGTTTGGAATCAGGTATCTAGCTCGCCTTTCTTTCAGTCTCTGTGTTGAACATACCCAAGTTCCAGTGAATAGTCAAAATCTTAGAGGTAAGCAGTTGTTCAAAATATACCATATGAAACATAGCAAGGAGAGAAATATTTCCTTTCCTCCTAAAAAAGACTCAGGTAGCAATCAAAAGGCAAAATTTCTGTAAGACTGTTGAAGATGGAAAAAGTCTTTCACATTCTCATATCCTTTTGCTTCTGTCAAAGGTTAACATGTGTGAGGGCCTAGGCTGAGTGAGATGGCTTGCTAATGAATTTGCTTTTGTTCCTTCAGATCTTAATCTTTTTAAAAATTATCTTCAGTATTCCTCCCTTTGCAATAATTCTGATATTTCTCCAATTGGGCTTCAATGTTTCCCATTTAACAAGTATTGCAAGATAATTTTATAAACATTCTTTGTAGAGGGCCTGAAATTTTCCAAAGAATTCTTTGATTGGTAGATGATAAAAAACAAAATGGGTAAATAAAATGGATAAAGTACTTCATATATGATATTTAGGCTAATTATAAGTGACTGGGCAGTGGAGACTTTAGAATTTGGATGAAAGCTTAAAGAAAACAGGATGCAGAAGAACAAACATGTAAATGGTCCACCTACAAAAAAATCCCACCATGAATAAGAGTCATATGTACTCAACATATATCCTTCAAACCACAACAGGCTTTATCTGACAATCATTTCTTCATAAGGCTTACAGAATGCTATACAGATTTTTATGTATTTTGCAGGTTGTTTTGCTTCCATTCTGAAAGGCAGTTAAATATCCCCAAAAGTACCTGTGGCAGAATGTGAAGTACATAAGAGCAAAAAAGACTGTAATTCCACTTCTCTTTTCATCACTTGCCACAGATGTGAACTTGAATAGTCAACTCCCTTGGCCTGAATCTCTTCATCTATAATAACAGGAATATTTGTATTTAACTCAGTCTTCTGTGAGGAGAAAATGGCAATAAATATTCAGAACCTGGCCAGTGGCATGTGCTTAATAACTGTTAGTTCCCTCCTTGTAAAAAACAGATTTAGAATTTAGCTGTGGCTTTTAAACCTTAATCACAGTTTTTAATCATGGACAGGATCTTTCAAGTAAGAGAAATTTTCCTGACAAAATGAATATGTCAAATATGTCAGTCTCTAAATATACTTTTAGTCTGAAAAATATCGGGTGTAAATAAGGAAACTAAACATTAGTTTTCAACATGTTTTCCAGATAGTCATAGATAAAAGTATTTTTGGATAACCAAATACAGCACCCAAGAAAAGTATAATAAATAGCTTATGTTTCTAATAACACCCTAAATTGGTGAATCACTAATAAAAAGTTGCCTTTCTAAAAAAAATGCATGCCCATTTGTTAAATCACTGTATAAGAGGAAATAACATTTTGCTCTTGGAAATTCTGAAGGCATTAAATGCATTTTCTAATCAGCACAGGAAGTAAAGGTCCATCCCAATGGGTCAGTATTTTTATTCCCTGGTAGAGCAAACAGGGCTTGGCTGGGTTCTTCCACAGTCCTCTGTGGAAAACAGAACAGGCTAGGGGGAACTGCCTAGAGGTATTAGAACCATAGATGGAAAACACCCTTACATGCACCAAGGCTTAGCTGAATATGAGCTTGAATTGGCAAATATGCTGGAAAAATATTAGAGTTTTTTTTCCTCATTTTTAAAGATCACTTAAAAGACAGCTGACTGTTTAGAGCAAAAATAATAGCTAAGTATTATAAGATTTATATCACGTGCAGAATTAAATATGATAAATAGGGAGGATTAGTGGCAACAAGAAAAAGGCAGGCTCATGAGCAAAAGTGGTGGTAACCAGACGTTAGATGAGATCTTGCTGTCTCACTTTTAACTGATAGAAGAGCTAGGGGATACCAGCATGTAGGACAGATGCTCAGAAGTAGAATTTACAAAGGAAATAGTCAAAAGCACATCCCAAGGCTCTTGGGACCCTCAGCAGGACCAAGGAATATAGCATAAGAATAGCAAAGGTTTTGCATGAAGGATTTATTTCATGAAAAGTATACTACCTACCCCCACATTTCTCAGCAACCAAGGAAGGGGTAATGGTATGCCTGCTGCTCACTCCATTGACAACTCAGAGCCTGAAAGATGGGGAGTGCAGATAGGGAGTGCTGCCTGACTCTTACCTGAGAAAATCAAAGGGGCTGTTTTGGGGAAGTAACTACACTATCACTGGAGGCAGTACAAGAAATGTGAGTGCTTCCCAGATGGGGGCCATGTGAGAGAGGACCAACCTCAACAGGTTTTAATGCTTTGTCAACAGGATAGCCCAGGAAGAGGGACTCCACCGGTAAGAGTCCATATGTTAAGTGGACCACAGGAAAGTCAGAAGCTGCTGGGGAAGCATCCAGCCATCACCCATAGGAGCAGCTGCTGCAGGAGGTACCAAGAAGGGGGTCTCTAAAGACAACTGCTCACCCCACTCCACATACACAGAGAGAAGAAGGGATCAGCTTTAAATATTTTTATGGACCAGAGATATGGAGCCAGCAAACAGTATTACCAGTCTCCCGCTAAGTAAAATCTTTCCTGCCCTATTTCCTTGCCTTCCCTTTCTCTTGAATTTTGATCCTGGTGGGTGCCAAACAGTGAGCTGGAAGAGGAGGGGAGTAGAGAAAAAGCAAAAGAATACTATATAACCTTCTTCAAATGCAGGCAGACTGTAGCCGGGAGATAAAAAATGAGGAGATGCATTGCTTTTGAATGATTATTAAAGCATTATTCACTGTTTTGGAATGGACCCTCTAATGTCTGAATAAAGACTGAGTTTATGAATTAAAGTGACCTAAGAGCTGTTTATTTTCCTAGAGTGAGCTGAAATGTCATGCAGCCTGAGTATTCATTAACGGCAGAGGAAAAGCTTCCCTAACAGAATAGTTTAAAGAGTACCACAGGAGATAAAAATAGCTGTGTTTTTATTCTATCCCACATTTAGAGCTTGTTCAACATATTGTAAACAGAAGAAATGCACACACATTCACATACGTGCTTGTTATAGTGGATCTCCTAAGATACATTCACTAACACAGAATGCTCATTATCAATGTTGTTTTTTAATATAACTAAAGAGAGCAACACTGGAATTTGATGAGAGATAATTGCTAGAAGCCAAAAGGAAGGTCTCCAAAACAAGAGAGAAAATTATTAAATGCCCTCCTGAAGAGTAAGGTACGGCTGCCCCTTAAACAATCCCAGAGAGCAGCTTTATAAAGAAATGCCAAATAACACAAGAAAATAATATAGCTTTTAAAAAGCTGATACCAGTGTTGGCAATAGAGTAGAAACAGCGTGACAGTAAACTGGGATAATTTTTCTGGCCAGTAACTCTGTGATATATCAAAATCCCTAAAACACTGACAAAGATATTCTATTTCTAGGGATTTGTACTAAGAAAACCATCGGTAAATACACAATGACATAAATTCAAACGTGTTATTAATGATATTAAACAGTTAGAAAAATCAAACTGACATGAAAAAGTGGCTTTCAGACATTAGACAACACACAGTACAGGACTACCATTTCTGAAAGGGAAGCCAACAAGATAGGTCTACAATTTCCCCCAGCTTACTGCCTGGAGAGAATTTGCAAGCTGCAGTACAAGAAGTCAAACCCAGTAATTTTGGTGGCTTCAGAGAGCCTGAGGCAACTACAATTTGAGATCTGAAAATACCAGAAAGGAGGTCATTATACAGAGTGAGAGCTCAGATTTGCAGAGGAAGAAGGTCTCAAGTCTTTAGCAGAGTACGGATATGGGCATATATGAGAAGAAATTAGTCAAAGCCTGAAAAAGAACCACTAAGCAAGCATTAGGCAAAAAAAAAAAGCCCAAAGCTAACACAGGTCTAGGAACAATTCATGATCCTACCAAACAGTGAGGAAAGATTTTGTAATATGAGTCTACAGCTCCCAGCATTAGCGGCACAGAAGACGGGTGATTTCTTCATTTCTGTTTGAGGTACCGGGTTCATCTCACTAGGGAGTGCCAAACAGTGGGTGCAGGACAGTCGGTGCAGCGCACTGTGTGCGAGCTGAAGCGGGGCGAGGCATTGCCTCACTCGGGAAGTGCAAGGGGTCAGGGAGTTCCCATTCCTAGTCAAAGAAAGGGGTAACAGACGGCACCTGGAAAATCGGGTCAGTCCCACCCTAATACTGCGCTTTTCCAACGGGCTTGGAAAACGGCACACCAGGAGATTGTGTCCCGCACCTGGCTCGGAGGGTCCTATGCCCACGGAATCTCGCTGATTGCTAGCACAGCAGTCTGAGATCAAACTGCAAGGCAGCAGTGAGCCTGGGGGAGGGGGACCTGCCATTGCCAAGGCTTGACTAGGTAAACAAAGCAGCCAGGAAGCTCAAACTGGGTGGAGCCCACCACAGCTCAAGGAGGCCTGCCTGCCTCTGTAGACTCCACCTCTGGGGGCACGGCACAGACAAACAAAAATTCAGCAGGAACCTCTGCAGACTTAAATGTCCCTGTCTGACAGCTTTGAAGAGAGTAGTGGTTCTCCCAGCACGCAGCTGGAGATCTGAGAGCGGACAGACTGCCTCCTAAAGTGGGTCCCTGACCCCCGAGCAGCCTAACGGGGAGGCACCCCCAAGTAGGGACAGACTGACACCTCACTCAGCCAGGTACTCCTCTGAGACAAAACTTCCAGAGGAACTATCAGACAGCTGAATCTGTGGTCTCACGAAAATCCACTGTTTTGCAGCCACCGCTGCTGACACTCAGCCAAACAAGGTCTGGAGTGGACCTCTAGCAAACTCCAACAGACCTGCAGCTGAGGGTCCTGTCTGGTAGAAGGAAAACTAACAAACAGAAAGGACATCCACACCAAAAACCCATCTGTACATCACCATCATCAAAGACTAAAAGTAGATAAAACCACAAAGATGGGGAAAAAACAGAGCAGGAAAACTGGAAACTCTAAAAAGCAGAGCACCTCTCCTCCTCCAAATGAACGCAGTTCCTCACCAGCAAGGGAACAAAACTGGATGGAGAATGACTTTGATGAGTTGAGAGAAGAAGGCTTCAGACGATCAAACTACTCCGAGCTACGGGAGGAAATTCAAAACAATAGCAAAGAAGTTAAAAACTTTGAAAAAAAATTAGATGAATGGATAACTAGAATAAGCAATGGAGAGAAGGGCTTAAAGGAGCTGATGGAGCTGAAAGCCAAGTTTCCAGAACTACGCGAAGATTGCAGAAGCCTCGGGAGCCGATGCGATGAACTGGAAGAAAGGGTATCAGTGATGGAAGATGAAATGAATGAAATGAAGCGAGAAGGGAAGTTTAGAGAAAAAAGAATAAAAAGAAATGAACAAAGCCTCCAAGAAATTTGGGACTATGTGAAAAGACCAAACCTACATCTGATTGGCGTACCTGAAAATGACGGGGAGAATGGAACCAAGTTGGAAAACACTCTGCAAGATATTATCCAAGAGAACTTCCCCAATCTAGCAAGGCAGGCCAACATTCAGATTCAGGAAATACAGAGAACACCACAGAGATACTCCTCGAGAAGAGCAACTCCAAGACACATAATTGTCAGATTCACCAAAGTTGAAATGAAGGAAAAAATGTTAAGGGCAGCCAGAGAGAAAGGTTGGGTTACCCACAAAGGGAAGCCCATCAGACTAACAGCTGATCTCTCGGCAGAAACTCTACAAGCCAGAAGAGACTGGGGACCGATATTCAACATTCTTAAAGAAAATAATTTTCAACCCAGAATTTCATATCCAGCCAAACTAAGCTTCATAAGTGAAGGAGAAATAAAATACTTTACAGACAAGCAAATGCTGAGTGATTTTGTCACCACCAGGCCTGCCCTAAAAGAGCTCCTGAAGGAAGCACTAAACATGGAAAGGAACAACCGGTACCAGACACTGCAAAAACATGCCAAATTGTAAAGACCATCGAGGCTAGGAAGAAACTGAATCAACTAACGAGCAAAATAACCAACTAACATCATAATGACAGGATCAGTTTCACACATAACAATATTATCTTTAAATGTAAATGGGCTAAATGCTCCAATTAAAAGACACAGACTGGCAAATTGGATAAGGAGTCAAGACTCATCAGTGTGCTGTATTCAGGAAACCCATCTCATGTGCAGAGACACACATAGACTCAAAATAAAGGGATGGAGGAAGATCTACCAAGCAAATGGAAAACAAAAAAAGGCAGGGGTTGCAATCCTAGTCTCTGATAAAATAGACTTTAAACCAACAAAGATCAAAAGAGACAAAGAAGGCCATTACATAATGGTAAAGGGATCAATTCAACAAGAAGAGCTAACTATCCTAAATATATATGCACCCAACACAGGAGCACCCAGATTCATAAAGCATGTCCTCAGTGACCTACAAAGGGACTTAAACTCCCACACAATAATAATGGGAGATTTTAACACCCCACTGTCAACATTAGAAAGATCAACGAGACAGAAAGTTAACAAGGATATCCAGGAATTGAACTCAACTCTGCACCAAGTGGACCTAATAGACATCTACAGAACTCTCCACCCCAAATCAACAGAATATACATTTTTTTCAGCACCACACCACACCTATTCCAAAATTGACCACATAGTTGGAAATAAAGCTCTCCTCAGCAAATGTAAAAGAACAGAAATTATAACAAACTATCTCTCAGACCACAGTGCAATCAAACTAGAACTCAGGATTAAGAAACTCACTCAAAACCGCTCAATTACATGGAAACTGAACAACCTGCTCCTGAATGACTACTGGGTACATAATGAAATGAAGGCAGAAATAAAGATGTTCTTTGAAACCAACGAGAACAAAGACACAACATACCAGAATCTCTGGGACACATTCAAAGCAGTGTGTAGAGGGAAATTTATAGCACTAAATGCCCACAAGAGAAAGCAGGAAAGATCCAAAATTGTCACCCTAACATCACAATTAAAAGAACTAGAAAAGCAAGAGCAAACACATTCAAAAGCTAGCAGAAGGCTAGAAATAACTAAAATCAGAGCAGAACTGAAGGAAATAGAGACACAAAAAACCCTTCAAAAAATTAATGAATCCAGGAGCTGGTTTTTTGAAAAGATCAACAAAATTGATAGACCGCTAGCAAGACTAATAAAGAAGAAAAGAGAGAAGAATCAAATAGATGCAATAAAAAATGAAAAAGGGGATATCACTACCAATCCCACAGAAATACAATCTACCATCAGAGAATACTACAAACACCTCTATGCAAATAAACTAGAAAATCTAGAAGAAATGGATAAATTCCTCGACAAATACACCCTCCCAAGACTAAACCAGGAAGAAGTTGAATCTCTGAATAGACCATCTCATTACTGGGTATATACCCAAAGGACTATAAATCATGCTGCTATAAAGACACATGCACACGTATGTTTATTGCGGCACTATTCACAATAGCAAAGACTTGGAACCAACCCAAATGTCCAACAACAATAGACTGGATTAAGAAAATGTGGCACATATACACCATGGAATACTATGCAGCCATAAAAAATGATGAGTTCATGTCCTTTGTAGGGACATGGATGAAACTGGAAAACATCATTCTCAGTAAACTATTGCAAGGACAAAGAACCAAACACTGCATGTTCTCACTCATAGGTGGGAATTGAACAATGAGAACTCATGGACACAGGAAGGGGAACATCACACTCCAGGGACTGTTGTGGGTTGGGGGGAGGGGGAGAGGGACAGCATTAGGAGATATACCTAATGCTAAATGTCGAGTTAATGGGTGCAGCAAACCAACACAGCACATGGATACATATGTAACAAACCTGCACATTGTGCACATGTACCCTAAAACCTAAAGTATAATAATAAAATAAAATAAAATAAAATAAAGAAAGATAAATAAATTGAGAATTAAAATTAAAAAAAAAAAGATTTCGTAATATACGGGGCATCAGGCAGAGTCCTCTGAAGAAAACTTCCTCAGTAGTGGGGCTAAATTAAACTGCAACTACAGGCTACTGTCAGCTAATCTTAACACAGATTAAAAGCAAATATTGAAAAAGATCAACCCGAGAGATATCTATAGAATTTGTACTACAAGAAACATCAAAGGATGTCCTTCAAGCAGAAGGAAAACAATATCAAATGGCAATCTAGATCTCTGCACAGAAAAAGTGCAACAAAGAGAAAATATGTTGGAAAAATATAAAAGATTTTTCCTCATCTTTAAAGATTACTTAAAAAGACAGTCGAGTGTTTAGAGAAAAATAATAGCAAAGTATAAGGTTTATGTCACTTGCAGAATTAAATATCACTAAAGAACACACACAATAAGGCAGAAAATAGTTTACTATTGTATAATTCTTAGATTATGTATAGTGATCTATTACTTGAAGTAGATTGTGATTAAAATATGTATATGGTAGACCCTAGAGAAGCCACTAAAAAGTAATCCAACAGTGAAGACAAAATACTCAAAAAATACTGAATTGATCCCAAAGAAATCAAAGGGCAAAAAGGACAGATGAAGTAAACAGAAAAAAAATATATATCCTGATAGATTTAAACCCAACCATATTGATGACTACATTAAATGTAAATAGTCTAAATCTCCAATTATGATTTAGAGATTATAAGATAACAATCTAACTATATGATTACAAAAACCTACTTAAAAATAAAGGTGTTCACAGGTTACAGGCAGAAGAATGAAGAAACATACTTTGAAGAGTGACTATATCAGCATCAGACAGTAGACTTCAATATAAGGAATATTATTGAAGAGACAAAATGACAGATCAATTCATTAAGAGAATGTAAGCTTAAATGTGTATGAATGCAAGTAATAACAGCTCTAAAACAGATAAAGCAAAAAGTGGTATAATTGAAAGGAAAAACAGACAAATCCACAATTATAGCTGAAGATCTCAAGACTACTCTCTCAGTAATTGATAAGACACAGAACACTTGAACAATACTAACTGCCTATTTGATCCAATTGGCACTTATAGAACATTGTACCTGACAAGAGCAGAATATATATTCAAGTGCAAATGGAACAGTCACTAAAATAGATGACATTCTGGGCCATAAACAAGTCTCAAATTTAAAAGGACTGAAACTATAAAGTCTGTTCTCTGACCTCAAAAGAATTAAACTGAAAATTTTTTTAAAAGTTATGTGGAAAATTACCAAATATTTGGAAACTGACACACTTTTAAATAAACAATGGGTCATACAAAAAATAACAAGGAAGATTAGAAAGTATTTTGAAGAGACTGAAACAACATAAAAATCTGTAGGATGTTACTTGCTTATATTAGAGAAAAAAGGTTTCAAATCAATGATCTAAGGCAGAAGTTGAAAAACTTTTTCTGTAAAGGGCCAAACGGTAAATATTTTAGGCTTTGCAAGCCACATAGTTTCTATCCTAACTATTTAACTCTGCTGTGGCAGTACAAAGGCAGCCATAAACAATACGTAAATGAATGGATACGGCTATGCTCCAAGAAAAATTTACAAAAATAGGCAGCGGGCCAGATTTGGTACATGGAACACAGTTTGCTGACCCCTGTTAGAATATCAGCTCCATAAATGCAGAGAATTTTGTCTGTTTTGTTAACTACTGCATCCCCAAAAACGTTGTCGTTTATATTTAACAGTGCCTGACCCTTAACATATGCCAGATCAATACATGTTGAATGAATTAGCGAATTTAATCCTCAGAACAAGCATGAGTTAAAAATTGTCATTTTACCAATGAATATACTACAACAGTGATATACTACATGATCAATAAGTAAAGAACCAGTATTTAAGCTCAAGTCTGTCTAATTCCAAAGTTTTATGAGCTTTCCACTACATTACACTAATAAGACAAAGGCATTACTAATTGTAAAAGTTTCATACAACCTCATAATGGATTTTCCACCCGTTTTTCTTTTCCTGAGCCTCAGGACCAAATGAACAATACACTAAAGTTAAAACAATATCTAGAGATTTATGCTTATTTCCTCACCTATGTCATAATATATTTAAATATCTATATTTTGGATTAACATTTAGATTACAGTTGATGCAACTAAACAGATTGAATCTTTTTTTTTTTTTTTTTTTTTTTTTTTTTGAGACGGAGTCTCGCTGTCGCCCAGGCTGGAGTGCAGTGGCGCAATCTCGGCTCACTGCAAGCTCCGCCTCCCGGGTTCACGCCATTCTCCTGCCTCAGCCTCCAAGTAGCTGGGACTACAGGCGCCCGCCACCACGCCCGGCTATTTTTTTTTTTTTTGTATTTTTAGTAGAGACGGGGTTTCACCGTGGTCTCGATCTCCTGACCTCGTGATCCGCCCGCCTCGGCCTCCCAAAGTGCTGGGATTACAAGCGTGAGCCACCGCGCCCGGCCAACAGATTGAATCTTGAACACAAACTCCCTTGTAGTTTTATAACCAGGAATACTGGAGACTTAACTTATTTAAAACAGGTAGCATGTCTAGAGAACCCAATCAATTTTATGTGCTCAGACATGTAGCACACAGGAGTATGACATTAATTAGTATTTATTCTTTTCAAATGCACAAAGATGTGAAAAATGTGAGGGAGAAAAGGAAAAAAATAAAAAAACACCAAAAGTGTCCCATTCTTTCTTGCCATAAGAATGCCTCATTCAATCCTCTCCACATAGAGGAGGGCTCTTGGCTCTTGTGCCACTCACGTACTGCAGCCCTGTCCAGTGGGCTGCTATTTTGTGCTTTCAATAACCAGCTCTCATAGCTGACCATACACATCTGCTTCCCTTCATAAGTCAATAATCAATGCCAGCTGTTCTCCAAAAATAGGCATTCAGAAAGCACTAGAGCAGCTCTGAATATAGATTCAGAGAACTGCACATCTTTCCATCATTTATTCGCTTGCCTGGGGTTTTACCATCATCACAATCAGCAGCGAGCTTGAAGGAGTCAACTACTTTTTGTCAAGTTTTCCTCCTTTGGATGCTCAGGGTAGAATTGTTAAAAATCTGTGTACATGAGACCAACACTGCATACAAAGAAGCTATTAAAGGGTAAGACAAATAGCATCCACACCATTTGCTTGCCCTGAAGGCTTAATGTTTATTGTAATCTGATGCTGTAATGATTGATGATGATGTCATGATGCTGAGAACTCATGGCTTCTACAGCCATTGAAAGATTATTAAACTCAGGAAAAAGATAAAAGTAAATGAAAAATGATATAATAAAGCTGAATTTTTCAGCTTCTTGACTGCCAGAACTTGCAATAAAAACATATTTAAATTATATAAGTCAACAAATCTTTGGGACAAATAAAAATAGATTGCTTACTGAAATTACATAAGGAAGGTAAGCTGTATCTTTATCCATAACCAACAAAAGAAAAAAATGTGTCCTCAAAGGGCTTAATTTTGGTGCTTGAATAGGGACTTAGGATAAGCAGGTTGTACTGGCTCCTGTAAAATCATCTCGCTTTTACCAGTGTATTTTAAGGTAAATATTTCCTCTTTAATTTTAAGTAATAAAGCATTACTTAATAGCCACTATTTAGAGAGTGCTTGCAGTGTTCACTTTTCATTTTCTTCTCACTCAATCCTAGCCAAAACATGTGCTTCAGATCACATAATTTGTAAGGGGTAGGGCTGAAATTAAAACCAAACTAAACCTCATGGACTTGATTCTGAAGCTGCCCTGAGTCTCAAACAATGAAAATATACATGGTGCCTCACATACAAAGAAGTTAGGAAATGATTATCAGTTATGAAAGCAACAAAAAAAGGCTAATCAGAAGTAACACTACCAACTTCCATTACCAAAACAGTGGAACCAAACCCAAGAACACTTCTTATGCTTAATTTTTCTCAACTAGATTTGCATGATGTTCCTACAGAACTCCAGAGTTGTTCATCCCACTAGGTCCATTCCTTTGGGAACTCATGAGCTCCAAGTTATATTGAGAAAAGTATAAAGTAATAAACATTTGTATTTTAATCATTCACAGGAATCTTAACAGGATATGTAAAAATATGATATGCATTGGAAAAGCTTTCCTACAATCTAACGACATAGAGTACACTACCACTATGAGAGCTTCCAGCTTTACTACATGCTAAATCATAATATAAACAAATCTTATACTGATATAAAGATGCCCATATTCCCCAAAGGGAAGAAGATATTTAACACATTTCTGCTTCATACCCAGGACCACTGTGCAAACTGATTTCAAAAATCATTAATCCAGAGAAACAGATGTACTTAAAACCCTATTGCTTTTGTTCATAGGACCCAATGCTTCTCTCTTCTTTGCCAGGTATCCGCAACTTCTTTCGTATTTTATTTATTTATTTATTTATTTATTTTTATGAGACAGAGTCTCGCTCTTTTGCCGAGGCTGGAGTGCAGTGGCGCGATTTCTCCTCACTGCAAGCTCCGTCTCCTGGGTTCACGCCATTCTGCTGCCTCAGCCTCTCGAGCAGCTGGGACTACAAGCGCATGCCACCACGCCCGGCTAATTTTTTGTATTTTTTAGTAGAGACAGGGTTTCACCATGTTAGCCAGGATGGTCTCGATCTCCTGACCTCATGATCCACCCGCCTAGGCCTCCCAAAGTGCTGGGATTACAGGCGTAAGCCACCGCGCCCGGCCCGCAACTTCTTATAAGAACAATAACCTATTTACCAGGTACTATGTGTCAAGCTCTGTGCTATGTACTTTGTATGCATTGTCACATGTATTCCTTCATATAGTCCTATAAAGTAGGTACTATTATATGATTACCATTTTACAGATGAGGAAAAATAGGAAATTAGCTCAAGTTACACTGCCAGCAAGTGTCAGAAATAAGACTTTAATCCAGGACTATCTCACTACAGGGCCCTGCTCTTACCTACTAAGGTAAGAGAACAAAATGAGACCCCTAAAATTATCTGGTCTCAAACCCTCACTTTATAGATGAGGGCAAATTAACCCAAAGACCATAAGTGAAATGTTCAACATCACACCTTGATTACTGGTAGAGTCAGTGCTAAAACCCAGGGCTTGCTTTCCTATACTCACTCTACTACCCCATATGGCCGTTTTCTAAAATTTGAAAACAGAAATACATTTCAATATCCTACACAAGTATTTCCATAAACTTTCTATCTGACTCACTGTACCATGCTCAGGAGACCTTCCCTGATTTTTTTGAAGCAATCAAAAGCTGCTCACCCTTGTAACTATGGCTGATTCTGAAAGATCAATATTTTTACAACTAAACTAACAATATAACCCACAATTTGCTAAGAGTTCTTATTATGATGGCTCAATGATGTTTTTCTCTTACATTTTAAAATGAGGTGAGTTGTAATCAATCTTTAATATGCTGGTTCTCAAACCTGGTCACATATTAGAACCACCTGAGTTGCTTTGAATGACCCAGTGTCCAGGCTACATCCCAGATTAATTAAATTAGAGACTACCTGGGCTGGAACCCAAGCATCAAAATTTCTTAAAACTCTGAGGTATTCTAATACACCACCAAGTTTGAAAACTAGGGCTTAAATAATTATTAAAACTTAAACATAACATTTCAGGTGGCATTAGATCAAATGAGCTAGACTAACATGATCTCTAGATCAAATGAGCTAGACTAACATGATCTCTAGATCAAATGAGCTAGACTAACATGATCTCTAACATTGTTATCAACTACATTAATCCACCTTCCTCAAAAAATTATTAGAAAACAAATTTAAGAGATTTCAAGAAAACTGTCCTATCATAGACCACCAGCCTCAGTTATTTGACAAGATTCTTCTTAGCTGGTTCTATAGAGAAACATATGGAAATCCTTAAATATACACACAAAGAGCAACCAGGCTACCAGCCAAAATGAGCTCATAATCATAAACATACCCATTGTTGTTTCCATGCACGTACTTGGGAAGCAACATCCTGGTCTATAATGAACTACACTCATGAATTAAGTCAGTGATAACAGTCCTCTTTCCAGAGCTAATTCTAAGAGGTTTCTTCCTTGATTTAGGTCACTATTAAATGACAACTGTGCATTTCAAATTAAATGACAACTGTGCATTTCACAAGGATATTAAACTCTCACAGGTTTTGAATTCCATAGTAGAGGACACTGATTATTTATGGGGTCACATGACCAATCAAGATGATTTCAATCACTGATTAATAGAATTAACAATTAACAATGTTAATTAACAATTAACACTAACAAACTTGTTAATTGTTCTTCCTAGTTTAAAACTTCAGTTATGGTAATATTTGTATTTCTTACTTTCAGAGTATAATTAGCCCTTTTTCTGTTTTTTAAGTCTTCTCTAACTTGGTTTCTTCTAAGGAAGATGTTTCGGCTCTGACCTTGCCTACTTTTAGTCCCAACTGCATAGTAAATTGGCAAAGCTGAATAATTCTCAGTGCTTACTTAATTAAAATTTGATTCTAGTAAGAAATATATATTAAAATATTTCATTTTTAAAGAATCTTGATCTCATGGCCCTTTTTCTTAGTATTTAAAAAATAATTATTCTGATCCAAACATAATTCAGAATAAAAAATGTCTACTTACAGGTATCATCCAGTTAGCCAGGTCACCATATTTGGAAACCTGCATCGCTCCTAGCATTGTCAGATCGACATGTCCCCTGAGAAAGAGGAAGAATAAAGTGAACCTCACAAGCTTTTGTCCCCTTTGCTTGAACTTGTCAGCAATTAGAATAACTTCATACCACCAAAATACACTTGCTTCCCCCCACACACAACTGATTTCCTAATAGATCAGCTCCATGCTGACAGAGAAATAATCACTAAAAAATCTTTTTTCAAAAAAAGTTACAGTATACATTGTCTCAGTAACAAACTATGAACAGGTGTACACAGGAAGATTGTTTCCTTCAGTGAGGCAGAATGTGACTATTTGAACACAAACACTAGCTAGAAAGTGAACACAATTTGAAGAAAATGTTAGAATCCTCAGAAAGCACCTTAGAAATGTTTATTTCAGTCTGGTTGGCACAAAGACATGGATTCCATTTTGGGGGTTATTTTCCTAACAGTGGGCTGGATATTCAATGCCCAACATTCGATGTGAATAATTTCACATCTTGCAGCCGAACAAACTCTGACAGTTTTCTGGCTGGGAAATGTGGCTGTGTTTCAGAGCCTTGCTAACACACTCAGAGGATGACTCAGCCCATTCCATACTGTGTGAAACATGAGGGGCTCTGTTATTACGTACCCTCTAATCATTGCAAATGATTCATCGCTGGAGAAAAAAGAGGCTCCTGGAAGAATAGTAACTGTTTCCTTGCCTAAACACACACACACACAAAAGAAAGAAAAGGCTATTAGATTTCTAAGAGTATCATGGTGAACAGAGATCCATATCTTCTCCATTCCCAAAAGAACTTAAGCTCCCTTTACCAGAATGCAGTGACATAGCAGGTGGGTGAACACAGTAGGAACATTTTGTGGTGGAAAGCATTTTGTCACTGACATTGCTCTCGCCTTTGCATGATGATAATGAAAAGCAGACCACTTTTAGTTTTCTTATTGTTTGGAAATTCTCTACAGCAGCAGTCCCCTTTTTGGCACCTCAGACCGGTTTCATGGAAGACAATTTTTCCACGGACGGGGGGATGGGGATGGTTTCAGGATGAAACTGTTGTTCCACATCAGCTTATCAAGCATTAGGTTATCATAAGGAATGGGCAACCTAGATCCCTCATATGCACAATTTACAATGGGTTCAGTTGGGCTCCTATCAGAATCTAATGCTGCTGCTGATTTGAGAGAAGGCCAAGCTTAGCTGGTAATGCTCGTTCCCTCGCCCGCTGCTCACCTCCTGCTGTGCAGCCTGGTTCCTAACAGGCCATGGACCAGTACTGGTCCACGGCCCAGGGGTTAGGGATCCCTGTTCTACAGGAAATGCACCCCTCTATTGTCTATACCTCTCCAGCCTCTCACCATCCCCATTCCCTTCACAATCCGCTGCTAAATACTACTTAGGAATGAGGAGGAAGGAAGTTCTGGGGTAACACCTGTCAAAATCTAATGCTACTGTAAGTCACTGAGACAGAGAGACTGTGGAATCAACATGAACATAAGAAGGAATGCAATTTTGAAGGGAATGACACAGGAGATGCACCGCAGTTTCTTTTTTTAATCAACAAATAACTTCAGTGATAAGAAGAATAACTTCTGAGACTCTGATGTACAGCATATAGTATTAACTATAGTTAACACTATACTATATAATTGAAATTTGCTAGGAAAGTAGATCTTAAGAGTTCTCACTACAAAAAAGGTAACTATGTGAGGTGATGGATGTGATAATGATTGTGGTAATCATTTCACAATGTATATGTATATCAAATCATCACGTTACACGTCTTAAATATAAACAATTTTTATTGGTTAAGTGTATCTCAGTGAAGCTGGGGAGAAATAAAAATAAAACTAGAAAACACATATAGAAAAAAAGGACCCACCTAATTCCTTAATTTCATTTGGCCTGAACTCTAGACTTTTCATCTCTCTCTCCTTTTCTTTCTTTTTCTGACTCATCTGTACTCTCTTGCCCCATAGGTTTCTATTAAAACCACAGGATTTTCATAAAATCAGGGAATAACATGGTAATACTGGCCAATGTATTTAAGGTTAACTTCCAAGAAGTCCCCTTGGAAGGACATCTCCCAAGACTTACATCTCATAATGAAGTTCAGAGCTGGAAAAGATTTTCAAGGTCATCTACTCCCCATAGAACTAATAAAATCACCTGACTCATATCTAAGCTGCTCCCATCTTG
Organism: Hylobates moloch; assembly: GCF_009828535.3. NCBI lineage: Eukaryota > Metazoa > Chordata > Mammalia > Primates > Hylobatidae > Hylobates > Hylobates moloch. Next base: position 38,087,638 of record NW_026652292.1, read on the forward strand.
TGATCTATTTCCTCTCTATTCAGGAGCTTCAGGGGCCTGGGAATAGCTTCTGGTCTCAATCAGGAAGGTGCTCACATAGAACTGTGCCAAAGATAAGTCACCTGTTTTGAGAACACCCTGTGCATGGCCCCAGTATAACAGGGCAGACAAAAAGAAAGAGAAGCAAAATAGGGAATATCTCCCATAAACAAAAGGACCACAAGCAGTCTGAATATCCCTAGCTGTGCAACACAATTATATCCTCAGATTCTCAAGTCTTTCCTGAAAGCTAACTTTTCCATCAATATCCCCCTCCATTCAAACTTGAGTATGGAGAAAGAGTCAGCTTATTTATAAATATATAAATACATAAATACTTCATCTTGATATAAATATATATCTCTCGAGGGAGTTTTATTCCAAATGATAGAAATATTTTCATATCTTTTAAAGTACCACAAAACTGAAAAGTTTTGAAAATACTTCCTGGTATGGTTAGCAGGGGCTTTTAAACAGCATGTAAGACTTAGTGGATTAAATTAGATAATGCATGCAAAGTCCTTACTCTAACTTGCCTGGCACAGAGAAAGGGCTTTATAAACGCCGTCTTTTATTACTGCCATTTTTGTTATTCCTCTCTCCAAAGCTACTTATAAAAGAGACAATGCCATTGCCCCTCTAGGGATAAATGCCACAGGACCAAGTAATTGGCTTATATGGTGGGGTTGTACGGCCAGCCTATGTGAGCTCTAGGTTTTAAGACAGGCATAACACAACTAAACCTTATTCTAGACACAATGTCTACAACCTGCAAATTCAGATCCTCATCAGTCCTGTGGGAAGTCAAGGAGGAGGAATTTGTGGGACAAAAAGGAAGAAAAACATTAAAAATTCCAGTTCTTTGTTTTTTAGGGGTTAAATAACACTGACTTCCAAAAGACAATCTGCACTGGCTGATAATACATAGAAGGCATATTTACCATGTTATAGGAAACTGAAATCAATGGGAAGAGCTTTGGATCTCCCTATATTATTTGTGAAGCATAGTTTTATCAAAGAGCCCAGAAAACAACTCTCTTGAAAAATCATTATCAAGGCCTCTGCTAATGCATTACAGCATCTTAAAAATTACATTCTTTTGAAGCAAGGTTAATTTTCAGCATTTTTAAACATCCAATATCTAAACAAAAATAAGTATCCTAAAGTCGAATCCATGATTTTCACGTACATTGTCCAAGTTTGGTCAAGAAAATTCGTAACTAAAGGCAATCAACATAAAGAGGGCTTTCTTATTTGGCTATTCCTGATTGATTTCTGTCTCCTCCAATTTTTCTTTATGTATATCTGAATTTTTCATATTTGGGCAATAGAGTTATCAATTTCATGGTCACTGAGTCCTTTGGCTCATGATTTAACAGGTCATCCACACAATAGTAAATGCCTACTATATGCCTTAAACAGTGTTATAAACCAAATTTGGGTGATCGAAACTAGTGGTTTGCAAACTTTAACATTCATCAGAATCACATGGAAGATGTATGAAATGCAGAGTTTCTAATTCAGTAGGTGTGTGGTGAGGTCAGAGAATTTCATTTCTAAAACATCTCCAGTGATGCTGATGCTATGGGTCTGGGGACCACACTTAGACCACACTGCCCTAAGCAAAAGGAACTTACTATACAGCAAGAGAGATAAACAAATAATTACAAGGCAAAATGTGATATGCTTCTCAGAGAGATGCTAGATATGTTGTGAGTTTAGGGGAAGGGCATTTCTGAGCTACAGTAGGATTTGGAGAAGAAAAATGAGCTGGAACTTGAAGGATAGGCATAATAAATGTTGGTAGAAAGTTATCAGTAAGGAGATGGGGATAAAAATGGAATGGAGCAGAACAAAATCTCATGAAAGACACACCAAGAGCAAGGACATGCAAAGAAGAGTATGAGCCATAATCAGAAAACACCCAGCAGTCCAGAATGGGTACACAAAAGTATCCTTGAAGGGTACAGCAAGACAGAAAGCCATAATGGTTGGTTGCAACCACTACAGAGATCTGGAATGCCATGTTATCTGTACTTTAGACTGCAGGCCTGTGATTCTTCAGATGTGATACATATACCTCTAGAGCAGAGTTTCTCCTGCTTGGCACTATTGAGCATTGGGGCTGGTTAACTCTTGGGGATAGGGAGACTGTCCTGGTTGCTGTGGGATGTTTATCAGCATCCCTGGCCTCTACCTACTAGATGTTACTCCCCCAGGTGTGACAATCAAAAATGTCCTGAGACATTGCCAAATGTCTCTGGGGGCAAAATCAGACCCCATCACATTGAAAACCACTAGTGTAGAGAGGACATGGCAGGGGGCCGGGGATATTAAACATGGTGATTCTTTCTAAAGCAACTTTAATCAAAAGTTAAGTCATTTAAAATACTGTATATTAAAATAAGAAAACATTAAGAAATGAAGAATGCAAAATGCACAATACAGAAGCAAAAATATAAGACTTAGAAATTTCACAACTGCATTGGGTTACTCTAGGTTAGAGCCCAGATCTTGATGGGACCTCTGGGACGTTCCTAGCACTGCTGTCTGCACCTCTGTGCAAGTCAGGTCATCAGCAGATATAACTCAGTGTATAGAGAAAAAGGCCAGGGGTCACAAGCAGGAGACTGGGTATGAACTCAGTCCCTAGCAATGTTATCTTGAACCCATCACTTCAATTTTCTGAACCTCAGTTTCCCAATTTGTATAACAAGGTTTCATTTGAGGTTCCAATGGTATAATACACGTGAAAAAGTATGCCGTAAGCCATATAAAACTATACAACTGGTAGTTCATTTTTACATAACCTTACGAGACTTTTTAAAAAGAGATCTATTATTATTTTGAATTTTTAATATACCAATTATATCCAGAAACATAACTCTTTGTATTCAAAGAGATTTCCATAAAATACTTTCAAACTAACACAAATAATGGGTTGATCTTCCAGGTAATTTTGGGAATTGAGGAAACCACCAATTTATATTTTAGGCTCTCCAGCTTAAAGTATTTCCTAATTTAAAATCAAAAGTATGAAAGTATCAAAAATCCCAAAAAGGACTTTGAAAAAGTTATAATATTATTAAACTGACTTGCAGCTTAGCTTCCCATAAGCAATGAATTCCTGTTTTGTAAAGTAGTTTATAAATGTGGCACTTCATGTGTTGAAGTTGAAATATAAAATTGGTAGAAATATAAAATTGGTGGCTTCATTTGGACTGAGCTACTTCTAAGCTCTATGGAATCAGAAACACCTACTGTCCAACCACATTAAAAAAGTTAACAACTTTTCCAAGGAAAGTGGGTTTTATAAACTGAAGCCTGAAATTTGGAACATGCAGTTATTCATTTTGCAAATAACTCACTAACATCATAAATTAATTAAACCAAGCAGCAAATATTTTCACAGATCAATGAGCTATTGCTAAAGGGTACAGTACAATTAAATTACAGCCTTGGTTAAATGTCATTGCTTTATCACAGTAGGCCTTTCAGAATTGAGTCGTGTTAACTAATTCAACTATTCAACCAGAAGCTGTTTCACTTCCAAAAATTCTAAGTATCAAACATCAACTCTACTTGGCAGCTGGCCTTTATGTTCAGCTCATATTACCTGTATTCTGAAATTTATACATACTATTTTTGAATCCAAAGTAAGAATAATAGTTTTGTGGGGGCAGAATGAATAAAAGAAGGATACAGAAAATCACGCTAGAACCTAAAAATTAGCTTCTTATGGGCAGCTGCACTCCAGGGATGATATACGGCTCCAAAGTGGTGGCAGTGTTGCCTCAAGCATAGGCCGTGAAGATGGCCAAAAGACCTGACCTGTTCTTCCTCCTCTAGGCTGTTGATATATGAGGCTACATCTCAGTCAAAGAAAAGGCTAATAATAAAAGGCAAAGCATATGCCTGTAAGAACAAAGGAGAAGACAAGGCTCTAGTCCCCAGTTCAACAAAACTACATTTATTACATTACTAGATCATACTTACCAGCAGAGAACCTCCTTAAGAACCTCTCTTGCTCCAGTGAGAACTAGAAAATAGGAAGCATCACCACCAACAAAAACCCCAGTGTACCAGATCTTTTCTTTTTGCTGCTATGGATTCACTCCCACCCTTCTCTATCCTGAGAAGGCTGACCTACTTTGACTTGAGATTCGCCAGTGGGAGGCGCAGGCAGGCGACCCAGCAGAGGACACCCTCCACCCAACCAGGTTGCTGTGATTTGACTGAGTTCCTCTACCAAAGGCCACAGTTCCTACTAAGTGGCCAGTTCCTCTACCAAAGGCGACAGCTCCATTATGTGGTAGAGGAACTCAGTCAAATCACAGCAACCTGCTCCATAAAGCCCAGAGGTGATAACTCCCTGTGGAATTTTACCATCCTTTCTTGGTCTCTTTTAAACCTGTCCATGCCCTTGTAAATTGTCCCTTCCTCTAACTCTCAATTACCCCATATAAGAGTGCTCTCTATTCACAGGCAGGACCCTGATTGATTGATCCATCAAAGCTCTTCCATTAAATGTGCCTTCATCTGCATTTCCTCCTTTATCTTGGTCATTCCTGAATGAGGCGAGACCTCAAAAAAACTTATCTCTCCCCCTCAACAATGAATACCATGGAGTGCTCTCCAGGAAAAGACAAAGAATTCAGTCCAAACTCTTATTATTTAGCACAAAATTAACAGCAAAGGGAAGGGCTAGAAATAAGTGAGCTTACCTGCATTGATGAGATCTGCATCAGCTTCATGTTGTCGTGGATATGGACCCTGTCAAATACAACACACATTCAATTAGTAAATGAAGATTCTCACTGAATCACATATTAGAACTGTAATATAAATAACTTCCCTAAAAACCCTAGAAATTTATCATCTGAAGACTTGAGGTAAACTTTTGAAAAATAATTCGTTTGTGTCCATGGCTCTGTTTCTTATGTTAGTCTTTTCTATACTAAAGTTGTGATTGGGCAAATGAAAAATATTTTCTAAAAATTACCAGTTAGAATGAAATGCTATACTATTAGAAATACAAGTCCATAAAACAAAAAGTAATTATTTAGTCCCTACTATGAAAATGTATTAGAAATATAGGTCGGTAAAACTAAGGTAGGCCAGGGCAATGGCTCATGCCTGTAATCTCAGCACTTTGGGAGGCTGAGGCGGGAGGATCACTTGAGGCCAATTCAAAACCAGGCTGGCCAACATAGTGACACCCCATTCTCTTAAAAATATAAAAATCAAAGAAGAAAAATGTAGTACTTACTATGCAGCCAATGTTATTCAAAAACTTTTCTGTGAGGATTAATTAATACAAACTACATCACATTATTTGGCTAGAAGGACCTGGAGAGGCAAACTTTTAGCTTTCTGATTTGTAAAATGTAGGCCTGAATTTGGGTTTCTAATCTTGCTCCTCACTACATCTAAGTTTTGATATACTTATGTCCTTATGTTCCTTTTGCACAGCTACTCTCAGTAAAGTTTTTAAATTTTTCCATATGTTTTTATAACGTAACTCTATTTAAATAGGGCAAGTAGTTTAAGAATATCACATATATTCGATGAAAAGGGAGGAAACTATAAAAAAATAAAAAGGCATAAGATATAAGATGAAGCCAGAAATTAAGAAACATTGGCTGTGAAATTTTTACATACTTTCTAGACAGGGACAAAAAATTTATCCTTTAAACTGAAGTGGCAACTAATGTTCAGAACTATGTAAATTTTCCTTTAAACATTGGCCATGGATAATCCACACATTTATTTCCCTTTTCTCCAAAACTAGGAATTTGATCACTCTAGATCTCTAAGGCACCTTAAAAATGCAAGTCTTTAACTTCCACATGAATCTGCTTTTATCCAAATATATAAAGATCATTTTTGAGTCTTTGAAAATGTCACGATTATTGCCTCAATCAGTATCAACTATATGCTCAGGATCATTATTTATTTTGAATTGTGAATATGTTTTCCATATGCATAATTTCTATTGCATTAACAGTTATGATCTACTGAGAAATAAAAGATTATGAATAGGCAAACCAAATCCCTGCCATTGTTAATTAAATTAAAATGTCATACAGGAAGCAAAAAATATATGATTTTATTATAATAATGAAAAAATATGGCCTAACTAAGAAAACTGAGCTCATCTGGACGCTTAATCTTAAGAAAGAAAAAAAATTAACCTTTTGGACAATAGAACCTCAAAAGGAGAATGAGATGAGAACTTCTATAGCTTTTTGAGGCAATCAACTCAAATAATGTCCCTGTCCTAAAGTAGAAACCTTACTCTTCAGTTTCTCACTCTGAGGCTTACTTAATTTTATTTAACATAGAACTATTGACAACCTTCATTATCTTGTCCAACAACAGAAGGATGAGAAATAGTTTACACAGGAAATCATGAGGTCTCTCTGAATCAGGTTCCACATGGGAGGTGCAGTCAGAAAGCCAGAGTCAGGAACGTACCATCTACTACATAAAATACAATACTACATTGCTCACATTTTAAGGGAAAAATTAAATATTTTATCATGATAAAAAGAAAAATAAGGTTGGGCGCTTTATGCAACAACTCAGATTTCATTATGTGTGACGGATCCACTAAAATCTCAGGTTTTAGCATTATAAAATTTATCCATGTAACCAAAAATCACTTGTACCCTAAAAGCTATTGAAAAAAAAATTTAATAAAAAATTTCACAACATGAAATATCTCATTCTTCATTAAGACTGGATTTTAAAAAACAAATTTTCATCTTACCAAACCCAGGACTCCATTTTCACTTTGAAGATGAACAGTTATATTTGGGCTGATAAAGTTGCTGGCCAGGAGAGGGATTCCTATGCCCAAATTAGCTGGAAAAAAAAGATGTTAAGGTCCAGCATATAAAAGGTAGAGAAGTTATACCATAAATCTTCTACATATATAGATCTGAATGGAAGCTTTATTTAAAGGTGGCTTACTCTGAATGTAATAAATAAATATATTCTCCAATCACCCATGGGGTATTATTTTATAATTTTTCAAAAAAAAAGTCTCTAATTAGTCAGCGTTTTCAATAACATTAATATGCTTTCCCACCAATATCAAAGTAGTGGCCTCAGAAGCTAGCCATTTGTTACATTTTAACAAAAATGTAAGCACATTTTCATTAAGGTGCTCTGCAAATTTGGGCTGATATATTATGACTGATTATTAAACACAGCTTGACTTTTAAAGAATGATTTTCACTATTCAAAACTCCTGCCAAAAGTAAAGATCATTTTTTATCACCTTTATTGATAAATGGAGTTATCGTTTTTAAATTTTAAAAAAGTTTTCTGACAATACCAAAATTTGTGCCTAAAAGTATATCAGATCCTTTGGGTCTCTATGGTAACATTCATTGGTAACTGAATTTTCTATGTGACATAAAAAGAAAAGTGGGGAGGAAATTAAATTTCAGCAAATACAATTGAGCTCATCTATAAAGTAGCTGTTGTTAAGGCATCAAAGAGTTAAATGAGATTGTTGAATTTTCTTCCTTAAATGATCAAAACAGGAGTGATGATGATTACTACTCAATGGTGTGGGTTCAGTCCTGCCTATCAACATAGGCAGGCTGATCAGATCAAAGATACTCACACTGCCTGGAACTACTGCCCACTACTGTCCACTACCACTACACAACAAATACCTCACCAGAACTAGTACAAAGAATGATGGCACTCTGATGAGATTCTAACAGTGAAATCTTCATAAATCAAGGCCAGAGGAGGTTTATATATGGTGCCATATTATAAACTACAAAAGTCAGCAGTACAACTCAATGACCTGGATCACTTCTTGTGGATATAGTAAATGTATGAAGCTATGATTATAGCTACTTGGTTTACCTCTAGTGTTCTATCACAGTCTAGTATAATTTGTAATTTATTTCTCAATAATGCACAGAACACACTGGGATACTAATTCCATTATGAGCAGGTATTTTTAGGACAGAGCAACCCAAATTACAAGTCTGGTACCTCAACTCTTTCATCATATTCTAGCATTCTCTCAGTTCTTTAATATTTTAAAGTCAAACACCAGGGAGGAAAAAAGTCTATGTATTTTGGGTTGAAAAAAAGTAGGAGATATGGAAAGACCATTTACATAAACTGACTTGCAAATATTTTTCACAGGCAATACAATAACTGAATAAAGAACACCTGAAATCAGTGTTTAAGTATCAATGGTAAGTCACGGTAAGACGGGTTGAGAAGAAAGTCCAGTGATCAACTTTCACCTACTAACTCAACTTAGTTGACACCACACCTTGCTGATACAAGAGCAGGAAGAGCAGCAACATGCTATTCTTTTCCCCTGTGTGAGTTTGCACCATAACACAAGGTGTAAACTGAAAAATGAACAAAAATGAGGTAGAGGTAAAAAGAAAGGGGAAAAGGAAAAGTTCTCCCAGTCAAGATCACAGTCTGGAAGACTGACATTCATGGACTAGGGAAGCTCACAGAATGGAGACATTTGTCATGTCTCTCATTCTTTCTGTCCTAGGTCTTTAAGTATGGCTTCACTGTATCCACCATTCAACAAACATGCATTTTATTATATGCTACCTGTATTTGTATGTGTTATTTGTATTATATAATTCAATGTCTACTATAGTGAAAACTAGCAAAATGGTGAACAGACTTGTTATTTAAATTTATTCAAAATCCAAATATTAATTGCATTAATTATGTCTACTCTACCTCTTTTTTTGACAAAGTATCTAAAGCAGAATTTGAATCATTTGTTGAATACCCTCTTAAAATATTAGATATAAAAGGGTACTCACAGGATCTTTGTCAAGAGAATAAAAGGGTTGTTAAGAAGTTGGATCTTTCAATGAGTATGCAAATGTCAGGACAGACAGAAAGTAAATAGCACTGGTTATCACTAGGAATTCTGAGATTTGAAAACACTCATCTTGGGTAATCTCTTTTCCCAATAATCTCCCATTAAATGCAAGTTGTACTGAAATCTAATGGGTATTAGAAAATAGCTAAGCAAATTATTAATTGCCATTTTGTTTCAAGAAGGCAAAGAGATATCTGTCATATATCTTGACATCTTTGGATTATATGCCACATTTTGTATTAAAAAAAAAATTGATTACCTTAAAAGTTACCATAGACTAGAGACGACTCACTATGCAAGAGGTCTAATAGCCTGATCAATATGGGAAAAGCAAAGGCTATGTCTTTGCCCAGGCTCAGAAGGATAAAGGATACCATACATGCCATCCTCAAACTCAAGAGCGGCCCTCTTGATGATTCGTTCCCTTACGTCATCTCCAGGTTTGGCAGATTTGGCTTCCCCATCTCCCTCTTTCCGGATTGATAAACGCTTTAAGTTAAACAGAAATAAATTATTCGTGGTTGAAGGCATGCTTTGTATTTTATCACTGCTGAAATAAATTTTACTGGAAAAAAAGATGAGCTCTCTCCCATTATTATGAGACAAATCTGCAATATACCAGATACTTAAAAAATACTATGGGTGATATTTGATGGTAGAAATAATTATTTAGGAACTAAATGAAAGTGGTCAGATTTGTTTAAAGAGGAAGATACGCTGTTCAGTCTGTTTGAAGCAAATAATCTGTTACTACTTCTGTTATTCTTCCAACTAAATTCTCCTCTGGTGCTCAGGGATTGGCCAGAAGAACGAAAGAGGAACGGACTTTGGGAATGTGTTTTTCAGGGCTGTCAGAATGTGTTTACCAGGTGTTGCTGCTGTCAATTGCCTGTTTCCACTTGCAAAGTCCAGACTACTTTTACCACAAAATGCATCACAGGAATCATAGAAATACCCAGAAACCAGCCAGGAAACTGTTTCCTCTATTAAGTCTCTTTGACACAAACTCTGGCTTGTGTTTGCAAAAGTCCCATCCTTTCTTCCTAGGCCCCTGACACTGGTTTTGTATTATAAAATGTCTTCCTGTTTGATATCTACAAGGTAGTGGTATCTCTAGCACCCTACTGTATGTCTATTCTGTTGCTGATCCCTAGACACTTCTGAATCATGATAGTAATTCTGGCAGGGTGGCCATTGTCTACTCTCACTGGCTGATGATTTAGATATGTGTCCCCTCCAAATCTCAGGTTGAAATATACTTTCCAATGTTGGAGGTGTGGCCTAGTGGGAAGTGTTGGATCATGGATGCAGATCCCTTAAGAATTGGCTTAGTGCCATCCCCTTGGAAATGCAGGAGTTCTCCCTCTGTTAGTTTACACACGAGCTGGTTGTCTAAAGGAGACTGGCACCTTCTCTCTCTCTCACCATGTGACATGCCTGCTTCCCCTTTTCCTTCTGCTCTGAGTAAAAGTTTCCTGAGGTCCTGACCAGAAGCAGATGCTGGTGCCATGCTTCACTTATAGCCCACGGAAGTGTGAGCCAAATAAACTTCTTTATAAATTACCCAGTCTCAGGTATTCCTTTACAGCAATGCAAAAGGGACTAACACACTGGCCTTAGAATACCTTCAGTGCTCCTGGTACCTATACTCCTTGCCACAATCTCATACTCACCAGCTATCCACAGCCCGAAGCTAATTAGAATGACATTCTGCACTCTAGAAAAGTGCAAAGCACCTTCAAGACAGACAATTCTGAACAATCGAACATTAAGATAAGACTACAGCAAGGATAAAACCACCAAAGACATGATTATTCTTATCTCCCCTCTAAGACAGCCAGAAAAACTATACATCATAAATTAGGACAGTAGAAGCCTGGTAGACAGAGCCTAGAGAATCTCATGGCATGGTGATACGTATCTTGTGATGACAAGGCACTGTCAGGCTGCACAGAGGCATAGACCATCATATCCCCATTATGATAGACACATGAGAAGCTCTTACTAAGATCCAAAACCAGACTTTCTGCTCAGCTCTAGTTCCCCATCATCTGGAATGGCCCCAGGGATGCATTATCTCTGTAACTGGATCCATGAATACTGACAAAGCAGCTAAGTCAATTACCTCAATTCTTTTCTCATATTTTTCTCCCTTTATAAGGCGATGTACATAAATCTGAGGAATATGGATGTCTTCTGGAGGAAATGCTCCAATATCCACAATTTCTTCAACCTAGACAAAGAGAAATTTCCTTCAAAGTTAGTGAAAGCTTAAAGTGAACATTTTTAATTTTTTAAAAGGTATTCACATCTTCACATACAACTTAGGCTGGAAACACGATGTAAATGTATATGACGGAATATGGACATGTATCTATGTATGTATATGTGTACATATGGGTAATGTCTATCACACCTCCTGGACCCACAAAAGAGAAGAAATTACAGTGTATGCATCTGAACAGAAAATACAGACCATAAAGCTCCAGAAGTTAGTCTTTGCTTAAAAGAGTCTCAGTTACAAATTTGTCAAATGTTTTGTCAGTACAGCTGCTTGAACTTTCACAAATTGCAGCTCAACTATGCAATGATAGCCCATTCCTTAAACACAGATTTTCTAAATTAATGGGAAATTTATCATATCAAAGACAAAAATCTGTAATAACATCTTCTTGGTCAATTGAAGAGCTTTTTAAATACAGATACAAATGCTATTTGTAACAGTTGTAAATTATTCTTGTTAGCTTCCTAGGATCGTGATACAACTGCAATTGCTGAAATAATTTACTTAAAGACAGATAATTAATTCCAATATGGAAACTTCAAAACTGAAATATTAATTAATAACTAGAAATACTCAATTTAATTAGAATCAAAGTCATTCACCAAGAATAAGGTCATATAGCAATATGAAATGCCTCCACGTTAGTCTGTTATTTTAGAATTAATTTAAAAGACAATTTTTCTATCAACATAAAACAGTTCAAAAGAACAAGGATCAAGAAAAACTAAACTCAACATTGTTGCAGTCAAAGAATTAGCTTTCTGGTGACACGCATGCACACAAACATACACACCTTTAAGTTGTTGAGTACTCAGCTTAACAGATACAGTATCCAAAACAAACAATTGTTTGCTTCCATGAACTGACTTATACAAGGATAGTAATATTGATTTTTGTTTCCTAAACTAATCACTGAAATCTGGAAATCTGTGAGGTTAAGCAGCCCTTCTTTTTTTTTTTCCTTTTATTATTATTATACTTTAAGTTTAGGGTGCATGTGCACAACGTGCAGGTTTGTTACATATGTATACATGTGCCATGTTGGTGTGCTGCACCCATTAACTCGTCATTTAGCATTAGGTGTATCTCTTAATGCTATTCCTCCCCGCTCCCCCCACCCCACAACAGTGCCCGGTGTGTGATGTTCCTTCTTATGCTGTTCTACTACTATATGCCTTCACTAGGCTCCTCCTACAGTGCAAGAATACCGGGGCTTACAGAAGACATTTTACTCATTGTGCAATGCTCACAAATAGCTGAAAAAGGCAAGGACATGTGGATAAAAGCTATCTTCTTTGATAAACAGAAAAATCAAACAAAAATTCCAAGGAAAGGTCAGAAAATATGTCGGCATCCAAGTTGAACTACTGGGTAGAGAGGCACCTGGGGATGAGTGAGGAGACAGGGAAAGTGGGGCCGAAGACCCCTTGCCACTGCACTCTGTGTCCTCCCCTTGAAAACTCTGTATGTTCCAGTATTTTCTATTCAAGGTGGAGGTGGGGAATGCAGAGCAGCTAAGCACTACTGCTACTTCTTCAACTGGTTGGAACTTTCAGCCATGAGGGCTGGGCTCATTCACATCTTTACATATTCAGTTTTAGCCTTCAAAGAAGTTCTTGACTTTAAAAATGTGTTTATACATTAATCCAGTATCCTGAGGACAGACATGAAGATTTATTATTCATGAAAACACTAATCACAAAATTTATTATAATAATGAATTGAAAACAACTTTAATGGTCAGCAATAGGGAAATGGTCAAATAAACATGGTGTAGCCATGTGATTAATCAATATTATGCACTCATAATATTTAATGATATCTCATAATTTCATGTTTCATAAAATGCAAGATTTTGTATAAGTAAATAAAAATTTATAGAAATGCACTTTGGCATAGACAATTATTTATATACCTACAGAAAATAAAAGGAAACAAATGGAAATGCTAAGAATTGTTATCTCTGGGTAATAGTACAAGTGGTTTTTGTTTTCCTTTTACTTTTATAATCAAAACTGAAACCCATAATGTTATTTTTTCAAAAGATGTGATAAACACTAAGTTTCTAAATCATAAGTGGGGCATGTGATAAATCTCACAATTAGTTAGACATGTACCAAAGAGGGCATGTTAAAAAGAAAATAGAGATTCTAGGAAAAACTGAAGTTTCTAAACCCTAAAAGCAGTCACATTATGAACTAAACTAAGCAAACCCTTCTTGCCTGCATATTTGAAAATAATAATGTGAATTATTTTTCATGCCTAATGTTGCTCCAAAAGGTCAGGCCCTCAAATCTCTTGCTACAATTGTGACAGCAGCTTCCTAATTGGTCTTCCTGCCTCACCCTCTAGCAGGGGCAAGGAACACAGTAAAAAAGGAAGAAAAAAAATCAGTATTGCTCACCTAAACTGAAAATGCTGATGGAAACCCATCACTATTTTCTTTTGGTTCCATCAAAGAATGTTTCAACAGAAAACACCAAATCAAGACAAAGCTTCATTACCCAGGACAATTACATCATAACTCTCAGAACAGAATGAATATGTCCTGGTAAAACAACTCTGATAAGCAAGAATCTAGCTAAACATAAACAATTCAATGTTTTGTCATCCTAATATAAACGGCTTTCAGACTGTAGAAAATGCACGTGCAGCATTTGTCAAAATAACAACATTCAACAGTATTGAAAATGTCTATACAAAAATCAAAGCTTTCTCAGAGTTGGTTAGCGGAGTTAATAGCTAAGAAAGAAAATATTTGAAGTACAAACCAAAAGAAGAAAAGATGTTTTCAGACAATCTATGAAAAGAGTTTAAAAAAAAAATGAAGAGGCAGAACTATCTTAATGTTAGCTATCGAAGGGACTGACTTCAGTGTCAGTTTCGTGTGATCTTGAGAACAATAAGGAAGAAGTAACGGGAGGATTAAAAAGTCTAGTGAGATCAGGTGATAACATAAGCGTTAATGGAAAACCTGATGAGAAAATGATGGCTAAAATGAGCTGGTTAGGACAAACATAAAAATAAAAGATCCCTTACCAAAGATGGCAGAGTTTTCCTCCTGAAGTTAGAAATGGGTAATAAAGAATAAAGGACAAAGGAAAAGCCTCAGGGCAAAGCAATGGGCAGATGTAAGTGTCCTCAGGCAAGATCAAGATGGAAGAAAGGTAGCTAAGAACAACCCGGACTTCTCCATGGCACTATGAATAGTTCTCATGCCCCACCACTTGCTACAACCAGAAATCCAGACATTTGAGGCTTCTCTAATTGGTACTTGTCTTTAGTCATTAACAGAAAAATAGAGACTAGGAAATGTTATTGATTTGAACTTTGTTTTAAAAGGTTGCTTTCTCTGCACTGCACTCTTCCTACTTTATAACTCTGAAAACTTATTTTAAAGTTTAGAGAAGGATAAGAATTCATCCCTTGGTGACAATGTGTTTGTGTTTGCTTGGCAAACATTATTTACATCTCAGGTAAAGGGAAAGAGGAGCTGCAAGGCAATAACGTCCTCATTCTTTATTTTATTTTAGTGACAACCTCAATCTGTTATAGACACAAAAATGGGCCCAACCCTAAATGGTGTTAGTGAAAAATGATACACACCTGCAAAACTGTGTACGATACAAAGTAAGGGCTGTTGAGGGGGAGGAAGAGGAAGACTTACATTCCAGGCTTTCTTCCTGACTCATTTTAAGTCTCAAAAAAAGTTTAGGAGGAACATGCTTCTTTTGCCAAAAAGAAAAGAAAAAAATCAGACAACAAGCAATAATGTCTAGAATCATGAGAAACATTAACTCCAAAAGACAGGGGAAAAAAAAGCAGCTGTGGAAGACTAGAAAAATAGAACGGAGAGACAATAAGCAATAAGAGAAGTTACAAGTTAAATGCAGAGGTGCTCTGGATGTTAAAATGAAGTAAAATGAGTAAAATGAAGAGGAAATGTGAATAAGACCTCATGTTCAATAGATCAATAGGATAACTATAGTTAAAAATCTATTGTACCTCTCAAAGTTGCTAGAAGAGAATAATTTGAATGTTCTTAGCATAAAGAATAGATAAATATGGTAATGGATATCCCAATTACCCTGATTTGATCTTTATGTTATACGAATATATCAAATTATCACAGGTACCCTGAAAACACAGAGGTCTATTATGTATCCAAAAAGAAATAATTCTTTAAACAAGAGGCAATGTAGAGAAAGAGGAGGTCAGCATGTAAGGCATCTTTCTCAAAGATCCAAATGAAGAGAAAAAATCCAAAGGAGCAAGAAAGTGAATATATTCTTAGGCTTCATGCTAAGGAACGATAGGACCAGTACAAAAACACAGAAAAAAATGGTATGAAAGCTAAAAGGGCCAGAGACAGATACATATGGTCTTAGATGTCTATAAGGAAATGCACGAAGACTGAAAAGTTGAGGGGCTACCAATGAATTTGCAACCTATAAATTGGTGGTACATATGATTGCATAGTCATTATTGAAACCGAGTAGATGGGATCTCGTGCAAACAGACATTCCACAATGTCCAATAAAAATAAACCTAACAAATAAGCATGTTCTGTCAAGAAAATATGCATACACCTGGGATGCCACAGACCTAGGCATGAAGTGTGGTGAGGAATATTTAAAGTGAGTTTAAAAGGAGAAAGAATATCACACTGATGGTCATATAATGCCCAAAGATATAGATGATATATTTGTAATAGAAGTGACAAAAATTGGCTCAAATAAGAGATGCCAATTATTTGAACATCTTCTATTCATCACAGTCTGCTGATAACTCTGTATTGCCTTCTGGTCATTTCTATCTTGCAGAATAAAACACTGAGAGAAACCAAGATTCAGGACCTCCAACCAATAAGAATAAATTGCTTGGTAAAGTAGAAATGACAGAAATTTTGAGGAAAAAAATGACAACGTAAAATTAGAACTGGAAATAGACCAGGAAGTGAATCTTAAACGTACACAGAAATATATCCTGGTCTTTGAAGAAAAAAATTCAGTAAGTTCAGAGAAAAGAGAAGCAGGATCAAGAGGTCAGAAACTCAAAATCACAAATGGGCTTATGAAAGATGAGGATTGCAAAACTTTCATTCTGACAATATGAAAATGAGTTATATTGATGAGGAAGATAACTGCATATAAAGAAATGAGTATAACAACATGGATAGCTTTGTGTTTCTTCGTATTTTATCAGGGCTCCCACAAAAGGGACACGTATGACCTAGGGCAAATGGAAGTCATGAAACCTTAAGAGGTCTAACAAAAGATACAAAATCAGAATGAGATGAGGACTCCTCCAAATGCTCAAGATGAGTAAAGGGTGGCTCCTGGGGTGATTTTGTTTTTGCTGCCACTGCTGGAGAATTTGAAAATGATAATCACTACTGCTTGGGCAGAAGACAGGAAAAAACAGAGCAGTTCAATTTTACTTTGTTTCTGACTTCACCAGGGAGAAAGAAAGTAGAACTAGTATGATTATGAAGAAATTCAATTCCAAGAAGAGATACCCAGATTCTCTGTACTAATACTAGGCTGTAGACCCACAACATCTATATCCCAGGACCCTTAAAGAGCCTGAAGATACGATCACAGAATTACAGTCAAGCGAAAAATGGTAGAGGTGTCAACTGAGAGGCAAATATACTCCTTTCCAAAAGGAGGGCTCAATCTACAACAGTATTCTAAAATGGATTATTATATACATGGTCTAGATGGTCATAAAGAGAGAAAAGAAATGGACAGCAGTCTAAGTCTTCCCCCCAATTAAATCATGTCATATGATCTTCATTAATTTGTGATCAGGCTAGAACATAAGTAGGCCAGGAAAAAAGCACAGTGTGTAGTTTCACAGAGCGTCTGACCAAGCCCTTCACATAAGAATCTTATAGACATAGCAGGAAAATGTGACTTGAGCTCATTCACTTAAAATCAACAAATACAAACTAAGCACCTACTAGATTTGGCAAGGAAGAAAACAGAAAAGGTGTATGCTCTGGTGTACAGATAGGTAGACAAATACTTGAAGAACCATAAGTATATGGTGGCTTGATAAAGCCTTAGGGGGAAGTCTTCAGTGCTGTGGTTTTTATCTTTTGAGGGCAAATGTACTACTTTAAGAATCTCATGGGTCAATTCACATACACAAAGGTTTCTTTAGGTATAAAATCCTTTGTAAGATTCCATGGAATTATTCCACAAACATCTGTCCACCCCCATCCCCTAGCTCCAGCCTAGACCCCTGCTCTAATGGTTTGATGTCTTTGTCTTATGTTGTTCAGTCAACATATTTAGAAGGCTTTAAATGAAGATAAGGAAGTCAGCATTATAGTTAAGGGGCAAGGGTTTGGGTGCATCCCTTTCTCTAATAGAGAAGCAAATCTGACGCTCATGCCTCCAAGTATTTACTAAAAGAGGTGACAACCATATTCAGGGAGTTGAACCACTGTTTTAAATGTCCCAAGAATGGTATGCCCCTAGAACAAACCAATTACCTTTATGCCACAGTCATAAAGAGTCAGTTTTTCTTTCTTGCAATCAAGTGAGTTATTTCTTACCATTAAAACATAGTGCTTGACATAAAACTGTCTGGTTATAGTAGCAAGAATAGTTGTATTTCATCTGATCATTAGCTTTCTTTTATATGTACTATTAACTATATAAATACTTTGATTTTTATTTGGCATCCCAGGCCTCACTCATGTTTGTCATTATAGTATCAATTTTTAGTCCAATCCTAGAGTCACTGTACGGTTCTACCATTCCTTTTCATTCTTATAGCTCTGTTCCTAATTGATGCTATCATGTATATTTATGTCTTATAAGCTATTTTAAATCATCTTTGGGAAAAAAACAGGTAAAAACTAAACAGCACATTTTTCAAATTGGAAACTGATCCAAGGCCAGAAAGAATAGCTAGTTCAATGAAGACAGAAAATGATCTCTACTGGTTAGGGAAATAAAATGGGTCAGTGTTAACTGAATGAACTTCAGCAGGGATCAAAGTTCATATCATAAAATACCTGGCCTAATAGTTTTTTGAAATGCAAATAGAAAGGTTTAGCTAACCACCAGCACAAAGACTATTACATGACAGAAATACTTCCAAACACCAAGAGTCTTCCTTTCTCTGTTTGCTGTCCAGCCTCAGAGTTGGTGATAGCACCTTCAACCTAATGTATCTCATTACAAAACAAAAACAGTCCTTCCTCCCTACAATGTCTCATTATAAAACTCAGGATGTGAAAAATGGATAAAGCAGTCTGAACTCTAGAGGAAAAGCTTTATCTGAAATAACTCAATTTGTTAAAATTGACTAGCAGCAAAATTAATAGCTTATATATTAAATCCTTATATTATACAATGTCTGACCCATATTGATCTGAAAAAAGTAGAACTGTTACTTCATATACCATCCCAATAGTTTTTGTAATGTGCAAGAATTGTTTTTAAAAAAAATAAAAAATAAAAGCAGTTTAAGACAAGTATTTTCATTTCCACTGACTCAAGCCAAACTAAAATAGCAAAATACCAGCATTGATTAGACTAACACTTTATTTTTATTTTATTTTACCTTTTGAGATGAGATCTCATTATGTTGCCCAGGCTTGTCTCAAATTCCTGGGATCAAGAGATTCTCTGGCCTCAGCCTCCTGAGTAGCTGGGATTACAGGCATGCACCACTATGCCCAGCTGCTAACATTTTTTGTTTGCCCAGAAATGCCAATCTTATCTTTATGTGTGACTTAATAACATTCAGGCAATATTCTAAATATCTAGATTTCATTTGTCATATCTCTTTTAAAAATGAAATTTTATTAAGACTGCAGCAAATCCAGAGAAATAATTAAAATGAATACATCTACCCAAAGGAATTAAAATACATCTAACATGTTCATTCAAAGCACCAGTCTTATCTATAATAGTTTTTTAAAATTACACCATTATCATATACCCCAAGGAAAACAGGGAGACATAATATAATTAACAGAATTAAACGAGGAACATTTTTCAATGAAGACAGTCATAGAGAAACAGGAAGAGCAAAAGTTCGTGTTGGGTTTTTACAGCTACAGAAACACTGCCTATTGGTAATGCCAACTAAACTTTAAAATGTTACTCTAAGACTATTTCCTTCAATTTGAGGCTGTTAATCATCCCTGAAGCACTTTATAATGCAGGAACACAATACTTAACACATAAAATTCAAAATGGGATTGGGTTAAACCCTAGCATTTCCAGAACACAGTTAATGGCTGCTAAATCTAACAGATTTGATTTGCATTCAGCATGAGGATGACTCAACAGTCCCTAAATTTAAAATTGTTTAGCGTGTGCATTAGAAGAGCTTTACTTTATTCATTTCATCTTTTAAATGTTCTCCACGTTTTCATTTCCATAGAGCAGTAAGCAGAGTAGAATCCTACATATTTCATTAAGAAAATTAAGATGCCATGTTTGTTTTCCCTGATTTATATGAGGTAGATATAAAATGGAAAAATAAACTTTAAAACAAAATATTTCTTCCTCTCTGTGGTTCAATTTTCAAAACTAGATCTTTTAAGTCCTAAGGAAATTCAAACATGTTTATCACATTTCAACTATGACTTTAGCATTATGATCAAATGGCTCTTAGTACAAGTAGGGAGATGCACAATCAGTTTTACTGCTGGCACCACTTGGTTCCAGGTTTTTCTAACTCACTGAATTTCAGCATCTAGTCATCATGGGAAAGCAAGGCAAGTCTTAATTCTGGTGTTAAATTAAATAATTCAAACTTAAAGCTGTTGGAATTTTAAATCATTCTGACTCGAGAGGAGTGTGGCTATGCAGCCAGGGTCACTTGGTATGCAGCTGCAACTTCTGCCTTTTTTTCCTATAAATAATTAGAAAGACCAAACAGCACCAGAGATAAGACCCCCTTAAGATCACTATCCCTCCTCATGAAGTAATAAACTAATCTTCCTTGAGTCAAATCACTACAACATATGATCTGGTCTCATATGAAAAGTGTTGTAGTACTGCTAGAATTTCTGTTCCTCTATGAGTGAAAACTTAACTTTTCAATGTTGGAATGCTAACCCCATTTGTTTAGAGTGTCTCCTGCGTGGCTACCCTCAGACTATACTCAAACTCTATACTTAATCATATCTTCTGAATCTCATTATTTATGGTTGACAATAGCCATCATTCAGACAATGACTGAAATCTACCATGAGTAAAGCTGATTGAGGTCCCAAATCCAAAATATCTTCCTGGCATATAAACTCATTCCCAAAACTCAACACCATATTTGAAAAGTTAAGTTTGATGATTAAAAGAAGAGTAGGAATGGTTGATAAAGAACAGCAATTTATTGATGTCAATATTTAGTAAGGGACATTGATTCTAATGCCATGTGTTTCACTGAGCTTTCCTATAGTTAAAAAAATAAGACAGTATGATATAAAGAAAGTACTGGATTTGAAGTCAGAAGACATTGATTTGTGGTTTCAGCCCTAACATCATCTAATACTATGTTCTTACATGAATCACCTAAAGTCATTTCACCTTTAAAATGAAAAAGTTGAACTGTAAATGAAGCCTAATATTCTTCCCAGCACTTGCATGGCCGTTAAGTCTATACTAGTTCCTAGACATTCTATTACAAGACCATAAAGTATGCACATTATTGTGTAGTATCTTTCTAATTATTCTGGATATTGAACACTCTAGATTAATGTCATCTTACTGGACATATCTGTTAAATGCAAAACATGATTTTAATTCCATGCCACGCAGCATATCTTCAATACCACTCTGTACTTGTGTACTTGCTATATCCATCCTTTCCTGACCAAACAGGCTGTTGAATTTACAAGGCCAGTTTATTTGCCAGTTTATTACTTTATAACCCTTTGTATAACTAGGTAACTACCATATGGCTTGTTCTGCTTTTGCAGAGTAATAAAAGCTTACTGAATGAGACACACTATACCAGCCAGTATTAAAAGGCACACCTTGAGATAAAATGATCCCAGAGAAGTCAGAGGAAACTAGGCACAGTAATAAGGAAGGCAGTTACAGAACAGCTGGTGGCACATTATCAAGTCTCTCAATGCAGGACTGACAATGGCCTCAAATATAAAGCCATTAGGAAGAACCACTGAACATAAGGCATTTTTGCTTTCTTAGACCATGGCAGGATAATGATGTCGATTAAGTAAAATCCGTAGAACATTTCTAAGCCTGCAAAGTGTTGTGTATGTTTTGAACCTGCTGATTCAGTGACTCAAATGTCATTTAATCAGCAGTTATTATGTCCCAAGCATTGTGTTACATGCTGGGACTACAGAGATGAGTAAGACAAGGTCCTACAAGGTGCTCACAGTTTCATGGAGAAGACAGGTAACCAGAGAAGCACAATAAAACATGAAAATAAGTGCAATAATAGAGGGAACATTCCACTAACCAGGCAGAAAATCAGCCACAAAAGGAGGCAGAACATTCTAGGCAGTAAGAATGTCAAGGGCAAAGGGTAGGGAAGGATGTGATCTCATGAGAGTATGTGAGGATGTGTTACTTGTCAAAGGACCTAGGGTACACAGGAAATAAAAGCATTGCATCAGAAGTTCAAAATTTTTATTCTGTGGAATGAGGAACCTAATTTTGGAAAAGCTATCAGAAATGGTAATAGCTAACTGAACAAAAAAGGAAATATGATGTCCTTCACACTTCAAAAAATTCACAAGAGAGTTCACTTTAGCTAATGATGCTGGGACAGTTTCTTCTGATTATTGTGGCTTCTCACAAGAAAAAAATTTAACATATTGGCAATTACCTTTTCTCACTTTTATTAATTTTTGGTTGCGTACCTGGATTTTCAAGGGGCCTAGTAAAAGGCCAGATACTTGCATATGTTCTAATATTAGGAGGCTGCCATATGCTGCATGCTCAAACTACACTAATACATGGAAAAATGTGTTTATAAGACAAAAATTAACAAAAGGGGTCAATGAATCATATTTATCACTTTTTCCCACATTTCTTACTTAAATCATTTATATAAGCCATGACTTTAAGATGCCTTCTTTTAGCTTTGTCCTTGAACCAGAAATATTTGAAGAGTGACTAGGTTAAAAAAAAAAAAGAAAAAGAAAAAAAGCAACTAATTTTTCAAATGAAACAATCTTGCATAAGCCCTAATTATCACTTCAGTATTTGTAGACTAGATCTATATTTGAAGTTGGAAAAAATACCATTTTTTGACAAGGTCTCTGGAAGGAGTGAGGAAAGCCACTATTATTTTTAATCAGAGTGACTTTAAAATCGTAAGTTATATTCTTAACACAAACATGAAATAAATCGATAAGTAGGTCAAAAGTTGTTAAACCAAAAGAGAGCAAATTTTTTTTTTTAGGAGAACATCCCCTCAGTTTGTATCAGTGACAGTGTACCTTATTTAATAATCTTTCAGGAGGAAATATAAAGATTCTAAAACCATTAATATGTTAGAAATGCCCTCTGGCTCTTCCTTTTTCGGGGCGGGGGGGCAGATGGAGTTTCACTCTTGTTGCCCAGGCTGGAGTGCAGTGGCAGGATCTCAGCTCACTGCAACCTCCGCATCCCGGGTTCAAGCGATTCTCCTGCCTCAGCCTCCCGCGTGGCTGGGATTACAGGCATGTGCCACCACACCAACTAATTTTTGTATTTTTAGTAGAGGCAGGGTTTCGCCATATTGGCCAGGCTGGTCTCGAACTCCTTACCTCAGGTGATCTGACTGCCTCAGTACTCCCAGTAGGGGTCTGAATCCCAGCTCTGAGAAACCCCTGGCCCCAGCACCAGTTCCATTTACTTCTCTTTGTTCCTCCTGCAGTTACTAGATCCGTGTCACCTGCGTGCTTTTTTGCCTTTTTGGTTCTCAATTTCTTATTTAAATTCTATTAAAATAACTGACAAAACTAACTCAAGAAGGAATAAAGACCTAAATGTAAAGTGTAAAATAGAAAACTCATCAGAAATAAGAAAAAAGTGGCCATGCTTTTTTAGATAAAAACATGATCCCTGAGAGAAAAACACTCGATAGGTTGGACTTTGTTAAAATTAAAAACTACTGCTCTGTGGAAGGCACTGTACAGGGAAAAAAAATGACAAACTCTGGTTTGGGAGAAGATATTTGAAACACGTATCTTATAAAAGACTGGTGTCAAACTTATGCAAAAACAATTAAAACTCAACAATAAGAAAATCACCCTATCACAAAATAGGTAAAATCTGAACAGGCACCTTACCAGAGAAGATACATAAATGGCAAATAAGCATATGAGAAGATGCTCAGCATCATATCATTAGGGAATTGCAAACCTAAATAAGATGCCATTACGCACCTATTAGAATGGCTAAAAGTCAGAACACCAATAACCAAATGCTGATGAGGATGTAAAACCACAGGCACTCTCAATCATTGCTGGTGAGAATGCAAAATGCTACAGCTTCTTTAACAGTTTGGTGTTTTCTTATAAAACTAAACAAACTCTTACCAAATAATCCAGCAATTACACTCCTTGGAATTAAATCACTATGTTGGTTGGAATGCTTCCTGAAAGATTAATAAATTGCCTATTTTTGTTTCCATATAGAATATATGATAGACTTGTTCATGCTCTGATTCTGAGCCATTGTTGAATTTTATATTTCATTTCTCGTATTTTTCCTAAACATCTAAGAACCACTTTATTGGCACTGTGTACTGACTTTCATAAAGAGGCAATGTTTTCTTCAGGAAGTGATTGCATGTGTGTCCCTGTGCAGATAAAAACAATACTTTGGTTAAATGTGGGAGACAGGTAATTGGCTTTGAAGTCCATTTCAGCTGCATACTGAGTGAAGAAGTTTCTAGCTTACCAAAACTACAAATTGCTACCTTCAGAGTTGCTTGGGGATGTAGTCAACAACATGGCTATTAGGTATACAAATGTTAAGGATTTGCTACATAAGACACTGTGATTGTTTTAGATCATCTTACAATCTAGTTGAGGTAGGACTAACCTGAAAATAAGTTGTATATAGAGCAGTGAGTGCCCAATTTAGTGATAAAGATAGTAATTGCTGTGGGATCTTGATGGTGGTGGTTTGCTGCGAGTGTATGGCACTAACCCCACACAACCCCTCTCCACTTCTTGGCCTTGTTTATGCAGATAAACAAGAAAAATAAGGTCAATTGTGAAGGAAGGAGAAGACTTAAGGCATTTTACACTTGCCATCTTTATTGACAGGTCTAGGGACATTTGGGTGAGGATGGGCCATAATGGGATGGGGAGACACTTTCTGCATGGAACAAAGAGACTTGAGAGAAAACATGGAAGTGTTTTGGCTCGATTTTCTTTAATTACTGTTCATACATAATGTTTCTTTTTATAAAATAGGGACCATTTGAGTTATAATATATATTTCATTACATAAAACATTAAGCATGTTTTTGCAGTTCACTAATCCCTAAAGAAAGATATTTTAACAGTTACAGTAAAACATATCAACAATTCTATTGCTGGACTTTTATGTTTTCCATCTTTCACTACTAATGCTTTAGTGATTATTATTTTTGTGCATGTCTGATTATTTGACCACATTTCTAGAAGTAGATTTTCTTTATATGAGTACCAACATTTTAAGGTTTTGGAAAGTATTGCTAAATTATTCTCTAGAAAGATAATTTCAATTATAACCCTCAGTGATATATAAAAGTATCATTTGG
Organism: Hylobates moloch; assembly: GCF_009828535.3. Classification (NCBI taxonomy): domain Eukaryota; kingdom Metazoa; phylum Chordata; class Mammalia; order Primates; family Hylobatidae; genus Hylobates; species Hylobates moloch. The sequence goes on from NW_026652292.1 coordinate 38,112,570, forward strand.
AAACTACTCTCAACAACATGGATGTTATACTTTAAACACTTGATAACTTGCTAGGTGAAAAATGCCACCCTATAGTTTTAACTCAATATCTTTGACAAGAGACATTGAATATTTTTCATATATTTATTGACTCTATTTCTTTTGTGATTTTGTGTCTTATTTTAATGCGAATGTCACTATTTTGTCTAAGGTCACAAAAGTGGTGAGAAGCAAATCTTAATCTCATATTCTGTTCAAAAAAAAAAATGAAAAGAAAAAAGATAAGACTCCTCAGGATTAGTCCCAGTGCTTCTTTCCCTAAGTGATCTTTTCCATTCCATAACCCTAACTCAAGTATTTGTGAATTATTCCCAATTGTATAACTACCTTCCCGACCTCCCCTCTGAGCACTACACATAGCATATCCATCTGCACCTGTGTCACCACCATTTGAATGCCTAAGAAGCCAGTCAATCCTAAGCGAGCTCTTGATTCACTCCAACAGGTTCATCCCAGGTTTCCCATCTCAGTAAGTTATATATCATTGCTCAAGCCAAGTGTAGGAGTGAATTTCTACCTTTTCTCTATCCAAGCTCTCCACATCTAAGGCATGGGCATGTTGGATAGATTCCTCTTCCAACATATCATATCTCTTAATTCTATCCTCTTCTCCACCACTCAAGTCCAAGCCACCATTCAAGCTCTCACCCAGATCACATCGGTCTCCTCATTGGTCTGCCCCTTTATGCCTCTGAAGTCTGTTCTACATACAACACACAAGCTAAAATTATGACCTTTCCAAATGCACTTAAAATCCAAGCTCCTACAAATGCCTATATACCTACCTACATTCAGATTTTTATAATTCCTATTTATACATATCCAAAAATAAAGCCTCGATATTGTCAGAGCAACCAGAAAGTCACAGAGACTCAGTAATCCGAGTCTTCCAAGTGTCCTTTACATGCAGTTCAACTGCCGAGTCACCTAGTCCAAAAAATTTATCTATGTCAGTTTTCTCATTTACAATATTGTAATAAAGCTGGTTCTCCTCTAACTTCACCTGGTGATTAGAGGATCCGATGAGATACTGTATGTGAAAGTGATTTGAAAAGCCCAAAGCATTATGCAAAGTAATATCAAACACAAGGTACTGTGGAAATGGTGCTCAAGTGTGAAGTTCTGAACACTGTTTATAAGAAAGGGGAGTTAAATGAATCTAGCTAAAATAATTGACTTGCCACTCACCACTAACCTTGGCTGTTTCAATCCTTTTCTGCTGCTTAAGAGGACCGGTGCAAGACAAGAAAGCACATTGCTACCCTGGGTAAACTTCCTGCTTTGAGGCTTTACCTTACCAACAAATAAGAATTTATAAGTCTTACAAAAGTGTTTCTGACCAAAAAGAAAAGAGAGAGCTACAAGGCAGTTTACAAAACTGGTGGGGGAAAAAAAGAGTAATCAGCCTCACCATCCTCAAAGTCTCTCCATCACTGTTCTTCCACCTCCTTAGGTGCTGATGATACAGATGAAAAACCAGAGACACAGGGCCCTCCCAAACCCCAAGAACACGGCATGACTTCAACCCTGGACTATGTCTGTAGCTCTTGGAAATTCTGCCAGCCAGCAGGAGCTACAGCCACATGTCAGGCTGGAGAAGATTCCACCCATCATCCTGGTTACTGACATTCATCTGGCTGTGCAATTTTTTTTTGTTTTGTTTTGTTTTTGAGATGGAGTTTTGCTCTTGTTGCCTAGGCTGGAGTGCACTGGCAAAATCCCCTCTCACTGCAACCTCCGCCTCCCAGGTTCAAGCAATTCTCCTGCCTCAGCCTCCTGGGTAGCTGGGATTACAGGCACTTGCCACCACACCTGGCTAATTTTTTTTTTTTTTTTTTTTTTGCATTTTTAGTAGAAATGGGGTTTCACCATGTTGGTCAGGCTGGCCAAGCTGGTCTTGAACTCCTGACCTCAGGTGATCCACCCTCCTAGGCCTCCCAAAGTGCTGGGATTACAAGCATGAGCCACTGTACATGGCCTGGCTATGCATTTCTATACATGAGAAACTGGCCCTTAAGTATAAGTCAAATAAGCAAGAAAAAGGCAAGTGCTTCTAATAAAATGAGTCCATCAATATGTAATTATATCATATTAACGTCAGATCTATTGACAGAGGCATTGTGCTTTTAAAAGATGGTAGCAACTAGAGCTGGATACACAAATTGCTTGCACAAGGTCTTCCCTTCATAGAAGCCCCAAAACCAGTCCCACAAAATTGCAGTCATTTCTCGACATCCATACAAATTCACATTATTCTAATTAATTTTCTATTCATTGTCTTCAAACCGGTTATTTTCAGTTCTATGTTGATCCTTTAAGAAATACTGAGTGATTTAATATATTCAGACTACAGAAATAGAAGTTATGCTGTAAATGAAAGGTCTGCACACTTTTTTCTGTGAAGGATTAAATAATATTTTAGGCTTTGCAGGGTACACACTGTTACATACTTTTTTAAAAAATGGTCTTTTCAAAATATAAAAATATTCTTAGCTCTCAGACTGTACAAAAACAGGCCGTGGGCTGTATTTTGTCAATCCTTGTAAGTAATAACTGTGAACCAATATTACAGAGGAAAAAAAATGTTCTGTACAACATGAATCAGCCTCTCTTTAATACAAACCACATTGGTTCAACAGGCTCTCCTAATGTCCTGAATTAGGAAGTTCTATATTAGAGAAGGATGAGGAATATGCCCTATTTTTCATGAGGCAAAAAAATTTCACCCAGATATTTCTCTCTTCTTTAAGTGGTCAAGGATAAAAGATGTTCAATAAGGACTATGAAGCATCACTTGTAATATGCATATTTATAACATTTAAAAGCCTGGATTTACACAATACAGGTTAATAAAAACACAAATTTGAGGCCTGAAAAATTATAAATAAAGACAAAAAGCCAAAAATAGCTAGGATAAAATTCACCAATCCATCAAGAAAGGGGGATATATTATTAAAATGACTTTCTTTTAGGATCTCTATACAAACTATAAAAAATAGCTCCAAAATTTTGTGAGGATAATGGCATACAAATGACTTGCTGTAATTGGTATTTTTACCCCATAATGCAATGAAGTCCATTGTACCTGAGATAATGGAACTCTCTCACATAGCTGCAGCATTGTTACCAAGCAACAAGAAATAAAATGTCAAGATTAACACTTTGTTTAATATATTTTTATCACCAATAAACTATTTCTATTCTGCTATTCTTCTGGGTGTAAATGGTCATTAAGCTAAGAATTATATTTGTTAATATATAAGCGTATGTAAAATAATGCAGTAAGTTAATACTAGGCATTCACCAAGTCCATATTTTTATATTTATTGCTTCCTTGGTAGAAACAGCAAATATTAGCATAACAGTAATTCTATTAGGTTATTTTGCCAAACTACTCAACTACAATATGTCTTCATTGAGTACATCTTCATTAGCATCCAAATATTTTCAAACCAATCTAGCATTTCATGAAAATTCAAGGAAACGAATGAATCGTCTTTAAATACTTCAATACTCTTGAAACAAGTATGATCAGTCAGTTCATTCAGTATGCTTATGTTAGGATATTATATTTTCGAAGCATTCTATACCTGGCTAAATATGTGGCACAGAATTTACAGATCTCTTTAAGAATGATTTAGTAATCAATTTTAAAAAGTCCAAAAGCACAAGTAAAATAATATAACTGAAAAACAATAAGGAAAATAATTGTAAGTTAAAGATTTTATATAATTTACGATGTCTAAAAAATCAAACTGTGTGAATGATATCCATCACTAACCACATCCATCCCAAAAGTTAACACTTAGGAAGGTGATAGTATTCTGCCAAAGGACTAAGGATTCTTCAGGGAGGGTTGGTGGAAGGAAGGTATTTCTTTTTTCCATATTGTATCAAATGGACACCTTTTTCTTTCTGTTAAAAGAACTTGTGTCAAGTGTTCAACTCAATTGGCCCATGTGAGTAGATTCAAGAAGATTAGGAAGAGTTTTTTGCTAACCTCATTCTACATAGCTAACTGAAATAAAGAGCTTTAACCAGGTAAATTCTAAAGTGCAGCAAAGAGCATGCAGCATAGTAAGTTCACACAGTGAATGCCAAATTTGACATTTCAGCCAAGTTATCATAAATATGCCTCCATATGTCAGAGATGTTTGTGTGTGAATGAATTTCACACAGGAATGAGCCTGTGTATGGATGTGTGTGTTCTTGAAATGGGATCTAATGAAGTTTTTCAACATGGTGAGAAGTCTTTGTCTTACGTGGACAGAAGCTTCATTTTTCTTCCTATCCCAAGATTCTTTTTATTGCCTCTTGAAAAATTATGAGTTCCACTGCTTTTAAAACTGTATCATTAGGCATTAGCAGTCTAAAGAATAAGAAAAATTTAAGAGGGAAGGAATTATGCTTACTCTTTAGGCATTTTCATTTCTCTAAAGCAGGAGGCATGATGGCCCAAATCTCTCAAACACTGACACATTAATTGGCCTGCTTAATAATGAAAATTAAATGTTCATAGGATCCACTTCAGTGCTTAAGTCACCTGGTTAAAATCCACTGCGTTCCCACCTTCTATTGTGAAGTAAAACAACCAGCTTGATCACTTCTAAGATAATGTATGAGGAATTATTAACACAAAGGTCTTCAAACAGGGCCAGAGTCACAAATACCAGGAGGCTCCAATGTCAAAAGTCACAGTCTTTGAAAAACATATTGCCATTACTCTCAAGAAAGTTAATTCTCATAAGACTCCACACCCTACGATCATGCAATGAAAAAAGTTTGTCATCCCTGTTCTCCAAACCACCAGGGATGCTCTTGCTTCAGGCCACTGCAAGAACTACTCATTTGGCCCTAAAAGGCTCCACCATCAGTTAGCTGCAAATCTAGCTTCCTCTCTTTCTTGAGGTCTTTACTCAGAAGTCATTTCACCGAGGCCTGTCACTGTACCACCCTAAGTTTCAGTTTCTTTCCCTGACATTTCAGGTCCCTTTTCATGCTTTGTTTTTCCTTCCTTAACACAGCAATATCAAATACACTACATATTTTACTTATTATTCATCCTATTATCAAGATAGACCATCAGAATGTAAACTCCATGAGGGCAGTGAGTTTTGTTTTGTTCACTGCTGTTATTTCCAGAACCTATAAAAATACCTAGTACACTAGAATTTGAGTATCAGTGAACTTTCCTTAAACTATCTTTGTACTGTAATATCTGGTACTTGCTTCAAATCAATTAGAGGAGGGAGAAGGCAAAGAGATGGGAATGTGAATGGGGCAGGAGTGACCATGGGTTGATAGTCATTGGAGCTAAGGTGTTGGGCTCAGGAAGGTACATTATACTCCTCTGCTTACTACTATATATGTTCATTATCCTCCAAAATAGACATTTAAAATGAAAATTTGTATTATCAGTTACACTGCAATCTTTACCTTTCCTCACTCGCCAACCAGAAACACTATATGTCTGCTTGGCAGGATGGCAGACATACCCCGATCTTTTCCTCTGATTAATCTCCTAAAAAGAGATGGAGAGGTGGTGGAGCAAGATGGTGGAATTGAAGCCATTTGTCTACACCTCAGGAGCACCAAATTTTAACAACTATCTGTACACAGAAGGGCACCATCACAAGAACCAAAAATCAAACAGCATTTGGGGAACTCACAGCACTGAAGGTAAGAATGCAGACCTGGCTGGTTTCGCCACCTGTTTATTGTAGAGCCCTAGGGCCTTGAGTTAAAATAGGTGGTAGTCAGGTAGTAGTTACAGCAGGCCTTGGGCAAAACCCAGTGTTGTGCTGGCTTTAGGCCTGACCCACCACAGTCCCAGTGGTGGTGGCCATAGGGGTGTGTTTGTATCACCACACACCCAGTTCCAGGCAGTTCAGCAGAGAGAGAGAGAGAGAGAGAGATTCCACTTGTTTGAAAGAAAGTAAGGGAAAAGAACAGCAGTCTCTACCTGGTAACCCAGAAAATTCTTCTGGATATTACCTAAGACCATCAAGACAATACCTCCTACAAGTTTACAAAAACCACAGCAATTATGTTTGGAGCCCAAGTCCCTTTGAATACCTAGAAAGCGTTCCCAAGGAAAGGCACTAACAAGACAAGACAACAAAGACTACAATAAATACCTAACCCTTTAATGCCCAGACATCAACAAACATCTACAGGCCTTGAGACAATCTAGGGAAGCATGACCTCACTAAACAAAATAAGGCACCAGGGACCAATCCTGGGGAAACAGAGATATGTGACCTTTCAGACAGAATTCAAAACAGCTGTTTTGAGGAAACACAAAGAAATCCAAGATAACAAAGAAGGAATTCAGAATTCTATCAGATAAATTTAACAGAATGAAATAATTTAAAAGAATCAAGCAGAAATTCTACATTTGAAAAATGCAACTGACATACTACTGAATGCATCAGTCTCTTAAATAGCAGAACTGATCAAGCAGAAGAAAATCACTAAGCTTGAAGATAGGCTTATTGAAAATACAGTCAGAGGAGACAAAAGAAAAATAAAGAACAATGAAGCACACCTACAATATCTAGAAAATAGCCACGAAAGGGCCAATACTAAGAGTTACTGGCCTTAAAAAAGAGGTAGAGAAAGAGATAGGAGTAGAAAGTTTATTCAAAGGGATAAGAAAATGTCCCAAACCTAGAGAAAGATAAACATTCAAGTACAAGAAGGTTATAGAACACCAAGCAAATTTAACCCAAGGAAGACTACCTCCAAAGCTACCTTTTGGGAGTTAATAAAATTCCCAAAAAATCAATGATAAAAGAATTCCAAAAGCAGTAAGAGAAAAAGAGAAAAGAAACAACAGACAACAGAGCTCCAATATGTCTGGCAACAGACTTTTCAGTGGAAACATTACAAGCCAGGAGAGAGTAGCATGACATATTTAAAGGACTGAAGGAAAGAAACTTTTGCCCTAGAATAGTATATATGGCAAAATGTCTTTCAAGCATGGAGGAAAAATAAAGAACTTCCAAAACAACCAAAATCAGAGGGATTTCATCAACACCAGACCTGTCCTACAAGAAGTGATAAAGGGAGTTTTTGATCTGAAAAAAAAAAAGGATGTTAATGAGCAAACAAGAAATCACCTGAAGATACAAAACTCACTGGTAATAATAAGCACACATAGAAACACAGGATATTATTAATATAACATTGCAACTGTGGTGTGTAAACACTCTTAAGCATAAAGACTAAATAAAGAACCAATTAGAATAACCACAATAACTTTAAGACATAGCACAATAAGAAATTAAGAGAAACAAAAAGTTAAAAAGCATAGGGGTGAAGTAAAAGTATAGAGTTTTGGCTGGACGCAGTGGCTCATGCCTGTAATCCCTGCACTTTGGGAGGCCGAGGTGGTTAGATCACCTGAGGTCAGGAGTTCGAGACCAGCTTGGCCAACATGATGAAACTCTGTCTCTACTAAAAATACAAAAAGTTAGCTGGGCGTGGTGGTGCGCACCTTTAATCCCAGCTACTCAGGAGGCTGAGGCAGGAAAATCACTTGAACCTGGGAGGCGGAGGTTGCAGTGAGCCGAGAGCATGCCACTGTACTCCAGCCTGAGCAACAACAGCAAAATTCCATCTCAAAAAAAAAAAAAAAGCGTAGAGTTTGTATAATTTTTCTTTTTGCTTATTTGTTTATGCAATTAGTGTTAAGTTTTCATCAGTTTAAAATAATGAGTTATAAGACAGTCTTTTCAAGCCTCTTGCTAACATCAAATACAACATAAAAAATAAAAAGCAAGAAATCAAAGCACCCCAGAGAAAAATCACCTTCACTAGAAGGAAGACAGGAAGGAAGGAAAGAAGAAAGAAGACCACAAAACAACCAGAAAACAAAAAACAAAATGGCAAGAATAAGTCCCTACTTATCAATAGTAACATTGACTGTAAATGGACTAAACTCTCCAATAAGACACAGTAGCTGAATGGATGAAAAAATAAGACCCAGTGGTCTGTTGTCTACAAGAGACATGGTTCACCTATAAAGCTACACAGAGACCAAAAATAAAGAGATGGAAAAATATATCCCATGCCAATGGAAACCCACAAAAACAAAACAAAACAGAACAGGAGTAGCTATACTTACATCAGACAAAATAGACTTCAAGAGAAAAACTGTAAGAAGAGACAAAGAAGCTTATCATATAATGATAAAGGGGTCAATTCAGCAAGAGGATACAATGATTATAAATATATACGCACCCAACACTGGGGCAGCCAGATACATAGAGCAAATATTATTAGAGCTAAAGAGAGACAGATTAAAATAAAACAGCTGGAGACTTCCATACCCCATTTTCAGCACTGAACAGATTTCTCAGGAAGAAAAGTCAGAGACATAGGACTTAATCTGCACTACAGAATGAACCTAATAGAGATCTACAGAACATTTCATCAGATAAAAATTACTAAGAAGAAAATTTATAGCTATAAGTGCCTACATCAAAAAAGAAAAAAAAAATAACCTAATGATGTAACTTAAAGAACTAGAAAAGAGCAAACCAGGCCAGGCTCAGTGGCTCACGCCTGTAATCCCAGCACTTTGGGAGGCCGAGGCAGGCAGATCACGAGGTCAGGAGATCGAGACCATCCTGGCTAACACGGTGAAACCCCATCTCTACTAAAAAAAATACAAAAAATTAGCCGGGCACGGTGGCAGGCACCTGTAGTCCCAGCTACTCGGGAGGCTGAGGCAGAAAAATGGCGTGAACCTGGGAGGTGGAGCTTGCAGTGAGCCAAGATAGCACCACTGCACTCTGGCCTGGGCAAAAGAGCAAGATTCTGTCTCAAAAAAAAAAAAAAAAAAAAAAGAGCAAACCAAACCCAAAACTAGTAAAAGAGATATAGATCAGAGCAGAAATAAATTTGAAATGAAGAAAATACAAAAGAACAATGAAACAAAAAGTTCGTATTTTGAGAAGATAAACAAACTTGACAAACCTTTAGCCAGACTAATAATGGTGGGGGTGGGGGTAGGGGTGAAGACCCAAATAAAATCAGAGATGAAAAAGGGGACATTACAACTCATAAGAAATTCAAAGAATCATTAGTGGCTACTAGGAGCAACTATATGCCAATAAATTGGAAAATCTAGAAGAAATGAATAAATTCCTAGACATATATAACCTATCAAGATTGAACCAGAAAGAAATTAAAAATCTGAACAGCCCAATAATCATAAATATATACACCTACTATGTACCCACAAAAATTTAAAAATTTTAAAACAATGGCATGTGCCAGGCACTGGTACAGAGCACAGAAGATACAGCTCCCTGAAGCCTGGCTCTTATAAATATAAGTCTTAGGATATCACTTTTGAAAATAATTTTCTATATGTCCATTAACCTCTAATTCTTATATTAGATGGGTTTACCGATATTCAATTTATATTATGCTTCATAAACCACACAGGCTACAGTAAATACTTGTGTGCACCAAATATCATATCATCTAAGCAATTCTTTTACAGTTCTTTTACAATTCTTTATACCACAATATAAATACAATAAAAGTAATTATATTTATGTCATGATAAATATACTTGTTTTGACTGAAAGCCGCAGTTAACTAAAATAGTTGAAAGGGCCTTGGGTAAACCTTTGCTGTCTCGTAAACTAGCCATGGCACAAGCCTGACAGCACAAAGAAATCCACAGCAGCGAGGTTATTTCAGTCACAGGCAGCCTCAGCAGCTTCAGTGGCTGAGTCAGACGACCTTTTCTGACAGCACGTGTATGCCAGGCTGCTTGCAGGAGACAAAGCATCAACAGTCTCCTGAGTGAAGCACTCTCATCCCTCCCCATAGGTTTTCTATTATAGGCTCCTTCAAAAAAAAATAGAAATAGGCCATTTCCAGAGAAACTTGGATGGTAGGTTATGCACACAGAAGACTAGCAGAGGGGCTCATAGGGAGTTGAGAGCTTAACACAATAACAGGATTCCTCCTGAGAAACAGCCAAATTAGTTCCCTTTGGAAGACGCAAGAGTCCTTGCTACTCCTTGTCATACACATGGAAGGCAACATCCAAGAGTCATTCCCTGGCTGGTTTTGCACTTGAACTTGTAAAGTTTATCAGGGAAGACTTCACCCTCACTCGAAGAGAGGGAGGTCCAGAAACAACACTGTCTGGACTGAAAAGAGAAACATCTCTCCGGCATGTGTGGCAATATGCGCCCACGTGCACTAGTTTTCCCAAGTAGCTACCTAGGTCCATAAGAGGGGTAGGAAGATACAGCCAGCATCAACTGTGTCACAACTTTGTGGGGAAGCAGGCAAATGGCTGCACATTTTAAGAAATATGAATGTAATGTTCATATTGGTTTTGTTAAAAACAGACATAAGTGATCACCTCTATGGTTTTACACAACTCATAAGTTTATCTAGAAAAGTGGTCCCCAACTTTTTTGGCTGGTACTAGGGATCAGTTTTGTGGAAGACACTTTTTCCACAGACAGGGGTTTGGCGGGGACGTGGTTTTGGGATGAAATTGTTCCACCTCAGATCATCATGTGTTAGTTAGATTCTCATAAGGAGCGAGCAACCTAGATCCCTCACATGCACAGTTCATAATAGGGTTCCCACTCCTATGAGAATCTAATGCCAGGGCTGATCTAACAGGAGGCAGAGCTCAGGCAGTAACGCTCACTAACCCACCACTCATCTCCCACTGTAAGGCCCAGTTCCTAACAGACCATGGGCCAGTACAGGTCCATGGCCTGAGGGTTGGGGGCCCTTGGTCTAGAACACATCTGAAACCAAAACTTTGCCAAAAAGGACTAATGTTTCCCTTCTGCAGAGTCTAGAAATAAGTAACATCAAGGACAATTTGATTTTCTTTTAAATTCACAATAAACATACTCATTTACTTCTTGATGTAAAACATTTGCTGTAAATTATATAATTTAAAAATTATAAACAAAAAAGCAAGAGGTATGTTCCTTTGCCACCCTGCTTCTAAATCCAAAACAAATTTAAGATGTCTAAGGGAATCATCATTAGTACTTTAAGTATTTATAGTTCTATCCTCCTTAAAACTCAAGTCAAAACTCAAATCACCAGGGAGAAGAAAGGTTGAGAAGATGCAGCATTGTGGAGTGGGAAGATGCTGGCACAGAGCTTTAAGAGACAAGCTCTAATCCAGATTATACAATTCAAAAGAAAGGAGGTGAGCTAAAAGTTCTTTATTTAAGAAAAAAAAAAAGACGCCGTTGACTATGTTATATAGGGTGTAGTCACACTGTTATGCCTCCCACTGCTTAAGATACTATAGTACTAGAACAGACATTCAGTCACCACATTTAGAGAAATACGTAAAAAGCTTAAAGGTCAAAGAGGCTAGACAATCGAATGAAGAGAGTCCAAGAGAAAGACTGAATGAATGCACGGGGCCACTGAACAAAGGATGATGCCTTTCTCAAAGACATCTCTAAGGTAGATGGTACTAGAAGAAAAAAAAAAAAAGACTACAATTGAAATAATTGTCAAGGAAGGTCTGGGAAAAAAAAAAAAAGGGGAAAAAAAAAAAAAAAAAAAAAAGGAACTCCTTATTTGCTTGTATCTAATAGTTAGCAATGAAATCGACTACTTCTGGAGATTCAATATCTTCCAAGAGTTTAAAGCATCCACTGATAGATAATATGGAAGCACTTCATAACATAATGGAAAAGAGTAGACAGCCTGGAATCAGTTTCTCTGTGGGTCTATCCTGGTTCCACCTAAGCTGTGTGACATTGCGTATATAACTTAACCTCTCTATGCCTTAAAGTCATTATCTCTAAAATAAAGATAATTATTATTCCTATCTCATAAGACTATTGTGAGAATTTAAAATAATGCACATAAGGAATACGGTACTGGCTGATACATCACAAATGCTTGAATAGTAGCTAACATTATTAGCATTTTGTATGCAGAAGAATATGCAGTTAACTTAATGATCTCTGAAGATTCCTCTTAAATGTTGCACTTCAGAGACCAGCTCATAATCATCCATCCCACTATGACCCCCATAAAAGAAAGCAAGATAGGGCTTGAAAAGTCATAGAAACCTGGAGCCCAGCACAGGTAACGGAGTGCATAGGGCATAGCACAGAACAGGGGGCTGGAGGTCCAGGGTACTCACTGGACTCAAAATACAAGTCACAAAGCCAAAACAGAGTTTCATATCAGAAAATGCCCAATCTAGGCACTAACCCCAATTCCAAATTATTTTCCACTTTTGAGAGCACAGTTCTTACAATTCAATCTATGGTCAGGTTTCTGCTATGTATACTATATATTCCTACTATGAACAGGTGTCAGGGGTAGGCTTACAATAATCCTATAGTCCAAAGAGCTGTTTTGCTTATGTTCCTGAACTAGTGTAACAGATTATTCTTGATCCTTCTAATCCAGCTTTGTCCAGTAAAACTTCCTGCAATGATAATGTTTACTTGTGCTGATCAATACAGTAATCACTAGCCACATGTAGCTTTGCTTGATATGGGACTAGTATAAACGTAAATTCAATTTCTCAGTCAATTTTTTTTTTTTTTTGAGACAGGGTCTCACTCTGTGGCCCAGGCTGGAGCACAGTGACATAGTCACAGCTCACTGCAGCCTTGACCTCCTGGACTCAGGCAATCCTCAGACCTCAGCTCCTGGGTAGGTGGGACTTAGGCACATGCCACCATGTCTGGCTAATTTTTTGTAATTTTTTGTAGACACAGGGTTTCACCATGTTGCCCTTGAACATCTAGGCTCAAGCGATCCACCTGCCTCAGCCTTCCAAAGTGCTGGGATAACAGGCCTGAGCCACTGTGCCATAATTTTAATTTTAATTTTATAAGTCACATGTGGCTAGTGGCTACCATACTAGAGAGTGTAGTGAATTAGGAGTGGTTGCGCACATCACTGTGTTGAAAGAGACCCTAATGTGTGTCTCGGCCTACCAGAAAAGCATTCTGTGATCCATCAGAGATGTCTGTTCCGGGACACAGAAGGGCAGCCTTTATTACATTTGCTGGATCAGTTAAAGGATTTTCTCTCCTTAGGCCAAAAGAGAGCCTCTCTTTCCTAATACCTACAATGATTCTTCAACACAAGGTTATTTTCTGCTTTTGTAAGAAATGAGATGAACTGAAAAGAACCAGATTATAACAGAAAAAATTTTAAAGAGAACTTCACCCAGGATAATGCATAACGCCCCTCTGTACTCTAGAAAGAAATACTGGTTTCTGACAGTTTTACAGAAATACAGGAAGTCAACAGGTGTAAAACTATTGATTATTTTAAGCTATGCTGTAGGCCTTTTTTCAGTAATGCTATAGTTGTGTGCCACGGACAGGTCATTAAGATGGATGAATAAATTAAAGACAGGTTACACAGAAAGTGTAAGCCACATTATCCATTTTAAATGCAGAAAATGTAAAGCCATTGCAAAAGAAACCACCACGCCTCGGTTGAAAGTAACATATACCTCAGCAATTTAAAAATAGCACACTTCATTTTCCAAGAAAGGAACAAAACTCTAACATTTGATTGTTTCAAAATACACTGTACTGACTTCATGAAACATTATCTTGGCCTTGTAAAAATGAATCAAAAGATACCACGTACAACACCTGCCATCATGAGAAAAATCAATCAGGAACCTATGTATTTTCAATTCCAGATCCCAATAGGGGTCCTATAAAGCCCTCCCAAGGAAAAACTACCTCAAACTCCCACGAAAATTTGGTTCCAAGTTGATCCTCAAAGCCTCAAGTTGAGAACCATTTGAAGTCTTCTTTGAGGTTCAATATGTTAAAACCAAAGTGGCACGGTTTTGGTAAAAGCCCCTGTTTCTGCCCTGGGTCCTTAAGCCTGGGAAGGCTGCAGAATTATTCAAGCCCCTTCCAAACACTGAGATACCCAAAGGACAGTCAGTGCCTGAATTTGCTCTGAATTGAACCACATCAAAGTAGTTATATGTGCAAAGCTCTTCCCTTAAAGAAATCACAAAATCTATGTCAGTAAGATCATGAACTTCTTCTGACACATTTACTATTTTCCAGGGATTCCACATACACAAATTCATCTTGGAATTTCATTCAAGGAGATCTATTTCATTTAAGGATCAAAAGACTTTTATAAGCTGGTCCCATTGCTTGATTCCCAAAGAGAGCATTCTAGTGAGACCCTATCTAACCAGAAAGCTGAAGTTACAGCAAAATTTTAACTATTATATATTTAGATAGAATGGATCCATTTCCAAAACAAAAAAAAAAGCTGTCATTGTTATCCAGAAAACAAATGAACTGTGGTACTTTTTCTTGAATTAATACTTAACATCAAGTTAAATAATTAACACCAAGAATTCAAAAATAACCTCTTACCTCTACCACCGTGGTTTCTGCAGCTTTGCACATTGGCAAGTTGAAATTCCTTGCACTTTTCCTACAGGGGTGGAGGAGATAAGAAAGTTGGGGGGTGGAAAGACCAAAAATAAGCATCTCTGTCACCTTTAAGGTTTTATAGATTAGAATTTCTATGCACTAAGAATCTAAGAATCTTTCCAAAAAGAGTGTATCATATTTTCCATTAATAAAGTTTTATAAATATCTCATAAATTTTTAAAAATCATAACTACTTTATTCAATGTATATAGTTTTGTTTTGAAAAGGATTGAGGGAAAGAGGACTATTTTTCACATTCAACATATAGCTACAACAAAAAAAGGAATATTAATAAATCTATCTTATTTGAAGTTAATTTCCCTTAATCTTTTAACAAGTATGCTTTGTCCCTATTAGTTAAATATTTCATTCAACCACTTGCTTTCATTAAAATATTAAGAAAGGAAAAGTAGCAAATGCTTCACATGAGAAGATACAGTAATTACATTCTCTATTGAAGAGAAGCCTATTGCTGAAACTAAATGAAACATTCATTGATAATTTGAGTCACCTATAAAGATCATTCTGGAGAATCATTTTCTGATGAAGTTTTTGAAAGTATACCACCCATATCAGACCCCGAGGTGTAAAAATTTCTAGCAGGTGCCAATTTTGCTGATGGTTTTGCACTCTGATGCTCCTCAATACAGTTCCCCTAATGGTAAAGATTAAAATATATTTTTTGTCTCTGGGAATATAGGTTGACTGCAGAATTTCTTTGGTAGAAGGAAGTAAGTCACAGCTATGTTTTACTAGCTCTTTTGAGCCACCAATATTTCTTTTGCTCAGATTGAAGAATGAGTACAGGAAAAGGAGCATCCTTGAGAAAGGAGCCCCCATGAACTTTCACAAGTTGCTGGGTTAGATCCCACCAGACATCCAGGCATCAAAAGCTCCAAGGGCAAAATGGTCAGAGGCAAAGGAGTCCCAAGTCCCCCACTTGAATAATCTAGACAGCCTTCTGTTCCAGCTGTCCCACTAAATATGAAGTCAGTCCTAAGGTCACTTGACCATTGGTGATGCAAGCTTTCATTTCACACCAGAACTCATTAACCACCAGCATAAAGTCAGTGCCCAGAATAGCCTTTGTGCAGCCTTTAAATACCAGAGCCAGGCACTGCAGTGCAGAATAAACGTGGGAATATTTTCAATAATTCCTTTATGCTTGGTAGTATACAATTTTGTTAATCTTTTAAAAAAAGCAACTAAGCATGTGTAAATATTACACAAACGTGTCAAATAAGGTAAAGATGATGTAAAATGTCTCCTGTTATTGCCAAAATTAGTTGTACTTTAAAAAACTGGCTAAATTAAAGAAATCAAAGAGCATTAATATCACATAAGTCCTTCAGAAATAAAAAGTGATATGAGAGTGTCACTGAGAACTTAATTGTGATTGCAACAAAGCTGCATTTGCTAAAGATTTAAAAATTGTTAATCGAAAGCAGCAAATGATAAATGAGCAAAAACAATGATTTCTGTAATCTGATAGGTAAAGTCTTCAAGATCAAATAGTTTGGAAAACTCTTAAGTGTACACTCAAAGGTTTCATAATCCTCAAAAAACAACTATATAAATCTATAAATCCAAGATATAAATACTTAGTATGCTTAGAATAACCAAAAGACTTTAAAATCTATAAAGTCTGTGGCTGAGAGTGAGGATTGAAAATTCAGTATTATAAAGGTTAATCAATTTTTCAGATAGAACCTTTGTAAGCATTTCCTAGAAGACACCAAAAGGACTGAAGGACTGACCCCAATGATTATTAGCAGTATCTTTCCAGAGTATCAAATTAACTTTGACATTTTAAGATAATACATGTAAATTATAATATCAATTAAATAAAATTGTATGATGTCACATTTTCTAAGCATGTAACTGGTCTTGGCAACTAAAATACATAAGGAGAAAAACAACTGCACGTGCCTATATAAAAGGGCATATAGATTCAAATATTTAACAAGCAGTGCAACATAGATATCAACCAGTCCAAACAGACTCCCACAGGTAGACATACCAGCAGCCCTGCACACACTTATATATGTGCAATACACATGGGCGTGTATGATTTTGGGCCATTTCGAAAATACATTTTTAAATTCCAAATTCACTCTGACATCCATTTTTAGAGTTGCTGATATGCACGAGTGTTTTTAAAACTGTCACAATACCTGAAAATCACGTTTCCTGCTCGGTCCGCCTTCCAGGCTTTCACCAAAGCAAAATCCCCTGTAATTGCTTCTTCCAAAATAAAGTGCTGACCATTGAACTCCCTCACCTGCAGAAGAGGGAGAAGACGTCGTCAGGTATTTGCACAGGTCTTGATTGAGATAGAGACACTCTGATAGAGGTAGATAATAAGGATACAAGCCTAGTGAGGGAAAATTTCTCAGAGGGAAAAGCATCCCAGAGACTTCAAAGATAAGCAGTGTTAGGCAAGCAGGACTTAGTCAAAGTGGTCTAAGGGGAGCTAAGGAAACAGACAAGCAAAGGTCCACTGACAAAAGAAAACTTGTGCATTTGAGGAACTGAAAGTTCTATGGCCTGAGGGATAGACTATTTTCATTTTACTATTTGTATGTACAGGTTATATATTGAATACGAAAAGTAGTCCTTCTTTCCCTCCCCCCTGAAAAAACAGTTTGCATAAAATGGTCTATGTATTGTTTTTCTAAATAAAAGAGTTACAAAAATCTATCATTCAGCTATCCTCATTAACCTATAATCACCTGTTGAGATTTTAAATGGGATTCACAGAATCAGTAAATTTGGAGAAAATCAACATGCCCTATCTTCCCACCCATGAGCATAGTATATGTCTCCATTTACTGAGGTTTTCTTCGACCTCCTTCAATAGTTTTATTATTTTCTCCATAAAAGCTTTATATATTTTTCTTAGGTTTATTTATAGGTACTTAGTGGTTTCTCTTGCTACTGTGAATGTTATATTTGCTCCTATCTACTCTTCTGACATTACTGGTCTAGGGAATGCTATTGATTTTTATTTATGTTTATTGCCTTTTAATTATACTACAAATTTTGGAGGGAAGAACATAAAGCAAAACTGTCTTGCCATCCTGTTCTTTTATTCTTGAGGGTTTATTTCCCGGAATTAAAACAAACATCCATTGCCACACTCCATCACTGCACAAAATGGAGCCATGTGAATGTAGAACTCCATTCTCATCCCTACTGCACCCCCTAGTGGAAAAACAGACTAAGTGCGTTTTACAAAAAGCTGCTATAGAAAATTTTGGTACATTTATTTCAACTATGGTTTGAAACAAAACCTTTCTTAAATAAAAGCTGCTTTAAAGACATTAACCAAGTTGCCTGCTAGAAAAAAGATTAATGCACTTAGGGAATAACTGATGAATGAGGATCTTACTATAGGAACTAAGATAAATTATATGAAAGATATTTCTGAGCCACATATCAATATACAAAGTTATTTTGGAACAGCTTATATATTTCAAAAATCACTGTAAATACCAACAATGATAGTTGAGCATTTTACATACAGATCTAGAAAACTGGGGTAAATATATGCAAATGCAAGGCAAAGTCAATAAACAGGCTTCTTTGATTTTCCAGTTACATAATTTTCTGATGTGTCTACACACCAGCTGTTGCTGAGTGTTAGTTTTACTGAAATTTAAAAATGGGGAAGGAGTTGGTTTTGTCAAACTAGCTATTATACTCACTTGAAAGAATTGTACATTTCATAGTCACCACTTCCTCACGTTTTGGTTCTTTCTTGAATCTAATGAGATTTTCATCCCCTCTATTCCAAAAAGGAATAATCCTTAAAGTTGTCAATGACCTCTGTTTTTCCAAATCCAATGATTCAATTCCAGGCCCTGTATTACCAACCTCTTCACACTCAGTTGATCATTCCCTTCTTTTTAAAATTTCCCTTATCTTTCAAATTGCCAGATGCCCCTGGGTTTCTTCTTTACTTACTAATCACTCTTTCCCATTTCTCTTTGATGCTCCTTCTCTTCCCAATTTCTAAAATGTCAACGAGGTGCTCTGCACTCAGCCCCTAGACACTCATCTAGTATACAGATTTAAATACTATAATGCTGATGCCTCCAAAGTCTCTATCCTGGCTCTAGACTCTCCCCTGATCTGAAGTCCACTAAGCACCTCCTCTTGGAGTCTAATGAACATCTCCAATGCGCCATGTTCCAAACAGAGCTCTTTGATAAGGCCTGTGCTTCACTCATCTTACACAGTATGCTTGACTCCTCTTACACCCCTTACCTATCCACCAGCAAATCCTGTTGGCTCTACCATGAACATAACACCAATTTCAACGACTTCTCTCAAACTCCACTGTTACCACCTTGGTCTAGCCACCTTCCATTCCCTCCTAAATTAACACAACAGCCTCCTAAACCCTCTCTCACTGCGTCTGCTCTTGGCTTCCTAGCAAAAAAAAAAAAAAAAAAGAATCACCACCCCAGCAGCCACAGTGATAGTTACAAAAGACAACTCAAATTACATCACTCTCACGCTTATTCAAACCTCCATAGACTTCCCACTACGTTCCGTAAAATTCAAACTTTGCATGAATTTGGCTCCTGCCTCTCTTCAATCTCCATCCCTATCACTCTCTGCCTCATGTGCTGTTCCAGCCTCAGCACCCTCCTGTTCCCCAAACACGGCAAGCCTGTAGCTGCCTCGGCACCTTGTACTTACTCGTCCTTCTGAATAGAGCACAAACCCTCTTATGTCCACTTGCCTCGTTCTCCTACCTTATTCAGGTCTCTACCAAGTATCACCTCCCCAAAGCTCTCCCTGGCCACCAATCTGGAATATCAGCTGCCTGGCCAATGATAATTAATTCTCTTTGCCCTTAATCTACTTGATTTGTCTTCACAGTACTTCCACTATAGACATTATGCATTTATTCATTCACTGTCAGTTCCTCCACTAGTAGGAGGACTTGATCTAGATCATTTTACGACAGTGCTTAGACCAGGGCTCAGCGAAGAGTAGGACCTCAATAAATAACACTAATTCAGAAATTAACTCACTTCTTCCTACTTTAAGTAAAAAAAATAAAGTACTAAGAATTAAGAAATAAATTATCTGTCATATTCCTAGGGAATTCAGACAAAATTAAAAAACTACGAGTTTGAGGCACCTGACTCCAGGCAGAAATGAACCCAAGAAATATTTTAGTCTCATATTTTCCCAAGGTGAATTAATTCTTCAACTTCTAGCAAGCTATCAAAGTATTTATCGCAAGTTTTCTGGGAACCTTTATGAGATACTACTACAGCTCATTTTAATAATTAGGCTCCTGTCTTTTACTTTGTCAAGAAGCCTTTTAAACTTATTTAGACAGTAAAGGAAAAAGATCAAACATAAAAAACACATTAATAAAAGCTTTGAATCCACATAGATCACTCTCAACAGAAAGATGTCTCCAGATGGAAGACACAGCTGGAGACCAACACTGAACATCAAAGGACATATTCGGTGACCTCCAATCTTCCCTCTGATTGTTCCTCGGGAGGGGCAGAGCCAGCATCCCCATATGCAGAAAAGTGATAAGAGATCCCCTGATTTACTATGTTCACTTCCCCAGAGATGAGTACAGCATTTCTGCAACCTGTGTTAACTCTCTTTGGCCATCTAGACAAGGAAATGGAAAGATACTAAAAAATACCGTAATGAAATACTGGCCAGTGTAATTTTTGGAATTTTCTCCAATCTGAGCAGCTCAAATACCTTTATCTGAAGTTCTATTCTTCTATAATATACCTATAATAAATGTACCCCATCCTACTCAGCACTTTAAACAGAAGTAGGTTATTCCGTCAAAAGCTCAAATGTGTCCAAGATACAAAATAAATAGTGATCATATGAACTCTCTATTCTATCATAACAGTTCCTTTCAAGGTTTCAGACAAACATATTATTTCCTTGTTTTTTCCTTCCTACAGTCACTTTAGGAAGGGCCTGAGCATAAAGAGTTTGCTAGCATGCATATCACAACTACTTTATTTTCCACATAAGCATAATCAGCAAGTATAACTGTTTCTCAATTTGTTAAAGCCTACCATAAAATCAGTTCAAGTAACTAACCTTAACTAGTACATCATATGTGGATTACACCATTTTTTCCTTCTTTTTATTCTAGTTTCTCTATGTGATTTTAAATGCTAGTGGATGCCTAGATTTAGCTAGAAATTTTGCCTATTTATGAAAATGAATGAGTGCTTTTTCTCACATAGAGGTGATTTTACACTTATTTGTCCAATGATCCACCCAAAATCCCACGTGGAAAGAGAAGTCCTGGTATAA
Source organism: Hylobates moloch (assembly GCF_009828535.3). NCBI lineage: Eukaryota > Metazoa > Chordata > Mammalia > Primates > Hylobatidae > Hylobates > Hylobates moloch. The sequence goes on from NW_026652292.1 coordinate 38,133,389, forward strand.
TCTGGTTAAGAGTGTTTCTTACCTCTCTTGGCTTACTGGCAATGGCAACACTGCCATCTTTGTTGTATTTGATAGGCGATCCTCCTTCTTGTACCAGGGTCCCATACCCTGTGGGGGTGTAAAATGCAGGAACTCCAGCCCCGCCTGCACGGATCCTCTCTGCAAGTGTGCCCTACAAATGAGCAACCAACACCCCATAAGTTCACTAAGCACACTTCTGTATGTGGACACAAACATTTACACGTGGTTCATACTCTCTAGAGGCTTATAATTCTAAAAAGTAGCTAGCATTGTACATTAGTGTGAGTATTTCATTAATATTGTATGCTAGAAGATCAATTTTAAGAAGTTACTGCCCCTCTAGATCCATTCTAAATCCACATTCAAAATGTAACCACTTATTTGTATAGACATGCTTTCAGCTTCCATACCTCCCAGTGATCTCTTGACACATTTAAATGTGTCTATTTTTGATATTCTAAGTCAATTTTAAAATCCAAATTATGAAACTTTAGTTATATATTAACTAATGCAATTAAATGTTGTTTTATTTCATGATCTATGTTGGTATGGCCTAAATTTTATTCAAGTTAATAATGTAAAGTGTTGCCGGGCGCGGTGGCTCACGCTTGTAATCCCAGCACTTTGGGAGGCCGAGGCGGGCGAATCACGAGGTCAGGAGATCGAGACCACGGTGAAACCCCGTCTCTACTAAAAATACAAAAAATTAGCCGGGCGTGGTGGCGGGTGCCTGTAGTCCCAGCTACTCGGAGAGGCTGAGGCAGGAGAATGGCGTGAACCCGGGAGGCGGAGCTTGCAGTGAGCCAAGATCGCGCCACTGCACTCCAGCCTGGGTGACAGAGCGAGACTCTGTCTCAAAAAAAAAAAAAAAAAAAAATGTAAAGTGTTTAAATTTTAGAGCTTATTTTAAACCATTTTCATAAATATTTTTATCTACAAATTGTCTAAGAAAAAAAAAACAAAGGAAAAATACAGCATACAGGTAAATTGGTTTTTAAAAGCCAAGAGTACATCAAATTGTTTCAGAATAGAAACAGCTGCAAGCAAAGTTTCTTTGTATCTTCTTTTGATCATCATCGTTCCCATGGGTGACTCTTCTTCCTAGGTACCAGTGATTTCAAGACTAGTTTCCCTAGCTCTCTCACTCTCAACTGTTTTTCTACCCAGGTTTTCCCTAGGGAATCAACTCTGGCCCTGAACCTTGACACCCCTCCTAACATTGATGCCTACTGTGATAGACTTGTTATGACAGTCTTACTAGAAAACTGACTGGCTAGTCAGTAGTTAAAAATTGGGGCTGGACACCATGGCTCATGACTGTAAATCCCAGTGCTTTGGGAGGTGAAGGATCACTTGAGGCCAGGAGTTTGAGACCAGCCTGGGCAACATAATGAGATCTGCCTCTTTAAGAAAAAAAAGAATTGGTTCATGGTATTAATGATGATGTGTTCATATTGTCCCAACCTTAAAAAGTATTTTCTACTTTAACAGGACTCTAAGTATTCAACTCGAAGAAGAAACTAACAGTTGGGACTTGAGACATTGAGTCATTCAAGTAGGTGGAATATTCTGGGGAAAGACAGACTTGGGGTATAACTGAAAATCTTCCAGATAACTGATTATCTAGCCAATGGAAAGAGATGACTCTACCTTGTGTTGTGAAGTTAGTAACATTCACAAAAAATTAAATCATCAAAATCACCATAACACTACCCCCAGCCTTAAAATATGTTTTATATATACCCTCCCTGAATACTCTCCTTCTATCATACCAGGTAAGGGCCTGAAAGTGGACTATTTCTGCAGATAGACCTTCTGTAGGTGCCACCAGCTTCTTACCCTCACCCACCAAAGAAGTCCTGATCCCCACCATTGATACTCCTCCGCCTAGCCTTCAGGCTGCAAAATAAGCTGCCAGAGCCAGTGTTTACTAATGAGCCACTAAGTTGGGGAAGGAGACACTGACCTCTCTTAGCCTGAGGAAAAACTGTAAAAAATATATATATATTAACGATGTACATCCTTTCTGACAAAATAAGGAGTAACATAAAAGATACCAAGGGTAATCAAAAGGTTAATTTTCAATAGCTCCACAACCCAAAGAATACTGTATCTCAACCTACCATGTGAAAAATACTGCTATGGACTGAACTGTGTTCTCCCCAAAATTCATATATTGAATTCCTAGTCACCAATGTGACTGCATTGAGATAGGGCCTATAAGGAGGTCATCAAGGTTGAAGGAAGTCAAAAAGGTGGGGCCCTGATCTGGTATGATTAGTGTTCCTACAAGAAGACAAACCCAGAGAGGGAGCATGCATGCTCTCCGCCATGCAAGACCAGTGAGAATTCGGCCATCTGCAAGCCAAGGAGGACTTCCAAGCCTTCAGAACTGTGAGAAACTTCTGTTGTTTAAGCCACCAGTCTGTGACATTTTGTTATAGCAGCCTGGGAAGACTAAAACATCTTTGTTTTTTTTTGTTTTTGTTTTTTCAAAAAACTGAGGAAATTGGGTAAATACCAAGCCCAGTTCAATGCTATGGTATGTACAGGTAACAGTGCTATAGAGTGACCAGGTGTGACTGCAACACGAGCCTCAGAATAGTTCCCCATGTGTGCTTCCTAGACAAACACACCATGATTTCATTACTAATTTTTAAAAATCTACTAAATTATGTTAATAGCAACTTGGCAAAGTCAGTGGCAATGTTTTCTGTTGATTAAAATAAAGCAGAGTGGCTCAGTTCAAGAGCTGAGAGCAGAGCATGTCAAAATGAAAGAAGAGCAAACTGTAGACCCTTGTTTTACTTAAAGATTTCAGAAAGTTTTCCTTTCTTTATGAATAACTCCAATTAGTTAAGAGATGACATAGAAAATGAGTGAAAAGTTGCTAGATTAATTATAGCAACTGCTTGCTTTGTAGTAACATCAGTTCCCTGGAAATCTAGGTTCTGATCCCAGCACTTACTCAGATATAGTCACATGCACCTTTCATGGGCTTCACTCTGATGTGTCTCAGCAAGGCCAGATCACCCACAAATTTCTAGTTCTAAAATTCATAGAAATTGGAGAGGCACGGTGGCTCACACCTGTGAGGCCGAGGCAGGTGGCTCATTTGAGGTCAGGAGTTCAAGACCAGCCTGGCCAACATGGTGAAACCCCGTCTCTACTAAAAATACAGAAAACAAAAGTAGATGGGCTTGGTGGTACATGCCTGTAATCTCAAATCTCAGCTTCTCAGGAGGCTGAGGCAGGAGAATTGCTTGAACTCAGGAGGTGGAGGTTGCAGTGAGCCGAGATCACACTGCTGCACTCCACCCTGGGTGACAGAGTGGGACTCTGCCTCAAAAAATAAAATAAAATAAAATAAATTCCTATAAATTAACTTTTTAGGATGATTCTCAAACATTCCAACAAATCCTTTTGTATGCTTCTGGCACAATACACATTACAGTGCCAAACTTAAAATCTTATCTTGCAGCCTGGATATCTTTTAGAAATATCTCCTTTTTCAGTACACAGCAGAAGAAAATACTAATCCTCCAGCAATCAACAGGTGTGAGTTAGAAACAAAATTCCTTGGTTTGGCAAAGTAGTATTTCCTCTGCCTTACCACTTTTGCACAAAGAAATTTCCACAGAGGGCCGGGCGCGGTGGCTCAAGCCTGTAATCCCAGCACTTTGGGAGGCCGAGGCGGGCGGATCACGAGGTCAGGAGATCGAGACCATCCTGGCTAACACGGTGAAACCCCGTCTCGACTAAAAATACAAAAAATTAGCCGGGCGAGGTGGCGGGCGCCTGTAGTCCCAGCTACTCAGGAGGCTGAGGCAGGAGAATGGCGTGAACCTGGGAGGCGGAGCTTGAAGTGAGCCAAGATCGCGCCACTGCACTCCAGCCTGGGGGACAGAGAAAGACTCCGTCTCAAAAAAAAAAAAAAAAAAAAAAAGAAAAAAAGAAATTTCCACAGAGAAAAGGAATTTTTAAAGTAAGTTAGTATTATAAAAGAAAAGCAAATTTTCTCACCTGTGGTGTCAGCTCCACTTCTAATTCACCAGATAAGTACTGTCGTTCAAATTCTGCATTTTCTCCCACATAAGAAGAGACCATGCGTTTTATCTGCTTGGACCGAAGCAAAAGCCCCAAACCAAAATTGTCAACCCTAGAAGGAAAATGAAGGGAGCTTACCAAAGAGCGTCTGACAGAACACTATTACATCTTTTTAAAGAGATAAAACTTTGTTAATTTAAAGAAAAATAAATCCTTTCTCATAGGCATTTAATCCACATTCTCAGTCTCCCGTAACCCCAAAACTTTTGCAAGGTAGCTATCCTTTTATTTTACAGTTGAGGAAACTAAAACTCAAGAAGTTTAAGTGATTTTTTGTGGGGGCGGGGTATGCACAAGGCAAGGTCTTGGGCAGTAAGGGACATACAGCCAATATTCACACCCGTGTCAACCCTACAGTTTTACCCCACACCTTTTGTTATTTTCACGGCTGCAGAGTGATTCTGAGTTAGAAGATAAGCAAAGAGATGAATTGGTTCTTGTCCTATGCTTTGAAGGAACACATAAATGCAGTGGCAATATACTGACCCAAAAGGAAGATCTGGATGGAGAAGCTCTTTCTCTTCTAATAAGGAGAGAGGGGCATTCTGGTATTTAAAAGAGAGATTAACATACTCATCGAAATGTGGACCCAAATTATAAATAGCTATGAACATTTTCCCTATATCATAAATCTTTTGCTCAAGAAGATTTACACATTCTTAACAAAAAAAAAAAACAAAAAATTAATCACAAGCCAGTGAAGAGTGTAAGTGGAAACAATAATCCTGTATCTGTTAAATTATATATACTATAGTTTAACATCTTTATTATTTTAAAGCTGGCGCTCAATTTATTCTTAGAAATGGTATACACAGTGTTGACTTTATTTTTTCATTGGGTGAAGGTCTCCAGGTTTATGCCTTTCTTTATTTCTATTATTTTTTGAAGCAAAATATGCCTAGAATTTAAAGCAAAGTCAACGTAACAAGATAGACAACTGAATGAATTATTTTTCCATTTCAGTCACCTTAAAGACTGAAGATCATCTTCCATTCAAGAGTCAGAAATATTTTAACCAACTAGAGAAATAAAACATTTCTAAGATAAGAATACTTGACCTTAAGCTTTTTTTAATGGTGAAATTTTTTAATGGCGAAATATTTTAATGACGAAATATTTTTTTAATGGTGAAATATTTTTAATGGTGAAATATCTTTTAATGGCGAAATATTTTTTAATGGTGAAATATTTTTAATGGCGAAATATCTTTTAATAGTGAAATATTTTTTAATGGTGAAATTTTTTTAATGGGGAAATATTTTTAGTAGCAAAACACTTTTAATGGCAAAAAGTATGATGAGACACCACCACAAACATGAAGGGATGGCTAAAAAAGAAGAAAACACCAAGTCTCAACAAAGATGTGAAACAATCAGAACTCTCATATGTGCCAAGGGGAATGTAAACTGAAATGATCACCTTGGAAAAACTGTTAGTACCTACTAATGTTCAATATATCCATATGCTATGGGTCAGCAATTCCATTCTGGGTCTATAACCAACAGAAATGCATACTTAGGTTCATCACAAGGCATGTACAAGAAAATTCATAGCAGCACTGTTCATTATGGCCAAAATTGGAGCCTCCCAAATGCTCATCAGCAAAATAGATAATTGTGGCATACTACATAATGAAGTGGGGTATAGCAGTGAGAATGACTCATCTATAACCATTAGCAACAGTGGCTGAATCTCACAGAACAATGTTGAGCTAAAGCCAGATACAAGAGTATACTCTGAAATATTCCTTTAATATGATGTTCAAAATCAGACAAAACAAATCTATGAGGATCAAAAGTAAAGCTAACGATTAATATTGGTAGTGGGAGAAGAGAATAGTGACTGGAAGGTGCAGGAAGAGGGCTTCCTGGGGTACTGGGCATGTTCCATTTATCTATCTGGGCATTGATGACATGGGTGTGCAGCTTGTAAAACTCCATCAAACTGTATTTATGAGATGTTCACTTTTCTATATTACTCCACACTATGCTTCAAGAAAGCCTTTTAAGAGACAGAAATGTAGTGATAAGGACCAGAGTGCTTCCTAGAAACAGAAGTTTTTATTTACAATCTCTCCTTCCTAATTCCTTTAGTGCTCTGATGGTTCCTTCCCTACAGAGCTTGTGTCATCTCCACGGTTCATTCATCTAAAACTCCCTTACTGAGTGCTTATTCTATCCCTGTGTCAGGCTCTGCAGCTGCAATCGTGAATAAGACCTGGTCCTGGGCAGCTTTGAAACTGAGAAAAGAAACACGTAACCTATAATTACAACAGAGGGAGAGACATGCTAAGGGAATTAGGCACAAATTGTGATAATTCTGAAAATGGAGAACCCAACTTTTGGGGAGGAGAAAGCAGAAAAAATCTTACAGGAGGTGGCACTTACACAGACATAGGAAAAAAGAAAACATTTTGAGAACAGTGTGGGGTGGAGGTGTAGAGAGAAACAGACAGATAGACAGCTTTCCAAAGATGCACTCAGGAAACTACTTGTTGAGTGTTCCTGGAGTATGGACTGAGGGCAACAGCATATGGGAGGGGAGAAGGCAGGACCAGTTGTGATCAGCCTTGTGGGATTTCATCCTGAAAGACAGGAAGCCCCTGTAAAAAGTTTTCAGTGGAAAAGTAACAGTATGATTAGCTGGAAAGGTTGAAAGATGAAAGGCCGGGATATCAGTGAAAAGGCTTGAAGTAGTCCAAACAAGCAACAGTGAGAGTCTGAGCTAAAGCAGTGGGAATGGGAATGGAGAAGGGAGAAATCAAGAGGGTCTTTGGGGAAAATAATTCATAAGACTTGTTGCCCATCCTGATGTAGCTGCAGACCCACTCCAGAATTCTGGCTTTGGTGATGGAATATAAAGAAAGTTGGTTGGGGAAATTAATGAGCACTAGCGACGGCTACTTACTTGATCTGGAAAGGTGTTAAGTATGTGACAAACCACTGACATTTCTCCTGATACCACCTGTTCTCCCAACTTCAGTCCACTCTCCACTCTCATACTCCTCACACTGACAAGTGACCATTCCAGCTCAGCTGATTCCTTCCCAATTCTCAGAATTTCATTTCCAAACCTGTTTCCTACCCCTGGCACTCCTGACACAATGAACACTTCGAAGTGTCTAGGTAACAGGTAACTGTCAACCTCCTACTCAACTTGTTTTGCATCCCTAGCCTTCAAATGCTGAATCTGGTAAGATTTCCCATCCACCATGGGTAGAAAAGAAATAGCTGCATGACTTACTCTCACTTGGTTCAAAAGAAAACGAATGCCTAAGTAACATAAGCATTTTCAAGAGTGTACTTTTGAGCTAGAATGCCCTGCAAGTTAAGAATACATTTGTCCACTAGAGGTCACCAGATGCCTAAGGATTCCGTTGTTCAAGGGCTGTCTCCCCATTACTCTCAATGCACACAATGCCTTCTGAGTTTTTAACCTACTCCTAGTACCTGGCTAGGTCCCCACAATTCTATTCCCCCAAATTCAACTCCACTGCAGCCTTCCCATCTCACCTCATGGCAGGCTCACCTTACAGATCCTCAGCCCAAAACTAACGCAGCGATCTTCGACTTCTCTCACAAACTCCACATTGAATCTATCAGGAAATCCTGATTCCACCTTCAAAGCCTATTCAGAATCTGGCCATTTCTCACTCTCTCCTTGGTACTCTGCACTATCTTGCCAGGGTACTGCAAACCCTCCCTGCTTCCGCTCCCTCACAACATGGCAGCCAAAGCAAGCCATATAAAATGTAAGTCAGAACATATCACTGCTCTTGCTCACGCCCTTGTGATGGTACTTTCATTCAGAGTAAAATCAAAGGTCTCCAGAGTGCCCTGCAAGGTCCCATGTGATCAGATGCCCTTTGATGTCCCCAACCTCACTCCACCCATTCTCCTTTTGGCTCCCTTCTCTTCCTCTCCTGGCCTCACCATCCCTCCAACATACCCACATATCCCACCTGGTGCCTTTGCACTGGCCTTCCGCTATCTCAAACTCTTCTTCCAGACATCTGCATGGCTCACTCCCTCACTTCCTTCAAGTCTCTGGTCAAATGTCACCTCAGGGAGTCCCATCCTGATCGCCCAATTTAATATTAAAACCTGCCCCTCCACTTTCACACTCCCAATTCCCCATTACTTTTTTTTTTCCTTTTCCAAGGCACATATAACTTAACATATTGGAAAGTTTACTTATTTGTTATGTTACTATTATAGTCCATCTACAGCATTTGGTCCATTAAGCAGAAATCTTGGTCTGTTTTATTTACTATTGTTTTCTAAGCTGAACATTTGTTAAATTGATTTATTGCTCAATTCCACTGTCCCCCTCCTCACTGGCTCTTCTCTAATAGTAGTGAAAACCTCCAAGTCATTACACTGGATATTTACTGTTTGTCCCTCTGGATCCGTTCTCCAACCTCCAGCCTGCTCTGGACCTCAGATGGCTGCCCTGTAGACTAAATTGAGGGGTCCGCTTGCCCTCTGGCTTCTGATCGGGTTCAGCCACTCTGACTGGGTTCACCCAATGGGAGGCACCATCAAGAGGATGTGGGTGAGGGGAAAATGTGGGCATTTATATTCCTCTGACTCTCTCCCTGAGAAGTTACAGCCTATTGTATAACCCCCTCCATAAAGCTTTCTTCCAGATCCTAGTAACAGCTCCCTCCCCTCACTCCTTCAGACCTGGGGCTGGTAACAGCACCCCTCCATTACAAACTCCAGGGTTCTTTATTACTCATTTTTCCTTCAGCCCTGACCATTCCACTGAAAAGGCTCCCTTTGGTAAACTCCTCAACTACTCAGAAAATTCAATTACGTTTGATATCCTCTGGGGCCCAGACTAATAAAGTTGTAATGAAATAATTCATGAAGGTAGATATGATCCATTTTACTTTCTGTAGTTTTAAATATCTGAAACGCCTACAGGCCCATAGTAAAGCCAGAATATAGTTGGACATTGATTGACTTGGGAATTTTTCTAACTACTCTCTTCTGTATCTCTTTGGCTTTTCAACCCATTACCCATTTTAAGTTGGCTCTATTTGGAGATCACGTCTCTTTATTCATCTATGTTAGCTGTGAGAATCATTGTTTATATGGGCTTTGCTTTGTTTTTAGACTAGTATCCTGGCATAGCAATCAAGCAGTGCATAAGACGCTAGCCCCAGGTGCACTGCCTGACCAGTTCTTCAGGTCTTGAAAATGCTGTCAGCTTACAATGAGAGTGTTTCTTGCCACATACTTTACAACCCAAATTTGGCAAGTGTATATCTTACCTATTATCAGACATTGATGATAAAAAATTAGTAAGACAAGTCCCTTACCTATAAAGGCTTACAAGATAAAGAAAAATAGATGTGATCTTTTGCAAATGGGGAACATATCATTTCTAATAGAGATATGTATATTAAACCATCTTATAGCTCTTTAATATTAAAGACAATGCTGATAAGACCTTCAAAAAGATTGGTGCTTTCCTTTAGTAGCCAACATTTTTTAGCATACTAAAGAGAGATGTGATCTTTTTCCTGCATCACAACAAACCTGGGTTTCAAACATTTTGGTGACTAGAAAAAGTCTAAGGCCAAAAATTCATTAATGAGACAAATTATTATAAAGCAAAAAGATACTGCATCGGAGACAATGTTCTGGAAATATTTTCATGTTCTGAATCTGAAATTTAATTTGCTGATTTTCTGAAATCTCATTAATTGGCAATTTTTGTCAAAATAAGATAAATAAAAATAAAGTTGGGATCACTTACCAAGTTGTATTTCTTTTGTTTACTTTTCATTTTAGACATACTTAAATCTGGATTCGATAATTATATTTAATATATCAAGAGTACCAAAAACAAAATACTTCATTTAAATATAAGGCTAATTTATGACATACAGTAATTTCCCCCTCCCCCGCCCAATCTGCAGTTTCATTTTCTGTGGTTTCAATTACCCAGTCAACTGCAGTCCACAAATATTAAATGGAAAATTCCAGACATATAAAATTCATAAGTTTTAAGTTGTGCACCATTCTGAGTAACGCGATGAGCTATCATCATCCTACTCCATCCTGCCCGGGATGTGAATCCTCCCTTTGTCCAGCATATCTACACTATATATACTACTCTCCTGTTCTTCATTTAGTAGCCATGATGGTGATCAGATGGATTGCTGCAGTATTTGCTGTGCTTGTGTTCAAGTAGTCCCTATCTTACTTAATAATGGCCCCAAAGCACAAGAGTAGTGGTGCAGGCAACTTGCATATGCCAGAACGAGGCCGTAAAGTGCTTCCTTTAAGTGAAAGATCTAAGTAAGAATGAATCTTTTATCCATTAAATTTCAAAGAAAGAGAAAGTATGTGCTAGTTTTGCTGTCATATCTCAAACTGCAAAAGTTATAGCCACAGAGCATAATAAGAGCTTAGTAAAGACGGAAAAGACATTAAATTTGTGGGTGGAAGACAAACAGAAATACATTCCCATTGACAGCAATTGGGTTGAGTATTAGCCATGATTTCAGAACATATCCCCCTCGAATAAGGGAGGACTTCTGTAGTTACATGAGACAAATGGAATCTTTCATGAGCTGAGCACAGAAGTTCAAGTATACATCCCAGGAATTGGTTAGCCATTCCCAGACAAAATAACTAAATCCTAGGGAATGCCCATAATCAGCTCATGGCCTACATCTGATTATTAACTCCTTCAGAGCTGAAGCTTCCTCAACAAAGAACAAGGGCACAGCAGAGGGGTCACTGCCTTTATCTCGAGGTTCAAAGTCATTGGTACAGAACCAGACATTTTAGAGTGATAGACTGACCATTGGGCTCTCAAAAAACTATTATACCTGACAAGTATAGTAAAATATATATATATATACACACACATAAGTAATTATAGGTGTAGGTACATATGTATAATCAGATTTCTTAGCCTTTGACATAACAGCATCCATTCTGCATCAAGAATTTTATACTGATCTGCAGTATCCCTTATAAGCATAAAGCTATCTGGAAAACTGAAAGTGCTGATAATCAAAAGTATGTATAATCAAGTCAAATTAAAGGGCATAAGATATGTTTAAGAGTTATCAGTTGTCATAAACAAGTTACTTCTCTATTTTCAGATGATCTGAAAAGTCAGTTAAACAAGGGACAGATGATTTCTACAATCCCATTCTCCTCCGACACACAGTAACTCTGAGACTCAGACTTATAGGCTCAGGACAGTAGGGAATACATAACTACTGTAAATAAAGGAGATTGGTAATGTAATATATATATATATCTCAAAGATAAGTAAAATTCAGCATACAAAGAAAGGCTAAAAGCCTCTAAAGGAACTCAAAAAGGGGCAAGATCAATAAAGACTAGAAAAGTTTCTGTAATTGGATAAGGATACTTTGAGGATATATAACTTAAGTCTAATCCTGAGAGATGTGGATAGACAGGAAAGAGGAGGGACAGTCTCCCAGAAGGAAACAGACTCAGAAAAGGAAAAATGAGCACAAAAGTAGCATCAGTTTTATTTCCTAAATAACCTACACTATTTATTCTAAACTGATTTTATAATCGGCTAAAATGCCAATTGGGTGATTAAAAATGTAAAATCCTTAAAGTCTTTAATTGTTGAGAACTGATGACTTACCATTTTGTAAAAATAAAAATATGGCTTTTCCTAACATAGCTAAATGTACCTTAATGTGCATGCCATTATTAAAATGATGGCTTATTTCTGACCACCGTAATATGCAATCCTATTATCTTAAGTGCTGGCTGCATATCCACCTTCCAAGACCAGCCATGTTTTTGTGATTAACGGTATCCCTTTACTTATGATCTAGAATGATGGCATTGCTAAAAGAAAGGGCTTTAAACAGATTTCAAATTGATGCCCACTTTGCTTTATAAGTGATCTAATAAATAACATAAAACAATACCTTTAAATTTTAAAATGCAAGACTTAATTTGAAGATATATATTCTAACTTCAATATATTTTAAGTTTAGAAAAATAAAAACACATCACATTAAGATATAAAGTCTTAATTTATATCTTTATACTAGATGAAGCAAGTCTGTTTTACTTATGAAGGATGGTACCAAAAACATTTGGATAAATGTGACCACCCCTCTTGACCTTGTTAAACATTAGATTTTGATGCTTGGACATATTGCTCATGTGAATAGGAGAAAACTTCATTTCATTGATAAAGTCTGTTTAAATATTGAGAATTGGCATTTCTCTCCAGCCAATTGTTTTTAAAATGCACACATACCCTGCATTGTTGCTGACTGCAGTTAGTCCTTTTACTCCAATTTTCAGTAACGCATCTATAAGATTCTCTGGAATTCCACATAGCCCAAAACCTATATTAAGACCAAAAAATAAACAATTTGTAAAGGGGGTAACAATGTTCTTTCAGAGAAGTGTGTGTTATTCTTTTTAAGACAGAAATAAAACAAAGCACATTATTAGATCTACTAAGCAAAATACAGATATATCTCAGCAGCTAAGTAAATGGTCATATAGCTGTATCCAAATGTTTTGCACCATTATATCACATATCACCGCCCAGTCTTTGAACCACAAGTATAAGGCCAAGTGCAACCAGTTTATATGGCTACTCATTGCTCAGTTTGCACTTAACTATATATCTATTGTTTTCCTGCTTTGTAAATCAGTTTTTCTATAACTTTTTCAAGAATGTTTATATGTCTGAGTAGATTTTGCATAGTTGGAAGCCTAAGCCGAAAACTGTCATTTCTTTATATTTTCCATGATTACTCAAATTGTATTGGGTTTAAAATGAACATTCAATGACTTACTTGAATGAGTGGGGATCAATCCTAAAAATAATCCTTGATATTATTTATCAGAAGCAGGCAGCAAGTTGGGTGCGGGTGGCTCACTCCTGTAATCCCAGCGCTTTGGGAGGCCAAGGTGGGCAGATCACTAGAGGTCAGGAGTTTGGAACCAGACTGGCCAACATGGGGAAACCCATCTCATTTTTTAAGTGTCTCTAGGACACTTAATGTATTTTATAAAAATACAAAAATTAGCCAGGAATGATGGCGGGTGCCTGTAATCCCAGCTACTTGGGAGGCTAAGGCAGGAGAATCGCTTGAACCTGAGAGGCAGAGGTTGCAGTAAACTGAGATCGCACCACTGCACTCCAGCCTGGGCGACAAAGTGAAACTCCCTCTTGAGATTCCAAACAAGAAGCAGTAACAGAATTGGTAGTGGGGGAGGTCAATACATGTCTATGGGGTCTCTGAAGGTGTAAGCTTATGAGATTAATGCAAAATTTTAAGTTAAAAAACTGGGATCTAGGGATTTTTTTCAAAGCTATTAATAAAACATGACTACTTTGAAGCTTCAGTTTTTCAAAACAGAAACACACAAATACACATACACACACACACACACACGCACACAGAGAAAGTAAAATATTAAATGCTAAACCTTGCTAAACTTTTAGGAAGGAGACACTAATAAAATAGATGATACTATAATATGTACAATAAATAATGCATAATAAAATAATTATCATTTTTATACATCTTTGTCATTGTGATTTGCCTCCTTCATTTAAAAATATAAGGACATTACCATAATATGTAAACAGAGTTAGTACTCACCACCAACCAAAACCGTGGCACCATCAGGGATGTCTTTTACAGCTTCTACTGGATCTGTATAAAACTTGGTATGGCAATAAGCACTGGTGGAAAAGGAACAAACACATCCCTAAAATATTAAAAAAAAAATTGATAATCATTTGGAGATACAGTTTTACTTTATGTGTGTAGCAATTTATTCAATTGATAGACAAATGATAATTTCATTATCCCCTTTACATACACACGTTTTTAATTGCCAGGTAATAACTATATAATATATATATTTATACAGGTAATACATGTATGTATTTACGGCATACATGGTGTTTTTATATGTATAGTAGACCCCACTTATCCACAGTTTCCCTTTCTGAGGTCTGTCACCCCGGGCAAGTACGGTACAATAAGATTTGAGAGAGAGAATGCATTCTTATAACTTTTATTACAGTATATTGTTAAAACTGTTCTATTATTAGTTATTGTGACTAATGTCTCATAGTCTAATTTGTAAATTAAAATGAATGATACACACATGTAGGAAAAACAACTTATATAGGGTTTGGTACTACCCACAGGTCAGGCAGCCACTGGGGTTCTGGAAATATTCCCCTCGGATAAGGGAGGATACTATATACATTGTTGAACAGCTAAATCAAGCTATTTATAAATGCACACACTTTTTTGTGGTAAAAACACTTAAAAATCTCTAAGCAATTTTCTAGTATACAATATATTATAAACCATAGTCACCATGGTGTTCAACAGATCTCTTGAATTTATTCCTCCTAAATAAAATTATGTATCCTTTGACCAACATCTCACCAACCCCTCACCCCCAGCCTCCATAACCACCATTTCACCTTTCTGTCTGTGATACTATCCCCCTCTTTAAAAGCCTGGAGCTTTAAGTGACTCATACTTAAAAGTAGGATGGATATTTTATCCACAGATGATCACTTAAGTCCCCTTGTAACAGTTGTCTTCTATTACATAAGGGATAGTTCTAACTCCATTTGTGGTCACCCAAAAGAATGAAAGTAGAAAGAAAAGTCCATATACTGGAATTCAAATTCATAGCAATGGTGTCATCAAGCATCAGTTTCTGGTAACCCAATCTTCCATTAATCAACAAGTATTTACTGTAAACATACCATGTGCCAAGTCCTGTACTATTTATTCCAACACAGTTAAGTATTAAGACATGAGCACTGCTCTCTAAGAAATTAAAGCCAATATGAACAAAACACATACCTACAGAGTTGGGCCCCAGGTTCAATCTTAAATGTCAAAGAATGCCTCCTAGAGGGACAAGAACACCTTACAAAACAACTCATCCTCCTATGGGGCTTAAGGCTTATGGAGGCTATATAAAAGGAACAAACCATTATCTACAAGGAAGCTAAGTCTAGCCTTACCACAGTGTACTATTTGGTCCCAAATGAGTCACCTAGTGAATATTCATGAGCAATCAGTTGTAAACTTTTCCCTTTCCCCTACATCATCCACACTATGCACAAAAAAAAACAAGAAAGCAGATTCTGTAGCAATCATTCATACTCAATATCACCTCTCCTTTATTCTCACTATACAGTCAGCCTAAAAAGAAAGAATAACATCTGAATCCTGGTATACTGCCACCTTAACATGCCAGTTATGAGCTCACATCCACTGCCTAACAGTCTCCCAGACAGACACAACCTGAAGTGGTCAAGGTGAGCGCTTAAATGTCTATCATTCTTTTCTTCCTCTAAAAATAAGCCAGCACACTGCTCAAACCCTGAGAAATAGGTCTAGGCAGAGATACAAAGGGCTCGAACCACAAAGAGTTTTCCCTCTTTCCTATCCTCAAGTAGCAAGTATTCATCTGCTTCTGTTTTAAACATATATTTTTTAATATATTGGAAATTACAAGTGTGATAGCCTGAATAAACAGGCCAACAGAAGGATCGTAAGATAAAGTTGAGGATATCTCCTAGAGACACTTAAAAAATGCAGATATCTAATCCAACCAATTCATTTCACAGGTCAAATTTTTGAAGCTTAGAAGGATCTTGTAATTTACCCAAAACTGTGTTAAAACAAGACCAGATCCAAGGTTTTATTTGGCCTTCTAGCTCAGGGCCTTTCTACTACAATATGCTTCTCACCATGTTTTTTGAAAACTCTCATATTCCACTTCTCGTGTATTGATACAAAACAAATCTTTGTGAGTATTCTATTTCTTCCTGTATAACTCTGCTGTCATTATCTCCGCCCAAAAGTGAAGAGTCAGCCCCTTATAGCTGGAAGGGGAAGAAAATTAAAGAGTTCATCCACAGCTCAACAGTCTGTGCGGTAAGATCACCCTAACTATTTCAATATGCTGAGAAACACAAATCCCACATAGAGAGGAAGTTGGAAGAAAACTCATTTCCCCTATATACCTATAGAGGCTTTTTAGATTCAGGTATCCATTCCCTCAAGCATTTATCCTTTGAGTTACAATCCAAATACACTTGAAGTTATTTTTAAATTTACAGTTAAGTTGTTATTGACTATAGTCACCCTATCGTGCTATCAAACAGTAGGTCTTATTCATTCTTTCTATTTTTTGGTACCCATTAACCATCACTACCTCTCCCCTGCCCACAAATAAAAGTATATAACCATAGGCTTGTCAAGAATTCTATTCTTTTGTTTCATCTGATAGTTTTCACTACAGTTAGAAATTACCAAAGAGCTTGCCACACTCTCTGCAAAAAAATATACCTCAAAAGTATTTTAGAGAAGACATGTTTACCCAGATAATCAAAAGTTAAAAGCATAAAGTGAAGATGTTTTCCAGGTAATCTGAGAAGGGCTCAAGACAATGAAGAACCTGCAGGTACTCGTTTTTTTCATTATTCATATATTCAGTTAACAATATTTGTTGACATTTGATATCTATTTACTAAGAGGTCAACCTGTACTACAACAGATTCTATCCTAAGAAACCCTAACATCTAGTTTAGGAGATAGTGTGGCATAATAGATCATGCTCTTGGGATCAAAAAATACCCTTGCTTCAAATTCCAATTCTGCCACAGTTGTATGAATCTAGGAAAATTACTTAACCACTGCATCTCTTTTTCATGGGGGGAGAGGGTATTTTAAGTTTACAAAAAGATGATAATTCTTTTCTAGGAATGTAGTAAGGATCAAATGATGTTATATACATAAGCCTTGTTGCAGGACTATAGAAGATACCCAGGGGATACTAGCTTCCTTTCGAAAATGCAAACTTTTCTTCATTCTCCACTAGGGCAGTAAGATCAACTTGTCATTTATTGGAGTTTAGTTTTAATTTTAATTGTATATAAATGTATATATCTATGCAGGTAATAAATGTATATATTTATGGCATACATGGTGTTTTTATATGTACTGTAGACCCCTCCCCCCCGCTTACCCACAGTTTCCCTTTCTGAGGTTATGTACATATATAACATATTCTGATGTTATATAGAGAAGCCCTGTACCTGGACTATAGAAGATACTCAGGGGATGTTAGCTTCCTTTGGAAAATGCAAACTTTCCTTCATTCTCTACCAGGGCAGTAAGACCAACTTGTCATTTATTGGAGTTTAGTTTTAATTTTTAACCACCTCACTCTACCCTATACACACACTCCACTGATTTTACAAAGAATGTTTTTAAACACAATTCGTACTGTAGCAAATTAACCCAGGTGATCTTTGTTGAAGGTTTTCAAAAATACATAGGTCTTAGCTTTAAGATTACTTTAACATGAGGTGATATTTATTTTGTCACCTTACAGTTAAATAAATGACAAGGAACAGCTGATATTGTCCAAGTAAGTATCAGAGTTTGAGAAACAAAAGTGGGGAGAAGTTATATGGAGAGAAGTAAAGAGATACACGTTACAAGGAAAAGGCAGTAATATGTGAGTGGATACACTCACAGACCTGCAGAGCATGGCGTCACTGCCAAGAGGTAGTGATGTGTGTGAAAACACTTTAGCTGTTCAGAAGTGGACAGGTGTCTACCAAAGGTAGAATTTTCACCTTGAACCAAACACTGCCAATTATGCACATGTAACAAGAATAAATCTCAAGCAGCTCACAGAGAGTTACAGCACTAGGCAATTCTCTACAGCAGTGGTGTGCATTGTTATTGAGGGAACATACATGTTCTCCTCCAATGCTGGAGGGATACTCAGTCCTCCAAAGGGGCACAGATGAAGGAGTAATTCATTCTACCTGGTGGACTAGAAAACCAGAGTTTGCCAGGTGTTAAATACTTGTCAGGACAGTGATTCCAAACAAGGGAGCCACATGAGTAAGAGTTCAGGGATATGAAAAGGCTGTGTGGTTACAGACACGCGGAATCAGGTCTCATGGAGAGAGGTTCATGAAGATCAGGCTGGAGAAGCAGACTGAGGCAGTTTGTAAAAACCTTACAGACCGCACTGCACAGTTTCTTTTTTCTTTTCTTTTCAATTTTTTTATTTCCATAGGTTTTTGGGGAACAAGTAGTATTTGGTTATATGAGTAAGTTCTTTAGTGATGATTTGTGACTTGATCATTCAATGAGGAAGGGACAGCAAAGCTTTTGAAACAGATGTCACAACTCAAAGGAAGCCTGAATTAAGAAAGTGGTATGAAAACTCATTATTTCTTTCCTTCACCAATTTGTACCAACTATACAAAACATTGAGGCTACAAAGTTAAAATAAATATTAAAAATAAAACACAGACATAGTCCCTGCTATAATGAAACTTACAAACTAGCAAAGATAGTAGTCATTAAATAATTAAAAAATTTTAAACACAATCATAGTATTTAATTGGGGAGCTATAGGGAAGAAACAGTTGCTGAGAAAGAATGCCAGGGACAGCACTGAGGAGCATTTCAGAAAGAGGCACACATATGACACTTGGTGATCAATTGGAAGGGCAGCAAGGAGAAGAGAAGATGGTTCCAGGATTTCCAGCTTATATACTGGATGGATACTGGTGCTGTTAAGCAAAGTGAAAGAAGAACAAAACAAGGAATGGGAAAGCCACTTTATGGCTAGTTTGCTTTGGATCAGAAAGAGCTTTAAGCACCAACTGACATCCAAGTGAAGTTCGCCAGTTGCACCAGAAGGACTGCAGCTCAGGAGAGTCTGAGGTTGGAAAGAGATTTCGGAAAAGACAGCGTCAAGGATGAATGGTGGGTAAAGTGTTAGTGGTACTCTTATAACCTTTTTTCCCACTAATAATTTTCTATAGTGAAAATAGTATTAAATGCTCCACACTGCCCCTCAGTAGTAATGAAGAAAAGAAGATACCTTCCAATAGTCTATTTTCAGCTAAGTCCATGCCAGATAACTCTGAAAGGGGCAGTCAGTCTCCAGACCAGCAGCATCAACATCGCCTGGAACTTATCAATGCAAAGTTTAGGGCCCCACCCAGGACCTATTAAATTAGAAATTCTGGGGGTGGGTACAGCAATCTGTTTTAGAAAACCTGCAGGTAATGCTGATGCACTCTCAGGTCTGAGAGACACTGGGCTTGCCCATCATAAAAATTTTAAACATTTAAGAAAATAACTATCTCATTTTAGCTGTTAGTTATGTTTAGTGGAAAAACTCAAGGTTTCTGTTTGCCTGGAGGGTTCTCTCATCCGTACGTTAAACATGTGTAGAATATCTCATCTATGCAGAGTAGTGTGTTTGTTGAGGGAGACTAAGTGTAAGGCATAAATATGGTCTCTGCCATCGGGGAACTGTCATCTGGTTGAGGAGACAATATACACACCTGAAAAGTTAAACAAGTAGATAAGTGGTACAGTTCAACAGAAGCAGCAGGTGAGGATTTAAAGTGCTAAACAATAAGGGCACTAAGAGCCACAAGCTAGGGGAATAGTGGAAGGCAGGAGTTAGACCTATGATAATCAAGCCCGACACGGCTAAGTTTGAACTCTGTATGAACTTTTAATGAGATATAGCAGAACCCCTTATTTGCATCTCGTCCCTCTAAGAAGAGGTTTGCTGAGCTTCGGAAATGGTTTAATGATATACTCAAGATGGAAAAGACTTGAAGTGAGTAAATTACAGTTGGGCAAATAAGTAACCGTCCAAAGAAGGAACGTTCTTGACCTCGGCCCAAGGGTATCGCTGTGCTCTGGTTTGCATTAGCTTCAGCACCACTGCAATCTCACTGAAGGTCAAGTTCCCTTTTAATAATGCTTTATATATCCAAGTCTATCTGCAGTTATAAAAATGCTTCCTAAGAGGCATTTAAGAGTAAAATGGGGCCAGGCGCGGTGGCTTAAGCTTGTAATCCCAGCACTTTCGGAGGCCGAGGCGGATGGATCACGAGGTCAGGAGATCGAGACCACGGTGAAACCCCGTCTCTACTAAAAATACAAAAAAAAATTAGCCGGGCGTGTTGGCGGGCGCCTGTAGTCCCAGCTACTCGAAGAGGCTGAGGCAGGAGAATGGCGTGAACCCAGGAGGCGGAGCTTGCAGTGAGCCGAGATCGCGCCACTGCACTCCAGCCTGGGTGACAAAGCGAGACTCCGTCTCAAAAAAAAAAAAAAAAGAGTAAAATAGCCCGGTTCTGAATCATTCCCTGGCACCTACCGAAGGAGCTCAGTGGCTCCTTTGTCTTCTCAGCCGTCAGGAATTGGATGCAGGAAAGAGCAATGGGGCCAGGCAGGCACGCTTCAGGAGTAAGTACCGTGTGCATGGCACGCTGTCAACCTCAGACCTATTATTGGATACCAAGGAAGAGGCTCCCTCGATTGACACGGCGGGGATAAAGCTACCCTCCTGGACCTGGCGCTCTGGTCCTGTAATTCGCTCCTAGGGCTCCAGACAGGGGTGCGCTTACAAGCGAGGACAGTGCATAGGGCAAAACCACAAGTCAGTCCACGGTGGGAATGCCTCCAGATACCACTCTGTGGAGAGTTGGCAGTGGGGCACAGAAAGGATTTCAAAGGGCTCTGAAAATCGAAAGCCCCTAACCCGGATACGAGGGGCCTCGAGAGAAAGGTTTGTCCGCCCCTGCAGCCCAGGCGCGAGCCAGGGACACACCTCGGATGGTTTCCCAGCTTGGCCGGCAAGATGCCCTGGCGAGCGCTCCAGTCTGCGGGGCAGCAGAGCCAAATAGGGAGGAGAGGATGGGAGCGGCATTCCACACCCGCCGCACCCGGCATCCAGCCCCGGTGAACTCGAGCAGAGCCATGGCTAACCCAGCCTCAGGTTCTGGGCCTCTAGAGGTTCCTCTGCCCAGAGATCCAACATCGGGGGCGCAAACCTACCCGCTGTTGCCTCACTCCTAAACCTCCATACACTGGGGCCCTCCTCCCCCCGTTCAGACCCTCAAAGAGTCCCTTTCCAAGGGCGGGTGCCAGGAGGGACGCCGGCGAGCGCCAAAGGGCTCGGGAGTGCTGCCAGGAGTCCTCCCGCCCCTTCTCAGCCTCTCCGCGCCCTTCTTTACAGCGTCTCGCTCCATCAGGGAAGCGACTGCAGAACCAAGCAAAGGCGACCATCCGAGGAGCCGGCGAGGCCAGGAACGCGTAGCCGCGTGTCCCTGACCAGGGCACCGCGCCACGGATGCCAGATCCTAGGCTGAAGAGAGCGGGTAGGGGCAGAGGAGAAAACGCGGGCACCAATCAGGGTTTGGTCCACGTTCTTCCTGCCCATGGCCTTCCTCTTCCCCCGCACTTTACCTTGTACCAGGTTCCCCCAGATCCGCGGGCAGAGGCGCAGAGCCGAAGCCCGGAGGAGAGGAGTTTGAGAGCCGCCATCTTCAGGCGGTGAGGCAGGAGAAGGCTGCGGGCTGGAGCGCGCGTTTGAGCGTCGGTGCGCGCTGTCCCGGGCGCCGCCGAGTCACTGCGAAGGAAAGCGGGGCGGGCTGGAGGCTCGACAGCGCGTCGATGACGTCCTCCCGGCCTTTCCAGCCACACGCCACCGGCGCGCTGCTGGCTGCTGCTTTTAAAAGAAGTGAGGCGGGGCGGGGCCCCGGCGGGGAGAAGGGGCTCTGCGCAGCCGGGGCGGATCGCGGGGAAGTTCCTCTCAGCGCCCCAGGTGTCTGGGCGTGTGCAGCTGTGTTGGCGCGCACTTGCCGCTGCAGCCCTTCTGTCAGCCCTTTATCTTCGATGGGGCGCTGGTGGCCGCCTGCCCCTAGGTTGTGGATGAGTCTTGGCCTAGAGTTCAGGGCCCTCCGGCCGCGGGAGGATCTTCCGCCAAGCTTGTTGTTTTTCCAAGTCAGTGCCTGGCGTGTGTGTGGGCTGCATAGGGGCACCCCTCGAGGCCCCCTTCTCTTCTCCCGCCTGGACTGCGTTCACGTTTCTAACATTTCTCAGCCCCTTCTCCCCACACCTGGCCTTGGCTTACATAGAGTAAGTTTGCTGTGAGCACCTGCCTCGAACTCTCGGTCAAGAGGTGTGAGCAACAAGGCTTGCAGAGGAACAAGATTAAGACTGGACCTCTGTGACCTGAGTTTAGCACACCTTTTCTTCCCCATCATCCAAGTTTGCGAATTTCAGGCTCTTTCTCGCACTGGAGTCCCAGCAACCCCAGAGATTACTAAGAAGATGCAACCATAAAAGTAGTATATTGCTTTAACCTTAGGCAAGTTAGAGAACTTCCCTAAGCCTCAGTGTCCTCATCTGCAAATTAAGATTGCTTATAATACAACGTCATAACGTTTCTATGAGTTAATTCATACAAAGTTTATGGCCTTATTATGAGGAGTCAATAAATGTTAGGCATTATTATAAGTTTTTTCCATTGTATCAGTTCATTGACATGGCACGTACATATTCTCCAAGCCTTGTCTTTTGACCAACTCCTTGAGGACATGAGCCAAGACTGATTTCTCCAGAACTGTCTTTGCACTTAGCAGAGTGGAAAGACCAAGTGGAAGCTCAATAGCATTTTATTTGATTAAGGCCTGACCAAGTTCTGAGAATGTGATGTTAGTTTTGAACCAAAGCAAAGCACACAAAAATTAAATGAGATATTAGCTTCCTTAGCGAATACAGTAAGGTAATGAACAGTGAAGATCCAGTTCAAAGTTTGTGCATAAAAGCATTTGCCCTTTCATGGTATTCTTTTAACTCTGAACTTTTTTTTCCCTGTAAATATAATTTTAGTCAAAATCAGTTAAGGAGTAAGATACCAAGTTAGACTATTCAATTACGCTGGAGAAATTAACTTATTACTGGTTGGTATTTCAACACATTTTAAGAAGTTGGATTTGGGGGAAATTCAAGTACTATAACTAAAGTCCCCTAACTAGTGATAATTTAGCATATAGCAGCTGTTGTACCTTTACCTTACACAATGTGAAAAAAACTAGCATTCCAATTGAGTCTGCTTTTCCACTTTTGCCCATTCCAATTGGGTCTGCTTTTCCACTTTTGCCTTTCCACAGGGCACATGAAATGGAAAAACTGCATTGGCAACTTTGCCGGTGGTCATATGACTGACTCTTGGCTGGTCTCACTTTGTTGCTCTTGGCTGAGGAAGACACATTTTAAATGTTGCATGCTATGTGACTAAGTCTCCTGAGAAAATCACCCTCATTACTGTATGGTCAAAACACACTGTACTGTATTTTTGATGACTGTGACTTCATTTTATACTTTTTACATAATGTGTAAGTCTCTTCAACTTGAATAAATTGGATTACAATTACAAAAAAAGTTCTTATGTGCTGATTTCCCTTCTAGTTACACAAAGGCACTTCAATTTTAATTGGTGTGCAAAATTTTACTTCTTTTAAATATCTGAACTTTTCTGAACTAGTAAGGATATTTCCCACTTGCTTTGAAAGGCAGTTTCTGGCAAATATGTTATATTCTGGGAACTTTTCTTTGTGGAGTCTTACAGTTTAACTTCCACACTTTTAAAAACTGGGAGAATTGGATTCAAAGCTTTTAAACAAAAGTTCTGATTCCAGTCATGCAATGAGGAAAGCTTTTTTTGTTTGTTTTCTTTGTATTTTTTTTGTATTATGTTATGATACATATGTATATGTGTGGGTGTGGGTGTACATACACAGAGTCATCTGCTACATAAGATTTTGGTCAATAATGGACAGCATATATGATGGTAGTCCCATAACATTATAATAACATATTTTACTGTAGCTTTTTTATGTTTAGAAATGTTTAGCCATGTGCAGTGGTCCACACCTGCAATCCCAGCACTTTGGGTGGCCAAGGCAAGTGGATCGCTTGAGCCCAGGAGTTCGAGACAAGCCTAGGCAATATGGTGAAACCCCATCTCTACAAAAACAGACACACAAAAAAATTAGCCAGTGTGGTGGAGCACACCTGTAGCCAGCTACTGGGGTGGGGTGGGCAGTGGGGACTGAGTCAGGAGGATTGCTTGAGCCTGGGAGGCAGAGGTTGCAGTGAGCCAAGATTGCTCCTCTGCATGCCAGAACAAGACTCTGTCTCAAAAAAAAAAAAAAAAGAACAGAAAAATTTAAATACACAAATAACTACCATTATGTTACAATTGCCTACTAAATATTGTACAGTAACATGCTATACAAGTTTGTAGCCTAGGAGCATAAGCCATACCATGTAACCTAGGTGTGTAGTAGGTTAGACCATCCAGGTTTATGTCAGTATATTCTATATTAGCACAATGACAAAATATCCTAGCATCTCATTTCTCAGAACCTGTCTTTGTCATCAAGCAAGGCATGACTACGTGGCACCATTTTATCAGATAAATGCAAGTAATGTGTCAGAGTTTATTAGATCGTAAATTATTCTCTGTTTTAAGGAGTTTCATTTTAATTCTCCTAAAATATGATGCATTAGCATCTCTCATTAGTGCAAGATAGGACATGCTGTTCTCACAGTTGATGGTGTACTCCCCCAGGCTGATAATCAGGGGCATCTGAAGACTTGTTTTTCAAATGTTGATTAACTGGTTTCACTAGAAATAGCAGTTTTTAAGTAGGTCATTTTGAGAGGTGACAGCGTGCTGGCAGTCCTCACAGCCCTCGCTCGCTCTGGGCGCCTCCTCTGCCTGGGCTCCCACTTTGGCGGCACTTTAGGAGTCCTTCAGCCCACGGCTGCACTGTGGGAGCCCCTTTCTAGGCTGGCCAAGGCTGGAGCCAGCTCTCTAAGCTTGCGTGGAGGTGTGGAGGGAGAGGCGTGAGCGGCAACCGGGGCTGCGCGCGGCGCTTGTGGGCCAGCTGGAGTTCCTGGTGGGCATGGGCTTGGCGGGCCCCACACTCAGAGCAGCTGGCCGGCCCCACCGTGGTTTTGTCTTTCAGATGGGAAACACTCAGGCATCAACAGGCTCCCCCTTGAAATGCATCCTAAGCCATTGGGACCAATTTGACCCACAAACCCTGAAAAAGAGGCATCTCATTTTTTTCTGCACTACACCTTGGCCCCAATATTCTCTCTCTGATGGGGAAAAATGGCCACCTGAGGGAAGTACAAATTACGATACTGTCCTGCAGCTTGATCTTTTCTGTAAGGGGGAAGGCAAATGGAGTGAAATACCTTATGTCCAAGCTTTCTTTTCATTGAGGGAGAATACACAACTACGCAAATCTTGCAATTTACATCCCATAGGAGGACCTCTCAGCTTACCCCCATATCCTAGCCTCCCTATAGCTCCCCTTCCTATTAATGATAATCCTCCTCTAATCTCCCCTTCCCTGAAGGAAATAAGCAAAGAAATCTCCAAAGGTCCACAAAAACCCCCGGGCTATCGGTTATGTCCCCTTCAAGCTGTGGGGGGAGGGGAATTTGGCCCAACCCGGGTACATGTCCCCTTCTCCCTCTCTGATTTAAAACAGATCAAGGCAGACCTGGGGAAGTTTTCAGATGATCCTGATAGGTACATAGATGTCCTACAGGGTCTAGGGCAAACCTTTGTCCTCACTTGGACAGATGTCATGCTACTGTTAGATCAAACCCTGGCCTTTAATGAAAAGAATGCGGCTTTAGCTACAGACCGAGAGTTTGGAGATACCTGGTATCTTAGTCAAGTAAATGATAGAATGACAGCCAAAGAAAGGGACAAATTTCCTACCGGTCAGCAAGCCATCCCCAGTATGGATCCCCACTGGGACCTTGACTCAGAGCATGGGGACTGGAGTCATAAACATCTGTTGACCTGTGTTCTAGAAGGACTAAGGAGAATTTTTTAAAAAGCCCATGGATTATTCAATGATCTCCACCATAACTCAGGGAAAGGAAGAAAATCCTTCTGCCTTCCTCGAGCGGCTACGAGAGGCCTTAAGAAAATATATTCCCCTGTCACCCGAATCACTCGAGGGTCAATTGGTTCTAAAAGATAAGTTTATTACCCGATCAGCTGCAGATATCAGGAGAAAACTCCAAAAGCAAGCCCTGGGCCCTGAACAAAATCTAGAGGCATTATTAAACCTGGCAACCTCTGTGTCCTATAATAGGGACCAAGAGGAACAGGCCCAAAAGGAAAAGCGGGATCAGAGAAAGGCTGCAGCCTTAGTCATGGCCCTTAGACAAACAAACCTTGGTGGCTCAGAGAGGACAGAAAACAGAGCAGGCCAATCACCTGGAAGGGCTTGTTATCAGTGTGGTTTACTAGGACACTTAAAAAAAAGATTGTCCAATGTGAAACAAGCTGCCCCCTCGTCCGTGTCCACTATGGCGAGGCAATCATGGAAGGTGCACTGCCCCAGAGGATGAAGGTTCCCTGGGTCAGAAGCCCCCAACCAGATGATCCAACAACGGGACTGAGGGTGCCTGGGGCAAGCGCCAGCTCATGTCATCACCCTCACTGAGCCCCGGGTATGTTTAACTATTGAAGGTCAGGAAATTGACTTCCTCCTGGACACTGGCACGGCCTTCTCAGTGTTAATCTCCTGTCCTGGACGACTGTCCTCAAGGTCCGTTACCATCCAAGGAATCCTGGGACAGCCTGTAACCAGGTATTTCTCCCACTTCCTCGGTTGTAATTGGGTGACTTTGCTCTTTTCGCATGCCTTTCTTGTTATGCCTAAAAGTCCTACACCCTTATTAGGGAGGGATATATTAGCCAAGGCTGGAGCTATTATCTACATGAATATGGGGAACAAGTTACCCATTTGTTGTCCCCTACTTGAGCAGGGAGTTAACCCTGAAGTCTGGGCATTGGAAGGACAATTTGGAAGGGGAAAAAATGCCTGCCCAGTCCAAATCAGGTTAAAAGATCCCACCACTTTTCCTTATCAAAGGCAATATCCCTTAAAGCCTGAAGCTCATAAAGGATTACAGAATATTGTTAAACATTTGAAACTCAAGGCTTAGTAAGGAAATGCAGCAGTCCCTGCAACACCCCAATTCTGGGAGTACAAAAACCGAACGGTCAGTGGAGCCTAGTGCAAGATCTTAGACTCATTAATGAGGCAGTAATTCCACTATATCCACTTGTACCCAACCCCTATACCCTTCTCTCTCAAATACCAGAGGAAGCAGAATGGTTCACGGTTCTAGACCTCAAGGATGCCTTCTTCTGTATTCCCCTGCACTCTGATTCCCAGTTCCTCTTTGCTTTTGAGGATCCCATAGACCACACGTCCCAACTTGGGGTATTGCCCCAAGGGTTTAGGGATAGCCTCATCTCTTTGGTCAGGCACTGGCCCAAGATCTAGGCCACTTCTCAAGTCCAGGCACTATGGTCTTTCAATATGTAGATGATTTACTTTTGGCTACCAGTTCGGAAGCCTCGTGCCAGCAGGCTACTCTAGACCTCTTTAACTTTCTAGCTAATCAAGGATACCAGGTGTCCAGGTCGAAGGCCCAGCTTTGCCTACAGCAGGTTAAATATCTAGGCCTAATTTTAGCCAAAGGGACCAGGGCCCTCAGCAAGGAATGAATACAGCCTATACTGGCTTATCCTCACCCTAAGACATTAAAACTGTTGCGGGCGTTCCTTGGAATTACCAGCTTTTGCCGACTGTGGATCCCCGGATACAGTGAGATAGCCAGGCCCCTCTATACTCTAATCAAGGAAACCCAGAGGGCAAATACTCATCTAGTCAAATGGGAACCAGAGGCAGAAACAGCCTTCAAAACCTTAAAGCGGGCCCTAGTACAAGCTCCAGCTTTAAGCCTTCCCACAGGACAGAATTTCTCTTTATACATCACAGAGAGAGTGGGATAGCTCTTGGAGTCCTTACTCAGACTCGTGAGACAACCCCACAACCAGTGGCAAACCTAAGTAAGGAAATTGATGTAGTAGCAAAAGGCTGGCCTCACTGTTTAAGGGTAGTTGCAGCAGTGGCAGTCTTAGTGTCAGAGGCTATCAAAATAATACAAGGAAAGGATCTCACTGTCTAGACTACCCATGATGTAAATGGCTTACTAGGTGCCAAAGGAAGTTTATGGCTATCAGACCACTGCCTACTTAGATACCAGGCACTACTCTTCGAGGGACCAGTGCTTCAAATACGCACGTGCATGGCCCTCACCCCTGCCACTTTTCTCCCAGAGGATGAGGAACCAATTGAGCATGACTGCCAACAAATTATAGGCCAGACTTACGCTGCTCGAGATGATCTCTTAGAAGACCCCTTAACTAATCCTGACCTTAACCTATATACCAATGGAAGTTCATTTGTGGAGAATGGGATACGAAGGGCAGGTTATGCCATAGTTAGTGATGTCACCATACTTGAAAGCAAGCCTCTTCCCCCAGGGACCAGTGCCCAGTTAGCAGAACTAGTGGCACTTACCCAAGCCTTAGAACTGGGAAAGGGAAAAAGAATAAATGTGTATACAGACAGCAAGTATGCTTATCTAATCCTACATGCCCATGCTGCAATATGGAAAGAGAGGGAGTTCCTAACCTCTGGGGAAACCCCCATTAAATACCACAAGGAAATTATAGAGTTATTGCACGCAATGCAGAAACACAAGGAGGTGGCACTCTTACACTGCCAAAGCCATCAAAATGGGAAGGAAAGGGGAGAACAGCAGCATAAGCAGCTGGCAGAGGCAGCAGAAAGGAAAGAAAGAGACAGGAGGTCAAAGAAAGAGACAGAGAGGAAGACACAAAGAAGAAGTCAGAAAGAAAGAGGGACAGACACAGAAATTCAAAGAGAGAGTTAAAGAGAGGAAGAGACAAGAAGTCAAAGGGAGAAAGAGAGAGATGGAAGTAGTAAAGAAAAAACAGCGTACCCTATTCTTTTAAAAGCCAGGGTAAATTTCTATCTACCCAGCCAGGGCATATTCTACTTATGTGGATCTTCAACCCATATCTGCCTCTCAGACAGTTTGCAAGAAATAACGAAATCTATTCGTACGTTACAATCCCAAATAGACTCTTTGGCAGCAGTGACTCTCCAAAACTGCCAAGGCCTAGATCTCCTCACTGCTGAGAAAGGAGGACTCTGCACCTTCTTGGGGGAAGAGTGTTGTTTTTACACTAACCAGTCAGGGATAGTATGAGATGCCACCTGGCATTTACAGGAAAAGGCTTCTGAAATCAGACAACGCCTTTCAAATTCTTACACCAACCTCTGGAGTTGGGCAATATGGCTTCTCCCCTTTCTAGGTCCTGTGGCAGCCATCTTGCTGTTACTCAACTTTGGGCCCTGTATTTTTAACCTTCTTGTCAAATTTGTTTCCTCTAGAATTGAGGCCATCAAGCTACAGATGGTCTTACAAATGGAACCCCAAATGAGTTCAACTAACAACTTCTACTGAGGACCCATAGACCGACCTGCTGGCCCTTCCCCTGGCCTAGAGACCTCCCCTCTGGAGGACACTACAACTGCAGGGCCCCTTCATTGCCCCTATCCAACAGGAAGTAGCTGGAGTGGTCAACGGCCAAATTCCCAACAGCAGTTGGGGTGTCCTGTTTAGAGGGGGGATTGAGAGGTGACAGCATGCTGGCAGTCCTCATAGCCCTCACTCACTCTGGGCACCTCCTCTGCCTGGGCTCCCACTTTGGTGGCACTTGAGGAGAGCTTCAGCCCACCGCTGCACTGTGGCAGCCGCTTTCTGGGCTGGCCAAGGCCGGAGCCGGCTCCCTCAGCTTGTGGGGAGGTGTGGAGGGAGAGGTGTGAGCAGGAACCGGGGCTGTGCACGGCGCTTATGGGCCAACTGGAGTTCCAGGTGGGCGTGGGCTTGGCAGGCCCTGCACTCAGAGCAGCCAGCCGGCCCTGCTGCCCCGGGCAGTGAGGGGCTTAGCACCTGGGCCAGCAGCTGCAGAGGGTGTACTGGGTCCCCCAGCAGTGCCAGCCCACTGGTGCCGCACTGGATTTCTCACTGGGCCTTAGCTGCCTTCCTGCGGGGCAGGGCTCGGGACCTGCGGCCCGCCATGCCTGAGCCTCCCACCCCCTCCATGGGCTCCTGTGCCGCCCGGCCTCCCCCATGAGTGTTGCCGCCTGCTCCAGGGCACCCAGTCCCATCAACCACCCAAGGGCTGAGAAGTGTGGGCACTTGGTGCGGGACTGGCAGGCAGCTCCACCTGCAGCCCTGGTGGCGGATGCAGTGGGTGAAGCCAGCTGGGCTCCTGAGTCTGGTGGGGACATCGAGAACCTTTATGTCTAGCTCAGGGATTGTAAACGCACCAATCAGCGCCCTGTCAAAACAGACCACTTGGCTCTACTAATCAGCAGGATGTGGATGGGGCCAGATAAGAGAATAAAAGCAGGCTGCCCGAGCGGGCAGTGACAACCCGCTCAGGTCCCCTTCCACACTGTGGAAGCTTTGTTCTTTTGCTCTTTGCAATAAATCTTGCTACTGCTCACTCTTTGGGTCCACACTGCTTTTGTGAGCTGTAACACTCACTGCAAAGGTCTGCAGCTTCACTCCCGAGCCAGCAAGACCACGAACCCACCAGAAGGAAGAAACTCTGAACACATCTGAACATCAGAAGGAAGAAACTCCAGACGCGCCACCTTAAGAGCTGTAACACTCACCGCAAGGGTCCGCGGCTTCATTCTTGAAGTCAGTGAGACCAAGAACGCACCAATTCCGGACACAATGTGAGTCACTTATAAAAGTGCATGCGTGCTTCATTTTATCACAATAGTCCTTTAATATATGGAGAACATAGTCCTTCAAACAATTTTCCTCTAGTAGGTTTGAAGAACATAAATCTGAAATTTCACATAAATCTGTAAATCTAAGTATTGTTTTATAATGCAAGTCACCCATTAATTTGCATATTTTGAAAGCTTATTTTCATAGATCCTTTGAAGGAGTCCCTTGTATTAACTAGTGTGTATTTAATATTTGTTCAATGATTAAAGAAAAAATAAATTGATTTTTTTAAAGTGTAGTTTTCTCAGAAAAAAAGTAAAATAAATGCATGAGATACTTGGAGAAGGCTTAAGGCCTGGAATGAAATTGAAAATTATGATAAGGTACTAAGGAAACCTAAAAGAGTAAAATGCACCAGAGTTATCTTGTATACATTCAAGACTGATCACCTTATTTCTGCTTAAAACCTGTCATTGGTTTTCCCCACTGCCTTTGAGATCCAAAGTTCATACTTAATAACATGACATAGAACAGGATCATCTCTTCTGGTCTTCCTTTCCCCAACACATCTGCTTTATATTTCAAACTATATGTGCCTCTTGATTTTTACACAGTGAATTTGCACAACCTCAGAATCAAGTGTTGACAGCAAAATAATAAAGAGCAGGAATTCTGTGGTTAGGCTGGTAGGGTTCAAGTCTCAGCTCTGCAGTCTTTAGCTATACGGCCTTCGGTGATGCAGTAGTTAAGCAGGGCTTACAGAATGTTAAGATGTAAGGTAATCTCTAGATCAATATTTGCATTATTCAGGTGTTAAAAGATTATACATTATTAATCATTTCCCAGATGCTATCTTAGTCCATTCTTGCTGCTACAACAAAATATCTTAGGCTGGGTAAGTTACAAAAAGAAATGTAATTTCTCACAGTTCTGGAGGCTGGAAAGTCCAAGATCAAGGCACCAGCACATTGAAGATGTTAAATTAAATTAAATTTGGCCAAAAGCTGCTTCCATACTTTGAAATTCTGCATAGCAAACTGCACCTAAGTTAGTGTTTAAATAAACCTTACTTAAGAGTATATTCTTGTAACAAATAGCTGAATCTCAGCTAATTACAGCAGCCAGGTTTCATCCAATCACATACTACCAACTGATAAGACCATGTCCACATAAGGCAAATGCCTCATTGCATTGTGCCCAAATAAGGCAAATGCTGGGCCATAATCAATCAAACTGTGTCTGTACCTCAATTCCTCTTTCTGCCTATAAATACTGCCTGCTCACATTGCTGAGGGGGGCTTTCTGAACCTCTACTGGTTCAGAGTGCTGCCTGATTCATGCATTGTTCTTTGCTCAAATAAACTCTGCTAAAGTTAATTTGTCTAAAGTTTTTCTTTTAACAAGGGTCTGGTGAGAGTCTGTTCCTCATAAATTATACCTTCTCTGTGTCCTCACATAATGGAAGGGGCAGAAGGCACAAACAGTTCTCTTATACCTCTTCTGTAAGGGCACTAGTCACATTCATGAGCTCTCATGATTTAATCTCTTCTGAAAAACCCCATATCTTAATACTATCACATTGGCAATTAAGTGTCAACATATGAATTTGGGGAGGACACATTCAAACCATAGCAGATGCTTTCTATATTTTCATAAACTGAAAAACATAAGGCAAGATTCAAACCCTGGACCATATGTTATTAAAAGCTGCTATTTCTTTATCCCACCCTCTTTCTGAGATATCTTTGAATCTTACCCCAACTCTCCAGTTTCACTCATTCTGCACTACTTCAGGGCCTCAATTTCAGTTTCTCTCATCTGAATTATTTCCGTTTCTTTCTAAATGAATTTCCATTCTCCCTCAATTTAAACATACTTAAAATTATTATTTCAAATACAGGATCTGGTCTTCTCACATCTTTTTCTAAAATATTTCAAGAAATCCTCAAAGGCTACAAGTGAAGTCCAACATTCAATTATAGCCAAGGTTTTGTTTAATCTAGCCTCAACAAACCATGTGGCCTTGAGGGTTCTGCAGAGGTATTTCGGGGGCTACGCAAACATTATATTTTGAAATTAAATTTTAGATTACATTTTTACTGTTCTATCAACACTAACAAAGAAGGAGCATGCACACTCAATTGTGATCTATCTTTGATTTAAAAGTATTAAAAATTACCAGATTGTGGCTGGGCATGGTGGCTCACACCTGTAATCCCAGCACATTGGGAAGCAGAGCTGGCAGATCACCTGAGGTTAGGAGTTCCAGACCAGCCTGGCCAACATGGTGAAACCCCATCTCTACTAAAAATAAAAAATTAGCCTGGCCAACATGGTGAAACCCCATCTCTACTAAAAATAAAAAATTAGCCTGGCATATGGCACATATGCTCCAAGCTACTCTGGAGGCTGAGGCAGGAGAATCACTTGAGACTGGGAGAGGGAGGTTGCAGTGAGCTGAGATCACACCATGTACTCCAGCCTGGGTGACAGAGAGAGATTCCATCTCAAAAAAAAAAAAAGGCCAGATTGTGCAGTTGGGAGACAAACCTTAGATTAAAGGTTCCTCATCATCAAATTTTCTATATTTGAATATATAAAATAATGTCATTGATAAAGAAGTTTGTAGCTCTGTATTTATCTTTTTATCATTTAGACCTCTGTATTTTGACTCACTTAAATTTATATAAATATATAATACTTTGAGGCTCTGGTCAGAGACATGTACTGCCTAGAATTATTTCTTATCACAGCATAGTAGTTGTTCAAAAAGAGCATATAAAACACTTCATGATATTATACTATAAATAGTTTTAGAGATTATTTTCCATTTTGGCTACATCTTGTCTGACATTTACATATGTGAACAAAAGGTAATTGATATTATTAGTTATTGACCACTGAAACCAACATTTCCTGCTACTTTTCTTTCAAGCCTCTGATCTACTTTAATTGAAGCATATACTGAAATTCTGGGACAAGCTGCAGTGTGAATCAGAACTTTCTTATTATTGTGCAGCCAAACAAGAATAAAATAAGCAAAGTATCAGATATAACTCCATGGTTGCAATTTTTTAGCTTCTCCGAAGAGCTTTATTATTCTCATTTTTTCCATGTATAACAGGAAAATATTTCACAATTAAAATGATAAAATGCATTTAAACTGTAAAGTACCACTTTTACACATTGTATATGTTAGGTTCTAAATACAATTTTATTTGAAAGGGTGACTCATATTAAATATGTTTGAAAATTATGGCTTTAGCTAAATTGGACTACTTTCTGCTCCCTGCACATACGAAGCACCTTCTGACAGGGAGCCATTGCTAAAGCCTTTTTTTTCTGTGTCAGCTGAGCAAACTCCTACTCCTCTTTCAAGACTCAGATCAAATGTCACTCTTCTGTGTACCTTGACTGTTCACACTCTGAATTCCACCTCTTAAAAAACTATGTTCTTTTACTTTGTGCTCTCAGGGCCCTTGGTCACCTGGATTATGAGCTTATAAAGTTTTGTTCATTTTTGTATCCATAGTGTCCTAGGATTTCTTTTAAGCGTAGAGCAGTTCAACAAATATCAGTTGTGTTGACTTGACTTGGGTAGCCCTTTTTTGCTGCCTTAATACAAGCCATGAACTTAACCTGTGTCTCTCAGCTCAGCTCTTTAGATTGAATACTTTCTTTCTAATTATGATGTGATAGTAGTAATTATTTACATTTTCATTCTCTTTTACAGCTTACTTTGTGCTCACCATCATCCTTTGGCCTTTCTTCTCTAACACAGTTCCTATATCCAGCCTCATGCTCTGCTGTGCCTGTAACTATCTTCTCCCCACAGATAACCTGCCATTGAAGTACATGAAGAAAATAGTCAAATAGTGAGTTACAAATTGTACTTCCCTCTTTCAAATTGTCCCTGTTTCTCTCATTATTATTTTCTTCCCTTCTTGTGAGTATTCCATTTGGTTAAATCTTTTTCACAATAAAGTAACCCAAACCAAGTATGATATTTTGGCTACATGAGCCCACTGTTTATGTTCCCAGACAACCAGTAACACCTGCAATAATACATTTCAAAAAAAATACTGCCAAGAGATTGTGACACTCTGGCTCAGTAGAATACATCAGGGTCACTTATAAATATCCAACCACAGAGAAATGATTCATTACATTATAGTGCATCATCTTGAAAAACTATTATGCCACTATTAAGAAGTAAAAATTTTAAATTGTGTGTGGAAATGGTTAGGATAAGTGTAAAAGTCAGAATTCACATTGTATTATATAAGGATTACAACCATGTATTATATATTTTTGCAAAATAAATGAAAAGACCATCTAAAAGTGAGGAAAAAAATCAATACAATGAGGGCAAGAATTTAGGTACTTTTATTTAAACTATGGTACAGCTTTTATTTAACTTTTAAAAGCACTAGACATATAGTTTTAGTATGAGAGTTCTAAATATACATGTCAGATGTATATTTGGTTGCTTGAAAGAGGTATTTGCACACCAATGTTCATTGCACTATTCACAATAGTCAAAATGTGGAAACAACCTAAATGTTGATAAATGGATGAATAGATAAAGAAAATGTGGTATATACATACAAGGGAATACTGTTTAGCCTTAAAACAGAAGAAAATCTTGCCATGTGTGACAACATGGATGAACATTGAGGATATTATGCTAATTGAAATAAGCTAGTCACAGAGGAACAAATACTGTGTGATTCCAATAACGAGGTATCCAGGAGTTCTAGTCAAACTCCTAGAAACAGAGCAGAATGGTGGTTGCCAGGGGCTATAGGGAGGAGGAACTCTGGAGTTCCTATACAGATTTCAGTTACAGAAGGTGAGTAAGTTCTAGAGACCTATACAGCACTATGCCTGTAGTTAGTAATACTGTATCGTATACTTAAAAACATGTTAAGAGGGTAGATCCCATGTTTAGTGTTCTTACCACAATAATATATATATTATTTGGTTGCCAACTTTTGCCTTCTCTAGTCTGAACCTGTGAACCCAGGATGTTTCAGGATAATAGATGCTGTATTTCACATCACGTACTAATATTTTCTTTGGCTGCCAATTCAGAAAATGGAATACCAGGATAATCTTTCAATATGCACTTCTCTGTAGGTGAATGAGGGTGGTAGCCTTCAGTGAAATAAAGCTATTAAGTTGGAAAACCAAAGGATCAACAATATAGAAATCCCTCCTCACTTGTAAATCATTAATGAACATTAACCAGTCACTAGTGGCTTTGAGCTGTGACTTGAAACACTGCTACTCTCTAGCCAGATCTATATCTGTGGGTTTTCTATCTATCTCAGATTTACTCTACAGTCATTTGTTGATATCTAGGAAAAACCTTCTGAGTGTTAAAATGATAAAACTGATTATTTCACTGGCTAGTCCTAAAACATAATCAGTACAAAAGTATTGAACTGCTATTCACTGGAATGCAGCCAGGAAAGTACTGGGAGAAAAGGAAGTGCTATGGTCTGAATGTTTATGTTTCCCTTTCCAAATTCACATGTTAAAATCCTCACCCCTAAAGCAATGGTGTTAGGAAATGGGGCCTTTGAAAGGTGATTAGATCATGGGAGTGGAGTTCTCATGAATGGGATCAGTGCCTTTATCTGTGTCTTTATCACCAAATCTTCTGGTGCCTTGATCTTGGGCTCCCCAGCCTCCAGAATTGTGAGAAATAAAATTGCTGCTGTTCATAACAGCAAATCACTGAGTTTATGGTATTTTATTACAGTAACCAAAACAGACTAAGATAATAAGGGTCACAGAATTTGTAATGAGCTTTTAATGACCAGATGTGGAAAAAAGGCAAAGCAAATTTTAACAGCACTCAGACTTCATTACCCGTTTTCAATAATAAACTTGGATGAAAAATTGGTTTTATATCAATATCTTATGGCAATTATGAGTCTTCACTATTTTTATTCTCTGCACGTTTTAGAGCAGTGATGTAAAAACTTTTGTTTGTGTCATCAATGTAAGTGTATGTAGTAGTTGTATCCTACATGTACATATATATGTAAAGTATGTATATGTTTATTTTTTATAAATTAAATACATTTGCTACAGTACATTTTAAACACAATTTTGAAAGATTAGTTAAAAACAAATATAAACAGACCTTGTTTTATTTTTTTCCAGTGTGCCCATGGGTTTTCCTGAGTACTACCTACAGGGTATGCAGTCCACTCTGAAGATCACAGCCTAGTACCATAAGTATGCAGTGAATATCTTAAAGACAATAAAGCTCTACCCACAGAATTCTGAGGATGGAGCTGATGCTGGAAAATCAGTATTCTCTTAGGCAATGTTACATCATCTCCTTATAACTATGCTACATGCTCTCAGTATTATTTATATCATCTTTCCTTCCCTTCCACCCAGCAGTCTTATTTCAAGGGATTTAACCTAAAAAGATACAAGAACAGGTGCACAAATATATATGGACAAGGTTATGCATCACAGCAATTTTTAAAACAGCAACAAAAATAATAGCAATATGGTTAAATGTGTCAATCATGTATTGGTCTATAAAAGTATGCTATGTCATTAGTCTATAGACTAATTGGGCTACAGACTAACCATTAAATGCTTTCCTTCATGTGGCACTATACTAAGTGTTAGAAATTCAATTGTGAATAAGACAACAGACATGGTCCCAGATCTCCAAGAGTTTATGTCTTATGAGGAGATGAATACTGAAGAAGGATACACGCATTCTTATGCAGGGTATTGTCAATGAGAAA
The DNA here is from genome assembly GCF_009828535.3 of Hylobates moloch. Taxonomy (NCBI): domain Eukaryota; kingdom Metazoa; phylum Chordata; class Mammalia; order Primates; family Hylobatidae; genus Hylobates; species Hylobates moloch. The sequence goes on from NW_026652292.1 coordinate 38,170,883, forward strand.
TACAGAGTGTTAAGAATATGTGTGACAGTTTGACCAAAGTTGAGGAGGGGTGGTCAAGGAAGACTTACTGTAAGAATCATCTTTAAATTAGAACCTTAAGAATCAGAAGAAATACTAGGTGAAGGGAGAGTGGGAAACATTGTAGTTAGGATGATGTATACAAAGCATTGACATTGAAAAAAAGTATGGTGGGTATAAGAAATAAAATCCAGAATGAGTAATGGTGGACAGGGTACAGATTTTGTAGGACTTTGTAAAGTATGTTAAGGATCTGTTGGCAAAAGGAGTCAAACTCTAAAATATTTGAAGATAATAATTCTGAGCCAAATATGAGTGACCAATGGCCCATGACACAATGCTCAGGAGATCCTGAGAATATGTGCCCAAGGAGGTCAGGCTACAACTGGACTTTATACATTTTAGGGAGACATAAGACATCAATCAATACATAAAAGATGTACATTGGTTTGGTCCAGAAAGACCAAAACTGGGGGTTTCCAGGTCATCAGTAAATTCAAAGATCTGATTGGCACTTGGTTATTGTCTAAAAACTTTGAACCAATAGAAAGGAATATCTGGGTCTTCAAGATTAAGGACTGTGGAGACCAAGGTTTTATCATGCAGATAAAGTCTCCAGGTGGCAGGCCTCCGAGATAATAGATTGTAAATGTTTCTTACCAGACTTAAAGAATCTGTTCTATGAGTAATTCCAAAAGAGTAGAGGATATAATGATGCATGTCTGGCTCTCCCTTCACATCATGGCCTGAACTAGTTTTTTCAGGTTAACTTTGGAATGCCCTTGGCTGAGAGGAAGGATCCATTCAGATGATTGCATGGCTTAGAATTTTATTTTTGGTTTACATTCTCTCCCTTCTGGCCAATATTTGCCAGAGGCAACATCAATGGCCACCAAACTGTTATTTTGTCCCATAGCATTGCCAGGGTGGCATGGCTGCCCGCCCCAGGTCCATTCTGCCCCTCAGTTGAACCCCAGTGGCCAAGAGACTTAGTGTCAAAAGACTTATAGCTAGATAAACTGTTCTAGGCTAGACGGGAATGGACGTGGACAGGCATTTATTAACTCTTAAATTTTTTTTAAGTAATATAACAGCCAACAAACAAAAAGCCTAAAGCAAGGATAAAAAATTGACTTACCTTTAGCTTCTATGCATTGAACTATTGTAATCTCAGCTTTAGTTACAGACTTGTAGCAGTTAGCATAAAAACATAGCATAATAAAGCATAAGAATTGGTAAAACCTTTTAAGCTAAGGAATTTAGAGATTTTGTTATGTCACAATGCTTTTTGCAGTCTTTTAGTAATTTGTCCTAAGATGGCTGATAAAATTGTTTTAATAAATATATACATATATATGCATGAATCACACAACTGGGAATATTATACCCAGGAGACTTTGTCATGAGGTATCTTTATAGCCTTTCAGTAATAATTTTATTTTAATTCTATAGGAAGCAGTAAATTGTTTATAGTTGGGATGGGTGAAAAGGTGCCACATAATAGCTCAGAAAGCAAAGTTCCTTATTTTCCAGCTGTTTAGGCATTTGTGTACCCATCCTTGATTTGCAGGGTCTGAACAAATTCTATTCCTCAAAACCAGCCCTTAAAATCTCACATGCCCACCACTTTTGCAATAGTTTCTGGACCTGGAGGGAGAGTGCTTGTATAGTTTTAGCAGCAGGGGATTTGTAGTAAAAAACAGATTGGGCCCAGTGGGATCCCAAATGAGGGTAATTCAAAGGCTTTGGCAAATCATCTCTGGTCTTCAGAATACCACAATTCTGGTTTTCTTGGAAGAAGTAAAGCTATGAGAGATAAATAACATTAATAATTTGACAATTAAAAAGAGAACGTATGTGTCAGAACAGAAAAAGTGACCTATTCGATTAGGGTGCTAACAAAAAACATGGAGAAAAATTATAACCTGGTTCATCTTTAGAGGATTATTATAGCTAAGGAATAACTCATGATTTAATCTGCAATCAAAAGAAAAGTCAGGGCTGCAATCTAATAACAGGGGTTATAGTTTTCCTTTAAAATAATTTTTCTTTCCAGCCCTCCTTTTCTACTAAGGAAAAGTTATAGTAAGACCAATTTGTATGTAAAATAAGTTTTAGGCTTATTACACTTGGCCTGACTTTTCACATAAAGTGCAGGAGGAATTGATTGGTCATATAGGCTCTTTTCAAGTTGGCTTTGCTGGAACCTTACCTAAAAATACTTATTCTAGCCAAAACTTTGGCAAAATAACTAGTGTCTCCAATTGTCTTATTTTAAAAGAAAATACTCTTACTAAATTTATGCAAATAACTATTGTCATAAAATCACAAACAGTTTTTAAATTTTGGAGAACTCATGGAGAGAAAGGTACATTTGTTCACAGAAACATACTTTACCCAATTGCTTTAAACTATAACTAACTCGCTAAAATACCACATGTTCTCACTTATAAGTGGGAGCTGAATAATGATAATGTTAGTGACAATGAGCCACATGGGTCTAGAGCAACCTCAATTCTTGCCTTCTCAGAAGAAAGAATTCTACCGAGGAGGCATAAGGCAGAAGGAGAGATCAAGGCAAGTTTTAGAGCACGAATGAAAGTTTACTAAAAAGCTTTAGAGCAGGGACAAAAGAAAGTACACTTGGGAGAGGGCCAAGCCAGCAACATGAAGAACAGGCACGTGGTTTGACCTTTTGACTTGGGGTTTTATATGATGGCATGCTTTCGGGGTCTTGCATCCCTTCTCCCCTGATTCTTCCCTTGGGGTGGGCTGTCTGCATGCTCAGTGGCCTGCCAAAACTTGGGAGGTGAGCTTGCAGAGTGTGTTTACTGGAATTGTTTGCATGTTCACTTGAGGCATTATTCCCTTACCAGTGAAATGTCCCTAGAAATTCATATAGAATGTCATATACCAGTTAAGCTCCACCATTTTTGCCTCTTACTGTGCATGCTTGAGCTCACTAGCCCAACTACTGAGATCTTATCAGGAAGCTGCTGATGGCCAGTTTCAGGCGTTTTTATCTATTGGGAGACTGCCTTTCCCTGTCCCTGGCTGTGACAAATTATTATTGTTGAGACACAGTTTAATAACCACCTGACCATCACCTGATAGTTGCCAGACAATCCTGGTGGTGGGGGGGGGGCCTCCCTTAGCCTGCTCGTGTCAGACTAGCTACTTACTATAACAAGAACACATGGACACATAGAGGGAAGCAACACACACTGGGGCCTATCAAAGGGTGGAGGGTGGGAGGAGGGAGATGATCAGGAAAAATAACTAATGGGTACTAGGCTGGGTGATGAAATAATCTGTATAACAAACCCCCGGCCGGGCACGGTGGCTCACGCTTGTAGTCCCAGCACTTTGGGAGGCCGAGGTGGGCGGATCACGAGGTCAGGAGATCGAGACCACGGTGAAACCCCGTCTCTACTAAAAGTACAAAAAATTAGCCGGGCGTGGTGGCGGACGCCTGTAGTCCCAGCTACTCGGAGAGGCTGAGGCAGGAGAATGGCGTGAACCCAGGAGGCGGAGCTTGCAGTGAGCCGAGATCGCGCCATTGCACTCCAGCCTGGGTGACAGAGCAAGACTCCGTCTCAAAAAAAAAAAAAAAACAAAAAATAAAAATAATTTTAAAAAAACCCCATGACACAAATTTGCCTATGTAACAAACCTGCACATGTACCCCTGAACTTAAAATGAAAGTTAAAAAAAAAATTTACTCACGTCTGTAATCACAGCACTTTGGGAGGCCGAGGCGGGCAGATCACTTGAGCTCAGGAGTTCAAGACCACCCTGAAAAACATGGCAAAACCCTTTCTCTACAAAAAAATACAAAAATTAACCAGATGCGGTGGTGTGGGCCTGTAGTCCTGGCTACTTGGGAGGCTGAGGTGGGAGAATTACTTGAGCCTGGGAGGCAGAGGTTGCAGTGAGCCAGGATTGTGCCACTGCACTCCAGCCTGAAGTGCCAGAACCTGTCTCAAAAAATTTATAAATAAATGAAAATATATGACTCAAAAGAAAAAGGTTTCCTTGACTCTTATTTAACCAGAGCTGCAGCCTTCCGAAGAAAAGATCTCTTTGGTCACCTGGGCACTACCATTCACAAGCCAAGCAGCTTTACATGCCTTTAGTTTTGTAGTACTAGATAGGGGACACATCCCCCAGTCAGATACAATACCCATTTTCATAAGATGTTTAGGCAAAGGAGTCACAACTAGTTTACATAACGGCTGTTTAAACATCTCAAATTTCATAATTTCATAATCCTCTCAACCTTTACATTTTTATGTTCTGGTCCCAGGAAATTTTCTTCTCTACTGCCAGATCATTTTACCTTTTCTGGTGAAAAAATTTTGGGCCCCTAGCAGGGAGTTGAGCCAAGGAACTCAGGCCCTTTTTTGCAATCTATATCTTAATTTGCCTCAACATTGCCCCAGGCAATGTCAGCTTTCTCATTATAACCTTAGCCTTTTGATTTTTTTTTAAATTTCTTCAATCCAGAACCAAAGACAAAAACCACATGATTATCTCAATAGACACAGAAAAGGCCTTTGACAAAATTCAACAACCCTTCATGCTAAAAACTCTCAATAAATTAGGTATTGATGGGACGTATCTCAAAATAATAAGAGCTATCTATGACAAACCCACAGCCAATATCATACTGAATGGGCAAAAACTGGAAGCATTCCCTTTGAAAACTGGCACAAGACAGGGATGCCCTCTCTCACCACTCATATTCAACATAGTGTTGGAAGTTCTGGCCTGGGCAATCAGGCAGGAGAAGGAAATAAAGGGTATTCAATTAGGAAAAGAGGAAGTCAAATTGTCCCTGTTTGCAGATGACATGATTGTATATCTAGAAAACCCCATCGTCTGAGCCCAAAATCTCCTTAAGCTAATAAGCAACTTCAGCAAAGTCTCAGGATACAAAATCAATGTACAAAAATCACAAGCATTCTTGTACACCAATCACAGACAAACAGAGAGCCAAATCATGAGTGAACTCCCATTCACAATTGCTTCAAAGAGAATCAAATACCTAGGAATCCAACTTACAAGGGACGTGAAGGACCTCTTCAAGGAGAACTACAAACCACTGCTCAATGAAATAAAAGAGGATATAAACAAATGGAAGAACATTCCATGCTCATGGGTTGGAAGAATCAATATTGTGAAAATGGCCATACTGCCCAAGGTAATTTATAGATTCAATGCCATCCCCATCAAGCTACCAATGACTTTCTTCACAGAATTGGAAAAAACTACTTTCAAGTTCATATGGAATCAAAAAAGAGCCCGCATCGCCAAGTCAATCCTAAGCCAAAAGAACAAAGCTGGAGGCATCACGCTACCTGACTTCAAACTATACTACAAGGCTACAGTAACCAAAACAGCATGGTACTGGTACCACAACAGAGACATAGATCAATGGATCAGAACAGAGCCCTCAGAAATAATGCCACATATCTATAACTATCTGATCTTTGACAAACCTGACAAAAACAAGAAATGGGAAAAGGATTCCCTATTTAATAAATGGTGCTGGGAAAACTGGCTAGCCATATGTAGAAAGCTGAAACTGGATCCCTTCCTTACACCTTATACAAAAATTAATTCAAGATGGATTAAAGACTTACATGTTAGACCTAAAATCATAAAAAACCTAGAAGAAAACCTAGGCAATACCATTCAGGACATAGGCATGGGCAAGGACTTCATGTCTAAAACACCAAAAGCAATGGCAACAAAAGCCAAAATTGACAAATGGGATCTAATTAAACTAAAGAGCTTCTGCACAGCAAAAGAAACTACCATCAGAGTGAACAGGCAACCTACAAAATGGGAGAAAATTTTTGCAACCTACTCATCTGACAAAGGGCTAATATCCAGAATCTACAATGAACTCAAACAAATTTACAAGAGAAAAACAAACAACCCCATCAAAAGTGGGCAAAGGACTACGAACAGACACTTCTCAAAAGAAGACATTTATGCAGCCAAAAAACACATGAAAAAATGCTCATCATCACTGGCCATCAGAAAAATGCAAATCAAAACCACAATGAGATACCATCTCACACCAGTTAGAATGGCCATCATTAAAAAGTCAGGAAACAACAGGTGCTGGAGAGGATATGGAGAAATAGGAACACTTTTACACTGTTGGTGGGACCGTGAAGTAGTTCAACCATTGTGGAAGTCAGTGTGGCGATTCCTCAGGGATCTAGAACTAGAAATACCATTTGACCCAGCCATCCCATTACTGGGTATATACCCAAAAGACTATAAATCATGCTGTTATAAAGACACATGCACACGCATGTTTATTGCGGCACTATTCACAATAGCAAAGACTTGGGACCAACCCAAATGTCCAACAACAAAAGACTGGATTAAGAAAATGTGGCACATATACACCATGGACTACTATGCAGCCATAAAAAATGATGAGTTCATGTCCTTTGTAGGGACATGGATGAAACTGGAAACCATCATTCTCAGTAAACTATCACAAGGACAAAAAACCAAACACTGCATGTTCTCACTCATAGATGGGAATTGAACAGTGAGAACACATGGACACAGGAAGGGGAACATCACACTCCGGGGACTATTGTGGGGCGGGGGGAGGGGGGAGGGACAGCATTAGGAGATATACCTAATGCTAAATGACGAGTTAATGGGTGCAGGAAATCAACATGGCACATGTATACATACGCCAGATCACTTATAAGTAAACCCGTGTACCCATCAAATCACTGAGGTATAAAGAAACAAGATAACCTCCGTCTATTACCCTGCTGGATATTATCATCTAATCCAGAGGTCAACAAGATTTTTCTGCAAAGGACCAGAAATCAAATATTTGTACTATTATGTGCCACACAATCTCTGTCTCAAGTATTCAACTCTGCCTTTGTAGGACAAAAATAGCCATAAATTATTTGTTACAAATAATGCAAGATTGTGTTCTTAGAAAATTTTATTTACAAAAACAGTTTGGCTGGATTTTGTCAGCAGGCCATAGTTTACCACACTTAAATTATAATCCATCAAAATAAACTTTTTTAGAATGTGGAATATTAAGGTTTAGTCTCTGCATAAAAATCAACAACCAGAGGAGAGACTTGTGCACAACAGTATGAGGATCTCATGGACCCACTCCCTAGGGAAATGGGTTAAAATTATTTTTTGAAAGACTCAACTGTATAGAGTTTCTGAAAATGGCCTAAAAGACATGTAGCAAATAAGAAATGTTTATTCCAGAAAATCTGTAAAAATCTGGCAGAGCAAAACCAAACACTGACATTGGCATTTGCAGCAAGAGAAAGTGAGGCATTTATTTCAGGACTCCAAGCAAGGAAAATCAGGTAGGATCCTTAAGACCAGAACTCCTCAGTGGCCTACATGTAGGGGTTTTAAAGGCAAGGAGGCAGAGTTACAGGCAAAGCCATAACTCAATACATGGAGGCTATGCATTGATTTGGTCTAAAGAGGTGGGGCATCTTGCAGCAAGGGGTCATAGGTTATCGGGAGATTTAAAGATTCTCAGATTTGTGATTGGTTAAAGAAGCAAAGGTTTGTCTAAACTCTTGGGGTCAGCAGAAAGGAATGTTATGCTCTGGCCTTTGGGCATGACTGTCCAGGCTCCGCAAGAAGAAATTTAGAACAAAGAACAGTGCTCTGAGTTCAGTCTTCAGTTCTCCCTTATCTGAAGTCTATGTGCCAACAGATGGCATTTTCCATTTTGTGGAGGTCTAGGTTTCTGAAAAACAATTCAGGAACATATGTTAAGATGTTATCTTTAGTTTCTATAGGGAGGCAAACATTTTGTGGCTCTAATTTCCTTCACTGTTGTTTTAAGCTACCTTCTTGTTTATCAAGTTGCTCATTTACTGCTCAAGGCTAGCTAGCTCCTTGGATTTTCCTTGAAGGAACTCAAGATTTTCCTTTATTACCATGCTTGTGGGGCCTTGAAAGGTCCCTAAAAAGGGTCCTTGCTCCATTTCAGGTTCATTGATGATATAAGCCATAAACCAAAAATAAAATTTTAAGTCCCACAACTAACTTAATAGACCTCCCTTTCAACTAAGGGGATTCCAAAGAAACATGAAAAACTATTAATAGTTTAGGCCAAGATGGCAAGAGAGGGGAGTCAGACATGCTTCATTATACCCTCTCCCTTTTGGAGTTTAGACACAACTGAACAGCATTAGCATTAAAAATAGAGATCCTAAGACTGACAGAGCAGACTCTTTGTAGCAATGTGTTACCAACTCAAACCTGATTGTGGTATAACATCATATGATAGATAAGAGGCCCTAAAAGAAATAAAAGTATTTTACTCCAAAATATATTTCTTTTTTTTTCTTTTTCTTTAGCTCTGTCATCCAGGCTGGAGTGCAGTGGCACGATCTTGGCTCACTCTAACCTCTCCCTCCCAGGTTCAAGCAATTCTCATGCCTCAGCTTCCCAAGTAGCTGGAATTACAGGCCCATACCACCACGCCTGGCTAATTTTTGCATTTTTAGTAGAGATGGGGTTTCACCATGTTGGCCAGGCTGGTCTCAAACTCCTGACCTCAAGTGATCTGCCCACCTCAGCTTCCCAAAGTGCTGGGATTACAGGCATGCCGCCACACCTAGCCCCAAAATATGTTTCTTTGACATATTTTGGAATAGTCTTGCAAGTCTGCCTCATGTGGGGAAAACATACATTCTATAGAAAATCCCCTTCCCTTTCCAGATATTTTCCTGATCTACAAGTGATTTAACAAGGAGTCTGAAAACTTTTAAGGCCCAATTAGAGACATTTACTATCTATTCCCTCTGAAGCCCAGTACCCGGAAGCTTTATCTACATAACAAGAACCTTGGCTTCTATAACCTCCTTTATCTTAACCACAAGCATTTCTTTCTGCTGATTTCAACTTTATAGGCAAAGCTTAACTCTTTCAACCAATTTTCAATCAAGAAAGCTTCAAATCCACCTATCACCTGGAAGCCACCCCCATCCCTTGGAGATGTCCTGCCTTTATGGGCTGAACCAATGTATTCTTTACATATATTAGTTTATGTCCTTGCCTGTAACTTCTGTCTCCCTAATATGTATAAAATCAAACATCAAACTGTAACTCAGTCACCTTGGGCACATGTTCTCAGGACCTGAGGCAGTGTTATGACTCAGAATAAACTTCATCAAATATTTTTCAGAGTTTGACCTTCTTTGTCAACAAAGCAAAAGGCAACTGAAAGGTGATTAGTAGTTTCATCGGAGATATAAGGTAAACTGGAGGTCTGCTAGTTTGTTGAAGGAAGAGGCAGCTGTGGGGAGATCACAAGGAGTCAGAATAAATCTCAGTTAACTATTCCTTCAAAGGAGCCCCTTCAGATTGATTTGGTCTGTGGAGCTATTTATGCCCGAAAACAACAGAACACTAACTAGAAGTTACTAGTGCTTGATAGTTAAGGTGTGGTCAGGGAAAGACATAATCAAAAAGTGACCTAACCACAACAATTGTCATCTAAAAGCGACTCTGAGAGTACTGCAAATGCTGGGCGCTGATGAGCATCAGAGGCTTCACACTGGGGCTTGGGGGTTGTGGGATGGATTTAAATTCTGTTAAAACAATGCAGCTGGTCATTAAGCAAATAGCAATAACAAGTATGGGCAGGGGGTGAGAACAGCACTCAGAGTTACTACAGTTTATTATCTAAAATGTTGAGTTTTCAACGAAAAAATTATGAGACATGCAAAGACACAGAAAAGTATGACGCTTATAGCAGGAAAAAAAAAATCAGGCAACAGAAACTGCCTGTGAGAGTAACTAGATGTGAAATTTCAACAGTAGCTATTATAAATATGTTCAAACAACTAAAGGAAATCATGATTTAAAAAGTAACATGAGATGACCATGTCACATCAAACAGAGGTTACAAATAAACAGAAACAGGCCAAGTGCAATGGCCCATGACTATAATCTCCCAGCACTTGGGGAGGCCAAGGCAGGAGGACTGCTTGAGGCCAGTAGTTCAAAACCAGCCTGGGCAACAAAGTGAGACCCTATCTCTACAAAAATTTTAAAAATTAGCCAGACATGGCAGCATGCATCTGTAGTGCCAGCTACTCGGGAGGCTGAGGCAGGAGGATCACTCGAGCCAGGGAGGTCGAGGCTACAGTGAGCTATGATCTCACCACTGCTTTCTAGCCTGGGTGACAGAGCAAGACCTTACCTCTAGGGAAAAAAAATAGAAATAATAAAAGAGAGCCCAATGAAAATAATGGAATTTTCAATAATGTATAATTTACATGAAAAATTCATATAGGGGCTCAAAAGTCGATTTCAACTGATAGAAGAAAGAATTTACAAACTCGAGCATAGATCAATAGATTCTACAATCCAAAAAATAGAAAAATAAACCAGGAAGAATGAACAGAGCCTCAGAGAAATGTGAAAAACATTCGGCAATGACATATGTATAATGGAGGTACTAGAAAGAGAAGAGAGAGAAAAAGGAGCAAAAGATATTCAAAGAAACAAGGGCTGAAGCTGGGCGTGGTGGCTCACACCTGTAATCCCAGCATGTTGGGAGGCCGAGGTAGGCAGATCACTTGAGGCCAGGAGTTCAAGACCAGCCTGGCCAACCTGGTGAAACCCAATCTCTACTAAAAATACAAAAACTAACTGCATGGTGGCATGCGCCTGTAATTCCAGCTACTTGGGAGGCTGAGACACGAGAATCACTTGAGCCTGGGAGGCTGCGATTGCAGTGAGCCAAGATCACACCCATATTACTCCAGCCTGGAGGACAGAGTGAAAATGTCTCAAAAAAAAAAAGGAAAGGAAAGGAAATGAAAGGGAGGGGAAGGGAGGGTTAGGAAGAAGGGAAGGGAGGTGAAGGAGAGAGAGAGAGAGAAAAGGAAAAGAAAAGAAAACAAAAAAAAAGAAAAGGTTGAACACTGAAGAAATTTATTTATTGAAAAGCAATCTGGACAATGAGGAAGCTCAATAACTCTAAGCAGGAATAATGTAAAGAAATCCACACAAAGACACATCATGATAAAAATAATGAAGTCAAAGATCAAGAGACAATCTTCAAAATATCAAGAGAAAAATGACTTGTCACTCACAAGGGAAGCATAGTAATATTAAGAGCTTACTTCTCAGCAGAAATAGTGGAAAACATAAGATAGTTGTATAACATATTCAAAGTACTCAAAAAACAAGGTCAACCACAAATCCTACACCCAACAAAGCTGTCTTTCAAAAATGAAAGCAAAATAAAGACAGACCTTCCCCAAGAAACAAAACTGAAAATGTTTGCTGTTGTCAGACTTGCTATATAAGAAATAATAAAGGGAGTTCTTCAGGCTGGAATTAAATTACCCAGAGAGTAATTGTCAGAAAATATTTTTAAAACATACCTCTCATAAGGTACTTGTATCTAGAATATATAAAGAACTATTATAAGTTGGTTATTAAAATATTAATAACCTAATTTAAAGTGTGCAAAATATCTAAATGGACATTTTTCCAAAGAAGATATGTAAATGACCAATGAGCACATACAAAGATATTCAACATAATTATTCATCAGGGAAATTCACATCAAAACCAATGAGATACCACTTCATGTGGACAAGAATGGCTTGTGAGGATGGCCACTAATCAAAAAGTGACATAATCACAAATGTTGGCAAGGATGTGGAGAAATTAGAACCTTCATATACTGCTGGTGGGGATGCAGTATGACGTAGCCACTTTCAAAAACAGTCTGTCAGTACCTCAAAAATTAAACATAGAGTTGCCATATGGATGCAATTCAACTGGTATGTATATATCCAACAAAAGTGAAAACGTGTCTTCACAAAAATGTGTATGGGAATGTTTCTAGCAGCATTATTCATAATAACTAAAGGTGAAACCAACTCAAATGCCCATCAGCTGGTGACTAGATGAGCAAAACATGGTATATCCAAACAATGGAAACTAATTCAGCCACAAAAAGAAATGTAGTACCAATATGAGCTACAAAATAGATGAACTTCGAAAACATTATACTAAATGAAAAAAGCCTGCCACAAAAGGCCATCTATTATATGATTCCATTTATATGAAATGCAACACAAATATAGACCATTTCCTTTATTGCAGAAAGTTGTATTGGACAGAGCTGTTCTGCCTGATAGTAAGGGAAAAGGTGGTTATATTTTAGGCTTAAATAGTTTCAAAAATTAAATCTTGTAAGAGCTGGCATCAAACCAGTAGACATTAAATTCTTAGGCAAGAATCTAGGATATAGATTTTTTGGTACAGATTAGAGACAGATCTGCATAACTGAAAAGTCAACTGAGGAGATGGGTATGTTAGTTTTCTATTGCTTCAGTGACATACTACTACACCTTTAATAGCTTAAAACAACACAGATTTATTATCTTATTAGTTCTATAGGTTAGAAGTCCAGCCTAGGGCTCATTGGGCTACAATTTAAATATTGGGCTTCTTTGAGAAAATACCAAATGACAGATGTTCGTGGCGCTGCCGGAGGGCCCCCCGGCACCTGGATGTCCTGGAAAAAGAAGCCTTGGCTTCCACAGAGGTTTCTGCGGCAGCATTTGGTCCAAGTCTCAGAGCTTGTGAAGGAACTAAAGACAAGGGATGCCTTCCTATCACCAAGCTGTGCCACCTGGATCAAGTCCACAAAGGAGATCTTTCTGTTTTCCCTACCCATTCAGTAGTCTGAGATCATCTACTTTTTCCTGGGAATATTGCTCAAAGACAAGGTTTTAAAGATTACACCCCTACAAAAGCAGATTCACGCTGTCCAGCTGACCAGGAACAATGCATTCTTCACTATCTTGGACTATAAGCAACATATCATCTGTGCGTGAAGTGCTCCAAGGAAGTAGCCACTGCCATCAATGAGGCCATCATCCTCGCAAAGCTCTCTGTAAGTCCCCTGCAGTGAAGCTACTGGAGGAACAAGATTGGCAAACTCTTGAAAGGTAATAGGCAGCTGTAGCTCTGTGCTGGTACTCCTCACCCCTGTCACCAAAGAAGCTGTTAATAATGGCCAGTATCCTCAACTACTACATTTTAGCCACGGGATTGCACTACCACCCTGGGCAACTTCACCAAAGCCACCTTTGATGCCATCTACAAGACCTATAGTTATCTCACTCCAATCTCTGGAAAGGCACTGTCTGCTTAACAAGAATTCACTGACCCACACCAGAGTGTCCATGCAGAGGATCCAGGCTCTGGCTGTGACCACCACGCTAATGTCTTTATACAAGAAAAATAAGGTGATTTAATTAAGCCATTAAAAATTGCTGGTAGTGCTTTATTTTTTCTAGAGTATATAGGTTAAGATATCCAGATTCTAATCCTTAAGACCTTTGAATGTTGCTTTGTATGACGAAAGGAACTTTGCAAATGTTAAGGATCTTGAGATGGGAATATTATCCATAATAATCAGAGACAGGAGACAGTGTACACTGTACTTCTGTAGTGTTTGGATGTTGGAACTTACATAGAGAATAGAAAGGAGCCAGAGAGAAATTCAGGGACAAGAGATTGGAGAGATTTGAAGATTTTTAAGGTGGACTCACTTATTTAATATAAATGTTATGAATTAACTCATTAGTATTTAATAATTTGCAAATATTTAAGTGTTCACTATAGGCAAGTCAGTGGCATGTGAAAGAGATGCAACCACACATGAGGTATTCACTCTGCCCTCAAGGAGTTTACCATCTGAGGAGAATGCACCAGAGGAAACTGACTAGGGACAAGTAAGAGAACTGTCAGGTAGCATGAATGATCCAGCTCAATTTACAGTGGCAGCAATCTGTGTGCAAATGAGGCTGTTGTGCTGCAGAGTTCACCACCTGAATGGCAGGGCAAAGAAACATTGACTGAAGATTTGTTGGATTTTATGGGTTAAAAGGATAGGGAACTGAGAGTGCTGAAAAGATAAGGAACTCAGGGTTTTGGCTTAAGTGATCAATCATGTGACTCAAGCTACAAAAAGAGGGAACAGGGCCCAGAAGGGAGTTAAAAACATTGGGAGAAAATGTTGCCAGAAGGTTTTCTAGATGAAAGATCTCTTATGGTATGAGATCGTGAGAGAAGATGCAGTCAGAGATTGGGCTTTAGAGTTTAAGATTTCTGAGATCCACAGCATGGCTTGCTGGCTACAAGGACATTGGACTGTCTTAGGATTATGGCAGGATTTAGGGTAAAGATAAATAATTTAACCCCAGATTCACTGGCTTTACTGGATATGAGCAAGGAATCCAGAAGTATAGTCAGGGAGCTTGACATCATAGCAGATGAAGCATGGATTAATAGGTGTTCGCTGGACCAAATTTCCATCTAATTTTGAAAATATAGAGGCATCTAGGCCGGGCGCGGTGGCTCACGCCTGTAATCCCAGCACTTTGGGAGGCCGAGGCGGGCGGATCACAAGGTCAGGAGATCGAGACCATCCTGGCTAACACGGTGAAACCCCGTCTCTACTAAAAATACAAAAAAATTAGCTGGGCGAGGTGGCGGGCACCTGTAGTCCCAGCTACGCGGGAGGCTGAGGCAGGAGAATGGCGTGAACCCCGGGGGGCGGAGCCTGCAGTGAGCCGAGATCGCGCCACTGCACTCCAGCCTGGGTGAAAGAGCGAGACTCCGTCTCAAAAAAAAAAAAAAAAAACAACGAAAATATAGAGGCATCTTTTAATGTTGGAGCAAAAGTTCCAGGCAGTAGAGTGAAAGGTGGGAGGAGGGTGGTTGTTGGAAAGAATCTCAGGAGAGGGAGTTCAGGATAGTAAGGAGATGATGGCATGAAAGCAGGTTGGAGATTGTAAAGCTTCCATTGTATGAAGACTGTAGGGCTAAGAAATATGCTTAGAATTGACAGACTTCAAAGGATTTAACCTGGGCATTAAGTTGTGTTTTTTGTTGCTGTTGTTGTTTTTGAGACAAGGTCTCACTCTGTGTGTAGGCTAAGGTGCAGTGGTACCATCTTAGCTCACTGCAGCCTCAAACTTCTGGGATCAAGCAATCCCACCACCTTAGCTTCCCAGGTAGCTAGGTCTACAGGCATGCGCCACCACACTGGCTAATTTTTTAATTTTCTGTTTTGACAAATTCTTGCTATGTTGCCCAGGCTGGTCTAGAACTCTAAGGCTCAAGCAATTATCTCACCTCATCCTGCTAAAATGCTGGGATTACAGGCAGGAGCCACCATGCCCATTCATAAATTGTTTTAAGCCAGAGACAATTACATTATTAAGGCCAATAAAGTAAAAGGAGGAAACTTTCTAGTTTGAATACAAGAAAGTATATTTAATTCAGGCAGTTCTCTGATATTGTATTATACGACCTCTTTATTTTTATCAATTAATTGAAGATACAAACTAAAATTTATAAATGTTGTGCATGGCCAAACTACATTAATGCTGTCTTTAAATCTCCAAAGTTAATATGATCAACATTGTACAATGGAATGGAGAGAACTTTGACTTCAACAGATTAAGAATTTAGAAGGTAGGTGATGGATTTTTCTTGTTAATAGGCACAAAGCAGTGATCTTGGGCTTTAACTTTGTGCTAAATTAATGGCCAATTCCTACTGATTTTACCTCTTAATAATATGTATTTTATCATGTCCCTCTTGCCCTCCTATGCTGATCCTATCCTTGTTTAGGACGTCATCCTCTCTCTCCCGGATTACTTCAAAAGCCTCCGCACTGGTCTCCCTATCTTTAGACTTAAACCTACTAGTTCATCTTCCTTACCACCAGTGTATCTTTCAGACATCTAACCTTGTCATTATCCTACTGAAAGCCATTCCAGTCTCTCCACTGTCTACAGCTGAGGGTACAAACTCTTTATCATGGCATCATATCGGCTCTATAATGTGTCCCCTATCAACTTTTTCAATTTATTTTTTTTTCCTTGCTGCCAGTAGGTTCCCATCTAATCAAATGCAGTATATCCTAGTTTTTAAAACAGGAATCCTCCATTAAAAAAATTACTAGATATCCATCTAAAGTATATGCCTGTTTTGTGCTTGACAAATTAGTTTCAAAGTAATTAATCTTAAATGGGTTGGCATTATTTAGACATGGCTATTCCACCATTGACAACTGGATTATTTTAGGAATTACATACAATTATATTGGGGCTACAACCTTTGAATTTGTGCATAGGAATTGCTATGGATGAAGTTTCAGATGCTCAGTATAGAACACATTTTTTAACAGTTTTATTGAGATATAATTCACATACCATATAACTCATTCATTTAAAGTATACATTTCAATGGTTTTAGGATATTCACATATATTGCAACAATCACCACAATTTTATTTTATTTTTTATTATTTTTTAATTTTTCACATCCTCATGAGGCATCTGACATCACCACAATTTCAGAATATCTTAACCCTCTCCTCAAAAAAACCCTGTGTCCTTTAGCTATCATCTTCGTATACCCCATCTACCTTAACTCTGAGCAAGCATTAATCTACTCTCTGTCTCTATGGAATTTGCATATCATAGGCATCTAATATAAATGGAATCATATGACATGGTCTCTTGTGTATGGCTTTTTCACATACCATAATGTATTTAATATTTAGATTCTAGCATGTGTCAGTACTTCATTTGTGTAACAGAATAATATTTTATTGTATGGTTATACCACATTTTGCTTCTCAGTTCATTGACATTGAGGTTGTTTCCAACTTTTGGCTATTATGAATAATGCTGCCATGAACATTTGCGTAAAAATTTTTGTGTGGCTATATATTTGAATATCTCTTCAGTATATAGCTAGGAATGGAATTGCTGCATGTCTTAGTCTGGGTTGGTATAACAAAATACAATAAACTGGGTGGTTTACAAAAAGCCCAGAAATTTGTTTCTCACAGTTTTGGAGGCTGGAAAGCCTAAGATCAAGTAAAAAGACAACTTGCAGAATGGGAGAAAATATTTGCAAAACATATACACGATAAGAGACTAGTATCCAGAATATGCAAGGAATTCTTAAAATGAAATAGTAGAAATATTAATAATCTATTTATTTTGAACTACTTATTCAAACCAGATTCTGTGTCTGGTTAGGGCCCTCTTATTAGACAATCATCTTTTTTCTGTGTCCTCACATAGTGGAGAGTTTGAGAGACCTCTCTGAGGCCTCTTTTATAATCCTATTCATGGGAGCTCCACCCTGGTGACCTAGTCACCTCCAAATGCCACACTTCTTAACACTATCATCTTGGGGATTAGGATTTCAACATATGAATCTGCTTCAGGGCTGGCAGGGGCACATAAACATTCAACCCATTGCACTGGGTCATATGATTACTCTATAGTTAACGTTTTGAGGAACTTCCAGCTGTTTTTCAAAGTGGCTGCACCATTTTACCCCACTAGCAGTGTATTAGAGTTTCAATTTCTCCACATTGTTGTCAATATGTTTTATTACCTGAGTTTTTTATTTATAGCCATCCTAGTGGATATGAAGTGGTATCTCATTGTGGTCTTGATTTGCATTTCCCTAACGCCTAATGATGTTAAACATCGTTCCATGTGCAAATTGGCTATTTTAATTTTTTTCTATGGAGAACTACTTATTCAAATCTCCTGCATATTTTTAATTGGATTATTAATATTTCTACTATTTGATTGTAAGTATTCCTTGCATATTCTGGATACTAGTCTCTTATCATATATATGTTTTGCAAATATTTTCTCCCATTCTGCAAGTTGTCTTTTTACTTCCTTGATAGTGTCCTTGAAGCACTGAAGTTCTTAATTTTTAGTAAGTTTAATTTATCCATGTTTTCTTTTGTTGCTGCTTTTTTTTTCTTGGTGTCATATCTAGGAAAACATTTGTGCTCTTATTTCTTCAAATATTCTTTTGACTTAACTGCCACTTTGATTTCAGATTTCTTACCGCCAGAGCTGTGAGCAAATACATTTCTGTTGTTTTTAAGCAACATAGTTTGTGGTATTTTTTTTTCTTACAGCAGCCACAAGAAACTAACTCTGTTGGCCTCATCATATTCTCTTTCTCATTTTTCCCCAAAGACGAAATAGGTCATCTGACTGAGTGTGGCTCTAGGGAGTATCCCTTCATTCCCCTCCCCTAGCTGCCAGTGGCTGTCATCAATCTGTGGTATTCCTTGGTGCATCACTCAAATCATTGCCTCCATCTTATATCTGTGTCTTCTCTTCTGTCCCTTCTAAAGATATTTGCCATTGGATTTAGGACTCACCTAGATAATCCAGGATGATCTTATTTCAAGATAATTAAATTAGTTACATCTGCAAAGACCCTTTTCCTGTATAAGGCCACATCCACAGGTTCTGGGGTTTAGGACATGGACATATCTTTTTGGAGGCCACCATCCAACCACTACAATTACTCTCATGGTGGTCTCTCCATATGGAAACTTGGGGGAAGGGAGAAAAGTTCTACTTTAACTTATGCTCATTGTAGCATTTGTAAAAAATAAAAGAAAATTAAAAAATTAAAAGTCACCTATATGTGCACCCATTGTATGAGTTTATTATTCATAATTGATATTCTCTCAAATTTTGGATTCATAAACCCAGATTAAAACTGAAGCTTCTCTGGCACCATGGCTCACACCTGTAATCCCAACACTTTTGGAGGCTGAGGCACATGGAACTCTTGAGCTCAGGGGTTTGAGACCAGCCTGGGCAACATGTCAAACCCCCATATCTACAAAAAACACAAAAATTAGCCGGGCATTGTGGCATGCATCTGTAGTCCCAACAACTTAGGAGCTGAGGTGGGGGGATCACTTGAACCTGGGAGGCAGAGCCAAGATCATGCCAGTGCACTCTATCTTGGGTGACAGAGTGAGACTCTGTCTCGACAAAAACAAAAACAAAAATAAAAACTAAAACTAAAGCTCTACTCTGTGTACTGTTATACTTATTTTTATTTAATAAGAAATTATGATCATCTTAATCTGTCAATAGATATGGAGATAAAACATAATTTTTAATGCCTACAGCATATCCTGTTGCATAAATATACCAAAACCTATTGAATCACTCTCCTATGACAGATATCTGTGTTATTTCCAAATGTTCACAATTATGAACAAAATTGTGGTGAACCTCCTTGTTTTATTGAGCTTTACACACTTCTCCAGTTGTTGTCTTAGGATAAATAACTGGATCAGTTATTTTTAAAGGCTTTAATACATAATTCTGGGTCATCCTTCAGTAGTTTGTATAAAAGTATATTCCTAACAACAATGTATGAGAGTGAGTGCTTATGATTTTGGGTATTACCTATCTTTTAAATTGAGTATATTCTAATTAGGATTTTTGCAAATATATTCATGATATTTGTTTGTTGTGTCTCCTTTTGTACCATTTTTGTCACAAAGCTTGGTGTTTACCATAGAGGCCTAAAAATTAGAATCACACTCATAGCTAGAGAAATACTTTATTAGGAGCCTGGTAAATATGAAAGAGTCTTAACGTCAGGACTCAATGCTCCTTGGTAGTTTAACCAGACAAGACTGGCTCAGCCTAATAGAGCCAGAAGAAGTGTAGCAGAGTCTGGAGGGATTGAGCAAAGATGGCAAGGAGGAAGTTATGGGGGTAAGGGTGATTTTATTATGTTTCAATATTTTACAGTTTACGTAAACTTTGAACTAAATAAAATGCATTAACAAACATGAAGTTTCTACATTTGACCACGGCATTAACTAGGGAAAGAGAACATAAAGGAAAACAAGAAAAAGACTTTAAAGTATTGGAAACACACTCCACTAAAATGTTTTTATTTTTTATTTTTATTTATTTATTTTTTCGGACAGAGTCTCTCTCTGTAACCCAGACTGGAGTGCAGTGGTGCGATCTTGGTTCACTGAAACCGCCACCTTCTGGGTTCAAGCGATTCTTCTGCCTCAGCCTCCTGAGCAGCTGTCACTACGGTCATGTGCAACCATGCCTGGCTAATTTTTTTGTGTTTTTAGTAGAGAAGGGGTTTCACCATGTTGGCCAGGCTGGTTTTGAACCCCTGACCTCAGGTGATCTGCCTGCCTACACCTCCCAAAGTGCTGGGATTACAGGCATGAGCCATTATACCTGGCCTAAAATGTTTTCAATAGCCACATTTATGGAGAGGGAACAGATAAAGCTGTGGTTGTAATGAAATAACCTTTTGAATATTTGACTCTAAATGTTTATTTTAAAAAGGAACTCTTGATTCGAATGGTGATCCAAGATCACTTCGAAATCATGAGCAAGATCTCCCAAACCCAAATCTCACGGCTAGAAAATGGATGACCTGATTACATAGACCCTAAGATGTCTTTTATAAAACCCTGAGAAGAACAGTGGACCTGAGAGAAAAACAATTCTGCAGAGATAATTTGTAGATCCACAGTCAAAATATTTCAGCTATGCCTTTGTCTGTTGCCCACATGTCCAGGTAATTCTTTTAAGCAGTTTAAGAATGGTAAATTACACATTTTCTAGGAGACTGAAAATTCCTAATCAAAGGTAATTATTTTTTGAAAATTATTTTTTGAAAAGTTTAGTAAAATCTTCTGAAGGCTTCATTTAGTTCTACATCTTGCAGAAGATTCAGAAGGCATCAGGTGTAACCTTCTGCTGTTTTCTCTATCCATTACTGGTTCCTTACTTTCATTTTGAATTTATCCCTATTTCCCTATTTTTCCCCCTTTGCGTACAGATACGATCATTCTCCACCCTACCTTCCAGCACTTGATCCTCTTCAACTACCACCTTCTCCACCCCTTATTGGGAAAGCCTTCTCTCAACTTCTTGTTTATACTTAGATTCTTTTTTTCCTCACCTACAATTCCCAAACTATTGAATAATTGTCTACTCCCACAGACCACTTCATATCTCCTTGCCATCTTGCTTGTTGACAAGAGTGCATATGTGCCAGGCACTGTATGAGGCACCAAGGACACAAAATACATGATTCCTGTCCTCTATATTTAGGGTGAATTGTCAGAAGAAGAAACTGGTATTACAAAGGTCAGTTAGAGAGTCATTGTGGTCAATCACTTATAAATCACAATACACTTTTTCTCTATTTTTAGTATTTTTCTATTACATATAAAAAAACTACCTTCCATAAGAAATAATAGGATGGAGATTATTCAAGATATAGTGTGTGAAACTGAGCAATGAATACACAGAGTTAACGATTTGTTTGACCAGAGGCAAGAAAGCAGTCACAGAATGCAAAGTGAAGTTAGACTTGCTGACTGAGTGCTTTGAAACTCCCGGTTGAGAGGATGAACCTCATGCACAATTAGCGCCTTAAGGGAAGGTCTTGAGATGAAAGAAAAATGAAAATAGTTTTGTGGCCGCATAATTTAGTACCACTGGACGCAAGATGTCAAAAGTACTTTAAATGTGAACTCCAAGGGAGGTCAGAGATAAATTCGACTGCTAAAAATCAGATTTAGAAAAGCAATATTCAACCACGCAGACTGGCAACTCCACTAGTGTTTGGAGCTCCCCATCCAGATGTACAACAAACTCTTGGAGACTTGGATGTGTTACACAGGGGGCCGGTGGGGTTTCCGTTTCGGACCAGGAGATTATAATCACTTTATTTTAGCAACTTCCTTACTACAAGGCCAAAACTTACAGTCCTCTCTCCAGACCCTCGCGTCCGCCCTCCAGACTGTGGTTCCCGCGCCAGATAGGGAAGTGGGAGCGCGGACGACAATCCGCATCCTGCCAGCCAGACATCACCAAGCTGTCTTCCAAGAGGCAGGCGGAGAGAGCTGACTTCCGATTGGGTCAGCCGAGGGGCACGGCTGGCTCCCTATTGGCTTACAGGAGGGGGCAAGAGACAGGCGTGCCTCAACGTCACACCAGCCCCTAGTCTCCTTGCCGCTCAGGATTATGGGGGGGAAGGGAAGTCCAGTAGGGAAAAATGACCGGGAACGACTTTTGCCGGCCTGGGCCAGCCCTCTTCCGGAGCTGATGTCTCCTCCCACCAACCAGGAGAGTTCCGCACTAGGCCCTGCCCATGCTGGGGGATCAGGTGATTGCGGGCCAACACGGTCACGTGACCGGGCGCGCCCGCAGATTGTGGCCATGGCGGCCGCAGTCTCTAGTGTGGTGAGACGAGTGGAAGAGCTCGGGGACCTGGCTCAGGCCCACATACAGCAACTTAGCGAAGCTGCCGGTGAAGATGGTGAGGGAGCGGAGGAGAGGGAGGCGGGCGGGGCAGACGGCGCTAAGGTACTGGCGCTCGATGGCTGTGAGGGCTGGAGGCTGAGGCCTGTGTTCCTTTGGGTCCCAGGCCGCAAGTGGTTACCCAAGGTCTGTCGCTTCTGATCCCCGCTGCGCCATCGGTTGCCCACTTCCCGGAACTCACATTGCCAAGGCGTTGTCTTCGAAAACCGCATTATTCAGAACCCATGGAAAATCTGTGCAGATCCGTGCTGGTGTAAACTGTCTCGGTAGCGATTGGAAAAAGGGCAGAATCTAAATAAAATACAGAAGTTTAAATAAATGGCTAAGGTGAATGATAACACTCAAATTAGTAATGGTGGTTTGCATCCTGTAAAGATAAAAAGGCATGTATAACAGTTCCACTTTTTCATTGCTGCGTTGTAATTTGCGTTTTACGTTTTGGATTCAAAACAACATTCTATAGAAGAGCTTTATATTGGTGTGTAGACTATTCTGCCCCATACATCATGCCAGTTCTCACAAGGGCTCTGTTAAGTATTGGCATACTTGTTTTGGAAAGGTCTAAGCTGTTAGGAAAAACTGGGCTAGGGAATTACCTCAACCTTCTGAATTTAAGTCCAATTCTTTTCATTACGTCTCAGCTGCCTTTAGGTTCTACATTATTCCTTTTTGAGTTTGAGCAATTACTACAGATAGTTTTTAAAATTCTTGTGGACTGACTCATATCATCGGACTCATAGGAAAACAGTAGTGGAACATTTTCTTAAGCGATTGAATAGTTGGTGAATTTCTTATTAAATAGGGTCTATGATTAAATGCCTTAGTTTCAGTGAATATTTTTTGCCGGATTATCATTTCTCAGGAGTGTTTTGTTTTGTTTTGTTTTTAGAGACAGAGTCTCATTCTGTCGCTCAGGCTGGAGCCCCTCTAGTAGTGGGACAACAGGCGCACACCATCACGCCCGCCTGACTTTGGTATATTTTGTAGAAACGGGGTTCACCATGTCGCCCAGGTTGGTCCTGAACTCCTGGGCTCAAGCATTCCACCCGCTTTGGCTTCCCAAAGTGCTGGGATTACAGGCATGAGCCACTGTGCCAGGCCAGGAGTGTGTTCTTGAAAGACCTACAGACCACCCTGAAGCCGACTTATATTTTGGTCTGTGGATTCACATGAATGATTCTTGGGTAGTAGGAGCTATTAACTTGAAAGTGTATCTAAGTTACCTCTAATTCCAGATTCACTTGAACCGGTCCAGAGAGACCAAAGAATGTTTTTTATTCACTTATCACTGAACTAAAAAGCCATTCTCATTTCCCTTGGAAGAGTTCTTCTGGAATGAATCAGAGCTGGAAATAAAAGTCATGTTCTGTATATGGAATTCTTGTTTGAAGGCTTTAAACTTCTGAAAATTTACTAAAATAAAATGACAATGTTACTGGTCCACATTATGAGTCGTTGATCAGCATGGAAATCAGTTCAATCTTAAAAACATTACAAGATTTATGAACTTTAATTAAAACAAGATTTCATGTACTTGAATTTGGCATTATTTTTCCACGCAACAAGAATAATATACATTCAAATTTTGTTCTTTAATGTAACGAGTATATATTTATACTAGGATATAGGAGTTTGATGATTTCCATTGTCTTCTTCAGATTAGATGAGATACAGCCAGACATTATTTCATCTAAGAATGCGGTTTTTAGTTTCTAGTCATTTTTTGTCAATTTATTTCTCATCGTACAAGCACAATCTGTTTACTCTATGGAAGTACGTCATGAGGGAGTTTTTCCAGAGATTATATAACAATCAGTTTCACCTTTTGCTTTGCCAGTCATTACTTTGACTAAATAGTTCTAGTCAAAATACTGCATTTTATGGGCTTTTCCAAAATGTGAGCTGTGCTACCACCACACCCCTGCCACAGTAATTATGTCATCAATTTATGTGACATACTCTTTTCAGCAATGGTTTAGTGGTTCAATGCAAATCTTTACATTGAAAATAATCCTGCAAGTTAAAATATCAACACACTCTCTAAAGAAGCACCTAAGGAGTGTCATATTCCATATAATTTCAGTTTATAGTAGAATCTTTTTCTACGTTGTGTGGATGTCACTTCTGGGCTAATGAGAGGTGGAAGGACAGTGCTAAGAAGTAGATTTCAACTCAAGTGAAAGTGGATCTTACAGTAGTCAAAATCCAATCTCAGGCTTTACCTGAGAAGACTTAAGGCAGCAGTCACATGATTGCCAACAGACATAACCTGATGGTGCTTTTTTGCTCCAACAATGAACAGCTTATCTGTGTAACTCCTGAGGCTGGATCAGGTAGGCCTACACCAAGTGCTACACTATCTGTTCATTGGCCCGTGAAGAAGAAAGTGATATATTTTAGAATATCAGAGTATGTTTCAGAAGGGAAGCACAGAGAGGTAAACTCAGAGAGTTTAGTGTCTTGATTATGGGTGTATCTAAATTTGACTACATGAAGTGCTGCAGAAGGGTGGATAGTACCTTGAAGTGGACACATAAGAAAAGGTGAAATCATAGAAGCAACAAAGGGATTATGACATTAGAGAAAGGGAAAAAATCAGGAGATGGTGAAGGCGGAGGGAGGGTGAATTGTGATTAGAGGACTTATTAGAAGTATTTAGTTCCTTTTCTTCCAGGTTTTGAGGAAATGAGGTAATTTGTTTCTAAATTTTTAAAGGAATTAAATACACAGATGTATTATGTAATTTTAATTGTAGTAGATATAAACAATTATAAAATTGCTCATAATGCTGGCATTTTATAAGGAATTCGATTTGGTCAATCATGGTCTTTTGAGTAACATTTGCAACTACATTTATGAAATTTTAAGTTTTCAGTGGAAGCCCTTTCTGTAGATTTATGTATATTATTTGTATATTCCAGTAAGTTTTTAATTTAACTATTTTGAGTGCATTATCATCATAAAAGAAGCATAATGAGAATACAGACTGCATTTAAGAAATGGCAAGAGTGACTCTAGAAAGTTTTCAGTATTTTGCTTTGTAGAAAAAATTTT
The DNA here is from genome assembly GCF_009828535.3 of Hylobates moloch. Taxonomy (NCBI): domain Eukaryota; kingdom Metazoa; phylum Chordata; class Mammalia; order Primates; family Hylobatidae; genus Hylobates; species Hylobates moloch. Next base: position 38,196,196 of record NW_026652292.1, read on the forward strand.
CATGATAAATTTACTTAATTAGGATTAGGCATTATGAGATATTTCATGTTTTAGATAAGATATTATTACTATAATGCTGTTTCTCCATATGCCATAATATTATTTCATCTTGTCATTTCATCACTTCATCTTCATATATAATTTGTTTTTTGTTTAAATAACACTCTGAAACTAGGTGAAGTAATCCTCATGTTTTTATTTCTTATAGATCACTTTTTAATTCGGGCCTCTGCAGCATTAGAAAAATTGAAACTCTTGTGTGGAGAAGAGAAAGAATGTTCAAATCCATCAAATCTTCTAGAACTTTACACACAGGTACTGAAAGAGCGGTGGACTCTGGCATTTTATGAGGGCAGGTTGTTTAGATGATTGACTCCAAGTTTAGGTAAAATGAAATCAGTTTATTCCATATTTCAAGTGTTTAATTTTGTCCAAAAAACTATGAATAAAACACAAAAACTTAAAACTTTGAGGCAGTATGAAAAGAAGTGAGATTTATTAGATGTGTTAATAAGATAAGTCAGGAAGAAAATCTTACAGGTGACGGAATTGTTTTCCTTTAGAGATAATTGAACAGAACACTAGTGTGTGCAATGTCTAATCTCTTGAAAGTTTCAGAGGGAGCAGGGGAGTATATAAGGGCCCTGACTTTTTTTTTTTCCCCTGAAATTTACCTTCCCTAGGATTCTCAATATTATTCTCCCTGCTAGTGGCATGCATATCTATGTGATTTTTCTGTTCACCCACTTTTTTTTTAACTTTCCTTTCCAAATCAGGCTGCTGTGTGGACAACACCTTTTTTTCTTGGTTTTCTGAAACACTGCTGAGGCATGCTAACATCAAGAAATGTAATTTTATTATAGTAACTAACATTTATATAGCATTTTGTAGTTGATAGAGTGTTTTCATGTGCCCTTTTTGGATTGCTAAGGGATAATAAAACTGAAGTGGTTACAGAAAGTACAGTACACTTAGTTAGGCTTCCAAAGTGCCCATTTATAGCATTTAAATGCCTGGTGCTGTTCTTCCTGTTAGGAAATTTCTAAAGATAGCTTCTGCCTTCAAACACCATGGCTGAATAGGCCTAACAGCTACTCACAAACTGCAGAGAACTGTTTAAGTTTGGCAGGTATTTTGTTTGCCTTTCTTTCCGTTCAGAAGACTCTGCTTGTCTGTATGTATTTTATGTCATCTCATTTTTTTCACATGAGAGTGTTCCAAACATTTTAACTTACTTACTGGAATAAGGCAAAAGACCTAGAGATACAGATTTCAATTTTAAGATCCTCTTAAACCCTATTTATGGTTCTGAATAAACAGATCACCTTTCATATGATGATGAAATCATATATGATGATCTCTCCTTACTGGCTTAGGCCTTTCGCATGGTAACAGTTACTCCTCATGTTCACAGAAAGTAAAAGCACTAACTAGGTGCTAGGTAACGTTTCTAGTACCTTACATATGTTAATTAATTGTATACTCCAACAAGGAACTTTGAAAGGTATTTTAGTCCAATTTATCATTTAGCCAATTAAGAAACTGAGGCTCAAAAAAGGTAAAATTGACTTGTCTTTGGTTAGTTAAGTGATTAGTGGTAGAACTGACACTAGAACCCAGTTTCCTTAGTCTTAGTTCAATAGATTAAAAAAGGAAAAAGGATTGGGGAGTTTTAATATGCTTTAACAGCATCTCTAATAATTAGGAATACTGGGGGCTTAGTGTTTGAGTTGCATTTGTTGATGGTATGCTTCCTCTATTGGGTGGCAGGATACATATGCCCCAATGCTGGCTCTGTATTTGGGAAAACAAATAAATCCTTTGAAGATTCAAAACTGGAAGTAGTGACCTTAACTTGATACAGCAGGCATTTAGAAAATTTTCAGGGATTATATAAATAGCAGAATATAATAATTACCTTTTTCATAATTATATATGATTAAATTCTGTAAATTAAAACAAAGCTCTATTTTCTTTTTTGAGGGAAAGAAAGATTATCATTAATTCAGCACTTTAGTAAAATACCTATGCAGTTTTCTTTAAAATCTTTCTCAAATTATACTTACATCTAGACATTTTGCCTACTTCTCAAATTTACATACTGAGCTAGAAGATTTAAATGTGTAATAAAACACCTATATGTGCAAGGTTAAACTGTAAGAATTGTTTTTTTTCAATTTTAAATCATTGATAGATACCTTTTTTTTTTTTAAGGCTATTTTGGACATGACATATTTTGAGGAGAACAAGCTAGTAGATGAAGATTTTCCTGAAGACTCTTCTTCACAGAAAGTAAAAGAGCTGATCAGTTTTCTTTCAGAACCAGAAATTTTAGTCAAGGAAAATAATATGCATCCAAAAGTAAGTTTTACATTCCTGTTAATTATGATGGAATATTGCTGGTACTTTCTGTCCTGCTCTTTGGAGTCTATATTTTTTTCTTCTTGATTGTATCTTTGTTTCTTAAATTAAGATTGGAAGAGGGAGATAAAAGAGCTTAACACTTCAGACCAATGTTGCAACAAAAGTATCATATTTTACTAAATGTATTTCAGAATATTTGCATAATAGAATTGTAGTAGCTGTGCCTAATCATTTTTTTTGACTTAAATATTCCCATTTCGACCCCCTTTACTTTTGCAGATGCTGTTTTCTTGAAGGTCACGATTAATCTAATTACCACATCTGTTCTTACAGTCCTTATTCTCTCGAACATTTGCTCTCCTTCTTAATATTGATCACCCCCTCCCTCTGAGACCCTGCATGCTCCTTTTCCACTTCTTCATCTCTGAAATGTCTTCTCTTGCTAGCAACTGTCCTGCCTTCCATTCTAGAAGCACAGGTACTAGCCAGGGATGTCTCTTTCATCACTGATAGTCTCTATTCTGTCTTTGCTTGACAACCTGTTCACAGGCTTTGTACTGTCATCTCTATTTGGATAATCCTATGATTTGTATCTCTAGTCCTGGATACTCTTTCAAGCAAATAATTTATCGTCTTTAACTGCCTGCTGACTGTCTACTTAGATATATTTTTTTCTCTATTTATTTATCAGGGGAGGCTGTGGAAACATCTCCAAATTTCAATGACAAACCACTTTAAAAATTTTGATTTATTAAAATTATTTTTGGGTGTAAATTTTCATTATTTTATTCCAGCAGTAGTAGAAATAGATATGATCTCACTTCAAGTAATGTATTTGTGAAAAGTTACCTTTTTAATGAGATGATGACTGCTTGTATTGCAAACCTGTTAGGGGAATTTGCTAGTAAAAATATTTTTTAAATTATTTTGTAAAACTACTAGTAAATTGAAGTAGTTACTTTAACTTTCATGTATTAATAGAATTGCATATTTATAATTGATTGAAAGTAAGGCCTCCCTGTGTAAGCAGCTAAACAAAGGGCACATTTTGTGACTTGAGAATGTTTTTAATTGATGAGTTTTTGAAATTTAACTTCAACTTCTGTAGACATCCAGTTTCCCTTTTTACCTATGTCTTTTTTTGTGTGTTTCAGCACTGCAATTTGCTTGGGGATGAGCTACTGGAATGTCTCTCTTGGAGACGAGGAGCCCTGCTGTATATGTATTGTCATTCTCTTACCAAAAGAAGAGAGTGGCTCTTAAGAAAATCCAGTTTGCTTAAAAAGGTAAGAAGACATTCCTTACACATTTTTCATTGTTGACATTTATAGGTTTCAAAAAGCTGTCTTTGTTGTAGTACTAAGAGTAGTGGATCAAAGGGTCTGGGTTTGTATTCTATGTCTTTTATTTACTAGCTGGGTAATCATAAATAAATTGGGCTTGTTGTGAAGACCAAATCAGATAACATGTGAAAGCACTTTGTAATCTGTGAAGTTCTTTTTTTAAGGATTTGTATTGTTTTAAATATAAGATAAACTATATTAATTTCTAAACTTTTAAAAAATTTTTGTCCTGAAAGAAACACTTGATTGTGAGCCTGTCAGCAGATCACTTGTAAGGAACTCACATGACCCTGCTTCTAGAAAACTGTGGCCCTCTGATTCACTTGACCATTATGACTGAATCATTAAATCCAAAATATGAGTCTTGGTATTGTATCACTAAGGATTCTAACTTGGGTTAAATGTACACACAATTTAGGTGGGCTTGGAAATGGGAGGCCACACTTGCAGATATAAAAGTTTGATCATAATATTTCTAAATTATAAGCACATACATGTTTTTAATACATTGTTGTTGAGCACATCTTTATTATCTTTATTCTTTTCTTCCTCTGATGACATCTTTAACAAATATATTACTGAAATGTGTTTCTGGTTAATGTGTTCTTTTTTTTTAGTACTCTTTCTTACTACTAGAGCATTTCAAGGGGTATATTTATATTAGCAGAGTCTTGGGATGGTGGGTCTTTATACCATTGAAATAGAATAGCTGTAAGCTATGCCTATATATTAACCAATTTTCTCTTGAGTAAAGAATGGAAAATATTAGTATTTGAAGTTTATATATCTCTGCATATAATACTTTCAATTCTTTGGCTCTGACTTTTATTTAGTACCTTCTTGATGGAATCAGTTACTTGCTACAGATGCTAAATTATCGATGTCCTATCCAGTTAAATGAAGGAGTTTCTTTCCAAGACCTAGACACAGCTAAATTACTGAGTGCAGGTAATGTGATCTCTCATTAAATTTTCTAAGTGATTTAAAGCTTCTTAAGATTTTAGGAAGTTTGTTAGATTTCACTCTGATTTAAGTAAATGTCAAGGTAGATTATAGACAAAAAAGTAATAAGTAATAAAAGGGTTTATATAAAATTCAAAGATAAAATCTTTTGATGTAATACAGAAAAATATTTCTAATCCCTTGTGTTTAGTAATTTTGGCAGTTATGTATTATGTTCCTTCTGCTCATTTTACATCCTCACACAGCCCTGTAATTAGTTTGTTTTCACACTGCTATAAAGATACTACCTGAGACTGGGTAATTTATAAACAAAAGAGGTTTAATTGACTCTCAGTTCCACATGGCTGGGAAGGTGTCAGGAAACTTACAATCATGGTGGAAGGGGAAGCAGGCATGTCTTAAATGGCAGCAGGTAAGACAGAGCATGTGTGAGTGCAAGAAAAACTATCATTTATAAAACCATCAGATCTCATGAGAATTCACTCACTATCACGAGAACAGAATGAGGGAAACCACCCACATGATCCAGTCACCTCCCACCAGCTTCCTCCCTCAACACCTGGGGATTATAATTCAAGATGAGATTTGGGTGGGGACACAGAGCCAAACCATATCAAGCCTCAGTCAGCATTTTATCAGTACTAGATTTGGCTACTTGTAACCGAATGGAAGTAACTTTTAAACACGGTAGGCATTTAGTGATCCTTTGCACAGTAAAGGTCCAGAGCTGGTGCAGTGGCTCCATCTCATCATGTTCTTACCTTTTTCCTCCATTCTTCTTTAAAACCAGACCCCCTCTTCATGGGGAGGCACTTTATATAGAACATAATATAAATGATGCTTTCCAGACTGTGCAGCATGCATTTCTGTTTAGGACATTGCTTTTATTCTCAGTATCCCAAGATGTTCCTGGAGCTCCTTCAATCTCACCTGTGTTTCAGGCTACAGGAATGGCAAAAGGGAATTTCAGCCAAGTCTGTTCCTTTAGACCATCCTTCTCAGAAGTTTCTTACAACCTCCATTTCACTGGCCAGAATTTAATCAGATGACTTTACTTAGCTATAAGGAAACCTGGGAAGTATAGTCCTTAACCTGATACATTGCCATCCCAAATAAAATTAAGATTCTTTACTAAGAGGGGGGTATTGGGGAGAATGAATACTGGGTGACAACTATAAATTTCTGCCACAAGCATCTGTGTACTTGAAAATTCTAGGAACTGAATATAGAGCATCATCTGGGTTTTAGACTTGTGTGTGAGGAGAGAAGAACCACTTACTTTTACCATCTCCTTATAAATGGAAGAACTGAGATCCAGGTAAACCCAAGTGAATTGTTCAAGGTCAAATAGCTGCAAGTAACATTAGATCACATGTGTAAACTTTTTTGTACTTCATCTGAAGTTTTGATGAGAAAAAAATGAAATATGAAGAATAATCAGAATACCTCTTTGGAAATATTCTAGTATATTAAATATGTTTTAATTCTTCCTGTTTCTTTGTTAGCCTCTCCTGGATTATTCTATTTGAAAGCATTTCATAGAAAAAAAATAGTGATTTAAGTGACCTGATGGCCAAAAATTATTACTTTCTGCTCATTTAGACAAATATTTTATTCTAAAACAACTTATTGTGAATACAAAAAGCTCCCTCAGTGGGCATTACATTTTGACCAACATGGGATATTTGATGTATTTATGGCAAGTATATACTAGTTATTAGTTATTTCAGATAACTAGGAACCAATTAGAGGCATTGAAAATGGCTTTTTAAAAATTTCTATTTATACACATGGACTGATTAAATTGAATTCTTAATGTGGGACACTTTAAAAGAAAAAGGTGGGGTAGGCACTAAAGCTCATTTAGAACCAAAGGGAGTGGCACAAATCACCTGTTTTCCTAATTCTCCCATTTCTAGTTATAAAGTAAGAGACTCTCATAGCCTGGAGTCTTTTCTTCAGGAAGCATGTAATATTGGTGGCGTCTCTTTGTCATACTTTGAATTCACTAGCTCCTAGTTTCAGTTGGTTCTTCAACAAGGGAATTAAAAGGGTCAGATAGGGTAGCATTTTCCAGGCAAAAAGAAACAGTATAGGCACCACAGCAGTTTGCTACATACTGTCCTAAGTCCTCTTAGGGTGTTGGCCTTTTGTTCTTATCTAAAGAAGTTTGCACTTGAACCTGGGAGGCGGAGGTTGCAGTGAACCAAGATCTCACCACTGCATTCCAGCCTGGGGGATAGAGCCAGACTGTGTCTCAAACAAAACAAAACAAAACAAAAAAAAATAAGTTTGCCTCCTTTAGGAGGCCAAGGCAGTATGATCAGTTGAAAAAACTGGTGCCAGGAGTTCAAGACATAGTGAGACATCATCTCTGCAAAAACTAAAAAAAAAAAAAAAAAAAAAAAAAATTAGCCAGGCATGGTGGCGCGTGACTGTAGTTCCAGCTACATGGCAGGCTGAGGTGGGAGGATCAGTTGAGCCCAGGAGTTTGAGGCTGCAGTGAGCCCTGATCGCACAGCTGCACTCTAGCCTGGGTAACAGAGTGAGACCCTGTCTGAGAAAAAAGAAAAAAAGTCTGCTTTGCCCAAATGTATCTATCTGAACATGATTAGATTAGAAGCCAGGAAACCTACTTTTCATTGGCTGAATTACTCCTAAGTCCTAATTTGAGAGGCTCAAATTATTTTTTGTTAGTCAATATAAAATACAATTCTGAGTAATTCTTAGCATTTAGGGAGAAAAGTTCTATATGAGACATCAAATTTTCTGTGGCTAGATCTTGGTAATAATTTACCTAATTTTAGATAAAACTCAAAACTGTGTATGGTTTTTGTTACTTTTTCTAAGGTAAGATAATCATATTGTTGTTTAGACATTATCTGTATATCATTAAATTTTATGCAGTAAGCCCTTGTATCTCACCTCTGAGCCTCATTCTTCTGTGAAATGGGGCCAGAGAATTTTAATCTTGGACATGGCCTTATCAGATAAAAGGGTTATAAAAACTGCATTGTCAGAATAAACCTGGAATCACATGGGGGTAAATAAAAAACTGTCCAACTTTTACACCCTTTGTTTATGCCCTTAATACCACTGAGGAGCCTCCCACCCCTACAAATCAGAGCTGGTATCACAAAAGGTTGTATGAGTGGGAGGAGGGTGATGAAGAGAGGTTGGGTTAACGGGTACAAACATACAGTTAGAAAGAAGGAATAAGTTCTGAAGGCAAAAGTTTGAGAACCACTGTTTATCATATAGCCATTTGTATTAGTCCGTTTTCACACTGCCAATAAAGACATACCCAAGACTGGGAAGAAAAAATAGGTTTAATGGACTCACAGTTCCACGTTGCTGGGAGGCCTCATAATCATGGCAGAAAGCAAAAGACACTTCTTACATGGCGGTGGCAAGAGAGAAGGAGAGAGAAGTGAAAGCGGAAACCCCTTATAAAACTGTTAGATCTTTTGAGACTTATTCATTACCACAAGAACAGTATGGGGGAAACCGCCTCCGTGATTCAGTTATCTCCCACTGGGTCCCTCCCACAACACATGGGAATTATGAGGGTACAATTCAAGATGAGATTTGGATGGGGACACAGAGCTAAACCATATCACCATTCATTCAGCTATTCTGCTGAGCCTGTTGTTTCTCTTGCTACTCTTTATAAGCAGAAATTGAGGTGAAGTGAAGGTGAAAACTGTAGGAACAAATTTTGATACTTTAATAAGCTTGTAATAGATTCAAAACAGAAACTATCACTATTTTGAAAGTTGAATTTTTCATTTCCAGTGCCATCGTAGTCACTTTTGTTGAATCATATTAGGTGAACAACAGACATCATGATGCTCATTTATTTGAAGTAATCTTTTCTAATCACAGAAGCACATTAGAATACATCATTTATTTTTTCTTTAATGGCTTTAAGAAGTTACATTTTTATTTCTTATGTTCTTTAGGAAAATTCCAGGAATTAAGTAGGGGATGCAAACTCCTTATTTTTTTAGATTTAAAACCTGAGATTCAAAGAGCTTTGGTGACTTGCCCAAAGACACAAAGCCAGTAATTTATACCCAGATCTTTTTTATTCTAGGTTTATTTGTCTTTCTGCCAAATTAATACACTTTATGCACCATAAATTTTTAATTATATAATTGCCTACTGGAAAAACTATCCATAAGAAGAAATAGTTCAACTTTTGATGAAAATTCTGCAGCATATTCTCTTTTTTTCTGGTAATACAAAGCATCTTGGAGATAACACCTTTAATAATTTAAAATTGTATGGACTCTCAGGCTTGATTATGCATGATAATTTCTTAGACTTTTAGAGAATATAGGAGGTCTAGGATACTTGACTTTAGCTATATGAATGATCCTAGAGCATACCCCAAAATAAAGGGTGTGTCCATGGATGTAATTCAGGGAGTTTATAAGTACTCTGAAATTGACTGCAGAATTTGGGGTGTATATTCTGGGAGAAGTTCTATTCCTTAAATTAGATTCTCGAAGAAGTTATAGAGTGGACCCCAAAAAGGTCAAAAACACCTACATGGTTCTCTAAAAAAATTCTCTGGTACTCTGTTTTTCTTTTTGTAATGGGCCTCTTATCAGTAAAATCGATATTAAAAAATGCTAAAATGCTAATTAAATGATTGTATTAGTCATATTTGGCTTTTTGTTACTGTTAAAGTGAGAACAGAAAATGCTTAATGACAAAAGGAACTTTAATTAGAGTTTAGTTAATAACTGTGGTGTCTTTTTAAGCTTTTAATTCTAATCCGTCAACCTAAATGACTTTCCCAGGAATATTTAGTGACATTCATCTGCTGGCTATGATGTACAGTGGAGAAATGTGTTACTGGGGATCGAAGTATTGTGCTGATCAGCAACCAGAAAATCATGAAGTGGATACTAGTGTTTCTGGAGCAGGCTGCACTACACACAAGGAACCCTTGGATTTCCGAGAAGTAGGAGAAAAAATCTTGAAAAAGTATGTGTCTGTGTGTGAAGGACCCCTGAAAGAACAAGAATGGAATACAACAAATGCAAAACAAATTTTAAACTTCTTTCATCATCACTGTAACTAGTAAGTTCATCTAGTCCTTTTCAAATAGAAAAACAACAAAACCCATGAAATGGAAAAGAGAGTTCCAAAAAAGAAGACATGTTGATACTGAATATGAGAACATTACACTGCATAAAGATATCCAGCTTGGGTACCCTACTAAAACAACATCACCATCTTTTTCATTATATATTATTAAACCTATGACGGGATGATTCTTTAATTTCTAAAGTGTTATTCAAACTCACCTTAAAATACAGATATTATGTCACTAATAATTAGTAGTAACCCAATTTAGCTTTACAAAGATTTTTTCTACTACTTTTTTTTTTTATTGTGGTATATGTAACACAAGTTTACCATGTTTATCGTCTTTAGATTATTTTTTAATCTCCCTACCTTGAAGTTTGCCATGCTTCAGAAATTAAAGTCAAGTTACTTCACTGCTTTGAATACATACTATGGATATAAATGTAGGCAAAATGAAAGATTATGACTAATATTCAGATTCCATTTTCAATAAGGTAAATAATGAAAGATCTCACAAAGGAATCATTGTGTTTAATTATTTTGCCATGTATTACTAATTGTACTTAAAATTTCTACTTCCTTTAGGCATTTTATAAAAATTTAAAAATTATTTTTCTATTTTGTTTAAAAGAAAATGCATGGCTTTTCAAGTGAGTAATGAAGATAAAAACCAAGTTAGGTGAGTCTACCATTATTAGTTCATATGTTTTTATAGCACATCTTTTCATACCATATGGAAATTTTAATGTTTTCTGCCTTTAATAATAGGGGTGAGTTTTAAAGGCCAGAGAGCCTAACTTGATATCTTGCTCATAGTCTTTCTGTCTACCTCAACTCCTGTTGTCATCTTTGGATGATCTTTCTGATACCTTGCTGATATCTTGGACTTCTGCGCAGTGACTTTATCACATTCCAGCAGCTTACTCCCATGGCCGCACTTTGAATGTCACCATCTTGAATTTCTCTTTCTGGTAAAATTTCAGTAACTGATAACTGCCCTCTTTTCAGTTTTTTTACTTCCTTATTTTATTGACTTTTCTCTCCTTTATGTTCGTTCCACATTCTTCAGTTCCTTCTTATCCCCTTTTCTTGACTGCTCCCCTTCCTCCTAAACTATCAGCCCCTTTCAGGCTTTCCTCCCTATCCACCCTCAGCTTTATGGGACACTATATGAACTAATCTCACCAGTTATTCTTCTTTCCCTGGTCTTTTAGTCTAGTCCTTCGGCAAGCCCTCAACCTCAGATTAATCCTATTTATTATCTACCTTTTCCGGGATGCTGAGTTCTTTGTGATGGGTAGTCCTTCAAAGTAGAATCACTACAAGTGTCTCGCTTCAGCCTTAGAAAAGCCCTCAATGTAAACCTTATGTTTGTTACTAGGGTGGCCTCTCTCCCATTTCCCGCTGTGGCTAAGCCAAACTTCATTACTTTCCTTAGGCCCTCTGCCCCTCTCCTAGCATATGGCTCTTCCTCCTATTGAACAGAAAATTGAGACTATGAAGAGGTCAACTTGTATTTACCAACTTTACTCATTTTCCCCTGTTTTAGAGGAAAAGAGGTTGCCTGCTTCCTATCAAAGCCGACTCTGCTACACGTTGGTTTCATCTCTGCTGTCTCCCTCATTTCCCCACAAAGTGTTGTCTCACTTTCTGCCTACCTTTTAGGTATTGATCTTCACTAGATTTTTTTTTTCTCTCTCTCTTTTTTTTTTACTTTACATATTTTATACAATGTCATTCATAACTATGGCTTCTTTTACCACCTGTAACATCAGACTGAGTCTCAAACCTGTAACTTGTATCCTGACTTACCTCTTGCTCTCTAAACCTTGTTTCTAACTGTCTATCAAATATCTTCATTAGACATCCCACAGTAATTTTAAACTCAGTGTGTCCAAACATCAAGTCCTCGTCTTTTATATAAAATCCTTTCTGCTTTGTAAGTTTTCTCTTTTTGGGATTTTCCACAGATCAGGACAACACAGAATGGCTACCTTCCCAGCTATGTCTCTGCAGTCATCCTGTGTAATCATGTTCTAGTCCAGTGTTGCTCAAACAGTTAAAATCCAGGCTGCTTTTGGTAAACATAAAAATTCTGATATAGAGCCTTTGTGGCAAAGGGAGTCTCTCAGTTCCTGCCCCAGCCCCCTTGCTTATCGTTACACAGCTAAGATTTTTATTTAACTTAGCATTTTAGCAAGTTTTATTATGAAAATACCTTTGTGCTAAGTATAAAGATTTAAATTATTTTTAATATGGTTTTTAGAACCACAGACTATCCCTCTTTTTAGAGCATCCTGATCAATTGCAAGTACTTCCACTTCCCCAAATGTGCTTTGTTTTCAACCTCAGTAGCCTTGCACACATCATTACTTCTACATCCTTCTTTATGACCAAGTGAATACCTACTTACCTCTTAGGACTCAGCTTCAGTGATTCTGTTTTCATAGGCTTTTTAAAGCCCTTTTCAGTCAAATTAGATGCTCCTTTGTTCTGGTCCTTTACTCTTCCCCTCCCATGCACTTCTTTGTAATTATTTTCTTTATTGTTGATAAACTCCATATTTTAAAAATTTACTTGTATACATAGTGCTTAATGCATGTTAGGCCCTTAGTAATGTTTTTGAATTAATGAGGCATGATTCTAAATGCCAAACTTTGCACAAAAAGTTGTTGCTATTGGATTCCAAACTGCTATGCCCTCTATACCAGTGGCTGACAAGGCATATAGGGATATATGTCATCCTGAGAGGAGTAAAGTGTTTAGATTCTGAACCTGAGAAAAGAGAACTTTCTCTTAAGAAGTTGGAAACTTCATTTTACCTTCATCACCCTGGTAGACCACTTGGTCTCACTGGTTGGTACAATTATGAGGGTAGTACTGGGTGCTTTTTATACAAGTTTCCATCCCCCGCACAATTGGAGAATAATTTGTAGACCATAGCAGTTAAAATGCTTTTTACTCTGGTGTATTATAGAATAATGAACACATTTTTATATATGTTAAAGCCTGCTAAATCATTCACTTAGAATGAAGTAACCTCAGGGTACCAAATACCCCACATAAGGAAAGTACTACACTAAATTCACTCAACTATTGTATGCCTACCATATGCCAGATTTTATCCTAGACACTGAGGATATAGCTTTTTAAAACTCCCTCCTGTTTCAGAGCTTGTATTCTAGTGGAGAAAGTTAGACAAAGCATTTTAAGTAATAAATGTATAGAGAGTGTCAAGTGATGAGTACCATGAAGAAGAATAAATTACGGTAAGGGGCTAGTGTGATAGGGAGAGGGGTGGGATGCCATCATATTTAGGGGTGGTTGGGAACTGTCTACTGCTTTAGCATTTGTGTCTTCAAGTTTCCCTCCTTTGGTTATATACCATGCATATTCAGCACATTCATAAAGTTTCTTTCTTACAGACGTTCTGATATTGAATTAAGGAATGGGTCACTACTTAAGACTTTATCATTTCAGCTACACATAAAAGGTTTCTCTCCCCTATGGATTTTGCTAATGGTTGAGTGATACCTAAAGGCCTTGTTGCATTTTTTACACTTGGGGTTTCTCTTCAGTTTGAATTCTCTCATGGTTACCAAAACTCTGTTAAAGGACTTTTCACAGTCGTTAAATGTTTATGGCTCTTTCCTAATATGAATTTTTTTGATGTTAACTAGGCTTTTAGACTTAAAGACCTGTGTGCTCTGCTGCATTTATAGGGTTTTGGGCTACTGAGAATAATTGATGCTGATTAAGGTGCAAATCATGACTAAAGACTTTTCTTTCTTCTTTTGCATATAGTAGAGTGAGGTGAGGGTCGTGGCTAAAACCCCACAATAACATTACATTCCTAGCTTTACAGTCTTGCTCTGAATTCTCTGGTGTTCATTAAAGTGTGAGCTGTGTTAAAAGGCATTCTTAGATTCATTTTAACCATATTTTTAAAAACTCACAGTTGGTTAACATGATGGTTTTAGATTGCTTGCCTCTTTTCTCTTTCTACCTTACAGGGCTCCTTTTCTAGCTTAAATAAGGGTACTCCATCTGCCACAGAATCCAGGATTCTATAGTTTTTCAGTTTCACTTTCCTATGTTCTTTTTTTTTTTTTTTTTTAAATTTTTAACAATGAGATGATACCATGTTACGGTGGTATTACATTAAGATACATTTAATATAGCCGTAATTAAAGTGTGTATTATGTATTTATGCTGGTGTTCTTTCATGTTATTTCTTCTAGTGAAAATTTCCAAGTAAATTGTTTTTGAGCATATAAATTTTTTAAAAAATAAAACCATACACCCCTACTTGTTGCTTGTTTTCTTTTATATTTGGCTGTTGCATCAGAATTAAAACTTTCATAATCTCAGTTTACTGTTTTAACTTCTGAATGTTATTTCTTCTGGTCCTAATAACTTTTAAAGATGGGGTAATATAGTGGTTAGGATTCTGAGCTCTGGAGCCAGAAGGACTGAGTTTAATCATAGCCCTGCCATTTATAATACTAACTGTGTGACTCTCTTTAAGTTATTTAATTTTCCTGTGCTGCCTTATCTTATTTTTAACGCAGTAATAGTACCTACCTCAAGGATATTGAAGATAAATAAGTTAATGTTCAGAGTGCTTTAGTTCAGTGCCTAGTATATAAGAGCACAAGAGAATTAGCCATTACTAGACTGTTTCCCTTAAGGTCTAGTTCTGTATATGGGCATACCTCATTCAGCATGCTGACTCATTAGCCAGATAATTGAATGACAAACTTGTTGGCCAGGAAAGCACTGCCTTTTCCTTAGTTCAAGTCATGCCGGTCTTTCTAGATGGGAAGCAGATTTCAGAGAAGAAATCAGGACTTGGATAGGCATCTCAAATGTTTTTTGCGGATATGACTGGAAGAAAACATCCAATTTTCAAAACATTTTCAGCCCTCCCTCAAAATATATATAAAACCCACTGTATTGAGATGTACTAGTCATCTAAATATGTTATACATACCCTATTTAAAACTGGATTTTTCAATCAGCCTGATTGCCTTGGCTTCTGATACCTTTTGGTCTAATTCTTAACTCACAAGTCAGAAGCATTCAATGAAATACTGGTTATTTAAATACCATACTTAAAAATAGATTATTCTAAATCCTTGTATAGCCACATGATTGAGTAGTATGTAGCTGTAAAAATCCATGAGGTATATTTCTGTATAACGCTACAGAGTGGTCTTATTAAGTAAAAACAAAATGGAGAAGGTATATATATATATATATATGTGTGTGTGTGTGTGTGTGTGTATATATGTATCATATTTAAGAAAGGGAATATAAAAGTGTATGTATGTGTGTAGTTAAAAAAAAAAAGAAACAATGGAAGCATAACCAAAACTTAAAAAAATGGTTACTTACGGTGGAGGCAGGAGGAGAGGAACCAGATGGAAAGGACCAGGATGGAAGCTAGATTTCTCAGAATATATCTTGAATTTTCAACATTTGACTTTGGTACATATGTTATTCTAAAACGAGATTTAAGCAAAGTTAAGAAAAGCCCTACAAGTCCAAAGCAAAGTGAAACAGACGACCTGCATTGCATATCAAGTTGATGGCTTGAATACACAGGTATGTTTCAATTACCTTTAAAGCATAGTAATTTGTGTGTCCATTCTTAATGGGATATATCCAAGGGCAAAAAGAAATGTGAAGAAATCTTAAACTCTTCAGTAATTAAATTGTTAATCATAACTATGTTAATATAATTAGAAATGAGGATTTTTAGTGTATGAGTAAAGAGACACACATACAAAATCAAAGTAAAAAAAATCTGTAATCCTAAATTTGAATGGGAAATAACACGAAATTATGTTTTCTCTATATAAAAGACACTAGAAAGGTCTGGAAACCATGTTCAACTACCATTCCCGTCAAAATGAGCCAGGGTTTTCTGGAAATATAGCTAATTCTGGCTTGAGCAGGACAATCAAATGACTGATGGAAAATTTTTCTTTAGTTCAGCTAATAAAAGGAATTACAGAACTAGAATACTAACATTTTATAACTTGCAAGCAAATAATATTCATTGATAAATGCTGTATCTTTGAGGTGAAAAACTTACAGGAGATTTGAATGGATCAGCCCAGTGAAACCACTGATCACTCCGAACATTAGAAAATGAGAATGACTTGTAGCTTTCAGTCTCAGTATATAATACCATTTAAGAATGTGTTAAAGACACTATTGAGATTCCATCAAGAGTGTCCAGGCCGGGTTCAGTGGGTCACACCTGTAATCCTAGCACTTTGGAAGGCCACAGCAGGAGGATCACTTGAGCCTGGGAGGTCGAGACCAGCCTGGAAAACATGGTGAAACTCCCATCTCTACCAACCAAAAAAAAAAAAAAAAAAGAATATAGAAAAAAGAAAGTCCAGAGAGGTCCAGAAAGACCAACCTGTTTTCTTTAACAAATATCAAGGGAAAATAAAGGAGGGGGAGCTATACAATGAAACTTAAGCTTTAAGAGTATGTGTAATGTGTGACCCTTGTTGGGCTATGATTCAAACAAATCAAATGTGAAAAATTATTTTCAAAGCAGATGGGGAAGTTAAACACTGACTCGGTATTTGGTGATTTTAATGAACTAAAATTGCTGAGGTACAGTAGTCTGTTTCTTAAAATGTGTGTTTTTTTTTTTTAGGGACAGATACTGAGATATTTACAGATGATAGGTCTGGGATTTGTTTCAAAAGAATCCAGAATTGGGGGTGTAGTATTAGGTGAATATAGCAACAGTGCAAGATTAACCAGGTGTTGGTAATTGAATCTTGGCTATTGGGCACACAGGAGCATATTCACTCTCCTTTTATAAATGTTCAAAATTTTCCGTAATAAAAATAGTTTTTCTCATTCATTTAACAGATATAATTTTAATACTTTATACTTGAACTGATTTTTTTTCTATCTCTAGTTCCAGTTTTTTGCTCTCAAAGTAAATCACGTCCTAGAAAGTGATGACAAATGCCATATGGTTAATCCGTGGTCCTTGTCCAGATTGCCTCCCAGAAATGAAGCTGCAATTTTATTGGTTATTGGCCCCTGCCAACGGCATGCAAATAAATATAATGAAACTTAAACTTGTATGTTACAGAGCCTTACAGAACCTTAGTTATCAGGCCTTCTTGGATTCTGTTGACATTTAGATCCTCAGAGATTTACTTTTTGAATGTATACCTACCCAGTTCTATGTAACAGATTAACTTGTAATACGTTCTCTTAAAGCACTTTTTTTTTTTTTGGAGACGGAGTCTCGCTCTGTCACCCAGGCTGGAGTGCAGTGGCGCGATCTCGGCTCACTGCAAGCTCCGCCTCCCGGGTTCACGCCATTGTCCTGCCTCAGCCTAAGTAAGCCCAGAGTAAGTAGAATGGGCATCTGTTTTGAGAATTAAAAAACTCACTAGTGGGATTTCAACACCGCCACATCTGGGTTCTCCTAGCCGTTTTTGCCGCCCTTTTATGAGATACACAGGTTAAGCAAATTTTAAATGTGCTTATATTTTTGCATAGTGCGTCCAGACTTCTCATTTTGGCAAAAGGTTCTTTATAATTGACCCGCTGACTGCCTCTCTAATCTGTTTTTGCTGATACTCAAGAAAATAAATGGTAACTTGGTGATTGAGGAAACACCACACACGAAAAACACCCCACACGTAGTATGGTAGTGCTGAAAAGGAAGCAGTGGTTATTAAGCCCAAGATAGTGGCAGAGAGCTATCGAACAAGCGGAGTCGCCTAGGATCAGGCATAGTGGAAATGATCCCGGAGAGAACATCTTGAATGAAGTCAGAAGTCAGCGGGCCAGAGGTTGTACAGGGGCTCTGCGGTTGGCGTGGCTGAGGTTGAGGCCACAAGTTACTGAGGAAGTTAATTGTTGACAGGAGCTTCGTACTCGGCTCACAACCACGCACAGTGGGTTTCCTCCCAGTACCCCCCCTTGCCCCTGGGCCTAACCCTGCCCTGGAGGCGGACTCGCGGGAGAGGCGGGAGGCGGAACGCCCGAGGGCGCCCTCGGCTAGCGCGGAGCTGCGCAGGAGGCTGACGCGCTGGCGTGGCTCTAAGACTCGTCACCCGCGCTCCGGGCAAGCCATGGCGGGAAGCGAGCAGCGCAGCGGAACTAGCTCGCCGCCTCCGCCCTTCAGCGACTGGGGCCGCCTGGAGGCGGCCATCCTCAGCAGCTGGAAGACCTTCTGGCAGTCAGTGAGCAAGGAGAGGGTGGCGCGTACGACCTCGCGGGAGGAGGTGGATGAGGCGGCCAGCACCCTGACGCGGCTGCCGGTGAGCGTCGGCCGCAGGCCGCAGAGGACAGTGGGGCCGGCCCGGGCCGGAGGGACCTCCCCTGGAGCCCCCGGGGGCCTGGGTAACTCCTGCGCCCCAGCCTGGGTCTGGCTCCGTCCATGCAGCCATTCCTGGCAGTGTAGTCACCGAGAAGCTACAGTTGACCAGAAGCGTCCTGGCATGGACCCTGGTGCTCCGCAGGGGGCCCGAACATCTCAGGGAAGCACCTTCACGGGGCTCCTGGGGACCCTCCCGATCGCCCTCAGGTTTTCCACCCCCAAAACAGGCACATGTGACTAGGACACCTTGAATGTCCGGTTACGGAAATGAGACCGTTCCCAACTTGCTGATTAGCTTGGGAAAGCATTCCAGCGTCCGTGTTCCCAGCGTCTTTGATTCCGGATCATTGTACCAAAACACCTGGAGGGCCAAGATTTTTACCCTCTCAAGAGGACATTGTGCCTGTGGCTGTTATTGTATATTTGAAGAAACAAAACTGCCCCTCAGTTGAAAATAAATGACTTAAGTTACAAGTGCCTGAAGTTACATCAAGGCCAAGAGAATGATACACATAATTTATTGTTAAACTTTGGGGTAGATAGGTAAATGAAGAGAACAAAAATTATTGAAAATTATTACAATTCTTTGTCTCATTTGGACTATTGACACCTCCCTCCAATGTGTATATCAACGTGAAAACTGCAGCTTTAGAATGCTTCCGAAGTTTCTCCTCCTTGCAGAGGTTTTTCATAACATTTTAATAGATTCTGTAGAGGAACTAAGATGACACATTTATGGCCGGGCGCGGTGTCTCACGCCTGTAATCCCAGCACTTTGGGAGACCGATGTGGGCGGATCACGAGGTCAGGAGATCAAGACCATCCTGGCTAACACGGTGAAACCCCGTTTCTACTAAAAATATAAAAAATTAGCCGGGCTTGGTGGCAGGCACCTGTAGTCCCAGCTACTTGGGAGGCTGAGGCAAGAGAATGGCGTGAACCTTGCAGTGAGCCGAGATCTTGCCACTACACTCCAGCCTGGGCGACAGAGTGAGACTGTGTCTCAAAAAAAAAAAAAAAAAAAAGACAAATGTACACTCTTTGATTTGGTCTGATGATAAAATCAGATAAAGGTTGAGATAGGTTTTCTTTTGAAGAACAAATTATTTCCTTAACTAATTTATGTAACTAACTGGTATATCCAAATATCTGAGGAAAAATTAAAGGAACTGGTGATTTTGCTGGAAAAATAGCAAGACAGTTGTTGCTTTCTCAGGAATGTTTCAGTGTTTCAGAAATTAAATGTTTAACAACTACGAAACTAAAATGTTCAGTTATAATTCTTTGCTGATGGCAGGAAAATAATAGATTTAATTGTTAATGGTAGATTTAATTATTAAAAATACTAGTCAGTTGACGTTTTGTTATTTATTTGTTGATTGTGTGATTTATCGCCCCAAAACTATTTTTTTCATTCCTTTTTCCTACCTGCTGCTTTCTTCTGTTTCAGATTGATGTACAGCTATATATTTTGTCCTTTCTTTCACCTCATGATCTGTGTCAGTTGGGAAGTACAAATCATTATTGGAATGAAACTGTAAGAGATCCAATTCTGTGGAGATACTTTCTGTTGAGGGATCTTCCTTCTTGGTCTTCTGTTGACTGGAAGTCTCTTCCAGATCTAGAAATCTTAAAAAAGCCTATATCTGAGGTCACTGATGGTGCATTTTTTGACTACATGGCAGTGTAAGTATCTAGTTTTATGAATTAAAAAGAAGATATTAAATTTTACTGTATTACTAGTCAATATCCAAGTTAGTCCTGACCCTGCTACTGATTTGTTGTGTGGATTTGGGGTCTAATTGTTCTCTTGTCAAAACTGGGAGTTAAATGACTTTCTTCATAGGACCTTTTCAGCTTTAATATTTTATTATTTCCCTGTGGTGCCTAACCAGTATTTGAATAATTATAAGTAGTATAGATGGCAAGAAGTAAAAGACTTCTTAAAATTCTCATGATCTTTAGAACAAATGTCATTTTGTTAAATAGGTAAATACTTTTCCATATCCAGAAAATGGATGATCAGAGACCCCTGTTGTTTGGCAGGGAAGAAGAAAACCATTCTAAAGGCTCTAAGAAATAAGATTATGTTAGCACTCAAAAGCACTGACATTTTTTAATATCGTGTAGGTGAGATAATGTTACTGAGCAACTGCAGTGTACGGGATTCTACGAGGGATGCTTTATGTATGTTTTACTCATTTAATCCTCATGCAACAAGAAGGTGTTATCTTTGTATCTCAGATGTGGAATTAAGGTTCATGGAGGTTATGTGATTTGCCTAAAGTCATATAGCTTGTAGGGGACTATTCAGACTGGAACCCCGTTATGCTACCTCAAAGATATATAATGACATTGGATCTGGATGTAGCCTGTTTTTCTGAGAAACTCAAATTTAATGCATTATTTTAAAAATTTGAAAATATTTATTCTTTAAAAATTGTTGTGCTTGACTCAGTGGCAAAATACAGGATTTTTTTTTCAAATTTTGAGTTATTCAGAGCCTTTCCTTATTCTAATACAGACGCCATTATGTCAAGTGTTGTGAGACTATTTGATTCAAAGGTGTGTTGTCTGTTATAGATAATCTCAGCAAGTGCCGCTGTATCTCACTTGCTTGGCAATACCTGTACAATAGCTAACCATTGCATCAAGTGTATATGAGGCTGTGGAATTAGATTTTGCCCAGGGAATAGTAATAATAGTAACTACCATTTATGGTCATATAAATTACTTATCATTTTTACAACCTTGAGTTATTTCTTTCTTTCTTTTTTTTTTTTTTTTTTTTTGAGATGGAGTCTTACCTGTCGCCCAGGCTGGAGTGCAGTGGAGCGATCTGGGCTCACTGCAAGCTCCGCCTCTTGGGTTCATGCCATTCTCCTGCCTTAGCCTCCCAAGTAGCTGGGACTACAGGCCCCCGCCACCATGCCCGGCTAATTTTTTTTGTATTTTTAGTAGAGACAGGGTTTCACCGTGTTAGCCAGGATGGTCTGGATCTCCTGACCTCGTGATCCGCCCACCTTGGCCTCCCAAAGTGCTGGGATTACAGGCGTGAGCCACTGCGCCCGGCCAACCCTGAGTTATTTCTGTTGCTCAAATAATACAGATGAAGAAACTGAAATTCAGACTGTAAGTGGCTGATATAACTAAAAGTGGTGAGGCTTGGTCAGGTCTATCTAGCTTCAAAGTTGTTTTTTGTTTGTTTTTTCCCCTTCATGAGTTACAAGGTTTCTAATAAAAGGATTTTGTTAGTTTAGTGATTTTGTTAACCAGCTTGACTTATTTGAAGGACTTTAGGTTTTATTTTGATTTGGGTAACTTTTAATTTTTGATAAAATGCATAATTGGTACTTTAGAGATTTATAGCTATTTCAAGAAATGGAATTGTTTTATATCATTCTTAGTTTGCTAGGTTTGCTGCAAGGATCATTTGAGCCTCCCTCATTTAACTCTTACGAAACTGTTATATTTGAGGCTATTATTAGAAGTACCCAAGACATTTGAAATTTGGTTATATTGGTAGTGTTAGCAACTTTTTTGGTTTGTTTGTTTGTTTTTTACCTCTAGGGATATTCTGCTAACTATCTGTGTGTAGCTTATCTTTAGTGCTGAGTTTCTCAATCTTGGCACTATTGACATTTTGAGCCAAATAATTCCTTGTTCTGGGGCCTGCCCTATGCATTGTAGGATTAATGTTTGGCAGCATCCTTGGCCTCTGCTCACTCCTTCTCCCCTCCCCAGTTGTGACAATAAACATGTTGTTCAGACATTGCCAAATGTTCCAGGGGGGCAGGGATAAACCTCCTCAGGTTGAGAACCTTTATGTAGTAAAATTTCACCATTCAAATGTTCCATGAGAGAATCTAAATTAAAGATTAGAAAGTAAGTAACCACTTCATGGGGGAAGAGTTCCTTAGCTTCTGGCCCACTCCCACCCCCATGGCACCTTGTGCTTTTCCCTGTCAGAGCACTCCACATACATATTATAAAGGTGTCTCTACCATTGTCTTCCTGGAGGATTGGAACTATATAATCATTGTATCCCTTGTGTCTAGCAAGTACTCAATAAATTATATATTTTCGAATGAAGAACTGGCTAAGTGTTTTCTGTGTTAATGTTCTAATTGTGACAATTTTATACAGCTATAGAATGTGCTGTCCATATACAAGAAGAACTTCAAAATCCAGCCGTCCTATGTATGGAGCTGTCACTTCTTTTTTACACTCGCTGATCATTCAGAATGAACCACGATTTGCTATGTTTGGACCAGGTCTGGAAGAATTGAATACCTCTTTGGTGTTGAGCTTGATGTCTTCAGAGGAACTTTGCCCAACAGCTGGTTTGCCTCAGAGGCAGATTGATGGTAATTTTCATGTTAATCTACAGTTAATTCAAACACTTTGAGCTTGACATTCTTGTTAAAAAGAAAGAAATTCATTTTAAATTAATTATTTGCTATAATGAAAAACAGTACTTTGGTTGTTGGGAGCCCCACCAGGTTCCACTGAACTGACAGAATTAATTTACTTACTATAAGAAAGCTTCTCTTAATTCCTCAAATTTGTACAATCCAGCCTTTAAGATTATGTGAAAATAAATTATTTGTAGTCAAGATGTTGCATTTGTACAGTGGGATATCATATTTATCATGTTTGAAAAAGCAGAAAAAATTGAGCATCTGTATGGAGAGTATTTTGATATGTATTGGAATTCAAAAGAGTTAAATCATCACCTTCCCCTCTTTCTATTAAAAAAAAATGCATAAGTATTTGGCAAGGCAGGATAAATAGTAAATATAAGTAATAATAAAATTTAGCCTTTGCTTTACTTATTTATTGAGAGCCAGCCCCTATTAGTGAGATGATAGGGATGCAGAGATTTAGAACAATGTCTCTGTCTGCCTTCAAGATAGGTGTGGATGAGGACATAGAGAAGTGTAAAGATAATTAGAATATGAGGTATTTAGTTCCTGGGTAGAAAGGTAAGGGTCAAAGAAGGCTCCATATTGATGATGTCTCATATGAGTCACTAGGGTGAGTAGGTGTAGGCTGTCACAAAAAGACAATAAAGGTGTTCCAGGCAGCGAGAACTACATTTCTTTTTTCTTTTTCTTTCTTTCTTTTTTTTTTTTTTTTTTTTTTGAGATGGAGTCTCGCTCAGTCGCCCAGGCTGGAGTGCAGTGGCGCCATCTCGGCTCACTGCCAGCTCCGCCTCCCGGGTTCACGCCATTCTCCCAAATAGCTGGGACTACAGGCGCCCGCCACTACGCCTGGCTAATTTTTTTGGTATCTTTAGTAGAGACGGGGTTTCACCGTGTTAGCCAGGATGGTCTCGATCTCCTGACCTAGTGATCCGCCCGTCTCAGCCTCCCAAAGTGCTGGGATTACAGGCGTGAGCCACCGCGCCCGGCGGAGAACTACATTTCTAAAAGCACAAAGCTCTGGATGTGGAGGACACATGTGAAGTATCACTGTGTATCTAGAAAGAGTGGAGCTATGTGAAAAGACACATATGTACCATGCTTAAGCATTTGGGAGCTGCTGGAGGATTTTAGGTAGAGGATTGAGATGATCAAAATTGCATGTTAGAAAGATTACTCAGGCTCTTGAGTGAAGAATTGATTAGAAGGGGCTAAAGATATGGAGACCCATTAAGAAGCCACTGTAATATTATGATTAAAATATGAAAAGGATCTGAACTCTAAGTCACTGTTAGTGAAGATGAGAGAAGAGAATGAATAGTAAGGATATAAAATTGACAGAATAAATGTATTAGCAGTAATAAGGATGGCTCCAGGTTTCT
The DNA here is from genome assembly GCF_009828535.3 of Hylobates moloch. Classification (NCBI taxonomy): domain Eukaryota; kingdom Metazoa; phylum Chordata; class Mammalia; order Primates; family Hylobatidae; genus Hylobates; species Hylobates moloch. Next base: position 38,220,143 of record NW_026652292.1, read on the forward strand.
GACTTGAGTTTTATGTTGGATGATAGAGGATTCACTAGGTTAAGAAATCACTGGAGAAGTAAGAAAAATTTGGAAGGGGGCAGGTAACAGTAAGATCTGTATAGGGAGAATGGCAGCTATTCTTTGGAATATGTTGACTTTGATAACTCCATGGAAGATCCAAGTGGAGATACCTACTGTAAGCAAATCTGCTAGAATGGAAGCTCCATGAAGGTAAAATCTTGTTCACTTTATTTTTAGCTGTATCTGTGGTGCCAGGCACATAACAGGCACTCTCTGTATATGGTGAATGAGTGAATGACTTTATGGATTACTGTATGCATCCAGCTCTCAAGAGCAAGATCTGGGCTAGAAAATCGAGATTTGGGAGTCATATGGAGTCCACATGGACTTGGAAGTTTTTGAGGATGGAGGGGAAGATTGGAGACAGGTGCCAAAATGTTCAGTTTATGTTTGGGGGAAGTGACTATTAAATGGAGATTCATAAATAATAATGACAAAGAAGGAAAGAGTGCTACAGCTGAATGATGTGTTTCTAAAGTAGAAGGATTTTTTTCAGAGGGTTGGTGAGTAATGGTTTAGATATGGCATTGGGAGTCAAGAGAACATGAATCCCACCTCTTTACCTTGAGTTTTGAGAAAATAAGCATCTTTGCTACTTGAGAGTTCACTGCAGGAGAAGCCTCACCTAGGGGTAGGCCAATTTCAAGTACAGCTATTAGGTCGAAGGAACACCTCAAGAAGAGGTTGAGGAAATGGGGAAGTTTGATGGTTATAAAATGTCAATTCCATTTTCCAGAGAGCAGCTGAAGTGATTGTTTTAAAAGTTCAATTTATGCCTCACACTCGCAAGATGAGAGAATATGGGGTTACATAATTGGCAAAGAAGAGCAGAACAGTATGGCTACTATATTGGATTGAAGTTAGATGTGTTGAGAGGATAATCTATGGGAGTGCAGCTGATGAAAACAAAGATCAGAAACATGTTAAAGTTTGATTCTGTGGTCTCTGTGGAACATGCACCAGACCTGGTGGCTGGAGGACTAGGATCACGTGGCCTGGCATGGTTGCAGTCCTAGTACTTAAGAGCCCCGTATGTGTGTTGCCTAGAATGATAACATGAGATGGTATGGCATAGCTTATTTAAACAAATAAATTAGTTATAATGCAGGAATTAAGAGTATGAAAGGCTGGAGTTGTCTCTAATGAGGTTAGTAGGGGCCAGATATTATGGTTTTATTTCTTCATCTGAAGGGCAATGGCTTTGTAGAGAAGACACTTAATTAGATACCATTATTAAAAAATTATTCCAACTGATGTCAGAGGAAAGGATAATAGGAGGCAAGAAGATATAGGAGACTGGTTAGAAGTGATTGCAGAGGCCCGGGTGAGTGATGATGACAATGTGAACTAAAGTGTAGTCATGGGGATGCAGAGAACTGAACAGATCTAGAAGAACATTTATATAACAGGATGAAGTAGAGCCATGGAAGCCCAGAAGGGTCTTCTGAGGAGGCAAAAGGAGAACCAGCCACTTAGTGTTAACACAGCCCAAGGAGGGAAGAGGTTAAGAAAGAAGGACAAATAACAGTGACTAATGATTCAGATATAAAGCAGTAAGAAGCTAATATTTAGCACCTGTGGTTTACTAGTCACCCTACTAGGAGTTTTACATATATGATCTCATTTAATCTTCCCAGTAAACCTAAGAAGAATATATTAGTGCTGAATATATTAATTCAGCTTCTTTCTGGTGTCAAACTGAGGGATACAAATACATGGCTGTTAGTGAGAAATTCAGAATTATAATCCAACTCTGTCGAATTCTAAATTTCAGTATCTTCAGTATTTTCTCAATTTACTAATGTTCTGTTGGCAACTCCTCATTAATTCATTATTATTTTTTAAGACAAGTTCTCTGTTACCCAGGCTGGAGTACAGTGGCATGATCATGGCTCACTGCAGCCTTGAACTCCCTGGCTCAAGTGACCCTCCTACCTCAGCCTCCCAAGTACCTGGCAAACAGGCATGGGCTGCCATGCCTGGCTAATTGTTTTGTATTTTTTTAGAGATGAGGTTCTCACTATGTTGTCTAGGTTGGTCTTGAACTCTTAGCCTCAAGTGATTCTTCCACCTCAGCCTCCCAAATTGTTGGGATTGCAGATGTGAGCCACTGTGCCTGGCCCCCCATCAATTTAAAAACAGCTTTTCAGAGGGGGAGAAAGACACTTAATTGAATGTATACATGGATTATTAGACTAATGAGAAACATAAAAATATGAAAATGAGTCTTAGTCTTGAGGAAAAATAGTAGTAGCTGTGATTATGCAGCTGCTACTGATAAGATGATAAAGTTGTTGATGATAGTGATGATGATATAAGGATTGTTATAAGCCTTGCAGTTTTTTTCTTTCTCTCTATTTTTATTGCCATGTGAATGAAAGTTACATACGGTATCTTTTCTTCAATGTGTACATTTTATTTTATTTCAAATCTATGTATAAGTTGTTATAGAATTTTTTTCTTTGCTCTTTTTGCTTTCACTGGGTAATTTTCAGTGTGATCTTTTGCTATTTTTATTAATGATTAGTTTTGGTAACTGTGATTTTCTTTCTTAGGTATTGGATCAGGAGTCAATTTTCAGTTGAACAACCAACATAAATTCAACATTCTAATCTTATATTCAACTACCAGGTAAGGCTACATACTTGGTGGCTTAACTGAAACATCAGAACTAAAACATTTCAGGTGAGTGGAGTCTGTTTAGTGTCTTTTTATATTCTATCTTTACAATTTTTTTTCTAGAAAGGAAAGAGATAGAGCAAGGGAAGAGCATACAAGTGCAGTTAACAAGATGTTCAGTCGACAGAATGAAGGTGATGATCAACAAGGAAGCCGGTACAGTGTGATTCCACAGATTCAAAAAGTGTGTGAAGTTGTAGATGGGTTCATCTATGTTGCAAATGCTGAAGCTCATAAAAGTAAGTACTCATATGTACATTTTTAAGCACATTGTTCTTTTCAAAGCAAATGGAAAATACCTTTTTAGTCTTTACTGTGGCTTCTTAAGAATATGATGGCTTATTTTATCAATGTGATTTTCTGTCCCTTACTATTAATAGTGTGTTCTCACACTTTGGTGTGTATTAGGATCACCTGGGGAGCTTGTTAAACATGATAACAAGCTGATTCCTACCGTGGTGGATTTTATTCCTAGATTTGGGTTGTGTGAATCAGATTTGGGCATCTGTTTTTTCCAAGCACCCAGGGAATTCTGATGCATTCCAAAGTTTGGTACTAGAGCTATACAATATTTTTTTGCTGTATGCTTCTGCATTGTTTTGATACTGACATTTTGTCTGCTTCTGGCTTTATTCAAATAATCTATGCAAATAACTATGAAAAATTTTACCTTTGTTTTATCCAAATAGTAGAGAGATGTGATGGTAGGATGTTAAGTAGATCAGTTGAGAACACTGTTCATATATTCTGAATAATTACCATTCAGAATGCTATTTTTGTGTGAAATCAAAATATCATTGGGCCATGAGCTAGTATTATAATATGTTTCCCAAATCCTTTGTGAACAAGATAGAATATAAATACATAATATACTGTATATATGTTATAGTTCTCTAATACACTGGTTTGAATTTCTATTGAATTTATTTTCCCTGTGGTCTGTTAGGCATCTGTTACTGTTTAGGCAGTAAAAGCAGTTGCAATTACTTTCTGTTATTACAGAGCTATCTATAAAAAGAAAACTTAGAAGCAAAATAAAAGATAAATTCACTTAACAAATAGTTTTTTAGTTCCTACAAGCATGTTTCAGTTACAATTGGGAACTAAAACAGATATAGCCCCTACTTTTATCTAGTTTTCCAATCTGCTCCTATAAAACAGGCACACACAAAATAAATTTAAAAAAATTACAAGACACAAAGAGACTATACTCACTTATCAACTTTTTCCCACTGGCCTCTACTAGGTACTCATGTAAAAGGTTAGTGGTAGAGCAGGAGACCTATGAGTGCCCTCCTTGGTGGTACAGGCATGCATGTGATGACCAGCTGGTGCTTGGAGACAGGTATATCCTCCTGCTTTCTATATCCTTTTCTCAATGAAGCCAAAGCTGTTTTCCACAGACAAAAGTTGACTGCTGCTGTCTCAAGGGAGATAGAAACAAAAGCTGTCTTAGGGGAGGAGCAGGAATTCCACTTGTACCAAGGATCTTGCACTGATAGAAATTAAATGTTTGCTGACTCCGGAGGAGAGGCAGGAAATTTGCAGTGGAGACCTTTCTGCCAACACAGGGCAGAATTCTGCAGTCATGCTGGAACACTGAGAAAGCCTGCACCACTGAGGCCCTGGTACACAGGGCCTACCTAAGGCCTGAGGCTGGGATGAGAAAACTGAGAAATCTCCATGTCCCTACCAATTAAGGAGCAACAGCAGACTACCGCAGGGATGGGGGAAGGGTGTGGAGAGGCTCTCCTTGCCTCTTCCCCATAACCCCCATGACACAGTTAAAAAGATAGGCTGAAAGCTGAGAACAAGTAGAAACTCTGAGAAAGAAACTCTGGTACTCCAGTGCTCTTACTGAGAACAAGATAGGCAGCAGCATGCTGCTGGAAGAATTTAAAGTCTATGTGTTACAAAGTTAACTATAGCAATAAAAGCCAAATCCAGCTCAACTACAGACTAGTTTGATTCAGCCTACTGCATTAATACCCTAACCGAAGTATGATGCCTGTTTTTAGGAGTAAATCCTTTTTACCTTAGTCTCTACTGCTCTTCTACATAAAACACCTAACATTAAATCTAAAAATTATGAGACACTCACAAAATCAAAATGAAATGGTACATTGTCATGAGATAAGGCAGTCAGTTGAACTGGACCAGAGATGGTCTGCATGTTGTTATTCTCAGAAAGGGACATTAAAATAACTGATTAAGAGATCTAGGTCTGGTGCAATGGCTCTGGGAGGCCAAGGCGGGCAGATTGCTTGAGCCCAGGAGTTCGAGACCAGCCTGGGCAACATGGCGAAATTTCGCCTCTACCAAGAATACAAAAAATTAGCCAGGCATGGTGGCACGTGCCTGTAGTCCCAACTACTTGGGAGGCTGAGGCAGAAGAATTGCTTGAGCCTGGGAGGCAGAGGTTGCATGAGCTGAAATCACACCACTGCACTCCAGCCTGGGTGACAGGGAGAGACCCCGTCTCCCACCCACAAAAAAATGAGAGATTGAGAGAGACCTAGTGGAAAAGGTGGACAATATGTGTGAACAGATAGATTTTTCAGCAGAGAAAAGAAAGCTGTTTTGAAAAAGTAAAACAAGAATGCCAGATATGAAAATATGACAACAGATGAATAGTTCCTTCAGTGGGCATATTAGCAAAGGAAAGAATCATTGAAAGTGAAGATAAGTCACTCAGAATTATCCAAATTAGAACACAAAGAGAAAAAAACGTTAAGAGCAAGGAACAGAGTGAGAATTGGGGGAATCTATCCAGTGATCTAACTCAGGGGTCAGGAAACTTTCTTAAAGGGACACAGTAAATATTGTAGGCTTATGAACCATACAGTTTTTTTTTGCAATCACTTAGCTCTGCTATTACAGTACAAAAGCAGCAGAGACAATAAATACGTAAATGAATGGACAGACTGTTTTCCAATAAAAATTTATTTAGAAAAATTGACCCACAGAATGTAGTAGGCTGACCCCTGATCTAACTTATCTGTAATTGGAGTCCCAAAACATGAAGGGAGAGAGAAAAGGGGAAAAGGAATTTTTGAACAGATAATGGCCAGAATTATCTCAAAATTATGGAAAGACAACAAACCACAGATTGAAGATGCTCAGAGAATGCCAAGCATAAATACAAAGAAAAATACATCTAGGCACATCATAGTCAAACTGATAAAAATCAAAGATAAAGAGAACATCTTTAAGGCAGCCAGAAAAAATGAAAGCATACGTATATAGAAGGCCAAGATAATAGTGACGGCAAATTTCCTGTCAGAATTGCTGCAGGATAGAAACCAATAAAGAGAAATCTTTATAGTACTCCAAGGGGGAGAAAACATCCTGTATCTAGCAAAAATATTTTTTTGAAAATAAAGGCAATGTTAAGACTTTTTCAGACAAACAAATTTCAATGTCTTAGTTCATTTGTGTCACTATAACAGAATACCCCAGACCTGTATATCAGTGCATTTCTGTTTTTAGATTATGGAGACATCTGAATGGTACTGTGATTTTTTTCCCTCTGGCTTCACCTAAATTCCTATTCTCCCAAGACTACTTAGTCTAATTTTATTAGAGATCAATAAATGAATTTTTAAAGAACAGAAATTTATTTCTCACAGTTTTGGACACTAGGGAGTCCAAGATTAAGGCACCGGCATCTGGTGTCTGGTGAGTGCCTTTCTTGCTGATGTCTTACTTGGTAGAAGGCAGAAAGGGAAGCGGGAGATAAACATTGCATTCTCACATGACAGAAGAGGGAAAGACAGGGCTGCAACCATTTTTAATGGCAATATTAATCTACTCATAAGAGTAAAGCCCTTATGACCTAAACAACTCCCAAAGACACCCCTTCCCCCAACACTGTTGCATTGGGGTTTAAATGTCCAACACATGAATTTTGAGAAACACATTTGAACATAGCACTGAGAAAATTGATTGTTAACAGATCTTCACTATAAGCAATCTTAAAGGAAGCTCTTTAGGCGGAAGACTATGATAACAGATGGAAATTTGCATCTACCGAAAAAGATGAAGACTCCTGGGATGGAAACAATGGAGCTATCTATAAAAGGTTTTTTTCTAATTTTAATTAAAAAAAACTAATAGTGTATTATACGTGTATGACATTTTAAAGAAAAATATACGATAATAGAACACATCATGGAAGAGAGAACATTTAAGTATATTATATTGTAAGTTTCTTCTATATGTGAAATGGCATAATATTTAAAGGTAGACTTATAAATTAAAAATGTGTATTACATATACTTGAACAACTACTAAAAAATGTATAATGAAGTTGTAACTAAGCCAATAGTGGATATAAAATGGAACCATTAAAAAACTCGGTCCAAAAGAAGGAAGGCAAAGAGAGAAGGAAGAACAGATGGACAAGTCACAATCTAAGATGTATAGGATACATTTAAATGCACCTTGTTGATAAGTACATTAAATGTTTATTAATTTTCAATTTCTATTAACAAATTACCTCAAATTTAATAGTTTAAAACAACTATTTTTTTAGCTCACAGTTCTCTATGTCAGATGTCTGGGCATGGTAGTACTGAGTTCTCTGGATAGGGCCTCTTGGGCTGAAATTTGTGTATCATATGATTGCATCCTTTTCTGGAGGCTCTGGGAAAGAATTTGCTTCCGAGATCATTCAAGTTATTAGCTGAATTTAGTTCCTTATTGTTGTAGGACTGACCTTCCTGTTTTCTTGCTAGCTGTCAGCTGGGGGCTGCTATCAGCTTTTAGAGGTCACCTATATTCCTTCCCATGTGACTGCCTCCATCTTCCAATCCAGCAATGGAAAATGTCCCCTGCATTGAATCTTTCAACAAGAAGAGCTGCTTTTAAGGGCTCACCTGATTAGGTCAGGCTCAATGAAGATTACCTGTCTTTATTAAAGTCAACTGTGTCTAAAAGCCTAATCATGGGAGTGATGCCCCATCTTATTTGTAGGTTCTTCAGATACTAAAGGGTAAAGGGATTATGCAAGGGTTTGGAACATTGAGGTTATCTTAAAATTCTGCCTACCACAAAATGCAGATGGTCCAAACACTCCAATAGAAGGTTGAGATTGTTGGTATTCATAAAAAAAGCTAAACTCTACTATATGCCTACATTTTGAAAGTAAGCCCTTTGAATGAAAGGGCAGTGACATCTACAGAATTTGTGAAAGGAGCTACCTATATCAAGCATTTTTGCTTTTAGATTATGGAGACATCTGAAGAGTACTGTGATTTTTTTCCCTCAGTTTACGTTTGGATCCTGGTAAATTTTTGTTCCCTCGCTTTGTTAATTTTTTATTTTATTATTTTCAAAACTATTAAAAGTAATGCAAATTAAAGGTTTTGACTTACATTCCTTAGGACATGAATGGCAAGATGAATTTTCTCATATTATGGCAATGACAGATCCAGCCTTTGGGTCTTCAGGAAGACCATTGTTGGTTTTATCTTGTATTTCTCAAGGGGATGTAAAAAGAATGCCCTGTTTTTATTTGGCTCATGAGCTGCATCTGAATCTTCTAAATCACCCATGGCTGGTAAGATCATTTATACTCTAGTGACAAAAATTTTATTTTGCACTCTATTTGCTATTTGATTTTATTTTTTAAATTTATCTTCTTTAATGAAATGGTATTCTAAAGTCAATTTTAATAGCTTAATCTATGGAAGCTATTTGATTGGTGATAATAAATGTTAGCTAATCAATTGTTTCTTACTTGCCTCTTCTCTCATACAGTGAGATAACAATTGGGGATTTTTTTTTTTTTTTTTTTTTTTTTTTGTTGAGACAGGGTCTCACTTTGTCACTCAGGCTGGAGTGCAGTGGCACGATCACAGCTCGCTGCAACCTCAACCTCTCAGGCTCAGGTGATCCCTCCACCTCAGCCTCCCAGGTACCTGGGACTACAGGTGTGTGCCAGCACACCCAGATAATTTTTTGTATTTTTTGTAGAGATGGGATTTCACCATGTTGCCCAGGCTGATCTCTAACTCCTAGGCTCAAGCCATCTGCCTGCCTTGGCCTCCCAAAGTGCTGGGACTACAGGTGTGAGCCATCGTGCCCAGCCAGGTTGTTTTTTTTAGATGCCACTATTATGGTTTTTACAACATCAATGTATTATGCTTTATGGATCATCAAAGGTATATGTTCCATCTTATAGTTTATTGCTTTCTAAAATATATTTTATTTATTTTTTTGTGATAGGGTCTTGCTCTCACCCAGGCTGGAGTGCAGTGGTGCAATTTTGGCTCACTCCAACCTCTGCCTCCTGGGTTCAAGTGAGTCTCGTGCCTCAGCCTCCCAAGTAGCTGGGATTACAGGCATGTGCCACCACACCTGGCTAATTTTTGTATTTTTAGTAGAGACAGGGTTTCACCATGTTGGCCAGGCTGGTCCCGGATTCCTGGCTTCAAGTGATCCACCCGCCTCGGCTTCCCAAAGTGCTGGGATTACAGGCATGAGCCACCGTGCCCAGCCCTAAAATACATTTTAATTATGGCATTCTTTCTTCAAACAAAACCTGACATGATAACCCCTGAGTAAAACAGATAAAGAAAAATTAAAGTTGGAAACCTTTTGCGGAAAAAGTTAAGAGGATTTTCTTTGTTCCCCTTCCGTCTCTTCCCTGGAGCTCCAAACACTCTTTGGAATGAAGTTTGAAACTACTAATAAAGTTTCCCCTTCTGAATGGTGGCAATTTTAGCTTTACCATTAGGAGGAGTGGCAGTCTTCAAGACACATTTTTGCAACATGGTGTCACACATATGACTAACTGGGTCACTAAAAAATGTTTTAGTTTTCAAAGTGGATCCTTTGGAGGAATTTTTTCCCCTCATATATGGAAGCAAGTCATGGAAATGGTAGTTCTTTCCATTTCCAAAGCTGAATTCCAAGGCAAATAAGCTTTATATTGGTAATAGTTACAAGAGAGATGATTATATTTTTATCTAAGTGCTCTACAAAATAAAACTTGAGCAACTTATCCAAAGTCTATTGGGATTTTTAAAAGTTCTATTCTCTTTTTAGTGTCTAGAAAAATGTCCCTCCTACTCATAAGATTTTGGACTTAGTTTCTTACTAACAACATGCTCTCTTATGTATTCCAAGGTCCAGGATGCAGAGGCTGAAACTCTGACTGGTTTTTTGAATGGCATTGAGTGGATTCTTGAAGAAGTGGAATCTAAGCATGCAAGATGATTCTCTTTTCAGATCTTGGGAACTGAAACCATTTGAAATTTATTACTAAGGTCATGATGTGAATATTTGCTCAGTCAGCCCACCTTGTCCTGCCTTTTTGCAGATGGGCCTTAATTTGGACAGCTATAACTGCTGTGTTTTTTATATTATTTTTATTCTTTACCATAAATCAATTACAAGAAAAGAGTTTCAGTCCTAGTATTTAGCCCCAAAATGAACCTTTAAACATTTTTTTGGTAATTTTTATATTTTCTGTCTTTTTAAAAATATTAAATTCTGGAAAAAACAAGTTTGTGCCTCTCATTCCCTGAATTTCTATTCTTTTGGGTATAAAGATTGCCTTAGTGAGAAATAGCAAATTTGTTAAACTTTCCATTCAGTCTTTTCAAGGGTTCATAGGTGGTTATCAGAAAAGAAATTTTTATCTATTCTTAATAAATACACTGCTTAAAGACTGAAAAATGTACTGGAATTGCATTTAATATTATGGCCATACAATCCCTCTTTTATTATGAAATAGTAGAAAGCAAGCTTATATCATATTTAATACTGCTTTAGTGAAAAATAACTTTTCCTGATAGTTCTTACTATTTTCAGATAACTTCGCAAGCTCATAAGATACTAAAGCCAAATTCTATTCCATACTCAGAGTGAAAACTTCCCAGAGACTTGTATGCATCATATTACTTCCTTCCACAAATGGCTTATACTCGGCAGAAGAAACACCCTAATATCTCACTGGAACTCGGGAATTTTAAGATTATAGTAAAAGCTATAAATATCTATATATAGTTTGTATAAGTTCCATATTTAAATGTATTTCTGTTTTGGACAGAAAGTTTGTAACATATATTTTACATATAATTGTATTTAGTCTCTTTTAGGTCAATGCTATTACTGTTTTAACCTTGTTGTTGAGGAGGCAGAATTTTGCCTAATGGACTGTTGGGTTAGGAGACCTTTGAGAAAGACCTGTGAACATACGGTTTCACATTTGTCAGAATGTTTACTTAGATATTTGTAGTTTTACTATGCTAAGGCATTATTAATATTTCTAATAATTAATAATCCAAAGTTATGATAGAAGAGTGGTTTAATTTATTAAGTACCACATGGAAGCAGAACAATGCTTTTATATCAGCTATCTTTTTTTAAAATGGCATTTCAGTTCTATAATTAAGATATTATATCTGATGAATGGAGAAAATGAAATAGTGTATTATCAAATTCTATGTCACTCACCAGATTTAAACTAGTACCTTGTGCTCTTTTTTTCTTATAGCACACTCCAGTATTTATAATCTAGATTTTTGTTAAAGCAAGATACATTTATTTTTCTAGTTTTTAGTTTAATTTTCCACAGAGTCCCAATCAAATCTTTTTTCCTCATCTACACACTATGAAATTTGTCTCTATTATATTAACTCATTTTATATGGTCTTTCCCTAGTCCTAATTATCTTTGGATAGGACTTGCTGCATGTCTTGGGGTTCTCCCCACTCTATTTGCAGCATGAGATATAATTTATTGTATTTGATCCTTGATGATTTTGACAAGTACATGAGTCATTTGCATTTTAGGTGTTTTTCTCCATATAATTATGGGTAACAAAAGAGATTTTTAAAATTACTAATTATGAGGATACTGTAAAATTTACAAAATCTTCAAATATTGGAGCTAAGACTAAATGCTAGCCTTTATGACAGCTGTGTCAGGCAACGTGTATAATACTTTGTATACATAAACTTTAAATCTTAGAAAAACCTTATAAAGCCACTAGTATTATCCTCATTTTTTAGGTAAAGAAATTGAGACCCAGAGAAAAGAATTCTATTATAATTCAAGTCCATATCATGGTATAGGTAGCAAAGAAGACATTAGACATGGAGTCCGAAAATCCTCTCATCCAAGTTAAAAAGAGCTACAAGCTATTTTGATGTTTAATTAAAAAATCAATTTCCTGGACTCTACTATGGTTCACTAAATTCTCATCAGTGCTATATTAGCATTATCCAGGGATGAAGCAAACCAAAATTGTTACACATGCAACCTCTGGAGTTGAGAATGACCTAACGCAAATTTCCACTCTGCCAATTTTTATTGACGTGGCCACAAGTAAGTCCCTTAAATTCTGAATCTCAGTTTTCTCATGTACAAAATGAGAATAATAATACCTACCTTGGACATAAGTTTTGCTTTATCAAAAACTGCTGTAAGCATCTGCACAAGTACTTCTCTGTGGGAAGGCCTCAACTTTAGCACTAACATTCTAAGTGTTTTTATGGGTTTTTCAATGTCACTCTCTGAAATGATTATCCTGACATAAAACAACTATTTTATAGGTATGTTTAGATGGCCATATAAAAAGTGTCAGTGTTTAATCATATAAACTCTATCGCCACTATTGAAAATTACTTGAAAATTGTGCCTCTATATAGTTTGTGAACTGCATGTGTATATTAATAACTGTTAATGGACTGAATTTTGTTTCCCCAAATTCATATGTTGCAGTCCTAACTTCCAGTACACCTTACAATGTGACTGTATTTGGAGACAGGGCCTTCAAAGAGAGAATTAAGGTTAAATGAAGTCATATAGGTGGCCCTAATCCAATAGAAGAGGAAGAGACACAAGGGATGTTTATAGACAGGCAAAAGACCACATGAGGACATAGTGAGAAGGTGGCCATCTACAAGCCAAGGAAAAGCCTCAGGAGAAACCAAACCTGTTGACACTTTCATCTTAAACTTCTAGAGTCCAGAATTGTGAGAAAAATTTCTGTTGTTTAAGAGACTCAGTCTATGGTATTTTATCATGGCAGCCCTAGCACACTAAAATGGTAACCCAATGCTATTTTGCACTAAAATGGTAGCCGAATGCTATTTTGTAACCATCTCAGGCTGTCATTTTGTAGAAATCAAATGGAAGTTCTTATTTAACATATTGAAGCATTCAGTTCTACAACTGCAATTAAAATAAGCATATACTAAAATAATATTGGTTTTACTTATACCTAGAGAAAGTACAATTCTCCATATTGTCAAAATAATTTTACTAAATCATGACATGTGTAGTTCCTCTGTTGAGAAATGTTCAATGGTTCACTATTACCTCTAGGATAAGGCCTAAAATTTCTAGCCTGATAGCACTATAGAAGAGAGAAACTTTCTCAGCCCATTTGTTATTTTTAGTGACACAGGAAAACGTAGTGTTTGTGAAATTATGATTCTTTACCATCATGATGAACTACAATATCAAACATTACTCATAAATTATTCCTAAATAAGTCAGATAAAAGAATGAGACTACATAAATGTTAGAAGTCTTTTCTTTTTACCAAATATTCCATATTTAGCAGTCATAGGAAATGTGAAAATAATAAAGTTCAATTTTTAGTGCATGCCCACTATATATATGCCAGGTCTTATGCAGTTTCAGGATAACTGAAACAAATAACAGCAATTTAGAGCCATTAGCACAAATTGCTTCTTCAGCAATTTGCTCTTTTAGCTAAGGTTAATATTGTACTCATGCAGTATTTTGCAATGGTACATAAGTTGATAACTTAAAATGTAGTCCACAACCAAGTAGATACTTCACTTGACAGGAAACTAAAGAAGCAAGGGACTCAACTCCAATTAGCAAAGTTTCTATTTGAAACATTTAAAATGATAGCAGAAGTGATGAGAGTCTGGGGGAGATCTAAGCTTTCTAGGAAGGACTTCACAATTTGTGTCAAGAGCCTTAGAGCTATTAAATGTTCTAGCCTAATAATTTTGTTTCTAAGATCTTATCTTCAGGAAACTGTCATTAACATGCACAAAGCTACAGCTGAAAAGATAGTCAATGAAGCACAATTTCTAATTTATGGTAGCAACATTTTTTTTAAAAAAGTTTAGTAGACCAATCTGATTAAGAAGCTTTCAATACAACTATGTAAAGGAATACTATATGAGCTTTATGAAAGTGACTGTTTATTCTATTTTGTTCCTTGCTTAGTATATATCATTAAGAACAGTGGTTGGAACATAGTAGATGCTTGGGAAATATTTTTAGAATGAATAATGAATAAATGGCTAAATGTGGACATTAAAAATAATGCTTTTAAATACTTAAATACATAAAATATTCACAATCTATTTTTGTAGGAAGACCCCCTGAAACTATTGCTATGGAATAAAAGATGAAATGCTCCTGATTGTTGTAAATACAAAATTGCATGCAGGGTTGGGTAAAGACAATGCCAGGTTGGACTGCCAGAATGAGACAACAGCACGTGATGTGCTTCCCCCTGCAGAGAGTCTATGAATGGACGTGCAGTCAGGGAGGTTTCACATCACCAAGATTCCTATCCCAGAAAAGCCAATGTTCATAGCTCTGGGAATGGAATGCGACTCTTGTGGAGAGCCTATAAATGAACGCGTGGGGGACGCCTGTCCGTATGGATAAGATAGGGCTATAAACACCCTCATCTTGCCATGGCTCTTCTAGGCCTCTTAAGGTTAAGGCATACTCCCTTCTGAGAATTTCTGGTCTAACCGGTTGTCTAGCTTCACGTCCTGTTTCTATGGATTGTTTGTAACCAGCTTTTGCTGCAACTGTTACTGCTGATTAATATCTTGCTAATCATAGGTTATGGAAAGACTGTGTTTCTGTTTTAAGGCTCTGTTAGAAATCAGTGATGCACACACTATATTGTAAATTCTTATCTCTGTATACTGTACTTCTGCATACAGATGTTATGTTAAAGAATTACTTCATCCCTATGTGACCGTCTCACCTCATAATCAAATGACCCTAAATCCCTCACTAACCTACCCCTGCCCTCACTAAAATTAATAATAAATGCTGGCATATCTAGTGCATCGTTGGCACCGTGGGACCAAAAGGCGGTGACATTCCTGGACCCAGCTTTCACTATCTTGTGTGTGTCTGTTATTTCCCGACCTGCCGATCTGCCTGGGAACAAAGAGAAAGCCCCATTGCATTGCGGGCTGCTGGCCAGATCCCACAATATATTTTTAAGTAAAAAGCAGATTATAGAATTGTGTTTATAATGTGGCCACTGTCATGTCTATTCACCTGTTATTGTGTTCTCCAGATAAAAGGGCATAAATCACAGTTGAAAAATGCATTTGCCTGTTGAGAATCAACATATGAAAACTTTTGTAGCTGGTCGAATAATATGCGTCAGCAGAAATCCTTCGAATATGTCAATAGAAAAAGTAGGGCACTCTGCTTGCTGAAAAGCACTTGCCTTGAGTAATTTTCCATTGCAGAAACGATCTATCTCATGACTTTTCAAGACTCCTAGTCAATTAGAAGCAAGTAAGCAAGCTAAAATACTTTTACATGCCAAGTGATATCTAAAAATACTCCCCTTGGATCAACTACCATTATGACAAATAACTTCACATAGTTTTTAACTAGCATTATTTTACCAAAAAACAAAAACAAGAAGTCAAGCCTTCCCCCAAACATCCCACCAAGAATTTCTATCCATAGCATTAAAATTCAAAAATATTTGTTTTGATCAGAAGGTTCAATAGAAGACCCTGCACTGTCTCTTCTGCTTTCTTCATTTACTGTCAAACATTGAAATGCAATGGTACAAAAGCATATGGCTTCTTCAAGATTTCAAATATAGCCACAATGCACCCATAATTTCAATCCCTAAATACTCGGAATCAAAAGTTAATAGACATCATTGCTCACAAGTTTCCAAATAAAGGATCATTTATACTCTGATTTCATCAGGAGACCTTGGATTCACTGCCTAAGCTAATATTATTGTATTGAATAAATAGGTGGTACATAATATATTCCAACAGAACATAAAGAGCCCTAGAAAAAAATTGAAATCTTATTGTATAAGACAAGGGATATTTCCTCCTTAGAGACAATAACAAATGAGACTAGGGCAGATGAAAGTACCTGGAATATTTGAGGTACAAAGGAAATGAAAAAAGATCACGATGTATGTTTTTAACTACCTTCATCAATTAAGAGATAAAATCACCTACCTGTCAAAGATGAGGAGGCAGGATTGAGTTTAGGCTGACAGAGGAAGGATTAAAATGAGGCATAGAACAGCTGTTGTGAGAAATATACCAGTATCCAAAGGAGATAAATGGATTGTTAAGTAGGAATGAAGAACCATTTGAATTTGAATAGCAGGAAGCTATTCAAATATAGCTGTTAGCAGGTTAGCATGGTTTAGAAATTTCTCAACTAATACTCAGGAGTCCAGAAGTGGAGGCCAAGAGTGTATTTTGTGGAAGTTAATCAGGCTTAAGCTTTCACAAGAGGAGCCCAGAGGATTGTCAAGGAGGGAAAGACTGGGGAGTAGTGGGAAAATATCAGCCCAGTATAGGCTAGAAGTACATTCAAGCATTAATGGGAGGAGGCAGGAAATTGGGAGAACGTGGATAGTAACTAAGCTTCCACTTCTGTAAGATAAAATGAAAGAGGTAGTCATATGTAGGTTGTAGTCAAAGTGAGAAAGCTTATAGTTTAAGGTATTGGAGGCTGAGAGTTTTGAGTGATGATAGTTTCTACAGTGTAACCATGGGAGGCTGACATTGATATGATCAGTGCTTTCCTTGAGGCTGAAGAAGTAGGGATCAGATATCACAAGGGACCCTAACATAAGTATTGACTCACCCAAAATGGTGATGGGGCAGAGAGAGGCGAGCTACTTCATTAAGTTAGTGTTATTCAATAGAACTCTCTACAGCAATAAAAAAGTTCTGTAGCTGCAATGTCCGATCTGATTAGTCTCTAGCTATTAAGATTTTAAAAGTACTTAGTGCAACTGAGGAACTAAATTTTAAATGTTATTTAATTTTAAATGACCTTATTGGTAGCCACATGTGGCTAGTGGCTTTTTTTTTTTTTTTTGAGATGGAGTCTTGCTCATCGCCCAGGCTGGAGTGCAGTGGCGCAAACTTGGCTCACTGCAAGCTCCGCCTCCCGGGTTCACGCCATTCTCCTGCCTCAGCCTCCCAAGTAGCTGGGACTACAGGTGGCTGCCACCATGCCCGGCTAATTTTTTGTATTTTTAGTAGAGACGGGGTTTCCCCCTGTTAGCCAGGATGGTCTCGAGCTCCTGACATCATGTTCTGCCCATCTCGGCCTCCCAAAGTGCTGGGATTACAGGCGTGACCCACCGCACCCAGCCGCTAGTGGCTACTATCTTAAACAGTGCAGCATCCAGGAAATGTAATATATTTCCTTTGTTTATCATAGTCTATCTTTTAATATTATACTACTTTACATATAATGAATCAACGTTACAGCAGTAGAATTTCCCCTCTCCTCCCTTTGGTGATACTGTTGCCATACAGTTTAATTCTTCATGTATTATAAACACTATGATATATTATTTTGCTTTTGTCAGTCAATAATCTTTAAAAGAAATTGAGACAGTCTTTCATATATACTAGTATTTTTGCCACTTTTAGCATTCTGTATTTTCTAAGTAGATACAATTTTTTTCTGATATAATTTCCTTTCAGTGAGAAGAATGCTTCATTTATATTCCTTTTAGTGCAGTTCTGGTGGTAACAAAATCTCTCTGTTTCTGTATGCCTCCAAAAAGCTTATCCACCACCATCGGGTTGGCTTCATCCTGGGGATGCAAGGCTGGTTCAACATAGGCAAATCAATAAACGTAATCCATCACATAAACAGAACCAATGACAAAAACCACATGATTATCTCAATAAAGGCAGAAAAAGCCTTTGACAAAATTCAACAGCTCTTCATGCTAAAAACTCTCAATAAACTAGGTATGGATGGAATGTATCTCAAAATAATAAGAGCTATTTATGACAAACCCACAGCCAATATCATACTGAATGGGCAAAAACTAGAAGCATTCCCTTTGAAAACCGGCACAAGACAAGGATGCCCTCTCTCACCACTCCTATTCAACATAGTAATGGAAGTTCTGGCCAGCGCAATCAGGCAAGAGAAATAAATAAAGGGTATTCAATTAGAAAAGAGGAAGTCAAATTGTCTCTGTTTTCAGATGACATGATTGTATGTTTAGAAAACCTCATCGTCTCAGCCCAAAATCTCCTTAAGCTGGTAAGCAACTTCAGCAAAGTCTCAGGATACAAAATCAATGTGCAAAAATCACAAGCATTCCTATATACTAATAATAGACAGAGAGCCAAATCATGAGTGAACTCCCATTCACAATTACTACAAAGAGAAAAAAGTACCTAGGAATGCAACTAACAAGGGATGTGAAGGATTTCTTCAAGGAAAACTACAAACCACGGCTCAAGGAAATAAAAGAGGACACAAACAAATGGAAAAACATTCCATGCTCAAGGATAGGAAGAATCAAATCATGAAAATGGCCATACTACCCAAAGTAATTTATAGATTCAGTGCTAGCCCAATCAAGCTACCATCGACTTTCTTCACAGATTTGGAAAAAACTACTTTAAATTTCATATGGAACCAAAAAAGAGCCCACATTGCTAAGACAATCCCAAGCAAAAAGAACAAAGCTGGAGGCATCATGCTACCTGACTTCAAACTATACTACAAGGCTACAGTAACCAAAACAGCATGGTACTGGTACCAAAACAGATATATAGACCAATGGAACAGAACAGAGCCCTCAGAAATAATGCCACATATCTACAACCATCTGATCTTTGACAAGCCTGACAAAAATAAGCAATGGATAAACGATTCCCTATTTAATAAATGGTGTTGGGAAAACTGGCTAGCCATATGTAGAAAGCTGAAACTGGATCCCTTCCTTACACCTTATACAAAAATTAACTCAAGATGGATTAAAGACTTAAATGTAAGACCTAAAACCATAAAAACCCTAGAAGAAAACCTAGGCAATACCATTTAGGACATAGGCATGGGTAAAGACTTCATGACGAAAACACCAAAAGCAATGGCAACAAAAGCCAAAATAGACAAATGGGATCTAGTTAAACTAAAGAGCTTCTGCACAGGAAAAGAAACTATCATCAGAGTGAACAGGCCACCTACAGAATGGGAGAAAAATTTTGCAATCTATTAATCTGACAAGTGCTAATACCCAGAATCTACAAAGAACTTAAACAAATTTGTGAGAAAAAAACAAACAACCCCATCAAAAAGTGGTCAAAGGATAAGATCAGACACTTCTCAAAAGAAGACATTTATGCAGCCAACAAACATATGAAAAAAGCTCATCATCACTGATGATTAGAGAAATGCAAATTAAAACCACAGTGATATACCATCTCATGCCAGTTAGAACGGCAATCATTACAAAGTCAGGAAACAACAGATGCTAGAAAGGATGTGGAGAAATAGGAATGCGTTTACACTGTTGGTGGGAGTGTAAATTAGTTCAACCATTGTGGAAGACAGTGTGGCAATTTCTCAAGGATCTAGAACTAGAAATGCCATTTGACCCAGCAATCCTATTACTGAGTATATACCCAAAGTATTATAAATCATTCTACTATAAAGACACATGCGCACGTATGTTTATTGCAGCACTGTTCACAATAGCAAATACTTGGAGCCAACCCAAATGCCCATCAATGATAGAATGGATAAAGAAAATGTGCCACATATACAACATGGAATCTCTGCAGCCATAAAAAAGGAAGAATTCACGTCCTTTGCAGGGGCATAGATGAAGCTAGAAACCATCATTCTCAGCAAACTAACACAAGAACGGAAAACCAAACACCACATGTTCTCACTCATAAGTGGGAGTTGAGCAATGAGAACACATGGAGGGGAACATCACACACTGGGGCCTGTTGGGGGGTAGGGGGCTAAGGGAGGGATAGCATTAGCAGAAATACCTAGTGTAGATGACTGGTTGATGGGTGCAGCAAACCACCATGGCAAGTGTATACCTATGTAAGAAACCTGCACGTTCTGCACACGTACCCCAGAACTTAAAGTATAATGATAAAAATAAAAATGCTGTAAAAAGGAGAAACTGATGATTTTTTTTCATCAACCTTATTTCTATTTTGCTTAAATGCCTGTGGAAGAACGGCTTTAAAACACTCTGCAAGATATTATCCAGGAGAACTTCCCCAATCTAGCAAGGCAGGCCAGCATTCAGATTCAGGAAATACAGAGAACGCCACAAAGATACTCCTTGAGAAGGGCAACTCCAAGACACATAATTGTCAGATTCACCAAAGTTGAAATGAAGGAAAAAATGTTAAGGGCAGCCAGAGAGAAAGGTCGGGTTACCCACAAAGGGAAGCCCATCAGACTAACAGCTGATCTCTCAGCAGAAACTCTACAAGCCAGAAGAGAGTGGGGGCCGATATTCAACATTCTTAAAGAAAAGAATTTTCAACCCAGAATTTGCTATCCCGCCAAACTAAGCTTCATAAGTGAAGGAGAAATAAAATACTTTACAGACAAGCAAACGCTGAGTGATTTTGTCACCACCAGGCCTGGCCTAAAAGAGGTCCTGAAGGAAGCACTAAACATGGAAAGGAACAACCGGTTCCAGCCACTGCAAAAACATGCCAAATTGTAAAGACCATCGAGGCTAGGAAGAAACTATAGCAACTAACGAGCAAAATAACCAACTAACATCATAATGACAGGATCAGATTCACACATAACAATATTAACGTTAAATGTAAATGGGCTAAATGCTCCAATCAAAAGACACAGACTGGCAAACTGGATAAGGAGTCAGGACCCATCAGTGTGCTGTATTCAGGAAACCCATCTCACGTGCAGAGACACACATAGACTCAAAATAAAGGGATGGAGGAAGATCTATCAAGCAACTGGAAAACAAAAAAAGGCAGGGGTTGCAATCCTAGTCTCTGATAAAATAGACTTTAAACCAACAAAGATCATAAGAGACAAAGAAGGCCATTACATAATGGTAAAGGGATCAATTCAACAAGAAGAGCTAAATATCCTAAATATATATGCACCCAACACAGGAGCACCCAGATTCATAAAGCAAGTCCTCAGTGACCTACAAAGGGACGTAAACTCCCACACAATAATAATGGGAGATTTTAACACCCCACTGTCAGCATTAGACAGATCAACGAGACAGAAAGTTAACAAGGATATCCAGGAATTGAACTCAGCTCTGCACCAAGCAGACCTAATAGACATCTACAGAACTCTCCACCCCAAGTCAACAGAATATACATTTTTTTCAGCACCACACCACACCTATTCCAAAATTGACCACATAGTTGGAAGTAAAGCTCTCCTCAGCAAATGTAAAACAACAGAAATTATAACAAACTGTCTCTCAGACCACAGTGCAATCAAACTAGAACTCAGGATTAAGAAACTCACTCAAAACCGCTCAACTACATGGAAACTGAACAACCTGCTCCTGAATGACTATTGGGTACATAATGAAATGAAGGCAGAAATAAAGATGTTCTTTGAAACCAACGAGAACAAAGACACAACATACCAGAATCTCTGGGACACATTCAAAGCAGTGTGTAGAGGGAAATTTATAGCACTAAATGCCCACAAGAGAAAGCAGGAAAGATCCAAAATTGACACCCTAACATCACAATTAAAAGAACTAGAAAAGCAAGAGCAAACACATTCAAAAGCTAGCAGAAGGCTAGAAATAACTAAAATCAGAGCAGAACTGAAGGAAATAGAGACACAAAAAACCCTTCAAAAAATTAATGAATCCAGGAGCTGGTTTTTTGAAAAGATCAACAAAATTGATGGACCGCTAGCAAGACTAATAAAGAAGAAAAGAGAGAAGAATCAAATAGATGCAATAAAAAACGAAAAAGGGGATATCACCACCGATCCCACAGAAATACAATCTACCATCAGAGAATACTACAAACACCTCTATGCAAATAAGCTAGAAAATCTAGAAGAAATGGATAAATTCCTCGACAAATACACCCTCCCAAGACTAAACCAGGAAGAAGTTGAATCTCTGAATAGACCAATAACAGCTTCTGAAATTGTGGCAATAATCAATAGCTTACCAACCAAAAAGAGTCCAGGACCTGATGGATTCACAGCTGAATTCTACCAGAGGTACAAGGAGGAACTGGTACCATTCCTTCTGAAACTATTCCAATCAATAGAAAAAGAGGGAATCCTCCCTAACACATTTCATGAAGCCAGCATCATCCTGATACCAAAACCTGGCAGAGACATAACCAAAAAAGAGAATTTCAGACCAATATCCTTGATGAACATTGATGCAAAAATCCTCAATAAAATACTGGCAAACCGAATCCAGCAGCACATCAAAAAGCTTATCCACCATGATCAAGTGGGCTTCATCCCTGGGATGCAAGGCTGGTTCGACATACGCAAATCAATAAATGTAATCCAGCATATAAACAGGACCAAAGACAAAAACCACATGATTATCTCAATAGATGCAGAAAAGGCCTTTGACAAAATTCAACATCTCTTCATGCTAAAAACTCTCAATAAATTAGGTATTGATGGGACGTATCTCAAAATAATAAGAGCTATCTATGACAAACCCACAGCCAATATCATACTGAATGGGCAAAAACTGGAAGCATTCCCTCTGAAAACTGGCACAAGACAGGGATGCCCTCTCTCACCGCTCCTTTTCAACATAGTGCTGGAAGTTCTGGCCAGAGCAATCAGGCAGGAGAAGGAAATAAAGGGTATTCAATTAGGAAAAGAGGAAGTCAAATTGTCCCTGTTTGCAGATGACATGATTGTATATCTAGAAAACCCCATTGTCTCAGCCCGAAATCTCCTTAAGCTGATTAGCAACTTCAGCAAAGTCTCAGGATACAAAATTAATGTACAAAAATCACAAGCATTCTTGTACACCAATAACAGACAAACAGAGAGCCAAATCATGAGCGAACTCCCATTCACAATTGCTTCAAAGAGAATAAAATACCTAGGAATCCAACTTACAAGGGATGTGAAGGACCTCTTCAAGGAGAACTACAAACCACTGCTCAATGAAATAAAAGAGGATACAAACAAATGGAAGAACATTCCATGCTCATGGGTTGGAAGAATCAATATCGTGAAAATGGCCATACTGCCCAAGGTAATTTATAGATTCAATGCCATCCCCATCAAGCTACCAATGACTTTCTTCACAGAATTGGAAAAAACTACTTTAAAGTTCATATGGAACCAAAAAAGAGCCCGCATCGCCAAGTCAATCCTAAGCCAAAAGAACAAAGCTGGAGGCATCACGCTACCTGACTTCAAACTATACTACAAGGCTACAGTAACCAAAACAGCATGGTACTGGTACCACAACAGAGACATAGATCAATGGAACAGAACAGAGCCCTCAGAAATGATGCCGCATAGCTACAACTATCTGATCTTTGACAAACCTGACAAAAACAAGAAATGGGGAAAGGATTCCCTATTTAATAAATGGTGCTGGGAAAACTGGCTAGCCATATGTAGAAAGCTGAAACTGGATCCCTTCCTTACACCTTATACAAAAATTAATTCAAGATGGTTTAAAGACTTATATGTTAGACCTAAAACCGTTAAAATCCTACAAGAAAACCTAGGCAATACCATTCAGGACATAGGCGTGGGCAAGGACTTCATGTCTAAAACACCAAAAGCAATGGCAACAAAAGCCAAAATCGACAAATGGGATCTCATTAAACTAAAGAGCTTCTGCACAGCAAAAGAAACTATCATCAGAGTGAACAGGCAACCTACAGAATGGGAGAAAATTTTTGCAACCTACTCATCTGACAAAGGGCTAATATCCAGAATCTACAATGAACTCAAACAAATTTACAAGAAAAAAACAAACAACCCCATCAAAAAGTGGGCAGAGGACATGAACAGACACTTCTCAAAAGAAGACATTTATGCAGCCGAAAAACACATGAAGAAATGCTCATCATCACTGGCCATCAGAGAAATGCAAATCAAAACCACAGTGAGATACCATCTTACACCAGTTAGAATGGCCATCATTAAAAAATCAGGAAACAACAGGTGCTGGAGAGGATGTGGAGAAATAGGAACACTTTTACACTGTTGGTGGGACTGTAAACTAGTTCAACCATTGTGGAAGTCAGTGTGGCGATTCCTCAGGGATCTCGAACTAGAAATACCATTTGACCCAGCCATCCCATTACTGGGTATATACCCAAAGGACTATAAATCATGCTGCTATAAAGACACATGCACACGTATGTTTATTGCGGCACTATTCACAATAGCAAAGAGTTGGAACCAACCCAAATGTCCAACAACGATAGACTGGATTAAGAAAATGTGGCACATATACACCATGGAATACTATGCAGCCATAAAAAATGATGAGTTCGTGTCCTTTGTAGGGACATGGATGAAACTGGAAAACATCATTCTCAGTAAACTATCGCAAGGACAAAAAACCAAACACCGCATGTTCTCACTCATAGGTGGGAATTGAACAATGAGAACTCATGGACACAGGAAGGGGAACATCACACTCCGGGGACTGTTGTGGGGTGGGGGGAGGGGGGAGGGACAGCATTAGGAGATACACCTAATGCTAAAGGACGAGTTAATGGGTGCAGGAAATCAACATGGCACATGGATACATATGTAACAAACCTGCACATTGTCACATTGTGCACATGTACCCTAAAACCCTAAAGTATAATAAAAAAGAAAAAAAAAAAAAAAAAAAGAGTATTTAAGAGTATTCAGCGGTTCTTCCTACCCATTCAGTGGCCTGAGCAGTGGGAGGGCAAATCAGCCTTCAGTGGCAGGCTGAGTGCTCCAGTGTTCAGTAGGTAACTGCTGAATAGGCACAAAGCACACATGCAACCTGCACACCTTCAGGCCAGTCTGAAACCTCACACTAAGTAGCAGTGAACTCAGGTGCTGAAGAAGTCTTTTCACCCTGAAATTCCTCCTTGGTCACAGCTTTTTCAGCAGCAACCTGCTCTTTCTTTTCAATCTTTTCAAGATGTTTGTGGAAGTAGAGATCAGTCATAATCTCCCATGGGTGTTCACAGGAGATGGTGCCAAGCACGTGCATAACTTCTTGGCCACCATCCACCACATCAGGCCCACTGAGTGAGCTGTTGTTGCATGGGATGGCAATGTCCACATAGCACGGAGGAAAACCTGTGTGACCTAGAGCAATGGTAAACAGGTTAGCATAACATGCCTCTATGAGAGGCTTGTGGTCAGCCCTGGAATCAGTAACCACCAGCAGTGTAAATCCTGTAAGGCTGCCTGGATCTGGTTAATAAAGTTTTCAAGAGGAAGTGATCATCAACAGGAGTAGCTCCAATGGCAGTAGTAAACTTCAGCACAGCCTGGTGGCCAGTATTCCTGGAGGATATGACACTGACATCAGCAGGGTTTCCAGTCGCAGCAATGACACGAGCTGCCAGCAGAAGCCTCTAGGTCCTCTTCAGATTTATGATGCAGATGCTATCAGTTTTTCTTTTGTAGAGGTACTGTTCCATTTGGAAGTCAAGAATGGTGCCACCTGAGTGGGTTCATACTACAAGAAATTTGAGGACATTTTCTGTCCTCCTTCATTTTCAGGACATCAAGGGCTCTGAACATTGTGAAAATTTCCCTTTAAGTTATGCCACAAATCTAGAACAACTCCATGTGGATCTCTCCACAGTGCAAAGCTGTGGGAAGGTTTTAAACTGAAAATTTTCTATATTTAACAAAGGAGAATTCAGGTGAGATATCGATCTATTTCCTCTTGAGTAGGCATTTGTTGTTCGTGCCTTTCAAATAATGTGTCCATTTATAAAAAATGACTAATTTATATAATATATTGGCATGAAGTTGTTTGTAATACCCTTATTACCTTTTTAACAATAGTATAACCCAGTGATTAATGTATTTACTATTCAGTAGTTAGTACCATTCAGTTATTATATATGTGTAACCATCAACACAGTCAATTTGAGAACATTTACATCACCTCAAAAAGGAACTCTGTGCCTTTTATCTGTAAATACCCTATCTTCCCATCTCCTGTCCACTCTCTCCTAGCCCTACGCAACCACTAATATAGTTTCTGTCTCTATTGACTTACCCATTGTGGACATTTACTGTAAATGAAATCATAAAGTATGTAGTATTTTATTTGTGTTTTAGTTTAAGTATTTTCTGTTGGCCTCTCTTTGAGTTTACTATTCTTTTCTTTTTTGTCTAGTCTCCTATTATACCTGTCAATTTTAAACTATTTTAGGTGTATTTTTGAGTTCTAAAATTTTCATTTTGTTATTTTTAGTTTCCCTTTCTCTGCTAAAGTTTTTCATCTCATTAGTCATTCTATCTTTCATCTCTATTCTATCAGTTTTTTCTTTTTTAATGTCATTTGTGTGAATGCTTTCATTGATTAATTTTTTCAATTCATTTGGGGCTGTATTTTTCCTGTTTCTTTACATGTGCCCAATTGTTTAAATGATATATATGAAATTTTAAAAAAAGAATGACATATTCTGAACTAGAAAATATATTTTTTATAATATTCTCCTTTTTTGTCAGTTGCTGTGGGAGGCTGATTATTCAGATTCTACCATGCATCCAGCTCACTTGGAGCTGGCCCACATCTTTATTTCTAGTTCAAATCAAATTATAGCTATAATTTCCTTTTATGCTCATCCCGAATAAGCTGCGCTGCTACCAAGGAGTTGACCTTTTTGATCTTATTAGTTCAAAAGGCATTTGGTTGCTTATGTAGTCAGTTTCAGATTGTACGCAATTCTAGCAGGACCCTGAAACCCAGGCATAGAATGAAACAGATATTTTCCTGCTTTTCAGGTTTGTCCTTTCTGTTTCTTACCAGAATTCCTATGGGGGAGAATTGTTGGGCTAAATTTTTTTTCATTGGAGTTCTTCCATTTGTAATCCACCGCAGCAGCCATATTATCAACAAAAGCTTCAGTAGTACATTTTTTAAATTCTAGCAAAGTCTCCCTGCTTATTCCAAAGATGTGCTATTCCACCCATCAATGCCGAGAACAGGCAATTTGTCCCAGGAAAGCAGTATAGAACTTTGATCACCAAGAAAAGTGTTTTTCTACTTAGAATTTAGTTTTATTTAGATCTCTTTGCATCTACTGCTATTTGGTGGTTTAAAGTATGACTTTTAGTCTATCCTATGGTTTACCTACTACCCTTTGATGGATTAAAGAAAAGTGCAAACTTCAGTTTATCCTGTGTTTTCTAGTTGCAGGAACAATCTTTTGTGACCTTCTACATTCTATCTGAAACTAAACCCTTGGTGGCTTTTACACTGTTTCTCAAATACCTTATAATCTCCCAGATTTGCTGATTTATTAAAACACTTCCTAGCATTATGTCTGTACATGGTGGCTGTACTAAACTTATTTAATTATTGATCATAATTATATATTCTGAAAAATTATGTAGTGTCATATTCTCCATGATTATCATCATCGTTTCATTTTAATATATAGTATGATGAATTTTGCTGTTTTTATTTTTGTGATGGAGCTTCTTGACTTTTGGAATAAGCAAGTTTATATAACACATGAGATCTGGTGCTTGCTACAGCCTCAACAGATTAAATTTCCTATATTTTAATTTTCACATCCTAGCAGGTATTTTTTTCTACACATTTGTATAAGAAGTTTGTAGAATATACTCTATTCATAGAGTATACGAATTTAACCCAACAATCCCCCCCCACAGGAATTCTGGTAAGAAACAGAATGGACAAACCTGAAGATCAGGAAAACATCTCAGTTTTGTTCTATGCTTGGGTTTCAGGGCCCTGTTAGACTTTAAAACCAAAGTAGTTGGAGTTCAAATCTTAACTTTATCACTGGGTGATCTTAGGCAAGTTTCTTATTCTCCATGGGCCTAAGTTTCCTGAATTGTAAAATGAATTAGAATTTTCATTAGAAATTCTAATGCTCTTAGAAACAGAATTAGAAAAAACTATTTTAAAATTCAGATGGAACCAAAAAAAGAGCCCAAATGCTAAGTCAATCCTAAGCAAAAAGAACAAAGCTGGAGGCATCATACTACCTGACTTCTAACTATACTAAAGGGCTACAGTAACCAAAAAAGCATGACTTCAAACTATACTACAAGACTACAGTAACCAAAACAGCATTGGTACATGAACAGACACACAGACCAATGGAACAGAGTAGAGAACTCAGAAATATGACTGAATGCATACAGCCATCTGATCTTTGACAAACCTGACAAAGACAAGCATGGGGAAAGGATTCCCTAATTAATAAATGGTGCTGGAAAAACTGGCTAGCCATATGCAGGAAATTGAAACTGGACCCCTTCCTTACATCATATACCAAAATGAACTCACAATGGATTAAAGACTTAAATGTAAAACCCAAAACTATAAAAACTCTAGAAGAAAATCTAGGCAATACCATTCAGGACATAGGCATGGGCAAATATTTCATAATGAAGATGTCAGAAGCAATTGCAACAAAAACGAAAATTGTCAAATGGGATCGAATTAAACTAAGGAGCTCCTGCACAGCCAAAGAAACAATCGTCAGAGTGCACAGGCAACCTAAAGAATGGGAGAAAATTTTTGCAATCTATCCATCTGACAGAGGTCTGATATCCAAAATCTACAAGGAACTTAAACAAATTTATGAGAAAAAAAACAAGCAGCGCTCCATTAAAAAGTGGGCAAAATATATGAACAGACAGTTCTCAAAAGAAGACATACAAGTGACCAACAAACACGAAAAATTCTCAGCATCACTGATCATTAGAGAAATGCAAATCAAAACCACAATGAGATACCATCTCATGCCAATCAGAATTGCTATTATTAAAAAGTCAAAAAACAAAAGATACTGGCGAGGTTGTGGAGAAAAGGGAGCACTTTTACACTGTTGATGAGAGTGTAATGTTCAACCATTGCAGAAGACAGTGTAGCAATATCTCAAAGATCTAGAAACAGAGATAGCATTTGACCCAGCAAGTGCCTTACTGGGTATATACCCAAAGGAATATAAATAATTCTGTTATCAAGATACATGCACGAGTTATTAGTGTAGCACTATTTACAATAGCAAAGTCATGGAATCAACCTACATGCTCTTTAATGATAGACTGGTTAAAGAAAATATGGTACATATCCACCATGGAATACTATGTAGCCATAGAAAGAATTAGATCATGTCCTTCATGGATGTAGTTGGAAGCCATTATCCTCAGCAAACTAAGGCAGGAACAGAAAACCAAACACCACATGTTCTCACTTATTATTATTTTTTTAGTTTGAGATGGAGTCTTGCTCTGTTGCCAGGCTAGAGTGCAGTGGTACAATCTCGGCTCACTGCAACCTCCGCCTCCTGGGTTCAAGTGATTCCCCTGCCTCAGCCTCCTGAGTAGCTGGGACTACAGGCATACACCACCATGTCCGGCTATTTTTTGTATTTTAGTAGAGATGGGTTTCACCATGTTGGCCAGGATGGTCTCGATCTCCTGACCTTGTGATCTGCCCACCTCGGCCTCCCAAAGTGCTGGGATTACAGGCATGAGCCACCGTGCCAGGCCTTGTTCTCACTTTTAAGTGGGAGCTGATTGATGAAAACACATGGACAGAGGTTGGGGAACAACACACATTGGGCATCTGTTGGGGAAGGGAGAGCATCAGGAAGAATAGCTCATGGATGCTGGGCTTAATACCTGGGTGAAGGGATAATCTGTGCAGTAAACCACCGTGGCACACATTTACTTATGTAGCAGACCTGCATATCCTGCACATGTACCCCTGAACTTCAAATCAAAGTTGAAAAAAAAAAAAAAGAAAAAGAAAATCTCTAAGAGATATGAAGGTGGCGGTGCCAGGCAACTGGTGGTGGGAACTGCCTGACCAAACCAAGCAGCATGAGGGCCATGGTAGGACACCCGAGGGAGAATGCTACACAGATGAGGTTTATTAGAACCAGATCTTGTGGAACTACACTTCAAAGTGCTAGGAACCCACAAACTCTACACAGTATCACATGAATGCCTTCTGCAAGGGTGAGGGGCCTGGTAGGATGGAAGGATGGAGACAAGGCCAGAGGGGAGAGATTCCTCTCTGGGAAAAAGGAGAGCGCTGGGGGCTGTGGAATGAAGGGTGTGGGTACCAGTGAAGGAGAAGATGCTTCTCACACCGCACCTCCTTTCACAGACTTCAGGAGCGATATCTTTGGAGAGGGCCTTGCCACACCACATCAGATGTATTAAATATATTAAAATGCATCCACATCACTATGAAACATTTTCATTATAGAAATAAGAGGTTGAATAGCTTTTTCTAATTTTGCTTCTGAAATATAACTGTATTTTGCAATAAAAAATAGAAAAACATGATGTATTTATTTAAGAAGGGATATACAAATCTATCAGTAGGTAAGTCTGATAAAGTCATTTAGGGGGACTATCAGGGTTCTTACTTTTCACAAAGATATAGTAAATTTTAATTCAAAATAGAAATTTGCCAGAATATTATTTGTTTGCTCCTTGCCATGAGTAGCTCTGTCAGTTTTACACAGAAGTACATTGTAGGTCATCTTCGAAACTCTATCTTCTTCGTATTGCTTTTCTGTATCTTATTAAGGACAATGCAAGAGTGAGAGATAAAATAAGTTGTCTATTTGACTAATTAATCAAGGGCAGTCCCATGATTTTGTTCTCTAAAATATTTTTAATGGAAAAAAATTTTTTATGCCAATACATTTGCCAATAGTTACATTGTTCTTATGCTATTTGTTTCCAGAAAATATATATTAATGATGGCAAAAGGTCAGGGCTTTTTATGTGTTTTGTCTTGTTTTGATTTAAGAGAATGTAAAAACACAAAGTCTTAGCTCATTTGTTAAATGATGCCATAATTATTGAAGACTATTCTTAAATTCTGAAAAATATGGTAGTGCTATCTTTAGACTTCCAGAAGGTGGTACTATTGCTACATACAAGAAGACAGAATGTATGGCCTGAAGAACAGTTATTTTAACTTTTATATATATTTTTAAATCAGATTTGACTTTCAGTAGCATTTTCTAAAGTGTATTCTAAAGTATAGGGACTTCCTTGAATACTAAATCAAAACATTAATTCTTAGTGACTTAAGCAAAGTTAAGACAGGTTACACAGGACTTCTTAGAACTTTAATATGCTGATATAAAATGTAAATTGAAGAAGATTTAGTGTGAGGCATTTCTCAAAATTATTTTACCCTGAAATTCCCTTTTCACAGAATATATTTAAGGATTTGTTTTTAATGGAATGAACTTAGGGAAATCTTTTTAGATGAATTCAAACCCAATAGAATATGTCATGACAATCCACAGAAGGGGAGAATTTTCTTTTGCAAATGATATCAGTAATAAGATAATTGTATCTAACTATATCAAGAACTATCATATACCAAAAATAAAACACAAATAATCCAATTAAAAATGGACAAATAATCTGAACAGACATTTCTTCAAAGAAGATATACAAATGGCCAATAAGCACATAGAAAGATTCAACATCATAGTCATTAAACAAAGCAAATCAAAACCACAACGAGATACCATTTTACACCCACTGGAATGACTATAATAAACAGAAGATAATAACACATGTTAGCGAAGATGTGCTGCTGGAAGTGTAATTGATGCAGTCACTTTGAAGAACAGTTTAGCAGTTCCTCAAAATGTTAAACATAGGGTTACCATATGACCCAGCAATTCCACTCCTAGCTATATACCTAAGAGAAATGAAAACATATATGCATATAAAAATTTGTATATGAATGTTCATAGCAGCGTTATTCATAATAGCTAGAAAAGAAACAACCCAGATGTCCATCATCTGATAAATGGATAAATACAACTATTGTTTATTTATTCACTGGAATATTATTTGGCAAGAAAAAAGACTACTGACATATGCTACAACATGGACGAGTCTTGAAAACATTATGCTAAGAAGGCAGTCACAAAGGACCACATACTGTTTAGTTTTACATAGGAAATGTCCAGTATAGGCAAGTTTATAGAAACAGGAGGTAGATCATTGGCTGCCTAGGGTATGGATGGGTGGTAATAAGATTTCAAACATCTATCTAGACATTTGGATCTCTCCTTGAAGAGTTAAACTATGTATTTCTGAGTTTCAGTAGCCAATCCTGGGGCATGTGTGCATTTCCCTTTTGTGTGAAAACTATATATATATATATAGTTTAATGCTATCCCTCCCCTACCCCCCCACCCCCTTACAGGCCCCAGTGTGTGATGTTCCCCTCCTTGTGTCCATACGTTCTCATTGTTCAACTTCCACTTATAAGTGAGAACATATGGTGTCTGGTTTTCTGTTCCTGTGTTACTTTACTGAGAATGATGGTTTCCAGCTTCATCCATGTCCCTGCAAATGACATGACCTCATCCTTTTTTATGGCTGCATAGTATTCCATGGTATATATGTACCTCATTCTCTTTATCCAGTCTATCATTAATGAGCATTTGGGTTGGTTCCAAGTCTTTGCTATTGTGAATAGTGCCACAATAAACATAATGTGCAAGTGTCTTTATAGTAGAATGACTCATATATTATTAAATTAGAAATCAATCTAATTATTTACTAAAAAAGGTAGAAAGTAGTCATTAGTAATAAGTTGATAGATTGTAACTGTGTAGACCAGTGTTTTTCTTTGTTTTCTTGATCTTTGAATTAGAGTGAAGTATTAAGTACCTAATTGTTAGTGATATTTCTATTTCTTATTGTGCTTTCTGTAGCTTATGCTTTATAAAGATACTGTACTATTTGGTGAATATGTATTCAAAATTATCTTCCTTTTTTGAGTTGCAAGTTCCTTCCTTATGATTTCTACATAGCAATACTAATTGTGTCTTTTGAGAAAACATAGAGTGAATCACATTTCTCTTCTATATTCTAACAAAAGCTGATTCCAAGCCATATAATCTTTTCTTTGGAAGAATTATCCATAGATCCTTTAACCATTACTTAACTATGTTGTTCTTACTAAAATGTAAGCTTCGAGAGGGTAAGGGTGT
Organism: Hylobates moloch; assembly: GCF_009828535.3. Taxonomy (NCBI): domain Eukaryota; kingdom Metazoa; phylum Chordata; class Mammalia; order Primates; family Hylobatidae; genus Hylobates; species Hylobates moloch. The sequence continues at coordinate 38,253,124 of NW_026652292.1, forward strand.
TAGTTTTTTTATTCATTGCCGTATCTCCAACACCTGAAGGAATTGCTGGTACATAATAGGTGATCAAGAAACATTTTTGAAATAAAAGTACCAGTGAGGTGTTAATAATTATGGTTATTTTGCAAATGATGTTTATGTATATTTTCTGTATTATTTAAGAATAATCTTTCTTAGACAAAACTAAACAGAGAGAATAAGCACGTAGTTAGAGAGACAGGCATAGATAAAGCCAGTGGTACACATGTGTGCTGAACAAACATAGGAATGGATGAAAGAAGCAGGTAGGCACTCAACATTTATGAGGCATAAAATATTCAAGACAGTTATGATATTCTTAAATAGGCTATTCATTGTTGACATTCATTCTGACCCCATGTGTCTTTGGCTGAAGCTGCTCGGGAGGTTATCAGCAAGCTACTGGCTCATAATGCTTGCTCCTACATGGAATACAGTCTGCATGTGTTGGCTCCAGGTATCCTCCATCTGCTTAGTCCTCTTTTTCACCTTCAACCCTAGTCCTTGTAACCACACTGTAAGCAGGAAAGGTTGATGTATCAGAGAGTGAAATCAAGCGAGAGTAAGAGAACAAATGAACATTATGTAACACAGAACATGTATCATGGTACCCTTATCCTGCTTGAACTCTAGACTAGGTATATTAAACTCTCTCATTTCTTTCCTCTTGTTTCTTGCAGTATTTAATTTTTTAATTGATTTAACAAAGTGCAATTATCTTCTGTTCTAATGACCTCTGGGAGAGCCTGCTTTGTATATGGAATACTTAGAGACTACCATACATCAAGTTATTTCCTACCACTGTGATGATTTATTTTAAATAAGTTGGAGAATGATTAAGTTTAATTTTACAATGCAGTCACTTTATTTTACTGGCCTGTCAATTGGATATAAATCTGACAAGCCTAGATAATGCAGATGCCTTGTCTTACATGTCACATTTCATGTGTCAAAGCTGAAGAAAAGTTTAAAATCTCTGAATAAGTAAACTAGCATTCTGGATTCAAGGTTATCAAATTCTAATCTGAAACATTTACTGACAGACCAGTTGGCCCTTCAAAGTGTTGAGGTTAATTACAGAATATGGCTAAAAAGAAAATAAAGCATAGAATTTCAGAGTTGTAACATTCTATCAGGTTCTTCAATATAAAAGTCAAATATTTTTCAGATCCTACAATTTTTTTTCGAATACTACAGAGGAAGAAATGCCTAAATTTACCCAAATAGTCTTCTCATTTGAATAAAAAATATTTAAGGAGATATTTAAAACTTACCTTATTATTTTTACTTTGAAAGTAAATGGCAAACTTGAAATATTTTAGAGTAAAAACTTTATGAGATGCTACTATTAACATTTGTTGTTTAATGTAAGTGACAGAAACAATAACAATTCTATTAGGAATGTTATGCAATTCTCCTTTTTCTACTTCATTGTTATGCAATTTAAAATATGAATTTTCAATTAAGTTGCTTTGCCATCAGAGCTGTATAACCACTCTCCTCAAAGCAGCACCCCTGACTATAGCACTGAATCATATAATCATAATGCATCATCTACAGCTGGCCAATCCCTCCATTCTGAATTTATAGTGAAATAACTCCCAGCTATTTGAACACCAGCTAGTGGTCTGGCTTCAAATTTGCAAGCAGAAATGTTTGTAAATTACTCATGTTGCCCTTTGTTACATATTTTTTCAGTGTGCTTTTCAGGAAAACAGGATATTACTTTTTATTTAAATCTCTTCATAACTATTGATTGTGACATATATGTTTGGCTAAAGTGAAGGGGGATATCAAAAAGGGAGACATCAGAAATTAATTACAGTTGTTAATTAAGTTGTTAACATTTTCTGCTGAAAGCTAAAATATAGACACCAAATATGAAACTGATAGATAACGTGTGTGTCTGTTTCTTCACTTCTGGAGGAATTCTAGAGAAAGTACATAAGGCTACGGTACTTAGAAAAACTATAATTCAAAAATTTCCAAAATATTTGGCATCTAAAAGAGTTTTTAGTTCCTCTATGTCACTCCCTTTCCAGAGTAGAAGGTGATCACAGGGAATGCAGGAATGTCTGGTCCTAGAGGAAAGTAGTGTCAGAGAAGAATTTTACAAAGGGCTAAAGAAAGTAGGTAAATGGATAAGTACATGTGTACAGTCAATGTTCTTTCACACATCTCTAAGCTTCTGCTTATAGTTTTGCCTATTCACAAAATTCATACTTTTTATTTATATTATATTCTAAATTCAATATATCATATAGAATCTGGAAAGATATTGGAACTGGCCTAAAGGGAAACATCAGGATTTCAATCATTAGGTACAGGTTACATAGACTTAGTATATTTAAAAAAGAATGATAACAAAGATTTCTGTTTCCAGTGAAGATGAAGGGTAAATTTGGAGGGATCAGATTTACCTTCCACATAAACAACAAAAAAATGAACAATATTTATGAAACAATTTTCAAGACTTCAAACATCAAGTAATAAAAGGTAGTGATTCCTTAAGAGATGTGAAACATGTGATGAGACCTATGAATACCCCAGAGTTTCTAGTCATAGCAAAAGGAGATAAAACCCAGACAAAGCCTGGCAGTCACTCTAAAGTTGAGAAGAGAAAACTGGGGATCTGAGGAGACCACAGGAGTTAAAGTTCACAGGGCAGAGTAGACAGAGTATCACAAAAGAGAGTGCTGCCTAGCGAGTGAGCCAGTTCCGGAGATGTTCAGAGACTCCCTTGAGTTTTCAGCTGACTGCTGATCACTGCATGAGTGGGAGAAAACTACCTAAGGATGAAGAAAGAACCACCAGAAAGAATGAGAGGAAATAATACCTGGGGCTTACACACGGTGCCAACCAGCATGCGAAATTTCATAATTCATGTTGAAAGTTCTCAGAAGTGGTTTGCCTCGGTAGTAGCAAAGTCAACTCTAGACTCGATAGTGCTCTGGTTCTTCCTAATGACACCTACAAGGAAGACCAGAATGAATTAAAGTTTTTCTAATTAACTTAGCATCCCAGATCAAAGTTTAAGAATATTTATAGGATCACAAAAATATTCAAGATCTAACAAGATAAAATTCATAGTGTCATCCATTCAGTTAAAAATCACTGTCATACAAAGAAAGATTATAATCTATCAGCAGGAGAAAATCTATCAATAATAAAAACCAATCCAGATGTAATACAGAAGATATAATTATTAGATAAGGACTGTAACTATACACCCTATGTTCAAGAAACTGGAGTAAGGATTGGACACATTAAATAGAAACATAGAAGACAGCAAAAAGGCCCAAATTGGGCTTCTGGACATATAAATTACAATGCTTGAAATGAAAAACACAGTGGATGTGATTAATGACAGATTAGAGGTTGTAGAAATAAATGATTATTGAACTCGAAGATGCAACAAATATATTTTATATCCAAATGAAACACAGAGAGAAAATGACTGAAAAAATTAAAGAGCATTAGTGAGTGTTTGATGTTTCTTATAATGCAGGTCTGCTGGAGATGAAGTAAATTCTTTCAGTTTTCATCTGCTTCCAAAATGCCTTTATTTTAACTTCATTTTTTATAGATTTTTTTGGCTGGATATAGATTTACAGACTAACAGTTTTTTCCCCCAGCAATTTAAAGATGACATTTCATTTTTCTGTTTCTTACAATTTTTTTTCTGATAAGAAGTCAGCTGTCATTATTTTTCCTTGTATGGAATATTTCTTTTTTTTTCTTTCTTTCTTTCTTTCTTTCTTCTTCTTCTTCTTCTTCTTCTTCTTCTTCTTCTTCTTCTTCTTCTTCTTCTTCTTCTTCTTCTTTTCTTCTTTCTTCTTCTTCCTTCTTCTTCTTCTTCTTCTTCTTCTTCTTCTTCTTCTTCTTCTTCTTCTTCTTCTTCTTCTTCTTCTTTTTTTAAAGATGGTATTTTTCTCTGTCACTCAAGCTGGAGTGCAGTGGCGAGATCTCAGCCCACTGCAATTTCCACCTCTCCGGTCCAAGTGATTCTCCTGCCTCAGCCTCCCAAATAGCTGGGATTACAGGCACACACCACAGCAAATGGCTAATTTTTGTATTTTAGTAGAGACTGGGTTTCACCATGTTGGCCAGGCTGGTCTCGAACTCCTGACCTTAGGTGATCCACCTGCCTCAACCTCCCAAAGTGCCAGGATTACAGGCTTAAGCCCCTGCGCCTGGCCTTTTTTTCTTTGATTTCAATATTTTCTAATGATTTTTATATCGTAGGGCTCTCACCATGACGGAGTGAGGTGTGGTTTTCTTTGTATTTACTATTACTAGATTTCATTGAACTTCTAAGATCTGTGGTTGATGTCTTCCATCAATTTTGGAAAATTGCCATCCATTATTTCTTTCAATATTTATTCTGGTCTGTTCTATCTTCTTCTTCTGGGACTCCAACTACACATATGATAACTTATTTGATAATCTATAACAGTTTGGATGTCCTTATTCTTTTCTTTTATAGTTTTTTCTCTTTGTGTTTTAGTCTGAATAATTTATGTTTTCTACAAATTCACTGATTCCTTCCTCTGATTATTAGCATGCTGAATAATTATAATTATTTAATTATGATTATATTATAACAATATATTATACTAATATAATATGATTTCTATAATTATATAATTATATTATAATTATATGAACTATGTTAATAACAATAATTACAATAATCCTTGCTCTGATGATTAGTATGCTGAATATTTAGCATAATGAATCCATCAACATAATTATGTATCTATTATTTCATTTTTCATTTCTAGGATCTTCATCTGGTTCTTTTTCATAGATTTCAATTCTATGATAAAATTCCCTATGCGTACACGTTTTCCACGAGATCCTTTAATATATTTATCGTATTTTAAAGTCCCTCTTTGATAATTTTAACACTTGGGCCATCTTTGGATTGAGATTTGTTGACTTTTTCCTCTCTTGACAGTGGGTCACATTTTCTTCTTTCTTCCATACCTCATATTTTATATTGGAAATTTTACCACTCACGCCTGTAATCCCAGCATTTTGGGAGGCTGAGACGGGTGGATCATGAGGTCAGGAGATCGAGGCCATCCTGGCTAACATGGTGAAACCTCGTCTCTACTAAAAAAATACAAAAAATTAGCCGGGCATGGTGGCGGGCACCTGTAGTCCCAGCTACTCGGGAGGCTGAGGCAGGAGAATGATGTGAACCCGGGAGGCGGAGCTTGCAGTGAGCCGAGATCGTGCCACAGCACTCCAGCCTGGGTGACACGAGTGAGACTCCATCCCAAAAAAAAAAAAAAAAAACTTTCCCAAAACTTAGCCACTAATAACCTACTTTGACCAGAAGTCTTACTGATAATGTAAACAGTCAATTAACATATATTTTGTATATGTATTTTGTCTTGTATTCTTACAATTAAGAAACTAGAGAAAATAAAATGTTATCAAGAAAATCACAAGAAAGGGAAAATATATTTACTATCCATTAAGTGGAAGCAAATCATCATAAAATTCTTCGTCTTCATTGTCTTCATATTGAGTAGGCTAAGGAGGAGCAGGAAGAGGAAGGGTTGGTCTTGATGTCTTAGGGTAGCAGAGATGGAAGAAAATCCATATATAAGTGGATCTGTGCAGTGGACCTACATGGTTCACAGGTCAACTGTAATGAAATAATTGGGATGATTTTTTTAAAGGCTAGTCAACTGAAGCAGTGGGTGTCGAAAAAGAACAAATAAATCTGCAACTGGTTTTGATCGGTTAGTTGTAAACACCATTGCACTCAGACCAGTCAGGATGATTTTTTATGCTTCTTCTAGGTACCTTTTGAAGGCAATATTACACAAGCAATTCAAAACTGATTTTGAGTGACGGCAGCATCATTGAAATAAGGAAATTCCTCTGATGTTGACTGTTTAATTATGAGTAGTAAACAAAAAGCAAATATCTAGAAAGCTGTAATTTTAAAATATATTTTCATTGCTCACATATCCAGCTTTGAACATTTGTTGTTAAAATTACTTTAAAATATTTCAGATTTCAGTCTTTCTTGTACTCTGAATAATCCAATGCCAATTGATAATATATGGTTTGCCATTGTATTGCTTTCTTTGTAAATGCAAAAAGAGATTGATTTTTTTTAGTTTACTTGAAAGTGTATCATAGGCATCTTCACCTTATTAACAACTTAGAGTGATTTCTCTTTTTTTCATACCACAGCAGACAGATGTGGTGTAATAAAAAATAACCTTTAATCAGAAAGTCTAATTAAATTCAATATTAACTCAAACTCTTAAAAATATTTTGGAAAAGTCAACAGGATACATCACAGAAAAGCAGACAGCTGCTAAAAATTCTTTGGTGGAAAAGTAACTTGCATACTTATCCAAGCTGCAAAATGATTATCAAGCCAAGTTTTTTTTTTTTTTTTTTTCAAAAATAGATTTTAAGATACACCAAAGATGATGAGCATTTTTTCATGTGTCTTTTGGATGCATAAATGTCTTCTTTTGAGAAGTGTCTATTCATGTCCTTCGCCCACTTGTTGATGGGGTTGTTTATTTTTTTCTTGTAAATTTGTTGGAGTTCATTGTAGATTCTGGATATTAGCTCCTAGTCAGATGAGTAGATTGCAAAAATTTTCTCCCATTCTGTAGGTTGCCTGTTCACTCCGATGGTAGTTGCTTTTGCTGTGCAGAAGCTCTTTAGTTTAACTAGATCCCACTTGTCAATTTTGGCTTTTGTTGCCGTTGCCTTTGGTGTTTTAGACATGAAGTCCTTGCCCATGCCTGTGTCCTGAATGGTATTGCCTAGGTTTTCTTCTAGGGTTTTTATGGTTTTAGGTCTAACATGTAAGTCTTTAATCCATCTTGAATTAATTTTTGTATAAGGTGTAAGGAAGGGATCCAGTTTCAGCTTTCTACATATGGCTAGCCAGTTTTCCCAGCACCATTTATTAAACAGGGAATCTTTCCCCATTTCTTGTTTTTGTCAGGTTTGTCAAAGATCAGATAGTTGTAGACATGCAGCATTACTTCTGAGGGCTCTGTTCTGTTCCATTGGTCTATATACCTGTTTTGGTACCAGTACTATGCTGTTTTTGTTACTGTAATCTTGTAGTATAGTTTGAAGTCGGGTAGCGTGATGCCTCCAGCTTTGTTCTTTTGGCTTAGGATTGACTTGGCAATGTGGGCTCTTTTTTGGTTCCATATGAACTTTAAAGTAGTTTTTTCCAATTCTTTGAAGAAAGTCATTGGTAGCTTGATGGGGATGGCATTGAATCTATAAATTACCTTGGGCAGTATGGCCATTTTAACTACATTGATTTTTCTTACCCATGAGCATGGAATGTTCTTCCATTTGCTTGTATCCTCTTTTATTTCACGAAAAAAAATGCTCATCATCACTGGCCATCAGAGAAATGCAAATCAAAACCACAGTGAGATACCATCTCACACCAGTTAGAATGGTGATCATTAAAAAGTCAGGAAACAACAGGTATTGGAGAGGACGTGGAGAAATAGGAACACTTTTACACTGTTGATGGGACTGTAAACTAGTTCGACCATTGTGGAAGTCAGTGTGGCGATTCCTCAGGGATCTAGAACTAGAAATACCATTTGACCCAGCCATCCCATTACTGGGTATATACCCAAAGGATTATAAATCATGCTGCTAAAAAGACACATGCACATGTATGTTTATTGTGGCACTATTCACAATAGCAAAGACTTGGAACCAACCTAAATGTCCAACAATGATAGCCTAGATTAAGAAAATGTGGCACATATACACCATGGAATACTATGCAGCCATAAAAAATGATGAGTTCATGTCCTTTGTAGAGAAGCTAGAAACCATCATTCTCAGCAAACTATCACAAGGACAAAAAACAAAACACCGCATGTTCTCACTCATAGGTGGGAATTGAACAATGAGAACACTTGGACACAGGAAGGGGAACATCACACACTGGGGCCTGTTGTAGGGTGGGGGGAGTGGGGAGAGATAGCATTTGGAGATATACCTAATGTTAAATGATGAGTTACTGGGTGCAGCACACCAATATGGCACATGTATACATAGGTAACTAACCTGCACATTGTGCACATGTACCCTAAAACTTAAAGTATAATAAAAAATAAAAATAATCCTACTTATAATTTAAAAAAAAGATACACCAAAGAAACTATACAGATGTTCCCTAACAATATAAAACTTTAACAATGAAGTTAAACTGTATAGCAAAAGCCAAGTATGACAATACACATGAATAATTTATAAAATAAGCCTTTAAATCCTAGAAAACTAAAGTGGGGAGATCTTACTAAGGGGTAACATACATAAAATGAGGACTAAAAGCAAGGAACAATCCTTAACATTTTCCCAATGTACTGACTAAACCTCAAAAGACAACTTAGGAAAATGATTAACATGTAGTTTTTATTTTTTCCTAGCCAATTCAGTTCTACTTAGATACATCTGGTTACCAATCAATACATATATAGATTAGAGTATTTTTTTTCTTTCTACTCAGTTACTACCATTTTTTTCTTTTTCATCTTTTCCCTAATTTTTCCCCTGGTCTGATGAGTTGAACTCAAAAGGTTTGGCACCTAAAATGATTATCAATGCTTATGGGAATAGCACTAGAGAAGTGCAATCCTACAAAAGACGAATTTTTAACAGAGGTGGCTTGACAAAGTTAAGCATTCATTCTCAAGATGACAATGTCTCCCATGTTAGTCACAAGGTTAATGACTGCTCTTGGGTAGATCCCATGACCCTGCATGATACTGTAATGCTTCCTGGTGAGGTATTGCAGAGCTATGTCACACACACCCATGAAAGCTTTCAATAAATGCAAAGCATCGTTTTAAACCGTTTCAGTAGAATAAATTTAAAAAAATCACATTTCTCTTGGCTTGCTTTGCTTCTTGAGCTGGCTTGAAGTGCTGCTGGTGATATAGAAGACACAAGAGTTAGTTAGCGGCTACTCCAAGCTCCTTAGACTTCAGCACATTCCATTCTTCAAGCCTCAGCACTTTTTTTTTGCAGCAATTATGGTATTCTTCATTAGCATTGCCACTGTCATAGGGCCAACACCTCCAGAAACTGGAGTGATATAACTGGCTTTTTGCCTAACTCCTTTAAAATCCACATTTCCAACCAACTTAGGTTTAGCAGTTATAGGACCTTGAACTGTAACTATTCCCACATCAATGACTATTGCTTCTTCCTTGTTCATATTTGCTGTGATCAGATTTGGAACACCTGCAACAGATATTACAGTATCTGCAAGAATTGTATGTTTCCTCAACTGCTCTTTGGGGGTATATCAATGAGATATTATAACAGTGGCATCACGTCCGTGACATTCATGCACCCCATCTGTGTGCAGTGACATTGCAATGGACATTACAAAATTTTTTGACGTTCCAGCCACAACCACATTCTTCCCTAGGGTTGGAATGCCAGTTTGCTTAATTATTTCCCACACACCGCATGGAGTAGCTGGTATATGGAATACTGGTCCAGATACATTCGCCCTACATTAATTACATGAAAGCCATCAACATCCTTATCTGGAAAAACAGAATTGCAGATCTTTCTCTCATCAATGTGCTCTTGAAGAGGCAGGTGGAGAAGGAGGCCATCTACATTACCATCATTATTCAGTTTATTGATTAAATCCAACAATTCTTCCTCTGAAATTGAAGCTGGTTTCACAATTGTCTCATTATTGATTCCCACATCTGCAGCTGCCCTGGTTTTGTTGAGGATATGGGAGTGACTTGCAGGAGTTTTGCTGCCCAGAGCCATGCTCAGGCATGGCCGTTTGTTGCCAGAGGCCAGCTACTCCTTCACCTCCTGCCACACTTCCTGCTTGATCCACTGGGCCAGTTTCCTGACAACAGCTTCATTTAATTGGCAATGGGTTCTTCCCAAGAACCCCACTGCTTCATCCAAAGCTGACAGACCAAGAGTGAGTATCTGACGGCAAACGCAACAATTTTTAGGTTGGCAGCTGTTCAGTTGGTGCAAAAGCTTAGCTTAGAAGAGCAGTGAGAGTTACCGGAACCAGTAAGAGCTCGTCCCTGAGGGAGTTCAAAGGAACTGCCGCGAGGTGGAAAGGGCGAGGACAGAGGCGGCAGCTCTGAGCGGGCTGGATCAGAGGGCGGCCAACGCTGACATGAGGGAAGTCGCAGCCATAGCCCACGCCGGTGCCCGCTCTGGGCTGCCAGTGAAGGAACTAAATAAAGTTTTGTTGAAGGAAGATAGATACGTTTCATTTATGGAAATGAAGGTGGAATTTTTTACAATAATTAAGTTCCGAAGAAAAGTAGTATTAATGGGATTAGCCGTGACACAGTCTCCCAGGAGGGGGCAACACGTTGGGAATCAGAAGTAGCTGGGCAAATGCTTTTCAACTTTTTTGCCTTTGTGTCCCAGCCTGGTCAAAGTTCTGAAAAACATCCATTTTAAACTAAATTTCAACTAGTTATGAAATGATTAAACACCTTTTTTAAAATATTCTGACTTGGTGCCTAAGTATTCGATTTTTTTTCTGTAACATACCTAAATTTAAGAATATGTAATAATAATAAATTACTGAAAAGTTACTACCCTCTATGTAAATTTTTTTAATTGCTGAAAATGATTTCTTTTGAATTTCATTGACATCCTCATGTTTTGAAAATTGCAGGATTTGTTGTGCAAACCCGCAGTTCATGGTATTCTTACATTTTATGATTTTATGAATGCCCATTCTGTTCCCATGGAAACTTTCAGTTTTTATCTTCTAGATATTTTTAAAGCGCGTTATTTATATTGAAGGTTTTCTTATCTATAAAGTTCCAATCCAACAAATGTATTGTTTTTCTAAGTGCAAGCTCTTTTGCAAATGGTTTTGTCTCTGTCTTATTTTGGGTAACCTTCTTTTTATACTCTACAGTTGTCATATATTTGTTGACATACGGTCAGATAGAGCAGCCAAGGGTTGGTGCCCCTTAGCAGCATCTTGCAATCCTGTCTCCTTTATTAATAGCTAAGCTTACTTTTTCCACTCACTTTTTCCTTTTCTTACTCTGAAACATATACATTTCCAGAAGAGTTCATGAAAATGTATTGTAGTTTAATGAGTGCTTATAAAACAAACACTTGTGTAACCTAAGTCAAAAAGTAAAACTGGCAGCATTCCAAAACACATATCTAGTCTATTCATGCCGTTCCCTAATTACAGTTCTATCCCTCCACCCTGGAGGTATCCCTATGTCTTAATCAATTTTGTGCTGATAGAACATCTCAGAATGTATTGGTTCATGTTTCTGGAGGTAATCCATACTATAATATTTGGCTATATACTAAAATATTTGGCTATATCATTTTCTTTTTAATATACTCTCCCATTATATGAATATTTCATAATTCATGCATGCTACTATAAGTGAACATTGAGGATGTTGACAGTTTTTGGTTACTGTAAACAATGCTGCTACAAATGCATGTGTGTGGATGTATTTAGGATAAATGGTGAGTTGCATACCTTAACATTTTCCTGGTGAAACACCTCAACATTTTCCTGGTGAAACACCTCTTGGATTTTAAAACCCAAACTTTAGAATGTAGGTGTCTTTGCAATATATTACTTGCTGATGTCTTACACACACAAAAAAATGTATATTCATGCCCCCAAAGCTCAATACTACATTTTAAACAAAACAATGTGTGTGTGTTGTGAAAAAAGGAAGGTGGGGATGAGTGAAATCTTGAGTTCTATTTTAAATAGAATTAAGTATAAATGCTGTGAAAGGTACAGCTGAGAATCAATAAAGGCCATAGTACTGTGGTTACTGTATACAAAGCAACCATTTAATGAACATTTAAATCTTTTTACATCCAAACATGATTGGTTGTTATATATAGGCATTTTACTGTGAATTAGTTCTGTTTTAGAAAATTGGTTGAAGTTTTGAGTTGATATATAAAACATTATAATTTTTCTCATTTGAAATATTGAGAAATTGGTTCTCAATTAGCACTTATAGATGCCTAATTTACAGCAGTAGATTTCTGATTTTAAGTGGAGTATCCTGAAATTGAAAAATGCTAAACCTAAAATGGAAATGCTGGGTCATAGATTGTGTATATCTTTACCTTGGCTAGACAATGGCACATTGTTTTCCAAAGAGGTGGTACAAATATTCCCCTCAGGTGTGTACGAGAATTCCATTATATCGTCACCTGTTAACCAATTTTCCTAATATTTGAGAAAAAGTTATGTATTACAGAAGAAAACCAGTTATAAAATATGCAAGAAATTATAGAAAATGTAATTTTACAGGCCCAAATGATATGATTAGATTAAGGGGAAAATATTAATTGGTGTCAAAACCATTAAGTAAATGATTGATGAGAAACTGGTCATTGGTTAATTGTTAAAAAAAAAAAAACCCTAATAGATTACTTTTTAATCACAAGGAAAAAAGCTTATCTGTAGAGTGGATGGGAAAAACAAAATAACTTAGTGTAAGAATTTATCAATCATAGTGCCACCAATGATGGTTAACCAGATATTATGTGACTTTGGGTATGATGCTACATGAAGTATACACCATCACTTTAATTGTTATTGGCAAAAATAATTTAAATTTATTAAGCTTCTAACATAATATACAATACAGAATATAGACTATAGACAGGAAATACAGGATACAGGTTAAGAAGTTCAATAATAGTACAGCAAAGCAACTAGACAAATTCAGGAATATTCTACAGAATGTAATTGGCTTGGGTTTTTTAAAAAGTTAGTATTATGAAAAAGAGATTGTAATCAATTATAAGAAATTTAACAAATATAAAAGCCAGATGCAAGATTGGATCCCACATTTGATACTTGAATGGACAAATGAACTGTATGTAATATTTTTTGGTCAACTGGGAGAATTTTGAACATAGTGTCAGCAGTAGATGAGATAAAATGTACTGAAAGAGAAAGTTACTAAAAAAACAAAACCAGATTGAGGAATGGTATGTACAATAAAATTTTATATTGATGTAAAACTAGAATGAGGTGTGTGTGTGTGTGTGTGTGTGTATGTGTGTGTATGTGTATAAAGACGTGGAAAGGTAAACATTAAGGTGATGAGCATTGGTGGACACTGATGGTAATTAAATTGACTTAATTAAATTCAAAAATTTCCTATAGTGCACATGTGCTGCTTCTGTAACTATACTTTTTAAAAGTACAAACAAGATAATAAAAAGTTAACCAATTTAACAGATTACTTTTTGTCAACTGATTACTTTTTAATGGAGTGTATTTCCTGCTAAGAATTAAGATATAAAAGAAAAATATTTTTGGCCTAATAATAATTCTATGCATGACTAGCATTTCATATGCTAGATAATCTTCCTGGAAATAATGATTGCCTTGATTGTTATTATAAAGACTACTCCATAGGGTCATAAATCATCTAGTGTCCTCATCTTCTTTCCTGATTATGTGCATTTTAGTATGAATCTTAAAATAGGTAAAATGTTTCTTTCTCTATTCTAGCATTTTACAGTTTTGGTTCTATCATTTTCTTCTCTGTTATATTATGTTTAGTTTATTAAAGGAAGAAATAGATTGATTAAAATAAATTACAAAGAATTTATGTGCAGATGGCTGTCAATAATTCTGAATAGGTTTTTTACACTCTTACTTATTTCATTTTATAAATATGTATTTTCAAAAACATGCACGTCTTCTTCCTACTATATTTTCAAAGCCTGGATCATAATTTCTCAGTTCTATACCCCAAAGTAATAAGAGCCATTTGTGACAAACCCACAGCTAACATCATACTAAACAGGCAAAATCTCGAAGCATTCCCCTTGAGAATGCATACAAGACAAGGATGCCCACTCTCATCACTTCTATTCAACATAGTATGGAAGTCCTAGCCAGAGCAATCAGGCAAGAGAAAGAAATGAAAGGCATCCAAATAGGAAGAGAGGAGGTAAAATTATTTCCCTTTATAGATGATATATAATTCTAGACCTAAAAAACTCCATCCCATAGTCTCTGCCCAAAGGCTCTTAGAACTGACAAATAACATCAGTAATGTTTCAGGATACAAAAATCAATGTATAAAAATTAGTAGCATTGCTATACACCAGTAATGTCCAAACTGAGAGCCAAATCAAGAACATAATGCCATTCACAGTAGCCACAAAATAGATAAAGTACCTAGGAATATAGCTAACAAGGGAGGTGAAAGAGCTCTACAATGCAAATCAAGAAACACTGCTGAAAGAAACCAGAGATAGTACAAACAAATGGAAAATCAATATTGTTAAAATGACCATACTGTCCAAAGCAATGTACAGGTTCAGTGTTATTCTTATCAAACCACTAATGACATTTTTCACAGAATTAAAAAAAAAAAACTATTCTAAAATTCATATGGAACCAAAAAAATAAGCCTGAATAGCCAAAGCAATCCTAAGCAGAAAGAACAAAGCCAGAGGCATCACATTACCCAACTTCGAACTATACTACAAGACTACAGTAACCAAAACAGCATGGTACTGGTAAGAAAATAGACACATAAAACCAACGGAACAGGCTAGAAAACCCAGAAATAAAGCCACACACATACAACCATCTGATCCTCAACAAAACTGACAATAACAAGCAATGGGAAAAGGACTCCTTATTCAATACATAGTGCTGGATAACTGGCTAGCCATAAATAGAAGATTGAAACTGGACCCCTTTCTTTCACCATATACAAAATTCAACTCAAAATGCATTAAAGACTTAAATGTAAGACCAAAAACTATAAAAACCCCAAGAAGAAAACCTAGGAAATCTCATTCTGGTCATAGGCCTTGGCAAAGATTTCATGATGAAGACTCCAAAAGCAGTTTCAGCAAAACCAAAAGTTGACAAGTGGGACTTAATTAAACTAAAGAGTTACTGCACAGCAAAAGAAACTATCAGCTAAGTAAACAGACAACCTACAAAGTGGGAAAAAATATTTTTGAACTATACATCTGACAAAGATCTAATATCTTGCATTTATTAGGCACTTAAACAATAAGCAAAAACCAAACCAAACTCATTGAAAAATGGGCAAAGGACATGAACAGACACTTCTCAAAAGACAACAAAAGCACCCAACACGCATATTTAAAATGTTCCTCCTTACTAATCATTACAGAAAGGCAAATCAAAACCACAATGAGATATTATCTCACAACAATCAGAATGGCTATTATTAAAACAGGCTCATGCCTATAATCCCAATACTTTGGAATGCTGAGGCTAGAGGATTGCTTGAGCCCAGGGGTTTGAGACCAGTCTGGGCAACATGGTGAGATCCTGTTTCTACAAAAAATAATTTAAAAAACTAGCCAGATATCATGGTGCATGTCTGAGGTCCCAGCTACTCAGGAGGCTGAGTGGGGAAGATTGCTTGAACCCATGAGGTTGAGGCTGCAGTGAGTTGTGTTCACGCTGCTGCACTCCACCCTGAGTGAGAAAGCGAGATGCTGTCAAAAAAAAAAAAAAAAAGAAAAAGAAAAAAGCAAAAATAACAGATGTTGGCAAGATTTCAGAGAAAAAAGAACCCTTATACACTGTTGGTGAGAATGTAAATTAGTTCAACCACTGTGGAAAGCAGTTGGGCAATTTCTCAAAGAACTTAAAACAGGACTATCATTTGATCCAGCAATCCCATTACTTTTTACACATTCAATCTTTTGTTGCTATTGTCATTCTTTTTACTTTTACATATGCTATTAATATGTAATGGGTTGATAATGGGTTAAAGCTAATATTTTTGCTTTAAATAGCTGATTATCTTTTAGACCCATTAAAATATAGCCATTTCTGCATGAAAAATTTTCTTTAACATTTATATAGTATATAAACCTGTTGGCAATGAATTCTCCTAGTTTTTGTTTATTTTAGAAAGTCTTTATTTTTCTATTTGAAAGATATTATTACTAGGGATAGAATTCTGGGTTGAGAATTTTTCTTTTTCAGCACCGTAAAGCTAGACTAGTGTCTTCTGGCTTGCATCATCCCTTTAATTGTTATCTTTCTTTCTCTATATGTATGTATCCTCCTTTTTCTTTTGTTGTCTCAACATTTCTTCTTTGTCTTTCGCTTTCAGCAGTTTGAAGATGGTATCATTGGTCTGGGGTGTGTACGTTTGTGTAATTATCTTTCCTGCTGTTCTCTGTGCTTCTTGAAACTGTGGTTTGGTGTCTGTCATCAATTTTGGAGAATTCTTGGCCTTTTTCCTTCAAGTATTTCTGTTGCCTTTTTCTCTACTTCTGTTTCTAGAATTTCAATTACATGTATGTTAGATGGTTTCATATTGTTCCACAGCTCTTGGATGCTCTTTTTTTGTTTATTTGTTTGTTTTTTTTGTTTTTTTTTGGATGTTTTTTTTCCCAAGTATGTTTTTCTCTTTGTGTTTCAGTCTGAGTAATATCTATCAATCTATTTTTAAGTTTACTAATTCTTTTGCTAGATTCCTCTAAGTCTACTAATGACTCAGTTGAAGGCATGCTTTGTCACTGTTATTGTGCTATTTGTTTCTAACATTTCCATTTGATTCATTCTTGTTGTTTCCATCCTTCTATTGAAATTACCTGCCTGATCCTGCATGTTGTTTACCTTCTCCCTTAGAACTTTAAAATATATTAATCATATTTATTTTAAATTTCCTGTCATTTAGTTTCAACATCTGCATCATATCTGAATCTGGTTCTGATGATTGCTTTTTTCTTAGTAGTGTGTGTATGCATGTGTGTTTTATTTTCCTTACTTTTTGTATTCCTCATCATTTTTTGTTAAATACTAGTCATGTTATGTAGGAAAGAATGGTTTTTATTTCTGGAAGTGGGTGTATCTTTTTTTTCTGTTAGGCCTTTAGTGTCAGGGATTGAGTAAATCTATTTAGGAGGCAGGCTGAGTTTGAAGTATGTTTCTGCTATGGCCCCAGTGCCATTCTGCAGTAGCTGCAGTTCCTACCTTCAGGCCAGTGCCCTAAGAGTTGATTCTTAGGACTCTTGCCAGTCTTTTTCATGAGTGCTGGTGGGGTCTATGGAGAAAAGGTGAGAACTTTATCTTCATCTGCAATCCCTAGGACTCTATGGTCTCTCACTAGCCCAAAGTTAGCTTCTATTAATTTATTAACAATTCTAGCTGAATTATTCTTACTAACATCTGGCTTCATCTGCCCTAGGGAAGCAAGTGCTTACATCTCATCTCTTCCTGCTGGAATTGTCTTTCCATAGAGTTAAGACTAATTAATTGATGTATGAGTTCAGCTCTTTGATTTAAAAATTTTCCCAGCATATGTTGTTAGAATGAGATCTCTCTAATCTACAGTAGAAGCCAGAGTTTATTAGACTCCATTGTTGCTTTGTTATACTGAAGCAAGAGATCTAAAGTAAGTTTGCTCAATAGAAAGAATATTGTGTGTATTAATGGGAGACTGGTTAACTATATTAGGGTATATATGGTATATAGTTCTATTACTAATCTTATTTTACAGAGGAGAAAATAAGGCTCAGAAGGGCTAAAAATTGTACAGAACCATTCAATAGTAAGTAATAAGCTGGTACCTCACTATACTATACTATACTACTTTTCTTATTATTAGCTTTTAAAAACTTGTGGCAAAATATTCATAATGTAAAATGTAACATCTTAACCATTGTTAAGTGTATAGTTTAGCAGTGTTACCTACATTCACATTTTATAAACTTTTTTGATCTGGACACTACAATTAAACTTAGTGTGTTAGGCTGTTTTTGCATTGTTATAAAATAATACCTGAATCTGGGTAATTTATAAAGAAAAGAGATTTAAATGGCTCATGGTTCTGCAGGCTGTATGAGAAGCATGGTGCCAGCATCTGCTTGGCTTCTAATGAGGCCTCAAGAAGCTTACAATCATGGTGGAAGGAGATGAAGACACAGCATGTCACATGGTGAGAGTGGGAGCAAGAAAGAGAGAGGGGAGAGGTTCCATGCTCTTTGAAATAACCAGATCTCACATGAACTACAAGAATGAAAACTCACTCATCACCAAGGGGACAGTGCTAAGCCATTCATGGTGGATTTGTTTTTATGGTTCAAACAGTTTCCACCAGGCCCCACATCCAACTTTGGGGATTACTTTTCAACTTGAGATTTGGAGGGGAAAAATGTCCAAACTATGTCATTCATCCCCTGACCCACCAAATATCATGTCCTGCTCACATTTCAAAATAGAATCATGCCTTTGAAATAGTCTCCCAAAGTCTTAACTTGTTCCAGACTTAACTTAAAAGTTCCAAAGTTCAAATCCAAAGTTTCATCTGAGACTCAAGGCCAAGTTCCTTCCACTGATGAACCTATAAAATCAAATACAAATCAAAGAAATTACTTTCTTCCAATATAGGATGGTATTATAGGCATTGGGTAAACATTTCCATTCCAAAAGGGAGAAATTGGCCAAAAAGAAAGGGGTAATAAGCCCCATGCAAGTCTGGAACCCAGCAGGGCAGGCATTAAATCTTAAAGCTCCAAAATAATCTCCTTTGATCCCATGTCCTGCATCCAGAGCACACTGGTGCAAGGGGTGGGTTCCCAAGGCCTTGGGCAGCTCTGCTTCTGTGGCTTTGCAGGGTGGAGCCCCTGTGGATGCTGTCATGAATTGGAGGTGTGTACCTGCAAGTTTTCCAGGCTCAGGATACAAGCTGCCCATGACTAACATTCTGGAGTCTGAAGGGCAGTGGCCTCCTTTCCACAGCTCCAGTAGGCCATGTCTGTGTGGGGGCTCCAGCTCCACATTTCCTCTTCACACTGCCCTAGTAGAAATTCTCAGGGAGAGATCCAGCCCTGTAACAGGATTCGCATCCTGTGAAATCTAGGAGAAAGCTGTCAAGCCTCCTTCATGCCCGCATTCTGTGTGCCTGCCACTTAACACTATATGGAAGCTAGTAAATCTTATGGCTCGTGACCTTCAAAGCTGTGGCTCAAGATGTACCTGGGTCCTGTTGAGCCAAGACTGGAGCTAGAGCTGCTGGGATGTGGGGAGCAGTGTTCTAAGACTGAGCAGAGCAATGGGGCCCTGGATCTGGCCCCCCAAACCATTCTTTCCTCCTAGGCCTATAAACCTGTGATGTGAGGGGCTGCCTTGAAGACTCCTGCAGTGCCTTTGAAGTCTTTTTCCCATTGGTCTTAGATACGAGCACTTGGCTCCCTTTTAGTCATACTAATATCTCTAGCAAGTGGTTCCTCCACAGCCTGCTTGTATTCCTCTCCTGAAAATGCTTCTTTTTTCTCTGCCACATGGCTAGCTTGCAAGTTTTCCAGAGTTTTACCCTCTGCTTCCCTTTTAAATATGTTTCAACTTTAAGTCATTTATTTGTTCCTGTATCTGATTGCAGGCTGTTAGAAGCAGCCAGACTAACTTTTGGACATTTTGCTGCTTAAAAATTTCTTCTGCCAGTTACTCTGTCATCACTCTTAAGTGCAAACTGCCACAGATCCCTAGAGCCTGGACACAAGGCAACCAAGATCTTTGCTAACGCAAAACAAGTGTGACCTTTGCTCAAGTTCCTAATAAATTTCTCTTTTCCATCTGAGACCTCCTTAGCTTGGCCTTCACTGTCCATATTTCTCAAAAAACTCCTGACTTCAGGTGATCTGCCTACCTCAGTCTCCCAAAGTGCTGGGATTACAGGCGTGAACCACCACGCCTGGTCGCTGTCCATATTTCTATCAGAATTTTGGTTACAAGAATTTAATCATCCTCTAAAATATTCCAAACTTTTCCTCATCTTCTTTTCTTCTTCAGTGCCCTCCAAACTCTTCCAACCTCTGCCCATTGCTCAGCTCCAAAGCTGCTTCCACATTTTCTGGTATCTTTATAGTAATGCCCCACTTCTGGTACTAATTTTCTATATTAGTCTATTCTTGTTTCTCTATAAGGGAATAGTTAAAACTGGGTCATTTATAAAGAAAATAGGCTTAATTAGCACACAGTTCTGCAGTCTGAATGAGAAACATAGTGCCAACATCTGCTTGGCTTCTGGTGAGGGCCTCAGGAAGCTTACTATCATGGCCTAAGGTGATGGGAAGCCAGCATGTCACATGGCGAGAGTGGAAGCAAGATAGAGATGGGGAGATGCCATGCTCTTTTAAACAACCACATCTCTTTTGAACTATAAGAGCAAGAGCTCATTCATCACCACTTTGTAAAGGGGATGGCATAAAACCATTTATGAGGGATCTACTCCCATGAAAAAAACATCTTGCACCAGGTCACACCTCCAACATTGGAGTTTATATTTCAACATGAGGTTTGGAGGGAACAAACATTCAAACTATATTACTTAGAAAATTATACAAGTACTAAAAACTCAATAACAAACACATTGTTTAAAAAAGTGTGAAATGAAAAAAATATAGAAAGAAGAAAACAGAAAAGCGTTTATAATCTCTAAACCCAGATGGAACCACTTTAAACATTTTGGTAAGTGGTTTTTTTAGGGTTCTTTCTAAATATTTAAGTTTGTATGCATTTCTTAAGTAGCATTCTGAAAATAACTTTTGAATGACACTTTGTTTAACCTACTAAACTTCAACTGATACTGTGTTAGATTGTGTTGGCTTTATTTAGTGGCCAAGTTTTTCTCATATATAATCTGTAGACACCTAACTTTCCCAAATTTTTTCTTTCAAAATGAAATAAACATATATTTTTATTAATTAAAAAAACTTAAGCTCAAGTCTTTTACATTTATTTTTATTTGATTTAAATTTGTGGACTTTGACCAAGATTCCAAACTCCTGAGTTTACTTTTAATCTTCATTCCATCATACATCATGCTTCTATTCTCGGAACTTGGTGTTGAGGGCAAAGCCCTCTTGACACATTCCATGAGAGCCTTAATTCTATTGGGATAAATGTATTGATCCTCTTAAGCAGACATCAGCGATTTTTTTTTTGTAAAACGCTAGATGGTAAATTTTTTCAGCCTTGTAGACTGTGTAGTCTTTTTACAGGCAATGCATAAATGAGCATTAATGTTTTGCAATAAACCTTTATTTCAAAAAGTTTAAGCAGTGCCTGGATTTTGCCCGTGTCTTAGTTTGTGGCCCACTACTCTCAAGGTAAGATTGGTTAATCGGTGTGAATCTGCATAATAGTGTTGCCATCCAGACAGCCAAAAGTCATAGAACTCTCTCAAATTGTTGGATTAAAGTCTTCAGGTAGGATTGTGTTCTTCAGTACTCCAGAGGTCTTATTGCTTCTCATTATTAAAAGGTGACGATCTATCCACATTTCTTTTGTCTCTGCCTTTATCACTTATTTCTACCCAGTGTTAATTATGTTGCTTGAAGTAGCACAGCTATAGCGCACAATCATATCTACCACTAATTATGTTATTAAAATTCTCAAAACTATACCCCCTCATTAACTGTGTGTTAGCATATGTTTAACAATCACCTCTCAGGAAAAAACAAACAAACCTTGATTTGTAGTGTTTGATGATATCTGTGGTTCAACCACTCCCAACATGGCCAGTTTCAAACTACCAACATGACATCACTCAATGTGGAGGTAGGAAGAGATGAACGCAATGGCTTTCCTGAGCCAGTGCAAATTGGTGCCAGCATACCACTGTCAAGCTCAGCAGGTCCCCTGGCATGGCTAGGACGTGTCCTTGGCTTGTTGTTACTATTTCTATTTCTAGAAACTACAACTTTAAATTCTGAGGCTTTCTATTATCCAGGAAGTCTGCAACAACATGCTTCACCTTTCTGCTAAAGTGTATCCTCTCTTATTGCTAAAGACTTCAAGTACATTTAAAATGACCCTATGCCCTTCATAGACTTTCGGCTTTCAAAAATACCACCAGAGGCTTAATTATAACAATTTGTGATAAGCCTACATGAATCAATCTAAAGACAAAACAAAACAAAGAGATGCATCAATCTATTTTGCAGTTAAAACTTGTTTGTAATAGCCAGGAGTAGGTCAGTCTGTCCTAACCTGGGGGCTTAGTGCAAACTTAATATAGGGACAGTCTTAAGAGTCTTAAGATCAGATCTTAAATTTCAGCCAGTCAACAAATCGATATATTTAATTAGATTGCAATTCTGGTCAACTGTATTAAAATTTAAATAAAAATGTAAAAAAAAAAAGAAATTTTACATACTAAAAAAAAAAAAAGAAACCTCCTCCAGTGATTCTTTTTAAGTTGTGTATTTCTCCCTTGAATTGGATTCTTTTTACTTCGTGTATTTTGGGGCTCTGTTATCACTTGCATACATGTTTATAATTGTTATGCCTTTCTAATGGATTGACTCTTACCATTATAAAATGCCCTTTGGTGTAACAACAACAACAACAAAAAGTCTTAAGAGTTATTTTAATTCCAGTCTTTTTAGGGAATGAAGAGACTGAGCCACTCATGGTAATGTTAAAGTAAAAAGCTTTGGGGGGTATGTGTTAAATAAAAATATTACACAATCTATTCATCAAGACTTTTGACTGAGAACTAAAATACTAAGAGACAAGGTTCATAGAAAGTCTCCAGTATATATTCAGGATAACATTTGGAATGATGAATTTTAGTGAGCAAACATATAGGTTAATACTTTCTTGTGTTATCATTTCTCCATATTCCAGGATGAAATGAATAAAAAAGGATAGAACGAATCTTGAAGTTAGTTTCTCATTCCTTACTCCCTTTTCTTTAATCTCCATATAGCATACTATCACCAATTTATCAACATTCTTCTAAAGGAGGAAATTGGAACATAAAACACATCCTTATGATAAATAAAATCATACAGGCAGGAGTTGTACATTATTTAAACTTTCTTAGGGATTGTGATTCCAAAACATTCCTAAGTGAACTATTATTGCTATTAATCACCTTTATAGACAATCAATTATGTTTTATGGTTTTTTGTGCCAAATGTATGCATCGCTTTCTCTGTGAATTAAAGAGCATTTACTTAGATTTATCCAATAGCATAAATATATGAGAACCATTTTAGGTTACACTTTAGCTACCTGTGTATTTTTTTTTGTTTCTTTTAACCCAAGTATTTTTTTGAGATAAAAAGAATATATGCTCATTATTAAACAATTTGAAAATATAGACAAGATTTATAAATAAAACTGAACAATCAACTGTAACCCTAACACTTGTAGAGAACTACTGCTAACATTCATAGTATGTCATTTAGATCTTTTCTATACACATAAATATTATTAAAAATTGGAAATACACTCTCTATACAGTTTCAAATACTAACGTCCTCACTAGATATATATAAGAGCCTTTCCCTGTACTGTAAAATATTTCAATTCTGTAATTTTTATCTGCTGAGTCATAGTCTATCATATGGATACTTCATAACTTAATACTATATCATTACAATTCCTCAATCCTGTATATATAATTTAAAATCCAAATAGCTATGAAAAGTATCTTTGTAACTCATTTGGTGGCACCTGAGCTGGTTTATTTAATTTGGTGGCAAGATTCAACTGAACTGATTTGAGGCTATTAGCTAATTTATCCCAGTTAGAGTGAGATATTTCACAACAAAAATATTAACAAGATTGATTATGAAGTATTGCCTAAACCTTCAGGGGTTCAGTATAGGCATTCTAAAATTTTTTTTTTAAATGGTAAATTAAAAAAAAAAAACCTTCCAACAGTCCAAAATAGAAGATTATGGATTTTTTGGTTTGGATTTTTTTCTTTTTATTGCTAATATTTCAAGGAACATTTATATGCAGAAATCTTTTGCATACTTTGTATTATTTCTATGAAGTATACTCTACTGAATAAAAAGAAAATATGTGAACGTTGTTAAGGCTATAGTTTTTCAATTATTTGCCAGAAATCTTTACCACCAGCAGTGTACGAAACTGCTCAGCCTATGGCATCCTCTCTTGGTTTAATAATTTAAAAATTTATTTGGTAGGTGTCTTCTAATTTCTTTTTTTTTTTTTTTTTGCTTTTTTAACATATATATATTTATTATACTTTAAGTTCTAGGGTACATGTGCACAACGTGCAGGTTAGTTACATGTGTATCCATGTGCCATGTTGGTGTGCTGCACCCATTAACTCGTCATTTACATTAGGTATTTCTCCTAATGCTATCCCTCCCCCCTCCTCCCACCCCACAACAGGCCTGGTGTGTGATGTTCCCCTTCCTGTGTCCATGTGTTCTCATTGTTCACTTCCCACCTATGAGTGAGAACATGAGGTGTTTGGTTTTTTGTCTTTGCAATAGTTTGCTGAGAATGATGGTTTCCAGCTTCATCTGTGTCCCTACAAAGGACATGAACTCATCATTTTTTATGGCTGCATAGTATTCCATGGTGTATATATGCCACATTTTCTTAATCCAGTCTATCATTGTTAGACATTTGGCTTGGTTCCAAGTCTTTGCTATTGTGAACAGTGCCGAAATAAACATATGTGTGCGTGTGTCTTTATAGCAGCATGATTTATAATCCTTTGGGTATATACCCAGTAATGGGATGGCTGGGTCAAATGGTATTTCTAGTTCTAGATCCCTGAGGAATTTCTACACTGTCTTCCACAATGGTTGAACTAGTTTGCAGTCCCACCAACAGTGTAAAAGTGTTCCTATTTCTCCACATCCTCTCCAGCACCTGTTGCTTCCTGACTTTTTAATGATTGCCATTCTAATTTCATTGCTGTTTTAATTTGCATATATTTGATGAATAATGAGCTTAAAATTTCTTTATATTTTTATCATATATCTGGATCACTTCTGTTGGTAGTCAGTCCTTTGCTCATTTTTCTATTGTGTTGCTAACATTGAAAAAAATTATTTATATAAATATTTATTTACAATATCATATCTATCTGTATTGTTGATGCCAAATAGTCTAATTTGCCTACTAATTCTCTTTGTGATAATTGATGTAGTCGAATTTATTGATTTTGCAATTATGTATTTTTTTGTTATTATTATACTTTAAATTCTGTAGTACCTGTGCAGTATGCACTGTTTTGTTACATAGGTATACACGTGCCATGGTGTTTTGCTGCACCCATCAACCCGTCATCTACATTAGGTAATTCTCCTAATGCTATCCTTCCCCTAGTCCCCCACCCCCTCAACAAGCCCTGATGTGTCCCCTCTCTGTGTCCATCTGTTCTCATTGTTCAACTCCCATTTATGAGTGAGATCATGTGGTGTTTGGTTTTCTGTTCTTGCATTAGTTTGCTGAGAATGATGGTTTCCAGCTTCATCCATGTCCCTGCAAAGGACGTGAACTCATCCTTTTTTATGGCTGCATAGTACTCCATGGTGTATATGTGCCTAATTTTCTTTCTCTAGTCTATCATTGATGGTATTTGTGTTGGTTCCGAGTCTTTGCTATTGTGAATAGTACCACAATAAACATACATGTGCACGTGTCTTTATAGTAGAATGATTTATAATCCTGTATTTTATTTTTAAAGGAGTGATACCTATGCTGTATACCATACTCTGTATTGTCTATATGATATAAATTAAATGAGTGTATAATTAATATCCTTTATATGCTAATTTTTGACTACCAAATTTGCTAAAATATGAAGGAGGGGTTATTATGCACTTCTAATACTGTCAACTTTATTTCTGTCAACTTTAGCATTTTCTGTCAACTTTAGCATTTTCTAATTTTCATATTTGCTATTGTGAGAGCATTATTCAGTAAACAAGTTTTTGTGATAGTCATCATTTTATTATGAATTGAAATGTTTTTCAACATAAAATGATTTTCCTTATATAACTCAAATTATTTACCTGAATTTTTTCTTGGTCTTTTCCTAAATGTCTTGGCCCATCATTTTTCTTTTAACTTATCTGTGCTATTTTGTTTAATTTTTTTTAGGCAAACGGATTTTGTGTTGAATTTAAGCCATTGCAATTGCTATGTCTGCTCATTACATTTCTCTTTGATTCTTTTGTTAATAATTATTTGATACTTCTCCTTTTCAGTTTTTAAAAATATGTCATATGTTTCTCCAGTATTTGTGATAGTAAATGCCCTATTTTAAAATTTTACTAGTGTTATATTTAAATTATATATTTTTTAGTTTTTAATTGTCAGACTCAATACTTAAATGTTATCATTTGAGTCCCCATGGTGTAAATCTCATTTATTTGGCCACATTTTATTTCCCTTCTGTTTATCATACCTCTGCCTATCATCACTGCTAATATAATTTCATATGTTCTTCTCATAATACAGCCTATCAGGACAGAGACAGTGAATAAAACTATCTAGTAAATAAAAAATAGTAAATCAAATAGTAAATAAATATAGTAACCCCCATTAGATAATATGAGGTTACTATTCATTTTAATTAGCAAATTTTATCCATGGCATTTGTAATAGTTTCTAACAATCAGCTTCCTGTCCATTTTAGTTTTGTGTCACTATCATTTTATATTTTTGTGTTTTTATAAGTATTTTACTTGGAAAATGGAAAAAGAGAACTTAGTCAATCTGATAATGTTAGCTGGATGCAAAGTAAAATCTTTTAAATTTACTTTACGCAGACTAAATAATTCACCTCCACTTCTTTAAATTAACTCTCTAGAGCTCAAAAAGTGATGTTAAATGTGGCAAGAGTTAGAGGGGTAGCTCAGCTAGGGTTGTAGTTATTTGTGGTAGTTGGTCATGTGTTATATTACAGGGACATAAGGGCTCACTCTGACGTCTTACTTATACTCTTGGGCTTTGGATCATCTTTCTTTCTGAGGGGGTGTCAGGAAATTTTCCTTTATGTCAGAAACAATTAGCTCCATGCTTTTCTTCCCTTGTTTTCTCTGCTCTACCGAGCAACAGATCTCATTCCTCACTTGGCCAGGAGTGTATGAAGATAAGTAAAACCGAAGTTGCCAGATTGAAGTGCAGGTAGAACAATAAACGCTGTTATTTATCTTAGTTTTCATCTTCTTATGTGAGAAATCTCTGCATTGAAAAATACATTAACTCTGGGTGATTGCAATCACTTCATCTTTCTTTTCCACCTTTCTTTCTTTCGTTTTCTTTCTTTCTTTCTTTCTTTCTTTCTTTCTTTCTTTCTTTCTTTCTTTCTTTCTCTTTCTTTTCTTTCTTTCTTTCTTTCTTTCTTTCTTTCTTTCTTTCTTTCCTTTCTCTTTCTTTCTTTCTTTTCTTTCTTTCTTTCTTTTTTTGAGACTGAGTCTCACTCTGTTGCCCAGGCTGGAATGCAGTGGTGTGATCTTGGATCATTGCAACCTTCACCTCCTGGGTTCAAGTGATTCTCCTGCCTTAGCCTCTCGAGTAGCAGGAATTACAGGCATGCACCACCATGCCCCGTGAATTTTTGTATTTTTGGCAGAGGTGGGGTTTTACCATCTTGGCCAGGCTGGTCTCGAAATCCTGACCTCAAGTGATTCACCCACCTCGGCCTCCCAAAGTGCTGGGGTTACAGGTGTGAGCCATCCTGCCCAGCCCAGCTTTCCTTCTATGCATGAAAACTCCAGGGTTGATGTGTTTCTGTCTCTGTGGACACCCTGAGCTGCATGGAGGGACTTTTTATTTTCAAGTGTATTAGGTATTTTTCCTTCTTGCTGTTAGTACACAACTTCAGTCTGATTCTCTCCAAGCTGGGTTCTCTTCAGTAGAGAACTTCTATCTACCCTACTTCTCAATTTCTCATATTGTGATAGATCCAACCTTCATTATTTCTTGCCTAGATTGGACAACAAAATCCTCTTTACAAATATCCCTGCATTCAGTCTCACACACTCTTTTCCAAGCTCTTCTCCAAACATCCAGCCTTGTGACTTTTCTATCATCAAATCAGAGTATACCATTATCCTCCTAAATATTCTAAATGCTTCCCATTGCCTTCAAGGGGATGGTTTAGCCAAATGCATAATTCCCTTCACATTCTCATACTAAACCATCTCTTTATTAACTTATTCAACAGAGCCTAGAACATTATATTTGCTAAATGAATGTTTTCAGGCAATATGAGTAAATATTTGTGGATTTGCCAATGGCAAATATTCTATTCAGGTACAACACTGAAAGAAATAGGACTACAAGGCATAGGTAAACAAAATTAGTAATAGAAAAGCAGCAATGTCAAAAAGTAGTTTCAATTTACTTCCTGGAATCTTTATAATTACTAAGGGATGGCTCCTATTTAAAATAAAATTTAAAGAATGAAAAGAAAATTTTCAGGTTTGGTGAGGTAGTAGCAAGGAAGAATATAGGCTCAGTGTTAGAGTCTGTGCAGGAGAGAGGTGAAGTGTGCTTTTAAGGAAGTCAGCCTGTGTTATAATTTTGACTTTTTCACTTACTAACTTGAGAGAATTACCTAACTTCCTTGAGGTTTGGTTTTCTTGGCTAAATGGTTATTACTAGAATCTACCTTATAAGCTGAAAACTAACCCAGCTCCTTTAAGAGCTTAACATCATAAACTTTCAGTAAAATATAACTATTAATATTATTATTATTATTATTATTAACCTCAAAAGAGAAAACTGTTAGCTTTTCGCTAACTTTGTAAAAGAGAGTTGAATGACATAAGCCATTAGCTGTTCCTTAGTCTACAGGAAAAGTTGAACTGTTAAAATAAAAATAGAGAAAATAAGCCATTTTATACTCATTGATTTCAAATTTTCTATTTAAAATTTCTGACTCTTGTCTTTTTTCCCTTAGAGTGAAAGGTTAGACATTTGACTCACAAAATACACTTCAAACTCAGAATTCACTTATGGTAGTAATAATCATTGAAACTGTAACTAACTTACAAAATAAATTTAGAAAGTATTGCATAAGGCCAGATGAGAGCAGTCCCCATCCTTGAGGTAGTTCAAAGAGAATTTAAAGGCAGGTTCCACCTACATTGTGATACAAAGGTCCCCATTTCACTTAAAATTTTTTTCTGGTCCTACTCTCTATTTTCCTTCCCTCTAGGCTCCATTGTTTGGCCCCATTCAAAGCAAGATTTACCATCTTTTTGACTAAGAGAGAGAGAGGAAAAGAAACAAATCCAAGCCCCACAACAACTATTGACTGTAAAATTGCTTTCACTTGGAGGCACAGGTGGAGCCGGTGGAGAAAAGATATAAAAACAAGGAAGGATTGAGTTATTTTCAGGGAATTTATTGGTTTAAGGACACATCTAGCCTACTATTCACTTTCTTCCATTCTGAAACATAATTGAATTTCAATGAGCTTTAGGACAAAAACAAAATGTGATGCTACCGTTGGTATTTATGTACTAAACACAGAGGGCACTTCAAAGGAGTGTTCTCTTTCTCCAAATCATTTGTTTGGGATGTTTATGTGAACTTTTGAACTTTGTTCTTTCACTCAAGTGCTAACCTGAGGCAAGATAGCACAAAGACCCCAAATTATGATATTATTACCTCTCAGAAGGCATAACACCACAAAAATGCAAACATGTTCTAAATACAAGGAGAAGGTTTGTGAATCCTTAAAAAATTCCGTTATTCCTTTTCTCATGCAAAAAAAATAAGATAGGTTTTAGGTGGATAAAACAACAGAATTCTAGAATTTATGTAAATTGTTGTGATTTGTTTTTATTTTCATTGTTGTTGCCTTAATGTGGAAATGTTACAGTCATCCTGCTGTTTATAGAGAACAAAATGTCCTCTAGTTTAAATCCATTTAGCTTTAATGCCTGAGTTCAGATTCATGCAAGTAAATGCTACATTCTGTCTAACTAGAAAATGATGAAACAAATAACACACAGGAATTTGTTTATGAATATGCTATTATCTAAGAATAAACAGTGTTTTTACAGAAAAATCAGACCTTTAAGATTGCAATCTTAATGAGAGGCAATTAGACTTGGTTTTCTTAGAGATTATAACATTATGTTCATTTAGAAAGCTTTGTCTCAAGTAAAATGGAAATAATAAATATTAATTTCATTGTAATATAATGCAACCATCTCTGTTTCGAACTTGACTGCTCAGTTTCTGGCCCTTCACAAATTTCTTTAACCACCAAGGTTGAATTGACCTTCCCTAACCTGGGAAGTTAAATAATTTTTCAAAGGATATTATCAAATCTCTGTTCCTGCATGCCTACATATATCTATTTTCAGTTGGGGTGTTCTCAAATTTCTAAGTTCAGTTTAGGCACTGAAATACCTTAGAAATGAAAAACCAAAGAGAAGTGTAATTGTAATAAGCTCCTTGTGAGGAATATTACTGTAGAGAAATGATCTTACATTTTCCTGACATTTACACAAGCCTGCATGGCATCTCATTACAATGCCTTTTTGCAGCATGAGTGTATTGAAAACTATGGTACATGCTAAGAA
Organism: Hylobates moloch; assembly: GCF_009828535.3. Lineage (NCBI taxonomy): Eukaryota > Metazoa > Chordata > Mammalia > Primates > Hylobatidae > Hylobates > Hylobates moloch. The sequence continues at coordinate 38,283,520 of NW_026652292.1, forward strand.
TATTCAAGTTTCAAATTAACTAATGAAACATTTGCTTGTGTGAATTTTACCATCTTCCTGTAAATGAAAGTAATGGCAAAAATCACAATTACTTTTTTACCAACCTGATAATAAACTCATCAAAGGCATTCTTCATTTCTATTACAGTATTTTTAATCTCCAGCATTTCATTTTGGTTCTTTCTTAGGATTTCCATCTCTCTCCATACATTACTTGTTTGTTCTTGTATGCTGTCCACTTTATCCATTAGAGTTTTACCATATTAATCATAGTGGTTTTAAATTCCTGGTCTGATAATGCCAATGGCCCTGCCATATCTGATTCTGGCTTTGATGCTTACTCTGGCTCTTCAACTTGTGTTTTTTGCTTCTAGTATGTCTTGTAATTTTTTCTTGACAGTGAGAAAGGATGTAATAGGTAAAATGAACTGTGACACATGGCTTTTAGTAATATGGTGGTAAAATGTGGGGGGAGAGAAAATGTTGTATAGACCTATGTTTAGGTCTTAGTCTTTAGTGAGCCAGTATCTCTGGATTGTGAACTTCACATGTCCTTCTCATTCCCCAACCACCTTGTGTGGCACACGATAGCTAAAGTGGGTTGGAGTTGGGTATTTTCCTTTCCCTAGGTCAGTTAGACTGTGGGAAGTATCAGCAGGTTAGGCTCTGGTTAAATAGTTTCTACTGAGTGGAGATCTTTTTAGGAAGAAGGGAATGCTCTTCATCTTTCTTGAAGGGTATACTTAAAAATGATTCATTTTTCCTTTCCCCTGCTCAAAGTATGCGGATGTTTTTCTATGATATTCACTGTGAGAACATGGTAGAGCTCCAGGAGGTAGAACTCACAAAAGTGTTGGGGCCTTGATGACTGGGTCCCCTGGATGTTTTAATTTCTCATGCTTGTCTGCATTGAGACTCCAGCAATTATTCATCAACTACGGTTTAGGTTTTCCTACCCTGGCACTGAGTTTCATGGAGGTTGAGGCTCATGAGTTTCTGGTTTGATGAGCTCTGTGATTCTCTTTATTCACCTGTCAGTGTTTCCAGTTGGGGTGTAGCAGTTTGCCCTATGATCTCACTTCTCTTAGGATCTAATAAGAGTTGTTGACATTTTGGTTTATTCAGCTTTTACTTGTGTTCAGGACAGAGTGATGACTTTCAAGCTTCTTACATTGCTTCACCAAAACTCAGAAATGATTTTGATTTTAAAATATATTTATCCAAAAGACCAAAAAAAGATACAGAATATCTGAAAACAAAATTATCAAGTTGACTTAACAAAGCTGTGGAAAGCACTTAACCACAAATGACAGAATTCACTTTCCTTCTAAGGCACATAAATGCTTAGCAAAATTTAGATCATAATGTAAGTTGAACAAATTTCAAATCATTGCAGTCATTTGGGGCATGGTTTCTGATCACAGTTGAGTAAGTTCAATATTTAAGAAAAAAAAATGGCCACAATGATGTTAATATTGAACACAATACCAGTGAACCTGATATATCCCTTTTACCCTAAAGAATTTCCAGTTTGCCTTAGCAGGGTAGCTTGTAAATTAATTAGATATTATCATTGATATACTTAATAAGAAATGCTTATGAAAAAGTAGATTCAAATGTCAGCAGTCAAGGGGTGACTAATTTCTATGTAAGTAAGCATATATATATAATTAATGTAATTAAGTTTACAGTGACATTTTAAAGCCAAAATAACTATTAATTCAGAACTTAGCATACAACTTGGCAATCTAAATTATTTTATGATAAAATAATAAATAAATATATTCCTTTATGATCTTAGCACGTTACTGTAGAGAAAGATGAGAAAAAGCATTATGTTGCAAAGTTATTACTGTAATTTAGGTAGTTTACTTTAAAGCTCCCTTTGTATACATTAAAATATATTTGCCTTGGAATATTATTGCAGATCCAATTAAACAGTTTGAAGATCAGAGTGTGCACCCAATTAAAAGATCAGCAGTAGTCAGCTGCTCTATATGCTTGCTGTTATTTCTTTATTATATTTGTCGAATTGCTCAAGTCAAAGATGTCTACCCTGTAATGATTTGCTAATTCAAGAAGTATCATCCCAAAATAGCTCCCCATTGCTTCCCCTATCATCTGCTCCTTATTCATCCTAGTTCAAACATTCCACCTTAGATTCAGACCAAAGATTACTAATAAAATGCTTATAATTACGAAGCATATTATTGGCTACATGACTGCTGGGTCTATTTAGCAGTTTGAGATTTTGCATCAATTTCACCAAAACTAGGGCAGGGGAAATATGGCAGGGATCGAATATATGCCTGGTGGATGCACATTGATTTTAGAGGGACCTAGTGGGTTCTGACAGTTATCTATGAAGTAGGATTTAGACCTGGGGTGCATCTTGCGTCCTTCCTTTAATTCGTACAGTAATACCATCATCATAAAACTATATTCATAATTTTAATATATTACTAAATAATTTTACATCTCACACAGATGTTTCTGATTTCAGTGAATCTCTTTTGATCTTTTGACTCATTCAATGATTGCATTTTTGAGATCCTATGTATCCCATGCACTAAAACTGAATGTTAAAATTTTGGAATACTGCCTGGTTTAGAATCCCAAGGAAATTTAGACACATGCAATTCATTAATTCACTCAAAAAATAGTTCAGTGTGGTGGGCAATCTACCAGACATTGAGCCTATAAAGAACAAAGGATTCATAGTCATTGCTTTATGGAATTTACAGTCTATTGTGTATTCATGTGGATGGGGAGACACATTCATCAAAGTTCGAACAATGTAATAGAACAACAGTGATGACTGCTATGAAAATATATTGGTAGTGGGAATTTCAGAAAAGACTTCTCTGAGAAAATAATGTTTGAGCTAAGATCTAAAACGTAGGAGTTAACCAGGGAACTTCCTCAATGTCTGACTAATGCTCCAGGAATAATACCAATTCTCCACAACTCTTAAAATTACAAATTTTAGTTATTATCATTTTGGACAGCATTGTAGATAGTTTTCTATTTTTTATCTAAGTTGGGAAATAACATTACTTTAATAGCATTTTTATTAGACCATGGAAAGAGAAGCAGTGGGGAAAAGTAAAGCAAAAATTAAAAAATGTATTAATGGCTACTGTTTATTTTCTTGGCTTTGGACTTACTAATTTTAATATTAGGCCAGGCAACTTCTTTGACCTTTTATGGAAGAAGTTCTTGCTCCTCACTACCAAAGAATATGCATTTTCTGCCCCCACCTCTGAATAAAACTCCTTCCCTTTTGTAGTCTACATTTATATTGCCTTTTCTTATCCTCATTGTTATGAACTTTATTCTACCACATCTTCAGGACAAAAGCCAAAGTCTAGATGAATTAAATATGATGGGTTGCTTAGAATGTCAGGGTCTGCCTCATCACCATCCTGGGTGAGTCAACATTCACATTAACGTCCCTTTCTATATCTCACTCTTATATCCATATCCCCAGCCTCTACTAACCTGCTGACCATTTTATCAAAATAAGCCTCCCGTGACGATACCCTGGGGCTTAGCATCACTAAAACTCTTCTTCAGAATTTTAAACCATAATCTTTGTAATGTCAACCACAAACTATTTACTGTCCACCAACTTTCTTATTCTTACCAAAGTGGCAGTTTATTATCCAATTGTGTTCTCCCAATTTCCTGGCTGTCTTCTGTTAAATCTTGAATCTACTCCTAACCTAAAACTAGGCTGATGATATCGTCCTCAGAAATTCCTGGTCTTTTCTCTGCTTAATCCTGTGAGGTCTTTTTGTGAAAGCATAAGCCTGATTAACTTACCCCACATACATTCCTGGGTTTCCTTTCTGGGCTCCTAAACATTGGTTGAGAAATAACCAAGCCATGCTGATTTGTCTCTTCAGAGTCCTGCTATCAAACTCAAATGAGTCTTCAATGCTACTCAATAATTCTGGTGTAAATTTCTGTTGGATTCTGGTATATTTCCTCTATTGTAAAATTTTTTGCTCTCTCCTAAAATCCTTAACTCTAACTCCAGCTCTGCCTTTTAACTCACAGAAGGTGATTTTATCTCCTAATCTGAAGAGGTATTTAAGAACTTATATTGCTTGATCTTCCTCAATTTTTTGTGCCTTAAATATTTATATACTTTCCAGCCGGGCACGGTGGCTCACGCCTGTAATGCCAGCACTTTGGGAGGCCGAGGAGGGCAGATCACACCAGGTCGGGATTTCGAGACCAGACTGAGCAACATGGAGAAACCCCGTCTCTACTAAAAATACAAAATTAGCCAGGCGTGGTGGTGCATGCCTGTAATCCCAGCTACTCGGGAGGCTGAGGCAGAAGAATTGCTTGAACCCGGAGGCAGAGGTTGTGGTGAGCCGAGATCGCGCCATTGCACTCCAGCCATGGCAACAGGAGCAAAACTCGGTCTCATAAACAAAAAAAAATTATATACCTTCATCTTCTATTTCCTCTTAGGAAGAAACGTCTGTCCTCCTATATAATAAATAACACCCTGGTTTATTTAGATTTTCTCTAGCTTTTTATATACTATTGGAACATAGTACACATTACTAGTTGGTTTATTAAAACTAATAATAGTGTAAGCAGTCAATCCAAATCCTACATATGAAATTAAGTATAAAGTCTGTTTATTTGAGGTACGTGAACATGATGGTTTACAAACATTTAATGGATCAGAGAACTTTGGTGCTAAAACCAAGGGTCTGGTGTGGCTTATAAAAATATGTTTTTTTCTATTGGGAATCTTCATGGACCCATACAGTTTTTTACCCTTACCTTCCATTGCTAAAAGGAAGAACGGAGAAGCACAGAAGAAGAAGAGTGGGGTCCCTTATCCAAACTTATAATCCCAGAGCGAACATTTCTGAGTTCTAGCGTGGAAGGCAAATGGTAGACTGTTTGGGGACAGCAATGGTCTCTAGAAAACTATTTTCTTGATAAGACAGTCAATCAAAAAGTTTACATGAAGAAATTAATTACAATAGCAGGTTATTTCATTGGGGAGATATTTTTAGATTTGAATTGTTATGTAAAAGTGTTTTGGAATTTTTCTTTTTTTAAAATTTGCTTGCAATTGATTGGAAATCTTGAAGAGCCTTCATCAAATAAGTGATTTCTAGAATAAAAACAAATTTTGAGTTAAAATCTTTTCAGCAAGTATGCTGCCTTATTCTTTCTACTGCCAAATTTGAAGACTTCTAGTTACAGTATTCTATTAGCTTCTAAATGTTTTGTATGCTGATTTTTAAAAAATAAATGCATTCTTCAACTGTAAGTCATGCTCTTTTAAGTGGAGAATGATAAAATTGAGAGGAGAAAATTGTGATCACATTATAAACACTATTTTTAAATTTGCTTTTAAATGTGAAAACATATTGTAAACCCTTTTTAATAGACTGAAGTATTAGTAGCATTAGTTTTAGTGACCACAGTACCTTCTATCCTTCATAAATTCATTTAACAAATATTTGTTGAGCATCTACTATTTATCAGGTGACAAGGATAAGGCAATGAACAAAATATACAAAATTCTTCTTCATGAAGCTTGATAATATTTTCTTATACAGCTGTGTTGCAACTTTTTATTCCCTTTTTATATTTCTGCATGAAGTACTTAAAATTTTTCCCAGATTTATTGATATATATTTGACAAATAAGAGTTACATGTATTTAAAGTGTAGAGGATAGTGTTTTGATATACAAAAACTTTGTGGAGTGATTACTGAAATCAAGCTGTTAAGCATATGCATCATCTTACAGTTACAATTTTTTTATGGTAAGAAAACTTATGATCAACTTTCTTAGCAAATTTCAACTGTATAATTCAGTGTTAATTATGGTTACTTTGCTTACATCAGATCTTCAGGACTATTCATCCCATATAACTGAAGCTTTGTACCCATATTAGTCAGGGTTCTCAACAGAGACAGAACTAATGGGATATATATATATATAGTTTTATATATATGTATATGTATATAAGGGGGCATTTATTAAGTATTAATTCACATGATCACAAGGTTCCACAATAGGCCATGTGCAAGCTGAGGAGCAAGGAGAACCAGTTCGAGTTCCAAAACTGAAGAACTTGGAGTCTGATATTCAAGGGCAAGAAGCATCTAGCATGGGAGAAAGGTGTAGGCTAGGAGGCTAAGCCAGTCTAGTCTTTTTACATCTCTCTGGCTGCTTTATATTTGCTGGCAGCTGATAAGATGGTGCCCACACAGATTAAGGGTGGTTCTGACTTCCCAAGCCCATTGACTCAAATGTTAATTTCCTTTGGCAACACCCTCACAGACATACCCAGGATCAGTGCTTTGTATCCTTCAATCCAATCAAGTTGACGCTCAGAATTAACCATCACAAGTCCACTCCTAGACAACGTGAACCCATACACATCTTCTGAGATCATACATAATCTCCAAGTAAGGACAATAATAAGGTCATAATTATGCCTAACATAATACAACTATCCTTCGTACAACTGGAAATGCACCAATCCCCAAATCAAATGCTATTACATAAAGTTAACAATACTTAAATGCTGATAGGAACTCAAAATGTCTTATGTCACATGATAAAGAAAAAAATGAAATAAAATGAAGATATTTCCTTAGTACAAGTGTATACATTCACAAACATGTTTTTAACAAAAGAAGGAGGAAATACTCATGACAATTACAGTCCTTGTTTCTGCAGTTGGTTACATGGTCATAGCTGGTATTGATGACTACCTTCTTCTACTACCCATTCTGTATTCCCTTTGCCTTCAGCAAGCACCTCAGCAGGTCGTGGTTTTTTTCCTGATGGAGTGACCCAAACCTTCATTCCTGAAGAGTCTGGGCCATTTGTAGCCCTGCCGGGTTGGACTGTTGTAGTTTCCTTTGACCTTAATCATTTGGCCTGGTAATACTAAGAGACATTATAAAACCCTTACCTGTGTTGTGGAGTAGTAGACTGATTTCATCTTGATAGTCCAGGGCAATCACCCCAGCCAATACTGTAACTCCCTTCTTATCTTGTTGACTTAAAGGTAGGAGGAGCCCAAAATGTCCAGGTGGCAATCTTAACTTTCAGTTCAGAATCATTGTTGTGTCTCCTGGTGGCAGCATTCCTCCCTCTGGAACTAAGACCTCTAGGCTGTCAGAGTGTAATGTGGGAACAGGAAGCAAAAATTTTGCACCATCACTAGGGGTGATGGTGAGTGGTGCCACTTCCACTTCCAACCCTTGATTCCTGGGCCCACAAATCCTGGCCATGGAAGAAACAATACCATATACTGGGCGCTGATTCAGAGCATACATGTCCTCCTGGAGAACTTTTCCCAAGCCCTGCAAAGTACTATCACCTAGTTGGCATTGTAATTGTAGCTCCAAAAGGGCATTTCACCATTCTATCAGTCTAGCTGCTTCAGGATGATGGGGAACATGGTAAGACCAGTGAATTCCATGAGCATGAGCCCACTGCCGCACTTCTTTAGCCATAAAGTGAGTGCCTTGGTCAAAAGCAATGCTGTGTGGAATACTGTGACAGTGAATAAGGCATTCCGTGAGTCCATGGGTGGTAGTCTTGGCAGAAGCATTGTGTGCAGGATAGGCAAACCCATCCCTGGAGTAAGTGCCCATTCCAATGAGGATAAACCTCTGCCCTTTCTATGATGGAAGATGTCCAATATAATCAAGCTGCCACTAGGTAGCTGGCTGATCACCCTGAGAAATGGTGTAATATCAAGGACTCAGTGTTCATCTCTGCAGCTGGCAAATCAGGCATTCAGCAGTGGCCATAGCCAGGTCAGCCTTGGTGAGTGGAAATCCTTGTTGCTGAGCCCATTCACAACCTCTATCCTTGTCACCATGGCCACTTTGTTCATGGGCCCATTGGGTGATGACAGGGGTGTCTGGGGAAAGAGGCTGAACCAGGCTGTAGTCTTCTCTTCCCTTGTCAACTGATCACAGGGAACTCCCCATGGGGCCATTGGTGCAGGCTGGGGGAGAGAAGGCAAGGTGGCAGGAATGGAGACCATGGGCATTTGAGCCACTTCCTCATGTAACTTACTTGTGCCTTCAGGACCTGCTTGAGCCTGATCACATATATACCACTTCAATTTGATGACGGAATGCTGCTGTGCACGACCCACTTTATGGCTAGGTGGGTCAGAAAGCACCCAGTTCATGACAGGCAGTTCAGGTCACATGGTGACTTGATGATCCATAGTCAAACGTTCAGTTTCCACCAAAGCCCAGTAACAGGTCAAGAGCTGTCACTCAAAAGGAGAGTAGTTATCTGCAGAAGATGGCAGGGCCTTGCTTTAAAATCCTAGAGGCCTCCACTATGATTCACCTATGGGGTCCTGCAAAGGCTCCAAACAGCATCTCTATTTGCCACTGAGACCTCAAGCACCATTGGATCTGCTGGGTCAGATGGCTCAAGTGCCAGAGCAGCTTGCACAGCAGCCTGGACCTATTGCAGAGCCGTCTCCTGTTCTGGACCCCACTGAAAACTGGCAGCCTTTCAGGTCACTCAATAAATGGGCCCGAATAACACACACCACATGAGGAATGTGTTGCCTCCAAAAGCCAAATAGACCCACTAGGCATTGTGCATCTTTCTTGGTTTTCTCTTGGTTGTAGGAGAGGCCACATGCAGCAACTTATCCTTCACCCTAGAAAGAATATCTCAACAGGCCCCACACCACTGGACCCCTAGATATTTTACTGAGGTAGAAGGCCCTTGAATTTTAGTCAGATTTATTTCCCATCCTCTGGCACACAAATGTCTCAGTAATAAGTCCGGTGTGTTTGCTACTTCTTCCTCACTGGATCCAGTCAGCATAATGTCATCAATGTAATGGACCAGTGTGACATCTTGTGGAAACAAAAAGTGATCAAGTTCTCTCTGAATAAGATTATGACACAAAGCTGTAGAGTTGATAAACACCTGAGGTAGGACAGTAAATGCATATTGCTGGCCTTGCCAGTGGGAAGCAAACTGCTTCTGGTGGGCCTTATGGACAGGAATGGAGAAAAAGGCATTTGCCAAGTTAATGGCTGCATACCAGCTACCAGAAGATGTGTTAATTTTCTCAAGCAATGAAACCATATCAGGTACAGCAGCTGCCATTGGAGTCGCCACTTGATTAAGCTTATGATAATCCGCTGTCATTCTCCATGATTCATCTCTTTTCTGCACAGGCCAAATGGGAGAATTGAATGAGATGTGTTGAGAATCACTATCCCTGTGCCTTTCAGGTCCTTGATCGTGGCGCTAATCTCCACAATCCCTCCAGGGATGGGATATTGTTTCTGAGTTACTATTTTTCTAGGTACAGGCAGCTGTAATAGCTTCCATTCAGCTTTTCCCACCATAATAGCCCTCACCCTACCAGTCAGGGAGCCAATGTGGGGGTTCTGTCAGCTGCTAAGTATGTCTATGCCAATTATGCATTCTGGCACTGGGGTAAAAACCACAGGATGCGTCCGGGGACACACTGGACCCACTGTAAGTCGGACCTGAGCTAAAACTTCATTAATTACCTGGCCTCCATAAGCACCTACTTTAACTGGAGGACCACAATGGCTTTTAGCGTCCCCTGGAATGAATGTCAGCTCAGAGCCAGTGCCCAGTACTTCCTAAAATGTCGGATCATTTCCCTTTCCCCAGTGCACAGTTACCCTGGTAGAAGGCTGGGAGGTCTCCTTGGGGAAGAACGGGAAAAAGATTAACAACATAAATTGTTGGTAGTGTAGTGGGGTCCTTCCTCAAGGGGACCCAGCCTCCCCTTCATTCAAGGGGTTCTAGGTCTATAAACTGGCTCAAGTCTAGAAATTAATTGAGGGGCCATGATTCTCTGTTTCTATAATTCAAATTAGTCTTTTAACCATTTGACCTATAAATTTTCTGCTCGTACAACTTAAGTAGGGATGCAGTAGGCTCCCTATCAATTTCACTTCCAGGAACATTGTAATTAATTAGCCAATACCAAAGTGCTACATGAGTCAGACTATTCTGATTGCCACTTTGCCGCTGGTGTCCATTATGATCGCTATGTCTACCTTTCCTTTGACGATCAAGTGCCCCCACTTGGTCCCTGATGTCTTGGGATCCAATTATTCTCATTGTATTTAAATTTTGTAGTTGAGTTCCCACCCTTAGATCTGATATACAGAGAAGAGCAATTACAGGGGCCTTCAAAGATGCAGGTGCTGCCCTCACAAATCTATTTCAAAAGGCATTGGTTAAGGGTGTATCTCCTGAACCCTCCCAACTTGGATGAGTAGGTCTAAAGTCACTAACCCAATTCACTATCCAATCTCCCTAAGACTTAGGATCCCTTCCTCTGCATTAAACCAAGGGAGATCAGGCATTTCCAGCTAGCTCACAGTGGGCCATATTTTAATCCATCTTTCAGTTAACCCAGCAAATAAATTATTAGAACCTTTTGTAACTCCATGAGCTGAAACATTAAATGTAGAGTCCCTACTTAGTGGGCCCAAATCAGTAAATTCAGCCTGATCCAACAATGTGTTCCTTCACAATTATCCCATACCCTTAATATGGGAGGGGATGTTGTCACTACTGAGGATGGGGAAGCTGTTTCTTCTGCCAAAAATGTTCATCAGAGTTTATAAACTCAGTGACCCCAGCTTCTGGAGGGTTCTCTCAGGCATTCCCATTCCAAGTTGCAGGGTCCCATTCTTTTCCAATCAATGCCCTCACTTTAACAGTAGACACCTGGTGAAACTGTGCATGCACCTTTGGTTGCAGGTCAACCACTCACATGATAAGACCTTGTGTCTGTTTTTCCACTATTTCAGCTCTTTCTCTACAGGAGATAAGACTCTCACTCAGGGAAATCTTGGCACATTTGAGGTTCAGTATCTCCTTCTGAAGCTGGGAGTTAGAATTCCTGAGTTCATAATTTTCTTTCATCACTTTCTCTACTGAACTTAGGAGCAGCCAACCAGCTTCATTACATTCCTTGGTCCATATATGGACCACATATCGTTCACATATGGTCAAAGGTATTATATATAGAGTTGCTAAACTCCTTGCCTCTCACAGGTGGTGGATCAGGAGTGTCAAATGCATTTAGTTTGCATAACTCTCTAAACAGTTAATATCAAGGACTCTCAGTGTTCTCCATACTATTAAAAGTAGAGACCTTAGCATTTTTGGGTCTAATCATATTAAGCAGCCAACTCCAGAAACCCCAAAACCAATGAAAGAACTCCATCCTTAATATTCTGTTCCTCTAGAACCACTCTTGGTACCAAAATATGTCTTAGGGTTCTCTAGAGGGACAGAACTAATGGGTGATATATATATATATATATATATATATATATATATATAAAAATATATATGTGTGTGTGCGTATATATATATAGTGATATATAACATGTATGTGTGTATGTATATACATATATAGAGTAGTTTATTAAATATTAGGCCACATGCTCACAGGGTCCTACAATAGGCTGTCTGTAAGCTGAGGAGCAAGGGGAGCCAGTCCGAGTTCCAAAACTGAAGAATTCAGAGTCCAACCTTAGAGGGTAGGAAGCATCCAGCACGGAAGAAAGATGTAGGCTGGGAGGCTAAGCCAGTCTCGTCTTTTCACGTTTTTCTGCCTGCTTTATATTCACTGGCAGCTGATTAGATGCTGCCCACACACATTAGGAGTGGGTCTGCCTTCCCGATCCCACTGACTCAAATGTTAATCTCCTTTGGCAATACCCTCACAGACACACCCAGGATCAATACTTTGCATCCTTCAAGTCAATCAAGTTGACACTCACTATTAACCATCATGGTGCCCAACATTTCCCCATTTCCCTCACCTCCCCAGGCCCTAGCAACCATCATTATACTCTCTGCTTTTAAGAATTTGACTATTTTAGATTCTATATATAAGTGATATCATGCAGCATTTATCTTTCTGTTTCTGGCTTATTTCATTTAGCAAAATGTCTCTAGGTTTATACATGTCACAAATGGCAGAATTTATTTCTTTTTTAAGGCTGAATAACATTTCATTAAATACTAATAGTTTATACTTGCTTTATCCATTTATTTGTTGATGGGCACCTATGTTGATTCTATATCTTGGCTATTGTTAACTATGCTACAATGAACATGGGGAAGGGATAAGGCACAGATATCTCTTTAAGATACTGATTTCATTTCATTTGGATATAAACCTGCACATGTACCCCTTGTATCTAACATAAAAGTTGAAATTTTAAAAAAGAAAAATATCTTTTCAGTTCCTGAGTTCAGTTTTCATTGTGTTACTTGTTTTTGAGATATTGAAATATTTGTTTTATGTATTTTGAATATCCCTTATTGAATATATGGTTTGCAAATATTTTCTCTCATTCTATACGTTGTCTTTCATTTTATTTATTTATTTATTTTTTGCCAAGGGAAGTGGGCCTTTATTTCTTTTTTTTTTATACTTTAAGTTTTAGGGTACATGTGCACAACGTGCAGGTTAGTTACATACGTATACATGTGCCATGTTGGTGTGCTGCACCCAGCAACTTGTCATTTAACATTAGGTATATCTCCAAATGCTATCCCTCGCCCCTCTCCCCACCCCACTACAGGCCCCCGGTGTGTGATGTTCCCCTTCCTGTGTCCATGTGTTCTCATTGTTCGATTCCCACCTATGAGTGAGAACATGTGGTGTTTGGTTTTTTGTCTTTGTGATAGTTTGCTGAGAATGATGGTTTCCAGTTTCATCCATGTCCCTACAAAGGACATGACCTCATCACTTTTTATGGCTGTATAGTATTCCATGATGTATATGTGCCACATTTTCTTAATCGAGTCTATTGTTATTGGACATTTGGGTTGCTTCCAAGTCTTTGCTATTGTGAATAGTGCCGCAATAAACATACGTGTGCATGTGTCTTTATAGCAGCATGATTTATAAACCTTTGGGTATATACCCAGTAATGGGATTGCTGGGTCAAATGGTATTTCTAGTTCTGGATCCCTAAGGAATCTCCACACTGACTTCCACAATGGTTGAACTAGTTTGCAGTCCCACCAACAGTATAAAAGTGTTCCTATTTCTCCACATATTCTCCAGCACCTGTTGTTTCCAGACGTTTTAATGATGGCCATTCCAACTGATGTGAGATGGTATCTCATTGTGGTTTTGATTTGCATTTCTCTGATGGCCAGTGATGATGAGCATTTTTTCATGTGTTTTTTTGGCTGCATAAATGTCTTCTTTTGAGAAGTGTCTGTTCATATCCTTCACCCACTTTTTGATGGGGTTGTTTGTTTTTCTCTTGTAAATTTGTTTGAGTTCATCGTAGATTCTGGATATTAGCCTTTTGTCAGATGACTAGGTTGCAAAAATTTTCTCCCATTCTGTAGGTTGCCTGTTCACTCTGATGGTAGTTTCTTTTGCTGTGCATAAGCTGTTTAGTTTAATTCGATCCCATTTGTCAATTTTGGCTTTTGTTGCCATTGCTTTTGGTGTTTTAGACATGAAGTCCTTGCCCATGCCTATGTCCTGAATGGTATTGCCTAGGCTTTCTTCTAGGGTTTTTATGGTTTTAGGTCTAACATGTAAGTCTTTAATCCATCTTGAATTAATTTTTGTATAAGGTGTAAGGAAGGGATCTAGTTTCAGCTTTCTACATATGGCTAGCCAGTATTCCCAGCACAATTTATTAAATAGGGAATCCTTTCCCCATTGCCTGTTTTTGTCAGGTTTGTCAAAGATCAGATAGTTGTAGATATGCGGCATTATTTCTGAGGGCTCTGTTCTGTTCCATTGATCTATATCTCTGTTTTGGTACTAGTACCATGCTGTTTTGGTTACTGTAGCCTTGTAGTATAGTTTGAAGTCAGGTATCGTGAGGCCTCCAGCTTTGTTCTTTTGGCTTAGGATTGACTTGGTGATGTGGGCTCTTTTTTGGTTCCATATGAACTTTAAAGTAGTTTTTTTCCAATTCTTTGAAGAAAGTCATTGGTAGCTTGATGGGGATGGCATTGAATCTATAAATTACCTTGGGCAGTATGGCCATTTTCACGATATTGATTCTTCCTACCCATGAGCATGGAATGTTCTTCCATTTGTTTGTATCCTCTTTTATTTCATTGAGCAGTGGTTTGTAGTTCTCCTTGAAGAGGTCTTTCACATCCCTTGTAAGTTGGATTCCTAGGTATTTTATTCTCTTTGAAGCAACTGTAAATGGGAGTTCACTCATGATTTGGCTCTTTGTTTGTCTGTTATTGGTGTATAAGAATGCTTGTGATTTTTGTACATTGATTTTGTGTCCTGAGACTTTGCTGAAGTTGCTTATCAGCTTAAGGAGATTTTGGGCTGAGACAATGGGGTTTTCTAGATATACAATTATGTCATCTGCAAACAGAGACAATTTGACTTCCTCTTTTCCTAATTGAATACCCTTTATTTCCTTCTCTTGCCTGATTGCCCTGGCCAGAACTTCCAACACTATGTTGAATAGGAATGGTGAGAGAGGGCATCCCTGTCTTGTGCCCGTTTTCAATGGGAATGCTTCCAGTTTTTGCCCATTCAGTATGATATTGGCTGTGGGTTTGTCATAGATAGCTCTTATTATTTTGAGATACATCCCATAAATACCTAATTTACTGAGAGTTTTTAGCATGAAGGTTGTTGAATTTTGTCAACGGACTCTTCTGCATCTATTGAGATAATCATGTGGTTTTTGTCTTTTGTTCTGTTTATATGCTGGATTACATTTATTGATTTTCGTATGTTGAACCAGCCTTGCATCCCAGGGATGAAGCCCACTTGATCATGGTGGATAAGCTTTTTGATGTGCTCCTGGATTCGATTTGCCAGTATTTTATTGAGGATTTCTGCATCAATGTTCATCAAGAATATTGGTCTAAAATTCTCTTTTTTCATTGTGTCTCTGCTAGGCTTTGGTATCAAGACGATGCTGGCCTCATAAAATGAGTTAGGGAGGATTCCCTCTTTTTCTATCAATTGGAATAGTTTCAGAAGGAATGGTACCAGCTCCTCTTTGTACCTCTGGTAGAATTCAGCTGTGAATCCATCTGGTCCTAGACTTTTTTTGGTTGGTAAGCTATTGATTATTGCCTCAATTTCAGAGCCTGTTATTGGTCTATTCAGAGATTCAACTTCTTCCTGGTTTAGTCTTGGGAGGATATATGTGTCAAGGAATTTATCCATTTCTTCTAGATTTTGTAGTTCATTTGCATAGAGGTGTTTATAGTATTCTCTGATGGTAGTTTGTATTTTTGTGGGATCGGTGGTGATATCCCCTTTATCATTTTTTATTGTGTCTATTTGATTCTTCTCTCTTTTCTTCTTTATTAGTCTTGCTAGCGGTCTATCAATTTTGTTGATCTTTTCAAAAAAACCAGCTCCTGGATTCATTAATTTTTTAAAGGGTTTTTTTGTGTCTCTATTTCCTTCAGTTCTGCTCTGATCTTAGTTATTTCTTGCCTTCTGCTAGCTTTTGAATGTGTTTGCTCTTGCTTTTCTAGTTCTTTTAATTGTGATGTTAGGGTGTCAATTTTGGAGATTTCCTGCTTTCTCTTGTGGGAATTTAGTGCTATCAATTTCCCTCTACACACTGCTTTGAATGTGTCCCAGAGATTCTGGTATGTTGTGTCTTTGTTCTCATTGGTTTCAAAGAACATCTTTATTTTTACCTTCATTTCATTATGTACCCAGTAGTCATTCAGGAGCAGGTTGTTCAGTTTCCATGTAGTTGAGCAGTTTTGAGTGAGTTTCTTAATCCTGAGTTCTAGTTTGATTGCACTGTGGTCTGAGAGACAGTTTGTTATAATTTCTGTTCTTTTACATTTGCTGAGGAGTGCTTTACTTCCAACTATGTGGTCAATTTTGGAGTAGGTGTGGTGTAGTGCTGAAAAGAATGTATATTCTGTTGATTTGGGGTGGAGAGTTGTATAGATGTCTATTAGGTCCACTTGGTGCAGAGCTGAGTTCAATTCCTGGGTATCCTTGTTAACTTTCTGTCTCATTGATCTGTCTAATGTTGACAGTGGGGTGTTAAAATCTCCCATTATTATTGTGTGGGAGTCTAAGTCTCTTTGTAGGTCACTCAGGACTTGCTTTATGAATCTGGGTGCTCCTGTATTGGGTGCATATATATTTAGGCTAGTTAGCTCTTTTTGTTGAATTGATCCCTTTACCATTATGTAATGGCCTTCTCTGTCTCTTTTGATCTTTGTTGGTTTAAAATCTGTTTTATCTGAGACTAGGATTGCAACCTCTGCCTTTTTTTGTTTTCCATTTGCTTGGTAGATCTTCCTCCATCCTTTTATTTTGAGCCTATGTGTGTCTCTGCACGTGAGATGGGTTTTCTGAATACAGCACACTGATGGGTCTTGACTCTTTATCCAATTTGCCAGTCTGTGTCTTTTAATTGGAACATTTAGCCAGTTTACATTTAAAGTTAATATTGTTATGTGTGAATTTGATTCTGTCATTATGATATTACTTGGTTATTTTGCTCGTTAGTTGATGCAGTTTCTTCGTAGCCTTGACGATCTTTACAATTTGGCATGTTTTTGCAGTGGCTGATACCGGTTGTTCCTTTCCATGTTTAGTGCTTCCTTCAGGAGCTCTTTTAGGGCAGGCCTAGTGGTGACAAAATCTCTCAGCATTTGCTTGTTGGTAAAGGATTTTATTTCTCCTTCATTTATGAAGCTTAGTTTGGTTGGATATGAAATTCTGGGTTGAAAATTCTTTTAAGAATGTTGAATATTGATCCCCACTCTCTTCTGGCTTGTAGAGTTTCTGCTGAGAGATCAGCTGTTAGTCTGATGGGCTTCCCTTTGTGGGTAACCTGACCTTTCTCTCTGGCTGCCCTGAACATTTTTTCCTTCATTTCAACTTTGGTGAATCTGACAATTATGTGTCTTGGAGTTGCTCTTCTCGAGGAGTATCTTTGTGGCATTCTCTGTATTTCCTGAATTTGAATGTTGGCCTGCCTTGCTAGATTGGGGAAGTTCTCCTGGATAATATCCTGCAGAGTGTTTTCCAACTTGGTTCCATTCTCCCCATCACTTTCAGGTACACCAATCAGATGTAGATTTGGTCTTTTCACATAGTCCCATATTTCTTGGAGGCTTTGTTTGTTTCTTTTTATTCTTTTTTCTCTGAACTTCTCTTCTCACTTCATTTCATTCATTTCATCTTCCATCACCGATACTCTTTCTTCCAGTTGATCACGTTGGCTAATGAGGCTTCTGCATTCATCATGTAGCTGTCGTGCCTTGGTTTTCAGCTCCATCAGGTCCTTTAAGGACTTCTCTGCATTGGTTATTCTAGTTATCCATTCATCTAATTTTTTTTCAAAGCTTTTAACTTCTTTGGCATTGGTTCGAATTTCCTCCTGTAGCTTGGAGTAGTTTGATTGTCTGAAGCCTTCTTCTCTCAACTCGTCAAAGTCATTCTCCATCCAGCTTTGTTCTGTTGCTGGTGAGGAACTGCATTCCTTTGGAGGATGAGAGGTGCTCGGCCTTTTAGAGTTCCAGTGTTTCTGCTCTGTTTTTTTCCCATCTTTGTGGTTTTATCTACCTTTGGTCTTTGATGATGGTGATGTACAGATGGGTTTTTGGTGTGGATGTCCTTTCTGTTTGTTAGTTTTCCTTCTAATAGATAGGACTCTCAGCTGAAGGTCTGTTGGAGTTTGCTAGAGGTCCACTCCAGACCCTGTTTGCCTGGGTATCAGCAGTGGTGGCTGCAGAACAGCAGTGGCTGTAGAACAGCGGATTTTGGTGACCCGCAAATGCTGCTGCCTCCTCGTTCCTCTGGAAGTTGTGTCTCAGAGGAGTACCCGGCCATGTGAGCTGTCAGTCTGCCCCTACTGGGGGTTGCCTCCCAGTTAGACTTCTTGGGGGCCTGGGACCCACTTCAGGAGGCAGTCTGCCCATTCTCAGATCTCCAGCTGCATGCTGGGAGAACCACTACTCTCTTCAAAGCTCAGTTGGAAATGCAGAAATCACCCATCTTCTGCATCGCTCACGCTGGGATCTGTAGACTGGAGCTGTTCCTATTTAGCCATCTTGGCTCCTCCACCACCTTTCATTTTATTGATTGTTTTCCTTGCTCTGCATAAGATTTTTAGTTTGATGCAATCTAATTTTTCTGTTTTGCTTTTGTTGCTTGTGTTTTTGTGTCACATCCAAAAAGTCATTGCCAAGACCAATGACAAAAAATGACAAAAGCTTTTCCCTTATGTTTTCTTCTACTTGTTTTATTATTATTTACTCTATTTCAAGTTAATTTTTGTACATAGTGTCATAAGGATTCAATTTCATTCTTCTGCACGTGGATATTGAGTTTTCCCATAACCATTTATTGAAGAGACCATCTTTCCCGCATTGTGTGTTCTTGGCATCTTTGTCAAAAATCAATTGACTGTAAATGTGTGTTCTTATTTCTGGGGTCTCCCTTCTGTTTCAGTGATTTATGTCTGATTTTATGCCATTGCATATATTGTTTTGGTTACCATAGGTTTGCAATACGTTTAGAAATCAGAAACTGTGATGCTTTCAGCTTTGCTCTTATTAAAAATTGTTTTGGTTATTAAGGCCCTTTTGTGGTTCCATATCAGTTTTAGGGTTGTTTTTGTCTTTCTGTAAACAATGTCATTGGAATTTTTGGTAGGAACTGCATTGGCTCTCTAGATCAATTTGGGTAGTATGAAAATTATAACAATATAAATTCTTCAAATCCATGAAAACATTATGTCATTCATTCATTCATTCATTTACTGAGATGGAGTCTTGCTCTGTCACCCAGAATGGAGTGCAGTGGTATGATCTAGACTCACTGCAAGCTCCACCTCCCAGGTTGAAGTGATTCTTCTCTCTCACCTTCCTGAGTAGCTGGGGATACAGGCACACCCCACTTTGCCCAGCTTATTTTATTGTATTTTTAGTAGAGACGGGGTTTCGCCATGTTGGCCAGGCTGGTCTTGAACTCTTGACCTCAAGTGATCCACCCCTTTCAGCCTCCCAAAGTGCTGGGATTACAGGTGCGAGCCACCACGCCTGTCCAATGTCTTTCATTTATGTCTGTCTTATTTCTTTCACAGTGTTTTATAATTTTCAAAGTACAAGTCTTTCACCTCTTTGGTTAAGTTTATTCCTAAGTATTTTATTGTTTTTGTTGCTATTGTGAATGGGATTGTTACCTTTTTATTTTATAAATTTTCTATGTATGTATTTTTGAGATGGAGTCTCACTCTGTCACCTAGGTTGGAGTGCAGTGGTATGAGATCAGATCATTGCAAACTCCACCTCCCGGGTTCAAGCAATTCTCCTGCTCAGCCTCCCTAGTAGTTGGGACTATAGCGCCACCATGACTGGCTAATTTTTTTTTGTATTTTTAGTAGAGGTGAAGTTTCACCATGTTGGCCAGGCTGCTCTCGAACTCAATTCCTGACCTCAGGCGACCTGCCCGCTTCAGCTTCCCAAAGTGCTGATTACAGGCGTGAGCCAGTGTGCCTAGGCACCTTAATTTTTTAAAAAATAGTTTTTTGTTTGTGTCTAGAAACATGACTAAATGTGTATGTTGATTTTGTATCCTGCAATTTTACTGAATTTATTTATTCATCATAATAGGTTCCTTTTTGTTGCGTCTTTAGGGTTTTCTACATAAATGATCATGTCATCTGTAAACAGGCCACCCAAAGTACTGGTTAAAAACAAGAATGCTATGGAATGACAATGCCTATGGTTACTCAAAGTATTAAGAATGATCATAGTACCTCTTTCCCAGAGGGTCGTTGTGTAGACAAAAAGAGTTATAGTAGTGCAAGGCTTAAATAAGCGCCTGCTGCACAATGAGCACCATTACAGAGTGGCTCTTACTATGATGATCCTAACCTAACCTTGTTATATCTTTGAATTCTTTAAAATATTTTGATCAACCAAAGAGATCTCTCTTGAAGACTCAGTCATATACCAGTAAAAACCATCAATAGGAACTTTGAAATTAAGACATTTCCTTTTATAATTGCCCAACTAAGATTTTTATTGAATGATTTTTTTCCCTAATATAATTTTCTATGGAAGGTAGAAGTAGTTATAACCTTTTAGATCCTGTTTACTTTTGCTTGTGTGATAAGAGAGATGTGTCTGTGTTAAACAACATTTTCTCCTTTTTGCTGCTCTGTATCTATGTCATCTATCTATACCATCTGTCTCTATATCTATCTATATTATCTATATCTATCTATATTATCTATGTCTTCAGTGTTGCCTTCATGTGTACCCCAATGAGTGCTTGACACATAGTGGTGTTCAATAAATCCTTGAAAAACTAAAGAAATGAATAGGCTCAGATAATATATATTTTTCTTCAATTTCAGTATACGCATGCCATGGTGCTTGAAGCAAACTTGCTGAGATGTTACCACCATCACCTTTTGTTTATATTTTGCATTTTGGCTTATAAAGCACATTTAGATTGTATTTCTATAATGGTATAATATATGTTGGGCATGTATTTTGTGATTCCAATTTTACATATTATAATTGGATATGTTTTTGTAATGTATCCTGCTTAGAAACATTTTCATAAGTTGCGTATTTACCCGTTTTATCCTCAGAATGATTTAATGAGATAGATTATATGATCACAAAGTCTTTTCAAAGGAGAAAAAATGAACTAAGTAACTTTAAGCAACTCAAACAATAATAGAATTAGGTAAGTCGTAGAGCTGAGGCAAAAATAGAGATTTAACACTTCACTTTGTCTTGAGTTACATGCTCATCTTGGGATCACCCCTTGTGTGGTGAAGGATGCAGTGTTGTAATTGGCCAGACCCGACACATAAGACTTACCAGGGAATTTCTTAACTACATAGACTAAGAATGAAAGAGGGAAGAGCTATTCAAATGAAAATGTGGTACTGTTTTCAGAAGAGGAATTGAATGTTGGCTTGGTAAATATGATAGCTGAACATCGTACCATCTATCTAGCTTATTACCACAGATGCCTGTAATTTGGCTTTCTGTATTTATTTATTTTTATTTATTTTTTAAATTACACTTTAAGTTCTAGGGTACATGTGCACAACGTGCAGGTATGTTACATATGTATACATGTGCCGTGTTGGTGTGCTGCACCCATTAACTCTTCATTTACATTAGGTATTTCTCCTAATGCTATCCCTCCCCCCTCCCCCCATCCCACAACAGGCCCCAGTGTGTGACGTTCCCCACCCTGTGTCCAAGTGTTCTCATTGTTCAATTCCCACCTATGAGTGAGAACATGTGGTATTTGGTTTTCTGTCCTTGCTAGTTCAACCATTGTGGAAGACAGTGTGGCGATTCCTCAAGGATCTAGAACTAGAAATACCATTTGACCCAGTGATCCCATTACTGGGTATATATCCAAAGAATTATAAATCATGCTGTTATAAAGACACATGCACACGTATGTTTATTGCAGCACTATTCACAATAGGAAAGACTTGGAACCAACCCAAATGTCCATCAATGATAGACTGGATTAAGAAAATGTGGCACATATACACCATGGAATACTATGCAGCCATAAAAAGGATGAGTTCACGTCCTTTGTAGGGACATGGATGAAGCTGGAAACCATCATTCTATGCAAACTATCGCAAGGTTTTCTGTATTTCTACAGACACCTCCTTGTAAAATCATTTATTCCAAGTTATTTTATCACCCATTTCCTTTCTCCAATGCCCCACACACATACTTCTGCATTTGGAAACAGTCTTACCTATTGAAACTTTTTTTAACTTAAGAATTATATTGTAATATCTTTGGCAAATTTAACTTTCACAGCCATTAAATTTGTTGATTTTAAATTAAGAAACAAAAGATCAAAATAATATGTGTGAGAGAAAGTGGGTAATTTTGTTAAGGTGAAGAGTAGAAGTACAAAAGTGGGTATATTTGAGAGGTAAAAAGAATTTTAAGTCTATTTAAGAGATCTAGAATCCTAAAATAATGTACGTAATACTCAATTGATTAATGAACAAAAATAGCAGAAATGTTTAAATACATAGAACCATAGAATAATACAGGTAAGTTTAAAAATCATTAGGACTGGAAAAAAATTATTTGGTTTTGAAAAGTTGATCACTTGTGTAGATTCAAAGCTCTTACCTCTCTGACATATAGGCTGTCTTTTCTATTTCAGATAAAAAGGAATTAGAATTGAGTAGGAATAACCACAAGCACATAGTCTTGATTCCAGTTCAATTTCTGCTACAAGGAAAAAAAAGACACACACACAAGAAGTTTCTACGCTTCAAATTCCTCTTCTGTAGAATGGGTGGTGGTGAGGTAGGGTGGTGAGATAGGGTCAACTTACATTCGACTCTATGATTCGTAGCGGTGCTTTTGAATTTACAGTTGGAATGGACATTAAAACCATGTGTTTCATCCTCTTCATCTTATAGATGTGGAAACTGAGAGATGGAGGCATTGATTGATTGATCTAAATGAACACATAGCTGGTTATTTTCAACACTGGTTAGCAAATTGCCTAAAACAATTGATGAAAACTTGCTGCGGGGGGGTGGGTAATATAATGCTTCTCTCTCACCTCGTTATCTCCAAACTTTCAGCCATTCCTGTTCCATGTCATTTTATTCTAAATAAAACATCTTGGAAGAGGAAGGCAAAGCAGAGGAGAGAAGATACAGCCAGAGAACATGAGGGTTGCTGGAGAGGACTCATCCTCTGACGTAATACAACAGTGAAGCTCTTTCTAAGAAATTAAAACAGAGTTTTACCTTGTTCTCCCTTGTTCAAAGTTCAAATTATAAACTTTATTTGCTTCATAAGTATACTTTGTGATGGCTATACGTACACAGTTCTTGGGAGGGATTTTGAACTGCATTCTAATGCAGTGCTTCCAACTTGGCTTATCTTGAAAGTCAATTGAAGTGAAAGACTATAAATACATTTACAAACCATTTTCAGATTTTTGGAGGTGTTTAAAATGAAGATTTATATTTTTCCTTTCTCCGCAAGTTCCTAACTCAGCTGATATTCTCTAATCACTGAAGAAATCTCTCTTCTCATTCTGAGTCCTCCATCTGAACTTTTATTGCATATTGGCTACTTTTCAGAGAATAATGCTCTTAACTGTTGGGATAATTTTGCTTGAATATATTTTTGGCATTATTTCATTCTGAGGAAGAGGGTTTCCTCCGTGCCTTATTCCAGCTGCACAGGAGTTGATCAAATCTGTGCTGTATCACCTCTTCCTTACCAGTAGGGGGCAACTGAGAATTTTTAACCAATTCTTTTAAACTCATTTCTATTTCAAAGAAGCCACCATGGTCAAGTTCTATTTGTTTTTGACTTCCTCTTCTATCACCCAAGCAAACTTTTTAGATTTCCTATTTAAAAAAAATCAGTGACCCTCTATTGCCTATCAGTAACTTTTCAACCCCTTAGCCTGGATCCTAAGGCTCCCTGTGACCTAACATTTACTGATGAAGCCCTGCCTCTCTTCCCCTCTTTCCATATTGAGTGCTATCATGTAACTAGTGTTCCCAAATGTTTGGCTCTTTTGTATTTATGCACCTCAAAAATATACTGACATATGTTGACATATTTTTGAGGTTTCACAGATACAAAAGCTTAGCTTAGCCTAAGCTTAAAGCACTGCCTGAGTTTTCATAAAATCAATTTCACGAAATTACAGTTCAATCGCTCATTTCTATCATCTCACTAGTCAAGAAATACTGACATTTCCTCTTAATATCAGTAAACGATTTTTAAAAACCAGAAGTTCTTCATGGAAATGCTAACCAAAAGTTTATTTTCTATTATCTTAAAGGAGAAAAACTGTAATGTGTTTTATATCATGCCAAGGACCCCCAATTAATTTCTAAAGTGTTGCTACAATATATCAAAGTACCTACATATAAGCAAGAATTATATTAGGCTGCAAATAGACCAAATAGCAGTTACTTTATATAAAATAATATATGTAACATACTATGATCTAAACACCTTGGCAACATGGAGTGGGAAATAGAATATAGCAATAAGTGAATTTCCTTTAAAAGTATAGCAAAAATTACATTTAAAAAGTCAATTTTCTGTCTAAACTGTTACTCATCAAGTAATGTGTAAATATGAAGTTTGAAGAAAGTTGAGAAGGAAGAAAGAAGAAGGGTCTTAATAGCCTTTGTTTGACACTGGTTGTGGAAGGTATTGCTGGGGGCAAATTGGGTAGTAATAGAGAAATTTTAGGCAAACCATTAGTTTCAGAGTAATTAATTGTGGTTCTCCTTCACTTTGGTTCTATTGAAGATACACAAACAAATGCTTTGCAGAATATAGCCAAGGCTTTATATATATATATATACACACACACACACACACACACACACACACACACATATATACATGAAATATATACATAAACATGATATATATCAATATTATATATATATTTTTTGGGGGGGATGCAATATTTATTATGTGTTGAACTGCCTCCCTTCACCCAAATTCTTTTTTTTTTTTTTTTTTTTTTTTTGGAGACGGAGTCTCGCTTTGTCTCCCAGGCTGGAGTGCAGTGGCGCAATCTCGGCTCACTGCAAGCTCCGCCTCCCGGGTTCACACCATTCTCCTGCCTCAGCCTCTCCGAGTAGCTGGGACTACAGGCGCCCGCCACCACGCCCGGCTAATTTTTTTGTATTTTTAGTAGAGACGGGGTTTCACCGTGGTCTCCATCTCCTGACCTCGTGATCCGCCCGCCTCGGCCTCCCAAAGTGCTGGGATTACAAGCGTGAGCCACCGCGCCCAGCCCCTTCACCCAAATTCTTATGTTGAAGTCCTAAGCCTCACTACTACCTCAGGATGTGATCTTATTTGGAAATTTACTTGTAGATCTTTACAGAAGTAATCAAGTTAAAGTGAGCTCATTAGGGTGGGCCCTAATCTGATGTTACTGATGTCTTTATAAAAAAAGGACATTTGGACACAGAGTGAGGACCTGTCTCTAAAAAAATAGTATGAAACAATGTATATTGTACTTTTTATGAATGATTTATGATATTTTCATTTTTATCATATTTTTACTGCCTATGAATTGACTTTAGATTCTTAACCTCTTTTGAGATGTAAAGATCTGCAAATAATTTGTGTTAAAAGTAACTTAAAAAGTATTAGCCATCTTCTAAGACTTGTAAATTTGCGAACTACTCGGGCAGAAATACATATTATTTCTATTTCTCAGACACAGTATTTAATAGCTACTAACTACATATTATCCATAGATAAGTGTTACTCCTGAGGGAGAAAACTTTTCTATTGCAAACACTCCTTGATTAATCTGAGTACCCAGTCCCTTGCTTAATCTCTGTAGCTTTCATAGGTGGACAATTCCAAGAGTTCTAATGCAACACTCATTTTCACCTAGAGCTAATAAACGTTTGATTCTTAGGTGATCCAACTCATTGGGCATCAATAGTTTTTTAAATATATTCAAGCATTACTGCAAAACTATAAAATATTATGCCTTTTTGTACTTGAACAGTAAGAGTATCCTACTGGTGGAGTGGTGCCAACATATAGTAGACTAATCGCAATTATTTCTAGAATTGGGTGGTAATAGGGGCTGCTCCCTAATTAGTATTAACATAGGAAAAGATTTACTCAAGAAAAAGTTTTTTCTAGTCATTTGTTTTCATTTGGGATCATGAGACAGTTAGTAATTTGGAGCAGGTACAGAGAAGGGAAAGAACAGCCACAAGAAAAGAAAGAGAATTAATAATGGACTCAGGAAGAATCGTATGAAGATGACTCTCATTAAAAATCAATGAGACATTGTGATGTTACCATTAAGTTATTGCTAAGAGAGTTGGAATCCAGAGAAAGTAGAGTCTACTGGGTAATATGCCAATAATAGGAAATACATTGGACACATATTTGCCCAGGAATAATTTCAGTTAATGATGCAACAAAATCAATAGGTGAAGGGTTTCCATTATCTTACATTAAGC
Source organism: Hylobates moloch (assembly GCF_009828535.3). Taxonomy (NCBI): domain Eukaryota; kingdom Metazoa; phylum Chordata; class Mammalia; order Primates; family Hylobatidae; genus Hylobates; species Hylobates moloch. Next base: position 38,309,561 of record NW_026652292.1, read on the forward strand.
TAACCTGTTTTAATGAGGAGCAAAGTATTGAGGTACAAAGGCTGCATGACTGTGACCCTTGTTTGGAGTTTTAGGGAGCTAGACATACCAGCTACCTAATCCTTGAGTAAAGAACTTTATCATCTTAATATGATGGTCTGAGATGTCTAGGGAATATTCGGAAGGGAGGGTACTAAAGAAAGGCTAATTCCTCTCCTCAGTCATCAGTTGTTTCTTGGGTGTATTGAGAAGCTCCACCCGAATTTCCCTTTCCTCACAGAAAAGGGAGAGCTCTCCAGCACTTGGTTCAGAGATTTGTTTTTTTAAAAGGAAAATGTAAAGAGTTTATTTTTGCATGGCTTCTATGAATTGGAGATATTATTTATCCTCACTACAATTGGAGTTCACTAATCAGTTTATTTAAGCTCATAGTATCTGTGTCAACAGAAGTATGCAAAAACAGAGCTCTTTATTTTGTAGGAGTTACCTTGGCAACATTATTTGAGGGGATTATTTGAGTACTCACTTGCAGGATGAGAGGCAAGGTTATGAGCAGGTATGTTTCTAGCTAAGCACTCCCCCCGCCCACCTTATTTTTAGCCCTGATAGAAAGAATCCTAAAGTTGGAATGCGCTTCATAAAATCTAAGCATATTACGCTGCCAAATTAGAGGAACTGAAACCATCCCTATAAATTTTATAAAGTTTATCAGGGAAGAAGGGAGGGGGAAAACAAAAATAAATTAAGCTTGCAGTACATTCAGCATTAATCATTAAGTCAGCTTGTTCTCTGACCCGCGTCCTCACAGTTGTTTGCCTATTGCCTCAGAATCACGTAGACTCTGTTAGAAGATTATAATTCCTCTTAACTGCTCTATAAATAACAACTCGAACATTTTCAAATGTTTAGTTTTCCCTTTGAGACATTCTTTCATGTCCTGCATAACAGTGAAACTACTGACATCCACTGGTCTGAAGGGCCACAGGGGAAGCTGACTGAGCAAAGAATGTAGTTTTCACAGCCCGATGCTTTCATCCTCCTAACCCCAACCAATCAATGACCTCAATTTTCCATTAAAAATCCACAATCCCCTTAGAAATACCAGACCAGAACTCCTTCGGGAGACTTATTTGATGGTCTCCTCTCATCTCCTTGCTCAGTACCCTGCCATCATTAAACTCCTCTTCTGCTATAAACCCTGCTGTCTTAGTGTGTTGGTATGTTACTGCACAGCAGGCAAACAAACCAGTTGGTCCTATGACAGAAGCATGGGCAGCCCTTTCAGAATTCAAATAGTAAGGAAATGAGGTGTGGTAGGTATCTCCTTGATGGCGTGTCCATTAAAAGAGAGTGTTGTGACCTTTCCAGGAGCACTTTGCTGCCTTACATTCTCAGGTAGAGCATGCCATCAATTCCCCTCTCCCAGTGGAGAAAATAGGTGGGTGAGATTTGGGATGTGAGCCTTATCTGGTGAGGGATAATTCATATTCTCTTCACCACAAAGCAAGATGACACATTTTAATTAAAAATATTAAAGTGGAAAAGCAGTTATGGATAGATTTGCAAGTGCCTATCCATACTATAGTCATTGCTTAATCTTGTTTTCATTAAATAATTGTTTCCAATAGAGGGGAAAGGGAGAGTTGAAGCAGAGAACTTGACAGAGAATGATATTCCACTACCAGCCATTCCAGGAACTGGTTTTATTTTCCATTTTGTTTTTAAAATTTTTATGTGAATTATTACGGGTACATGATAGTTGTATATGTTTATGGGGTACATGTGATGTTGTCATACAAGCATACAATGTGTAATGATCAAATCAGAGTAATTGTGGTATCTATTACCTCAAGCATTTATCATTTCTTTGTATTAAAAACATTCCAATTCTACATTTTGAGTTATTTTAAAGCATACAATAAATTATTGTTAACTATTGTCACCCTGTTGTGTTACTAAGTACTAGGTCTTATTCATTCTAATTGTTATTTTTGCACCCATTAACTAACCCGTTTCTATGCTCTCCTCCCCACTACCCTTCCCAGCCTCTGGCAATCATCATTGCATTCTCTACTTCCATGAATTCATTTTTTAAAGCTCCCACATTATAAGTGAGAACATGCAATATTTGTTTTTCTGTACCCCGATTATTTCACTTAACATGATGTCTTTTGGAACCGGTTTATTTTTGCCTCTACTTTCTGTTTACTTCAGCTATACACCTTCCTTTTCATTTTCTATAAGATGTGGAACCCCATGTTTTGCCTCTTCCCTTGAATTAAATGATTATCCTTAGTTACATATTATTCCCATGGCTTTATTCAGGAAAGAGTTCCATTTTATTCCAACTATAATGACAAAGTTGAGAGACCCAGTATAGTAAAGTGATCTTGTTCTTTGCAGAAAAGCAACATGCAGCTATCTTAAAATTGAGCTCAAATTCTCTAAGATGAGAACAAATAATCACAACTTGTGCTTTTTGTGACACCTGATAGTGTCACAAAATACATAAGTACCTTTCATTTCTTGTTATTTGTCCTCTAGATTTGCTGAAAGAGTGAGACTTCATGAAAATGTTAAAAATGTAATATGTGGAATATCTTGACAATGTTCCTCACAGCTCTGTAAAATCGGGCAACCTGTTCCCACTTTGGACCACTTCCCCACTATCCTTGTGCATTGCTGCTCCAATCACACTGGACTCCTTGCTTGATGTTCAACTTCCCAGGCATATTCCTACCTGTGGAACTATGCACTTCTTTCTCCTCTGTCAGTAATGTTCTTCCCTTAAATATCCACTTGCTCTCTCTCCTTATTTTGCTGAAGACTCCTATAACCTCTGGTGACAGGTGTACTCTGGGCTGGCCTCAAATGAATCACAGCCTTTTGTAAAACCCTCCTTTTGAGTGTGGGCACACCTGTGACTTGCATCTAACTGAAAGAATATAGCAAAAGAGATGGGATAGTACTTCCATGATAACGTTACCTTATATGGCAAAGGTGAAAAGAATTTTTCAGATATAATTAAGAGCTCAAATCAATTTGACTTTAAGTTAATAAAAATGGAGATCATACTAGTGGGGCTAATCTAATCAGGTGGCTCATTTAAAAGAGTGCCGAGATTTTTCCGGAGCTCAGAGACTGTAAACTACAGAGAATCTTTTCTTCTGGCTGTGTAGAAGCATCCCGCCCTGAGTTCCACAGTTGGAAGGAAATGCATTCTCCTAACAACTACATGAGCTTGGAAGAGGAACCTGAGCCTCAGATAAAACCATCTCTGGCTGACTCCTTGATTGCAGCTTTGTAAGATCCTGAGCACAGCACACATTGAAGCTGAGGCTGGAGAGTGGGTGTTGTTTTAAGCCACTAAGTTGTGATAATTTGTTACCTAGCAGCAGAAAACTAATACACCTCCCTTTTGTAAGATGTACCTCATCTACCCTCTCTGTCCCTTTTTGCCACTTTGTTTTTCTTCATAGCCCATATCCCTTTTATATTTCAAATAGTTTAATATGTGTGTGTGTTTTTATTGTCTTTCCCCACTGTGGTATAAGCTTCATAAGTGCAACTATTTTGGTCTTGTTTACTGCTCTGTCCACACTGTTTAGAAGAGAACCTGGAACATAATAAACACTTAATATGTATTTGTTCAACAAATCAATAATAATATTCTTCTGACTTCTTTGTTTTCTCTGTCACTCAACTGAGTTCCATATTTCCAAGTTTCCCACAAAAGAATTTTTTTATTTCTTCAATTTTTATCTTAAGAGGAACTTACCTCTCAGCAAAAGAGAAAATTATGTCGGTCAATACCCTAACAATGGAGGTTTACAATAGATGCAGAAAAAACCTTTGAGAAAATCAAATATCCATGCATGATAAAACTCTCAGTAAATTAGGAATACAGGGAAGCTTCCTCAACTTTATAAAGAATATCTACCAAATAACCCCACAGCTAACATCATACTTAATAGTAAGAAACTTAGATTTCCACTAAGATCAAGAACAAGGCAAGGATGGTCCCTCTCCCTACTGCTTTTCAATATTATATTGGAAGTCCTAGCTTCTGTGAAAGACAAGAAAAGAAAATGTATATAGATTGAGATGGAAGAAATAAAACTGTGTGCAGATGGCATAATTGTCTATTTAGAAAATTGGAAAGAATCAACAAAAAAAATGTTGGAACTGATAAGTGATTATAGCAAGGTTGCAAGATGCAAGGGAACCATAAAATTTCAATTGCTTTTCTGTGTACCAACAATGAACAGGTGGAATTTGAGACTAAAAAGAATACAATTTCTTTAGTATCTTCCAAAAATAAAATACTTAGATATAATTCTAATAAATATGTATAAGATCTATATGAGGAAAACTATGAAACTCTAATAAAAGAATCAAAGAACTAAGTAAATAGATACTCTGTGTTCATGAATAATAAGATTCAATATTGTCAAAATGTCAGTTCTTGCCAACTTGATCTATAAATTTAATGCAATACTAGTCAAAATCCCCCAAATTATTTAGTGACTATCAATGAACTGATTATAAAGGTTATAATGGAGAGGCATACATTCCAGAATAGCTAACACATTATTAAAGGAGAAGAGAAAGATAGACAGACATTACCTGACGTCAAGATTCACCATAAAGCCACTGTAATTAAGACAGTGTGGTATTGGTGAAAGAGTAGACAAATGCATCAATGTAACAGAATAGAGAATCCAGAAATAGACTCACATAAATATAGTCAAATGATCTTTGACAAGAAAACAAACAAAACACAATGGAGAAAAGAGGAGACTTTTTAACAAATGGTGCTGGAACAACTGGATATCAACATGCAAAAAAAATGAGACTAGACAAAGACCTCACACTCTTCACAATAATTAACCCCAAATGGATCAAAAACCTAAATGTAAATCAAACAACTATAAAACTCCTAGAATATAACACAGGAAAAAAATCTAGATGAACTGAGTTTGGTGATGACTTCTTAGATCCAATACCAAAGGCATAATCAATGAAAAAAATAAATTGAACATCATTAAAATTTAAAATTTCTGCTTTGTAAAAATCACTGTCAAGACAATAAAAAAGCAAGACACAGACTGGAAGAAAGTATTCACAAAAGATATATTTAGTAAAGAAAAACAAACAAAAAACCTCTCAAGAATCATACTTATTAGTAAAAGTGCCACTAAGTACTGGAGTAATCAGTTATTTAGATTTTATGAAAGAGCAGGAATGCTTTGGCCACTGAGACATATCTTCAGCAAAAAACACCTGAATTCAACATGGATCTAGAATGACATTTGAACTTGTGAGCTTCCTAGTCCAGGCTGAGGATATGAGACAGCACTATAGAAATTCTCATTCACATACTAGAAGGGAAAAAGAAACAGGATTGTGGTTTTAATATTTTAATAGCTACCTTAGATCTAGCATGTTGTACAATGATGTTCTTATCTGAAAAAATTGGTCAACTCTGTACCCTAACTCACAGAATCTATGCCTGTTAAATTCTGATTGAGTTGAAAAAATCCGGCATTTAAAAGCCATGCATTCTACAATGTCAAATTCAAATGATTTCATTTTCTGTGAGTCTTAGAACCTGTTTGGTTATACATCACATGCATAATCTTTCATTCCTAGATGACAACATTGTATGTTGTAATACACACACACCCTCATTTTAAAGCTTCTTTACATATTCATTCAACAATACAGTTAAGTCTGGGCTAATTGGGTATATAGTTTTGCTTATCTCAGTTAAATTTAGAGAATATTTCCTAAATTTTCTGCACACATAGTAATGAGAACAAAGGTCCAGAGATATTAATTCAAGGAAAAGAGATTCAAATAGGGCTTTCACTTCTGTGTTACTCCACTTTTCAACAGTTCACTGAGTATAAGCCAAGGTGCAGCAAAAGACCACCGGGCACTTGACAAGGGAAGAGAAGAAAGGAGAAGGGAGGAGAAGTAGCTAAATGACAGAAGGAGTTAATTCATGGAAGAAAAGAAAATAGTGCAGTGTGGAGGGAAATAAGATAGATTTTTCTTTTTCATATGCTAAAGTTTCATTCATAATTGTATACACAAGTTTACATCTACTGGGAGTTTAGAAATGGGTTTGTTATTGGCATACATTCATTCAATAAATAACTACATTCAGTAACTACTATGTGCCAGGCAGTGTACTTGGTGCTGGAGATATACTATGAACTAGAGAGAAAAAGATGGTGCCCTTAAGAAACTTATATCCTGGGGAGTGGGCATGGGAGATGCGATACAAAATAAATAGGGAAATCAAATAGTAGGTTATAAAAGTGCTGTGGGCAAAAAAGGTAGAGCAGGAACAGTAAGAAGGATTAGGGTGTCTAGGTGACTAGGGTTAGAGACAGAAGCAGGTTACAGTATAAATAAAGCAGTCAGGACAGGATTCATTGAAATGGTAATATTTGAGCAAAGATTGTAGGAGATGAATTTAGCCAATCAGCTTTCTGGGGGAGTGTTGCAGCAGAGGGAAGAGACAGAGCAAAGGCTCTGTGGGGGTAGGGTAGGAGTTTAGTTTGGACATGCTGAGTTGGCATACTATTGGACATCCAAGTGGAGAAGGCAAGTCAGCAGTTGGATGTATGAGTCTGGAGTCTGGGAGCAAGGTCTGGACTAGAGATAAGTATTTGGGAGCATTAGCAGAGAGATGGAGGATCAAAGCTCAAGTCTGGATGAAATCACTGAGACAGTGAGGGTACAGAAAGAAGAGGACCAAGTCTGTTCTGAGATGCTCAAAAATTGAAAGGTTGGGGAGAATTTGAAAAAAAAGTGAAGGAGATTGAGGGGAGGTTTACTGAAGGATGGAAGAAGAGCACAATTACTCCCTCCATTTTCAAAACTGGTTAATGTTGGTAAGTTTCAAAGCGTGTTTGCTCTACCTAATGAAAGTCATCTCCTCTCCTGTAGGAGGCAATAGAAATTATGCAACACTGGCAAAAAAAATAATAATAACCTTGGTCTCAAAACATGTACCAAAGGTGGGGGGTGCCAAGATAGCTAAACAGAAGCAGCTAGTGCATGCTGCTCTCATGGAGAGAATGAGTGGGGCATAAACACTATCTCTTCAACTGGATCATCCAGGTAGACACACTGGGATTAATTGAGGAAGAAAATGACCTATGGAGAACAGAGAACAGCTAGACAGGATAGCCACCCACATGGGATTGACACAGAGCCAGGGCAGGATCCCCACCATGGAAAACAGTGAGTGAGTGAGAGCCCCCATGGACTCACATTTCTGCCACAGACCTTAGCAACCCTGGGCTCAGGAGATCCCCACTGACACCCCCCAACCCAGGGCCTCCAGACTGACAAGAGAGCTGCATGGGGTCTGGGCAGACCCATAGCTCAGATGCATGCAGAGACCCAGGGACCTTGGATCTCCGGCAACAGTGGCTGTAGCTCCAGCAACTGAGGATGCCAGGCAACCTACAGAATAGGAGAAAATATTTCAAATCATACATCCGACAAAGGTCTCATATTCAGAACCTATAAGGAACTCAAACAGATCGACGGGCAGAAAACAAATAACACAATGAAAAATGGGCAAAGGACATAAACAGACACTTCTCAAAAGAAGACATACACACAGCAAAAAAACATGAAAAAATCCTCAATATCACTAATCATTAGGGAAATGCAAATCAAAATGATAAGATACCAGTCAGAATGACTATTATTAAAAAGTCAAAGCATAATAGATGCCGGAGAGGTTGCAGAGAAAAGAGAATGCTTATACACTGCTGGTGGGAATGTAAATTAGCTCAGCCAGTGTAGAAAACAGTTTAGGGATTTCTCAAAGAACATAAAATAGAACTACCATTTGACCGAGCAATTCTATGATTGGTTATATACCAAAACGAATATAAATTTTTCTACCTTAAGACACATGCATGTGTATGTTCATTGCAGCACTTTTCACAATAGCAAAGACATGGAATCCACCTAGATATTCATCAATAGTGGACTGGAGAAAGAAAATGTGGTGACCGAGCATGGTGGCTCATGCCTGTAATCCCAGCATCTTGGGAGGCCAAGGCAGGCAGATTGCTTAAACCCAGGAGTTTGAGATCAGCCTGGGCAACATGGTGAAACCGTCTCGAGAAAAAAAAATTAGCCAGGCAAGATGGCATGTGCCTGTAGAGGCTGAGGCAGGATAGTGGCTTGAGCCCAAGAGGTTAAGGCTGACATGAGCTGTGATTGTACCTCTGTACTCCAGCCTGTGTGCCAGAGTAAGACCCTGTCTCAAGAAAAAAAAAGAGAGAGAGAGAAATGTGGTACATACACACTTTGGAATACTATGCAGCTATTAAAAATGACATCATGGCCTTTGCAGCAATATGGATGGAACTGGAGGTCATAATCCCAAGCAAATTAATGCAGGAACAGAAAACCAAATATCACATGTTCTCATTTATAAGTGAGAGCTAATCATTGAGTATGTATGGACACAAAAAGGGAACAATAGACACAAGGGCCTGGTTGAGGGTGGAGGGTTGGAGGAGGATTAACAACCTTCCTATTGAGTATTATTCTGATTACTTGGGTGACAAAATTATCTGTACACCAAATTCCCATGACACACAACTTACCCAATTAACAAATCTGCATATGTACCCCTTGATCCTAAAAGAAAAGTTGGAAAGTGGAAAAAAATGTACCAAAGAGAAGACATGTTTTAAACATATGTAGAAATTAAAGAAACAAATCTTTTAGTTTAATGCTAGGAAAACTATAATGAGAGCTTTTTATCTGAAGAGCCCATTAAAAATTTTCATTAGGCAGTAATCCAATTCCTAATACTTTTAGTAACAGCAGTACTGTGGCAGCAGGTCTTCCCCACCTCCTCAACTCAAATTTACACACTAATCTCCTCTAGAAACACCCTGACAGATACACCCAAAATAATGCAGTACCAGCTTTCTAGGTATTCCTTAATCAGTCCACAAGTCCACCCCTTCTCAACTTGGCACTCATATGTACCTCCTCAAATCATACTTAATTTTCAAATAAAGACAATAGCAAGGCAATAGTCCCACCTAACATGATTCAACTAATATGAACCATCCTGCCTACAACCAAAAACACGTTAATCCATTACCCAGAATCTGGTTTTCAGGATTTCAATATTTGGGACTTTAATCTTTTGGAATTTTGATTTTCGGAATTTTAGACTTTAGAAATTTTAGATTTTAGTGATTTTAGACTTTAGGGATTTTGATCTTTAGAGATGTTGATCTTTCTGTATTTCAACGTTCAGGATTGTGGCATTCAAGACTGTGTCTTTTGGAATTATGATCAGCGCCAGACTCTGGCACCTAATTTTTCTTGAATTCTGTGACTCTGGGATGATAAAAGGCATCTGTCATCAAAAGACCGTGTTAGCTTAACTAGACATGAAGGTTAACAACTTTTCTTAGGCCTGATAGAAATGTGCACATAAAATTAGTAGTAACTTGATTTCATCTAATGGTAAAAAGTGGCTAATAATTCATAAATACATGTACTTTAAATTAAAAAGACTGAGATGTGCATAAGTGCAAATCCAGTTATTTTATTACTCTAAGTATAAAAAACTTAGATTAATTAAAGATATGACTAGAATAAACTAGAAAATGAAAATTACCTAGATTTACCATTATCCAAAAAAATTATCTCCTTTTTCTTGATTTATTATCCAAACTTTAAGAAGTCCACAGATTTACTCGATAAACAGCTTTTTATGGTTATAAAACTAAAGGAGGTGGGAGCAATTCCTGTACATAGTTTTAGAAATTTATAGCAAATATATCAACATACCGAAGGCCTGTCCTTTGATCCCAGTCAAGATAAGCATATTTACTCTTTGCTGTGAAGAATTCATGACCTAACGTTCCTAGCTGGTTGAGTGTAATTTGGAAGAAGGCTTAACACAGATCAAGAAAGCTGACCTCATAAAACACAGTAATGTCTTGTGGAATTTAACTTAGGTTTAACAGTTACTCTATGTATAAATGTTATAGGAACTCATAGAACTTGGCAATAAGCAATTTCTAGAGGAGAATGTAAAATAAATTATAAAAAGATGTTCTTCACTTGATATTACTACTAAAAAAATACTTGACCTGTTGGTCAATACAGTCAAACAGTTATGAATGACTAACACTTTCCGAGAGGTTCCCAGTGACTGTCAGTGAATGATACCTTTGTTGATTTGAATAGTTCTTCATGTTTATTAACATTGAGAAGCTAATATTCATAGCCAAAAGCACTAGGAATGTTTTTTCAAAGTGTTTTTTGGCTTGCACTGTAGATGGCTTTGCCTAGGATGATACTTCCCTTGTTATTTGTCAAAATGCAAAGATAACTCTTTCATAGATAATTGCCCTATGTTTATTTATATTGTATGTTTCCATGTTTGATCACTATTGATGTGTTTGCTTGCTCTGGTTGATTTTCATTCAGATTTTTAATGCTAAATAAAATACCAAAAATAAAATAAGTAAAATAAGGAATGGTTTAAATTTTGGACCTTAAATAAACCAATTTAAAGACAAAAAGTTTTGCTCTGTTTTTATCTATACATATGAACAAGACCAGGACAAGGGCAAGGTGAGTAAGACACTTGCTCAGGTGCAATTTCAAGGTGGCCTGGACCAGGTAATGAAGGATCTTCTGTGCAGTTTGAATACTATTCTCTAGATAAGGAATTAGCTGGGCTATCTGAAGCAAAGGAGTTATGTGATTAAGTCTTTCCTTCAGAACTATTATTTCCCCAAATCCTGATTGAAATCTTAAGTGAATAGTAGGGAGTAGTAGCAGTGGCATAATATGAATACAACACCAATGGATTTCTAGTAGATATAGCACAAATGGTAGCAGATTAATGCAGTCATCAAAGATTCCATTATCTTCTAAGAAGGTAATGAAGTGCTGCAGACTTTGTAGGAAACAAGGTAGTCCTGGCCTTTAATACCTTCTAATTTGGAGGAGTTCGAGTTAGCAGTGAAGATTTGTATGGCAAGATAAGAACCATTTTTCTTGGAGTCCCTAACAATAAGCATTACTTGAAGGCATAGTCAGTTATATGAAAGGTACCTCAGAATAAAAACTCATAATCTATGTCATGATAGGAAAGCACTGATGTTGAGCACTGAAATCCTTCAATGAAAGTATGAACAACTGTTGTGTGTTTTAAAAAAAGCTATTTTTGGAAGTGATAATATATAATATAATGATCTCAGATTATAATTGAAACATAATTAAACATAACATCATAAATAAAACACAAAACAACATCAAAAAAAGGTTATGGGTTTTGAGGAAGGCACAAATATACTAATTATCTCAGCACTGAAAAAGCAAACACTTGCTGTTTCGTTCTTGACATTGATAATTAGAGGCTAATGGCTTGATTTTAAGACTTACAAGTAAAACAGCACACGTACCTTCCAAACTTCTAGAGGTTAAAGATATCAATGAATATATGCACCATATAGCAGAAGACTAAAAACAAAAGAATCAGCAAGGAGGCAAAGCATAAAATGATATCTCTTATGATATTTCACGTAAGTGGGCCCCATCAATGGTAGGATGGGAAAGACGCAGTGATCAGCGAATTCTGCTTCAGGCTTGCCCCAGATCTCAGATACTATGCTCAGTGAAATGCCACAACTTCCTTTAGTTTCTCTGTGGCTGCTTACCCACTTTTGCAGGTAATGTGAAGTATGCTCTGAAAAAATACTTTTCTTCTCATCATTTGGTTTCTAAAGCCCTAAATCCCACCAATAGAATACACTCCCTCTTCCTTTTAGGTGAAAAATTCTGGCATCCCTAGACATTTTCCAGTTTTATCTTGAATCAATCACACAACTTCTTCTTTAGCATTCAAATATATTTTAATGCTTTTATCCAGTTATTAGCTACTGATGTCTTAGCAGAGGCAGATTTTCAGATCGTTTCTCAAGGATAAGTGAGAATAAGTTAGCATTGTGGTGTGGCCCAGATAAGAGTTGACAGCCAATGTATCTGGAGCGGTGATTTCCTTGCTGAAATATTTACTAGTATGAAAGAAAATATGAAAAATACATTGAATTTCTAGAACAGCCAAATATATGCACTTGTTTCTGATATAATAGACTCTTGATGGTTTTTAGTGTTAAGGATTTCTTTGATTTAGAAAATCAGTCATTATTAGTTGGCAATTTTTAAAATGCTCATACTTGGCAAAATAGATTATGATTAATCTTGTGCTTGTTTGCGTCTTTTTTTCCCTGTAATATATCACTGTTAATTGAGGTCAGAAAGACTCCCATTCATTCATTTACTTACGTATCAAATATCTATTGAGATCCTATTCTTTTCACTGGTTTGGATCTTGGGGATACAATAGGAAACAACAAAATATTTGCTCTCATGGATCTTAAATGCTGGTGAGAGTAGAGTCAAGCTATAAGGAAATAAATATACATCAGGTGAACATAATGCGAACAAAGCACAGTAAAAAAGACAGTGAACAGTGTGTTGCTATATTTGATTAGATGATAACTGAGTAGAAGTCTTTATGAAATGAGAGATTATTTCCTGATAGGGTAGAAGGTGTCTGCTTAGTACAGAACAGTGAAGAGACCTATCACACTGCAACAGAGTGAGCTAGGAGAAGGTCAATAAATTGAGAGACAAGGAATAGCTTAGCACAATGTCTTGCAAATAATATTGTCTCAAATTTTTGTTTTTCTCCCATACTCCATAGCTATATTTGTTCACCAAAGAGGACACAGGTTGACAGAAAATCTAAAGTATAGAAATTTTTAGCAGCCAAAGAAGGAAGCAGTATGGTGACTGCTAATTAGGTTATATGACAGACATTTTCCATAATTTGAAAGAGTTAAATTTATAGTGCCAGGTTTTGGCAAAAATATATTTAAAACACATGATAAAATAAAAATGTAGGATCAAAAATTATGTCGGCTAAGATCTATTGAAATTAGCATTTAAAAATTTTTTTCTAACTCTTTTTGAGTGTGTCAATTCAAATAATTTGCTTCTACATAAAAAAGTAAAAGTACAATTAAGAGTCATTTTATAGTCTTGATAAGTCCATCTGAGCATACTTTACAGAACTGGAAAATGTATATTGCTGTCATGGTGTGTAACTATTTCATTTGCAACTCAAGTGGCTTCTAATTCTTCTTTTTTAATGATATTGTCAAAAATAATTTTTGTTGATAGATCAGTGTGATAGTTAACTAATACAATTAGTATGTGACTTTTACCACGTAACTTGAAAGCAGTTCAAATAACTGAGTGGCATTGGTACACAAAATTCCTTTCATTTCCGTCTATATAATTTCTCAGCACTTATGTCTATACAAATGAATAATAGAAATGAAATGTCTGTTCAACTCTAGCTCATTGTAGAAATGGCTAATATTTGACTATAGTGAACCGATTGTAAAAAACAGCCACATCCACAGACTTACATTTTTAAATAAAATTTTACTTTTCTATGTTTAAAATTATCAGTATTTATAATTTTGTTATATAGTTAATTTTTTTACTAATAATTAAAATGGTAATTGAATCTAGAGGAACTATTTTAACACAGCTTCATAGTCTAACATTAAAAAAAAATTTTGATATATATATACATGTAGGTGTGTGTGTGTGTAGATTTTTGTGCCAAAGAAGATAGATTAACAAAAGAATTTCAAATATGAACGTAGATTTGATTTCAGTAAAATTCTACAGGCAAAGTTAATAGAAATACAAGGTGCAAGCAGAAAAGGGAGCATTGTAAAATTTTTGACTCTTATAAAAGAGCTAATTCAATTATTTATTAAAGTAGACAATGATATTTATACCTTTTTTGGATATATTTAAAAGAAAGATTTAACAGTTTCATTTACATGTCAATATTTAAATATACCAGAAATTATACTGTTTGCAATTATTTAAGCTTATGATAAAATGTCTTAGTTGGTAAGTTAAAAATGCACAGAGGTACACAGTTTGCCAAAATTCTTTATGCTAGTATAGGAGTAAGAAAAATACTGGAGACTATTCTCCTGTGATATTTCTTAGTATAGCCTTTATATGTAAATACATGCTAAACTGCCTTAACTTCACTGCAGTAAGAAAACAGAAATAAAATTAAATCTTAAGAAAACCCCACTGGTTATAGTAAACCTGAAAAGGATTTCCACTTCTTATCATTGACCATGAAACTAAGCAAGAGCAGTCTGGTATTCTGTAAGTTGAAACAAAATGTTCTGAGGCTAAAATTGAATGCTATTAATTTTCTCATTCTTTCATAAATAATATGATACTCAACAGAGTTAAAAGTTAAAAGTAGCAAATGAGTAAATATAGAAAAACTTGAAAATGATTCAACGTATTAATTTGATAATTCATTTTTCTTTTCAAAGGGTGTGTGTACTAATGATTATGACTATCTATTACATATATATAATATAATTTTAGTGTTTTCTTTGTTTTTGTTTCTTTTGCTAAGGAAGTAGTTCCTGGTTTGTGTTAAGGAATTAAATATCAAAATTTCAAAGTGCTGTACAAAGATTATAATATTTTGAAGAGTCCCATGATGTCGCTGCTATTTGAACACATTTGAGAACCATTAAGATGGATCGTTGTTTGTAAACTACTAAGTAAACCGAAGAAACCAGCTAGTTTTATTTGGCACATAAAAATGACTAGGCTATTTTTTATATGCACAATACATTTAATTTCCAAAATAATGCACATTTCTTTATAAAAATTATCATATAATAAATGCTACTTCTCCAGAAGGACTTAATCTCCAAATATGGTTCTTATTTTCTTAAGTAATTACAAAGACCATACAGGATGAAAGGTTGAATTTTCAAAGACCTCAATAAATAGTGGTATATGGAATAAAGATTTCATAATAAGGAAGAATTATTAAGGATATTTCCCACTGATTAATAAAAAAACAGAACTTTATGTACCCTCAACATGTGCATTTTAGTCCTGCATATGAATCAATAATTTTGTTTAAAACTTTATGTCTATTGACAAGGGTTCCTAACAAGCTGGCTTTTTCTATTAGCCCATTCCAGGAAGCATCTCTTTTCAACTACATTAGAGTATCTTTAGAGTTGATTAAATGTATCAGCTGGATATAGCTTTCTATTGAAGATGAGAGTGATTTGAAATCACTTAAGAAAAAGCTTGCTTATAGAATTTATGGAAACATCCCAAGTGCACCAATTTTTACTTTCTTATATTAATTCTTGTTGAAGAGTTTTCTTCTCTAAGCTACCAATTCAGTGTTTTCTTTTTTTTTCTTAACAATATGTTAAAAGGTTTTCACATCTTGATTATTGCAAATAATGGTGCTGCAATGAACAAAGGACAGGCATAAAATTTTAGTATGCAAGATGAACAAGCTCAAGACGTTTTCTGTGAAACATTGTACCTATAGTCAACGATAATGTACACTTAAATATTTGCTAAGAGAGTATATCTCATGTTAAGTGTTCTTACTAAGAAATTAATCAATGTGATAATCCCCTTGACAAGATTCTGGTGATTCCTTTAAGGCCTACCTCCCAGAGGAGTTTACCTGCAGTGTGGGAGTTTGTGCTCAGTTCCACCCTTTCTGGGCACAGGGTAGCATGTCCGTGTCTGCCGCCTTGTGGTTAGGTGGGGCCACTGACGGTGGAAATTAACCTGTCATTTTTGAGCTGGAGCATTTAGTTGATGGTGGGTGACCATCCAGAGCTCTCTTGCTCTCTGCCAGGGTGACAAGCATGTTCTAGAAAGGCGCTGCTGCATTAGCCTGAGGGCTGAATAAATGGATGGTACAGAGCAAAACTACTAGTTGACAGACGTTCATATGAAAAGAAAGAAACCATTGTTGTTTTAAGCTGCTAGGATTTGGTGGTCCTTTGTTATCAAAGCATAACAATGTATGCTGACAGATTCCAAGAGTGAGATGTAAAATTTGAGTAGGAATCACAGGAAGTGATGAACTCATTATTATTAACTATGGTGGTGTGGATGTCAGAAAAAGCTTCACAGAGTTGGTGGTTTTTAAGCTAAATCATGAGGTCGTGAGCAGTTTTGTACTTTTTTTGTTGTTAAGGAAAACAAGCATTAAGTTTGACATGTGCTTTAATATTAGCAATATAACACATTTAAGTTTGCAAAAATTTTCCTACATTAAGATAATAGACTATTTTTCAAAGAAAATATCCATAAGAACTCCTAGCTTTGACTTAAATTATTTTTATTGTAATAATGCTAAAATATATATTAATTTTTTTATATCTATTATGGTTATAGCTCATATATTTCTTTAAAATCGAAGCAAATTTAACATGTCATACTTTAATAAAAAGTTTTCAAAAATTTTTAACCAATTTGGGGGGTTCTGAGAGTTCCTTAAGATATAATGAATAATTTTTTTTTTTTGAGACGGAGTCTCACCCTGTCACCCAGGCTGTAGTGCAGTGGCATGATCTCTGCTCATTGCAACCTCTGCCTCCCGGGTTCAAGCGATTCTCCTGCCTCAGCCTCCCTAGTAGCTGGGATTAGAGGCATGTGGCACCATGCCTGGCTAATTTTTTGTATTCTTATTACAGATGGGGTTTCACCATGTTGGCCAGGCTGGTGTCGAACTCCTGACCTCGTGATCTGCCTGCCTTGGCCTCCCAAAGTGCTGGGATTATAGGCGTGAGCCACCGTGCCCAGCCATAAATAATAATATTCTATATTCTGGTTAAATTTAAAGTTATTTTTACTAAAAGTCTTTAACAAAGTACTTTGGTAAATTGATAACAATGGAAACTCCAAAGTTAACAACATTCAAATTAATCTGGCATGACAAATGATGCTTTAATTAGTTGCTAAAATTTAGTTTAATGTTATAAAAATGTGCTTGGATAGTTTCTATTTTACTTGTGGTTAACTTGAATCCTTAACTTTTGATTATTATGGACCATCCTCTAAGTCACTGTCATTAACACTGTTGATATTTTTTTCTTTTAAACACTACACCATTTTAAAATGACTCTAGCAATATTTCAATGGGCCAATCAATTCAATGTTGTACTCCATATTATAATGTCAAAATAATTTAACAATCTATAACAAAATATCTTCATATTCTCATTACTACACTTGCTGCTACTGAATGCTTCAAGTTGGTACCTGCAGAGCTAGAATCAGTGTAGTATATCTGTTCTCAATGAGTATATGGATTGATTACCATAATGTCAGTCTTTCTGAGTAGAGCTTGCTTATGCTACTGTGTGCCCTCTCCTCACTCAATTCCCCTTTGCTCAATTCTACTCATCTCTCCTTGAAGTACTCTGAAAACATTGTTTTCACATTTGTCAAATATTTATTAACACATGAAAGTTGCCTGTTTTTTACCCATTAACTCAAGATCATTAAAATAAAAACAACACATGATCCTGATGCATTTTTTTGTTTTAAAATGGAAAATTAAAGTCTAAATTTATTCAATAATAAGCAAAAATTTTATTTTATGAAAATACCTTCCAAATAAGTTAATACTGCGAAAGAGTAGTGTAGCCTTTATACCTAGGAACGTATTTCAATATGAGTACAAGGTCAAATTTGGAATGTTTATTACCATTTTCACAATTAGGACAATGTCTACTACTGAAAAACTTTTAAGGTCTGAAATTGCAATCATATGAATTAGGTATTTGGTCACACTGGTAGCTTTGCTTTTTTGTCCTTCATTGCTAAGCAACCAAAAAAAGTGGTTAGATAACCTGAGGAGTATAGTATAAACCTGTTTGGTTTGTTTTGTTGAAATCATGCCTAGAAAATTGCATTTGTGAACAAAATAATTATATTTGCAACTTAATTAGCACTTCACATATGTCAGGAACCTTACGTGCATTATTTTATTTAACCCTCACAACAGTTCAGACAACCTTACTTTATATTACTTTATATATTAAAGTCGGGTTATAGATCAACTACTTATAAGATATTTTATATTTAGAAGTATTTAACAAGCCTTTGAAATCTTGGTTGAGCAATCGAGAGGTTGCTATAGTGTGCCACCATGCTTCCTTTCTAAACTGAGGCGCTCATTTTGATACCAGAGCGGGCCAGGGAGGTGCTGGGTACAGAAGGGCTGAGTTCCGGGAGAGGGCTGCACTCTCGGGCCTGTGCCCACAGACCTAAGTGAGAACAGGCACTTCTTTTTTCATACCCGAATGTTGCGTTTTCCAAGACCACTCTGGCCTGCCGCGCCCCCCATCCAGTGCCCATATAAACCTGAGACCTTATCAGGCACACACACAAGCATTTGAACATCGGGACCAGCAGACCAGCAAACCAGAGGCGGCAGAACGAGTCGGCAGAGAAAGAGAGAAAAGGAGGGATGTTGGGACACTGAGGGGAGTTTGGCCAGGGGTGATCGGAGAAGAGTCCGGCCGTTGGGCGATTCGATTCCGGGGAAGACCACCTTCCCACTCCATCCCCCCTTCTGGCTCCCACTGATCTCGAAGAGCTCTACCTCCACCATTCAGCAAAACCTTGCACTCATCCTTCAAGCCTGTGTGTGTTCCAATTCTTTTGGGACACTGGGCAAGAGCTCGGGATACAGAAGGCTGTCACACTGGTCCTCTGCCCTTGCGATAAGGCCGAGGGTCCATTGAGCTGATTAATACACAAGCCATCAGCAGATGGCAAAACTGAAAGAGCTTGGTAACACATGCCCACTTGAACTGTGGGAGTTGCAGACACCCATCCCTAGACTCTGCTATGGGGCTGCAGCCCAAAAGCATTCGCCCTGGCTTCTGTACCTGCTCGTCTGCATGCTTCCCCTAGGGACCTGAGCTGTGGGATGACCAAACAGGCGAGGCACACCCCTGTTGCACATCCTGCAGTGAGAATCAGGGAACTCTTCCATTTCAATTTTCCCTGCTGATGGGGCTGTTAGCTCCTGAGAGCTAGCTGTTGAGCCCATAAAAAAGAATGAGATCACATCTTTTGTTGGAACATAGGTGGAGTTGGAGGCCATTATCCTTAGCAAACTAATGCAGGAATAGAAAACCAAATACTGCATGTTCTCACTTATAAGTGGGAGCTAAATGATGAGAACTCATGAACACAAAGAAGGGAACAGCAGACACTGGGATCTACTTGAGGGTAGAGGGTGGAAGGAAGGAGAGGAGCAGAAAAATAGCCATCAGGTACTAGGCTTAGCAGCGGTGATGAAATAATCTGCACAACAAACCCCTGTGACACAAGTGTACCCATATAATAAATCTGCACATATGCCCCGAACCTAAAATAAAAGCTTTAAAAATTATAAATAAGTTATAACATCTTATATTTGTAAAAAATACTTAGCCTTACAAAACTCATTTACAAATACTTCATTATTGCATACTCATAACTAACCCTGCAAGATAGAACACATTTTGTTGTTTTTACCTTATAATGAGAAAATGAATGCTTCCATAGAAGAACCCATGATCACTTTCACAGCTGTCGGAAACCAAGTCCAACATTCTTTCCACTAATTCTTTCATCTTTACTGATACCATAATGATGCAGACATGCTTTTCCACAAGTTCTGGTTGATATCCCAGATGTGGAGATGCAAGACAAATAAATTTGACCACCGGTAGTTGTGGCAGAAATAAGCCTTGTGTAATTTGGAGCAAAACAAAGTCACTGAGCCACAGAAGGCATGTTGAGGCAGCAAAGTGCTTGAGAATCTGTTCCTGAGGTGGTGTAAAACTGAAAACAGAGGAGTAAAAAATACCAAAGGTATAATTCACTGATTTGACATGAATCAAGCTAAACAGCATCAGCAATTTTATTTTGGCAACTTGAAATATGCCTTGACTTTTGTAAATGGATCCTTCTCAAGTGAATGACCCTGGAAATAACTATTTAAGTGAGCTAGAAAAGTCACTTATAACCATAGTAAAATATAAATAATATTGAAATTCCTTGTCAAAAAGCCCTTAGTATTTTAATAAATTAATCTCTATTTGTCACATTTAAAAGCCACTTCTTTGTCTCTCAATTGTTGCATTCATATAATTTTTTATTTATAGTGATGTCAGGCAAAAAATTGATCATAACAAAGAAAATTTCTACTTAAGTTATACAAATGTCTTGGTGTGGCAAACTAAGAAGTAAATATTTTCACTTTTGAAATTTTAGAGACTACTTATAAAGGTGCTTGAAGGCATAACAAATTTTCAAAGGATATTATTTAAAATATTGGTAAGAGAGATTAGAGAAGACACAAACAAAATGACACCCTGTGCTACTGGATTGTAAAACATTATTGTTAAAATCTCCATAATACCCCAAGTTGTCAAAGATTCTATGCAATCCCTATAAAAATACCAATGGCAGGCCGGGTGCAGTGGCTCACGCCTGTAATCCTAGCACTTTGGAAGGCCAAGGCAGGCGGATCATGAGGTCAGGAGTTCAAGACCAGCCTGGCCAACATAGTGAAACCCCGCCTCTACTAAAAAAACAAAAATTAGCCGGGTGTGGTGGCACACACCTGTAGTACTAGCTACTCAGGAGGCTGAGGTGGGAGAATCACTTGACCCTGGGAGGTGGAGGTTGCAGTGAGCTTAGACCACACCATTGCACTCCAGCCTGGGTGACAGAGTGAGACTCTGTCTCAAAAAAAGAAAAAGAATACCAATGGCATTTTTAAACAGAAATAAAAAAAATCTTAAACTTCATATGAAAGCATACAAGACCCCAAATAGCCAAAACAATCTTGAAAAAGGACAAAGCTGAAGGCATCATGCTTCCTGATTTCAATATATCTTACAAAGTTACAGTAATTAAACAGTATGGTGCTGGCATAAAGAGACACATACAGACCAATGGAACAGAATAAAATCCATGCACATATGGTCAACTGGTCTTTGAAAAGGGTGCCAAGAATATACAACAGGGAAAAGATGACCTTTTCTAGAAACAGTGCTGGGAAAATTGTATATACACATGCAAAATAATAAAATTGGGCTCTTATACTGTATGTTATACACACGTCATACACAAAAGTAAACCCAAAATGGATTAAAGACTTAAATGTCATAACTTGAAACTAAAACTCTTAGAAGAAAATAGGAAAAGCTTCCTGAGGGTTTTGGAAATGATTTTATGAATATGACACCAAAAGCACAGGCAACAAAAACAAAAATAGACAAATGTGATTGTGTTATACTAAAATGCTTCTGCACAGCAAGGGAAACAATCAACAGAATGAAAAGACAACTTGCAGGCTCTCTCTTCAAAATAAGGGGTTAAAAAAGGGCAGATGACTTGAACAGACATTTCTCCAACAAAAAAACATAAATGGCCAATAGGTATATAAAAAGATGTCTAATGTCACTAATCAGCGGGGAAACGCAAATGAAAACCACAATGAGGTATCATCTCAAACTTATTAGGGTGGCTATTATCAAAAAGTCAAAAGATAACAAGTGTTGACGTTGTGGAAAAACTTGAACCCTTGCACACAGTTCATGGGCAACAGTTATGGTGCAATCACTATAGGAAATAGTATGGAAGTTTATCAGAAAACTAATAATAAGACTACCATATAATCCACCAATTCCATTTCTGAGTATTTATCCAAAAGAATTGAAATCATGATCTGAAAGAGCTATTAGCACTTACATGTCTATTGAGGCACCCTTTACAACAGCCAAAATGTGAAAACAACAAAAATGTCCATCCAATAAATAGATTTTAAAAATATGATATATATATATATATTCACACACACGAACACAATGCAATGTTATCCAGCCTTTAAAAGAAAGAAATCCTGCAATATGTGACCACAAGGATGAACCTGGAAGACATTATGCTAAGTAAATTAAGTCAGTTTCAGAAAGACAAATGCTACATGATTCCACTTACATGAAGTATATTTCTTTATCTGTTTTCTATACACTATATATGTCTATGTGTTTGTATGTACAACCATACAAGTAATGTACATATAACAATATTGAAAATATTCCCCTGAGATTTTTGAATCCTGCTTTTCATTTAACATTCTATCATGAGAATTGTCTTATGTCTTTACGTAATCTTTATAACCATGCTTCCTAATGGTAGAATAGTATTCCAGTATTGGGTTATAGTCTTTTAAATCCATAATTACCCCTTTGTTGGCTATTTATGGACGTTCTTTTTCTACTGTTTCGATGAGGGAAGATAGCAAAGCCCAACAGTTAGGAGTACTACATATTGACAGAGCGCTTACTTCATGCCAGACACAGATTAAGCACTCTCTCTGTATATATATTAACTTTTTAATACTCCAATAATTATATGATAGAAGTACTATTATTCTACCATTTATAGAGGGATAAACTAAGGTACAGCATTTTCAAGAAAAAGCGAAGTGAACAAGCTGTCAAGTACATGGTCAAGAGTCTGCATTCTTAGCTACTATAGCTAAATGAATAATTGCTCATGTTCATACAGGACCAGACACTGCTGTAGGCATTTTGCATCTAATAATTCTATTAATCCTATTAAAAACAAACAAACAAACAAACCTTAAGAGGTGATGAGGCTTGATTTAGAGGTATACAGCTCTCATTTCAAACTGCAACTAACATCTAGTTGGTTCTGTGGTCTTCCCACATGGCCTTCCTATAGAGATGTTAATTGCTCCTACCACATGTAACTTGGTATTATAATATCTGTAAATTGCTTTGCATCATACTTTGGCACATGGTAATCATTCAATAGATGATAGTTGTGGATACAATAATTATTACTACTATCATCTTAAAATTAGGTTAATGGTCACCAATACAGTCTTCTAATTTTTTTTGAATGATTTTGGTATTTTTGTTTAGTTCTTCAATCCATTTGGAATGTACTTTCATCTATCATGTGGAGTAAACATCTAGCATAATTTTTTCACTATGTAGCCAATTTTTAAGCATTATATATTAAATAATCTATATGTTACTTTGCTACTTTCCACTTTCCAACCAGAGTAACTTCTGTGTGCATAGGTATATGTACACAAACACATATAATAGTCATTCCTTATCTACTGTTTCATTTTCCACAATTTCAGTTACCTGTGGTCAACTGTGGTCCAAAAATATTAAATGGGAAATTCCAGAAATAAACAATTTATAAGTTTTAAACTGCTTGCTGGTCTGAGTAACATGATAAAATATTGTGCCATCCCACTCAGGACCTGAATCATTCATTTGTCCAGCAGTATCCATGCTGTATACACCACCTGCAGGTTAGTCACTTAGTCATCTCAGTTGTCAGGGTATCACAGTGATTGTATTCAAATAAACCTAATTTTACTCACTAATGCTGCCAATAGGCAAGAGTACTGATGTTGCCATATTGTCCTATTTTATTATTAGTTATTGTTGTTAGTCTCTTACTGTGGATAATTTATTTAAGTTAAACTTTATCCTAAGTATCTATGTTTAAGAAAAAACATAGTATATATAGGGTTTGGATAATCTATGGTTTCAGGCATCTACTGGGGGTCTTGGAAGGGGAATACTCTGTGTGTGTGTGTGTGTGTGTGTGTGTGTGTGTATGTGTGTGTGTATACATATGACTGTTGGACTGTTTTCAGGGCTGGATATTAGATATTCTGGTCCACTTATTTGACTATTAATTCTTGTGCCAAGTTATAACCTTCTAATTATTTTTTTAAACTTAATTTAATTTTAAATTGATAAATAATAATTTTGCATATTCATAGGGTATACAGTGATGTTGCAATACATATAACATATAGTGATCAGATCAGAGTAACTGGCATATCCATCATCTCAAACATTTATCGTTTTTTGTGTGCTGGGGACATTCGCTATCCTCTTTTTAGCTATTTGAAACAATATAATTTATTAATAACTATAGTCATCCTACAGTGATATAGAACACTATAGTTTTATATTTTGGCTTTTACCGAGGAAACTCTTCACATATTTCTCTTCTTTTTGAAAATATGCTTAGCTATTCTTACCAATTTTTATTCCAAATATCGTTAGAATCATTTTGTAAAGGCCTATAGGCCTTGGTAGGACTATGGAAAGGCTAGAAATTTATTTAGAGAAGGTCTGATATATTATAATATTTAGTCTTCCTATGAGGAAGTATACCTGCCACATATTAAAATAATTTACAGCCATTAGAAAGCTTTTCTTTAATAAAGTCCTACATATACCTTGATAGATGTATTCTTATATGATTTGTATTTTTGTTACTATTGTGAAGGAAATACTATCCTGCCTGTCATTTATTGTAACTAGTTGGTATTGGGATAGAAGGAAATGATTGATTTTTAAACCTTTATCTTGATAGTAGACACTTCACTAAACTTTTAAATAAATTTCAACAGTTTTGTAGTTGACTCTTTTGAGTTCTGGGCATGTAATACTAAGTTAAGTAGTAATGATGGGAGCAAGCTCCTTCTTTTATACATGATATTAATAGGACTGGCTCC
This sequence comes from Hylobates moloch, assembly GCF_009828535.3. NCBI lineage: Eukaryota > Metazoa > Chordata > Mammalia > Primates > Hylobatidae > Hylobates > Hylobates moloch. The sequence goes on from NW_026652292.1 coordinate 38,334,087, forward strand.
AGTATTGTACTAGCAGGCATGATGCAGCTGTTGCATTTAAATTGATATTCTTAGCTTTCTAAGCACTTTAATTAGGTGTCAAATGCGGTAGAACATCTTTTGTCTTATCATCATATGATTTTTTTGGTGGATATATTTTCAGTAGCAACATAACGGATAGGAGGCAGGGCTTAACATCCTAGCTTTCATTCTCATTAGCTACATTTTCCCCCATTCTTTGATATAAACAATTGAGATATTCTGAATATTTGGTAAAAAATGTAGATCTCTATCTCACTTTTGTTTTTTCATAATGTTATGCTCTATATTTCCTATGTAGTTTCTCTCTGTAGCCACTTTGGAACCAAGTAATATATTTATAATCTATATTTTAATATTTATTTTAATTCATAAAAAATCCATTTTCAAAGTTGGAATAAGAACTTAAAAGGTACATTCAAAACAAACTATCCTCTTTTAAGTCATGATTAAATGGATGTAAACAAATACTATCCTGGAAAAATGGGACATAAAATCACTTCATCTAGAAAGATCCAGAAGTGCCATTAAGCCTTGTTTTTTCTTATGACTCATTAAATTTATACTGATTTTAGGGGAAAAACCCATTGGAACTAGAAAATTAGTCTTGAATGTTTACTTAAGGAGTATATTATTGAATATGTCTTGAGAGGCTGGTATGGAATGGAATAGAGTTGATTAATAAGCCTCAGTAGCTCATAGTAAAGAATTTATTCTTTATGCTGAGAATAAAGGGTAGCATAATTAGATTTAAATTTTTTTTAATGTTTATGGGTATATAGTTGGTGTATATACTTATAGGATATACGAGATATTTTGACACAGGCATATAATACATAATAATTACCTCAGGATAAATGGGATATCCATCACCTCACAAACTTATCATTTCTTTATGCTGGAAGCATATCAATTATATTCTTTTAGTTTTTTTAACATGTAAAAAATTATTATTAACTGTAATCACTCTTTTGCACTATCAAATACTAAATGTTATTCCTTCTATTTAATTATATTTTTGTACCATTAACCATCTCATTTTTCCCTATCCGCCACTCACTACCCTTCCCAGACTCTGGTAACCATCATTCTACTCTCTATCTCCATGAAATCAATTGCTATAATTTTTAGCTCACACAAATAAATGAGAACATGTAAAATTTATCTTTACGTGCCTGGCTTATTTCACTCAACATAAGGTCCTCCAATTCCATTCGTGTTGTTGCAAATGATTAAATCTCATTCTTTTTTATAGCTAAATCGTACTCCACTGGGTATATATACATTTTCTTTATCCATTTGTCTGTCGATGGACACTTACGTTGCTTCCAAATTTTGGCTATTGTGAATAGTGCTACAATAAACAAGGGAGTATAGATATCTCTTCAATATACTGATTTCCTTTCTTAGGGGTGTGCAACTGTCAGTGGAATGGCTGGATCATAAAATAGTTCAATTTTTAGTTTTTTTAAGGAAACTCCATGCTGTTCTCCATTATGACTGTACTAATTGACATCCCCACCAACAGTGTACACGGTTGCCTTTTCTCCACATCATTACCAGCATTTGGCATTACCTATCTTGTGGATAACAGCTATTTTAACAGGTGTGAGATGATGTCTCATTGTAGTTTAGACTTGCATTTGTCTGATGATCCAAGGATGTTGAGAACCTTTTAATATACCTGTTTGTTATTTGTATGTCTTTTTTTTATTTCAGAAATGCCTATTCAGATCTTTTGTCCATTTTAAATTAGATTATTAGATTTTTTTTTCCTATAGAGTTTTTGAGCTCCTTTTATATCCTTATTAGATGGTTTGCAAATATTTTCTCCCATTTTGTGGGTTGTTTCTCCACTTTGCTCACTGCTTCTTTTGCTGTGCAGAGGCTTTCTAACTTGATGTGATCCTATTTGTCCATTTTTACTTTGGTTGCCTGTGCTCTTGGGGTATTACTGAAGAAATATTTGCCCAGACATGTTTCCTAGAGAGTTTCCTCAATGTTTTATTTTAGAAGTTTCATAGTTTCAGGTCTCAGACTTAAGTATTTAATCCATTTTAATTTGATTTTTGTCTATGGTGAGAGAGAGATAGGGATATAGTTTCAATCTTCTGCTTATGGATATCCGTTTTCCTCAGCATCATTTAGTGAAGAAACTGTCCTTTCCCCAGTGTATGTTCTTTGCACCTTTGTCAAAAATTGCTGTAGATGTATGGATGTATTTCTGGGTTCTCTATTCTGTTTCATTGGTCTATGTGTCTGCTTTTATGACAGCACCATGCTGTTTTGTTATTTGGGTTATAATAGTGCTGTAGTATAATTTGAAGTCTGGTAATGTGATTCCTCCAGTTTTGTTCTTTTTGATTAGGATGGCTTTGGCTATTCTGGGTCTTTTCTCGGTCCATATCAATTTTGGAGATTTTTTTTCCATTTCTATTTCTATAAAGAATGTCATTGGTATTTTGATGAGAATTCCACTGAATCTGTAGATTTCTTTGGGTAGTGTGGATATTTAACAATATTGATTCTTCCAATCCATGGATATAAAACATCTATCAACTTTTTGTATCCTCTTCAATTTCTTGCATCAATGTTTAATAGTTTTCATTATAAAGGTCTTTCACTGCTTTTGTTAAGTTTATTTCTAGGTATTTTATTTGCTGCTATTGTAAATGGGATTACTTTCTTGATTTCTTTTTCAGATTGTTGACTGTTGACATATAGAAATCCTACTGATTTTTGTATGTTTATTTTGTGTTCTGCAAATTTACTGAATTTGTTTACCAATTTTAATAAGTTTTGGAGGAGTCTTTAGGTTTTCCCAAATATAAGATCATACCTTTTCCACACAGGGATATTTTGACTTCTTCCTTTCCAATTTGTATGCGCTTTCTTTCTTTCTTTTGTCTGATTGCTCTTGTTAGGACTTCCAGTACTATGTTGAATAACAGTGGTGAAAGTAGGCATCCTTGTCTTATTCCATATTTCAGATGAAAGTCTTTCAGTTTTTCCCTGTTCAGTATGATACTAGCTGTGTTGTATATGGTTATTGTATTTAGGTATGCTTCTTCTATACTCAGTTTTTTGAGTATTTTATCATGAAGGAATGTTAAATTTTATCAAACCCAGAAATGCACCCAATAATTTTCAGCAGCAATCAAAATAATTATATAGTTTTTGTCCTTCCTTCTGTTAATATGATGTGTCATGTTGGTTTGCTATGTTGAACCATCCTTGCATCTCTAGGATAGATCCCACTTGATCATGATGGATGATCTTTTTAATGGATTGTTGAATTCAGTTTGCCAGTATTTTGTTGAGGATTTTTGCATCAATGTTTAGCAGGGATATTGGTCTGTAGTTTTTTTTTCTGAATGTGTCTCTGTCTAGTTTTGGTATCAGGGTAATTCCAGCCTAATAAATTGTGTTTGGAAGTACTCTCTGATCCTCTATTTTTGGAAATGTTTGAGTATTATTAGTTCTTCTTTAAATGTTTGATAAAATTCATCAGTGAAGCCATTGGATCCTGGGCTTTCCTTTGCTGGGAGACTTTTTTTTATTACTTCTTTGATCTTATTACTTGTTATTGCTCTATTCATGTTTTGGATTTCTTCATAGTTCAATCTAGGTAAGTTGGATGTGTCTAGGGGTTTATTTATTTCTTCTAGGTTTTGCAATTTATTGACATACCATTGCTCATAGTAGTCTCTATTGACTCTTTGAATTTTGATGATATCAATTGTAATGTCTCCCTTTTGATTTATCATTTTGTTTATTTGGGTCTTCTCTTATTTTTAGCCCATTAGTCTGGTGAAATAATTGTGGATTTTGTTTCTCTCCAAGAAGGCAAATTTTTGTTTTGTTGACTTTTTGTATTTTTTTGTTTCAATTCCACTTATTTCTGTTCTCATCTTTATTATTTCTTTTCTTCTACTAATTTTGGGTCTGCTTTGCTCTTGCTTTTCTGATTCTTTCAGATGCATCATTAGGTTGTTTATTTTACATTTTTCTACTTTTTGGATGTAGTGCTGATTGCTATACACGTTCCTCTTAGCATAGCTTTTGCTGTATCCCATATGTTTTGTTATGTTATATTTCCATTTTCGTTTTCATTTATTTCAAGAAATTTTTAAATTGATTTGAAAAGTGTTATTGGCTTCTAGTTTTATTCCATTGTGGTCAGAGAGGATACTTAATATGATTTCAATTTTCTTGAAATTTTTAAGACCTGTCTTGTGGCTCAACATATGGTCTATCCCTGAGAATGATTCCTGTGCTGAGGAGAATAATGTGTATTCTGCAGCTGTTGGATGACATGTTTTGTAAATGTCTGTTAGGCCCCTTTGGTCTATAGTGCAAATAAAGTCCAGTGATTTTTTATAGGTTATCTGAGGCAAGATCATAAAGGCTCTTGAATGCTTTCTGTGGGCCTTATTCTAAAGGCATTAGGTATCATGAAAATTTTTAAGAGGAGTGTGATATAATTAGGTTTTCACTTTGGAAAGATTGCCCTTACTTAGTGGAGAAAATAAATCACGGATAGAGATGACTTCAAGACCAGAGACCAAATAAACTTTCCAGAGTCTATAGCAATCATTTCTGCTAGAAATGTTGGTAGCCTGAACTAAGGTAGTAGATGTAAAACCAGAGAGAAGTGGATTGAATGGAGAATTATTAAGGGAAGTAAATCAATAACAATTGTTGACATGAGAAGGGAGAGTTGGGAATTACACAAAAGAAGAATAGGCTTAGAAGCAAGATGTTGATACCAATTGTGAACAGATTGAGTTTGAGTTAACTCTAGGGCATCCATATCGTGATGTTCAAGATAAAGTTATGTATATGAGTCTGGAACTCAGGAGTCTGGATTAAAGAGATAAATTCATGAGTCTAGCATTTAGTTGGTAACTGATGCCTGGATGTAAATATGGATGAGCTTGCCCAGGGAGTTAGTGATTATCACAAAACTCTGTGGAACACCAAAAGGTAAAGCATGGCCAAGAAACAAACATGTATTTTCAAAGAATATTGAAAATAGCTATAAGTGGGAAGAAAACCAGAAGACTGTGATTTCAGGGAATCCAAATAAAGAAGAGAGGAGAGGTTGAGGGTCACATGGTGCACACTGGTAAAATAAGATAAATACTGGAAATTAAAACAAGGAGGTAACTGGTGACTTTGGAGCCAGTAGTTTTAGAGGAATGTATCCATTCCTCTAAATGCTAAATGACACTGAGAGTGTCAGTGAGTAGCATCAAGATTCCAGTGGAATAAGAAATGTTCAAGAAGTAAGAAAATGACATGGTTCCTGTTTGTAAAAGGGCAATTATCCTGTGTAGGTGGATGCTATGAATTAGTATAAGACAAAACTCACAAGATCTAGAGGAAGGGCACATTGGTCAGGCAAGGGTGCCAATAGCATTCACCTTGGTTATGAAAGGTAAAAGAGGAATACATCAGTAGTTTAAGAGAGATCTGGGCTAATTTTTGTTTGTTTGCTATTGTTGTCACTTTTGTTGATAATAGTGGTGTGTGTGTGTGTGTGTGTGCGTAAAGAGTAATTGTTCAGTAATTGTTCTCGACCCTAGATGTATATTATCATCACTTGAGGAGCTTTTTAAACAATCTCAGATATTCTATTTAAACTGTCCTGGGTATGGCTGAACATGTGGTGATTTGGGTGTACAACCAAATGTTAACAATTACTGATCTGATCATGTGTAAACACTGATGTGAAACAGCCAGAATATGGGGGGGAGGGGAGGTGTTGCAGATAATTGAGTGGGGTAGTTAATTGATAGCTATCCCTGGGAGTGAACTGAAACCCACATTACAAGTGGGGAGATTGTACATACACAAGAAGAGGTAAGGCAAGGAACAACGGAGAGCAGAAAGGATAAATGACTATTCTAGCAACTGAAAGTTTCGTATCTAAAGATACTGAATTCCTTTCTTATGTGATCCATTTTCTCTATGATGTAGGAAGGGTAAGTTATGAGGTATAGATTTTGAAAAGAATCCTTAAAAAATAAAAAAACAAAACCCCCAAACAAACAGATGAATAAACTTAAGGGTGGTAAGTGACAACTTACGTTTGCTTTGAAACCATCCACTTTCTTCTACAAAAACACTTGTTCAAAGATGACTGACAGGAGAATGGCTGTGAAAAAAGTGACCATAAATAACATAAGACCTCCAACTTCAAAGCATTAACCCATATAAGAACCTTTCTGAACGAATTTTCTGAACTAGAAAGCCACAGCCATTTTTTCTCTGAATTTTATTAGAATTGATAGTTGTCTATAACTCCCATAGATATGTAAGAAACAAAACATTTTTCACGTTGCACTATAATAATTTGGGAACAAATTTATAACGAATTATCTCTTCAGCAGTTAAGGAAATAAAAGCAAGTTAAGTTAAGGCACAAAAGTGAATTACAAGGAATGGAGCTTCTGAAATGGTAAAATAAGGAGGCTGGCTGACCCTCTAATCAGCAAAACAATTTAACAGGTGAAAATTACAAAATATGATTATTTAAAGTCTCTGAAAGTCATTCCAAGGACATATAGCAAGTGGAAAAATATTCATTCAAGAAAACTTATTAATCCTTGGTAAGAATAGCAAGATTTTGTGGAACTTGAGCCATGACCCATTCCTTTATAACCTTCCCAGCTCTTTGTTAGCTCTACTTCGATGAGGTACTCCAGCTGTGGCCAGATCTTAGTCTTGGATTATGGTTTCACCCTAGGAGGAAGAGTCTTCCAAGTGTTTTTCACCCCTGCAGCTCTGTGTTGCAGAGACCCTATTTCAAGTTGGCATGATGAAAAAGATCCCACCTCCCTCCAACGCAGCCCCTATTTATAGGGTGAAAGCTCTACCCAAGGCATGACAGGCCAAAAATACTGGGGTCCCAATTATCCCAATTTACTCATAGGGTAGGGGTTCCATGCCAGAAGAGTCAATCCAGGAAGACTAGGGACACCATCCCCAATACCTTCTTGTAGAGAAGGGCTCTCACTTTGGGAATAGTGGGTCTTTCCCCCAGCTCTGGTACATAGGAGTTCTGCCTAGGGGAGAGGCAGGTATAAGTACAGATGAAGCAGATGAAGAAGTTTCATAACTCTGCCTGAGAAGAATGACTTTATTAGGAACAGAGCTCAGAGAACTTAATACCTAAAAGTGTTGTCAAAAGCAATAGAGATGTTGGTGAAGAGCAGTTAAGAGGAGGCTAATAGCATCATGATAAGAGCAAAATGGCACAGCAGCCAGAAGTTTAATAGAATCAGAGAAAGATACAGCCTCCTACTATCACTACTATATTAGTCTGCCATTACACAGACTGGGCAGCTTAAACAACAAAAACTATTTTCTCACAGTTTAGGAAGCTAAAAGTCCAAGATCAAGGTGTTGGTGGGATTGGTTCCTTATTGGGGTTGAGTTTCAGATAGATACCTTTTTGCTGTGTCTTCAAATGATCATCCCTTTGTCTGTGTTGTCTGCTTACTAATACCCTGTTCTTATAAAGGCACCAGTCATATTGTATTAAGGCCAACCCTAATGATCTCATTTAAACTTAATTACCTCTTTAAAGGTCATATCTACAAATATAGTCACATTCTGAGGTACTTGGGATTAGGACCTCAAATATTAATTTGTCGGGGACATAATTGCCCATGACAACTGCTAACCTCGGGGATTTGAGAGGCTATGTACTATGTCTCGGGCTTCACCCAATGGGGAGAAATTACAGCATGATGTGGGGCAGCCAGGATAGCATTCCCAAAGCCACATGTAGATCCATCCACAAAGGGGAAAAACCTCACTGACAAAAGGGGTTAAATACAACCTCTGACAAAACATTGAATAACAATAAGATACCCAAATGCAGGGACAACTCCTAAGAAACCAGGCCTAAAATTAAAATTCCATGCATCCCTGGGAGTCTGGACTGTTTCCTGTCTGGAGCAATCAGAGAGGGGACATTCAAACTAATAGTCCCTGGATGACATTGGGCAAACAAAGTAAACTCAACCGCAATAGCAGACTCGAAGGAACACACACATCCAATGTTAAAAGGGTAAAAATATAATTAGGTAATGGGGCTTAAACACAACCTTTAACCTAGGAATAACTCTTAGATACCCAAGATAAAGGATAAAACAAGGAGGAAAATATCTGAGTAGGGACAACAGAGACTCCACATGACAGAGAAAATAGACTTTGCAGAAGGAGTTCAAGAGTTCAGTGCAGTCACTAAACAAATAAACAAATGACCAAACCATCAACAGCAGTATCCTTCCCCTTTACTGAAGAGAGACATTGTATTCAGAGTTGCTAAATTTCATTTAAATACCCAGTCTTAAACAAAAAATTAAAACACATATAGAAATAGAAAAATGTGATCCATATACAATTCAACAATAAGAGTTGAAGACTTCAATATCTTCTTTTACTTAAAAATAGAACTAGGCATAAATCAACAAGAAAACAGAAGACATGAACATTATAAACCAACTAGACCTAACAGAACATCTATAGAATACTTCATCCAACAGCAGCAAAATAGACATTCTTCTCACATTCTCCAGGAGAGATCATACGTAAGGCTGTAAAAGAACCCTCAACAAATGTAAAAGGATTAAAATTATACAAAATTTGTTCTCAGAGCATGGTAACAATTAAAATAGACAAAAACAGCAGAATAAAATTCAGAAAACCTATAAATACGTGAGAATTAAACAAGACATTCCTAAACAACTAATGGGTCAAGAAAAAATCACAGTGGAAGTCCCTTCAGAAGAATAAAAACACAATCCATAAAAACCTATGGGATGCAGGCAATCACTGCTTAGAAAGAAATTTGTATTTGGAAATGTCTATATCAAAAAAGAGGGCAAATCTCAAATCAATAAGCCAATCTTTCACCATAAGAAATTAGAAAAAGAAGGGCAAACCAAACCCAATGCAGATAAAGATAATAAAAATTAGAGCAGAGATAAGTAAAAATATAAAATAGAAAAACAATAGAAAAAAATAATAAAATTAAAAGTGTTTTGGGAAAACTTCAAAACTGGTAAACTTTTTGCATAACAGACCAAGAAAAATAGAAAAAAATACTTATGATGTAAAATGTTTTATAGGAAAATACTGTTAACAATCACATGCCAGCAAATTTGATAACCCAGATGAAATTGAGACATTACTAGAAAGATACAAACTACTAAACTGACTCAAAAGGAATAGAAATCTGATAAAATAAGAAATACAAAACGTGATATTTAGTTAGTAATTTTAAACAAATTTTCTCTTCCCAACACACACATACAAAACCCAGGACCGGAGAGATTTAATAGTGAATTCTATCAGACATTTAAAGAAGAGTTAATATCAATTACTCACAAACTATTAAAAAAGCAGAAGAAGAGAGAACACTGTCCGACTCATTCTACAAGGTCATTAGTACCCTTATGCCAAAATTCAACAAAGACGACTATGGACTGATATTCTTATAAACATAGAAGCAAAAATCTGCAACAAAACATAAGCAAATTGAGTCTAGCAACATAGAAAAATGATTTACACAATGACAAAGTGAGATTTATCCCAAGAATTCAAAGTTGGTTTAACATCTGAAAATTAATTAGTGTGATCCATAATATTAATAAAATAAAAACGTTTCATGATCTCAATAGATTTGGAAAAGTACAGTCAGTCCTCATTAACATAGTTGATAAGTTCTTGGAAGCTGTAAGTTTAAGTGAAATGACATATAACAAAATCAATTTTACCATAGGCTAATTGATGTAAACAAGATTTAAGTTCTTACATCATATTTTTGGTAAAAAAAATCATCACCAAACTTCTAAATAAAGACCCAAAACACTTCTAATGTTAAACATTGAAATAGGAGGGAGGTCAAGATGGCTGATAAGAAGCAGCTGCAGTCCACAGCATTCATGGAGAGGAAAGAAATGGGCAAGTGAATACAATACCTTCAACTGAAATATCGAGGTTCTCGCATTGGGACTGATTAGCCAAACAACTTGACCCATGACCTATGAAGAAGGAAGAAAAGCAGGGTGGGGCTATGGCGCACCCAGGAGCAACACAGAGCCAAGGCAACCCGCACCCCCAGCCAAGGGAAATGGTGAGTGATTGTGCAACCCCACCTGGGAAAACCACACTCCTTCCACAAATCTTTGCAACCCATGGATCAGGAGATCCCCTCATGATCCTGTGCCACCAGGGCCTTGGGTCTGACACACAGAGCTGTGTGGAGTCTCAGCAGAGCAGCTGACCAGGCACACACAGATACCCAGGAGCTTTACATACTCCATCCCCAGGATCCCCTACAATGGTGTCTGCAACTCAGGCAAGGCAGGAGGTCCGTGCATACCCCTAGGAAGGGGGCTGAATTCAGGGAGCCAAACAACACCATTCTGTGGTCCCCACTTCCATGTCGCCTCACAAGATAAGACTCACTGGCTTGAAATTCTAGCCAGCCAATGGCAACAGGGTGGAATTTGCCTGAGGCTGGTAGGAGCTCCCAAGGGGAGGTGTGGCCATCATCTCTGTGGTTTGGTCCATTCAGCCGTTCCAGCGTCTTGGCTTTGAAGAGTCCAAATGGCCCAGATGAGGAAGGGTCTCCCCCAACACAGCACAGCTGCTTTTCCAGATCGTGGCCAGACTGCTTCTTTAAGTGAGACACTGATTCACTCCTCATCACTGGACAAGACCTCCCAGCCAGGGCTTCAGCCACTCCAGCCAGTTTTCCATGAACAGAACTCTAATTTCCACCTGGGAAAAAGTGCCTGCAGGTGGGGCAGGCCACCACTTTGGCTGTTCAGGCTTCCCAGTCAGTTCAGCCTGTGGGCCCATAGAAATACAAACCACCCCAGAGAATACTATAAACACCTCCATGCACATAAATTAGAAAATCTAGAAGAAATGCACGAATTCCTGGACACATACAGCATCCCAAAACTGAACTAGGAGAAGCTGAAATCTTGAATAGACCAATAATGAGTTCTAAAATTGAGGCAGTAATAGATAGCCTACCAACCAAAAAAAAAAAAAAAAAAAAAAAAATCCCAGGACCAGATGGATTCACAGCTGAATTCTGCTAGAGTTACAAAGAAGAGCTGGTATCATTTCTACTGAAATTATTTCAAAAAATTGAAAATTGAATGATGCTGGCCTCATTCTATACCAAAACCTGGCAGAGATACAACAAAAAAAGAAAACTTGAGGCCAATATCCTTGATAAGCATCAATGCAAAAATCTTCAGTAAAATACTGGCAAACTGAATCCAGCAACATATCAAACTGCTTATGCATTACTATCAAGTCGGTATCATCCCCAGGATGCAAGGTTGTTTCAAAATACACAAATCAATAAACATGATTCATCACATAATCAGAACTAAAGACAAAAAACACATGATTATCTCAATAGATGCAGAAAAGGCCTTTGATAAAATTCAACATCCCTTCATGTTAAAAACTCTCAATAAACTAGGTATTGAAGGAACATACCTCAAATAATAAGAGTTATATATGACAAACCCACAGCCAATATCATACTGAATGGGAAAAAGCTAGAAGCTTCCCTCTTGAAAACCGGCACGAGAGAGGGATACCCTCTCTCACCACTCCCATTCGACACAGTATTGGAAGTTCTGGCCAGGGCAATCAGGCAGGAGAAACAAATAAGTAGTTTTCAAATAGGAAGAGAGGAAGTCAAACTCTTTGTTTCAGATGGCATAATCTTATATCTAGAAAATTCCATCATCTCAACCCAAAAGCTACTTAAGCTGATAAGTAACTTCAGTAAAGTCTCAGGATAAAAAATTAATGTGCAAAAATTGCTAGCATTCCTATACTCCAACAACAGGGAAGCAGAGAGTCAAAGCATGAATGAACTCCCATTTACAATTGCCACGAAAATAATAAAATACCTAGAAATACAGCTAACAAGGGAAGTGAAGGACCTCTTCAAGGGGAACTACAAATCACTGCTCAAAGAAATCAGAGATAACACAAACAAATGGAAAAACATTCCATATAGCTTGTGTTCCTGGATTGGAAGTCTTGATATTGAATTCTTAGCTATGACATGAAAAGTGCAAGCAACAAAAGACAAGTAAATAAACTGGACTGCATCAAAATTAAAAATCTTTGTGCATCAAAGGACACTCTCAAGAAAATAAAAAAAAACAGAATGGGAGAAAATATTACACATCATATATCTGATAAAGGCCTTGTATCCAGAATATATAAAGAACTCTTAAAACTCAACAACAAAAAGAAAAACAGCTCAGTTAGACAAATGATCAAAGAACTTCAATAGACATTCATTCTAAGAAGATACACAAATGGCTAATAAGTACATGAAAAGATAATATGCTTAGTCATTAGGAAAATGAAAAACAAAAATTCATTGCGGTAACACTTTATACCTACTAGAATGCCTATAATTTAAAAGATACATAATAACATGTGTTGGTAAGGATGTGAAGAAACTGGAATTATCTTATAATGCAGTGAGAATGTAAAATGGCGCAGCCACATTGGAAAACTGCCAGTTCCCCAAAATATTAAAAATATAGAGATACTGTATTACACAGTCATTATACACCTAGGTATATAACCAGGAGATTTGAAAACAAATATCCACACAAAAAAATTTACAAACTGTTACAGCTATTCTTAGTGGTATTATTCACGATAGCCAAAAAGTAAAAATAATGCAAATTTCCATCAACTAATGAATGGGTAAACAAAATGTATTTGATCTTTACAATGGAATACTATTTAGCAATAAAGAGAATTGAATTAATGCTTCATGCTGCAGCATAGATGGACCTTGAAAACATGCTAAATGAAAGCCAGTCACAAAACACCACATATTTAATTTACATGAATTATCCAGAATAGGCAGATTTGTAGAGATGGAAAGAGGATTAGTGGTTGCTAGGGACTGAGGGAAGGGGAAGATGGGGAGTAATTGCTAATAAGTATGAGTTTTCTTTTGTGGGGGAGATGGAATGTTCTAAATTTACATCATGTTGATGTTTGCACAACCTTGTGTATATATAAAATACATTGAATTGTATATTTTAAATGGATAAATTTTACATTATATGAATTATGTCTTGATAACACTATCAAATGCTAATTACAAAATAGCCTGCCAAATATTTTAGTATTAGAACTCATCTCAAGACCTCAACTCCTTTTAAATCTTCCTTACGCATTTTACTTTTGTTTTGAATGTAAGAATACCTTACCTGTATTTTAAATATTATACTAAATGCTCTCAACTTAAGTAAATGTGTTTCTTATTTGAAATTGTTGCCATTTTCACTCTCCCAATGGGTAGAAATAATTCTGTGAGTTGAATATCTTAATGTCATAAACAGAATGCTAATTATTATTGAATTGATCGTTAAGCAAGCTACTCCAGTATGGTAAGACTATTGAAGCTTATCCATATCACAATTCTATTGCTTATGTAGCTTTAGTCAAATAATGGCAAAGACTCTCTAAACCTGTGGCCTAGTCACAGTAAGCCAGGTTATCTTCAGAGTAGGCTCAACATTATGGTTTCCTTGTGTATTAGGTCAAATGGGCACCTCTTTTCTTACCATGTTCATTTTAAAAGCCCACCATTCTACACAAATTTACTTCCAGCACTTCCATGACTGAAGGTTTAAAACAAATCCAACCTTGAAAATAGCCATTAGTGATAAGTGGTCTCTCAGTTCAACAAACAAGATGTACCAACCCATAAATGTCTAAAATTGGAGTGATGTTGACCAGTCATTTGTTCTGTTTCCTGGTAAGTTAACTACCAATGTTCTGTTTTAAAATCTGGGACAAATAATAATGATCTTAATTTTGAGTTCTACCCTGGATCATTTTGCGCAAATAAAATTTAGCTTTCTTAGCTATTAGCACAAAACTCTTCTACCACATTCTATTCATCTTAATGAATAAAGTTGGTCAGAATCTAAACGACTAAAAATATTACATAAAAAGCAAAGGTTTAGTTTGCTACCAAAACCAATGAATGATTTAGATGTTACAGTCTTTCTGTGGGAAATGGATAAAATACAAAAGCAAAACAAATAGAACCAGGAACTGGTAATGACCTTGCTAGAATGGAAAGTCATGCCATTATTATCTAAATTGATATACAAGCACAGAAAAGGAATAAAAATTTATTCAGAAAATAAAGTGCTGATGCTGAGGGAAGTGATGTGAACAAACGATAAATTAAAAGGAATATTTGTTCCCGTTTTTACTCAGATGTAATTTGTGAATCCCATAAAAAGCATAGGGTGCTTGTTTGATGTTCTTGCCTTATGAATCTTAAATTTCTTTGCAACAAGGTGATCTTCTTTGAGGGTCTACACAAATCAAGTCATTAAAAGATTTGTGTGGCCAAACCTTGGTCAACCTATGAAGAACTTGTGATTTGTCTTTTCTCTCCCCCTTCCTTCTTATTCTTGCCTTCTGGTGCAACCTTTTCATTGCCCTAAAGATCTGTTTTAGAGACTCTCTAATGTGCTCTTATCACAGTCAGATGTATTGCTTTACCTTCATCAAGATGCACATCGCTTTAGAGCCTAATAGACCCTATTACATCAAATTAAACGAAGTACTTTAGAGATCATCTAGTCTCATGTATTTTCATACTTTTCTCTATGGACAGAGGCATAGAATTTCAGAATTGTTTCTTAGGATTTCACTTTGAATAGTGAGAAACAGAGAGGACCAGTAAGTGAGGCGAGGGTTTTAAAGGTTTACCTGTGCTTCAGGAAATTTGATCAATTAAAAATGTATTTAATATACTCACAATTTGAATAAGATTTTATTTGAGCAATTTCTGATTTAAAACAAAAGTTAAAACCCAATGTTTCAGCCCCTCTGTTGTCTGCTGAGGGTCACACATGAATGTGGTAGCAGGGCTGGAATCCAAGTCCACTGGTTTTCAACCCAGTGCACATACATACCATCATGCCTCCATATTGGCATCTCTGCATTCCATCTTCATTTTTGCCCAGATTATTAACTGAAAGCCAATTTTGATGGGTACCTCATCATATATGGATTCTACATTATCCCTTCAATAATGTGGGCAAAACAAAATGAGGCAATGTAGCAGCAATTGAGTGTTATTTAGTTAACATCCTAATGCTGGACAAAATAAAATGAGGCAATGCAACAATAATTGCAAGTTATTTAGTTAACATCCAAATCACTCCTCCAAGCATCCCTCCTTACATTGCCATTGAAACAAAATTAATGTATTCTAAATCTCCTAACATAACCGTGAACATAATGAATAAAATCCTCTTTATCTTCTGATTTTAAGCCCATAAGCAACCTACATATATCCTATGACAGCAGATGTTTACTGAATATGGTTCTACACCGCAGCACTACCTGAATAAATCTGTGTATAACATCCGGGATTTTCCTTTCCTCATAATGCTGCTCCCTGTTGGTGTTGCACTAAAATTATTTCCAAAATGAGCTGATCTGTGGAAAAGGGAGCTATGATGTTGGAGGCTATTGGGGTCTTGAAGTTCTGTCTTCTGGTTCTAAACCTGGCAGAACATTTCTACTTCTTGAGAACCATTCTATCGTTTTTTGCTGAAAATAAATATACCAGGAATACTTTCTCCTCCAAAATTACACTCCATATTTTATAGAAAGAAGATTTAAAGAAAGAGTTTTTATTCTGTCTGTGAAACAGGCCCCACCTTAAACATAGAAGACAAAATCTTATGCCTGATGGGAATAGTGATTAAATGACTATTCAGATAATGCCTTCTATGAATAACGCTGAGCACACATGGTACTGTGTGGACACAAAGCAGAGTCTAGCAGTTGAGAGGTTTGGACCTAGCAATGATCAACATATGTTCACTTCCCATATTGAGTAGTTATTAGCTATTTCACTTTAGCAAGTTCAGCTTTTTATGTCCCAGTTTCCTTATGTGTAAAATACAAATAATACTAGTTCCAGCTTCAGAAGGATTTTTTTTAAATGGTATGTAAATGTTTAAAATAGCAATTTAAATAATTTATTTTATAAATAATACATATAGCACTTTGGGAGGCCAAGGCAAGCAGTTGCCTGAGCTCAGGAGATCGAGACAAGCCTGGCCAACATGGTGAAACCCTGTCTCTACTAAAAAATACGAAAGAAATTAGCTGGGCTTGGTGGCCTGCGCCTGTAGTCCCAGCATCTCAGGAGGCTGAGGCAGGAGAATTGCTTGAACCTGGGAGGTGAAGGTTGCAGTGAGCCGAGATCACGGGACTGCACTCCAGCCTAGGCAACAGAGTGAGACTCTGTCTCTAAAACAAAATAAAAATAATAAAAATAACACAAAAAGAATTATTATTGACTGTATTGGTTGTAATATTGGCACTGTGGCTTTGTTTAAAAATAAATCTTTGTTAAATATCCATTCTAAAGCATTAGTTAAATAATATGATACTTAGGTTTTGCTTTAAAATACTTCAGCAAAATTCACCAGGGAAATAGATGAAATATGAATAGTATAGTAGTGACAATCCTTGAAGTTGAGTGGTGGTACATGACTGTTAATTATGATATCATATTGACCTTGCATACATTTGAAAGTTTCCGTAACAAAAAGTCACTGAAGGCCAGGCGCGGTGGCTCACACCTGTAATCCCAGCACTCTGGGAGGCTGAGGTAGGGGGATCAGGGTTGGTCAGGAGTTTGAGACCAGCCTGGCCAACATGGTGAAACCCTGTCTCTACTAAAGATACAAAAAAAAAAAAAAATCAAAAAAGCAACAACAAAAAAACAAATTAGCTGGGCGTGGTGGCATGCACCTTTAATTCCAGCTATTAGGGAGGCTGAGGCAGGAGAATCACTTGAATCCGGGAGGCGGAGGTTGCAGTGAGCCTAGATGGCACCATTGCACTCAGCCTGGGTGAAAGGGCAAGACTTTGTCTCAAAAAAAAAAAAAAAAAAGTTACTGAAAGAAAAGGTACTATTGTGCAAGGAACAGGTCTGAGGATTATTTGTCCTAGTTGACAGAAAAAAAATGTATGTTGGCTTTGTTACTCTAGTACTTTGGTTTTAAGCATCTATTTAAAAAATTATAGAAGTTAAATAAGTATTTGGAAGGATCTTGCTTTTTTCTTATTATTTTAATTGTTTATAACTACAAACTTAAAAGCATTTCAATCACAGTGTTTCTACATGTACTATTTGTAATATTTGTAGTACTGCTTACTATTTCAATTTATTTCAAATTGTGAGACTAACTTGGCAGTATGTAAAATAAAAATCACTCTTTTACTGAAACCTAAACCTACCAATTGAATTTGTTGTTGTTGTTTTTTTTTAAAGAATAAAAGGGGAACAATGTCGAACTTTATCTGAGCCCTGTACTTCCACTATATTCTGTTCTAAGAAATGGCAAACCTAAAAAGGCCACTCTATTGCCCTTACGTAATCCAAGATAAGAGTCACCTGTACCCTTCCTCAATGACTCAGATGAAACAGCCCTACACTTCCTCAGGGACTCATAGGGCATATTTCCATCCTTTTTCAGTGACTCAGATGGTACCCATCTCCATCATTTGCAGGAGCTCAGATAGAACTCATCTCTACCCTTTATCAACCACTCCGATGGGACCTATTTCCATCCTTCCTCAGCGACAGATGGAACGCAACTCCATCTTTTTTAAATGACTCAGATAGGACAATTTCCAACCTTCCTCAACGTCTAAGCTAGGACCCATCTCCATGTTTCCCCAGTGACTCAGATAGGACCCATTTCCATTGTTCCTCAATGACTGAGATAGTATTCATTTCCACCCTTCCCCTAGGACCCGATAGGACTCATCTTCACCCTTACTCAACGACATAGAGAGAGCCCATCTCCACAGTTCCTCAGTGACTAAGATAGAACCTATCTCCATCCTTCTTCAATGAATCAGAAGTAACAGACTCAATCCTTCCTCAGTGATTCAATTGGGACCTATCTTCATCATTTCTCAGTGACTAAGATATTACCCATCTCTAGCCTTTTGCAGTGTCACAGATAGAAGCCAACTCCATCCTTTCTCGAAGACTCAGACAGAACCCATTTTCACTCGTTCTCAGTGACTCAGAACTTACCTTCACATTTCTTTCATGACTCAGATACAATCTATCTTCATTTTTCCTTAGTGGCTCAGATATAACCCATCTTTATTATTTTTCAGTGACTCATATGTCACAAATCTTCACCCTTCCTCAGTGACTCAGATGGAACCTATCTCTGTTCTTCCTCAGTCACTCCAGTAGGACTCATCTCCATTCTTTCTCAATAAAACAGATAGGATCCATCTCTTCCTTTCCTCTATGGCTCACATAAGACCTATTTCCATTTTTCCTCAGTAACTCAGATAGAACTCATATCTATTCCTCCTCAATGACTCTGGTGGGAATCATCTTCACCCTACCTGAATGACTGAGATGAGATCCATTTCCATCCTTCCTCAGTGACTCAGATAGAAACAATTTCACTCTTCCTCTTTGACTCAGATGGGACCCTTCTCTCTTTCCTCAGTGACTCAGATTGGACCTATTTCCATCCTTCCTCAGTGACATATAAGACACTACTCCAGTCATCTTCAGTGACCCAGATAGGACATGGTCCTATTTTTCCTTAGGGGCTTATATAGAACCAATATGGGCTCAAGAAATCCTCCCACCTCAGCCTCTCAAGTATCTGGGACTACAGGTGTGTGCCACCACACCTGGCTTTTTTTTTATTTTTATTTTTAGTAGACATGAGGTTTTGCTATGTTACCCAGGCTGGTCTCAAACTCCTGGGCTCAAGCAATCCTCCTGCTTTGACCTCCCAAAGTGCTGGGATTACAGGCATAAGCCACCTCACCCAGCCTGAGACCCACGTTTGTCCTTCCTCAATATCTTGGAGAGGACCCATCTTCATTCTTCCTCAGTAACTCCAACAATAGGACGAATCTCCAACCTTAATCACGACTCATAGAGGACCTGTTTTCGTCCTTCTTCTTTACTCTGATAGGACCAATAACTTTTCTTTCCCATATATAAGATAGGACCCATGTAAACTCTTCCTCAGTGATTCAGATAGGACCCATCTCCATCCCTTTTTAATGACTGATATATAACCTATCTCCATTCTTTCTCAGTTGACTGAGGTCAGACTCATCTCCATCCTTCTTCATGACCCTCATTAACTAACTGATTACTTCCTTGTTTATCTGCCTTCATAAAATCCCTGGCACCCATCACCACCACCTTTTTAGATGTTTCTCATTATGGAACATTCTTACTATTGCAACAGCCTAAATAAACTTGTTTATTTAATTGTCCTGTGCATTTTGTCTCTTTCAGGGGTCATCATCTCTTTGATACACCTTTATTATTCTGGAGGATTCCAGGATATTTACACCTCCATTCTGATTATTATCAAATGTATGAAAGGATGCAAAACAAGTTCTGTTTGTGACTTCAACAGCAGCAGCATTAGTATAAAAAATTTTCAGATCCTTCCCCTCTTCCCCAGTCTCATACACTGCTAGTAAGTTATAATAGATTAGACTTATTTGAGCAAGCCAATGCAGAACAGTTTTCTATTTATAGAATAAGGACCACTTTCTTTTGTTTAAAGCAAATCAATTGGGACATAATGCAAGTTTCAGAAACCTTTTCTTTCAGTGTATCTGAAGTGTAGTTTTAAGGCAATTCTTTCTTTTGATGGGCTATGTTTGAACAGACAGGCTTTCTTAAGGCCAAACTAATCCCTTTAATTCTTTTGGTTGACTAATGGAGCTTGTGAAAGTTTTTGCAAAAAGGAAAATTTAGAAATATCTACATGGTCTGTATTTACTTGATCCTTTTTCTGTGTCGGTTTAATTCTGTTCATTCTTCTAGGAGCTCCCAAAAGCCCAAAATTGCATTTGTTGAGTGATTTTTTTTTTGAGAAAGGTTTCTCTTGATATGATAGGATCAACTTCACTGGGATTCTTTCCAATTCTAATTGCTTTTCTGCATTATTAGAATAATATAAACTTATATGAATCTGTTTCCATTTTAAGCAATAGATGATACATAGATAAATAGATAAGAATATGGTTACTAGTAAAATATTTTACTTTTATTAATACTGGTCTGCGTATACCATGTTGAAATCTTGTATTTCTGAGAGACGAAGTGCTATGCATTTATCCTAGGTTTTTGTTACGAATTTCTGTTCATTTACAATTGCCATACAGATAGACTTCAGCCTTCAAAGGGTAATTTTTTGCGACTAATCTTTTAAATTTGTAATAAAGAGTAAGAGAGCAACATTTTTCATGAACCTAAATTTAGAACTGGTTAGCATCTTACCCCCTGAGGTCCTCATTTACTGATTTCAGCTAAAGCTAAACTGATCTAATACATTTATTTTATAAAGTATCAATGTCATTTCCATCTTCAGAAAAGTTCTTAAGTAGCATTGTCTTAGATGTGACATTCTCCTTCTCGGAGAGACTCTCCCTCAAAACTTCAGACCTTCAGAAAAAGCCTTCATCTCTTACATCCATAGAAATTTACCTTATTTTGACCAGAACTATGTCAAGTTCTATTTTGTTCCAATTTAGACTTTGGAATTTTCCCATAAGAATTGTCAGGCCTTGCTGAGAGTCCCCTCCGTCTGTGAGATCGTGGTAACCACTCATTGCTAACCACATTCAATAACAGACTTTTTATTGTAGCCCTGGTTTACTACCATCCAGCTATTTATTTTTCAGCCTAATTTGACCCCAATGGCACACCCTCACTGGAAGCCTTGTCCGCCACTATTGAACCCTTGTTAAATGACAAAGATGTACATACAATGCATCTAAGTGACCTGATGTATCTTCCATTTGGAACTCTCTGTGCTTCTTTCTGACTTTCTTCAGTGTCTCTATACCTTGAAGCTTTGCACTACTGATGTTTGTGCCTTACTTCTGAGTTTTTAGGAGGCATCTTAGTATGTTAACTGTTCTATACAACATGCATTTGTATTTCCTTGATTTTTACATTTATAATCTCTAACTGAGATGACAACTTTACCAATTAGGGATGTGCTGATGGGTTCCTGAACATGACATACTCAAGTTCTGCTGTAATAATATTTCTTAGAAACATATCAGGAGGAAACTTCAGTTACCATCAGCTATAAACTAATGTGAAACAAGTTTCTCATGCAGGGCAGTCCTCAACAATTGTGTGTTCTAATCTGTGAAATATTAAAGGATAATAATAGCAGCTAACGATTACTGAGCACTTGCAAAGGCACTATGTACTACATTATCATGTTTGACTTCTGCTACAGCCCTACGAACCGGACATTATTATCCTCATTTGACACATAAGGAAACTAAGAATTAGTTCGTTAAATAACATGCCCATGGCTACCCAGAAGGTGTGGGACTCAAATATGGAATCTGGCTGATACTAAGTCCATTCTCTTAATGCCATATTCTTCAAAAGAATATAGCAAAGGCAAATATTTCAGCTTGTGCATATACAAATAAATCCCCGGTCAGTGTTTACCGTGATGCCTGGTACAAGAAGTTACCAAAGGACTGAGAATTAATGGCAATACGATTGGACTAGATTATAAAACCCTCTAACTGCTGTGGGAGGTTCATTCTCACAATAAACATTGAAACTGTAGTCTGTTACTCTAATCACTACCTTAGAATATGCTCAGGTCTTTAGATTGCAACTGTTGTCATCTAAATGTACCTAATAGAATTTGCTGCAATTAAGTTTTTTGTTACCTGGAATTGGAAACTAGAGCATGCCTTCCCCTTGTACCATTGACCAGCCCCTGAGCTAACACATTCTATCTACCCAAAAAATGTTGGCCATTTTCTCTAGAATCAGTATATTGAAGCACGATTTAAGCTTTTTCAGCATCAAGTCCTCTTTCTCTGCGTCAGGCAAGTCTACTGTCTAATTGGATCTGTGCAATTCTATAGTCTTACCTTTATACCTTAAGCTCTGCCTGTTTTAGGTCAGCAACCCTCAATCATTAATTAGAGCTTCAGACCTAACAAAACTCCCGTAGAATCTCTCAAACCACTTGATTAGCTTGTAACTCCCAGCTCTGACCTGGACTGCCTCAAGTTTCCAACAATCTGAAGTTCTTGCCACCACCCCCACACCATTGTACCTCCTGCCCCAATAACCTAATGTCTTAGTTCATTCTGGCTACCATAACAGAATGTTTATAAATCCGTAAACTGGGTGGCTTATAAACAAAAGAAATTAATATCTCACAGTTCTAGAGGCTGGGAAGTCCAAGATCAAGATGATAACAGATTTGCTGTCTAGTGAAGGCCTGTTTCCTGGTTCATAGATGGTGACTTCTTGCCGTGTCCTCACACAATGAAAGAGACTAGTTAGCTCTCTGCAGTCTGTCTTTATAAGACCACCAGTCTCAATCATACAAGTCCACCCTCATCATTTAATCACCTCTCAAAAAGCCTCAGCTCCTAATAACATCACCTAGGGGGGTAGGATTTCAATATATAAATTTTCGGGGATATACAAACATTCAGACCATAGCACCTACCAACTCTTTCTGTGGGTTTGTTTGTTTTATGTGTTTGCTTTCTTTTTTGCCTTCCTGAGCTTTGTATCCATACTAAAAGCCTTTAGTTCTTTTAAGGATGACCCAAGGCAAAAATACACAAGTAAATGAAATATATCACTTCCATGGATGGGTTATGTATTGCACAAATAGTTTCATTATAGCCTAAGTGCCTAGCAGAGTTCCTGACATATACTAAACATTTGAAAAATGTTTGAAAAGTAAATGAATAAATACCAGATTTCTATCCAATAATAATCGTATCTATTTTAAATGCAGAGGAATGGAGCACAGTTTGGTGCAGTCAGCAATGGTCAACTTTGGTGTTATTTCAATGTATTACAGAGATTTTTCTTCCCCTTTCTATTGGTGTTGATAACATTTTTGAAAACTTAAAATACACATCTTCTCTTTTCCTGGTTAATATCTGAAATGTCCTTTTATCAGATATGGCTACAAATAATATTCCATTATTGTATATGTACCACATTTTCTTTATTCATCTGTTGATGGAAACTTAGGTTGATTCAATATTTTGGTATTGTGAACAGTGCTGCAATAAACATGGGTGTGCAGATATCTCTTCCATATACTGATTTCGTTTCTTTTGGCTATATATCCAGCAGTGGGATTGTTGAATCATATCTGTGGTTTTTTGATGAACCTCAACAACTATTTTTCTTAATGGCTGTACTAGTCTACATTCCCACCAACAATGTATGAGAATTCCCCATTCTTTGCATCCTACCAGCATTTATTATTTTTTGTATTTTTGATAATAGCCATTCCAGTGAAGGTAGGATGATGTCTAATTGTGGTTTTTATTTTCTCTTCCCTGATGATTTGTGGTGTTGAACATTTTTTTCCATATGCCTATTGGCCATTTATATGCCTTCTTTGGAGAAATGTCTATTCAAATATTTTGCCTAATTTTAAATCGGATTATTTATATATTTGCTATTGAGTTGTTTGAGTTATATATTCTGGTTATTAATCCCTTGTCAGATGGAGAAATTCAACTATCTTATACAATTACGTAGGCTGTATCTTCATTTCATAGTTTGTTTCTTTGCTGTGCAGATTTTTATTTTGATATAATCCCATTTATTTATTTTTGCTTTTGTTGCTTATGCATTTGAGGTCTTACCTAAAACCCTTTGCCCAGACCAATGTCCTGTAGCATTTCTCCAATGCTTTTTAAAGTATTAGTTTCACAGTTTCAGGTCTTATATTTAAGTCTTTATTCTATTTAAAATAGATTTTTATATACATCGAATGACAAGAATCTAGTTTCATTCTTCTGTATATGGATATCCATTTTTCCCAGCACCATTTATTGAAGAGACTGTCCTTTACACAGTGTATGTTCTTAGTGCCTTTGTTGAAGATCAGTTGGCTGTAGATATGAAACAGCATAGAAAATCTGTTAATGAATGGGTTCACTGGTCTTATTGGTCTATGTGTCTGTTTTTATGCCAATACTATGCTCTTTTGGTTACTATAGCTTTGTAGTGTATTTTAAAATCAGGTGGTGTGCTGCCTCCAGCTTTGTTCTTTATGCTAAGGATTGCTTTGACTCTTTGGGCTCTTTTGTGGTTCCATGCGAAAGTTAGAATTGTTTTTCTGTTTCTGTGAAGTTATTGACATTTTGATGGGAATTGCATTGAATCTTTAGACTGCTTTGAGTAGTATAGGCATTTTAACAATAATATTTTTTCTGATCCTCAAGCAGGAGATATTTTTTCATTTTTTGTGTTCCCTTAAATTTCTTACATCAGTGTGTTAATAGTTTTCCTTGTAGAGCTCTTTACTAGTTTGGTTAAATTTATTTCTAGGTATTTTAGGGGGTAGCTATGGTAAACAGGATTGCCTTCCTGATTCCTTTTTCAGTGATTGCTGTTAATGTGTATAAAGGGTAGTAAGTTTTGCAGGTTTATTTTGTATCTTGTCACTTAAATAAATTGGTTTATCAGTTCTAAGAGTTTTTTGTGAAGTCTTTCAGTTTTTCTAAATATAGGACCATGTCATCTGCAAGCAATGATAATTTGCCATCTTTCTTTTCCATTTGGACACCCTTCATTTCTCTTTTGTCTAATTCCTCTGCCTAGAACTTTCAGTACTATGTTGAAAAAAAAGTGGTAAAAACGGATATCTGTGTTTTCTTCCAGTCTTAGCAGAAAGGCTTTTAATTTTTCCTCATTTAGTATATTAACTGTGGGTCTGTCATACATGGCTTTTATCAGGTTGAAATATCTATCCCCAGTTTGTAAAAGTTTTATCATGAAGGGATGTTAAATTTTTTCAAATGCTTTTTCAGCATCTATTTAAATAATCCTTTCGTTTTTGTTTTTGATTCTGTTGATTTGATGTGTCATGTTTATTGATTTACATATACTGAACCATCGTTCCATCACTGGGATGAATCTCACTTGATCATGGTGAATCATCTATTTAATGTGTTGTTAAATGTGATTTGTTAGTATTTCATTGTAAATTTTTGCATCTCTGTTCATCGGGGATATTAGGCTGTAGTTTTCTTTTTTTGTTGTGTCCTTGTCTAGTTTTGGCCTCAGGGTAATACTGGCTGCATAGAATGAGTTAGGGAAAATTCCTTCATTTTCAGTTTTTGAACTAGTTGAAGAGGATTGGCATTAGTTGTTTTTTAAATGTTTGGCAGCCTTCAGGAGCTCATTTATCAGATCCTGGGCTTTTCTTTGATGGGAGACTTTTTTTTAACTGCTTTGATCTCATTACTTCTTATTGGTTTTTTCAGGTTTTCTCTTTCTTCATGGTTCAATCTTGAGTAGGTTGTATGCACCCAGGAATTTATTTGCTTTTTCTGGTTATTCCAATTCGTTGTTGTATAATTGTTCATAGTAGTCACTAATGATTCTTTGTATTTCTGTAGTATGAGTTGTATTTTTTTCACCTTTTATTCTATTTATTTGGGTTTTCTCTCTTTTTTCTTAGTCAATTTAGCCAAAAGTTTGCTGATATTTTTTACATTTTTAAAGAATCAACTTTTTGTTTTATTGATCTTGGTACTTTTTTTAAGTCTCAAGTTTATTTATTCTGCTCTGATCTTTATTATTTATTTTCTTCTAATAATTTGGGTTTGGTTTGCTCTTCCTTCTCTAGTTCCTTGAGATACATTGTTTGGTTGTTTATCTGAAGTCTTTCTATTTTTAAATTAGATATTTATTGCTATAAACTTTTTTTTTTTTTTTTGAGACAGAGTCTCACTCTGTTGCCCAGACTGCAGTGCAGTGGCTGGATCTCAGCTCACTGCAACTTCCATCTCCTGGGCTCAAGTGATTCTCATGCCTTAGCCTCCAGGGTAGCTAGGATTACAGACTTGCCACCCAAACCAGCTAATTTTTTTTTTTTTTTTATGTTTAGTAGAAACAGAATTTCCCCATGTTGGCCAAGCTGGTCTCAAACTTGTGGTCTCAAGTGATCCACCTGCCTTGGACTCCCAAAGTGCTGGGATTACAGATGTGAGCCACTGTGCCCAGCCAACTTCCTTCTTTGTACTGCTTTTGCTATATTCTGTAGGTTCTTGTATGTTGTATTTTCATTTTAATTTGTTTCAAGAAATTTTGAAAATTTCTTCTTAATTTCTTCATTGACTCATTGGTTATTCTGAAGCATTTTGTTCAATTTCCATGTATTTGTAGTTTTCAAAATTTGTCTTCTTATTGATTTCTAGTTGTTTTTTTTTCCATTGGAGTCACTAAAGATACTGGATATAATTTCAACTTTTAAAAATTTGTTGAGATTTGTTTTGTGGTCTAACATATGGTCTATTCTGAAAAACATTCTATGTGTTGATGAGCAAATTTCTATTCTGCAGCAGTTGGATGAAATATTCTGTAATAGTTTGTTAGGTCCATTTGGTCTAGGCTAGTTTAACTTTAACTCCAGTGTTTGCTGATTTTCTGAAAGTGAGGTATTGATATCCTCTATTATTATTATTATCTCACAGTCTTTCTCCTTAGATCTATTAATGTTTGCTGCATATATTTTGGTGCTTTGGTGTTGGATGCACATATTATAATATCTTCTTGATGAATGGACCCCTTTGTCATTATATAATGACCTTCTTCATCTCCTGCTAAAATTTTTGACTTAACATGTATTTTATCTGATATGAGTAAGTGACCCTTACTCTTTTTTGGTTTCCATTTTCATGAAATATCTTTTCCCATCCATTCAGTTTCAATCCATCTATACCTTCATAGGCAAAGTGAGATTCTTGTAGGGAGCATTTAATTTGGTCTTCTTTCTTAATCCATTCATCCACTGCATCTTTTTTAATTGAAGAATTTAGTCTATTTACAAACATATTATTATTGACAGGTAAGAACTTACTATTGCCATTTTGTTACCTTCTTTTTTAGTTGTTTTGTAACTGAGCTCTTTCATTTTTTCCATTTCTTACTGTCTCCCTTTCTGGTTAAGTGATTTTCTTTGTTAGTGTGTTTTGATTCATTGCTTTCCATTTTTAGCATATCCGTTATAGATTTTTGTATTGTGGTTACCATGAGGCTTACAAAAATATATCCTATAGTTAAAACAAGTTATTTAAAACAGATGCAAACTTAACTTTGATTGTGAAAAAAAGGAGATGATAAATAACCGAAAATAACCTGTACAAATTAACTCCATTCTCCACCTACATTTTGAATTTGTAATATCACGGTTTGATTTTTTTTCTTTCTAAGTTTTATTTTAGGTTCAAGGGGTACATGTCCAAGATTGTTGGGTAAACTTCATTTTGTGGGGGTTTGGAATACATATAATATTGTCACCTAGCTAATCAGAATAATAGCCGATAGGGAGATTTTTCAGTCCTTACCTTCCTCCCACCCTCCACCGTCAAGTAGGCCCATTGTCCATTGTTCCACTCTTTCTATGTGTACTCAGTGTTTAGCTCCGAGTTATAAGTGAGAACATGAAGTATTTGGTTTTCTGTTCCTGTGTTAATTCACTTAGAATAATGGCCTCCAGCTCTATCGATGTTGCTGCAAAGGACATTATCTCATTATTTGTTACGGCTGCCTAGTATTCCACAGTGTATATGTATAACAGTTTCTTTATCCAATATACCATTGATCAGCATCTGGGTTGATTCCATGTCTTTGCTTTTGTGACTAGTGCTGCAATGAACATATGCATGTGTCTTTATGGTAGAATGATTTATATTCATTTGGGTATATACTTAGTAATGGGATTCCTGGGTAAAAATGTAGTTCTGTTTCTAATTCTTTAAGAAATCTCCAAATTTCTTTCCACAGTGGCTGAACTAATTTATATTCACAACAGCAGTCCATAAATGTTCCCTATTTTCTGTAACCCTGCCAACATCTGTTATTTTTAAACTTTTTACTAATAGTCACTCTTACTGGTGTAAGATAGTATCTCATTGTGGTTTTGAAGCATTTACCTAAATGATTCGTGATATTGAGCATTTTTTTCCATATGTTTCTTGGACCCATGTGTTTTTTTAGTGAACTGTCTGAACATGTCATTTGCTAAGCTTTTCCTTTGTTTGTTTTGGGCTTGTTGATTTGTTTAAGTTCCTTATTTGTACTCAATATTAGACCCTTGGTGGCTGCATAGTTTGGAAATTTTTTTCTCACATTTTGTAGGTTGTCTGTTTACTCTGTTGATAGTTTCTTTTGCTCTGCAGAAGCTCTTAAGTTTAATTAGGTACCACTTATCAGTTTTTGTTTTTATCATAATTGCTTTGGGAGTCTTCATCACAAAGTTTTTGCCAGGGCCAATGTCCAGAATAATATTTCCTAGGTTAATTCTGTCGGGGAAAAGCTGAGTGTTGGGAAAAAAGCTGAGGCAGGACTTGCATGTCTGACGTAATGTAAAAGAGTCTTGGAACATGTCCGGGGTCCAGGGTCTAAAACCCCTCGTGGCCTTTGGAACACCAAGCTCTGTGCCAAAGGGTGGAAGGTTGCCCAGCCACACCACAATCTAAGCCCAGGGCATAAAATCCCTTGTGGCTTGGATGGAATCCAGGGCTCAGGGCATAAAACTCCTCATGGCCTCTGGAATGTGTACAGACTTGCTGGCCCCTTGCTTCTAGCACCCCCAGGCTCATAAAACAATTGTATCTTAAACTAGAAGAACATGTTTCCCATTATCTCAAGTAGCAGAACATGCTCCCTATGCTCCAAAGAAAATGCTGAACTAACACAGCTGTAGATCATGTGCTTGATACACCGCTTTCTTTCAAACCCCACATCCTCACCACCTGCTTCTTTATTTGATCACCAATAAATAGTGTGGGCTTCCAGAGCTTGGGGCCTTTACAGCCTCCATACTAGTGTTGGCCCCCTGGTGCCACTTTTACTCTTACCTTCTCTTTTCTCATTCCTTTGACTCTGCTGGACTTCATAGCCCCCATGGCCTGCCTGGTGTTGGATCTGATCACCCCAACATTCTTCTAGGGTTTTTATAGTTTTAGACTTTACATTTAAGTCTTTAATTCATCTTGGTTATTTTTTGCACATGGTGAAAGGAAGGGGTCAAGTTTCAATCTTCTACATATGGCTAGCCAGTAATCCCAGTATTTTTTAAATAGAGTCCTTTAATCTTTTTGTCAGCATTATCAAAAATCATATGGTTGTAGGTATGTGGCTTTAGTTCTGAGTTCTAATCTTTACCACTGGTCCTTGTGTCTGTTTTTTCACCAGTTCCATACTGTTGTAGTTACTGTAGCCTTGTAGTAGTGGGTAATGTGATGCTTCTGTCTTTGTTCCTTCTTCTTAGAATTGCTTTGGCTATTCAGGATTTTTTTTTTTTTTGGTCCCAAATGAATTTTAGAATAGTTTTTCTAATTTGGTTTAAAAAACTGTTGGTAGTTTGATATGTAATATGATTTGGCTCTGTCCCCACCCAAATCTCATCTTGAACTGTAGTTCCCATAATCCTCACATGTGGTGGGAGGGAACTGGTGGGAGGTAATTGAATCATGGGGGCGATTTCCCCAGTACTATTCTCATGATAGTGAGTAAGTTCTCACAAGACCTTATGGTTTTATAAGGGGCTTCCCACTTCACTTGACTCTCATTCTTCCTGCTGCCATGTAAAGGGGTACGTGTTTATTTCCCTTTCCACCATGATTGTAAGTTTTCTGAGGCCTGCCCAGCCCTGGAGAACTGTGAGTCAATTAAACCTGTTTCCTTTATAAATTACCCAGCCTCAGGCAGTTCTTTATAACAGTGTGAGAATGGACTAACCCAGTAAATTAGTACTGCATAGAGTGAGGCACTGCTGTAAAGATACCCCAAAATGTGAAAGCAATTTTGGAACTTTGTAACAGGCAGAGGTTAGAACAGTTTGGAGGGCTCAGAAGGCAGGAAAATATGGGAAAGTTTGGAATTTCCTAGAGACTTGGCGGGCTCAGAAGACAGGAAGATGTGGGAAAGTTTGGAACCTCCTAGAGACTTTTTGAATGGCTTTGACCAAAATGCTGATAGTGATACAGACAATAAAGTCCAGGCTGAGGTGGTCTCAGATGGAGATGAGCAACTTGTTAGGAAATGGAGTAGAGGTCACTCTTGCTATGCAAACAGACTGGTGGCATTTTGCCCCTACCCTAGAGATCTGCAGATCTTTGAATATGAGAGAGACGATTTAGGGTATCTGGCGGAAGAAATATGTAAGCAGCAAAGTGTTCAAGGAGAAGCAGAGCATAAGTTTGGAAAATTTGCAGCCTGATTACGAAATAGAAAAGAAAAACCCATCTTTCTGGGGAGAAATTCAAGCTGGCTGCAGAAATTTGTATAAGTAACAAGGAGCCAAATCTTAATAGGAAAATGTCACCAGGGCACATCAGAGACCTTCATGTCAGCCCCTCCCATCACAGGCTCAGAGCCCTAGGAGGGAAAAAATGGTTTCATGGTCTGGGCCCAGGGCACCCCTGCCCTATGCAGCCCCAGGACATGGTGCCCTGTGTCCCAGCTGCTTCAGCTCCAGCCATGGCTAAAAGGGGCCAAATTACAGCTCAGGCCATTGCTTCATAGGGTACAAGCCCAAAGCCTTGGCAGCTTACTTGTGGTGTTGGGCCTGTGGGTGCACAGAAGTCAATAATTGAGGTTGGGAAACCTCCACCTAGTTTCAGGGGATGTGTGCAAATGCCTGGATATCCAGGCAGAAGTGTGCTGCAGAGGCAGAGCTCTCATGGAGAACCTCTGACAGGGCAGTGCAGAAAGTAAACGTAGGGTCAATTTACTTTCTGTGGAAAGTTAATTCTGTGCCACACAGAGTCCCCACTGTGGCACTGCCTAGTAGAGCTGTGAGAAGAGATCCACTGTCTTTCAGATCCAAGAATGGTAGATCTACCTACAGCTTTTACTATGCACCTGAAAAAGCTGCAGCTACTCCTTGCCTGTCCATGAATGCAGCCAGGATGGGGGCTGTACCCTGCAAAGCCACAAAAGCAGAGCTGCCCAAGGCCATGGAGCCCACCTCTTGCTTCGGTGTGACCTGGAAGTGAGACATGGAATTAAAGGAGATTATTTTGAGCTTTAAGATTTAATTACTGCCTCGTTAGATTTCGGACTTGCATGGGGCCTGTAGCCCCTTCATTTTGGCCAATTTCACCCATTTGGAATGGGTGTATTTATCAAATGCCTGTACCTCCATTGTATCTAGGAAGTAACTAACTTGCTTTTGGTTTTGCAAGCTCATAGGCTGAAGGGACTTGCCTTGTTTCAGATGAGACTTTGGACTTTGGGTTAATGCTGCAATGAGCTAAGACTTTGGGGAACTGCTGGAAAGGCATGATTGTGTTTTGAAATGTAAAGACATGAGGTTTAGGAGGGGCCAGCAGTGGAATGATATGGTTTGGATACGTCCCTACCCAAATCTCATTTTGAATTGTAGTTCCCATAATATCCACATGTCATGGGAGGTAATTGAATCATGGGGGTGGTTTCCCCCATGGTGTTCTCATAAAAGTGAGTAAGTTCTCATGTGTTCTGATGGTTTTATAAAGGGTTTTCCCTTTTGCTCAGCTCTCACTCTTCTCCTTCCTCCCACCATGTAAATAAGGATGTTTGCTAATCCTTCTGCCATGATTGTAAGTTTCCTGAGGCCTCCACAGCTCTGTGGAACTGTGAGTCAATTAAACCTCTTTCTTATAGAAATTACCCACTCTTGGGCAATAAGGACGGACTAATACAATCAGAATCACATTGAATCTGTAAATTACTTCAGGCAGTATGGCCATTTTAACATTATTGATTCTTCCTATTCATGAGCGTGGAAGATTTTTTTCATTTGTGTTGTCTCTGATTTCTCTCAGCAGTGATCTGTAAGATCTCCATGTAGAGATCTTCTACCTCCTTGGTTTGTTGTACTCTTAGATATTTCATTTTCTTTGTTGTTATTGTTAATGAGATTGTGTTCTTGATTTGACTGTCAGCCTGAACATTATTAGTATGGAAACGCTAATAATTTTTGTACATTAATTTTGTAGGCTGAAACTGTGACGAGGTTGCTTATCAGCTCTAGGAGCCTTTGGGCAGAGACTATGGGGTTTTCTAAGTATAGAATCACATCATCTGAGAACAGAGATAATTTGACTTCCTTGGTTTCTCTTTGGATGGCCTTTAAGTTCTTTTTCTTGCCAGATTGCTCTGGCTAGGACTTCCAGTACTATGTTGAATAGAAGTAATGGGAGTGGGTATCCATCTCTTGTTCCAGTTCTCAAAGGGAATGCTTCCAACTTTTGCCCTTTCCATCTGATATTGGCTGTGAGTTTGTCATACATGGCTCTTATTATTTTGAGCAATGTTCCTTCAATATCTAGTTTTTTGAAGGTTTTTGACATGAAGGGATGTTGAATTTTATCAAAGGACTTTCTGCATCTATTAAGATGATCATGTAGCTTTTGTTTTTAGTTTTGTTTATGTGATGAATCACATTTATTGATTTATGTATGTTGAACCAACTTTGCTTCCCAGGAATAAAGCCACTTGGTTGTGGTGGATTATCTTTTTGATATGCTGCTGGATTCAGTTTGCTAGTATTTTGTGGAGTACTTTTTCATCTACAGTAATCAGGGATATTGGCTTGACATGTTCTTCCTTTGTTGTGTCTCTGCCAGGTTTTGGTATCAGAATGATGCTTTCCTTGTAGAATGATTCATGGAGGAGTTCCTCTCCTTCAATTTTTTGAAACAGTTTTACAGGATTTCGTTCTCTTTCTTCTTCATATGTCTGGTAGAATTCAGCTGTGAATCCATTTGGTCCAGGGCTTTTTCTGGTTGGTAGGTTTTCAAAATTGCTGATTCGACTTCAGACCACATTGTGTTCCATATTTCAATTTCTTTCTGGTTCAATACTGAGTGGTTGTATATTTCCAGGAATTTATCTGTTTCTTCTGGGTTTTCTAGTTTATGTGCTTAGAAGTGTTCTTAATAGTCTATGTTCATCTGAGTGTTTTTTGTATTTCTGTAGGGTTAATGGTAATGGCCCCTTTGTCATTTCTGATTGTGTTTATTTTTATCTTATTTTTTTTTCTTTGTTAGTCTAGTTAGTAAGCTATCAATCTTATTCATTCTTTCGAAGAACCACTTTTCAGTTTGGTTGATCTTTTGTAGATCCTTTTTTCTCACCTTCATTTCAGTCAGTTCAGCTTGATTTTGGTTATTTATTTTCTTCTGCTTGCATTGGAGTTGGTTTGCTCTTATTCTTCGTATCTCTCTAAGTGTGAGGTTTGGTTGTTAATTTGAGATGTTTCTCACTTCTTGATGACCATTTAGCACTATAAACTTCCCTTTGAACACTTCTCTGTGTTACAGGGTTTCTGGTATATTGCATATTTGTTTTCATTAGTTTCAAATAATTTCTTGATTTCTGCCTTAATTTCATTGTTTAGCTAAAAGTCATTCAGGAACAGATTGTTTAATTTTCATGTAATTTTATGGTTTTGAGAGAGTTTCTTTGTATTGATTTTTATTTTTATTATACTGTGGTTTGAGAATGTGGTTGGTATAATTTTAAGTTTTTTTGTATTTTCTGAGAATTCCTTTATGACCACATATATGGTCACTTTTAGAGTACGTGCCATGTGGAGATGAGAAAAATGTATATTCTATTGCTGTTGGGTGGAATGTTCTGTAGATATATGTTAGGTCCATTTGACCAGACGTCAAGTTTAGGTCCCAAATATCTTCATTAGATGATCTGTCTAACACCGTAGTGGAATGTTGAAGTCTCCCACTATTATTGTGTGGGTGATCCAGTGTTAGGTGCATAAATTTTTTTTTTTTTTTTTTTTTTGGAGATGGAGTCTCATTCTGTTGCCCAGGCTGGAGTGCAATGGTGCAATCTAGGCTCACCACAACCTCCACCTCCCAGGTTCAAGTGATTCTACTGTCTCAGCATCCCGAGTAGCTAGAATTACAGGCACAGGCCGCCATGCCCGGCTAATTTTTTTTGTTTTTTTTTTTAGTAGAGATGGAGTTTCACCATGTTGGCCAGGCTGGTCTTGAACTCCTGACCTCATGATCCACCCACCTTGGTCTCTCAAAGTGCTGGGATTACAGGCATGAGCCACCGTGCCTGGCCAAAAATATTTAGGACAGTTAATTCTTCTTGTTGAATTGGACGCTTTATTAAGTAATGTCATTATCAAATAATGCCATTCTTTGTCCTTTTAGATCATTGTTGGTTTAAGTTTTGTTTTGTCTGAAATGAGAATAGCAACCCCTGCTCTTTTTTGTTTTCCATTTGCTTGACAGATCTTTTTCCATCCCTTTACCTTTAACCTGTAAGAATCATTGCATGTGAGATGAGTATCTTGAAGACAACATGAAATTGGGTCTTACAATGTGATTTTTTATATTGCCTGTCTGTTAATAAATTGTTGGAGTTATTTTTATTCTTAATCGTTTTGCCTTTTAGTTTTCTTAGGAAAGATACAAGTGGTTTACACATCACAATTACAATATTAGTGTCACCCTCATTTTAGTTTCCTTTCCTTTTAATTCAAAAAACCGCCTTTAGCATTTCTTGTAGAACAGGTCTGGTACAGATAAATTCCCTCAGATTTTGTTTGTCTGTGAGTTTTTATTTCTCCTTCATTTTCTAAGTATAGTATTCTTTATTGGTAATTTTTTACTTTAGCACTCAATATATTTTCCCACTGCCCCCAGGCCATAACATTTCTGCTGAGATGTCTGCTGCTAGGTGTATCAGATTTCCTTTATATATTATTTGCTTCTTTTTTTACTTTCAGGATTATCTCCTTGTCTTTGATCTTTGAGAGTTTGATTATAAAATATCTTGGGAAATTTTTATTTGGGTTGCATCTGATTGTAACTTTTGATCTTCCTGAATGTGGATGCTTACATCTTTCTGTATGGTTTAAAAGTTTTCTGTTATTGTTTTTTTAAATAAACTTTCTACTACATTGTCCTTCTCAGTTCTGTATTTCACTCCAATAACCCAAATGTTTGATCTTTTAATGTTGTCCCATAGATCTTATAAGCTTTGTTTTCTCCTTTGTGTTATTTTTCTGTTCTTTCCTCTGACTGCATTTTCAAATAGTCTGCCTTTGAGCTCACTAATTCTTTTTTCTGTCTGATAAATTTTGCTGCTGATTCTCTCTCTGCTTCATTTTCTATTTTATTAATTGTCTTTTTCAATTCAGGGATTTCTGCTTGATGTTTTGAAATTATTTCAATGTCTCTCCTAAATTTCTGAATTGGTTATTTGTATTTTCTTGATCTTTGTTGAACTTTCTTAAAACAGCTGTTTAGAGTTCTTTCTTTCAGAGATCACACATCTTCATTACTTTAAGTTTAGTCCCTCATACTTTATTGGTCCATTTGAAGTCATATTTCCCTGAATGTTCTTGATGCTTATGGACATGTGACATTGTTTATGTATTGAAGGATTAAATATTTATTTTAGTCTTCACAGTCTGGCTTTGTTTGTGACTATCCTTCTTCAGACATCCTTCTAGTGATCCTAAGCAGACTGACTGTTGAGTTCTCTGAACCTATGAACACTGCAGCGATCTCAGCACTGAAGGGCCCTCTAAGTCCAAGCTTGCCATGTGTCTTATGAGAAGTCTGAGGTTGACATGTCTTTCCAGCCAGATGAACCTGGGAAAGATCCAAGGCTATGAGCAAACACTGGACAAATACCTGAGTCCAGAAGACTGCCTCAGTGGCTCATACTGGCATACCTCCCAGCAGGTATCTACACGAGTAGGATAGATTCCTGACTGCAGTGAGATGGGCTGGGGTTAAGACTGAGATCCCTCAGAATATGCTGTGGAAATGAGGTTGGTGGGACTGTTTTATTGGTTCAGATTGTTAGGTACCACCCAGCAGGTTCCTGCAAAAGCTGGGTAGGTAGATTCTTGATTGCAACAGGGGAGGCCAGAGCTGGGACTGGTGTCTCTGGGAATCTGCTGTGGGATGGAGATTGGTGAACCTATCAGGGTGGCTCAGATTCCCGGGCTGCAAGGTGTAGGTGAGACTCCCTTTGGATCCTTCTGCAAGCAGCTATAAGCAGGAAGCTCAGCTGAGGGCACACTGGAGCTGAGTCACAAGGCAACTTTCAAGTTTTTTCCTGTGACTGCTACCAATGGACAGGGAAGCCTTTCTGCCAAGGCACTAGTGTGCGTGATTCTTTCTGGACCCTTTGGCAGATGGTTTTGGTTGTAGGTTCAAGGCAAACAGTTTTCTACCCAAGCCCCTTAGAGAACCAGGCTGCTTTTGAGCTTGAGCCTGGGAGCAAGCTTGGAGGATTAGTGTCCCAAGTATTGGTCTGCATTCTCAAAATGACCCTTCAAGGACTTGGACTCCAGTAGGATTTCACAAACTTCTATCTGAATCCTGAGGCTCCCATAAAGAGACTTTTGTCTCTGGATGTATACAGAAATTTTTTTCTTATGGGGGTATATGAGCAGGTTACCTTCCATCATCTTGGTAACTTAGGTGCAGTATTTTATATATGATCACAAATATTTTCATCTGCCCAAACAAGGACCAAAAAAGACAAGTTACCTTTTTATCTCCCTAAGAAGGTTTTTTTTTTTTAAACTTTCACTGAGGTATTGTCTTTCAATGTGTCTAGCTCTATGTTGAGAACTCAGTTCCAACTGTACAACCTTTATGGGAATTTTTTCCTCGAGCCAATAAAACCAAGTCTCTAGGTTCCTCTTATCAGATAATGTCCTTGAGGCATAGATTCAGGTATAGAACTTCTTTTTTTCTAATCTCTGAAGAGTTCCTTAACTTTTAAAAACTCAGTTATATAAATAAAAAGAAATCTTCTGACATTTTATTCAGCATTCTTAGGTATTTTTTCTTGGGAGTTTTTTCAGGAAATCTAATTTGTTATTTTTTCTCCCAGTTTCTTATGTAGTTATCTCCTATTCTTTAACTTATAGATTAAAATTCACCTCCTCAGTGAGGCCTTTGTAAATAACTCTAGCTCAAGCAACCAACCGCCTCTATCCCATATAGTTCATTTTCTATCACTTGCTGAATTTATATTATTTACATATTAATTCATTAATTTCTTAAATTTAATAAAAAATATATATGCATAAATATAGAAATTTGTTTAATTAATTTATTTACTAACATGGCCATTTTTTAGTTGCCATATGCTAGTCAGAATGTTGAAAAGTACTGGGACTTTGACTCATTCATAGCAGTATCCTTAGGATTTATAAAACTGTCTGATACATGTTGCTATTCATTAAGTACTTGTTTAATGAATGAATCATCCAATAAGTAAGTGAGCACATAGATGGTTGTTTACCAAAGGGCTTTTTATTTGATATCTCTTAAATAAACAGATCCTTATCTATTTGACAAACATTAGGGTTAAAGCAAGGGTTACGACTAAAGCCAAATTCTTACGAATAGCTTTATTTATAATTTAGAAATAAATGTGTTAATTAGCATTAAGGAGCCAAGCTGAAAATCATGTGAAAGAATTACCATGCAAACCACTTACCAATAAATTTATATTCAAATTTAGAAGAATTTTGTAAAAAAAAATGTTAAAGCACTAAGGAATTAGGTAACAGGAAGAGTTCAGAGGGTTCAGAAGAAGATAAAATGATGGGGAAATTTGGAACTTCTTAGAGATTAGTAAAATGGTTGTGACTAAAATGCTGATAGAAATATAGACCATAATGGTCATACTGAGGTCTCAGATAGTGTGGGCGTTCAGTCAGGCTGGTGGGAAAAATTTTAGTTATAATAGCCACAAACCCTCTTGGAAGGCCTGAGAGTTTGTACAACTTCTGTAATACATCTGGCTGAAGGCAGCCTGATCCCCTTTAAATTAACCTTTAGTTAATTTATTTAACTAAAGGTTATTAACTAACTAATTTAGTTAGTTAATAACCTTTAGTTAAATAAATTAGAGTAGAAACAAAGGAATGTGGGGAATTTATCTAACTTGTTTATACATGTGGTCTTAAGACTAACCTTTGTTCTACAGTGGGTGCTTAATTACTTTCTACTCGGGAAGTCCGTAATGTCAATTACCCTCTAGTGGTGTTGGCTCAAGCCTTTGTCAATTAATTTTACTGAATAAATGCGAGTATCACTGGCTGCTCGGGGCCCTGTCACAACTGTTTACAGCACTCTGTGTGGAGTCTTAAGCAGCCCAGAAACTCAACTAGACTGGCAAAGCAGAATATCTGTATGTCAGTGTACTTTATTCATCCATCGTTGGGTCAGGTTCTACAGGACAGACCCTCGCAAAATAGAAATGAACTGACTGGGACTTGGAGCAAAGGTCACCCTTGTTATGCTGTAGCAAAGAACTTAGCTCCATTGCGTCCATGCCCTAGGGCTTTGTGGAAGGCCAAACTTAAGAATACTGAACTATAGTACCTGGTGGAAGAAATTTCCAAGCAGCAAAGTCTTCAAGAAGTGGAATGGCTACTTTTAACAGCTTACAATTAGATACTGCAGCAAAAAAAATATCTAAAGGTGGAATTTTCAATCAAGAGGGGAGCTGAGTGTAAACATTTGGAAAATGCACAGACTGGTAGAGAATGAAAGAGCATTTCAGGAGAAAAATCCAAGGATGCAGCTGAGAACTTTTGCTAGAGATTGGCATGGCTAAAATACAGCCAGGTGCTAATAGTCAAGACAATGGGGTAAAAAAAAGCCCTGAAAGCTTTTCAGAAATCTTCAAGGCAGCCCCTCCCATCACAGGTACAGAGGCCTAGGAAGACAGAATGGTTTCACGGGACAGGCCCAGGGCGTCACTTCCCTGTACCACCTCAGAATGCTGTGTACCACCTTGGGATGCTGTTCCTTGCATCCTAGCTGGTCCAGCTCTTGCCACAGCTCAAAAGGCCCCAACTATTGCTTGGGCCACCACACTGGAGAGCTCAAGTAGTAAGTCTTAGTGACGTCCATGTGGTGTTAAGTCTGTAGGCTTGCAAAATGCAAGAATGGTGGAAATGTGGCAGTTTCCACCTAGATTTCAGAGGATATATCAGAAAGTCTGTGTGCCTAGGCAGAAACCTGACATGAGGTGCTTTGCATGTAGCCTGTGGAACCATGAGCCAAAGAAAGCTCTTTGTTTAAAAAATAAAAGCTTAAGTTTGTTTACTATAACTATTTCTGACAACAGTATTCAATTTTTACTTTTACTTTTTAAAGCCCAAAATCTGATCCAAACTTGGTAGATTAAAAAAAATATTCTAGAAAGGTGATGTAGTCTATTTTTAACTCATTATTTTTAAGCTGTAGTATTGTTTTCAGGTGAACCATTCTCTGCTCTGATTAAAGATTGCTCCATTTGCTACCATTTCATTTCTTCCAATTTGAAATTTAGAGCATGATGTTCAAGACGAATAGTGCTGTCTATAATTTTGTAAGCTCTTCTTCCCCCTTTCAGTGCTTTTGTGCTTGCAACTCTCTCTGCCTGCCTTATTTCATAACAGCTACTCATCTCTAAGAATCCAGATTACAAGACACCCTGTTTAAGATTCTTTACCTCTCTGTTCAAGTGTCTTTTCTGTGTGCTTCGCAACTCCCTTTTACTCATCTCTATCACAACATTTATGACAATGTATTGTAATGTCTATGTGCTTACCTGTGTCCTTCACTGTGACCTCTTACAAAACTCCAGAAGGGTCTCTGATCTCTGGATGCCCAGCACCTAGTAAAAGGCCCTGCACAGACCAGATATTCAACAAATATTTATTGAATTGATAATGGCCAATCTACATTCTTAAGAATAATTTCACTAATAAGAAATAGAGAACTCTCCAAATTTCATATATTAATGAGATGTGAAGCCAGCTGGGCTTCTGGGTCAGATGGGGCCTTGGAGAACTTTTCTGTCTAGCTAAAGGATTGTAAATGCACCAATCAGCACTCTGTGTCTAGCTAAAGGTTTGTAAATGTACCAATCAGCACTCTGTCAAAACGGACCAATTAGCACTCCCTAAAATGGACCAATCAGCACTCTGTAAAATGGGCGAATCAGCTCTCTCTAAAATGGACCAATCAGCAGGATGTGGATGGGGCCAAATAAGGGAATAAAAGCAGGCCACCCAAGCCAGCAGCAGCAACATGCTCATGTCCCCTTCTGTGCTGTGGAAGCTTTGTTCTTTCGCTCTTCGCAATAAATCTTGCTGCTGCTCACTCTTTGGGTCTGTACCACTTTTATGAGCTGTAACACTCACTGCGAAGGTCTGCAGCTTCACTCCTGAAGCCAGTGAGACCATGAGCCCACCAGGAGGATCAAACAACTCTGGACATGCCACCTTTAAGTGCTGTAAAACACTCACTGTGAAAGTCTGCAGCTTCACTCCTGAAGTCACTGAGACCATGAACCCACTGGAAAGAAGAAACTCCAGACATGTCCAAACATCAGAAGGAACACACTCCAGACACACCATCTTTAAGAACTGTACCATTCACTGCGAGGGTCTGTGGCTTCATTCTTGAAGTCAGTGAGACCAAGATCCCACGAATTCTGAACACATTTTGGCAACCACAAAGGGATCATCACCTATCACCAAGTGGTAAGACTATTGCCTATTGCCAAGTAGTGAGTACCATCAGACCCCTTTTGCTTGCTATTCTGTCCTATTTTTCCTTAGAATTCAGGGGCTATATACTGGGCACCTGTCAGCCAGTTAAAAGCAACTAGCATGGCAGCCAGATAAAGACACGGGTATCAGGCTTTCTGGGAAACGGCTCTCTAACAACCCCTGACACTTCGGAGTTGGGAGCATTGGTTTGCCTGGAACCAGCTTCCACTTTTCCTGTACTTCTGGACTGGGCCAAGGGTCAACAGAGAGTAAAGCCATTCAGCTCCAGGTTCCCAACAACAAGTTGGTTGCCCCTGTGGCCATGAGCGGAACTCTCAAAGGCATGTCACCCAAGTGAGACTCGCACATCTATTCTACTTACCCTGACTCTTGCCTCCTGGGTCCTAATGCCTGCTAGACAGACTTCCTCTAGCTTATCTTCTCCAAGGCTAGTCCCACTTCTAAGGATCACTCCCTGTCTCTGGTGCTTTTCTAGTTTCTCCTATAAGAATGATTTCTATTATAAACTTCAGGACTCTGTTACCTTCTTTTGGCACATGGGCTCACCAATCAGAAACAAATAATTTTTGCCCAAAGCCCCAT
Organism: Hylobates moloch; assembly: GCF_009828535.3. NCBI lineage: Eukaryota > Metazoa > Chordata > Mammalia > Primates > Hylobatidae > Hylobates > Hylobates moloch. The sequence continues at coordinate 38,375,420 of NW_026652292.1, forward strand.
CATAGGGGAGACTATCTGGAATTTTAGGATACCTCCTCAGACTAGCAGGCCTAGCAAAAGCTATTCCTGAAGCTGGGATATGGGGAGCCTCAGAAATTGTATTCTTCCTATTCATATAAGTGAGGACAAAAGGTGTCACTCTTCCAACCCTGGAGATCCCTTCCCTCTCTCACAGTATGGCCCTCCACTTCATTTTTGGGGCATAACATCTTTATAAGACACAGGTAAGTTTCCAATACTAACAGGAGAATGCTTAGGACTCTAACATGTTTTTGAGAATGCATTGGTAAGGGCCACTAAATCCGATTTTTCTCAGTCCTCTTTGTGGTCTAGGAGGACAGGCAAGGGTGCAGGTTTTTGAGAATGCATCGGTAAGTGTTACTAAATCTGACCTTCCTTGGTCCTCCTTGTGGTCTGGGAGGAAAACTAGTGTTTCTGCTGCTGCATCGGTGAGCACAACTATTCCAATCAGCATGGTCCAGGGACCATTGCAGGTTCTTGGGCAGGGGTTGTTTCTGCTGCTGCATCAGTGAGCACAACTATTCCAATCAGCAGGGTCCTGGGACCATTGCAGGTTCTTGGGCAGGGGGAGAAACAAAACAAAACAAAAACCACAGGTGGTTTTATCTTTCAGATGAGAAACACTCAGACATCAACAGGCTCACCCTTGAAATGCATCCTAAGCCATTGGGACCAATTTGACCCACAAACCCTGAAAAAGAGGCAGCTCATTTTTTTCTGCACTATGGCCTGCCCCCAATATTCTCTCTCTGATGGGGAAAAATGGCCACCTGAAGAAGAATAAATTACAATACTATCCTGCAGCTTGACCTTTTCTGTAAGAGGGAAGGCAAATGGAATGAAATACCTTATGTCCAAGCTTTCTTTTCATTGAAGGAGAATACACAAATAATGCAAAGCTTGCAATTTACATCCCACAGGAGGACCTCTCAGCTTACCCCCATATCCTAGCCTCCCTATAGCTCCCCTTCCTATTAATGATAAGCCTCCTCTAATCTCCCCTGCCCAGAAGGAAATAAGCAAAGAAATCTCCAAAGGCCCACAAAAACACCCGGGCTATCAGTTATGTCCCCTTCAAGCTGTAAGGGAAGAGGAATTTGGCCCAATCTGAGTACATATCCCCTTCTCCCTCTCTGATTTAAAGCAGATCAAGGCGGACCTGGGGAAGTTTTCAGATGATCCTGACAGGTACATAGATGTCCTAAGGGGTCTAGGGCAAACCTTCGACCTCACTTGGAGAGATGTCATGCTACTGTTAGATCAAACTGTGGCCTTTAATGAAAAGAACGCAGCTTTAGCTGCAGCCCGAGAGTTTGGAGATACCTGGTATCTTAGTCAAGTAAATGATATAATGACAGCCAAAGAAAGCGACAAATTCCCTACCAGTCAGCAAGCCGTCCCCAGTATGGATCCCCACTGGGACCTTAACTCAGATTATGGGGACTGGAGTCATAAACATCTGTTGATTTGTGTTCTAGAAGGACTAAGGAGAATTAGGAAAAAGCCCGTGAATTATTCAATGATGTCCACCATAACTCAGGCAAAGGAAGAAAATCTTTCCACTTTCATCGAGGGCTATGGGAGGCCTTAAGGAAATATACTTCCCTGTGACCCGATTCCTTCAAGGGGCAAGTGCCAGCTCATGTCATCACCCTCACTTATCCCCAGGTTTGTTTAACCATTGAGGGCCAGGAAATTGACTTCCTCCTGGACACTGGTGTGGCCTTCTCAGTGTTAATCTCCTGTCCTGGACTACTGTCCTCAAGATCCGTTACCATCCAAGGAATCCTGGGACAGCCTGTAACCAGGTATTTCTCCCACATCCTCAGTTGTAATTGGGAGACTTTGCTCTTTTCACATGCGTTTCTTGTTATGCCTGAAAGTCCCACACCCTTATTAGGGAAGGATATATTGGCCAAAGCTAAAGCTATTATCTACATGAATATGGGGAACAAGTTACCCATTTGTTGTCCCCTACTTGAGAAGGGAATCAACCCTGAAGTCTGGGCACTGGAAGGACAATTTAGAAGGGCAAAAACTGCCTGCCCAGTCCAAATCAGGCTAAAAGACCCCATCACTTTTCCTTATCAAAGGCAATATCCCTTAAGGCCTGAAGCTCATAAAGGATTACAGGATATTTTAAACATTTAAAAGCTCAAGGCTTAGTAAGGAAATGCAGCAGTCCCTGCAACACTCCAATTCTATGAGTACAAAAACCGAATGGTCAGTGGAGACTAGTGCAAGATTTTAGACTCATGAATGAGGGAGTAATTCCTCTATATCCAGTTGTACCCAACCCCTATACCCTACTCTCTCAAGTACCAGAGAAAGTAGAATGGTTCATGGTTCCGGACCTCAAGCATGCCTTCTTCTGTATTCCCCTGCACTCTGACTTCCAGTTTCTCTTTGCCTTTGAGGATCCCACAGACCGCACGTCCCAACTTACGTGGATGGTCTTGCCCCAAGTGTTTAGGGATAGCCCTCACCTGTTTGGTCAGGCACTGACCTAGGATCTAGGCCACTTCTCAAGTCCAGGCACTCTGTTCTTTCAGTATGTGAAGACTTTTGGCTACCAGTTCGGGAGCCTCATGCCAGCAGGCTACTCTAGATTTCTTGAACTTTCTAGCTAATCAAGGGTACAAGGTGTCTAGGTTGAAGGCCCAGCTTGGCCTACAGCAGGTCAAATATCTAGGCATAATCTTAGCCAGAGGGACCAGAGCCCTCAGCAAGGAACGAATACAGCCTATACTGGCTTATCCTCACCCTAAGACATTAAAACAGTTGCAGGGGTTCCTTGGAATCACTGGCTTTTGCTGACTATGGATCCCCAGATACAGCAAGAGAACCAGGCCCCTCTATATTCAAATCAAGGAAACCCAGAGGGCAAATACTCATCTAGTAGAATGGGAACCAGAGACAGAAACAGCCTTCAAAACCTTAAAGCAGGCCCTAGTACAAGATCCAGCTTTAAGCCTTCCCACAGGACAAAACTTCTCTTTATGTGTCACAGAGAGAGCAGGGATAGCTCCTGGAGTCCTTACTCAGACTTGTGGGACAACCCCACAACCAGTGGCAAACCTAAGTAAGGAAATTGATGTAGTAGCAAAAGGCTGGCCTCACTGTTTAAGGGTAGTTGCAGCAGTGGCTGTCTTACTGTCAGAGGCTATCAAAATAATACAAGGAAAGGATCTCACTGTCTAGACTACTCATGATGTAAATGGCTTACTAGGTGCCAAAGGAAGTTTATGGCTATCAGACAACGGCCTGCTTAGATACCAGGTGCTACTCCTTGATGGACCGGTGCTTCAAATACACATATGTGCGGCCCTTACCCCTGCCGCTTTTCTCCCAGAGGATGGGGAACCAATCGAGCATGACTGCCAATAAATTATAGTCCAGACTTATGCCGCCCAAGATGATCTCTTAGAAGTCCCCTTAGCTAATCCTGACCTTAACCTATATACCAATGGAAATTCATTTGTGGAACATGAGATGCAAAGGGCAGGTTATGCCATAGTTAGTGATGTAACCATACTTGAAAGTAAGCCTCTTCCTCCAGGGACCAGCACCCAGTTAGCAGAACTAGTGGCACTTAGCTGAGCCTTAGAATTGGGAAATGGAAGAAGAATAAATGTGTATACAGATAGCAAGTATGCTTATCTAATCCTACATGCCCATGCTGCAATATGGAAAGAAAGGGAGTTCCTAACCTCTGGGGGAACTGCCACTGAGTATCACAAGGAAACCATGGGGTTATTGCATGCAGTGCAAAAACCCAAGGAGGTGGCAGTCTTACACTGCTGAAGCCATCAAAAAGGGAAGGAGAGGGGAGAACAGCAGCATAAGTGGCTGGCAGAGGCAGGGAAAGACCAGCAGAAAGGAATGAGAGAAAGAGACAGAAAGTCAGAGAAAGAGAGAGAGAGGAAGAAACAGAGAGACAAAGAGAAGGAGACAGTGGAAGAGACAGAGAGACAGAAAGTCAGATGGAAAGAGAGGAAGAGACAAAGAGGGAGTCAGAGAGAAAGAGACAGACAAACAAGGAGTCAAAGAAAGACAGAAAGAGAGGCAGTAAAGAAAAAACAGTGTACCCTATTCCTTTAAAAGCCAGGGTAAATTTCTGTCTACCCCACCAAGGCATATTCTTCTTACATGGAACTTCAACTGATATCTGCCTCTCAGACAGTTTACAAGAAATAACGAAATCTCTCCTTACTCTACAATCCCAAATAGATTCTTTGGCCGCAGTGACTCTCCAAAATCGCCTAGGCCTAGACGTCCTCACTACTGAGAAAGGAGGACTCTGCACCTTCTTAGGGGAAGAGTGTTGTTTTTACACTGACCAGTCAGGGATAGTACGAGACGCTGCCCAGCATTTACAGGAAAAGTCTTCTGAAATCAGACAATGCCTTTCAAACTCTTATACCAACCTCTGGAGTTGGGCAACATGGCTTCTCCCCTTTCTATGTCCCATGGCAGCCATCTTGCTGTTACTCGCCTTTGGGCACTGTATCTTTAACCTTCTTGTCAAATTCGTTTCCTCTAGAATCAAGGCCATCAAGCTACAGATGGTCTTACAAATGGAACCCCAAATGAGTTCAACTAACAACTTCTACCGAGGACCCCTGGACCAACCCACAGGCCCTTCCACTGGCCTAAAGAGTTTCCCTCTGGAGAACACTGCCACTGCAGGGCCCCTTCTTTGCCCCATCCAGCAGGAAGTAGCTAAGTGGTCATTGGCCAAATTCCCAACAGCAGTTGGGGTGTCCTGTTTAGAGGGGGGATTGAGACGTGAAGCCAGCTGGGCTTCTGGGTCAGGTGGGGACTTGGAGAACTTTTCTGTCTGGCTAAAGAATTGTAAATGCACCAATCAGCACTCTGTGTCTAGCTAAAGGTTTATAAACACACCAATCAACACTCTGTAAAAATGGACCAATCAGCACTCTGTAAAACAGACCAATCAACTCCCTGTAAAATGGACCAATCAGCAGGATGTGGGTGGGGCCAAATATGGGAATAAAAGCAGGCCACCCAAGCCAGCAGTGGCAACCTACTGGGGTCCGCTTCCACGCTGTGAAACCTTTGTTCTTTCACTCTTCACAATAACTCTTGCTGCTGCTCACTGTTTGGGTCTGTTCCACCTTTATGAGCTGTAACACTCACTGTGAAGGTCTGCAGCTTCACTCCTGAAGCCAGCGAGACCACGAACCCACCAGGAGGAATGAACGACTCCAGACATGCCGCCTTTAAGAGCTGTAACACTCACTGCAAAGGTCTGCAGCGTCACTCCTGAAGTCAGCGAGACCATGAACCCACCAGAAGCAATAAACTCCACACACGTCCAAACATCAGAAGGAACAAACTCCGGACACGCCATCTTTAAGAACTGTACCACTCACCGCGAGGGTCCGCGGCTTCATTCTTGAAGTCAGCGAGAACAAGAACCCACTAAATCCTGACACATTAATAGGACACATAACTTTGAAATATGAAATAGAGATTTATAAGCCTAGAGGTTGAATGGATTAGCTTGAAATTTATTTTCTTCCATCATTGACATGGAACCATTTCTAAGAAAAATAGATACTTGAAGCTTATGGATAGAACAGGAATATAAAAATGTGTATTTCCAAAAAAAAAAAATTTATATATCCATCTTCTGGAGTATGTGATAGATTTTAGAGCTGAGAGGCTTAGTGCAATGGGAAGAGTGCCACACTCTTCAGGTAAGTGTAGCTTGAAGATGTGGCCCCTGGGGCATAGTCCTTGCAAAAAAAAGATGCCTCTTTCACATCTTGAAAAGACATTCTAAGTATTCAGAGAGGCCAAAGATTGAAAAGAACAGAGACAAAATAGATTATCTGTGCCACCGTCATATCTACTGCTCTTAGTAACTTGAAACACAAATTTTGTCTAACTACAAAACACATAGCTGAGCAAGTCTTGCTTTTCTTTTTCTGACTTTCTTTAAAATTGTGTTAGAAGAGAACATCTCTTACTATGTAACAGAATGTCCTTTAATGGAGCCTGGTGGAAAAACGAAACCTGGTGGAAAGATGCCGAAGAATATAAATAGTATGTATTTGACTTACAAAAATTAATATATGGTCCCCATTAAGTTTAAAAGTAATAGAGCATAAATACTAGAAGAAAATGTCAGTGCCATCTTTATTTTGCAAGTGAGGATACATATTAAGTATGTATTGAGATCTCAAAAACCTTGATTTCCTGAGAACATCAGAAATGTAAACAAGTAATGTAAAGCATGATGAAAATACATGATGTAATTGATTGAAAATAAATCAGTGTTGTAATTTGCTAACATTGCACTTGCATTTTATAGGGAAAATATCTCTTTATCCATGATGGCAATCATCAAAATGTCCTTACTCATCAGTGATAAAGTATATATTGGCATATATATACATGGAAAGCAGGCTCTTGATGAATTACATGTTCAATATATTGAAAGTAGATAAATACAGTGATTTAAAAAAATGAAAATTTTCTAGATTACCAAACTGTAAGTTCTAAGGAACACTGAGAAGTCATTATATAACCCCTGCCTTTGAAATGGATGATGCTTAAAACAGTCTCAGAGAGCGACACTCCTGTTATAGTTCCACAATTACTGAAGCAGATATCATAATTCCCTTCAATCAGAAAATCCTCCATGTTCTAATGAGTTATGAACAGGACATGTGCATAAAGCCATTCCATTTCTTCTTAAAGATAATCATATAATTTCTATCCCAAAGCAAAATAATATTAATGAATAATAATAATAAAATTTTATTTCCTATAAAATTCTTCCATATACTTGTTAGGGTTATTTTATCCTCATAAAAGCCCAGCATGGAAATTACACTTTCCTTGTTTTACATTTGGAATGCCCAACATTTGGTGAGGGCTTAAGTCATTGGATTTGGAGACAAAGGGAGGATAGGTTAATCACATACTTGCCCATGAGAAATAATAAGGAGCCTTCTGTTCCAGTTGTGGAATGGTGTTTGGCAACACTGGCTCCTAACTCTCCTAGGATGAATTATTTTAAGAGAGAAAATAGAATTTTTGTTTTTAAGTAGGTAGCCCATTATATAACTGACATTATCCTAGGTATTTTACATGTTATGCTATTCATTTACACAGTGATCCTTCCCTGTGATTAAAGCAAGCTGATATAATCTCAATAATACTTGTGCCCCTGAAATCACAAATGAGAGGTTAGATACAGCAAATGCCTAAAACACATAGGTTTGAGGCATAGATAATTTGATGAACAAAAGCTTTTAAAGAGATTGCAAAGGGTGGCTTGCAGCTGTGCACAAGTTTACTATGAGACTATGTAAAAATATCAAAATAATTCATTTCCACAATGTTCTCTTTATCTGAATTTCCTTTCATGTTTCAGAGAAGGCAATTAACACAGAGATACAGAAATTGCCTGTTGGCAGCTATCCTATCCTTTGAGCCAATTAATTTTTGCTGTTTTTTTTTTTAAAGGCATTTGATTAAGATTCATTCTTCACAAACATCAAGTTGGAACAGCCACTTTATTTGTATCCAAGTCATCCATTCAAACAGGCACTTGAGATGGAGAGGATTTATTCTTTATTTTTTTATTGTAGTTAACATGAATTGGTGTCATTGATGTTTAGCTCAAAGAGACATTTTTCTTAAGTAAAGAAATGCTATTTTATCACTTTAAATCATGAGTAGGTTTCATTCATAGAATTTTACTACTTAAAAAATAAAAGAAAACCTTCAAGTCCAGTGTAGAATAAGCCTCCTAAAGTAGGGGCTGAACTCTGAGAGAAAACCAGTAATTGTTTCAATTCGCTGATTAAGCAAAGGCAGTGTATTCCAGTGGGAAAAAGTTAATTGTTAAGCCATTTTTTTTTTAATTTTTGAGATAAACCACCACAACTATGGCAATCTCTGAAACTGATGAAATTTATATAATTTTACAATAGAAATAATTTCAGAATCCTTTTAGTGCAATTCCTCCCAAATATAGTATGTAAACTGAGGGGGCTAGTGTGTTTAGTATAACATCATAGGGTATATGAATTTTCTAAAAGAAATTTTAAACTATTTTCATTTTGTTGATCACATCTAGTATAATATAAACATATTGGGGACTATGAGAGGGCCTTCTATAAAGATCCTTAGTTTCAGTGGTCATATTTGCATTTCTGTTTTTGACAGTATGCTCAGCCAAGAAATCTTAAATGATATCACAGTGCATGCCATTAATAAATGTGGCATAGAAGATTAAACTGATAAAATTAGTAGGAGCACTGAATCTTTATGAGGCACACAAAACAGATATACCACACTAAACCCCTATTTCCAATGCAAACAGGTACCTTGCATGAATTTGGTTTTGCACATTATTAACTTGCAACAATTAATTAGCAGTTAAGTATGGAGAAGGAAGATACCTCTGATGAAAAATATTTCTGTTCTGAGTTCAGTAAAATATTATCTAGATACCATTTAATACATATTTCAATAAATCTACAATGCTTATTACCAAGTAACAGAGAAAGATTTAAAATATTATCAAGTAAAAACTTACTACTACTGCCATTAGAGAATTGTCTGCCAGCTGAGTTTTAGTTAAGAATGAGAGCTGATAGTCCTATACTGGCCAAAAAAAGCCTTGACGTTATTAATGACATTTTGTATATAACATACTTAAACAATACCAACAGTATGCTCTGAATTTGTATAGTTGAAGATAAAATACAGGAACAGACTAAATACAGAAACAAGCCTTGGGCTATATCTTTTTGTTTTTGAATTCAACATCAGTCATCTAGCTCCAGAAATAAAACAAATGTATCACATTAATGCTGTAAATTTAAATTTTATTTTGGCATTGGTTAATTTAGTTAAGTTTGCTTTGCTTTTATAGTTTTATTAGAGCTAATCACATAACGAATCTACAAACACTTTTAAATGGAGTATCTTTCATTAATATTAAAATACAAGTGATTTTGGTCAACAACAAGAGTCTGGAAGAAATGTTTTCCTTTTAAAGGCATCTGTAGCTGAGAAAGGCTTGTCTACCAATGATTCATTTACTCCCTGTTGTAGACGGGCTTTCCTACAAACAGAGACATAAAACTGGATTCTTGTTGAGGAAGTGATTTCAGAAGAGGGAGAGTGAAAAGAGAATGATGGAGCAGGGGGAGGAGGTAAGCAAGGATGTGGTCTCCGCTGGAGACCAGCTGGAACCAATCTGGTCCACCGGAAGCTACAGAACATGAATTCCACCACAGTTTTCCCAATGTCAGCAGGGGTTGCAGGCTGGGGTGATTACAGAGGTTCCCATTAAAAGAAGGGAAATGACTGTGAGCCTCTTACAGCTGCTAAGGCATGCGAACTGGGGATAGGTGTTCCCGTTTAGTATGGTGAATCTGGGCAGAGCAACAATAAGGCCTCTTGTAGTATCCACCTTGCAATTCTGAGATCCACTTGCCTCTCAGATTAAGTTAACTCCATCTAGGCACAGATTTTCCAGGTTTCTGAAAGGTAAATTTTCTGGGAAAACTTACAAGGAGATTATTTAGATAAACGACATCTCTTGCTGCTGCAATTGACTGGTTCTCAGATAGTCATTATCTATCTCCTCTACCTCCTGTTCTCGACTGCCCTCTCCCTTGGCTAGCACCTCTGCTGGACTAATTGGCTTCCCTTGTGGCAGCTGAGGCTCTAGTTATCATGCCTTTACCAATTTATGGTTACTAGAGCTGCTCATTATAGTGAAATTGGTCATGGAAATACAAAGAATAGTCCAGCGAATTACCTTGCTTGCATTAGATGGCGATAGCTCTACCTCTTCCTGCTGACCAGGATCAATTACCCCTGCCAGTTGAGAAACTATTTTTTGTCTAATGGCCTACAGTTTTGAGGAGCCCAAAGTAATTAGGAATCAGCCAGAGCTTTACTGGGATTTTCCGTGCCTCCTGATAGAAGAATCCACTCTTAGAAAACCAGGACAAGTAGAGCCTGAAAGCAGGAGCAAGGAAAGAAAAATTTCCTGAGTGGGTGTCTGGGGGGAATGATGAGTAGAACCACTCTTACTTTCACCCTTTGGTTTTCTTGCATTCTACTTACTGTAGACATAGCACTATTTAGTGTCGTTGGTTTAGGGTAAATACTTCATCCTGAAGGATAAGGCATATACTGCATCCTTGCAAAGTGACTTCTTTGAGATGGAGCTTCAATTAAGCACTAAAGACTTCCCACTACCCTATCAAGGCATAAGCTTCTGAGTGACTTAGTGTATGGTGGGATCAACAAATAGATCCCATGGCTATATGCTGCCACTGAACATCTTTTGCCATAAATTTTATCTTTATGGCAATGCTATTTGTGTGAAATCATACATGAGAAACTCTGAGCCCTTGGAGTGGTGATAGTTGGGCAGTGTGGTCAGGGACTGGCATTTGATTGACAGTCTGGATGAAGTATTGCTCCTTGCAATGCAGAAGGGGTTCTGGGTAATCAACTTGCGACCAAATGACTTATGGGTCTCTTTGAAGAATGATACTGTGTTCTCACTGTTGCTATCTGTTGCTAGCATATTGGACATTCAATGGTGGCAGCAGCTGGTCAGCTGTCATGAGAGGGAACCCTTGCTGTTTGGGTCCTTACATGGCTCTTACCTCAACTAGAATTGCTTCTCTATTCTAGAGCCCATTGCACAAGCAGAGTTGGCAAGAACAGACGCTGGCTGCCATCTACTGGCCAAGTCCTTTTGTCAACTTTATAATTTAGTTTCTCTTCCATGATGAATGCCCTCTTGTGAGCAATGACTTATGACACAAAGATCATTATGTATTGTATTCACTTTCACAGTTCCATCCCAATGCTTCTTTCTCAGATGTCCTTGTCCCTAACCTAATATTTTTCCTTTCAGGTCTCTAACCAACCATACAAGCTATTTATAATGTTCATGAGTCAATTTTTACCCTTACTGTAAAATACTTCTTTGTCTTCTCAATGTAAATGACAAGACGCAGTGCTTAAGTTCCTTCCAGTGGAAGATTTTCACTCATCACTGTCTTCAGCACCATCCCTGGGTGGAATGTGGCATAATAGCCGTTCATTTTCAGCTTGTACCCACATACCAAGACAACCCACCTTTGAACAAACCTCAGGCTTTTTTTTCTGTACTACCAGATTTAAATAAAATCTGGGATCCTTTTTTCTTTTATTCTGGTAGGTATGGAAAAGAACACTTTCTCAGATCAGCGGGCATATACTACATAATAAGAATTCATGTTAATGTGATCTGGTAAATATATCACAACTGGCATACCAACTGCAGTTGGGGCTACAGTTGGTTAAACTCCAGTAGTCCTTCGTTATGTTTTGATCTGTAGAATTTTTGCAGGAACTACATTGATGAAGTAAGTGACGGAAATGACAGGGATCATCACCCCTGCATGTTGGCCTTTCCCACTGTATTAGTTCACTCTCACATTGTTTTAAAGAAATATCTGAAACTGAGTAATTTATAAACAAATGAATTTTAATTGGCTCAAGTTTCTGCAGGATGTACAGGAAGCATGAGGCTGGCATCTGCTCAGCTTCTAGGGAGGCCTCAGGAAACTTGCAATTATGTTGGAAGGGAAAGAGTGACGAGGCACGTCACATGGCCAGAGCAGGAAAAAAAGTGGGGAGAGGTGCAAAAAGTGAAGGTGAAGGTAGACCAGCTGAAACTGGATCCATGATTAGCTTTTTCCCCTCCCCACCACCCTTTTTGCTTCACTTTTAAACAACCAGATCTCATGAGACCTCTCTCATCAACAGGAGGACAACACCAATGAGATAGTGCTAAACCATTCATGAGAAATCTGCCCCCATTATCCAATCACCTCCCACCAGGCCCCCCTCCAACATTGGGAATTACATTTCAACATGAGATTTAGGGAGGGACACACATCAAAACTATGTCACCCACAATAAATGCTATTACTCTATAGGTTATGGCACCAATATGAGAATTCTGCCAATGGTTAAGGTTATTTATTCTGATTATATGTTCAGAAACCAGAAAAATAACAGCTGGGTAGAAATATGAAATAGACCTGAACAAGGGCTCTGTTGATTATCAGAGGATTACCTGAGACTGGGTAATTTATAAAGAAGAGAAGTTGAATTGACGTTACAGTTCCACAGGCTATATGGAAAGCATGGCTGGGAGGCCTCAGAAAAATTACAATCATGGCAGAAGGCAAAGGGGAAACAAGCACATCTTACCACAGCAGAGCAAGAGAGAGAGAACCAAGAGGGAAGTGCTACACACTTTTAAACAACCATATCTCATGAGAACTCACTCACTATCATGGGAACAGCAAGGGGGAAATCCACCTCCATCATCCAATCACCTCCCACCAAGTCCCTCCCCCAACATTGGGAATTACAATTCAACATGAAATTTGGGTACAGAGCCAAACCATATCACAGAGTAACATATGTTCTTACTACAGTGGGGGCCATAGTAGTTCCTTGGGCCTTCTGGTACCAATGTCAAAGTAAATGCTGTACTCAACAGATTTCTAAAGATCTTAGTATTTCTCTGTCCTAGTACAACTATTCAAGTAAATGATCTTAGGTACCTTTAAATCTCTGCCTTGTCACATAATGTGGAAATTTCATCCTACTTATGGGTCCTGTGGTCACTAGGAAAGGTGGGAGCAGATGTTGAGAAGGGCAAGCATTGTCTTATTAGGCACATACCTCAGGTAAAGTCTCTGGAATGTCTTCAAACAAGATGAAGGCTTGTATTTTCTAGCAAAAATTAGTGCACACATTCTACGAGCCTAGAGGTTGCAAAAAATCTGAAGGTTCAAGATTTTGGTGCATCTATCCAGGTATTCCTACCTCAGGTTTCAACTTCTTCCTTATCAAAGCCCAGAATGCTGCATAGGAGCCTTGCATAGCCTGAGAATTCAGCCATCTTTGATATTCTGACACTCTTATGAGAAGTATTGTGTCTAGTGTTTAGCTCTGTCTTCCCTTGGCTGAAAGAGATGGAATTATCTTTAAATGCTGCAAAAGAGACCTCCAATTCTCACATTTTATTTTATATAAATAATTAATAGATCTGAGCCAGCCATTTCCTCTCTTTAATCTATCAGTTGCACTTAGCAGCACTGAAATGTTTCCAAAAGTCTTTATAGCTACTATTTCCTCAGTATATCTCAAAAGCCAGATACACCTATAGGTGAATGCTATTCTACCTGCATTCCACTCCAATTCACCACAGGTGAAAGCCTTAGTGATTGGATCACTGAAGATGCCAGGGTCTGGCAATTCTTCACCTGCCATTGAGGCTGGGGTATTAATTACTATACAGCTGTCAATGATCTTATCCCCTGATATGGTTTGGCTGTGTCCCCACCCAAATCTCATCTGGAATTAATAGCTCTTACAATTCTCACATGCTGTGGTGGAGGGTTGGGGGGGGGGGAGGGTGATGGCACGAACCAGTGGGAGGTAATTGCATCACGGGGGTGGGTTTTTCCTGTGCTGTTCTCCTGCACAAGCTGTCTCTTTGCCTGCTGTCATCCATGTAAGATGTGACTTGCTCTTCCTTGCATTCTTCCATGATTGCGAGGCCTCCCCAGCCATGTGGAACTGTGAGTCCATTAAACCTCTTTCCTGTATAATTACCCAGCCTCAGGTATGTCTTTATTAGCAGCATGAGAACAGACTAATACACCCCCAGAAGCCCATCCTTAGAGTAAGCTTCCTAGGACAAATTATGGTACACACTCTTTTAGTTTGGGTTCTCCAGATTGAGTTTCCTAGAAGCAGAGCCTGAGGTAAAGATTTGTGTGCAAGGATTTACTGATGGAGTACTTCCAGGAAAAACTGGAATGAGAAAAGCTGACAAGGGTAGGTGGGGAAAGCTAATCATGGATCCAGCCTCAGCTGGAATCTACCTTCAGCTTGATTCCACGGGGAACTCGAGCATGACTTTCACCATAGAGTTGGTCTTACTTTGAATCAAAGGGCCTGACTTCTGTATGCCAGTGTCAGTTAGTCATAGTGTGTTGTCCCTGGGCAATGGGGAAAACCTGCCAGGCAAATCATTTCCATTTAGCTGGAGGCAATTCTGAGAAAAAGGGGACAGCTATGAGCTCTTGCAACTAACATCTACAGCAGCCAGTGGATGAGCTCACCAGCCTCATAGTGAAATTTAGGACAGCAACAGATTCCACCACTTATCCTTATTTTTTTTCTCCCTTTAGTTAAGCTGAGATATGTGACTATTTCTAGCCTATGAAATGCACATATTTCCAATCTTTCTATTTCTTCTGCAATAATTAGGAATGTACAGGTTACAGTTTTATCTATGAGATGATGGAACCTCCATCATCATGGGTCCTTAAGTGACTATATGGAGCTCAGACCCATAGAAATCCCCGATGGACATGAAACATAAATGAGAGACAAAATCTTGTGTTAATGTTCTAAAGTTTGTAAATAAATTTACTATTACATTATAACTTAGCCTATAATGTCTAACACATGGTTTATCTATTAATTAGATTCAAGAAAGATTACCCTGGAACCACCTCTACTTTGCAGATGAGGAAACTGAGGCCCAAGGATATCCTGTGATTAGCCTGAGAATGAACTAACAGAAGAACCAAGATTCAAATTCAGGCTTCCTAAATCTTCCTTACACCAGATCATAGGCACCAGGATTCCTCCATTACAATTTTTTAACCACTATGTGGATGGCAGAAGGAGTTTCAGCATAATAAAAACTTATTAATTCACTTACTCAACAGATATATATCGAGCACTTACTATTTGTTAAATATAGTTGTAAGTGCTGGGGATATGGCCACCAATGAGACCAAGTCTCTAATCTCATGGAACATGCCTTTTAACGATGCTGAATCAGATCCCATTGATTGGTGTTTTCCAAAACGAGTGATAAACTTTACTTTTAACACACTGTAAAAGTGTTGTTTCATATAAAATAAATTACCATTGTTGTTTTAAAGCAAAATCTGATACACTTATACAGTTATATTCATGGATATGACTCAAACTCTCAAATCTATTTTAGATGCTGTCACACTTAAAAATTGTGTTTCTATTTACTTTTCATTTATGCTCTCATCCCCAGTGAGGGCAAATTTTAAAGAAGACCTTGATAAGTCATTGATATAAATTTAACCTAGAGCTTTACAGTATTTAATACATTTATCTGGTTTATGAATTTTTCTATCTCAATTAAATTTACTTAAAAATTTTTTACCATTACAGTTTATCAGTGGCTTTATTGGATATAACCTTGGCATTCAAGAGAATATATGTCACAAATTGACTGAAGGAAAAGATCTACCTGCTAAAGTCTCATTTAAAAATTACCCAGGCTGCTCTTATATATGTGGCTGGCACTTCTTCCACCTCATCATTATCATCATTCCCTTATCACTTCCATCAATAGGCAATTAACATTTACAGAACTCTAACTCAGCTACAAGCTGAGGAAAATTATATGAAAAGCAGATATAGTTACCGTTCTCATGGAGCTTACAGTCAAGTTATATAGATGGACATTAGTCATTTCCTAATGGAAAATGTAACTGGGGTGATCGTTTTGGTCATGATTTTGAATATAATCATCACCATTGTTAGGAGCAGCAGTAAATATGAGAGTTGTTAAACACCATCTCTCATTTTCTGCAGTCTAAATTGTACATCTTTTCCAGATTTTAGCATTTCTGAAATAAAGATGCACCTTCCAGTTTATGGCATCTGGATGTTAAGATGTTTTAGAAATCATTTAGCCAACTTACTTCATTTGACACGAGCAATGAATGAAAAATCTAAGTCTCACGCAGCCTTTATACTAGGATGAAATCATTTGTTCAATTTGTAGTTATGTTTTTTCTTTCTTAGTGGTATATAAGAGTACATTTTTAAACAATGGGATCTTAGAATATATACAGTAGATGGAGGCCACTGATATGTGCTCAGAATACATAGGTACACCTCACAGCCTCTGTTCTAAAAAAGACCTCAAACTTTAACTAAATTTAAAGCCTATGTTGTAGGCATCATTGAGTGACCTTAGCTTGGAGCTCCAAAATAGAAAATGGATAATAGCACTGTTTCATGGGCTAAACATCGGGATTATTTGCACTTACATTTTCAGCCCATGTTCACTTGCTAAAAGTGTTCATTCTCCATCTCCCTTCTGCCCAGTTTTCCTAACAGATTGTCTCTGTAACCAATAATGCTTTGAAACAGCAAATGCCACAGGCTGATTGACTTTATAATAGTATCATGGTAGTTTTGTATAATTAAGGGACACTGTTGGATTTTAAAAACCAAATTGGGGATGAGGGAAAGAAAGGACACTAGGTGAAAATATTGCTATGAGAACATGAATCAATTTGGTCAGAAGCACATTTAGCCAAATATTTGATAATACCACATTCAGGAAGAACAGGTGAAGGCTTGATTCAGACTGGAAATGATACTGATCAAGAGGGGAAGAGTGTTTAGCCTGGTGGACAAGACAATTTTACTTGTCAGATGTGAAGATGAGGAAAAAAAATCTGTGTGTGTGTGTGCGTGTGTGTGTGTGTGTGTGTGTGAAGAGAGGGAGCATGTTTGAATGTTACATCTCAAGACTTTAAATTAGCTTTTATTACATGATAGATCTTCCATGTAGTTTTTATTTAGTGTGTGAATGTTTAGAAAAGTCTGTGACATCCTTCTGAAATCCAGATTACACCTTACTGTTTACCAGTCTAGAAAGGATACCTGGTAATAGTTGCAAGCACAGCTAAGTTTTAGGGTCAGAGAAATCCTAAATGATTTCATTTTCTTACTTTCATGGAAGGTTTTACCCTATTACTTCATTATATCTTTTTAAAATCCTTTTGAATTCACATTATGAGAAAGCTTAATAGCTAAAACTAGACAGTAATAAGGTACTTCTGGCATATCAACAACCTTGAATCCAAGCCAAAATGGAATTTTCTATTGCTGTCTTTAACATTTGAATAATGTTTGAGAATATGTTCATGTATTTCTGTTAGGTCAATGTGGTGGTCTTCTGAACACACAGTTCCTGGTTAGTAAGGTTTGTCTAACCCACCCACATTTGTTTAAAAAGTGCTAATTTAATGAATTTGATAAGCAATTGATTTCTGGGTATCTTCCTATTTTGTCACAATTTAGGAAGCTCGAATGTATTTCTTAGCTTTTCAGAGGAGATTCTCCTTATGAAATAAACATCTTTCTTTGAGATAAAAACAAAACAAAACCGATAGGTTATTAAAAGGAAGTAAAAAGTATTTGGTGTTTAAGAAGTTCACTACTGTAAAAGAGAAACATTGTGATGTTAGCAATGCTTGCTCTGAGACTGAAAATGGTTCCTGAACTAGCATCACACTCTTCAACACAAATAAACAAAAATATAATGCAAACATATTAAGCCCAAATTCTTAAGGTCCAATCTGCCATTTCTCTAAGGCAAAGAAAAATTTCAATGGAAAAGGGCAGCAGAACTACTGGAAGAACATGGTAAAGGCTCAATTATTTTTCTTAATAAGATGTTATGTAACCTAATACATCTAAAGTGTTTCAAGTTGTAATCAATATAAAAATTAGATATTATAAATAAAAATATATACACATACACATATTTAGTAATTCTTTTTTAAATTAAGTTTAGGCACAAAGTTGTACAGCCAATCTCTAAATGGATTAAAAATGTAAACATAAAACCTGAAATTGTAAAACTCTTGAAAGAAAACATAGGGGTAAAGTTTTATCACATTGGCCTTGGCAATGATTTCTTGAATATGACACCAAAAGTGCAGAAAACCATAGCAAAAATAGACAAGAGGGGCTACATGAAACTATAAAGCCTCTGCATTACAAAGCAAACAGTCAATATGTGAAAAGGCAATCTACAGGAGAAAATATTCCCAGCACTTTGGGAGGCTGGGGGGTGGCGGGGGGGCGCAAATCACGAGGTCAGGAGTTCGAGACCAGCCTGGCCAACATGGTGAAACACTGTCTCTACTACAAATACAAAACATTAGCTGGGCATGGTGGCAGGCAGCTGTAATCCCAGCTGCTCAGGAGGCTGAGGCAGGAGAATCACTTGAACCTGGGAGGCGGAGGTTGCAGTGAGCCGAGATTGTGCCACTGCACTCTAGCCCAGGCGACAGTGTGAGACTCCATCTAAAAAAAAAAAAAAAAAGCTGCATATTGTATTAGGAGTTAGGAGTTAGTATCCAAAATATATAAGGAACTACTATATCTCAGTAGCAAAATATAAATAATCTGATTTTAAAATGGTCAAAACAAGTAAATAGACATTTCTTTGAAGGAGATGTCAGGTGTATGAAAAGATGTTCAACATCACTAATCATCAGAGAAAAGTAAATCACAACCACAATAAGATATCACCTCACACGTGTTAGGCTGGCAATGATCTAAAAACAAAAGATAACAAGTATTGACAAGGACATGGAAAAATTGGAATTCTTGTGTTCTATTGGCAG
Source organism: Hylobates moloch (assembly GCF_009828535.3). NCBI lineage: Eukaryota > Metazoa > Chordata > Mammalia > Primates > Hylobatidae > Hylobates > Hylobates moloch. The sequence continues at coordinate 38,394,004 of NW_026652292.1, forward strand.
GAATGTAAATTGATAAAGTCATTATGGAAACAATATAACGATTTTTTAAAAAACTAAAAATGCACTGTGGTCAGTGCTGCCACAGGGAGAGAAGCATGCATTCTCCTGAGCCTGAGAGCTGCCTGCCTGAGACTGCTTATAGCAACCCCACCTCCACCAGCAGCACCGCCTCAGTGCTCTAGCATGCATCCTGAGTTCAGGCTCTCCCTGCACACTGCAGCTGCTGCTACTGATGCTGCCACTAAGGGCTGAAACACTTAATGCCCTGAGCCTGAGGACTTCCTGCCTGCCTGGGGCAGTTGATAGCAACCCTACTTCCATCAGCAGTAGGGCCACTTTTCCCCTGTGTTAGCACAGGCCCTGAAGACAGGCTGTACTCTAAAGGAATACCTGAGACTGGGTAATTTCTAAAGAAACAAAGTTTATTTGGCTCATGGTTCTGCAGGCTTAACAAGAAGCATGGTGCTTACATCTGCATCTGGTAAGAGCTTCAGACTGCTTCCAGGGGAGCAGGCAAAATAAGAGGGACAAAGAAAAGAGAGGAGGAAGCACCAGGCTCCTTTCAACAACCAGTTCTTGCAGGAACTCAATGTAAGAATTTACACACTCTCTCAAGAATGGCACCAAGCCCTTTATGAGGAGTTTGACCCTATGACCCAAACATCTCCCAGTAGGCCCCACCTCCAACATCGGGATGAAATTTCAACAGGCGCTTTTGGGGGGCAAATATCCAAGCCATAGCACTGGCTCTTCTCAAATATCACCAGGGATCACCCTGCCCCGCCTACTACAGCTTGCACTTGTGTGGATCACTGGGAGGTCTGACGCCAGGCATGCCAAGCCTGACACTACCTCTCCCCTCCCCAGGCCTGAGCACACTGCTTGTGAAACTGGGGATCACTCTGCTTAGTCTACTGCCTCTGGCATTTGTGCACTCCTCTGAAAGACCTGAAGATCTGTCAATCCAGCCTGCTTCCAACAGCACCACAGGAACTCCCTGCACATGCCACCTAGGTGCCTGAAGCCTGGCTCACCTAGCCCATTTTGGCCACTGTTAACATTAAGCAGTGCTACCTGGGAGCCCAAGGATTGTCCTGCCACCACTATTCCCATTGTCTCTACCACACGCACTGCCAGGGCTCTGAGGAGCTGCTCACTCATCTGGTCAACCACTGCCATTACTGGCACGTGAGCAAGCCATGTAGGGGACCATGAATCAGCCCACCTGGACCTGCTATCATGGATGCCCACATATGCTGCTTGGGTGTCCAAGGACAAGAACACTTAGCCCATCTACCACTGTCACCACCAGGGCCCAGGACTGGCTGATGAGGCATCCCTGTCTATGCCAAAGCCTCATCTCAGCCTTCACTAACAACTATAGTCCAGCCACTGAGGAAATCAGGCACCATTGATGCTGTTCGCAGCTGAAGAAATCATATGGAGCCTACACTATTGCATGCACCCAGAATCAAAGTGAAAGTATCCTTCTCAACCATTGCCATAGACACATCTTCAGGAAAAAGTCTTCCCCTACAAAAGTCAGTCTAAAAATTGGAAGAGGCAACTGTTACACCGGATGTACAGATACCAATGTAAGGACCCCAGAAACACAAAGCAAGGACAGCTCCATAGGATCACAATAATTATTCAACAACAGATTCCAATTGGAAAAAAAAGTTATAAAATGCTGGAAAATTTTTGAAATAATGATAGTGAAGTTCAGTAAGATAGAAGACAACAAAGATAAGCAATACAAAGAAATTAGAAAAGTAATTCAGGATATGAATGAGAAATTCACCAAAATGATGGGATACAATGAAAAGGAACCAAATATAAATCCTGGAACTGAAGAATTCAATATGTAAAGTAAAAATATATTTGAGGGCTTCCACGATAGACTAGATCAAGCAGAAGAAAGAATTTCATAACTTGAAGTCTTTTGAAACAAGCCAGGCAGACAAAGAAAAAAGAAAAAAGAAAAAAAAAAAGAACAAATTCTACATGACATATAAGACACCAGAAAGCAATCAAATATTTGAATTTTGGGTGTTCTAGTAAATGAAGAGAAGGCCAACAACATAGAAAACTTATTTAACAAAATAATAGCTGAAGTCTTCCCAAGTCAAGTGAGATTTATACATCTAAATACAGGAAGCTCAGAGATCCCCAAATAGATACAACCCAAAAAGATCTTCTTGGCATATCATGGTCAAACTATCAAAAATCAAAGACAGAGAATTCTGAAAACAGAATGAGGATAACATTTAGTCACATATAAGAAAACTCCCATCAGACTAAGAACAGATTTCTCAGCAGAAACTTTACAGGCTAGAAGAGAGTGGGATAATGTATTCAAAGTACTGAAAAACAAACAAACAAACCAACCAGAAGGCAAGAATTCTATAGCCAGCAAAGTTATTCTATATAAGTCGAGAGAAATAAAGTATTTCCCAGATAAGCAAAAACTGAAGGAAGTCATCACTATCACTAGACTAACCCTACAAAAAATACTTAAGGCAGCCCTAAACCTGGAAGTGAAAGGGTAATATTTTCCACCATGAAAACACACAAAGAATAAAACTCATTGGTAAAGCAAACACACAAATGAGGAAGAGAAAGGACTCAAATGTTATGACAATAGAAAACCACCAAACTGCAATGATAACAATAAAAGAGAGAGAGAAAAAAAAAAACCCAAAGGATATAAAAAAATTTCAGAAAACAATTAACAATATGACAGGAACTAATCCTCACATATAAATAACAACCTTGAATGTAAATAGGTTAAATTTTTCAGTTAAAATATAGCATGTCTAAATGGATTTTAAAAAATTATTCACCTGTACGCTGCTTAAGAGAAACTCACTTCACCTGTAAAGACACATATAGATTGAAAATTAAGGAATAGAAAAAGATATTCCATGCAATGGATACCAAACATGAGCAGGAGTTGTTATATTTATGTCAGGTACAACAGAGTCTAAGTCAACAAACAGTGAAAGGAGACAAAGAGGGTTGTTATATAATGATAAAGTAATCTAAATAATCTAGCAAGAGGATAGAACAATTCTAAATATATATGCGCCTGTAACTGGAGAACCCAAATATACAAAGCAAATATTACTAGATTTAAAGAGAGAGAGATTAAACTGTAATACAACAATAGTTGAGGGCTTCAACACCCCACTCTCAGCACTAGATAGATAATTTAGACAGAAAACCAAAGAAACGTTGGATTAAAACTGGACTTTAGACCAAAAGACATTAACAGACATCTACAAAACACTTTATCCAACAGCTACAGAATATACATTCTTTTCATTAGCACGTGAAACATTCTGCAAGCTAGACTACCACATTTTAGCTACAAAACAAGTTTCAAATTTGTAAAACATTGAAATTATATGTCCCAATGTTTAGCTCCCACTTATAAATGAAAATAAGCAGTATTTGGTTAGACACTGGGGACTAACTAGAGGGAGGAAATTGGGAGGAAGCAAGGGCTGAAAAACTACCTATTGGGTACTATGCTCACTGTTTGGGTGATGGAATAATTTGTACCCCAAACTTCAATGTCATGTAATATACCCACGTAACAAATCTTCACATGTATCCCCTGAATTTAAAATAAAAGTTGAAATTATTAAAAAAGAAAGAAGCAAATAAATTGAAATGTTTATTCCAGACCCATTTTTGGTGATAACTGAAGAATTATGAATAATTTGAAAGATTAGAAGAAAGTTGTCCATACTTCTTTTCTTATAAAATGTTGTTCTCTAAAAACTTATGCAAGTGAGCATGGCAATAACCTCAACCAAATTAAACAAAAATCATGTTTGGACTTAAAGTGAGTATCTGTAGGGTCCTGATTATTCATTGGGAATAAAAAGAATTGTTTCTCTTGAAAAACAGTTAAAGTCATGTCAAGTACCTTCTCAGACCACAATGGAATAAAAGTAGAAATTATTACCAAAGGGAAATATAGAAACTATACAAAAGCATTAAAATTAAATGTGCTCTGAATGACCAATGGGTTAATGAAGAAGTTGATGAAAATTTTAAAAATTTACTTGAAACAAATGAAAATGAAAGCACAATATAACAAAATTTGTGGGATACCACAGCAGAAACAATGCAAAGAGGAAGGTTTATAGCAATAAACACCTACATTAAAAAGTAGAAAGATTTCAAATGTACACCTCGAGGAACTAGAAAAGCAAGAACTAATCAAACTCAAAATTAGCAGCAGAAAAGAAACGATAAAAATCAGAGTAGAACTGAATGAAATAGCATATAGAGAAACAATACAAAGGATCAGTGAAACAAAAAGTCGCTATTTTAAAAAAGATACGCAAAATTGATAAACCACTGGCTAGATTAATCACAAAAAGGCAACCCAAATAAAATCGGAAACGAAAAAGGCGACATTACAACTAATACTACAGAAATTCAAGAGATCATTATAGATTATTGTGAACAACTATATGCCAACAAACTGGAAAACCCAGGGGAAATAAATAAATTTCTGGCCACATACAACCTACCTAGATTGAGTCTTAAACAGAAATCCTGAACAGATTAGTAATGAGTAACGGGATTCAGTCAGGAATAAAAAGTCTCCCAGCAAACAAAGTCCAGGACTTGACGACTTTAGTGTCAAATTCTATCAAACTTTCAAAGAAGAATAAACATCAATTCTCATCAAACTATTCCCAAAAAAATGAAGAGTAAGGAATTCTCCCTAACTTCTTCTATGAGCCCAACATTACCCTGATACCAAAAGCTGACAAAAAATGCAACAACAACAAAGAAAACTAGGGTCAATATTCCTGATGATCATGGACTCAAAATTCTCAACAAAATACTAGCAAACTGTATCCAACAGCATATCAAAAAAAATACCCTCTGACCAAGTGGTGTATATCCTAGAGATGCAAGGATGACTCAAAATGTGAAAATCAATAAACATGATACATCACATCAACAGAATGAAGGATAAAACCATATGATTATCTCAACAGACACAGACAAAGCATTTGATAAAATTCAACATTCCTTCATGATAAATCTCTCATCAAACTAGGCATAGAAAAAATGTACCTCAACACAGTAAAGGCCAAATATGACCAACACAGAGCTAACATTATACTGAATGAAGAAAAACTGAAAGTCTTTTCTCTAAGAACTGGAACAAGACAAAGATTCCACTTTTAACATGTCTATTCAACATCGTACTGGAAGTTCTAGCCTGAGTAATTAGGTAAGAGAAAGAGGTAAAAGGAATCTAAATTAAGTAAGTCAAATTATCTCTCTTTGCAGATGATAAGTTTTTTTTCTTTTTTGAGATGGAGTCTCGCTCTTTCACCCAGGCTGGAGTGCAGTGGCACGATATAGGCTCACTGCAAGCTCCGCCTCCCGGGTTCACGTCATTCTCCTGACTCAGCCTCCCGAGTAGCTGGAACTACAGGCATGTGCCACCACACCCAGCTAATTTTTTGTATTTTTAGTAGAGACAGGGTTTCACTGTGTTAGCCAGGATGGCCTCGATCTCCTGACCTTGTGATCCACCCGTCTCGGCCTCCCAAAGGGCTGGGATTACAGGCGTGAGCCACCACGCCTGGCATGATAAGATCTTATATTTAAAGAATCCAAGAGTCCACCAAAAGCCTCTTAGAGCTGGTAAGTAAATTCAGTAAAGTTGCTGGCTACAAAATCAACATACAACAATGAGTAGTGTTTCTATACACCAAAAATGAACTAGCTGAAAAGAAAATCGAGAAAGCAGTTCCATTTATAATAGCTACAAAAAAAACCCCAAAATAACTAGGAATAAATTTAACCAGGAGGTAAAAGAGCTGTACAAGAAAACTACAAAACACTGAAGAAAGAAATTGAAGAGGACACAAACAAGTGGAATAACATTCTGGGCTCAGGGAGCAGAATTAAAATTATTAAAATTACCATGCAACTCAAAGCAATCTACAGATTTAATGTAATATCTATCAAAATACTGATGTCATTCTTCACAGGAATGAAAAAAAAAAAACCTCCTAAAATTTGTATGGAATCAAAAAGAGCTCAAATAACCAAAGCAATCCAGAGCAAAAAGAACAAAACTGGAGGCATTACACAACCTGACTTCAAAATATATTACAAGGCTGTTATAACCAAAAAGCATGGAATTGGCATGAAAACAGACACATAGACCAATGGAACAGAACAGAGAACCCAGAAATATATCCACATATTTACAGCCAACTGACATTAGATAAAGTCACCAAGAACATACATTTAGGAAAGAACAACATCTTCAATAAATGATGCTGGTAAAACTGGATATCCACATGCAGATGAGTGAACCTAGACTCTTATCTCTCACCATATACAAAAATCAACTCAAGATGGATTAAAGTCTTAAATGTAAGCCCCCAATCTATGCTAGATAAAAACATAGGGAAACACTTCAGGACATTGTTCTATGCAAATACTTTATGGCTAAGAATTCAAAAACATAGGCAACAAAACCAAAAATAGACAAATGTGACTCTATTAAACCAATAATTTTTGGTTTGTGAAACTGGGGATCACTCTGCTTAGTCTACTGCCTCTGGCCATAAAGCCATAAAGTATTTGTTTCCTTCTGCACAGCACAGGAAACAACCCGCACAGCAAAGAGACAAGCTGTTGAATGGGAGAAAATATTTCCAAGCTATTTATTCAACAAAGGAAGCATACCCAGAATATACACAGAACTCAAACAACTCAACAGTAAAAAAGCAAAATTTTTTAATCATTAAAAATTTGGCAAAGGACACAAATAGACATTCCTCAAAAGAAGACATGCAAATGGCTCACAGGTACATGAAAAGTGCTCAACATCCCCAATCATCAGGAAAATGCAAATTAAAACAACAATGAGATATTATCTTACCTTAGATGGAGTGATTATCATCAAAAGGACAAAAAAAAAAAAAAAAAAAAACCCGCTGCTGATGAAGATGCAGAGAAAGGGGAATTCTTATACACTGTTGGTAAAAAATGTAAATTAGTATAGCAGTATGGAAGACAGTATAGCAGTATGGAAGAGTCCAGAAGGCCGGACTCTTCTCTGACCACCCCTGATCGAATTTCTCTCAGCATCTGCATCGTTCCACCATCGATGGCCTACCAGCATCTGTCAGTGTATTCTTCTGCTGGTGTACTCCTCTCCACATCCAGTCACTTGTGTGTGTGTGTGCCCTCTAGGGTCTCGGGGTTTTGATGGGCACAGGATGGGGGGCATGGTAGGCAACTTTTGGGGTGTGAAAAACAGGAGTGACTGTTCTCACTTAGGTCCGTGGGCACAGGCCCAATGGTGGAGCCCTTGCCAGGGACACTGCCCTTCTCTACCCAGCACTTCCCTGCCCCCTTCCCATATCAAAACCAGAAAAAGTTAACCAAAGCCACTATTCTTTTTAGGAAGCAGGGAAGAAAAAAAGGTAAAGAGAATATGCACCTGTTAGAGAATAACTATGCTACTTTTCGAAACAATTTCCTGAATGTGTTTATAATACAGGAGCTTAAGTGTTGTGCTGCAGATTTCTGAAAGTTTCACAATATAAAGATTTTGTTTGGGACATAGAACCTAGGTGATAATCATGTTGTTTTATTTCCACTTGATAACCTTCCTAGTAAAATGTGCTCACCTTTTTATTTATTCCAACCATAGGTCTCTCTTTTTTGTATTTTAGACTTTAGGGAGAAGGGAAAAGAAAATATTCCTTGTGGGAAAAAGAAACATAACCAAAGCTTCAGCTCTGAGTCCATTACATTGCAATACTGTTTCCCAAAACACTGTAAGGGCCCAGAAGTCCTATATTTTACTTCATCTTCTATGTATATTACAGGATCTGCCAATAATAAGCACTCAGCTCAAATGGAGTCTGTCTGTAAACTAGATTCATATTTTAAACAAAAAATGAAAATAAAAACTGGGAATAAATAGACATGTACCTCTTAAAATAATTCAGTAGCTGAGCATAGAACTTAGAATTATGAATTACACAAAGATTAACATAAAATTAAATTATGTATGTTTGCATTTTATATACAGGACACATATGAAAACATATGTAACTATATGTAAACTTCTGATACGGAAATATGTGTAACCATATGGAAACATGTGAAAACCAATGTTAGTATCTGGAATTTTCAGGCAGGTTCTAGCTTATTTGACATTGCCCAGCCAGTAGTAATCAACACTGAGCATCCCCACAAATTGCCAGGGTTATATTCCCCATTTGAAGTCAAGAATAGCTGCCAAGTTATTTTCTTGTCTCATATTTCGAAAAGAGACCAGACCAGCTGCACAGGAGTGTTGGGTGTCTGCATGGTTCCTCTCTTGAGTGATGCTTCATTTACTTATGTTTGTTCCTGTTTTTATACAATTATCAGTAATTTTCCTTGGCTCTTCTAATTGTCTACACTTTCCTGGCTCTTCTATTCAAATTGTTTCATGCTCTTTTTCAGTTGTATTTAGTATTAGCTGCACTGGCTTGTACAATTGGTCAAAGGTGAGTAAAGAGTTCATAAAGCAAACAGCAGACACACTTCCTAATTATACTCTTGCCGTTATGAACAATGTAAAATATTCTATGTAATAAGTTCTCAGATGATATATTCCAAATTTTCTTTTTAATTTGTGTTCTTTTCATATCAACAACAGAGTGTTCTTCAAGGGAATTGTTTACTTTACTTCTTCTTTTCCTATATTAGATTATATTTATGCCTGCAGGAAATACCTCTTCCTTTTCACTATGAGTGCTGTCATGCGTGTTGTAAGTTATCAATACATAAAAGATGTAGAGTTCTTTTTATTTTTAGCTATTTGAATTGTAGATTAGGGTAAATTTACTATTGTGTTAATTTGAAGAAAAGCCATTATTAATCATGCAAGGATTTAGAAACTAATCAACTGAGGTATATACTTACTGGACTCCATCCCATCCACATATTCATGATCTCCTCCCGTTTTCCTTAGAGCCTAAGATTCTTTCTATACTAAGAGAAGTTACAACTTTCACCAAACCATTTCTACCAAATTCAAATGCCAGTTGACACATGGGTCACAGCCCTTTGATAACAACACCAGTTTCAAAAAAAGACCCAAGAGCCGGATGCGGTGGCTCATGCCTCTAATCCCAGCACTTTGGGAGGCCGAGGTGGGCAGATCACAAGGTCAGGAGATCGAGACCATCCTGGCTAACACGGTGAAACCCTGTCTCTACTAAAAATACAAAAAATTAGCCGGGCGTAGTGGCGGGCACCTGTAGTCCCAGCTACTTGGGAGGCTGAGGCAGGAGAATGGGGTGAACCCAGGAGACGGAGCTTGCAGTGAGCCGATATCGCACCACTGCGCTACAGCCTGGGTGACAGAGCAACTCCGTCTAAAAAAAAAAAAAAAAACAGACCCAAGAGTCCATCGCTGATCATGCAGACATGTAAATAGAGAACTGCTACGATTTATTTTTGAAAGGCTTATTTTTGAAACAAGGAGAGACTGTAAACCATATTAGATGTGTTGGATTAAACATTTTTTCAAGTTGCATATAAAATTGACCATGCTTGGCAATTAAGGTACATATGTTTTATGTATTGAAGACAGGTCTTCTTTGGCATCATACTAAAAAGTTATCTTCTCTGTAAGCTATAAATTCTATTTACAAGTAGGGAAATAAACTATTCTCACTTATCTGGGCTCTAGCACTTTGGGAGGCTGAGGCGGGCGGATCACCTAAGGTCAGGAGTTCGAGACCAGCCTGACCAACATGGAGAAATTCCATCTCTACTAAAAATACAAAATTAGCTGGGTGTGGTGACACATGCCTGTAGTCCCAGTTACTCAGAAGGCTGAGGCAGGAGGATTGCTTGAACCTGGGAGGTGGAGGTTCGGTGAGCCAAGATTGTGCCATTGCATTACAGCCTGGACAACAAGAGCGAAACTCCATCTTAAACAACAACAACAACCACAACAACAACCAGAAACAAAATAAATCTTCAAGAAGCGTTTGAGGAATGAATGAGTTAGCCAGAAGGGAATCTGTGTGTAACCTGAACTTTTTTCTTACAGAAGAAAAGGAAGCCAAACATATATGAAGTGGCCTTTTGGAATTAATAAAACTGTATGCATAGCTGCTGATATAGTAAAAGTGTTCTAAAATCAGCAAGCTCACATGCAGAACTTTGATTGCTATGTGTTTTAAAGTCAAAATTATACATTCTCCTTTTAAATGGTGAAAAGCCACTGTGAATATAAGGTATTGTATAGATAGGTTATAAATATCTTTATGAGTCAATCCTATCTATAGAAATATAAATATCTATTTGGCTATTTATGCAAATAAAAAAAGTAATTTTAGTTTATGGAGCATCCAACTAACATGGGCCAAACTGCCAAAGTTTTAATTTCATGGTTAAGTTGCATCAACATGAAGAGCTATGAATATGTTAGCAGCTAGACATGTGCAACGTAGAAGGTATTAGGAAATTTGTCCAAGTATCCCATGAATTTCTGGATCATACTTTCAACCACCAGCGCCTCACCTCAAGGTGAAAAGAAGCAAGAAAAATGTTATGTTTTATCGCTACCAGGGCCTTAGTTCTAAATGCCAGCAGAGAGCTCTGGAAAATTACATTAATTTTTGTAAAGAAATGCTTTATGAGTCTTGATTGGCTTCAAATGCTGAGAGCGAAAGTAGCAGACAGTCCTGCTTAGTTTTTGAAACTCTAAGCAAAGTCTCTGATGTATTGAAATTTCTTAAATAAGCAGAAAAGAGTTCAAGAGCCTAAGAGAGGCCGGGCGCGGTGGCTCACTCCTGTAATCCCAGCACTGTGGGAGGCCAAGGAGGGCGGATCATGAGGTCAGGAGATTGAGACCATCCTGGCTAACACGGTGAAACCCCGTCTTTACTAAAAAGTACAAAAAATTAGCCTGGCGTGGTGGTGGGCACGTGTAGTCCCAGCTACTCGGGAGGCTGAGGCAGGAGAATGGCATGAACCCAGGAGGCGGAGACTGTAGTGAGCCGAGATCATGCCACTGCACTTCAGCCTGGGTGACAGAGCAAGATTCTGTGGGAAAAAAAAAAATCAAAAAGCCTAAAAGAGTTGTCTGAATGCTTGGGTGGTGTGGAAGTATGTATCCAAAATGAGAATAACATTCATTTGGTCTGTCTCTAATGAATATGAGAAGAAGGTATCTCAGTATTGGAGAAAAGGGAGTACAAATGACACATCACACTTTTTAATTCTCTATTTTTGGCTTGACCTGTAACTCAACCTACTTGATGACTAGTTAATTGTTTTTAATCCAAAATAATCGTAGCTCATTCCTTCTGGATACAGAAAGAGGAAAGAAATACCTAAAGGTACACAAGACGCCAACACTAAGTAGAAACAATTGCCTTCTGCAATACATAAAATGTTATATAAGAAGAATAATCACCTTGTAAACAAACAATATCTGCTCAGTATAAAAAGGTATTCTCATTCCCTGCTGCAAAGGACACTGTAAATCTATAAAACTTCTAGAAGATAACATAGGAGAAAATCTAGGTGGCTTGGGTTTGGTGATAACTTTTTAGATTTAATATTAAAAGCCAATCCATAAAAAAATTGACAAGTAGGATTTTATTAAAATTAAAGACTTCTGCCCTGCAGAGGATACTGTTATGAACATGAAAAGACAAACAATAGGTTGGAAGAAAATACCTTCAGAAGATATTTAATAAAGGACTATTATCCAAAATGTGCCAGGGATTCTTAAAACTCAATAATAGGCCGGGCGCGGTGGCTCACGCTTGTAATCCCAGCACTTTGGGAGGCCGAGGCGGGCGGATCACGAGGTCAGGAGATCGAGACCGCGGTGAAACCTCGTCTCTACTAAAAAATACAAAAAAATTAGCCGGACGTGGTGGCGGGCGCCTGTAGTCCCAGCTACTTGGAGAGGCTGAGGCAGGAGAATGGCGTGAGCCTGGGAGGCGGAGCTTGCAGTGAGCCGAGATTGCACCACTGCACTCCAGCCTGGGCGACAGAGCAAGACTCTGTCTCAAGAAAAAAAAAACTCAATAATAAAGCAAATAATCTAATTACAAAATGGATAAAGGATCCGAATAGACACCTTATCGAAGAAGATATATAGATAGCAAAGAAGAATATGAAAATATGCTCAACTTCATATGTCATTAGGGAATTGCAAATTACATTGACAATGAGATACCACTAAATATCAGTTAGAATGGCTAAAATTCCAAACATTGGCAACATCAAATACTGATGAGTAATGCGGAGCACAGGAACACTTATGTATTGCTAGTTGGAAGGCAACATGGTATAATTGCTTGAGAAACAATTTGGGAGTTTCTGAAAAGCTCACAGCTTACCATATAATCCAGCAATCATGCTCCTTGGCATTTATCCAAATGAATTGAAAAACATACCTACACAAAAACCTGCACACAAATGTTGATAGCAGCTTTATATATCAATACCAAAAATTAGGTGCAACCAAGACGTCCTTCAATAAGTGAATGCATAAACAATCTGTAGTACATCCAGACAATGGTGTATTATTCAGAGAAAAGGAACTGATCTATCAAGCCATGAAAAGACACATAGGAACTTTAACTGCATATTGCTAAGTGAAAAAAGCCAGTCTGAGCAAGCTACATACAACATTATTCCAACAATATTACCTTATGAAAAGGGCAAAACAATAGAGGCAGTGAATGATCGGTGCTGGCTGAGGGCCTCGGGGTAAGGAAGGAGGGATGAATACATTGAACAAAGGGCACTTAGAACAGTTAAACTATTATATACGATATTATAATGATTTGTAGAACATTACTCATTTGCCAGAACCCAAAGAACTACATAAGACAGAGTGAAACATGATACGATGGACATTAGTTAACATTAAAGTATTCACATTGGCTCATCAATTGTAAAAAATGTACCACACTAATAATGCAAGATGCTAATAATAGAAAAAACTATTGGAAGATGGCGGAGGAAGAAGAGTGGCATATGGGAACTCTGTATTTTACACTCATTTTTCTGGAAGCCTAAAATGGCTGTAAAAAATAAAGTCTATTTAAAAATTATATTTAAAAAATATATGTTGCACCAGCCCCTACAATGAAGGTATCAGCTTCACTATCATATTTATCACTTGCTTAGCACTAAAACCATATACTGCTGAGGAAAGAGAGGGAAAGATAATCAGACAGACCTGTTTTTCAATTCCAGCTATGCTGCTTACTGTTCAGGTGATACTGGGAAAATTATATGACTTATCTGAGCCAATGTTTCTTCATGTGAAAAATAAACACTGTATACATGTATAACTTATAGAATTATTATAGATATTATATAGGATAATATTTAAGTACCTAGTAGAGAACACAACACATTATTACTCCATAAACATTAGCTCTCTTTGTTGTTGTTGTTGTTGCTGTTGTTGTTGTTGTTGTTGTTTGAGATGGAGTCTTGCTCTGCTGCCCAGGCTGGAGTGCACTGGCTCAATTTCGGCTCACTGCAACCTCCGCCTCCTGGGTTCAAGTGATTCTCCTGCCTCAGCCTCCTGAGTAGCTGGGATTATAGGCACCCATCACCACACCCAGCTAAATTTTTTTGTATTTTTAGTAGTGATAGGGTTTCACCATGTTGGCGAGGCTGATCTTGAGCTCCGAACCTCAGGCAATTGGCCCACCTTGGCCTCCCGAAGTGTTTAGATTACAGGCTTGACCACCATGCCTGGCCAACATGAACGCTTTTATCTAGGTTAAATTGTTTCAGGACCTGTCCTAAGATTTTATGTCCTACAGAAGGTTGCTTTGACAATTTTTCAAAGTTGACAAAGGCAAAAAAAGCACTTAATTAATTTAAAATGTTATATTTTTTGGAATAAATGAAATTAAAAGAACCTTCATTTTCAAAGAAACAGAAATTGACAATTTCAGGGTGGAGAGTATGGTGACTCTTACAGCCAGCAGGAGAAAGTGGTAAGAAAAGGAGGGTTATTAAACCAGCACCTCTGAACACAAACAGTGAAGCTGGTAGGCAAGGGAGAGAATAGAATCTCAGCTAGTTCTTCACATAGAAACAAGCAACAGAATAAGAAGTTAAATCTATAAATGCTATCTTCCTTTATATAAAGCCTCAGGAGACTTATACTTCGTCAAAACTCAACTATTGGTAAGAGGTTTTGAATTCCACGAACACAGTCAAAACAGGTTCTCTTCGTAGCCAATGTTGGAAGCTGAACTTTCTCCTGATTGGGCATCTTTTTTATTCTATATCCTGCTTTCCTGTCAGATATCCAGAGCACCTAATGTTACAAGCCCAGATTTGAGCATTACTCCCTGGCCAAAAGCTTAATCCCTTTAAGCGCTCCAGATTTCTTTCTTTTTATCTCGTCATTATTGTCATTGTCTGTCTACTCCAAGAGAGTTATGTAAAGCAATCTTTAGAAATTAGGAGCAATTAAAAAGAAACAAGGAAAAAAAATCTGAAAGCTCCTCTCCATTTGAGAAAAACTCAGGTTAATTTTTTAATTAAATAATTATTTTTTTCTGAAAGGGAAATGGCAAAAAAGATGTAAATATCTAGATGAATGTATTAGTTTCCTATCGCTGCTGTAACAACACATTACCACATAATTGGTTAATACAATGCAAATTTGTTATTTTAAAGTTCTCTAGATCAGAAGTCTAAATAGGTCACACTGGTTAAAATCAAGGTATTGGCAGGGTGTTGCATTCTGGAGGCACTAAAGATAAATTTGTTTCCTTGCCTTTTCCAGCCTCTAGAGGTTGGTGATATTGCATGGCTCATAGCAATAGAAAGCTGTGTTCTTTTCATATGGCATCACTGACACTGACTCTTTGGCCTCCTTCTTCCTCTTTTAAGTTCCTTTCTGATCACATTGGTCTTGCTTGGCTAATTCAGAATAATCCTTTCTTTAGGTCAGTTGATTAGCAATCTTAATTGGAGTAAATCTGCTATCTTTACTCTTTGCTATGTAAAATAACACATTCACAGGTTCTTGAGATTAGGAGATGGGCGTCTTTTGAGGACTACTATTCTGCCTACCACAGTAATGACAAGTTAGGGGTTGCTGCCTATATTATCAGAGATGAGTTAGCACATGCATTATACTCTAATACCTCAGTCTTTTGGGGAGAAGAATAAATAAGCCCATTAACTTGATGGAGAGACTAGTAAAAGGTCTTTCAGCACATACTGCTCTGAAACTGTTGCCCCAGAAGTTTATGGCTGCAGGCAGGTGCACGTGACTCTTTGACATCAGTTTACAGCTATTGAATCTGTTTACATGTTCCAGTGGATACACTGCCTTGCTTTGACAATCTTTTTTATTTTATTTTTTTTAATTAAGCAAATGTTAAACAACAAGTTTATTTCCAGGAGGCAGGTCTCTGCTTTGCATAGTCATTTGGAGGGAGTGAAAATAGACAAGAAGTCATAGCAAACAAGCTCACTAATCATCTGATGACAAGTGAATTATGTTATTTATGGGTGTGGATATATTGACAACTTCCTTAAAAATGCTTTGCTGTGAAAACATGGACCATCTGAGAAACATCTGAACCTGAGCTCTGGGCACTGACAATATCAGAGACTAATAAAAGGAAAAGAATGAAAAACAGAAATATTTTGTTTCCCTTAAGACTGACCAACTCGGAATGGATTCCCTGGTCTCACAGACACAGTGTTCTGAGAATAGTGAACCATAATTCATGGAGTTTCCACCCCTCCCAAATCCTGTCTACAGACCAGGGGATGAACTATTCACTTCTGAATATCCCTCATAAATCAGAAAGCCTTAGAGATGGAATTTAAAGTGCCATATCATTTTGAGATTTATTCATTCACACCTAGGTTGGGCTCTTTGGTTGCAAGAATGAGAAATTAATTGTGATGTCTCAAATGTAGGATAATGAAGTTTAAAAATATCCACTACTTGTAAAGGTGTAATATGTTTCCTAATTGTGTCCAAAATGGAATTTTTATGATTACAGAGTCATTCTTCAATTCTCAACCTTCTGAAATAAACATCTGGATAGGACTATAAATTCCCTATTGGTAAGACTAGGTCTTCTATTGTTAGTTATCTATAATAAGCTAGGTTCTGGGCTCAACAGCATTGCCTTCTCTATTCCATAACCCTTATCATTATATAATGATGACTCAGAAGAAAAGTTGTCCTCAAAACTGGCAAACTCCAGAATGTTTCACAGAAATTAATTTTCTGGGTGTTTGTTCTAACTTGCTGAATCTCTGATCCCATCACCAGCAATTCTGATTCTTAAGGACCGGATGGGTATAGGGAATTGGCATTTTTAACAGATTTCCCAAGATATTCTAGTCATAGAGTTTTCTAGGCACACTTTTTTTGAGAAGTACAACCCATGTCCTCTGAACCATTCTGGATATACGTTTGTGTGCATCCACTCTGTGCAGCCATCTTCATTAAAGAACACACTCTCACATCACACTCTGGGCCAATTAATCTCATTTCTCTAATCATGAGTGTTATAATTGTTCACTCTTCAAAGTGGCAAGAGATTTCTCAGAAACCACTTTGGTTTTTGCAGAAGCGGAATGACTGCCTCAACACTGATTTTGTTTTTGTAATGTGAGTAGAGGATAAAATTAACCTTTTGTTTTCTGGTTTGAGGCAATCATTTACCTCAAAAAGGAAAGCCATTAATATATGCACTGAATCATTTGGATTGCTTACAAACTAAGTAGATTTAGTAACTCAGATTTTCATGAGTCTTGACGTTTTTGATGTCCAATTTGGAGGTTGGAGGGTTGCTGCAGGGGAGAAGAAATGGAATAAGAGTAGGTGAGGAGGTTTTTCAACACATTTTATTTTAGGAAAGCTGCCTCTATTCCTGATATCAACTTGAGCATTCCAAGAACAAATGATTCTTAACATTCTATGGGGAGTCAAGAATTCATTTAGGGGCCGAGTATGGTGGCTCAAGCCTGTAATCCCAGGACTTTGGGAGGCCGAAGCAGGTGGATCACAAGGTCAGGAGTTCAAGACCAGCCTGCCCAACATAGTGAAACCCCGTCTCTAGTAAAAATACAAAAAAAATTAGCTGGACATGGTGGAGGGCACCTGTAGTCCCAGCTACATGGGAGGCTGAGGCAGGAGAATCACTTGATCCCAGGATTTGGAGTTTGTAGTGAGCCGAGATTGTGCCACTGCACTGCAGCCTGGGTAACACAGCGAGACTCCTCAAAAAAAAAAAAAAAAAAAAGAATTCATTTAGGGATCTGATCAATGATTTAAACTAGGTTACTGGAAAAATGAATGTAGGCACACATACAAACAAAGATTTTCCAGAAACTTCAGTCTATCATAGGCCACCCAAAAGCTCTTCCAGATTTAGAATGTATGCCTTCTCATATTGTTTGGCTTTGGGTCCCCCACCAAATCCCATCTCAAATTGTAATCCCACATGTCAGGGAAGAGGTCTTGTGGGAGGTGAATGAATCATGGGGGTTGACTTCCCCCTTGCTATTCTCATGATAGTGAGTGAGTTCTCACAAGATCTGGTTGTTTGAGAGTGTGTGACGCTTCCACTTCACTCTCTCTTTCCTGCTCTACCATGGTAAGATGTGCTTGTTTTTCCATCACCTTCTGCCATGATAGTAAGTTTTCTGAGGCCTCCTAGTCATGTTTCTTAAGTGTGGAACTGTGAGTCGGTTAAACTTATTTGTTTCATAAATTACCCAGTCTCAGGTAGTTCTTTATAGCAGTGTAAGAATGGACTAATACAGAAAATTTGTACCAGTAGAGTGGAGTACTGCTATAAAGATACCTGAAAATGTGGAAGCGACTTTGGAACTGTGTAATAGGCAGAAGTTGGAGCAGTTTGGAGTGCTCAGAAGAAGATAGGGAGATGAGGGAAAGTTTGGAATTTCCTAGAGACTTGTTGAATGGTTGTGACCAAAATGCTGATAGTGATATGGAAAGTGAAGTCCAGGCTGAGGTGGTCTCAGACAGAGATGAAGAACTTATTAGGAACTGAAGCAAAGATCACTCTTGCTATGCTTTAGTAAAGAGTCTGGTGTCATTGTGCCCCTACTCGAAGGATCTGTGGAAATTTGAACTCGAGATAAATTATTTAGGATATCTGGTGGAAGAAATTTCTAAGAAGCAAAGCATTTAAGATTTGACCTGGCTGCTCCTAACAGCATACAGTCTTATGAATTCACAAAGAGATGGTCTGAAATTGGAAATTATGTTTAAGAGGGAAGCAAAACATAAAAATTTGGAAAATTTGCAGCCTAAACATGTGATAGAAAAGAACAAGGCATTTTCTGGGGAGAAATTCAAGCCAGCTGCAGAAATTTGCATAAGTAAAGAGAAGCTGAATGTTAATAGCCAAGACCATGGGGAAAATGTCCCCAGGTCATATCAGAGACCTTCACAGCAGCCCCTCCCATCACAGATCCAGAGGTCTAGGAGGGAAAAATGGTTTCATGGTCCAGGCCCAGGGCTCTGCTACTCTGTGCAGCCTCAGGACATGATGCCCTGTGTCCCAGCTGCTCCACTTCCAGCTGTGGCTAAAAGGGGCCAAGATACATCTCAGGCCATGGCTTCAGAAAGTACAAGCCCCAAACCTTGGCAGCTTTCATGTGGTGTTGGGCCTGTGGGTGTGCAGAAGGCAAGAGTTTGGGAGTCTTCGCCGGGACTTCAGAGAATGTATGGAAATGCCTGGATGTCCAGGCAGAAGTCTGCTGCAGGGGCAGAGCCCTCATGGTGAACCTCTACTAGGGCAGTGCAGAGGGGAAATGTGGGTTTGGAGTCCCCACACAGATGCCCAGTGGGGTACTGCCTAGTCGAGTAGTGAGAAGAGGGCCTGGTTATCCACACCCCAGAATGGTAGATCTACTTGCAACTTATACCTGGAAAAGCTGCAAGCATTCAACACCAGCCTGTGAAAGCAGATGGTGGGGTTGTGCCAAGCAGAGCCACAGGGGCGGAGCTGCCCAAGGCCTTGGGAGACCACCCATTTCATCAGTATGTGTGTGAGACATGAAGTCAAAGGAGATTATTTTTGAGCTTTAAGATTTAATGATTGCCCTGCTGGGTTTCAGATGCGTATGGGGCGTCTATTCCCTTCGTTTTAGGAAATTTCTCCCTTTCTGAATAGGAGCATTTACCCAATGCCTCTACCCACATTGTATCTTGGAAGTAACTAACTTGTTTTTGATTTTTACAGGCTCATAGGTGGAAGGAGCTTACCTTGTCTCAGATGAGACTTTGGATTTGGACTTTTGAGTTAATGCTGGAATGAGTTAAGACTTTTGGAGACTACTGTGGAGGCATGATTGGTTTGGAAATGTGAAAAGGACATGAGATTTGGGAGGGCCCAGGGAGGGTGTAATGATATGATTTGGCTGTGTGTCCCCACACAAATCTCATCTTGAATTGTAATCCCCACATGTTGGAGGAGGGGCCTGGTGGGAGGTGACTGACTCATGGGGGTGGACTTCCCCCTTGCTCTTCTCATAATAATGAGTGGGTTCTCATGGGATCTGGTTGTTTGAAAGTGTGAGGCAATTCCACTTCCTTCTCTCTCTTCTGCTCCACCATAGTAAGATATGCTTATTTCCCCTTCATCTTCCACCATGATTGTAAGTTTTCTGAGGCCTCCCAGTCATGCTTTTCATTAAGCCTGTGCAACTGTGAGTCAATTAAACCTATTTTTATTTTAAAATTATTTTATTTTAAGTTCTGGGATATATGTGCAAGATGCATAGGTAAATGTTTGCCATGGTGGTTTCCTGCACCTATCAACCCATCACATAGGTATTAAGCCCTACAAGCATTAGCTGTTTATTCTGATGCTCTCCCTCCCTCTGCCCCCCTGACAGCCCCCAGTGTGTGTTGTTCCCCTCCCTGTGTCTATGTGTTCTCACTGTTCAGCTCCCATTTATAAGTGAGAAAATGCAGTGTTTGGTTTTCTGTTCCTGTGTTAGTCTACTGAGAATAATGGCTTCAGGCTTCATCCATGTCCCTGCAAAGGACATGATCTCATTTTTTTTGGCTGCATAGCATTCCATGGTGTATATGTACCACATTTTCTTTATCCAGTCTATCACTGATGGGCATTTGAGTTGATTCCATGTATTTGCTATTGTGAATACAGCTGCAATGAATATACATATGCATGTATCTTTATAATAGAATGATTTATATTCCTTCGGGTATATACCCAGTAATAAGATTGCTGGGTGGAATAGTATTAGGTCTTTAGGTCTTTGAGGAATCACTAGACTGTCTTACATAATGGTTGAACTAATTTACACTCCCACCGACAGTGTAAAAGTGTTTCTATTTCTCCACAGCCTCGCTGGCATCTGTTGATTCATGACTGTTTAATAATTGTCTTTCTAACTGGTGTGAGATGGTATCACATTGTGGTTTTGATTTGCATTTCTCTAATGATCAATGATGTTGAGCTTTTTTTCATAAGTTTGTTGGCCACATAAATGTCTTCTTTTGAGAAGTATCTGTTTGTATCCTTTGCCCACTTTTTGATAAGGTTGTTTTTTTCTTGTAAATCCATTTAAGTTCCTTATAGAATCTGAATATTAGGCCTTTGTCAGATGGATAGATTGCAAAAATTTTCTCCCATTCTGAAGGTTGTCTATTCACTCTGATGATAGTTTCTTTGGCTGTGCAGAAGCTCTTTAGTTTAATTTGATCTCATTTGTCAATTTTTGCTTTTATTGCAATTGCTTTTGGTGAATTAAAACTATTTTCTTCATAAATTGCCCAGTCTCAGGTAGTTCGTTATAGCAGTGAGAATGGACTAATACACCTCCCTTCAGAGTTTTCTTGCTACCACAGGCACTCTTACATTAGACCTTACACATTATAAAAACAAAATCATCTGTGGGTAATTATTAACTGTGTAGATCCCTGGCCTCCACCTAGATCACCGCAATTATTTTAGGATCCTCAGGTGATGCTAATGCAGGTGATGCATGATCATAATTTGAGAAATGATCACACTTGAGAAACAAGGCAGTGACACAGAGAGAAGGAGGTAGCTCACCCATATAAACATTTAGTGAATTCCCACCCAATATGTACCTACAAAAATTAAAAATAAAAAAAATAGTTGATGCAATCGACCCATTTTCCTTCACCAGATGGAAACTCGGGCATGAAAAGCAAGGCTGGTTTTTTTCATTCCAGACCTTGCTCTATCTGTTCTTCTATTCAGCTTTGCCATCCCGGGACACCATTTTTATGTTTCTCAATTATAATTGTCCCCAGTGCTCATTTTACATATTTTCTATGTAAAAGGTTGAGGATGATGTGGGGTAGACAGAGAAGTTTCTTTTTTTTTTTTTTTTTGAGACGGAGTCTCGCTCTGTCACCCAGGCTGGAGTGCAGTGGCGCAATCTCGGCTCACTGCAAGCTCCGCCTCCCGGGTTCACACCATTCTCCTGCCTCAGCCGCTCTGAGTAGCTGGGACTACAGGCGCCCGCCACCACACCCGGCTAATTTTTTTGTATTTTTAGTAGAGACGGGGTTTCACCGTGGTCTCGATCTCCTGACCTCGTGATCCGCCCGCCTCGGCCTCCCAAAGTGCTGGGATTACAAGTGTGAGCCACCGCGCCCGGCCAGACAGAGAAGTTTCTTTTTCACCCCAAACTCTCACAAAGTGGGCCTTGGGCCTATTGTTTTTCTGCAAAGGACCTTATTTTCCTCCGTGTGTTCATGGACTATACTGCCTCTGACTCAAAATAGATAAAGGGAGATAGTGTTGAAAAGAATGGCTGCAGATACTCCTCCTCACCAGCCTCTAATTGTTTCCAGACAGCAAGTTGCTGGGATATTTTGAAACAGTGCAGGGGATTTTTCCATAGGTTGGCAGTAGCCATGGGTAAGCAATTCTCTACAGTTTTTGAGAGTTATGCTTGTGCCAGTGGATGAGAATAGTATAGAAAGATACAAAGGAAATTTGGAGTCCAACCTGCCTGAGAGGCAGGCTCATAATTTGCTTCATTGATATATCAAGATACTAGTTAGAATACAATACAAACTCATTTACTCTACTTCGATCAAATCAGGCATGTGGCCAAAGAATTCTATGAACATATTTCAATATCAAATTAAAATTTTTTGTTTCAAAGAGCAAATGCACATTGCTTCAATGGCATTGACCTCAGCAAACTTTCCCAACTCTGGCTTGTTAAACTCTCCTCTTTCATTTCTTACTATAAATAAAGATTGCTTTCAGATTGCTTGAGAAGAAATGGGAGAAAAGGGTAGTGCTAGGGCTCTGATGCAAAAGGACATTTTAGTGGTTTGCATCAAGGGAAAAAAATCAAATTTAATTATTCTTTATTGTTGACCTAAGGAGATGGTTCCCTTGGCAACTAACATGTGAGGTGGTAGAGCTAGAAGATCTGAGCACTCCTATTCAACTTCACCCACAGTGAATTAAAAGGCTTTCAGACAAACAACAGTGATGGCACAGGAACAGCAGCCTATCGGATGCTGAGGAGTGGTGGGGTGGCAGGTAGGTAAGGCAAGGCAACTGCTCAATTGTCATCAAAGTTTAAGTGAAACAAAACATACTGGAGGCACTGTTTCATGAACATTCAAATCAATTACATTCAATGAAATCTAATTATTGTGCACTGCTATTTGTATTCTAAGTGATTTCTTGAGGCGAAAAGAACAGAACCTTCTCAATTAGAAAAGAACTAATAAATATTTTATTAAACACCGAATAAGAATTGCACTGTGGTAGGCCACAAAGTTCCAAAGAACAAATAAGATGGCTTAGGATTTTGAGAAACTGGGATACTATGAGCTGCCAATGAAAGAAAAGGTTGGCATCCCCAACCTGTCATTGGGAAACTTGAGTGCACTGCAGGCCTCTTATTAAGACATTTCTGAGAAGAAAAAAAATAAAATGTAGATGTTCTGAGATGCTGTAGAGATGGAAAATAAAATGCTCAGATGCCTCCATTCCCTTCTGTGCCTACAGTAGACATGGGGTTTCAAACAAGACTTTTTTTTCTTGCTTTTCCAGAACTCTTTCCATTTTGTAAACTTAGCACTGTCAGTTCTATGGAGGCATTAGCTACATCCAGACAACTTCATCCATGGAAATATGTACTAACAACTCCCTTTGTTGGCTTTCTGTTGTAGAAATACAAAATTTATTGAATTTAGTGAGTTAAGATGGGAGCTTCCCATGTAAAAAATAAAATAAATTAAAATATACATAATTTTTATAGAATTAAAGTCATATCTGTGGATATATAATAACCTAAAGAAATGAACTGAAATACGGTTAGTTATGTACAAAAATGTTCATCATAGTGTGACTTATAACAGTGTAAAATTGGACATTATACACATGTCCTAATGTATAAAATTAGATAATAAATTTGGCTCCTCCATTTCCAACTACTGACAATCAGGTTTGCAGATATCAACGGATAAAGAAAAATGTTCAATATTGTATATTACTGTTGAATAAATAGAAAGCAAATTGTAAGATAATATAAACTAAAATATAAATAATATACATATTCATTGAAAATCTGGAAGACTTGCCCTTTACATTTTTATTTAAAAGTAATTAACTCTTATTATGGGTGAATTATGTCTGTGGTTTCCAAATGTTTGACAATAGGAATGTTCTATTTTTTCCTCACTTAAAAACACTGTTGGCCAGGTGTGGTTGCTCATGCCTGTAATCCCAGCACTTTGGGAGGCCGAGGCAGGCAGATCACTTGAGTCCAGGAGTTTAAGACTAGCCTGGGCAATATGGTAAAAATCCGTCTCTACAACAACAACAACAAATTAGCCAGGCATGGTGGTGTAGTCCCAACTACTTCGGAGGCTGAAGTGGGAGGATTGCTTGAGCCCAGGAGGTCAAGACAGCAGTGAGCCGTGACCACGCCAGTGCACTCCAGCCTGGGCCACAAAGTGAGAGACCTCTTCAAAAAAAAAAAAAATTGTTTTCTTATTATTGACTTCTTTACTTATTATAGACACAAGTCTTATCAAATATGTGTTTTGCAAATATTTCCTCCCTTCTATGGCTCGTGTTTTCATTTTCATTTTCTTAATATTGTCTTTTGAATAGTAGAAATTTTTAATTTCAATAAAGTAGAATTTATAAACATTTTCTTTTAAAGGTTATGCTTTCAATGTCATATCTAAGAAATCCTAGCCAAAGGTTACAAATAATTTCTCCTGTATTTTTATAAAAGTCTTACCATTTTAAGTTTTATATTTAGTCCTATGATGCATTTGAGTAAATTTTTGTATGTTTTTCTTTAATTTCCTTTAATTTATAGTAGTCCCCTTGGTTTTTAGTTTTGCTTTTTATGATATTGACTTTTTTTAGAAGTGAACAGACCAATTGTCTTGTATAATATCCAACATGTTGGATGTGTCTAACTGGTTTCTCATGCTTAGGTTCAGGTTAAATATTTCTGGCAAGATTAATTTACAGATGTTTTGTACTTAATGCACAACAACAAAGGACATTAAAAAGAACTCATACTGATATTTTTAATTCAAATTTAATATTACATGGTTTTTACTTTAGCTATTCAAATGTTATATTTATATTTCTTTATCTCTCACAGTGAAAACCTTGGTTCCTCTTAGTAATATACTTATTTCACATACTATAAATCAAACAGTTTCAGAATTAAAACAATATTACAGCCTGCAATAAACTGTTATGTAAAGCTTAATATTTCTTTACAGTTCTTTTTTCCTTTATAATGGACCCTACTAAGATAAAACAAATGTTTTCAAAAGTATGTGAATTAATTCCTCTCCTTGCATAGCTATATTATCAATTTAATATGAAGTCAGATTCATTTTTTATCTTCATATTCAATTTTAGAGTTTGCTTTTCTAATCTTAGTTTTATTTTTAATAATTCAGTTTTATTGTTTCAATATGTACAGCATTTGCATAACTCAAATTACAAATAATATTTGAAAAATTTTATCTTTTCGCCCATTCCCATTTCTACCCAATGGATAACCATTTTCATTAGTTTCTACCTGCCCTTTCTACTTTCGTATTTGTTTTTTGTTTTCGCAAAAGTAAGCAAATTTGTGATATCTATTCTCATTCCTCCTTCTTTCTTACACACATGTAGCATAGCATATACACCCTTTTGCACTTTGATATTTTTTTTTTCCAGTTAAAAATACATTGTGGAAACCACTCCATGACAGTTCATGGACATGTCCCTCATTCTTTTTTACCACTTCATAAAAATTCATTTTGTGGATATACCACAGTTTATTCTATTCCTTTCACATAAATAGACATTTATTTGAAAGATACAAAAATAGACAGTAATTTGCTATTACTAACAATGTAACATTGAATAGCTTCCATTTTGCCCATACATATGTCTTCAAGATGAATTCCTAGAAGTGAGGTTGCTGGGTCAAAGGGTGATTGCATATATGGTTCTAACAGTTATTGTCACATTAATCTCTTTAGAGGCTATACCATTTTGCACCCTCCCCAGCAACATAATAGAGCACCTTTTGCTTTTCAGAAATATATATTTAAATTAGATGCCCATGGAGGACTCATCAATATGGGAGAGAATTTCTGATACAATGTATACATTTGTTTATTTGTTTGTTTGTTTGAGACGGAGTCTCTTTCTGTTGCCCAGACTGGAGTACAGTGGTGCAACATCTGTCTCCGGGGTTCAAGCCATTCTCCTGCCTCAGTCCCCCGAGTAGCTGGGATTACAGCTGTGCACCACCAAGACTGGCTAATTTTTGTATTTTTAGTAGAGATGGGGTTTCGCCATGTTGGCCAGGTTGATCTTGAACTCCTGACCTCAAGTGATCCACCCACTTCAGCCTCCCAAAGCGCTGGGATTACAGGCATTAGTCACCACACCCAACCTGAAATGTATGCATTTAAAGCAGCTGTAAATTGCTAGTAGGTCATACATAACTGAATATAGAGGTGTGGAAAGATAAGAAAGAAAAGCTGTAAATATATGAAAGGAGACAATGCCTGTGGATGTGGTTATTATCCTAGGAGCTGACTTCCCACTCTTTTCCTGCCTTTTCACCTTCCCAGGCCAACGGTCTCTTATCCTTTAATCAAAACAATGGATTTGTGAGATGGGGAGGTGCATTTTACTCCTGAACACCCCTTAGCTTGCCTGGCTCATGAGTGCTGTCTTCGATGTTCCCAAAGGTTATGAATCATTTATAAGATCCCTTAATCAGAACCAGTGCCTGAATTCTTTACTTACCAATTCATCCCATGAACAACTTTCTGGAAATATCTAGAGGGACAGAGAGGAATCAGGCTGCACACTTTTTTAAGTGAGTGCCAACTATTCAGATTAAAGAGTATGGAACTCTCTTTCTAGTACAATGTCATAGAGGAAAGAAGGTCTGGGTACACAGCTGCCCTCTTAGGCAAGTGCTGGGGAGTTTGTTTCCACATTATCTCTTAACCCTTCTCAGTTTTGTTCCCAGGGGAAGAGGACCAAGTTAGTTGATAGATGAGACAGAAAAATCTCATTGACCGGGCTGGGCATTCAGGATGTAGGGGTTTTGCTTTATAACTCTAGTTTCCATCATTCTTGGTCTTCCCAGAAGCTGCTTGATTTCAGACAGAGTATTTTCTTGTTGCTGAGAAAAGAAACTGAAATCTTGCTCTGCCCCCAGTAGGAATAAACATTATAGTCTGCAGTCAGAAACAGAGCACATTGCACCTGGAAAGAACAAACAATCAAAATGCATCATTCTGTCTGGCACAGGTCCCCCATAGATGAAACCTTGATTCCTTTTTTTCAAGGTGCTGATTTTCTAACACAAATAACTCTATCCCTGTCATTTGCCATACTGATATGTAACCGCTTTGCAGATTTAGTAATTATATGATTATATACCATTTTCTTCACCATTGACAGATTATTATAACCTTGGGAAATTGGTGGTTTTATAACTTATATATCTTATTTTTTATTTGATAAGTCAATTCTTCCAACATCTGAAGTCTCTTGTAAAATTTTATTTGTAAAAATAATGTTTTACTTGTCTTTTCATATGGCCTACTTCTCCCTTGCAGTGAATGCCTCAAGTTGCAAATTTCCAGGATCTACATTCACGATTCAGAGTGGGCAGGGTAACAAAAGTCTCTGCATAGTTAGAGACTCTGCAAGGCTACCCAAACAAACTTGACTAGTGATAAAGTTGATACCTTATCTCCTTTGATTCACTTCCTTGTATGAGCTATTGGCCATAAACTGTAAGAGTCCCGGCACCAAATCCCACTTAGAACCTTTATGAGGGTGAAGAGAAGGTCCTAGTGTACTCGTACATGGAACATCATTGCTCTGGGCCTTGAATGCAATGGTCAAAAGAGAATATTGACTTAGATAACCTATATAGTCCTATCCTCAGAATCTAAATTCTTTGATTACTGATATCTCTCATGTCATTAAGATAGATTGCATTTAGGAAATGTGTGTCTCTTTCCATTTTTTTTCCTAAAGAAAACAGGACAACTCCAAAATCTAATTTTAACAGAAGCTGAGTCATAGACAGGCTACTGCTTTACAGAACACTTAGTGAAAAATCAGTTGCAGGAACAGGGCTAAGTTCATAATTCCTAGTCCTGAGTCCAGGTAACTGGACCATTCATGTTTTTTAGGAAAATATGTTTTTGACTTATAAATAATTTTTAAAGAACTAACAATAAAGCAATAAAAACGCAAAAACTTTGTATGTTTGTGTTTGTTTTCTTTCATATTTTTTCTTTAAAGGAGTGTTTCATAGAAATTAAAAAACAATTTATCCTCCTTAATTGGTATCCCCAAAGGGTACTGGTTCTTGCTTCTGAGATATATTCATCCTTCCTTTTTTAGATAAACAGCTGAACAATATTCCATATAAACCTATGCTGGGTTACAGTCCTCAGGTGAAATGAAAAGGCTCTAAATCTTAGTGCAGGGCAAACAAGAATCATCTGTCATACTGAGTACATTTAATCAGGGTCTCCTAAATATTAATTTTCTATTAATAAGATATAAGTTGAGGCATTGACAAAGGAATTTACATAAATTTCATCAGGTTCATATTGTTTATTTCTAAAAAATGAAAAGGATTTTTCCATAAAATCTGAAAAAATATTCTGGGTGTACTAAATAATGTATAGTATATTGTAGCAAAGCTGCTACTAGTTACATTGTATGTAATTAGTAATTAACTAAGTTTTTGGTTTTTGTTCTTGTGGCTAATCAGGATTAATTAGTTGTTGTGTACAAATTTAGTTAATTCACTTATTAATTAACTAATTAGTTAATTCATTAATTACTAATTACATACAATGCCTCTGCTTTAAACTTGTTGGTGCTATCCTATTGTCTGTAAGATTAAAGCTCAATCAAGCTCCTTAAAATGGTTTACAAGACCTATTTTCACCTGCTAATTTCTACTCCCTAACGTCATATCTCCTTTGCCTTGCATCATAATCATAAAAAATACCAAATTGCTAGTAATTCTCAGCTCATCAGCCATTCCTTTCTTTCTTAACTTTGGCCATTGTGGCCCTCTCTGCTTGGAATGGCTCCTTCTCCCTTCTTTGCCTGATAATTTCAATGTATCCTTAATCAGCCCCTCCTAATACCACATCTCTAATCGTGCATGGTAGGTACTCCTCCTTTATGTCATAAATTGCTGAGTTTCTATCTTTATCACTATGCAAATAAGTGTAAGTATTTTATATATGAATCTCTCTCTCTGCAACATAGGCACTTCTCAACGTAGTGAGCAGTGTATTGTTACTCTTTGCATACTCAGTGCCATATCATTGCCAGTATTTGGCTCATCAGAGGTGCACAGGAAATGTTAGCTGGTTGAATAAAGTATTGAATAGAGAAAAGTCATCATCTCAGATAATGAAGGTGAAAAGTACACAATAACTGATTCGTGGTGATAAGCCACAAGAACAAAACACAAAATATTATGTGATTACTTACTTATTACACAGCTTATAGTAGAAATAAGATGAGAAAATTTCTATGCAGATCATAGAAAAGAACTGAAGCTGTTTTGATGTCACTTTGGTGCCTTGATTCACCCTCCTCTTCTCTACATGGCAGCCATGTCACTGTCCTTCTTTCCCTGATTCCTTCTCTGATAATCAGATCATCATTTCATGACCACCTTTTTTCACAGTTAACTTTTCTTCTCAACATTTATACAATTTTCTGTTTATGCTACTGGCTTGATATTTAAGTATAACCTTGAACTCTTAGATATCTTTTCTGTGTCCTGTTTTTTCTATTAGATCATAACCTCATGAAAACCAATGAAACCATGTTTCTGATACATTTGCTTTTTCTGTAATATCTGGCAGTGAGTCTTACAGATGGAGAATGTCTTGCAAACATGTAATATAATACACTCATTATGTGACAACATTGGAGAAGAAAGAGCTAGAATTGAGAATCAAGAAATCTGAGGAAAAATACTAAGCTTTGGGACCTCGGGCAAATTATTTAACTTCTGTAAACCTCAGCGTTATGGTATGTAACAGAGTGGATGCAAGGAGAGCATGAGATCATGTCTGTATAGAGCTTCATCCACTGTGAACTGCCCTTCAAATAATCAGAAATTATCTTAGCTCATTTTCTGTTGCTGTAACTGAATACTTGAGACTGGGTAATTTATAAAGAAAATAAAGTTATTTCTTTACCATTTTGGAGGCTAGAAAGTTCAAGGTCGAGAGGCTGCATCCGCTGAGGGCCTTTTTGCTGGTGAAAACATTCTAGAGAATCCTGAGGCATTGCAGGGCATCAGTGTCTTCCCCTGTGAAGACTTTGCATAAAAACTGTTGAATTGAGTAAGACTTCACCTTTTTTTGTAACACAGAGCTCTGACCCAAAGAGTAATTATCAAATCCTCCCATGAACTTCAAGAAGTTTTTTAAATGAAAGCAGGACCAAAATCCAGCTGAATTTGAGTCTCAGAGCAGAGGGCATACAGGGAATACTGATACTTTCAGAGAAACTGAGTTGAATCTTAAAGAGATAAGACCAGTAGCCAAACTGTATCACTAAAATTGCTTCTTTATTAGGATTTTCTCCCTAATCTGGAAAATAATAAGGGCCCTGACATAACTTACCTAGAACATTATTTATAGTTATTTGTTTAATTAAAGATGAGGGAAAGTCAATTCTACCAATACATGCAAGATTGTCTGCTTAAAAACAAACCACATGCACTTCATTTGGACTTACTTTCAAGAAAATGTTTGGAAAGAAACTTACCAAAAGGGACATAATGTTTTCTTCCACTACTCTTAAAAATAGTAGAGCTCTAAACTTTCCTCTTTTCTTATTCTAAGATAAAAATGTTAACAGATATATACAAGCCATAGGCAGGTTTTGAGATTTGCTGTGGTTGTTTCTGCTTGTTTGTTTTTTAAAATGAGAGATGGAGGGGAAAGAAGAGAGACATTTGGCACTTTTCTCAGCAGTGGTTTAGTATTGTGCCTTCTTCCCATTCTTTGGCTTATGATTTGGAAAAGGCAAAAGCAGCTAGCCAGGAGGACTTGACACCCAATTCCATTCATAGCAGCAGCTGCTGCAGACCCCAGGTGAGAGAAATTTTCATTTCTATGCTGACTCTGTATTAGTCCATTTTCACGCTGCTATAAGGAACTGCCTGAGGCCAGTGCCGTGGCTCACGCCTCTAATCCCAGCACTTTGGGAGGCTGAGGCGGGCAGAATACATGAGGTCAGGAGTTCAGGACCAGCCTGGCTAACATGGTGAAACCCTCTCTGAAACCCCAGCTAAAAAAAATTTAGCCAGGCGTGGTGCCACGTGCCCATAATCCCAGCTACTTGGGAGGCTGATGCAGCAGAATCACTTGAATTTGGCAAGAGGCAGAAGTTGCAGTGAGCTGAGATTGCACCACTGCACTCCAGCCTGGGTGACAAAGTGAGACGCCTCAAAAAAAAAAAAAAACCTGCCTGAGACTGGGTAATTTGTAAAGGAAAGAGGTTTAATTGACTCACAGTTTCACAGGGCTGGGGAGGCCTCAGGAAACTTACATTCATGGCAGAAAGTAAAGCAAACATGTCCTTCTCATGGCAGCAGAAAAGAGGGAAAAGCCCCTTTAAAAACCATTAGATCTCGTGAGAACTTACTCCCTATCACAAGTGAGCATGAGGGTAACTGCTCCCATAGTTAAATTACCTTCCACCAGGTCCCTCACGTGATATGTGGGGACTATGGGAACTATAATTTAAGGTGAGATTTCAATGGGGACACAGAGCCAAACCATATAATTCCACCTCTAGACCCTCCCAAATCTTATGCCCGCATATTTCAAAACACAATCATGCCCTTCCAACAGTCCCCCAAAGTTTTAATTCATTCCAGCATTAACCCAAAAGTCCAAGTCCAAAGTCTCATCTGAGACAAGGCAAGTCCTGTCCGCCTCTGAGCCTGCAAAATCAAAAGCAACTTAGTTACTTCCTTGATACAAGGGGCACATAGGACTTGAGTAAACACACCCATTCCAAATGGGAGAAATTGGCCAAAACAAATAGGCTACAGGCCCCATGCAAGTCCAAAATCCAATAGGGCAGTCATTAAACATTAAAGTTCCAAAACAATCTTTGACTCCATGTGAAAGGATTCACATTCAGGTCATGCTAATGCAAGAGGTGGTCTCTCATTAATTTGAGCAGCCCTGCCACTGTGGCTTTGCGGGGTACAGCCCCCTTCTAGCTGCGTTCAAAGGCTGGAGTTGAGTGTGGCCCTCTTCTCACAGCTCCACTAGGCAGTGCCCCAGTGGGGACTCTGTGTGGGGGCTCCAACCCCATATTTCCCTTCTGCACTGCCCTAGCAGAGGTTTTCCATGAGAGCCCCATCCCTGCAGCAGACTTCTGCCTGGATATCCAGGCATTTCTCTACATCCTCTGAAATCTAGGCAGATGTTCCCCAACCTCAATTATTGACTTATGTGCACCCAGAGGCTGAATACCACAGGTAAGCTGCCAAGGCTTGGGGCTTGCACCCTCTGAAGCCATGGGCTGAGCTGTAACTTGGCCCCTTTTAGCTACAGCTGGAGCAGTGGTTGGGATGCAAGGCACCAAGTCCCTAGGCTGTACACAGCAAGGGGGCCCTGGCCCTGGCCCAAGAAATCATTTTTCTCTCCTAGGCCTATGGCCCTGTGATAGGAGGGGCTACCATGGAGGTCTCTGACATGCCCTGGAGATATTTTCCCCATTGCCTTGGCAATTAACATTTGGCTCCTCACTATTTATGCAAATTTCTGCAGCTGGCTTGAATTTCTCCTCACAAAATAAAATTTTCTTTTGTACTGCATTGTCAGGCTGCAAATTTTCTAAATTTTTATGCTTTGCTTCCTCTTGAATGCTTTGCTGCTTAGAAATTTCTTCCACCACATACCCCAAATCATCTCTCTCAAGTTCAAAGTTTCACAAATCTCTAGGGCAGAGGCAAAATGCCACCAGTCAACTTGCTAAAGCACAGCAAGAGTCAACTTTGCTCCAGTTCCCAACAAGTTCCTCATCTTCCTCAGAGACCATCTCAGCCTGGACTTTGTTGTCCATATCACTATTAGCATTTCAGTTAAAACCATTCAACAAGTCTCTAGGAAGTTCCAAACTTTCCCATATCTTCCTGTCTTCTGAGCCCTCCAACTGTTATAACCTCTGCCTATTACCTGGTTTCACAGTTGCTTCCACGTTTTTGGGTATCTTTACAGCAGCACTCCACTACCTGGTACCAATTTACTGTATTAGTCCATACTCACACTGCTGTAAAGAACTGCTTGAGACAGTAATTTATAAAAGAAAGAGGTTTAATTGACACAGTTCTGCAGGGCCGGGGAGGCCTGAAGAAACTTATATTCATGGTGAAAGGAGAGGCAAACACAACCTTCTTCTCATGGTGGCAGGAAGGGGAAGTGCCAAGCAAAAGGGAGAAAAGCCCCTTATAAAAACATCAGATCTCGTGGAACTCACTCACTATCAGGAGAACAGCATGAGGGTAATTGCCTCCATGATTAAATTACCTTTCGCCGGCTCCTTCCCACAACATGTGGGGATTATGGGAATTACAATTCAAGGTAAGATTTGGGTGGGGACACAGAACCAAACCATATCACTCTTTATTCTAGGAAAAGCTAAACCACATTGCAAAATTGGATATCTGTGTGAGCTCATAGTTAGGTTAAAATTTTTTTTAAGTATATTCTGTGGAGTATACAAGAGTATTCAAGTATTTAGTTCAATATGAATAAAACTGTGTTATCATTTCTTTAGTCAATAATTGGTTAGGACTAACCAGGAACTAATAAAACCTTTTTTTATTGATTTCTTCTGCCATGTTTTTCTATACTCAGTGGGGCATCAAACGATTTCCCATACTTCAGCTATGAGAAGTCGGTTTGGTTGGTTGAGGGCTCAGGTGAGAAGCTGAGTAGGAGACTCACCGTATAATACATAAATCTTTTTCTGGAATCTATTTTTAAATTATTATTTCCTCTTCTAAACCTTGCTAATGTGATTTGTTTTTCTCGCTGTTTACTTTCTTTTTTTGTGATGTCCTCATTTTGACAATACCTGACAACCAAAGTAAGAAGCAAATAAGAAGACACATTTGACAAGAGTAAGGTTTTCTGCTATTGGCTTCTTGTAATGAATGTTTCTTCTCTTGTCATTATGGCAGTTTTTTTGTCGGTTTTTTTTTTTTTTTTTTTTTTTTTTTTTTGGAGATGGAGTCTTGCTCTGTCCCCCAGGTGGGAGTGGAGTGGCATGATCTCTGCTCACTGCAAGCTCTGCCTCTTGGGTTTATGCCATTCTCCTGCTCAGCCTCCCAAGTAGCTGGAACTACAGGCTCCCGCCAACATGTCCAGCTAATTTTTTGTATTTTTAGTAGAGACGGGGTCTCACTGTGTTAGCCAGGATGGTCTCAATCTCCTGGCCTTGTGATCTGCCCGCCTTGGCCCCCCAAAGTGCTGGGATTATGGGCATGAGCCACCGCGCCTGGTCAGCAGTTTTGTTTTTTAACCTATTTGAAAGCTAAAAGTGATTGTATGCACATGGAAAAAAATTTACTTAGTATAGAAAGTTATACAATGAAGTTTTTCTGTTGCATTCCTCTACCTGGGTTTCTGATTTCAAAGAAAAAATTGTTTCTGGCCTTTGTTTTCTTAAAAGACAAACAATTGAAGAGACTATTCTAAGTATCTTTGAGAGAGAATTAAAAGAGAAGGAAAACCATTGAAAGCAGCAAAATGAAGGCAGTGTGAATAATGGATAATTATCCCAGGAACTATCACACAGAAAACTTGGAAGATTTGGTTGACATGCAAGGAGATCATTGAGGGTAGAGAGGAAAGAGGGGCATGGAGGTGACTGGGTGGCTGCAGGTGCACTTTCCTAGGGGAAAAAAATGTCATTATTTACAATAGCAAAGACTTGGAATCAACCCACATGCACATCAATGACAGTCTGGATAAAGAAAATGTGGCATATATACACCATGGAATACTATGCAGTCATAAAAAAAATGAGTTCATGTCCTTTGCAGGGGCATGGATGAAGCTAGAAACCATCATCCTCAATAAACTAATACAGGAACAGAAACCAAACATCGCATTTTCTCACTCATAGGTGGGAGTTGAACAATGAGAACACATGGACACAGGGCAGGGAACATCACACACTATGCCCTGTAGGGGGTGGGAGAGCATTAGGACAAATACCTAATGCATGCGGGGCTTAAAACCTAGATGTTGGGTTGATACGTACAGCAAACCACCATGGCACATGTATACCTATGTAATAAACCTGCTTATTCTGCACATTTATCCCAGAACTTAAAGTAAAATAAAATATTTTTTTAAATATGATTGTGAAAAAGCAAAAAAAAAGAAAAATTCTCTGTGCCAGGAGCCCAATCTTGGTAAAGGTTCAATGCACCATATGTGACACCATAGCAGCAAACTGCTGATAGCAAGAGGCCATCAATGCAACAATTAAAAACAAAAAACTATCCAATTAAAAGTAGGCAAAATTCCTGAAGAGATATGTCATCAAAGAAGATACTAGGTTGGTGCAAAAATAATTGTGGTTTTTGCAATTACTTTTAATGGCAAAAACCTCAATTATTTTTGAACTAACCTAATATAAACATGTCAAATACGATAGGAAAAGATACTCAACCTTGTGTAATTAGGGAAGTGCAAATTAAAATGACAATGAGACACCACTACACACTTATTAGAATGGTCAAACTCCAAAACACTGACAATGCCAAATACTGGTGAGGATGTGGAGCAACAGGAACTCTCATTGATCACTGATAGGAACGCAAGGTGACACAACTGCTTTGGAAGACAGTTTTGTGGTTTCTTACAAAACTAAAATACTACTACCATATGATCCAGCAATAGTGCTTGTTGGTATTTACCAGATTAGTTGAAAACTTATGTCCACACAGAACCTACACACCAATGTTTATAGAAGCTTTATTTATAAATGCCAATAATTAAAAGAAATCAAGATGTCCTTCAACAAGTAAATGAATAGTGTGGTACATTCTGACAATGAATATTATCCAATGCTGAAATGAGTCATCAAGCCACACACACACAAAAAATGGAATAAAGTAAAATGCATATTACAAAGTAATCAATCTGACTTCAATTACATGACATTCTGGAAAAAGTAAAACTATAGAGACAGTAAAAAATTAGTGGTTGCCAGGGACTAGGGGATGGGGGAGATGGGGCAGGGTGAATAGGTGGAGCACAGCGGATTTTTAAGGCAATGAAAATATTCTGTATCCTATTTTAATGGTGGATACATGACATTATGCATTTGTCAAAACCTATAAAATGATACAACACAAAAAATGAACCCTAATGTAAACTATACTCTTTAATAGCAATATATTAACTGGCTCATCAATTGTAAGAAATTCACCACACTAATGCAAGATGTTAAAAATAGAGAAAACTAGTGTTAGTATTGGAGGTTTGGGAGTAAATGGGAACTATCTGTATTTTCCACTCATTTTTTTATAAGCCTGAAACTGTTCTGAAAAATAAAGTCTATTAATAACAGATTTTTTAAAAGACCAGGGCTAGAAAAATTATAATGGGGCATAATTAGGAGACTTCTCCTCCCACTTTTGAGGATCACATAAATGTTCCAGATGCTAGTGGAAAGGGAAGGGGCTGAGCAACAATAAACATTCACTTTCCTACTCATCTCTCACAATAAAGGCTTTACCAGATTCAACTGTGTAGAAAGAAAAGACATGTATACTCTTTTGAGTTTATGATATATTCATACCTACTACAGATGAGTTTAGGTTTTCCATCCCTTTTGTCATTTATTCTTGGACATTGGGGTTTTCATATGTATTTTTATAGTATTTTAAAAGTACTCTTTCTGATTCACTTACTTTTTAATATATTATTGGTTATTTCCACTTTTTATTTATAATTGTGTAAATGTATACTTTCTCTTTTTTCTGGAATAGAGTAGCCCTTTTATTTTCCTTTTAAAGCAATATAATACCTTGGGTTTATTTGTTTATTTTACTATTTTCTTTTTAAATTTAATCTATTTTTTCTTTTATTATTTACTCTCCTATGCTTTCTTAATACACTTGAGTTTAACATTTAAATCATTTAATATTATTTTTTCTTTGGTAATATACATGTCTAAGACTAAATATTTTCTTTTGAGCTCAAGGAGTGTGATATTTATTATTTTCTTTCGCCAATATTTTCTAGTTATGCTATAAATTCTGTTTTTTATTTGATTTAGAAGTTATTTAAAAATATTTTTGTGGTTAATTTCCTCAGTAACATTCTGGTCTCTATATTATTTTCTACTTTTGATGCATAATACACTGAAAAAATGTTTCATATAATTTCTACTTTGTGGGGAAAAGCCGCTTAAAATGTTCACTGTCTGTTATCAGAATACAGATTTTGGAGAGCAGGCAAGGCAAGATGACCATATGGAAGCCTCCCCTGATCGTCCTCCCTGCAGGAACATCACATTTAACAACAATCCACAAAAAAAAAAAAAACCACCATCATGAGAGCCAAAAATCAGGTGAGTGATCACAGTGCCTGTTTTTAATTTCATAGCACTGAAAGAGGCACTAGAGAGAGTAGGAAAGAAAGTCTTGGATTGCCAACATCAACCCTCCCTCATCCCCTGGCAGCAGCCATGTGGCATGGAGAGAGAATCCCTGCATGTGAAGGAGGCAGAGCACAGTGATTGTACAACTTTACATTGTAACTCAGTGCTGCCCTGTTACAGTGGAAACCAGCACTTGGTGGAACTCATCCAGTGCCTGTGGAGGGAGCTTTTAGACCAGTCCTGACATATTTTTGCTCTTTGTTTTCTTGGCTTTTTATTCTCCCTTTTTATTGTATTTTGTTGTTTTATCATCTCATTTTTGATGTACACTTTATTAAATTCACATTTTCTTTCGGGTCTTCTTTAGAAAAATAACTATAGGGATGGTTTTTCTTTCTTTCAGATTAAATTGTCTTGTTTTGCTTTGCTTTACTTTCCTTTGTTTTTGCAGAATTGATTTTCTTTCATTCTTTCTTTTTTGGTTTTTGCTGTAATATTTGGCATAGAGTCATGCTGTTTCTTTTTCAAGTTATTCATATGTAAATGCAGTAGCCCTGTCAAAATTTTGATTTGCTTTGATATAATATGGGTCAATTTTTCCAGACAATTTTAGTTTTAGAAAGATACATCACAATTATCTATGGCAGAAACCCATGCATCTTTGGAACTCAAAAGACCTATAGAGCTAATGTTTTAAAAAACTCAAGCCCAAGAAAGCAAATGTCACACTGCTCCGAATGGCAGAGCTGAAACAAATACTATGTCTGCTGACTGTAATACAATTTTTCCTTTAGGTTAGGTCTATACTTCATTGGATTAAGTCCTGCCATCAGCTGTTTAATTTTTATGTCTCCAGCTGTGACACTTTCTCAACATTGTTACACTATCTCAACATGCTGAGAGGTGAGTTGTACAAAATTTTGCTTGTCTAAAAGAAGACATTGTTCTCAGGTGATGTATTGATCAATTCAATCCCTGAGCCTTAATTTTCCTGTCCCTAATATCATCTACCTGAATCCAAACCAGACTTACTTGTTTGAATCCAAACCAAACCAGACCTGTCAAATGACATGCATTTCAAGCAAATCTTTTACAACACTGATCAATCATTAAAAAAAAAAAAACTTACTCAAACCCAACTGCCCTCTTGCCCATATTTGGCTCTTGGATACCCTGATTATCTCTCCCATTTGTCTGACATTTACTTAAGGAGTGATGATATTAATAAAATTAATAGA
Source organism: Hylobates moloch (assembly GCF_009828535.3). Taxonomy (NCBI): domain Eukaryota; kingdom Metazoa; phylum Chordata; class Mammalia; order Primates; family Hylobatidae; genus Hylobates; species Hylobates moloch. Next base: position 38,432,516 of record NW_026652292.1, read on the forward strand.
CTTCGTTTACTGAGTACTTGCTACATGTCAAGAACTGGCTGTATATTTTACAAGTATTATTTCATTTAATACTCATGATAACTCCAAAAGTATAGTTACCACTTTACGGAAGAGAAAATTGTGATTCAGAGAGTGTAAATACATTTTATAAAGGCATCTGCTAGAAAGTGTTGGAGCTGGAATTCAAGTATGCATGTATGTATTCCTAGTATGTATTCCTAGCCACAATGCTAGGATGTATGTACGTATTCCTAGCCACATGTAACCTAGTATGTATTCCTAGTATGTATTCCTAGCCACAATGCTACTGGCTTCTACTTAATTATATATGGAAATAAGCTCTGTTGACCTATATGTAGGAGGGTTATTTCATAAATCTCTATATTATTCTCCTTCAAATTCTCCTTCCCTCTTTCTTTTTCTCTTTGTGGTCAAAAGACTGTGAACAGTCCTTCAAACACTTCAAATTAATCAACTTATCAGCAGCCCTTGTATTTTTACATGAAATCCAGGTAGTGCCATATGCAACTGCCCACAAATCTCTACTTATTTCCCATTGTCCACAGCTCAATCTCCAACCCTAAGGCATCATCCTCCAGCCAATATTATTTCTCATTATTCTTTAATATGAAGATTTCTTTCTGTCAGAGTCTTCTCAGTTATCCTAAACACACTCCACACAATTTCACCTGAAAACCTTTGCCCATGTTCTTTCTCCAGACTGGAAACTCCATTTTTCCCTCTCCTCTCAAAATGTTCAGTTTATTTATCTTTCAATTCAGATATCTATTCATATTTATTGCTCATAAAAATTTTCTGACTAGCTGACTTCTTAAAATGTTTAAGATTCACTTTTAACGCAAATAAATGAAATGTCTATAAAAGAATTACAGGATTTGGGAGCCAAAAAGACCTTAGAAATTATTTTGTCCAATATCTTCATTTTATGGATGAGGAAATGAGGCTTAATGATGTTAATTGATTTATTCAAGTTTGCATAGATAATTTTTATCATAGTAACAAACTTGGGATCCAGACCCTAAATTCTTTTAATTTTAAGTAAAATAAATACCTTGAAATCTATTTACCTTAAAATCCTCGAACCATCTTACATTTAAAAAAATTTTTAATATTGTTTACTATTTTGAATTGGTACTCCATGAATGGACTGCCTAATAGCTAATGTTCGTCAAAAGAATAACCGGATGAGTTAATACACAGATGAATATTTGAGTGCAGAATCTCCATGTACTTCATGAAGGTATGTGATCATCTTGAGACTTTTAATAACTATTTTCTTTCAATGTGTGTCCTTATAATCTCTGCATAAACCACTTTTTACTCCAAATGTTATATGTATAATGTATACAATATACATTTAATGAAAACTTAATATTCTTCAAAATGCCTTATTATATTTGCATTTCTCAGGAAACAGAACAAATTTTAGATAAGTTCAAAAATTATGATTTCGCTAACAACTTCAAGTTCTTCAAACCTAACACAACAGTTCTTTTTCTAAGTAAATATCCAACTACCCTGTCATTTATGTTTTCCCCTTTCTTACTTTTACTTCCAGCTTGGTGATGGTTACCTTCAAATGAAATAATAGCTACCAAGTGTCCTAGATAATAAAGTCATTGATTCTTGCTGACTTCCTGGCAGTCTAGGAGGCCCAGATGTATTCCATGTTGAGGTTTTACCTTTCATTTGAGACAAGACATTTGTTAGATTGATGGGATTACTATAATTAGACTCATTAACACCATCAACACTGTTCACGGATTTAAATGTTACAGGTGGAAGGTAGGACAGTCATTGGATATGGAGGGCCTTGCTCCTTATACTACAGCACTGTGGTACCATCTTTCTATACACTGTACCATGAGGGTTTCATTTTGTCGGTGGAAGTTATGATTACGCTTTAATACTGCCTCTTGAAAAAACCAGAAGGCAGTAGAGCAGCACAGTAGTTAGGGGTATGAACCTTGTACTCTGATAGATCTGGATTTAGTCCTGGCTTTTTCACTTCCTATTGGCAATTCCTTGAGCAAATTTTAAGCTTCCATTTCATCATTTGTGAAATGAAGATAATTAAGAGTCCTTGCCTCTTAGGGAAGCTAAGAATAAATGAAATGATGCGTGTGAGATGCTTAGTGCACTGACCTATTCCCAGTAAGCACTAATTAATAATAGTCAAATCATTGAGGCTACAGAAAAAGACCTATTTCATTATCCTACAGTAATTCTTTCCTCAGACTTTAAAGGCATGGCTTCTATGAAATGTTAAGCTCCTGCCATTGGGATCAACCAAGCACTAGATTGTCTACCTCCACTGAACTGAAGAGAGGTCCATAAGTATGAGCATTTCTCCAGCTAAAAGTAATATCCTGCACTGTCTGCAGATTCCCAGATGGGATAGCAGGTTTTTCAAAACAAATATTTAGACAAAGGAGTTGATGTACAAAATGTCCTACAATGCAGTCTGAGAACTGCACTTAGCTTATATTGCCTGCCATCCAAGGAGACTGATTATTTAAACCAAATTGTGGTCAGTTCAGAGGCATCGTGGCAAGGTGTATTTCTTCTGATAGTGCTGTGCTCATGCCTCTGCTAGGACTGAGAATATGCTTCATAAATGCTGATTTACTAAGATTATAAAAGATGGATTCCAGTTATGGTATTTTAATACTCCCTAGATAATTTCCAGGATTTTTTTTTTTATTCTGACTTTGCCAATATGATAGAGGCTTCCAAGGACATATAATCAAGGAAAGAGGTCTTCACGGACAGATAGAGCACATGGTTCAAATTCTGTAGGGTGTGATTTCCAATATGCAGAACTCCCTTGCCCCACACCTTAAAATAGTGATGTAGTATGGCAGTGGGAGCATGACCTCAGAACCAGCCTACCTGGGTTCAAATTCTGCCTTTGCCACTTGCCAGCCTATTACTTCAGCAAGTCATTTAGCACCTCTGTGTCTTAGTTTTTTTATTTCCAAAATAGAAATAATTATTGTAGCTATGTTAATAGAATTATTGAAAGAAACAAATGAGTTAATATACATAAAATGATTACATTATTTCATATCATGTAGTAAGTACTATATGTAGTTCATTGCTAATATTACTTAACAGTAATAAGTTCATAATGCTGACCATAGGATACTAAAACAGGTAATCAGCTTTCTGAATGACTAAAAGAGCACTAAGTGGTAGTTATAATCATAGCTGAAAGAATCTATTTGCCTCATTTTGTGCCTGTAGTATACTCTGTACCTTATTGTATTCTATTTCCTTATAAACCATTCATGCGGCTTTTATATTAATTAAACTCAGTTAATCCAATACCCTATTCAACCATTAGGATAACTCTTTGTTTCACATAATTAGTATTCTCGGGTATATTAAGACAGATGATAATTTCACACTAAATGGTAAATTTTAGATGCTCTTCAGCTACTTGATAATAGAGTTAGATGATACGAATAAACAAAATACATTTTACAAGTTATGTGCTTAATCCAGATAACAACATAGGTTGGCTGTGGAAATAAAAATGCAATGTTATTATTCCAGTTTCCATATTAGTGCTGGCTCCCTTGTGCCCATTTAGTGAAGTTCAAGGAAAATATTAAATCCATTTGTTTGCTTAAGATGTCTAATATGAGTGCTCAGTCTTGCAAGTAAAATATTCTATAAATATATGCACCCCATATAAGAAAATTTGGAAGTTAACATCCATATTTTGACTAACAGGTTTCTTAGTTGTAATAGAAAGACTTTGAAAAAGTAAATTAAAAAGGAAAAAACTCCCCTCAGAGGGAAGGTTACATGACACAATAGTGAATACAACAGGAAGAAGGCTGTGTGACTTAGTATCTTTTGCATTCTGTGTGCCAACCAGGTCATTTCCCCCAAAATGTCAACTACATAATCAGTAAGTCTTATGTCTTTTTTTAGTACTGTGACTAGATAGGACTACTAGCTCTCTCATTTGGTTGATCAATTGATCTATTGGTAAATAGCCAGGTGAAAGGGACCCAATCTACAATAATACCCGACTTTTCTGAAGGTTAGTCTTTTTCTAGGCTCAATTTTTTCCAGTCCAGAAAAGAGAACTCCTCACAGCCTTGGAAAGAGTTACCTATAGCCATTATAAAGGTGACAGGTTCTTGCTCCAGTTTGACAAACTTAGTTGCTATAATGGGTTGAATAGTACAGCCGCAAATTCATGCCTTCCCAGAATCTATGGATGTGGCCTTATTTGGAAACAGAATCTTTGAGATGTCATCAAGTTAAGATGAGGTTACACTGGATTCAGGCGGGCCCTAAATCCATTACGACCTGTGTCCTTGTAAGAAAAATTCAGACACAGAGATTCAGACACAGAAAGATTGTTATGTGATGGCAGAGGCAGATATTGTAGTGATGCATTTCCATGCCAAGAAATGCTAAGGATGGCTGTTAATAACCAGAAGCTGGGAGACAGGCATGGAGCAGATTCCCACTCTGGATGCCCAAGAAGGAATCAACCCTGCCATCCTCCTGACTTTAGACTTCTGGGCTCCTGAACTGTGAAAGAATATCTTTGTATTGCCTTAAATCACCCAGTTTGTGGTAGTTTGTTATGGTAACAATAGGAAATAATATAGTAACTAATATAGATGCTTAGTAACCTGTTTTACCATCCCAAAATTGACTAAGGAAGCTAATAAGAAGAGGTAGAAAGTGGATTTTGAAATAGTCTTTAATGTTCAACAGGTGTTCCACTTCAGCACAAATGGAAATTTCTTTCCTGGCTCTTGTGACTGCTCTAGTATTTATTTACAAATTGATATGAGAACTTGTGCTTTTGATTGATGGAAGGATCCAATCAAGGCAAATATATGCAGGGAGAAAGGAGAGGTGGACAATAGAAGGGAATGACATGGAAATTCTCCTCATCTCCTGGTCTGCTGGATTGTTCTTTAAAAGCAGAACTCAAGTTACTGTTTCATAAGCAATTTCACGAAACACTCGTGCTTTAAGAACCAGTAAAGCAAAAATCAAGGTGGAGGAAAATTTCTTCTTTCACAATTTGCTCTGTAGATCTTGTCCTATAGTTGTTGTGAGGACAATAGTGAATTAATGTAAGTCAGGCACGGTGGTTCATGCCTGTAATCCCTGCATTTTGGGAGGCTGAGGCAGGCAGCACTTGAGGTCAAGAGTTCAAGACCTTCCAGGCCAACATGGTGAAACCCTGTCTCTACTAAAAATTCAAAAATTAGCTGAGCATTTTGGCGCGCACCTGTAATCCCAGCTACTTAGGAGTCTGAGGGAGGAGAATCACTTCATTCCAGGAGGTAGAGGTTGCAGTGAGCCGAGATCACACCACTGCACTCCAGCCTGGGCCACAGAACGAGACTCTGTCTCAAAAAAAAAAAAAAGTGAATTAATACATGTTAAGTGCTTAGAACAGGTCTGGCATATAGTAAGTATAGTGTTTTCTATAATTATAAAAAGGGAAGAACATAAACAGATCTATTTCTAAGCACAAAAGAAGATTCCTTAGGGACACCCCAAAATAACTGGGAGAATTGCTGCTCATATATCTGTTAACTACAGACAAGCCTAAGGAATTTGTCTTACTAACTCATATTCATTAATTTAATTAATATGTGTTGAATACCTTCTAAATGCATAAACTCAATGAAGGGAGAAATCGTTTAGGCACTGCTACCCCAGTGACAGAGCAGACAGTAAGTGGTGACTGACTGACTGTTCCTTGTACAGCACTGAGTGCCAAGAATACTCGGGGGGAACAAGACATCATTGTCTCACAATCAGCAGAGCCAAGAGGTGCAGGTTAGAATGATGAACTTGATCTGTGTGGAATGTTCTTAACAAAGTTTTAGTTTTTTCCCAATGTCGCCAAAATAAATAGTTTTGATTAATTACCTGGAAAACTAACTGGTGTGGAATAGTTTATTTCTTCCAAACTTTCAGATAAATTAAATGAGAATGAAATTAGGAAGAATAACAGAAAAATAAGTCATTTCAAGCAACTGCATGGAAAAGAATGCATTTCCTTTGAAAACTCTGGGAATGTAAATTCTTAACCATTTATGAGGATTTTAGTAAATGCAGGCAAGGCATTTCATTCTTACAGCTTTCTTTGAAGACAGAAATACATAATAGCATACTCTGTAACAACATTTCAGTAGTCTTTGAGATTCATTTTTTCTATAACTTACAGAAGAAATAGGATCATTTCCCAAGCAGTGTGATTAGGAATATTACTTTGAAAAAGTCCAATAACCATTTCCGGCCTTTTTCAAACAGAAAAAGTAGAAAACATCACCTAGTGTACTATCCTTTAGGCTTTTGGTTGAACTCAAGCTATTCTGGAAAACTCTTGCTCATCCCCCAGCCTTGTAAATATTTAGTGTTTCCAGTTTCCCATAATGTAAATGCGGCATTACAAACAACATCATGTTGTGTATACATCAACTGTGTATACAACAAATTTTGACAGGACTGCTGAAGACAGAAGTACAATTCTTTGAAGACAAATGAAGTCCCTTATAGAGTTTTAATGATAAATAGAAGGGTACTTAGTCTTCCAACTCCCATGTCAACTAGTGATAAATTTTCCTCCAAACTTACCATAAAACGGCCAGGTTCTGAGATCTGGGAAGGGCATACTCAGTGCCAAACCTTATCTTAAAGAAGGGAAGTCCAATGTCATAGTGCAGAGTGTGATTCAAACTGATTTCACTGTCTGTTTCATAATGGAGATATAACCTTAGGCCCGGTGCAGTGGCTCACGCCTGTAATCTCAGTACTTTGGGAGGCCAAAGTGGGCAGATCGCTTGAGCTCAGGAGTTCAAGACCAGCCTAGGCAACATGACAAAACCCTCTCTCTACTAAAAATACAAAAATAAGCTGGGCATGGTGGCAGGTGCCTGTAGTCCCAGCTACTTGGGAGGTTGTGGCAGGAGCATTGCTTGAGACTGGGAGGCAGAGGGTGCAGTGAACCAAGATTGCATCACTGCATTTCAGCCTGGGCAACACAGCCAGACCCTGTCTCAATAATAATAGTAATAACAATGCATATATAATCTTGTTAAGAATATATGTTACTATACTGAAGCAATGCAGTGCAATGTACCTCAACACTGCTCAGAATTCAGAGGGTCCATCATATAGTTCCAAATGAAAAACCTTAATTGCAACAGAGAGAAAAAAGATGTTAAGTGTCTAGAATAGTTGCCTAACTAAAGTACTCAGTGTATATTGTTCCTTTTCTTCTTTTTCTCTTTTGTCTAACTTACAAAACACGAATATTTATTTCCAAGCTTTTTTAAAAAAACTTTTTAATTCTGTTTTGTATCTGAGAAGTAAAGAGATGGTGAAGTGAGCACAATTGTAAGTAATACTGGATAATTACTTTGGAGGAGATTGCTAGGTAGTGAGACAAGTGGATAATATCATAAGTGCTGGGGCTGAGTATGAAGTTCCGTGGGAACACAAAGGAGGAAATAGCTATGAACCTTAAGATTAGATTGTTATTTAAACTAAATTCTTTCATGGAAAAAATTAGCCTTTTAACACATTATCTCTTACAGATAACCTATTAACAAAAACAAAACAAAACGAACATTTTCCCTTTTGTTGGTTTCCCTTAATTCTACTGACATTTCTGTAAACAGACATTTTATTAAATTATCTGCAATTACCCTGTTTAGGTGTGGAATCTGTTTCCTACCAGGACTCTGGTTGATTCTCCATTTTTTCTTCCTTTAGTTCAATTCTATTTTAGGAAGTTGGAGGGTGCTCACTATATCTATATATGATATACCTGTCATATATAACATATATCTTAAAGTTTTATGAACTGACAGTGGTCAACATTCACCATTGATAAGATATGAAGAGTGAAGTGGGGAACAGAGAAAATATCTGATTTCTAATTCAAGTTTTTGTTAAACATCAATACTTTATAGAGAAATGCAGCATGACCACAATTAATTTCTATATTTTCCACAAATTTAGTGGGATCACCTGCTGATCTGGCTTTCTTTTTGCTCCCCATTTGTGAACAATCCAATATCACCTCTTTGGCCAAGCTGGATGGTTTAGATGAAATCTATAAATCTTATAAAGATGAGATCTTTATAAGCTTTAATACACAGCATAAGTTTTAAGAGGAAGGATTATATAAATCATAATATTTTTATTTTGCTGAATCTGAACCCTGACTGTTGTTATCCATAATGTGTCTGAGAGGTATGCAAGGTATACCTGCAAGTGTCTCATGAATGCATTTTGTTGCCTACTGTGTGGTATCTAACATTTTCTTCCCTTCTGTTGACATAGTCTCTTGACAGTAGTCAGGATAGGAGAAGTTACGCTATAGTAACAAACTCTGAAATCTTAGTGGCCTTGTACGTGAAATTTTATTCTTCCTCAAAAATCGTGCACAGTTCACTGAGGATCTGACAGCCCTCCTGGGAAGGTCTCCTGCAAGTTGTGACTTAGAGACCAGATCTAACAGAGATTCCACCATCTTATGTTTACAACTAAAGAAATGATCTGAAGGGTCATCAATACAGGGGAAAAAATATCTAGAAGATCTTGCATTGGCTTTTGAATGCTTTGGCCTGAAAGTAAACAGACCACTTCTATTTACAGAGCATTAACCAGAAGCAGTCATGTCGTTTCACTTAATTGCAATGGGACTAGATAACTGTGAGTAGTATATGAATATTTGGCAAGAAGTTATTACTTCTGGCTCGTTCTCCATGATCGCTTCCATGACCATTGCTGCCATGGATTCTTTGCAGCCTTGAAATACCAGAGTGGTGCTATATTTTTTGCAGACTCAAAGCACGAGACCCAATGTTCCATCCTACAGTGTGGAAGAGCTTTCTGCCCCTTTTATGTTATACATTATCCCTGGACACCAAAACAATGCCACTTGTGAACTAAAGACAAAAAGCATTTAATGTGAACTTTTTTCAGCTTCTGCTTATAAGCCCACACAAGTGGTATTAATTGCTGATTATCCAGAAGACAGAAATAATATTCCCCTTTCGAGGTGATACATTTTCCTTCCTGTCTTTCAATCATTCTCATCTTTCTAGAGTTCATATTCTGGGCATATGACAAAAGGCTTGTGTTTCTCTGTAGATCTCAGGCCATAGAAATATATCAAGCCATGTTTGTTTATTCTTTCTCTTTCTCCTAACTTTTAGATCATTAGCTCTTTGAGGAAAGAACAGAACTTTTTAATACTAGGTATGCAATCTATCTTGATGTGATTACTTAATAAATTAATATATAATTAGGCCAAAATTGACATTATAATTTAAAAATGAGAAGCAGTCTGTATTAGGGTTGTCCAGAGAGACAGAACCAATAGGAGATAGATAGATGATTAGATAGATAGATAGATAGATAGATAGATAGATAGATAGATAGATAGACAGTTATATGGTAGATGAGAGGGGATTTCTCAGAGAAATTGGCTCATGCGATTGATCAAACCATAAAGTCCCATAACAGGCCATCTACAAGCTAGAGAACCAGAGAAGCCAAACTCTCAGTCTGAGGCCAAAGGTCTGAGAACCCAGGAAGGCTGCTGGTGCAAGTTCCAAACAAATTATTTACTGCAATCTTGTGTTTCTAAAGGTTTTTGTATCAAGCCCAAAGCTAAAACAATGAAAAACATAGTCACTCTTCATAGAATTAAAATCATAGTAGTTGGTGGAAATGCTGGTAGCACCAGGTTCTCTGTTAGGTATGTCTAAGGTCAGTCTTTATAACGCCACAGAAGTGAAGTGATTGGCTGTCAAAAGTTGACTGGCAGTTTTGATCTCATCCATTCATACCAATAAGCAACATTGTCAATATGTTCTACTTTCTAAAATTAAATAAACATAACAGTATTACCCTTAATTTTATCATAAATGACATATTCGTAAGATTTTAATTAAAGAATAAATCCTCAAGGTGTTAAGAGTGTTTCTAATGCTTCAGAGGATAAAGAAAAATCTCTCTCATGGCCTAATAAAGAGAGGTTTTTATTGTTCAGGAAAAGAAGAGGACAGATGAGATAACAGTGAAGATAGAAGGTGAAAAGAAGGAAAAAGAACTAGTGGTATCAGTGAAAGCAGGTGTTTGCTTAGAGAAGGGGCAGGGGAAATCCTGAATGCAAAGGTAAAGAATAGTCCTTTTGACAAGAGTACTATTTTTTTTGACATGTTTGGTTTCTTTTTCTTCTTCTTCTTCTTCTTCTTCTTCTTCTTCTTCTTCTTATTATTATTATTATTATTATTATTATTATTATTATTATACTTTAAGGTCTAGGGTACAGGTGCACAACATGCAGGCTCGTTACATAGGTATACATGTGCCATGCTGGCCCACTGCACCCATCATTCTGGCATTTACATTAGGTATTTCTCCCCATGCTATCCCTCCCCCTGCCTCTACCCCAGGACAGGCCCTGGTGTGTGATGTTCCCCACCCTGTGTCCAAGTGTTCTCATTGTTCAATTCCCACCTATGAGTGAGAACATGTGGTGTTTGGTTTTCTGTCCTTGTGATAAAAGAATGACTGGTATTTAGAAATGCTTTGTGTCAAGTGTCATTTGTGAAAAATGGTGAAAAAGATGAACAGAAGCAGGAGCCTGGAAGCAGAAGGAACTGTGGGTATATAAGTGACAAGATGCTGCAAAAATTGTAGCAGAGGGAATTTCCTCAAGCTGTAGTTTGGGGAGTGGGGGATTAATGCAATTGTATCTATAATTGAAGGGCCAGAGAAACCCCACCTGACATCTGGGTTACATGTCAAGTGTCTTAATTCACTATTTTGTAAATTATAGGCTGATAAAAATAATTTAGGGTATGCTATTGTCTGATTATTTATGTCCTCCCAAAATTATATGTTGAAACCTAATCTCTAGTGTAATAGTATTAGGAGATAGGGATTTTCGAAGTTGATTAAGACATGAGGGATCTATCCTCATAAACGGGATTAGTGCTCTTACAAATAAGGCCCAAGAGAGTTTGTTTTCCCCTTCCACCATGTGAGAACACAGCAAGAAGTTACCATTAGGCAGAAGGTGAGCTCCCATCAAACACCAAATCTACTAGTACCTTGATCTTGGACTTCCCAGCCTCCAGAACATTTCTATTGTTTAAAAATACAAAAGTATTTTGTATTTGTTAGCCTACATGAACTAAAGACAAAGTGCTTATACTCTCCCACATCCATCCCCTGAAGATTTTATTCTGTAAGTCTCTGATGGGAGGCAAGTATGGCAGACACTGTTCTTCCCTTCTTTCTGATTTATCTGGTCTAATATAATTACAATGCAGCTAAGAAAAAAAATGGCAAGTAGAACACCATAAGAAGATAAAATGATGAACAAAAATTTCCATCACTGGGCTGATACTTTTAGACTTTCAGGAGTAGTCTTTGAGCATTCAGTTATAATGATTTTTAAGTTTTCCTATTTTGGTTCCAAGACCATGACAAAGTGAGATGAAAAATGAATCACCAAAAAAAGTAAGAAAGAAATAAGAACTCCCAAACCAGCATCAGAGGAGAAAACAAAAGAACTATTCAAATCAGATATAACCATATAAGCCAATTGAATTTCCAACTATGATGGATTAATTAGGGTCAAATTATCCTTCCTTCTATAAATAACTAGAAAATGGGATGGCATACCTTTTAAAACATTTTTAGACATTGGTCAAAAGGCAACACTGGCTGTAATTTCTGAAAAGGAACTCAAATTAAGAATATCCCTTTATTTCAGTTTTTGCTCAGAGGTACCTTCTGAACTGTAACTCTGGAAAGATAAACTAAAGCAGAGTTTGGCAGTCTTTCTGAGTTTAAGAAACAGAGATTAGAGTTGGGTCAGAGGAATGAAAGGAGAGAGTTACTTTAAAAAAAAAAAAAAAGCATTCCAGAAATCTTTATGGGATTTTCCTTTAATCTATTGGTGAATACAAAGGTGTGTATATATATATGGTGAATTTCAACATGGTTTTAAAAAATGAACTACAGGGATCTATAAATTGAAACAATTCCAAGAACTTATGTGTGGTTGAGAGACATTTGACTTCTAAATAGCCAGATTGGGAAGACCTTACTGAACACCTAGGATATTTAGTGGTGACCTCATTAGAATCATAACTTAGTAATAGGACTAAATTAAACCTAACCTTAAAAGGCTCAAAACTAGCCTTAAAAAATGAAATTCCTTCATAAGTAACTTTAACACATGCCTCAAAACCTCAAAACTCTTTAAATGAAGACAAATCTAGAAACTCAAAAATGTCACACATTAAAATGTACAAAATAAAATATAATACAACAGTAACACAAAGAGCTGGAAGGAAAAATGGAAGTATATTTTTGCAAGGGTCTTATACAAAAGTGATACAATATTATTTGAAAATAGGCTGTAATAAGTTAAAGAGACTTAATATAAACCCAATACCATCAACAAAATATAAAACAGATCAGTCAATAGTAAAGGCAGAGTCCTAAAATGTAAATACATAATCCCAAGGAAGACAAGAAAGAGGAAAATTGAACAAAGTACAGAGAAAACAAATGGTACATGAACAGAAAATGGTAGATTTAATATCAACAATCATAGTGTTAATTACATTAACTATAAATGATCTAAACATGCTTTTTAAAAGGCACAGATTATTAAATGGGAACTGCACAAAAAAGACTTGTATAATGTCTATTTTAAAAATCAGATAAAGTGAAAAGTAAAAGAATGGAAATAAATATACCCTTCACTCAGTAATGTAAGCATAAGAAAGCTGGCATGGCTATATTAATATTAGACAAAGTTGACTTTAAAATGAGAAAAATTACCTGGTATACATACCAGCAAAATCTGACAGAACTTTAAAAACAAATAGGTAAATCCACCATTACAGTTTGATATTTCAATATTCATCTATTGTTGATAAATAAAACAAGTAAAATGGAAATCTGTTGAAATCAGATGACAGATATAACCTGAACAATACTATCAACCAACATGACCTCATTAACATATATAGGTAAAGAAACATAGCCAAGAACATTTCTTCCAAGTGCATGTGAAACTTTCACCCAGCTAGATAATATGCTGAATGGTAAGAAGGCTTGATAAATATAAAAGGACTGTAGTAATACAGAGCATGATCTCTGACCAAAATTAAATTAAGTTAAATCAAATCGAGTTAGATATCATAACTAAAATATATTTTTAAATTTTCAAATACTGTAAAATAAACAACATACTTCTAAATAATGTATGGGTCAAAGAAGGAATTGCAAAAGAAATTGCAAAATATTTTGAAGAAAATGATAATAAAAGCAAAACATATCAAAACTCATACACAGATAAAGCAGAGTTTAGAGGTAAGTTAATGTTTATATTAAAACAATGAGAAGAATAAAAAATACAAACAAAACCCAAAGTAAAAGAAAGAAGGAAATGATCTATCAATAAAGAAAATTAATAAAATAGAAAATGTACAAATAAAAGAGGAAAATAAATTTAACCAAAACTGTTTCTTTGCAAAGAAGGATTAAATTGATAAATCTCTAAAAATGTTGATCAAGGAGAAAAATACATATTATGAATATTCGAAATAAAAGAGACCCTGTAGATATTAAATGAATAAGGAATTATAATGAACAAGTATATACAAATAAATTGAAGCAACATGGAGAAAAATGGACAAATTTTATACAAAACAAATTACCAAAACATACACAAGAATAAATAGGAAATTTAAATAATCCTAGTTGATTTAAAAAATGAATTTGTAATGTAAAATCTTTGAACCATGAGAACTTCAGGCCTGGAGAACTTTACTAGTGAATTCTGCTAGACATTTAAGCAAGACGTATCAATCTTACACAAACTCTTTTGGAAAATAAGCAAAGAAATGAATATTTTCTAAAGCACTGAATGAGGCCAACATCACCTGATAAAAAGCAAAAACAAGAAAAGATATTTTAAGAGAATAAAACTATGAACCAAATATGTCTCATGAATAAGAATACAAAAATCCTCAGAAAATTTTCATGGCAAATTGAAGGCAGGAATACAGGATAATACGTCATGGCTAAGTAGTTAATACAGAAATTGAAATTTGGTGTAACATTTGATAACCAATTTTGTAATTGACTATTTTATCAGAATAATTATTTTTTAAAATATGGTTAACTCAATGGATGTAGAAACTGCATTCTACAAAATTTAACACATGTTCATAATTACCTAAGAACTAAGAAGAACTTTCTCCACTTGACAAAGTATGTCTACAAGAAAATTACAAAGCAAACATTTCACTTATGATGAAAAACTGAATCCTTCTTCCCCAATAAAATCAATAACAAGGTAAATATATTCACGTTCACTATGTCTATTTAACATTGTACTGAGGGTAGCCATTGTAATAAAATAAATAGAAGGGGAATAAAGATATATAATTTGGAACAAAATAAGTAAAATTGCTCGTGCTTACACATATGCTTGTGTATGCAGGAAATCCCTATGAAGCTGAAATTTAAAGCTTCTATAACTAATGAGTGAATTTAGAAAGATTGCAGGCTACAAAATTGATATACAAAAAAAACTACATGCTACAAGTAAACATTTGGAAAATAAACATTGAAAGCAATGTCACTTAAAATAGCATCAAAAAAACAGACATACTTAGGGATAAATTTTTAAAAATATGTGCAAGTTCTGTAAATTAGAACATGTAAAACTTTTTAAATTTAATTTAATGTTTATTATTTTTTAACTTTTACTTTTTGTGGATACATAGTAGGTGTATATATTTGAGAGGTACACAAGAAGCTTTAATACAGGCATGCAATGTGAAATAAGCACATCATAGAGAATAGGGTAATCATCCCCTCAAGCATTTATTCTTTGAGTTACAAACAATCCAATTACAGTCCTTAAATTATTCTAAAATGTATCATTAATTTAGTATTGACTATAGTAACCCTACTGTGCTATCAAATGTAGGTCTTATTCATTCTTTCCATTGTTTTGGACTCATTAACCATCACCACTTCTCCCCTGGCAGCCCCCCACTACTCTTCCCAGTCTCTGGTGCCCATCCTTCTACTCTCTATGTCCATGAGTTCCAACGTTTTGATTTTTAGATCCCACAAATAAGTGAGAGCATGCAATGTTTGTCTTTCTGTGCCTGGCTTATTTTACTGAACATGATGATCTCTAGCTCTGTCCATATTGTTGCAAATGACTGGATCTCTTTCTTTTTCATGGTTGAATAGTACTCCATTGTGTATATGTATCAAATTTTTTTATGCATTCATTTGTTGATGGACACTTAGGTTGCTTCCAAATCTTAGATATTGGGAACAGTGCTGCAACAAACATAAGAGAGTGCAGATATCTCTTCAATATACTGATTTTCTTTTTGGGGGGCTATATATCCAGCAATGCTATTGCTGGATAATATGGTAGCTCAATTTTTAGTTTTCTTGAGGAACCTCCAAACTTCTCTCCATAGTGCTTTTACCAATTTACATTCCCACCAACAGTACAAACATTCTTTTTTCTTCACATCCTTGCCACAATTTCTTATTGCCTGTCTTTTGGACATAAGCCATTTTAATGGGGGTGAGATGATATCTCATTGTAGTTTTGGTGTGCATTTCTCTGATAATCAATGATGTTGACCACATTTTAATATACCTGTTTGCTATTTGTATGTCTTCTTATGATAAATGTCTACTCAAATGTTTTGCCATTTTTGGATCCAATTATTAGATTTTTTTCCTGTAGAGTTGTTTCAGCTTCTTATATATTTTGGTTATTGATCCCTTGTTGGATGGGTGCTTTGCAAATATTTTCTCCCCTTCTGTGTATCTTTTCACTTTATTGATTGTATCCTTTTCTGTGCAGAAGATTTTAACTTGATGTGATCCCATTTGTCCATTTGTCCATTTTTGCTTTGATTGCCTGTGCTTGGGGGGTATTTCTCAAGAAATTTTTGCCCAGATAAATGTTCTGGAGATTTTCCCCAATGTTTTCTTGTAAGTAGTTTTATAACTTGAGATCTTAGATTTATCTCTTAATCAATTTTTATTTTTGTGTATAGTAAGAGATGCTGTAGTTTCATTTCTCTGCATGCATATTCAGTTTTCCTAGCACCATCTATCAAAGAGATTCTCTTTTGCCCAGTGTATGTTCTTGGTGCCTTTTTCAAAAATGAGTTCACTGTAGATGTATGAATTTGTTTCTTGGCTCTTCATTTTGTTCCATTGTTCAATTTGTCTGTCTTTATGCCACTACAATGCTGTTTTGGTTACTATAGCTCTTTAGTATAATTTGCAGTCAGGTAATGTGATTCTTCCACTTTTTTTTTTAAGGGAACATTTTTTTTGTTTGTTTGTTTTCATGTTTGTTACATATGTATACATGTGCCATGTTGGTGTGCTGCACCCATTAACTCGCCATTTAGCATTAGGTATATCTCCTAATGCTATCCCTCCTGCCTCCCCCCACCCCACAACAGTTCCCGATGTGTGATGTTCCCCTTCCTGTGTCCATATGTTCTCATTGTTCAATTCCCACCTACAAGTGAGAACATGCAGTGTTTGGTTTTTTGTCCTTGCGATAGTTTGCCGAGAATGATGGTTTCCAGCTTCATCCATGTCCCTACAAAGGACATGAACTCATCATTTTTTATGGCTGCATAGTATTCCATGGTGTATATGTGCCACATTTTCTTAATCCAGTCTATCATTGCTGGACATTTGGGTTGGTTCCAAGTCTTTGCTGTTGTGAACAGCGCAGCAATAAACATACATGTGCATGTGTCTTTATAGCAGCATGATTTATAATCCTTTGGGTATATACCCAGTAATGGGATGGCTGGGTCAAGTGGTATTTCTAGTTCCAGATCCCTGAGGAATCGCCACACTGACTTCCACAATGGTTGAACTAGTTTACAGTCTCACCAACAGTGTAAAAGTGTTCCTATTTCTCCACATCCTCTCCAGCATCTGTTGTTTCCTGACTTTTTAATGATCACCATTCAGCTAGAGACATCACACTACCTGACTTCAAACTATACTACAAGTCTACAGTAACCAAAACAGCATGGTACTGGTACCAAAACAGAGATATAGACCAATGGAACAGAACAGAGCCCTCAGAAATAATGCCGCATATCTACAACTATCTGATATTTGACAAACCTGACAAAAACAAGCAATGGGGAAAGGATTCCCTATTTAATAAATGGTGCTGGGAAAATTGGCTAGCCATATGTACAAAGCTGAAACTGTATCCCATCAATATCTTTGCACTATGTCTTTTTTTGCCCATCACTTTTATCCTACCAAAGGAAAGACAGTACAAATAAATGTTTCTTGTGTAGAACCTGGGAGATCAGCAGGTTTCATAATACTTCCTTTGACCTTTACAGTATGTATTCTCTAGTTTAGGCTAAGAGTTCATAGCCTGACATCTGATCATATTCTTTAGTCTATAGATCTAAAAAGCAACTCCAGCATACTTTACCAAATATCAGTAACTTGTTATCTCATGTATTGGCTTCTCCCTCTGCCTTAGACTTCTGAGAGATTTAGCCGGATCATCAGCTATTCCAACTATGCCATCAAACCACCATGGCCTAAACAAACAAAGGCCTTTTTTCCCTTTTCCTTTTAAAGTATGGGCGTTTTTTTGCGGGGGGTAGGGGGGCGGGCAGGAGGAGATGGTAAGTAAATTCAGCTTAATCACTAAACTTGTCTCTTTATTCATCCCATATGTTTGAAAGAAGAAAAGGAAGTTGGTTTCAAGATACGAATTCACGAAATTATAACCATTCTCTCATTTAATAAATGATTCCCTAACAAATTTCTATTGCCTTCTTCTGAAGGATCATGCTTTAATTTGCACAGAGGCCAGCCAACAAGCAGTTGACAAGGACGGAAATTTCCAAAAAAGCAATCTCTGCCCAGCTTACAAGAAACAGCCTGTGAAGTGTTTCCAAACCACAGCTGCTAAAGAAACACTTTGCCAGCCAGTTGTGCTTCCCTAGTGTCCAGGGTTCTCAAGATCTCTCCTTCACAGCTCACCAAATGCACAATGGACACTTCTGAATTTTCCAGGGGCAGGTTTTGGCAGATACAGGATGGGATATGGGATGAAAACAGGAAGGAAAGGAAAGACATAAAGCAGGGTAAAAGCCCAGGAATTTCAGATTAAGCTGAATGCATTATATAGATGTGAACAGTTTATATTAGGACATAAGACAATTTAGCTGTGTTTGAGACACATTTAGCTTGCAAATGGAGCATATGTAAGGAAGTCCAAAGGTTAATCTTGAAAGTCAACGTAGTCTGGAGAGCCTTTAGGTGAAGACTGTATGCTTATGGGTCTGAGATGAACCTGACAGGAAGGGAATGAATAAGAGAAACACTATGGAAAAAAAGATTGCAAAGTTCTTTGGGATTTATTTGGATAGAGAATTTCAGACAGATGTCAATAAAGATTTAGGTACTAGCAAAGGAAACTGGTCATGATGGTTTTACTGGACCTTATCTTTTTTAAAACATAACTGAAAGTTTATAAATATTTGTCTAAAAACAGTATAACTGAGTTTCTACCAAATTAGTATCATTTTAATGTAGACTGTCATCATTTTAATACAGTATGATATGATGGTCACATTCGTAAGAAAACTTGTGTTACGAAGCTAATAATAGCATTGGAGAAAGGGAAATAAAGACTATAGAATTTTAATTCTTGAACCAGCTGGTATCTCCAATACATTTACTATTGACTTTTTCATTAAGATGAGTATATATTAAATTATCTCCTTATCCAGTTTAGATCCCGTTATCGTACTATAATTACTCCTCTCCATGCACTCCTAATTCTGCTGCCTTTCTCTCCTGTCGCCATATTCACTGGCAAACAACAGCCTTGGTTAAATCCAACTGTCCACTTTTTCTGTACCCATGGCTGAGCTACTGAAAGTGGTTGGAAGAAAGAACAGAACCATGCTATGATTTCCCAGTGCTATCTGGCAATATTGCAACTTCTTCTAGTCAGTTCACTCTCCCATTCTTCAAGACCACTATTTCACATCACTTCCACAACTTCCCTTTCATTCAACTCACTCTGATGCCCTTTCTTCTCGTTTAACTAATAAAATAATGACAAACAGAAGAGACCTTCCTCACTTTTCTCCACCAAAATTTACAAAACCACCTGTATCAATACTGGTGTACTCTGCCTTGTTTCATATTTTAGTAGCTGAATTATTCATGCTTCTAATTGTAACTGATATATCACTTGTACACTTTGATGCTACTCTTCTACACTTTGATGCTACTCTTCTACTCAAGGACTTTGCTCCTAGAGTTATTCCTCCTTACCACTATCAGTTTTCTCTCCATATTACATTATTCTCAACAGTCTATGAACATGCTGCATTATATCTCATGTTTAACAACAAAAAAAAAACACACACACATTTAACTAAACGACAACAAAAAAACCTACAAAACCAAAACGCTCAACCCCACATGCTTCTCCAGCTGCTGTCCTTTTTCTCTTCTCAACTAGTTGTTTTTGCAGAGCTACTAGAATTGGTTGTTTATTCTCTGTCCCCAATTTTTCATTTGTCATATATTCTCAACTGATTTCAGTTAGAACTTCTTTTCCAACAGAAATATCACTTTTCAGGGTCATTAATAGATATAATGTTGTAAAACCCAATAGGCAAGGCTGTCATCTTACTTGAATTCTTAGTAGCATTTGATAGAATTGATCATTATTTGGGGAACTTATCTTTAAATGCTTTCATCCCTTGGCTTCTGAGACACTACACTGTATTCCTACTTCCCTGACTCCACCATCTCTCCATAGGATCCACTTGACTCAGTGCTTCCAATTTTCAATCCTCAGAAATCTCAGTCTGAACTCTATCTAATGATCCCATCTAGTTCTCTGACACCCAGTTGACTCTCATATTTCTATCTCTGACTCTGCTCACTCTTCTTTCAGTCTAAGATGTATAACTGTCTATATGATATCTCCACTTGGATGAAATTTCCCCTTAAATTTAATACTTCCCAAGCCAAATCCTGTATTTCTTTTCCCTAAACCTGCTCTTACTATTTTCCTCATCTCAGGAAGTGACTGCACATTTCACCCTGCTGCCCAGGCCCGAAGTTAGGATTTACCTTCTTTCTTTTACAAGTTCTCGTCCAATTCTACTTCCAAAATGTAACCTAAATCTAATACCTGTACCCATTTCCATGACTACTATTAGAATCTAGTTTTGTGTTAATTTGTAAACAGGAGATGAGTGAGAGCTGGCTGATCTCTCTTGTAGAGTGTTAGGTTTGTAATTTTCTTTGCAAGACTGTGTCTACCCTTTAGGTTAGTCTCATTTTTGTTTCAGAGTTAAATAATGCCTTCAAAGAGTATCATGGGTGGAAATTTTGAAATTTAGGGGAAATTAAGAGCACATTTTAGCTAATCAAGGTTTTTAGGACAAAGAGGTAAGAAATGGTACCACACACACATTTTAAGGACCTAAATCAATCTAAGTGGTGATTGATGTTCACAAATGTATTAGTGACTTGTAGGTAATAATGTTTAGTAGAAAAATGGTCTTAGGCCGCATGGTGAAAGAGTCAAATGCCAAGTGACAGAAGTTCTAATTCTGTTCTTGCCAAGTAAGCAAGTCACTTAACCTTTGTATGTTTTCCCTTCTATGTACTGAGAACAGTAACTGCCCATTATTACAGCAAACTGTTGTGCAGATTGATGATGAATATGTGTGGAAATGTTTTGCATGCTTTTAAGGAAAGACGAAATTTTAAAGCCTAAATTTCTTAAAACAAAACTAAAGGTTGCCCATCTATTATTTATTTGTCTATTGATTACTCTTTTCTTCTTTGTATTTTTTAAAAATTATACTCATATAATAAATATGAAAAAAACTTTATAATAGAAAAAATAACTTGGGTTAAATATAAAGAAGTCTTCAATCACTTAGTAGTCTTTCTGCATTTCACTTTACAATGGATGAACCAATCACGATATCAATAGTAATTTTACATTAAGAGAACATTTTTATTGTGGGCTAAGCATTGTGTTGAGTGTTTTGTAAAGGTGCCTGTAGCAAGAAAAAAACATTTCTTTTCTTTTCTTTTTTTTTTTTTTTTTTGAGACAAAGTTTCACTCTTGTTGCCCAGGCTGGAGTGCAATGGGGTGATCTCGGCTCACCAGAACCTCCACCTCCCGGGTTCAAGCAATTCTCCTTCCTCAGCCTCCCGAGTAGCTGGGATTACAGGCATGCACCACCACGCCCAGCTTGTAAACTCAGTTAATAGAAAAATATAAAAAGAACAAATTAATTCCCTAAAAATTTTGATTAGCTAAGATTTGGGAGAAATTACAATTTTCTTTCTTTGTTGGTCTATATAGATTATCTGGAAATTTCCAGACTTCAAGTACTCTTAGCTGAGGTTGCATATCATTGATGTTTCACCTATTTCCAAGGAGAATAGAGTTCATAATTTCTGCACTGAGTGACAGAGTCCCAATATTGTCAAGTTGAATTTAATGTAATTAATTGGTTACTTTGCATTTACTGTTATCCTTTTATTTTTTACAATAGCTGGTTATATTAAAAGTTATGTAATAGGAATTGTCACAACCAGTATGAACTTCTACCATCCTATTTCCTAATATCAAGCATTTTGCTTTTGCTATACAAGGAAACAGTTTCCTAGGCACTCTTGGCCTCATTTTAATAGGCTGTGTGGTTTTCTAAGTATGTAAATCATTCCACTGTCTCTGTCACATGTTCTTACCCAATAATATTTTGTTTTATGTCTATTGCTTTATTTGTCATATATTCTTACACCAAGATTCGATATAAAATGACACAATATCTATATCTCTCCCACATAGCTATTTGGAGTTTATACTGTGCACACTTTCAAAGAAGAAACTTAAAATGTTAAACCCATATTAAAGCAGAACAATTAATGATAAAAAGAAGTGTCATATGCAGCCCTTTTATAGATATAATATTTTATTGGAATCTGTGAATAAAATTGTTTCCACCCATAAAATTAAACTTAGTTTCATGCCTCCTAACAGCTAAGGCATAAAAGGAAACATGAATGATTATTTGGCCTCCTTATCTGATAAAATGAGACACCCAGGTCATCAGGTGGAATTTACCTTTTTTAGTCATTCAATTAGCAAAAAAGAGTAATATGTTGGTGAGGATTTAATATAATAAAAATATATTACAAGAACTAAAATATGATTTGGTGTGTCACAGCAAGACAAACGTCCCAATAACAACCTTAGGCAGTCCCAGGCTAGTGACTCAGTTTACTTGCCAGTCCGTTTAGAACTCCTGCCCCACTCTTATCTCCTGGCATAGGCATATACATATGTGTGTGATTCACCCTCTCATTACCTTCTTTCTCTTTCCACCTTCCTCTGTTGCTCCTACTTCTATTCTTCAAAGACCTGTTCATACTGGCTTTTGTGTGGAACTCTGAGCTTCTGCTTCTGACTATGTCCCATTTAAACATTATGACTTGATTGAGCAGTATCCAGCATAGAGTAACTGGATAGATTTCTCATCCATTGCCTCTGAGAGCTCACCTGCCTCCCTCATGTCCTTTCTGGAGAGAGCTGCCTTTGCATCTGATGTTGTCTCAATTCAATCAGTTGGAATTCAGGTTACAGCCTAACGTCTGAACTGGCTGGGTTCAAAACTCCATCTGCTATTGTCTGTGCAACTTTACCCTCTGAGCCTCAGTTTTTTCATCTGTAAAAATAAGAATAATAATAGCATCTCCATCATAGGGTTGGTATAAGAATTAAAGTAGTTAATACATGCAAAACTCTTATGGGAAAAATATGACACATTTTAAGTCCCCACAGTATAATAATCATCATCATTATCATTCTCATCATTATCATTATGATTATCATAGCATTTGGATTGTGATAGACTGCACAGTATGCTTTCCTTAGAACAAAATTGTAGGAGGACCTTAACCCATAGATACTTACATATGGGTATTGCAGAGGCTGTTGGAGTCCTGCCGAGATCTCAGGAATCATTTTCACTGGTTTGCATCCCAAATCCAGCTGTTGTAGGTGTTGCTGGTAACAGTCTTTTCTGGAGGGTTGCTCATGGACAATTGGATCCATTTCTCCAAGGTTACCTGAGAGTTACATGCCTCCCCCTCAAATAGCCTGTATCCAGTCACTGATGGATACAGTGTATAAAAGCCCAGGCTCTCTGCAACTCCTACAGTGTGTCTAGGCAGGGCAAATTCTGTGGTATAGTTTATGCTTCAGATGGCCACATGGGATCAAGCTGTGGCTAAGCCATATCAGAAATCATCTCCTTACTAACTTGCTTTCCTTCATTATCCTGCTTCCCTCATTCCCATACAGAATTTTCCTAAGAGTATCCTTTGAATAGGCAACTGGCACACAAATCCAATGAAAAACGTAAAAGACTCGATTTTCATTTGTGGTTTTATATAACCTTCTGTATTCAAATGTCATATCTGGTACAAGTGTTAATACATATGTGCTTGTGACACTGGATTAATTCTTTTTTTAACTTTTAGTTATCTATTTGATACGCAGTTATGTTTCTTTCTATTTTATTTTTGCCTTTATTGTTGATTTTAACTTTTTCAAGTACATAAAACAGTAATATAATTCAGAATCCTAAACTCTATAAAGAGGAATATTTGAAGAAATTCCTTTCACATTTTTGTTTACATTATTTTAACTTTTATTTTCGTTTTGGGGTACACGTGCAGGTTGGTTCTATAGATAAATTGCATGCCACAGGGGTTTAGTGTACATATTATTTTATCACCCAAGTAATAAGTACAGTATTCAACAGGTAGTTTCTTTTTCCTTTCCCTCCTCCCAACCTACACCCTTAAGTTAGCCCCAGCATCTCTGTGTTCCCTTCTTTGTGTCCACGTGTACTCAGTGTTTAGCTCCCACTTATGAGTGAGAACATGCAGTGTTTGGTTTTCTGTTCCTGCATTAGTTCGCTTAGGAAAATGGCCTTCAGCTCCACCCATGTTGCTGCAAAGGACATTATCTCATTCTTTTTTATAGCTATGCAGTATTCCATGGTGTACTATGGAATTCACATTTTCTAGGTATAAAATCATATCATCTGCAAACAGAGACAGTTTGATTTTTTTCTCTTCCTATTTGGATGCCTTTTATTTCTTTCTCTTGCCTGATTGTTCTGGCTAGGACTTCCATTACTATATTGAATAGGCATAGTGCAAGTGAGCATGCTTGTTTTGTTGTGGTTCTCAAGGGAAATGCTTCTAGCTTTTTCCCATTCAGTATGATATTGGCTATAGGTTTGTCACAAATGGGTCTTATTGTTTTGAGGTATGTTCCCTCAATGCCTAGTTTACTGAGGGTTTTTTACATGAAGAGATGCTGAATTCTATCAAAAGCCTTTTCTGCGTCTATTGAGATTATAATGTGGTTTTTGTTTTTAGCTCTTTATATGTGACAAATAACACATTGATTTGTGTATGTTAATCCAACCTTGCATCCTAGGGATAAAGCCTACTTGCTCATAGTGGATTAGCTTTTCGTTGTCCTACTGGGTTGGGTTTGCTAGTATTTTGTTGGGGAATTTTGCATCTATATTCATCAAGGATATTGGCCTGAAGTTTTCCTTTTTTGTTGTGTTTTTGCCAGGTTTTGGTATCAGGATGATGCTGGCCTCATAAAATGGGTTATGGGGGAGTCACCCCCTCCTCAATTTTTTGGAATAGCTTCAGTAAGAATGGTACCAGCTTTCCCTTATTCATGTGGTGGAATTCAGCTGTAAATCCATCTGAACCTGGGATTTTTCTGGTTGGTAGGCTTTTTAGCTTTTTATTACTGATTCGACTTCAGAACTTATTATTGGTCTGTTCACTGAATTTCTTCCTGGTTCAGTATTGGGAGATTGTATGTTTTCAGGAATTTATCCATTTCTTCTAAGTTTTCCAGTTTGTATGCACAGAAGTGTTCATAATAGTTTCTGATGATTTTTTGTATTTCTTGGGGGTCAGTGGTAATGTCCCCTTTTGTCATCTCTGATTGTGTTTATTTGGATCTTCTTTTTTAATTAGTGTATCTAGTCATCCATCTATCTTATTTATTCTTTCAAATAATCAATTTCTGATTTTGTTAATCTTTTGTATGTTGTTTCACATCTTAATTTCCTTCAGTTTAGCTCTGATTTTGGTTATTTCTTGTCTTCTGCTAGCTCTGGGGTTGGTTTGTTGTTTCTCTAGTTCCTCTTGGTGTGATGTCAGGTTGTTAACTTGAGATCTTTCTGATTTTTTGATTTGGGCATTTAGCATTGTAAACTTTCCTATTAATGCTGCTTTAGCTGTGTCGCAGAGATTCTGGTATATTGTATCTTTATTTATATTAGTTTTAAACAAATCTTGACTTCTGCCTTAATTTCATTGTTTACCCAAAAGTAATTCAAGAGCACGTTGTTTAATTTCCATGTAATTCTATGGTTTTGGGTGATCTTCCTAGTATTGATTTCTATTTTTATTGCACTTTTTATTGGTCTGAAAATGTGGTTGGTACGATTTTTTCTTCCTGAGAATTCTTTTATAGCTGATCATATGGCTGCTTTTAAACTGTGTGCCATGTGCAGATGAGAATAATGTATATTCTGTTGTTCTGGGGTGGGGAGTTCTGTACATATCTGTTAGTTTCATTTGGTCATGTCGGGTTCAGGCCTCGAATATCTTCATTAGTTTTCTGCCTTGATAATCTGTTTAATATTGTCAGTGGGGTGTTAAATATTCCCACTATTTTTGCATGGTTATCTAAGTCTCTTTGTAGGTATCTAAGAACTTATTTTATGAATCTGGATTATTTTATGAATTTACCTTATGTTCCTAGTTTGGTGCATATATATTTCGAATATTTAAGTCTTATTGAATTGAACACTTTACCATTATGTAATACCTGTCAGGCCTCTGAGCCCAAGCCAAGCTATCGCATCCCCTGTGACTTGCATGTATATGCCCAGATGGCCTGAAGTAACTGAAGAATCACAAAAGAATTGAAAAGGCCCTGCCCTGCCTTAACTGATGACATTCCACCACAAAAGAAGTGTAAATGGCCGGTCCTTGCGACCCCCACTCCATCTTATTTTCTTCTGCAATGCCGCTTGACCCCAATACAAACTCAACAGTAGTTCCAAATAGCAGGAAAATGGCACTTTCAGTATTTCCATCCTACAAGACCTAAATAATTTTTGTCGAAAAATGGGCAAATGGTCTGAGGTGCCTTACGTCCAGGCATTTTTCACACTTCGTTCCCTTCCTAGTCTCTGTTCCCAATGTGATTCCTCCCAGATCCTCCTCCTTTCCCTCCCGCCTGTCCCCTCAGTCCCAACCCCAAGCGTCGCTGAGTCTTTTCAGTCTTCCTTTTCTACAGACCCATCTGACCTTTCCCTTCCTCCCGAGGCTGCTTGTCGCCAGGCCGAGCTAAGTCCCAATTCTTCCTCAGCCTCCGTATAATCCTTTTATCACCTCCCCTCCTCACACCCAGTCCGGCTTACAGTTTCGTTCCATGACTAGCCCTCCCCCACCTGCACAGCAATTTACTCTTAAAAAGGTGGCTAGAGCTAAAAGCATAGTCAAGGTTAATGCTCCTTTTTCTTTATCCCAAATCAGATAGCGTTTAGGCTGTTTTTCATCAAATATAAAAATCCAGCCCAGTTCATGGCTCATTTGGCAGCAACCCTGAGATGCTTTACAGCCCTAGACCCTAAAGGGTCAAAAGGCTGTCTTATTCTCAATATACATTTTATTACCCAATCCACTCCCGACATTAAATAAAACTCCAAAAATTAGAATCTGGCCCCACAACAGGACTTAATTAACCTCACCTTCAAGGTGTATAATAATAAAAAAAGTTGCAATTCCTTGCTTCCACTGTGAGACAAACCC
Source organism: Hylobates moloch (assembly GCF_009828535.3). Taxonomy (NCBI): domain Eukaryota; kingdom Metazoa; phylum Chordata; class Mammalia; order Primates; family Hylobatidae; genus Hylobates; species Hylobates moloch. The sequence goes on from NW_026652292.1 coordinate 38,459,588, forward strand.
CAGCCATATCTCCAGCACACAAGAACTTCCAAATGCCTGAACTGCAGTGGCCAGATGTTCCTCCAGGCCTGCCTCTCCCAGGAGCTTGCTACAAGTGCCAGAAATCTGGCCACCAGGCCAAGGAATGCCCGCAGCCTGGGATTCCTCCTAAGCTGTGTCCCATCTATGTAGGACCCCACTGAAAATCGCACTGTTCAACTCACCTGGCAGCCACTCCCAGAGCCTCTGGGACTCTGGCCCAAGGCTCTCTGACTCCTTCTCAGATCTTCTCGGCTTAGCAGCTGAAGACTGACACCACCCAACCGCCTCAGAAGTCTACAGGACCGTCACAGATGCTCTAGGTAACTCTCACAGTGGAGGGTAAGTCCGTCCCCTTCTTCATCAATACGGAGGCTACCCACTCCACATTACCTTCTTTTTCAAGGGCCTGTTTCCTTTGCCTCCATAACTGTTGTGGGTATTGACGACCAGGCTTCTAAACCTCTTAAAACTCCCCAACTCTGGCGCCAACTTAGACAATACTCTTTTAAGCACTCCTTTTTAGTTATCCCCACTTGCCCAGTTCCCTTATTAGGCCGAGACACTTTAAATTATCTGCTTCCCTGACTATTCCTGGGCTACAGCCATACCTCATTGCCACCTTTTCCCCCAGTTCAAAGCCTCCTTCACATCCTCCTCTTGTATCCCCCCACCTTAACCCACAAGTATAGGATACCTCTACTCCCTCCTTGGCGACCGATCATGCACCCCTTACCATCTCATTAAAACCTAATCACCTTTACCCCACTCAACACCAATATCCCGTCCCGCAGCACGCTTTAAAAAGATTAAAGCCTGTTATCACTCACCTGCTACAGCATGGCCTTTTAAAGCCTATAAACTCTCCTTACAATTCCTCCATTTTACCTGTCCTAAAACCAGACAAGCCTTACAAGTTAGTTTAGGATCTATGCCTTATCAACCAAATTGTTTTGCCTATGCACCCCATGGTGCCAAACCCATATACTCTCCTATCCTCAATACCTCCCTCCACTACCTGATATTCTGTTCTGGATGTCAAACATGCTTTTTTTACTATTCCTTTGCACCCTTCATCCCAGCCTCTCTTTGCTTTCACTTAGACTGACCCTGACACCCATTAGGCTCCGCAAATTACCTGGGCTGTACTGCCGCAAGGCTTCACAGACAGTCCCCATTACTTCAGTCTAGCCCAAATTTCATCCTCATCTGTTACCTATCTTGGCGTAATTCTCATAAAAACACATGTGCTCTCCCTGCTGATCGTATCCGATTAATCTCCCAAACCTCAATCCCTTACAAAACAACTCCTTTCCTTCCTAGGCATGGTTAGTGCGGTCAGAATTCTTACACAAGAGCTAGGACCGCACCCTGTAGCCTTTCTGTCCAAACAACTTGACCTTACTGTTTTAGCCTCACCCTCATGTTTGCGTGCAGCAGCTGCTGCTGCTTTAATACTTTTAGAGGCCCTAAAAATCACAAACTATGCTCAACTCACTCTCTACATTTCTCATAACTTCCAAAATCTATTTTCTTCCTCATACCTGACGCATATACTTTCTGCTCCCCGGCTCCTTCAGCTGTACTCACTCTTTGTTAAGTCCCACAATTACCATTGTTCCTGGTCCGGACTTCAATCTGGCCTTCCACATTATTCCTGATACCACACCTGACCCCCATGACTGTATCTCTCTGATCTACCTGACATTCATCCCATTTCCCTATATTTCCTTCTTTCGTGTTCCTCACCCTGATCACGCTTGATTTGTTGATGGCAGTTCCACCAGGCCTAATCGCCACACACCAGCAAAGGCAGGCTATGCTATAGTACAAGCCACTAGCCCGCCTCTTAGAACCTCTCATTTCCTTTCCATCGTGGAAATCTGTCCTCAAGGAAATAACTTCTGAGTGTTCCATTTGCTATTCTACTACTTCTCAAGGATTATTCAAGCCCCCTCCCTTCCCTACACATCAAGCTTGAAGATTTGCCACCACCCAGGACTGGCAAATTAGCTTTACTCAACATGCCCCAAGTCAGATAACTAAAATACCTCTTAGTCTAGGTAGACACTTTCATGGGATAGCTAGATTCCTTTCCTACAGGGTCTGAGAAGGCCACACAGTCATTTCTTCCCTTCTATCAGACATAATTCTTCAGTTTAGCCTTGTCGTTCCCTTCTGTCAGACATAATTCCTCAGTTTAGCCTTCCCACCTCTATACAGTCTGATAACAGACCAGCCTTTATTAGTCAAATCAGCCAAGCATTTTTTCAGGCTCTTAGTATTCAGTGACAGACTAATGGTCTATTAAAAACACACCTCCCCAAGCTCAGCCACCAACTTAAAAAGGACTGGACAATACTTTTACCACTTTTGCTTCTCAGAATTCAGGCCTGTCCTCAGAATGCTACAAGATACAGCCCATTTAAGCTCCTGTATAGACACTCCTTTTTATTAGGCCCCAGTCTCATTCCAGACACCAGACCAACTTAGACTGTGCCCCCAAAAACTTGTCATCCCTACTATCTTCTGTCTAGTCATACTCCTATTCACCGTTCTCAACTACTCATACATGCCCTGCTCTTGTTTACACTGTTTCTCCAAGCCAGCACAGCTGATATCTCCTGGTGCTATCCCCAAACCACCACTCTTAACTCTTAAAATAAATAAATAATCTTTGCTGGCAAGGCTATGCTGAACCTCCTTAGGCACTCTCTAATTAGATGTCCTAGGTCCTCCCAATTGTTAATCCTTTAATACCTGTTTTTCTCCTTCTCTTATTCCATTTAGTTTTTCAATTCATACAAAACTGTATCCAGGCCATCACCAAGAATTCTAAACGACAAATGCTTCTTCTAACAACCCCACAATATCACCCCTTACCACAAAATTTCCCTTCAGCTTAATCGCTCCCACTCTAGGTTCCCACGCCACCCCTAATCCCGCTTGAAGCAGCCCTGAGAAACATCACCCATTCTCTCTCTCCATACCACCCCCCAAAAATTTTCACCGCCCCAACACTTCAACACTATTTTGTTTTATTTTTCTTATTAATATAAGAAGGCAGGAATGTCAGGCCTCTGAGCCCAAGCCAAGCCATCGCATCCCCTGTGACTTGCACATATACGCCTAGATGGCCTGAAGGTAACTGAAGAATCACAAAAGAAATGAAAAGGCCCTGCCCTGCCTTAACTGATGACATTCCACCACAAAAGAAGTGTAAATGTCTGGTCCTTGCCTTAAGTGATGACATTACCTTGTGAAAGTCCTTTTCCTGGCTCATCCTGGCTCAAAAAGTGCCCCCACTGAGCACCTTGCGACCCCCACTCCTGCCCGCCAGAGAACAAACCCCCTTTGACTGTAATTTTCCTTTACCTACCCAAATCCCATAAAACGGCCCCACCCTTATCTCCCTTCGCTGAATCTCTTTTAGGACTCAGCCCACCTGCACCCAGGTGAAATAAACAGCTTTATTGCTCACACAAAGCCTGTTTGGTGGTCTTTTCACATGGACACGCATGAAAATACCCCTTTTGTCTTTTTTTTTTTTATCACTGTTGGCTTAAAATTGAAAATCTGTTTTTTCTGAAATTAGCATAGCAACTTCTGCTTTTTTTTTGCTTTTTTTTCCCATTTGTCTGATAGATTTTTCTCCAGCCCTTTATTTTGAGCCTATGGATGTCACTGCATGTGAGATGGGCCTCTTGAAGAAAGCACAGAGTCGGGTTTTTGGTTTTTTTTTAATCCAACATGTCACTCTGTGCCTTTTAATATGGACATTTCTCCTGTTTACATTCAAGATTAATATTGATATGTGTAGATTTGATCTTGTCATTGTGTTGTTAGCTAGTTATCATGCTGACTTGGTGTAGTTGTCTTATAATGCCAATGGTCTATGTTTTTAAATATGTTTTATTGGTGGCTGGTAATGGTCTTTTGTTTCCATATTTAGCACTCCATTAAGGACCTCTTGTAAGGCAGGTCTGCTGGTAACCAATTCCTTTAGTATTTGCTTACCTAAAAAGGTTCTTATGGCCGGGCGCGATGGCTCATGCTTGTAATCCCAGCACTTTGGGAGGCCGAGGTGGGCGGATCACGAGGTCAGGAGATCGAGACCACGGTGAAACCCCATCTCTACTAAAAAGACAAAAAAATTAGCCGGGCGCGGTGGCGGGCGCCTGTAGTCCCAGATACTCGGAGAGGCTGAGGCCGGAGAATGGTGTGAACCCGGGAGGCGGAGCTTGCAGTGAGCCGAGATCTCGCAACTGCACTCCAGCCTGGGCAACAGAGCGAGACTCCGTCTCAAAAAAAAAAAAAAAAAAAAGGTTCTTATTTCTCCTTTGCTTTTGAAGCTTCGTTTGTCTGGGTATGAAATTCTTGGTTACAGTTTCTTCACAATAATGCTGAATATATTAATAGGTCCCCAGTCTCTTCTGGCTTGTAAGGTTTCTGCTGAAAGATCTGCTTTTGGCCTGGTGGGGTTCCCTTTTTAGGTGACCTGCCCCTTCTTTCTAGCTGCCTTTAATATTTTTTCTTTCATTTCGACCTTAGAGAATCTGATGACCATATGTCTTGGGGATGGTTATCTTGTATAGTGTCTCACAGGGGTCCTCTGCATTTCCTAAATTTTAACATTGGTCTCTCTAGCGAGGTTGCAAACATTTTCATGGACAATATCCTCAGATATGATTTGCAAGTTGCTTGTTTTCTCGCCTCTTTCAGGGACAACAATGAGTGGTAGACTTGGTCTCTTTTCATCATCCCATATTTCTCAGGGATTTTGTTAATTTCTTTTATTCCTTTTTCTTTATTTTTGTCTGACTGAGTTAGTTTGGAGAACCACTCTTTGAGCTCTGATATTCTTTCCTTGACTTGGTCTATTCTGCTGTTAATATTTGTAATTGTATTATGAAATTCCTGTAGTGTGTTTTTCAGCTCTATCAGTTTAGTAGATTATTTCTTAAAATGGTCATTTCCTCTTTCAACTCCTGTTTATTTTACCGTAATCCTTAGATTCTTGGATTGGATTTTTACTTCCTCCTGAATCTTGATGATCTTCATTACTGTCCAAATTCTATTTCTATTCTATTTCTGTCATTTCAGCCTAGTTAGAAACCATTGCTGGGGAACTAGTGCTGCTGTTTGGAAGAAAGAAGGCACTCTGCCTTTTTGAGCTGCCAGAGTTCTGATGCTTGTTCTTCCTCATCCATGTGGGTTGGTTTTCTTTAACTGTGATATTGTTTCAGTATAGTAAGTTGGCTTCTTTTCTGGATGTTTTCAAGGGGCTAAGGCTTTGTGTTGGGTCTTTATTTGTAGTAAAATTCTTGTCCTTGGTTTCACAGTGGGGGACATATTAGCAGAGTATTTTTGGTGTTGATGTTTGGCCTGTGATCCAATAGGTGGCACTTAAGCTTAACAGCCAGTAGGCTCTTGCTCAGCCTCATGACTCCTCTATATTTCCTTATGTGTGCAGCTGTGCTCTCTCTCTCTCTCAGTGTTCTGAGGGTGTGGGCTCCTCTGCAACTCTCGTGCTAGCTGCAGGTCTTGGCTCAGCCCTCATGGGCTGCACACCGCAGCCCTGAGGTGAGCTCACGCTTTATGTTTCCTCTCAAGCTTGAGAGCAGTTGGGGTAGGGACCCTTGTAATAGCAACGGCAGAGGCCCTTTCACTTGTCTCTTGGGGATCCACCCAAAGAAATGCATAGCCACTACCAATTGGGGTGATCAGCCCGGGGTGGGGCAGCTGTGTTGTGGGCCCAAGTTAGGGGACCCTGTCTAGTGATGAGCACGGGGGCAGGGGGCTCAGGGGGAAGATAGACTGTCCACTTCTCTTTAGGGAAGCTGCGGTATGAGTAAAAATTTGCAGGTTTCTTGTTCCTTTCCTAGTCTGAGGGCAACGAGGGCAGTACTGTTAGTGGTGGAAGGTATCCCAGTTACTGGCAGCAAATCCCTGTGGGTCTGCGGCAACCTCAATTCTTGCCTCCTCAGAAGAAAAAATTCAAACGAGGGGCATAAAGTAGAAAAAGAGACTGAGGCAAGTTTCAGAGCAGGAGTGGAAGTTTATTAAAAAGCTTTAGAGAAGGAAAGAAAGGAAAGTGCACTCAGAAGAGATCCAAGTGTGTGACTTAAAGTACAAGTGCCCCGTTTGACTGTGTTCCTAGGGCTTTACAGGCCGGCCCACCTCTGGCGTCTTGTACCTTTTCCCGGTGATTCTTCCCTTAGGCTGGGCTGCCCATATGTGCAGTTGCCTCCTTGCCCTTGAGAAGTGAGCACACGCAGTGGGTTTAGGAAGTTGTATTCATGCCCATCTGAGGCTTTCTTCCCTTTTCTGGTGGACTGCCCCTGGAAGGTCATACTCCACCATTTTGTCATAATGCTCACTTGCCCAATACCTGAGATTTTATTGGAAGCCATTTTTGCTTTTCCCATGCACCTGCGTTCAATTAACACTTTAATTTAACAGCTGTGGATCAACGGGAGATTGTCTCTCCCTGGCACCAGCTGCTGAATTATCATTTTTAGAGAGGCAACGTGATCATTGTTGAAACATCACCTGATGCCTGACATTGCTGATTAGTGGGGAGCCCTCTCCTGCCCCACTCATGCCTGTCTACCTGTAACATTCCCCCCTCCAGAGCCCAAGACCCCAAATCTATGGGGAAAAATGGAAGAAGGTCAATCTTCTGTAACTGCTTCCTGCTGACAGAGGAACAGTGGTGGTTCTATGGGTCTTGGCCTCTTGCTAGCTGTCAGGCAGGAGGTTGACTCTGTGGGTTGGTAAAAGCAGTATCTAGCCAGGTTCAAGGGAGTCAGGGGCAGGATTTTGCCTCCTTCCTGTCACATTGATGGGCAGTCTAGGGGTCCCTTGTAGAAGGGTGCCTCTTGAATATTGAGAGGATGGTATCCCTCACTGAAGATCATCCAGAACTTGATGGCCTGAAGGTGAGAGGAGACACATCAGGTTATTAGATTTAGAAGACATGAATCAAAAAGGAGCAAAAGTCAGAGAGTAACAAGTGGTCCTAAAAAGGGAAGAACCCAGGAGAACCATTTCCAGGTTGCTTCCCAATCTAACCAACCCTGAGAGGCTCATTCCCATAACCTGGAGGCATGATTTAACAGGAGTTTGATGTTGTCTTGTACTTTTCTTGATTGATTTACCCAAAAGCAATACTTTTCATCCAAGGCTAAGCAAATTCCTCCCTGTGCTGCCATTAACATATCTTGTCCTCAATTAGTTTACTTATCTTAAAACCCACAGATCCTTTTATATTTGTGGCCAATCAGTTCACCAGTGCCTCCCCACTAACTGGACTAGAACTTGTACCATAGGCTATGTATCCCCTGACATCTTTATAGTCCCTGGCAACACCTCTCTTCAATCCACAGGTAGCCCATCCTGCCCAGGGTGAAAAGGGCTATACAGTTAATTCCTCTTGTGGAACTTGTGTTTCATCCCAGGGAAACACAGAGCCACTATCCGTGGGAATGTTCAGTTGGGGAGGAGGGTTGCTCTGGGGTCCCAAGCCAGAGGCACTGCCTGGTGATGAGCAGGGAGTCAGGGCTTACGGAGAGGACTCAGCTCCACTCCATAGGGTGGCTTCAGTGTGTTGCAGGTGCCAGCAATGCAACCAGGCCGTTTGTTCCTTCCCTAGCTGGAGGCCAATACATGCAGTATCACTGCAGCTGCAGTGGGAGAGGGGCTGTGGGTTGACTCTGGGATTTTGTCCCCAGAGAAACGGAGAGCTGACACTGACTGGAGTGTTCAGACAGGGGCAGAGTGCTGGGGGACCCACCCAGTGAAAAGTAACAGGGGGAGGGACCTGCATGGAAAACTGGCCACTTTTCCATAAGGCAAATATGGTGTGCTTGGGGCTCCTGTTAATCCTTAATCACTTTGCTCCTTCCTGAGGCTGAGGGCAGTAGGGGCGGATGCTGCAGAGCAGCAAAAATTGCTGACCCACCTGCTACCACAGGAAGCTCTTCTCAGAGAAGTGCGGAGCTGCTGCCAGCCAAGATCTGAGGTGAGGGTGGGGTGGCTGCCATCCCAGGTCAGAAAGCCCTGCTGAGTGAGGAATATCAGGGGCATGGACCCACGTGGAAAACAGCCTGGCCACTTTTTGTAAGGTAGCTGCACTGTAACAGGGGTCTGCTTTAAGTCCTTAATCACTTTGCTCCTTCCCAATCCTGAGAGTAGTAGGGGTGGGAGCAAAGGAGCAGCAAAGATGGCAAGCTCTGTCCCAGAGAAGCGCAGGGCTGCTACTGACTGGAGAACTCAGGTGGAGCTGAGGTAGCCACGTTAGAGTCCCACGCCAGTGGGCCTTGTCCGGCGAAGTGTAGTGGAGGCAGGCCCTGCAGTACCTTCTCTCCTTGCCCATGCATTTAGCCCCTATCTTGGGGGCATGTGAGGAAACCTGGCCTACCTTATTGCTGGAGTTACAGCAGCTGATGTTGGTGTGGAATCCAAGGACACCAGGACTCCATGTGTGCCTGCGCAGGAGCTCTGCCCAGACTCCATGCATCTCTCTATGTCAGTCTGCAGGCCCTGGTGAGGTGAAGATTGCACAGGAGCTCCTGAGCCCAGGGTTGCCATGGTCCATGGCAGAAGAGTGGGTTCTCAGGGGCTCTCACTCACTCACCATTTTCCCATGGTAGAGAGTCACCCCTCAATCTACATGAATCTTGGGTGAGTAGCTGTCCTGTCTTGCTCCTCTCTGTTCTCCATGGGTCCCATTACTTCCTAAATGAATCCCAGTGTGTCCACCTGGATGGTCGAGTTGAGGAGCTAATGTTTACTCACTATACTTTCTTCTTTCCATGAGAGCAGCACACACTGGCTGCTTCTACCACCTTGGCCCCAACCCCTGTTTACAATTTTGTGGAATTTATTTGTATAGAAGTATTATGTTTACAACAAAGTTGAGTGAAAGATGCAGAGATTTCCAATATATTCCCTTCCTCCACACTTGCATAGCCTCCTCCATCCATCACCAGTGTGGTACATTTTTTACAACTGAGAACCTACATTGACACATCAGTATCACCTAGAGTCCATAGTTTACATTAGAGTTCACTGTTGTTGTACATTCTGTGAGTTTGAAAAAAACTTATGACATATGTCAATTGTAGCATCATATAGAGCAGTTTCATGGCTCTAAAAATTCTCTATGCTCTATGCCTATATATCTCTCCCCAAAACTCCTGGCAATCACTGATCTTTTCACTATCTCCACAGTTTTTTATCTTCTAGAATATCATATAGTTAGAATCAAACAATATGCAGCCTATTCATATTGCCTTCTTTGACAGAATAATATGTATTTAAGCTTCCTCCATGTCTTGTTATGACTTAGTAGCTCACTTCTTCTTACCTCTGAATACTATTCCATTTTCTGGATATTCCATAGTTTATTCCTCCATTCACCCACTGAAGGCCATCTTGGTTGCTCCCCAGTTTTGGCAATTATCAATAAAACTGCTATAAACATTTGTGTGCAGGTTTTTGTGTGGACATACATTTTTAACTCTTTTTGTAAACACCAAAGACTGTAATTACTGGATCATAGAGTAAGAACGGGTTTAATTTTATAAGAAAATGCCAAACTGTCCTCCAAAATTGTTTTATCACTCAGCATTCTCACCAGCAATGAAAGAGTTCCTGTCGCTCCATGTCCTAAGCAGCATTTGCTGTTGTCATTATTCAGGAGTTTGGCAATTCTAATAGGTTTCTTGTGATATCTCATTGCTATTGGAATTTGCATTTTCCTGATGACATATTATATGAAGCCATCTGGATCTGCCATCTGCATATCTTCTTTGATGAGGTGTTTGTTGAAGACTGATATAGTTTGGATATCTGTCCCCAAGCAAATCTCATGTTGAAATGTAATCCCCAGTGTTGAAGGTGGGACCTAGTGGGAGGTGTTGGAATCATGGGGGCAGATTCTTCATGAATGATTTGTGCCATCTTCCTAGTGATGCTTAATATCTCTCACTCTAAGTTCACATAAAATCTGGTCATTTAAAAGTCGGTGGCACCTCCCCCACCAACTTTCTCTCTCTTGCTCCTGCTTTTGCCATGTAATGTGCCTGCTCCAGCTTCACCTTCAACTGTGAGTAAAACCTTCCTGAGGCCTTCCTGAAAGCCAAGTAATGTTGGTACCATGTTTGAACAGCCTGCAGAAACATAAGCCAATTAAACTTCTTTTCTTTATAAATCACCCAGTCTCAGGTATTTCTTTATAGTAATGCAAGAACAGCTTAATATGAGATTTTGGGCCCATTTTTTAATCAGTGGTTTGTTTTCTTATTGTTGAGTTTTAAGAGTTCCTTGCATATTTTGGATAACAGTCCTTTATCAGATATGTCTTTGCAAACATTTTCTCCCAGACTGTGACTTCTCTTTTATTCTCTTGACTGCATCTTTTGCAGAGTAGAATGTTTTGATTTGAATAAAATTCAGCTTATCAATTCTTTCATGGATTGTGCATATATATATAATTGAATAGATTGCTGCTATCATTATTTTGAATAAGCTATCTCTTAGATTAAGAAAAATAAAAATTTTAATTTTACCTTTACTTATTCCTTCTCTTATGCCCTTTATTTATATAGATCTGAGTTTCTTTTCCTTCTCTCTAAGGAACTTTATAAAAATTTATTGCAAGGGAGGCCTACTGGCAACAAATTTCCTTAACTTTTGTTTGTCTGAGAAAGTCTTTATTTCTCCTTCACTTTTGAAAGATAATTTTGCAAAATACAGAATTCTAGGGTTGGTGTTCTTTTTCTCCCAACACTTTCAATATTTTATTCCATTCTTCTGTTGCTTGAAATTTCTGAAGAGAAGTCAAATGTCATTCTTATCTTTTTCTTCTGTAGGTAAAGGGTTTTCTCCCTCTGACTTCCTTCAGTGTTTTCCTTTATCTTTGATTTCCTGTAGTTTGAAAATGATATGCCTACATGTAGTTTTGTTGTTGTTGTTGGCAGAGAATACTATGAAATCAAATGTATCCACCAGAAATATATTTTTTATTTTAATATTTTATTGCATATATTTATGATACACAATATTGGTGTTTTGATATAAATATACCATTACATGTAAGCTGCACATTTTGTAGGTGTCTCATGGTTCCTGAATTGTTTGGTTTTTTTTTTTCTATTTTTTCAGTTTATAGCCAATGACAGAAGTGCTCCTGTTGGCTGACAACACAAAATCTAAAGCTAATTCCCACTTTCTTGAACCCACTCTAAAATTACCTACAGTGTGCTTTCTCCATTACTGCAATAAGTAATTAAACCAAACTTATTTCAATGGCATCTGTGTTCATGGTGGTCTTTAGCTGGAGGTAACTGACAGACAAAACTTCAAAAGCACATAAAATCCAATAATGTTCACTGTGGCAATATTTAACAAAATACTTTAAAGCAAACTAAAGGTCCATCCTTTGGGAACTGAAAAGAAATTTTAGTACTCCCTTTTAAGGGAATACTGTGTACCTTTTCAAAAGAATAAGGTATATCTGTGTGTGCTGATATGGAAAGATCTCTAAATTATGAAGCAACAAAGCCGAGTATAAAAAATGTGGACATTATAACTCAATCTTTATACATCTTTAAATGCTGCATAATACCTTTTGCTGTTCTCAACTGCCTTTTAGAAGAAGCAGAAGAAGGAGGCAGAGGAGTAGAAGAAGATCTTAGAAAATAAAGAAATATATTTGCCTTTTCATTTTCTACAGAGGCCCCATGTTAACACAATTCAGTAAGAATTTACTAGACACCTACTAGACACAAGATATTTTGCTAGGTCACATAGGAAAAGAACAAGATAGGATCCCTGTCATTTAGGTATACATGATTTGGAAGCGGAAAAATATATGTTAAAAAATGAGACAATCTGGAATATGATAAACTCAAATAAAAATGCAGAGTTCATGGAGATAGAGTAAGATTTATTCTGTTTGGGGCATCATCGAACATTTCATAAAGAAATGGAATTTGAGGAGGACATTGAAAACAGAATAAAATCAGGGGTGATTGTGATAGAGAAGAAAATATAGGTGAAAATTAATGGACATAGGAAAAGCATTGTGAGTGCTCTGGAAATGAGCACTTCAATTACACAGTACCTGGCACGTTGCAACACACAGTACATATGTGTTGAATAAACAAAATGTGGAAATGAATTACTGTACAAAAAGAAGAAAAGTGGCCAAGGTAACGGTTTGCCCACCCCTACCAAAATGATATGAATAAGAACAACAACAAAATATTGTTCTGGAGTTGTGAATTCAGCTCAGTATTTTTCAAGGGTTTATATCTGTTTTCCAGTGTTCCCTTGAAGAATTCACATTCTGCAATTTTAAATTATTGCCACTGTCCAAGGAGTTTGAGTCAGATAATTAATGTGTACTGTTGGGAAATAAAACCCTGTGGCATAAATTTAAAGTTTCACTTATTTTGAGGCAACTTTAGAATCACCTGACTTATGAGAACACACAGGTCAAGTTTTTCCCACCTATCCCCAAAGAGTGCAGGGCAGGCATAGCCTGGATGTTCAATATTTGTCAGATAGAAACAAATATAATCAAAATCCAGGTCCTTTGTCCACAGAATCACTTTTGTTGTGCTCTGTAAATTAATCATTTATGTGGTGACAGGATGAATAATCCAAAAGCTTAGTTCATTTCCTATGAAATAGAGAAATAATGATGTTTGAAAAATGAACACAATAATATTTGATGTTTCGATAATCAGTCTTATTTGATCAAATTTCCCATAGATTCTGGAACATTTAGTGATAGAGGAATTATTTCTAAAGGGGACAGAAATCGTGGCAGCTTTGTCTGCTTTATTGACATTAATGGTACCAGAAAAACCCATTGTATGTGCCCAGCCAGGCCACTTCCTCTCTATCATGTCTCTGGACTTTTGACCCAGCACACTCACACCGGAAGTCTCAGGACCGCATAACACGCCATAGTGAACATTGAGTCCCCAGCTCAGGATATTTCTGGAGTTTACCACTACACTGTAATATGTGCCAAGCAGAGCCAGAAGCTTCTCACAAATAGTACATCCCATTTCTTCCTCCCATAGGAGCCCCTAAGCAACCCTTAGTTCATGGCCTGCTTGCTTTTCACTGTTCTCTTTCTGTCACCATCAGATTAGGTAACACTGCCTCTCAGCTACATGCTCTCTGACTCCCCAGATGAGGTGCAGAACTTCTGCATGCAGCTCAGGCGTGGATAGTCTGTTTATGCTGTTATAACAAAATACCTGAAACTGGATAATTTATAAACAATAGGTATATAGATCTGGAGGTTAGGAAGCCCAAGATCAAGGCACCAGCAGTTGGGTGTCTAGTGAGCGCCAGGGATCTGGCTCCAAGATGCCACCTTGAATGCTGTGTCCTCACATGATGGAAGGGATAGAAGGGCAAAAGGGCCTAGCTGGTTACCTGCAGTCCTTTTATGATCACATCCTGTTCATGAGGGCTATGCTTTCCTAATTTAATCACCTCTTAAAAGCTATACCTTTTAATACTATCATATTGGTGATTAAGTGTTAACATGTGAATTTTAGGGGACACACTTCGACCATAGCACCAGTATAATCCAAGATCTAGAAGAATATGATTAAAAGTGTCCTGGTTGGTCTATACTAGGCTACCTAAAAAAGGAGGAGGACCAGAGAGGCAGTCCTTATTCTTAAGAACCATTCGAATATGACATCCAAGAATATGAGAGAAACACCTTGGAACATCTAAGGCTGCATGTCCCCAGGATAGGAAACCAAATATTTTGAAAAAGAGTATCGAGGCAAGCATAGTGACCCATGTAGTACACCGGGGTTTCACCCAAGTGGTTTAGAGGCTTAAGCAGTGGCTTTGAAATGTAGTTATATATGTACTAGCATGTTTTTTTCCAAATATACGTGCCTGGGCTTACCTAGAAAAGTAACCTGGATCTCTGATAGTGGAAGGTAAGTGATTTGTATTTTCAGAAAGCTTCTCAGATCTGATTGTTGTTCTTGCTTAAGCACTGGACTTGAGTAAACTAGAGCTATTGAATATAAACATGATGGTTAGTAGCTTTATCCATCCGCCTGGGGGAATGGTCTGGATTGTGTTTCCCAGTAGAGGGATGAATACATGTATCATTTGGATTGCTTTGCAAGGGAGTAGGAAGAAAGGAGAAAAGCGGGGAGAAAAGTAGCTTACCACTGGGATGCCCTGCATAGAGCTAGGTATTGAAATTATAAGGCTCTGGACAGATCTTTATCTTGTGTGCTGGGGTTGAATTGAGTGGTGGGGGAGCAAAGGAATGGTCATTTGTGTAACCCCAGTTTATAATTCCCTCTGGATTACAACTGTAAAGAAAAGTTTATTTCAGTGGTTTAGGTTAACAAAGGCTTTCTTTATGGTAGTGGTGGCAGGGATTCTGTAGCTACCACTAGTGACAATGATATTGTATAATAGAGCGTCTAATTTTTTTCCTATGTCCATTCCTGGGCCGCAGATACTAAGGAAGCTAAAGTGACCATGAAAGCTATACCGGGTGATTTGCTTTGGGAAAGATGGCTCCACATTGGTGTGGGAAAACAGATTCAGAATTGTGGGGTTCTTACAAGCTGTTCCAAGCCATTCAGTTCTCTTATATCTTCTTGGTATAAAAAGTGCTTTTTTCTTTTTTTAAATCCATCAATAAAATTTGAGGTGGTAGCAGTTAGTTACTCACCCACATTCGAGGTGGTAGCAGTTAGTTACTCATTCACATTCTTGCCACTTGGTTTTTGAAGAAAGCCAGTCTCAGATAAAATGTTTTCGCACATATAAACATTTTTAGACAAATATTTATTAACAAAGATAATGGTTAAGAAATCCTCTCTGTAAGCTTGATGAAGTTCCATTTCTCTGTCCTTTAAGATGCTCCAAGTATACCAGAGGTACCAGAGGTTCATGAGGCAATTCCCAAGTGTGCAACTTCTAGTGGGCATGAGGCAAACAGATATTCCCAAACCAATGAATGGCTGGACACAAGATTTATTAAGGAGCAAACCTTGGGTGTCATTCATAATGGTTCAGGATACAAGCCTTCGTGGATCCTTACATTTACATTTACATAATGCAAAATTGAGAAAAATTCTAATTTCAGTAATGAGAGTTACATGTAACATCTATTGTTGAAAAAAGCCATTATTTTTAGCAATAAAATCCATTTTTTTACTTTCAGTATGTTAAATAGATAAGTATGGGTTCTCTCCATATGGATTAATCGACATATGGATTGCCATATCAACGTATGGGTTAATCAACATATAATTGCCAACTTGGGTTATGGTGCTTGACAGAATGCTGGCTGAGCACTTCCAGGCAGTGCATTCTTTATCACATGCTAACTGACTGCCTGCAGATGTAAAACTTAAACTAAGGCTATATATATCATATTGTCTAAAGCATTTTAAAATAAATTGACTACATTGATATAGGAGTCTTTTTTTTCCAGTGAAGCATACACCTACAGACCTAGGATGGAGGCTTACTTTACTGAGGACACTGATAGACTCATAACTTCTCCTATAAAACCATGGGACCTAAAACCATGTGACATAAAAATAACCCACTAAAAATAATAATTATAATTCTATTAACATTTGTATGTATATTTATAATTATAATACTACTTAACATTTATCAAGAATATTATATTTCAAACAGTGTGCTAAATATTTTACGTCTACTTTCTAAATTATTACAGCAACCCATGAAGAGTACTTTTAATTCCATTTTGCAGAGGAAGAAATTGAACCAAATAAAGAATACATAATTTGACCAGGATCACACAGAGAGTATTTCACAGAAGGAGTCCAGTGCTCAGACTCTTTTGTATTACTCTGTTGCCCCAAGGAAGTGTGTGCTGTTTGCTTTTAAGGAAGCTCTACTTTCCTTTTCTAAAATAGTTATCAAATCTGGTCACCTCTCTGCATCTCTACTCCCATTATCCCTGTCCAAGCCACCACCCTTTCTTCTGTATAAATTATTGTCATTTTAATTAAAGTCTTCACAGGCTGAAGATTATTACTGACAATATTAAAACTTTTACTATTCTTGTGAATGGCACTTTTTCTATAATACTGTCTAATTAGTTATTGATTGGTTACTTAAAAGCATTTCTTTTGGTAGTTGTCCTATAATGTTTTATCTTAGTAAACCCTGCAATCAATCTAGTGCTTTCTATTGATTCAATTAGACCTTCTAAGTAGACAATAATATATATTTAGTCTATCAATTTTAACATCTTATTTCATTTAAAAAAATGTATTGTATGCGTTGAAACAGGAATCAGCAACCGCTTTCAGTAAAGGGCCAGTAGTACTATTTTAGGTTTCTGAGACATATTGTCTCTGTATCAACTACTCAACTTTGCCATTATAGTGCAAAAGTAGCCATAGATAATATGTTAATAGATGACCACGGCTGTGTTTAAACAGAACTACTTACAGAAACAGGTAGGGACCACATTTGGCCTACAGGATGTAGTTTGGCAACCCATGGACTAGATCCTCCAGAAAAGCATTGAATACTATAGTGATTCAATATAGTATTCAATCAGTATTCATTGCATCATGAATCATCATTATCTTGTTTCAGACTACAGTGGCCATGCTCCAGTGTTTTCATATTAAGCATGATTTATGTTTTGATAAAAAGACTCATTATTACAGTAAGGAATTTTCTTCTTTTCTTAGCTTACCATTTTATCTTCATAAAACATTAACATTTTTATAAGATATCAGTACAATTTATAAAGCTGAATAAAATGTTTTATTATTTTTATTTAATGTGGTGAATTTTATCAATAATATTCCAACAGTTATTTACATTTCTATTTATGAAGTAAATCCAATTTGGTCAAGGTACATTGTACTTTCAATATACTGACACATTTGGGTTGCTAAATTTTTAAAGACATTTGATTCTGTATTCCTAAGTGACATGACTCTATTTTCTTCTTTTTTTCCTCCTAGTCTTGTGGAGTTGTGGAATTATATTTTACTAGACTCAACAATTAATTAATACATTTTCTCTCTTTTTTCATCCTAAAAAGTTTTAGTTACAAAGAAGCTATAATACAATCAAATAGTGGTTCAATTCTAAAGTTAGAACATAGTAAAATAAGAATATCTTATAGACAATTACCAAAATGGTTTACTCTTTAAAATATTTTAAATCATCCATAAAAATTATACATGGTTTGGCTATCTTCCAGTAATGGTGACTAAAATAATACTAACTAAGCCTTCCAATGATTTTAGTAAAAATCTAAATGAAACATTTAAAGCATATACTCATAGAAATCATAAATAACTAACAAAATTTTAAAAATGCAAAGATTTAGGAGTGGCAGAATTCTAGTTGATAGCTATAAAAACTTGTAACATGCATCATACTTAATTCTGAAACACTGTGCATACATATCCTTCAAGATAAGGAACAACCAAGGATGCCTGTTATTCCCACTTTCAGTTCAGCATTGTCTAGAGTTCCTAGCCAGCTTAGTAAGGTGGAAAAAGAATAAAAGTGTAAGGATGAAAAAGGAGGTAACAAATATTGTGTTTAACAAATGCTATGACTATTTAGTCTTCAAGGGAAATTACACGTGAATTCAAATTAACAAGACTAACAAGCAAAATTGCTAGATCCAAAGTTGATATCAAAATAAAAATTGCATTTCCATATACAAGCAATACATAAAAGAGAAATTTTGAAACAGCCACCAATTTTAGTAGATAATTTAAAAAATTTAAGAATAAATCTAACCAAGGACAAATAAGACCTCTACTCAGAAACCTAAATACATAATTGAAGGAAATTAAAGGCAACTACACTGAAGGGTATTCCATGCTCTTGAATTTGAAGACTCACTATTATAAAACTATGAATTGCCTCCAGATTAATCTACAGATTCAATGCAATATCAATTGAAATCTCAGCAGCTATTTTTGTGGAAATAGACACAATGATTATTAAATTTATGTGAAAATGCAGCGTGAAGACCAGTTCAGATAATCTCAAAGAAGGAAAATAGAAAACAATGGAGGAAAGACTTATTTTACTAGATACTAAATACCACTTACAAAGCTACAGAAATTAAAACAATGTGGAACTAGTACCAAATTAGACAAATTAGCCAATGAGATAGAAGACCCCCCACCACCACCCCACAAGGACCTACAAATATACAGCCACTTGATATATGATAATGGAGGCACTACAGAGCAGAAAGAGCAAAACATGTTATTTTCTATAGACTGTACCGAGACAATTGGTTTTATCTATGGGGAAAAATGAATCTAACCCTAACTTATACCACATAAAAATAAATCCTAAGTGATAATTGAATGTGAGAAGTAGCGTGAACATTGTATTAAAAGAGAAACAAGCTATACTAACAATAAAGGAAAAGCGTAGTACATTTGATTACATTAAATTTTAAAACTTCTTTTCACCAAAAGATAACAGTAAGAGTGTGAAATGGTAAACCAGATAGTGGCAGAGAATATTTATGATGCATATACTTGACAGAAGGCTATCACACATAATATTCCTACAAATCAATAAGAACATAGAAACCTAGTAGAAATCTAGCAGAAAAATGGCAAAGGGACTTAAAAGGGATTTATTAAAAAGAAAAGCAAAATCACTAAAAACATCATATGAAAAGGTGTTCATTCTCTTTAGACATCAGAGAAATTCAAAATAAAACCACAAGAAAATACTCTTGCCGCCTCACCAGGATGACTCAACTCAGAAGACTAAATATCAAAGATAAGCCAGGCTGTGGAACAAGATTTAATAAAAAAACAAAATGCATCTATGTGCTAAGAGACAAATGCAAGAAAATTCATAGTGATATTATTCATAATAGTAAAAAGCTGTAAACAACTCTAATGTCTATAAGTAGTATAATAAACTAATTTTGGCAACTTCATTTTATTTACTAGATAAACAAACTACATCTATATGGAGCAACATGAAAAGAAATCTCACAAGCAACCTGAGAGAAATAAACCAAATAGAATATACATAAAGCAAGAGTCCATTTATCTGAAGTTCAAAATCAAGTGATACTAGACAATACAGTTTAAGGACAAATTACTTGAAGGGTAAATGTATAAAGAATAGCAAGCAACGTGAGATACCCGGTACACAATCCTTTCCTACTTATTCACTGGTCATGTCACTAAAATTCTCATCATCATTTGTAAAATGAGTAATATTATTTACCTCTCAAGATTGTTGTAACAGTAAAATGAGATACTGCATGTAAAACTCTGAGTATGGAGCCTGGGGGTTTAGTTGGCAGTTTCAGTCTCTGAGGGGCCATTTGACTGCTATCCTTCATAGTTCTGAATCAACTGATGTCAGAAAAGAATCAAAATATGAGCATAATGACTCATAAATCTGATAAACATGGTTAAACCACACTAAAGCAGCATATTCCTAGCTCTTTGGGAAAGGGAGTTTCCAGCACCAAACTTAAAGTCCTTGGAGTTTTGTGAATGGGGAAAGAGAAAGTGAAGGCATAATACTTCGTTATTCCACCTCTAATGAAGAAACAGTGGCCAAAAGATAACAGAATCTTTCCATTCCAACCATCAGATAAGCCCATCCCCCTCCCACAGAGGAAGTGTTATATTACTGAAGCCCATCCCCTCATGGAAGGAGAAGGGTAGTTTCCCCTGAACACCTGATACATACTAAAGACTTACTGCTAAGATAATGATGTTAATGATAATTTTAAAAATTAAAATAACATGTACCCATTCAATAAAAGACCTATAAGCTATAGCTCTACAGTTTAATTCCAAAACAATCTGAGGAGCCAACTGGCAGAATATTTCACAAACACAAATGTTCTAATCATACCTTAAGAAAGAGCTTTGCACAATCAGTGTAAACAGTCATCTGGTGGTGAGAGTTCCAAGAAGCGGCCCTACTGAAAATAGCATCTTAACTCCCAGTCCAACAGCATATTGCTGTGTGTGTGATTGCTTTGGGTTTGAAGATCACGGCACTAGAAAACTCTTGTTGAAAGGGTCACTAACAAGGTTCATTCTTTGCCGTACTCACTTCCACTTGAAAGTTTTGTTAGTATACTAAGAAATTAGCCATTAGAGTGTTTTAGAAAAAAAGGAGCCAAACCCAGGGGGGTGGTAAGCCTGAAACTGAAAGCTGATGAAAGGAGAGAGTAGGAAAGTTTTGGAGCTTGGAAAGCTGCCTGTTGGGAAGTGTGAGGCCCAGGGGAGGACATCCTGCAGAGAATCCAGAGCAAAGGAGAAATGAAGGCGAACTTTATTTACTTCAACCTTTGGCCAAGGGCTATTCCCACTTTGGGTTATCAGTTTTTAATGCCCTGATGTTAATAATGATGTAACTTTACATAGACAATAAATCCTCTATGAACCCAAGGAGGCAGAGCTTATGGCATCCCTGGCTTATAATGCACTGCTAGGAAATATACAGAACCCTTAAGACCAAATACCTAATCTTTCCCAGAGATGGGTAATGGAATAACTGACTGGGTTACATATCTATTTATGAGACATTTTGAAACATACATAGTGGGTTTAAATCCAAAAGGCAAATATAAACAGTTACAATTGTGTGCGTTACATGTATTTTATCCAACCCATAGATTTGAAGGCACAAGAATGAAAAAACAGCAACAAAGGAAAAAAAATCAGGAAACCAAACCAATAGAATTTATTTATTTGCCTGGGAACAGGCATTGTGAAGAAATTCACTCAATAGTTCTCCAAGAGGAAAATGTCAGTGTTTTTTAAGTGCTAGCCTATGGACAGGCATTCATGGCACTTACACATCAAGACATTAATTGAAACCAGTACTTTGGACAGAATAATGAGTCCCTACCTCTCTTCATAATTGGTTAAAATAAATCCCATTGTTTACTGGTCAGGAAAGGGTCTTCTGTTTGCTCCAGTGAAAATCTGGTGTGCTGGAGTAGCTCAACATTCTCAGCCATTAATCAGCTTCTGCTGATCAGAACCAGTTGCTTTGAAACGCAACGTTGGTTTTGATATCTTATAGGAAAGCACGACTGTAAGTAGATAACTTTCCCTATACACAGGTAATTGTGTC
This sequence comes from Hylobates moloch, assembly GCF_009828535.3. Classification (NCBI taxonomy): domain Eukaryota; kingdom Metazoa; phylum Chordata; class Mammalia; order Primates; family Hylobatidae; genus Hylobates; species Hylobates moloch. The sequence goes on from NW_026652292.1 coordinate 38,480,771, forward strand.
TTTCTACTCCTTTTAATTCTGTTAGGAGAAGCCCCAGTCTAGATGGACATGTCTGCTCTATTTGTTATCCAAGACAGAATTCCCCCAAGCCCATTACCCACTGAAGAGCCTTTCATTGTACCAAGGCCAGAACTTCATATTATCCCTTGTTCCTGTCACTGTTACACCCCCAGGGGCTGTTCTCCTTCCCAGGAACTTCACCTTGTTCCTACTGCCTGTCTGGAGTTAAATGGAGACAAACATGATTAAAACCACCAGTAAGACAAGTTTAGAAAATGAACTTTTTCTTGTTTTCAAGAACATGTACAAATGCTTTTGATATAATAGTAAGTTAAAAAATAAGAAAAATTTCCATGATGTGCTTATTTCATATTGCATGTCTGTATCAAAACATCTCATGTACCCCATAAATATATATACCTACTAAGTACCCACAAAAACTAAAAATAAAAATAAGAAAAAAATTATCAATGGTATGGTGTCAACTACATGGTAAAAAGACTAGAAGGAATAAAGCCCTGTGGTTAACAAGGTAAACCGTGGTCTCTTTGGGGTGGTAGAATAACATGTGACTTTCTTCCACTTTTTCATACTCTCCAATCCCATCCCTTCTTTTAAACAGTATGTTTAGTACTCTGATAACCAGGAAGAGAAAAAGAATCTGATCCAAAAGACTGAAGTCAATTCAGTGAAAATAGGTTGAAATATTATAATTCAGGATTTGGAATCTCATTTAATGATATACTACATAATAGTAAAAGTTACAACAAAAGAAATTAACATTAATACTTCTTTAACTTAAATACATTTATATAGACTTATAAAGTTTTTTTCATATTTTTTCAAATATATGAAAAGAGGGCTGGGTGCAGTGGCTCACGCTTGTAATCCCAGCACTTTGGGAGGCTGAGGAGAGCAGATCACGAGGTCAGGAGATCGAGACCACGGTGAAACCCCGTCTCTACTAAAAAATACAAAAGATTAGCCAGGCGTGGTGGCGGGCCCCTGTAGTCCCAGCTACTCGGAGAGGCTGAGGCAGGAGAATGGCGTGAACCCGGGAGGCGGAGCTTGCAGTGAGCTGAGATTGCGCCACTGCACTCCAGCCTGGGCGACAGAGTGAGACTCCGTATCAAAAAAAAAAAAGAAAAGAAAAGAGGAATTTGCAATGCTGATTTTTATAGGTATTCAAGGATCTCAGGAGGTTTATTGGTCTTGGTAGTGTTTTCACAGCATGGTTTGTCATTCTCACAGTTGTGTAGACCCATCCTACTTTGGATATTTCACTCTGGGAAATAAATATATTATTTTTATCAGCTCACCACAACCGGTTATGTGCTACCTATATTTGATATTGTAACACATATTTAGTTCCATTTTGGCCATTAAGGAGTCTCTCTTTTCCACACCATCTTCACAGACTCCAAGAACTTAGGTCTTAGGCTCTAAAAAGTGGAGTTGTCTTAAAGACATAAGCTGTTTGAATAGCTAAACCCAGTCTTTGGTCACAGGCAGGCCTTATTCCTACTGGACATTTAGTGGGTGATAGAATACTGTTGATCAACTGATGCCACTAGATGGGTGGTCTCTGGGTTCTGTTTTGCATCTATTTTGCTCCCTGCCTCAGGAGACTCTTGGTGTCTTCTTAGAATTTGAAGGTTTCTCTGTCAACGTGGTCTCTCTCCTCTCTCCTTTCCTTAGCAAATTATTTTTATTCAGACAAGGTATTCAGAAAACAAGATATTCAGAATACAAGACACTGTATTCTGTATGTGTGTATATATATATATGTGTGTGTGTGTATATATATATGTGTGTATATATATGTGTGTATATATATATGTGTGTGTGTATATATATATATATATGTGTGTGTATATATATATATATCAGAATATTTCTGTTTTACACCTAGACCAGTGACTTTTAAGAGTAAGGATTTGTCATCGATGTTTTCCTGGTTATTCAGTGATGCCTTTTTCATAACATCAACAAATGAAGGCTATACAGAAAGGTATATGCAGCTGAATCCCTCATTGCTTTGACCTAACTATTAGAAACTGCATAACGTATCAATCTGGCATCCCCTCGGCCCCCTGCCTTGTAGCCTCACTTCTATTATGCAATCACAATGGACCATTTGCTGCTGAGTATGCTGTACCTTACATGCTTATATTCCTTCTTATTTGCTCTTCTCTTTACCAGAATGTTCTCCCCCTTTCTTATCTTGCAAACCCCTTGAAAGCTCAGCTTCAATATCTTCCCCCAGAAAGCCTTCTCTGGATACCCATGCCTTTCTCTGGGATTGCAGAGCAAAAAGAAGCAAGCTTAGATGGCCTATCAGGGACTATCAAGGGAAGCTACAGTCCCCTTGGTAGCTTGTCAAGCTGCTGGCCTAGCAAGTCTCAGTAGCTCAGCTGCAAAACAGGCTGATTCAGAGCCTGACCTCTGTAGGCTTCTCTCTTCACCAGAATGCCTCAGTGTCATGCTCCCATGTCACCTAGAGGGCCCTGTCTTTCTCTATGAATATGAACAATGTTTTAGGGACAGAGTCCCGTGGACTCTCCTATCCCACAATGACCAGCCTAGCTGTACCACTCCATGAAAGAACAAGAACTCAGGGGATCATGTAGGTTCTACTACTTCCCTGATTGATTGTTTACTAAATTTATCATTAATAAACTCTCTATTTCCATCACATGGTGGCTGTGGTGTATGTGCCTAGGTCTATTATGTGCACACCTAGCCTGTTGTAGTCATCACTTTATGCATTTGTGTCCCCCACTAGAGTGTAAGCTTCTTGAGGAAAGATAATGCTTTGACTTTGCATCCTGAGAACCCAGCACAGTTCTTACATGTAATAGGTGCTCACAAAGTTATTTAATATCTCCTTTTATTTATTAAACTCAACATATATGTCTCTCATTTGACTTAGCCAATGAATACCCAGTGCTTTTGAATATTATTTTTGAATGAGGGTCAATTCTAGGAGTTTAAGGTAATCCATCTGGATAAAGGATGCTACTAAATCAAACTGGAAACTTCAGAGATGTCCCTAATTATATAGTTAATAATTTTTCATAAATTTATGTCCAAGAATTACTTTTCCTTAAAATTAATTACATCTAGCTGGTCCAGCCAAAATGACTTATTTGAACTTATAACTGTGTGGCAGGGGTTATAGGTGGCAGGCTTCTTTTCTTTTTCTTAAGACTGAGACTACTAAAGCTCAGATGGTTTTATCTAAGACAAAATACAGGATCAGATAGAGTGCAACACCAATTGGGAAAATGTCTAACTAGCTTTGCCCATAAAACCATTTTTCCCTCCTAGGCCTCCAGCCCTGAGATGGGAGGGGTTGCTGCAAAGTCTCTGAAATGCCCTGGAGGCATTTTCCCAGTTGTCTTGGCTATTAGGAATAGGCTCTTCTTTACTTACGCAAATTTCTGCAGCCTTGAATTCTTCCCCAGAAAATTGGTCTTACTTTCTACTGCATGGCCGGGCTGCAAATTTTCCATAGTTTTATGTTCTGCTTCCCTTTATATATAAGTTCTAGTTTGAGGTCCTTTCTTTGCTTATGCACATGAGTTTAGGCTTTTAGAAGCAGCCATGCTACTTCTTGAATGCTTTTCTGCCAGATATTCTGAATCATCTCTCTCAAGTTCAAAGTTCCACAGATCTCTAGAGCAGGGGCACAATGCCATAAGTTTCTTTGCTAAAGCATAGCAAGAGTGACCTTTATTCCAGTTTTCAATAAGTTCCTCATCTCCATCTGAGACCTCCTCAGTCTAGACTTCACTGTCCATATCACTATCAACATTTTGGTCACAACAATTCAACAAGTCTCTAGGAAGTTCCAAACTTCACCACATCTTCTTGTCTTCTTCTGAGCCTTCCAAATTGTTCCATCCCTGCCCATTACCCAGTTCTAAAGTCACTTCCACATTTACAGATATCTTTATAGCAATGCCCTGCTTTTCTGGTACCAATTTTCTGTATTATTTTCTTCTCACATTGCTATAAAGAACTACCTGAGACTGGGTAGTTTATAAAGAAAAGAGGTTTAATTGACTCATAGTTCTGCAGGCTGTATAGGAGGCATGGTGAGGGAGGCCTCAGAAACTTACAATCATAGTGGAAAGTGAAGGGAAAGCCGGCATGTCTTCCGTGGCTGGAGCAGAAGGAAGAGAGAGAAGGGGGAAGTGCTACATACTTTTTAATAACCAGGTCTCATGAGATCTCACTCACTATCACAAGAAATGCAAGGGAGAAATCAGCCCCCATGATCCAATCTCCTCCTACCAAGTCCCTTCCCCAACATTAGGAATTATAATTTGACATGAGATTTGGGTGGGAACACAGAACAAAACCATATCACAGGTCTCAAAGAGATATTTGTACACTCATGTTCATAATAGTACAGTAATATTTATAACAGTTAAAATGTGGAAGCAACCCAAGAGTCCATTATCAGATATATGGATACGCAAAATGTGCTATATACATACAATCAAATATTATTACACCTTTAAAATAAAGAAAATTCTGACATATACTACAACAGTAATAAACTGTGAGGACATTAGGCTAAGTGAAATAAGCCAGTCACAAAAATATGAATATTATATGATTCCACTTATCTGAGATACTTAGTCAAAACTGTAGAGATAGGCTGGGCGTGGTGGCTCATGCCTATAATCCCAGCACTTTGGGAGGCTGAGACAGATGGACCACCTGAGGTTGGGAGGTCAAGACCAGCCTGACCAACATGGAGAAACCCCGTCTCTACTAAAAATACAAAAAATTAGCCATGTGTGGTGACACATGCCTGTAATCCTGGCTACTCAGGAGGCTGAGGTAGGAGACTCGCTTGAACCTGGGAGGCAGAGGTTGTAGTGAGCTGAGATTGGACCATTGCACTCCAGCCAGGGCAACAAGAGCGAAACTCCGTCAAAAAAAAAAAATGAAACCAAACAAACAAACAAAAAACCACTATAGAGATAGCAAATAATATGGTAGTTGCCAGGGGCTTGAGGGAGAAGAAAATGGGAAGATGTTAGATATAGAATTTCAGTATTAGAATATGAAAATAGTTCTAGGGATGAATGGTGGTGATAGAACAACATCATGTATGTAATGTCACTGAACTGTACGCTTAAAACTGGTCACAATGTTAAATTTTATGTGCATTTCACCTAATTGAAAAAAATTGTAAAGAAAAAAAAAGTAGGTGGGAATGTCAGTTGCAAGTAATGACCAGAGGCTTTAGAAGCATGAAAGTTCAGCTCATTTTCTTCTATAGCCTCCACCATGAGAATCACGTGTTCTAGATGGTGGCTATTCCACTAGCCTGGATTCCAGAATGAGAAAACACATGAAGCCAATTCAAGCCAAACCCATTCTTTTTTTTTTTTTTTTTTTTGAGACGGAGTCTCGCTGTGTCGCCCAGGCTGGAGTGCAGTGGCGCAATCTCGGCTCACTGCAAGCTCCGCCTCCCGGGTTCACGCCATTCACCTGCCTCAGCCTCTCCGAGTAGCTGGGACTACAGGCGCCCGCCACCACGCCCGGCTAATTTTTTTGTATAACCCATTCTAATCTATTTGACCTGCCTCCCTTATGTAATGAAAGCAAGGCATCAATGTTTGTGGTTGTGAACCAATGAATTTTTGAGATTGTTTGTTACTGCCACAAACTGGATTAATGCACACATTTTCTGCTATAAGTGTTTCTGAGTCAGCTCTGTTTCTATAGTAGACTTGGAATATCTTTCCACCCCCATGTATTCATTCAAGGTTTTCTTTAAAACCAAACCTCACGAAAAACAGAAAAGGAGATAACTTCACCTTTCATAAAGCTTTGACTACTATTGAAACCAACAATTGCCCATCCACCACCAAATTCCCACTGATGACTTCACATCATATAAACATGTTATTTAATAACTGCCATATTCAATACCTGTATGATTGCTTTTCTATATATCTTTCTTCATCCACATTAATCTATTTCCATTTGTAAACCCTTGGGCTATGAGATTTCTTTTAATGAATTGGTGCCAAACTTTGCATATGGCTACTTAATGATTTATTTATTCAGAAGTGAATTTACCTCACCATCTATTTCCATCTACTTTTTTCTTCTATCAGAAAATATTCCTGGTGGAATTTCAGATGGGTTAGGCACTTCTGATTGTCTATGTCTAGGCATTTACCTTCACTCTAGTCTGGACTCAGTGAAGTATATTGGATCCCTGTTATATGTCAGAAATTTCATCTTTTTCTCTGATATAATACTATGTATAATGAGGCTTCCAATTCTCATTTCAAAAGAATGAGATCTCCTAATTTGGATTAGAGAGCAGAATAGTTTGATTTTTAAAGAAAACTTAATTTTATCTTGTTTTGCCAGAGGCACAGGAAACTGCCAAGTTAAAAAAAAAAAACCTAATTAATCTTCCAGTGAGATTATTCCTCCAAATCAAAACATTCTTTTAGAATTTGGGCCAAATTTTGAAGGACCAATAATAAGCCCAGACGTAATCAGACGGTGACTGTAAGTATAAAAGTGACTGGGTTGTTGACAGGCTTTTTTAAATGTGTATTTGATTCACAACAGAAATTATTTATGAATTCAGCTCTGGAATTGTACTCTATACACACATTATTTTTTTTTCTTTCTTATTTCCTTGTTTCTTTTCTTTTATTTTTTGAATAAGCTTGTTTAAATACTTGTTGGCCTTTGAGTCCAGTAAATAAGTCTTGTTCTCATTTGGAATGTACTCAGACATACTTTACTCTTTGCTTAGAATCATTTTAGACAATAGGAACATCATCTGTGTGGTATTTGAATAAAATCCAGACCATGATAAGCATATTTCTTTATATTGTCCGAAAATCTCACCAAATACACAGTCCTGTGATTATGTTATCTTCTGTAGTGAATCTCCTAATTTTCCCTTAGAAAAACATTTTGCAACTGGGAAGTTTGCTTCCACCTTAGAAAAATCAGTTTTAACTATTATGTTTCCGATTCTTTCCAATTACCATGAATTATAGGAACCTCACTTAATATCATCAAAATGGGAAAACAACAACAGGAATAATTATAAATATTCTTATTATTTTAATGTGTAAAATATATAAAGATATTATGTATACACTCCCAAAATAAAAAGATACCTGTTTAAACAATGACATTAGAAGAAATTAATTGCATCTTAGAAAAATACAACACCACAGTAGTGACCCATTTCTATTAATGAAAAATAAAACTGTCTAGACAGAAGACCTTCTAGTGCTTTTAAAGGGCACCCTCTGTGAATGCAATGGGCCTGAGAAGGAAACACACATCTGGGATGCCTGTGGGAGCCAGCTTCCATAACCTGGACCACAAAAAAAAGGGGTTTCAATCAATCAGGAGTAACTCGTAATGAAGCTTCAGGGCCCTGATCCACGTCACGGTGCTAATCTTTTAGGCACTATCCGTTTGTGCTTTAAAGAGTCGTTCCCTGGCAGAGGTCATTGAGGTTGTCATGGGTATCCTATTAAAATGAGAGTTAACTACTCTGGAAGCTCCATGGTTGACTGAAGGGATCTCTTTTACCACAACGTTGGTTCTAGTGGTTTTAAGGGGATGAAACTTCTGTCCCCTATGTAGCAGAGGACTCACAGATGGAGGATTTAAGTGGTGTACCACTGTGCACCACTTACTGGAAGTGTCCTGTCTTTTTTTTTTCTTACTGGAATAGTTTCTTGTCTAGAAGGCATTTTTTTTTTTCTGGCTTCACTATTTTGAGTTGGGTAGCATATAGACCTATTTCTCTAGTCTTCCTGGAGATTACATGAACTAATTAACGTTCTGCAGTAAATTTCTCATTGCTTAAACCTGCTTAAATCAGGCAGAGTAGAATTTATTGCTACTAGAACCTTGACCTATGCAATGCTCTCTTATGCTGAATAGTCCTGAAGTAATAACAGGAGTTTCTTTAAAAAATGTGTTCCCTTTAAAGAGGGAAGACGAAAAGTGTCTGCAAAGAACTCAAAATTCAAGTAAGGAAACTAATCAGACACAGCACTCCAGTACACAGCACTCCAGCACACATAGCAGCAAGAGAATGCCAAGGATTGTAGCTTAGTCAAAACGTCTGCAACAGTTATGTGCTGAACAAGGGCTAGTGTAAAAAGCATTGCACTATCTCAGGAAGCCAATAAGAAGAGAGAAGATAAAGAAAACAGAGATATCACTATCTGATGTAAGGTAAAGAACTCTGAATTGGGAGTCAAGAGTACTGAATTACCTCTCTCAGGAACTAACTCCACCTCTGAGCCTCACTTTCCTCATTAGTTCAATGTAGTGGCTGAATTAAATGACTGCAAAGACCCCTTTGAGTTATAAATCCCCACAATCTAAAAAGAAGGAGGTACAGCATATATCAAGGAAGACAGAGATGTAGCAGTAGATGTTTCTAAATTATTTCCACAAATATTGCCATTTAATCATGAAAACATTTAAACATGAAAACGTGTGCATACATATTGTAAATTTTTTCTCAATTTGAATTTTGAGAATCAGGCTAAGGAGAAAAATTGGAGGACAAGCAAAGTTGTTTTTACATCAGTCATAAAATCTCACCTGTAAAAACTTCTTTTTTTTAGTTTTATTTTCCTTTTGACATGTAATCATTATACATATTTATGAGGTACAGTGTGATATTTCAATACGTGTGTACATTGCATAATAATCAATCAGGGTAATCAGCACATGCATTACTTCAAACACCTGTCATTTCTTTTTGGTGAGAACGTTAAAAATCCTTTTCTAGCTATTTTGAAATATACGTTATTAACTATAGTCACTGTATTGTGCAATAGAACATCAGAATTTATTCCATCTAACTATAATTTTGTATTCATTAATCAATCTCTCCTCATTCCTTCCTCCACCCTACCCTCCCCAGCCTCTGATAATCACTTTTCTACTCTCTACTTCTATGAGATCAACTTTTTTAGATTCCACATATGAGAGAGATCATTTAATATTTGTCCTGTGTTTGGCTTATTTCACTTAACATAATATCCTTTATCCATGTCATTGCAAATAAAAGGATTTCATTCTTTTTATGACTGAATAGTATTCCATCATGTATGTATTTCACTTTTCAAAGTGCATTCATCCCTTAATAGACTCTTACATTGATTCCATATCTTAGCTATTGTGAAAAGTACTACAGTAAACATAGTAATGCAATGTCTCTTTGACGTGTTAATTCATTCCCTTTGGATATGTACCCAGTAGTGGAATTCTTGGATAATACAGTAGTTCCATTTTTAACTTTTTGAGGGGTCTCCACACTGTTTCTAGTCCGCAATGACTGTACTAATTTACATTCCCACCAATAGTATATAAGAGTCCCCCTTTATCCACATTCTCACCAGCATTTTTCATTTTTTGTCTTTTTGATAATAGTCATTCTAACCGGGGAAAAGTAATTTCACACTGTGGTTTTAATTTGAATTTCCCTGATGACTAGTGATGTTGAACATTTTTTCAAATACTTGTTGACTATTTGTATGTCTTCTTTTAGAATGCACACTTTTTAATGAGTTTATTTTATGCTATTGAGGAGTTTGAGTTTCTTATATATTCTGGATATTGGCTGTTTGTCAAAAGCCTAATTTGCAATGTTTTAAAATTTTGTAAGTTGTCTCTTCATTCTGTTCATTGCTTTTTGCTGTGCAGAAGCTTTTTAGTTTTATCTAATCTCATTTGTCTATTTTTGCTTTTGTTGCCTGTGCTTTTGAGGTCTTACCCGAAAAATCCTTACCCAGACCAATGTCATGATCCTTAAGGAAAAAAAAAATCTTAATACTGCCCTTTAAGGAAAATAACTGTTCCAAACATTTGCAATAATGAAAGTATTCAACAATTTTAAACAATTGATTGTTGAAATACTGATGGTTCACACTTAGTTATGATTACCCAGTGTAGCATCTGTGTGGCTTAAGAATTGATTTGTTTGAAAGAGAAAACACCACACTCATTATATTATCTCTGTTTGTTTCCAGACTTGAGTTTTAAAACTGAAAAAATTCCTGAGACATATAGGTCATTCATTCTTATAACCTGCCTGAGGCTTGAATTCCTACCATAAAACACCCTTGCCAAAAGATTGACCAATTTAAGCTTAGACACCTGTGGAAGATAGGCCCTTCAGGAAGATTTTGTATAACCAAATCAAATTATTTCTCTCCATAGTTTTTACCTGCTAATACATACTGAATTATTTGAAATCACAAAGAATGAGAATATTAGTTCTTTTATAAGTCCGTTTTTCATGAACTTTCATATATCCTAGTGACTCTTCCCTGAATGCTTTTGAATCTGCATCTAAAACTAAATTCAAAATTCCATTTGTAGTCTTTAGAGGTTGCTGAACAGGGACTTCTTAATTTTGACATTATTAATACAACCTAATATTTTATTAAGCTTTCAAAGTACACTAATTGAGCTCACTTTTAATTGTAATAAAAAAATTTTTTTCAGATTTCTTAGTCTTCATTCCTCTATCTTGTAGTTATAAGATACATTTTTTAACCTAAATTAAAAACTGTACATTTAATCTTCTATTTATTCTAATATATTTGATTTGCCTTTAAAATAATGTTTATAAGAAAAGATACATGTATAAGACATATACAAAGAAAATCCCTACAAATCACCTAAAAACAGCTACAAGGAACCTACAATCTTAATACGCAGGAAAAGTTTATGATCTATGCTGAACATTATCCCAGATATATCTCTATGTATATGTTCAGTTGAGTAAATGAACAAGTAGATATAGTTAGGAAAAATTAATGGGAATATAATCATACTATGCATATGACTTTAAAATTAACAGTATAAAACATATTTTCTTGAACTTCAAAAAGGAAAGAAAAAATTAAAACTGAATTGTAAACTTTAAATAAATATTATTTATATAAGATATTTTTTAAGTTAAGAAAAATAAAAACTATGAGGGATGAAAGCCATATAAACATTTTATATGTGTTTTATATAGTATCAATTAAATTATTTGCTTTAAAAGACTATGGAATAGCAAAAAGATTAGTGGTCTCCAGAAAAATGAGGAACGGAGGGCAGGACAGATAAATAGGGGGAGACAGGAGATATTTAAGACAGTAAAACTCTCATGAATGATACTATAATGGTGGGTAGATGTCATTATACATTTGTCAAAACCCATATAATACATACAGCACTGAGAATGAACCCTAATGTAAACTATGGGCTTTAGTTAATAATAATCTATAAATATGCATTTATCAGTTGTAACAAATGGACCACACTAATATGAGATGTTAATTATAGGGGAAACTGTATTTGAGGGAAGAGGTATGTGAAAACACTATTCTTCCTGCTCAATTTTTCTGTAAGCCTCAAACCTAAAGTTCATTTTTATTTGAAAAATATATTATTTAAATAAAAACTAACAAATAAATGAAAAACACCTAAGGCATTTTAAAAATGAAAATAATTATGTGTCATTAAGAGGATCATGCACCATGATCAAGAATTCATCCCAGAGATGCAAGGCTGATTCAACATACACAAATTAATAAATGGACATAACACATTAACAGAATAAAGAATTAAAAATCATATAATCACATTAATAAATACAGAAAAAGCATTTGACAAAATTTAACATCCTTTCATGATAAAAAAAAACTCCCAACAAATTAGGTATAGAAGGAATGCATCTCAACATTATAAAGATCATGTATAACAAACCCACAATTAAAATCAAACTCAATGGTGAATAACTGAAAGCTTTTCCCCTAAGACCAGAAACAAGACAAGGATGACCGCTTGCAGCACTTCTATTTAAGACAGTAGTCAAAGTCCTAGCCAGAGCAATTAAGTAATAAATAGAAATAAAAGACATCTAAATTGGAAAGGAAAAAGTGAAATTGTCTTTGCAGATAATATGATCTTATACACAGAAAACTCTAAAGGCTCCACCAAAAAGCTTTTACAACTGATAGATTCAATAAAGTTGCAGGATACAAAATCATAATACAAAAATCAGTAGCATTTCTAAACAATAACAATAAACTATTTAAGAAATAAATTAAGAAAAGAATCTCATTTACAATAGCATAATTAGGTTAAAATATTTAGAAATAAATTTAATCAAGGAAGTGAAAGATCTGTACATTGAAAACTAAAAAATGTTGATTAAAGAAATTAAAGAAGACACAAATAAATGGAAATATATTTCATGTTCATAGATTGGAAGAATTAATGTTAAAATATCCATACTATCCAAAGTGATCTACAGATTTAATGGAATTTCTATCAAAATCCAAGGGCAGTTTTCATAGAAATAAAAGAAAATTCTGAAATTTGTATGAAACCACAGAAGACCCTGCATAACCAAAGCAATCTTGAGCAAGAAGAACAAAGCTAGAAGCATCACACTATCTGTCTCCAAAATATACTACAAAGTTATAGTAATAAAAACAGTATGGGACGGGCCTAAAGACAAACATACAAACCAGTGAAACACAATAGAAAGCCTAGAAATAGTCCATGTATGTTCAGTTGATCTGTGACGAAGGTGCCATCAAAACACATGGGGAAAGGACAATTTCTTCAATAAGTGGTGTTGGGAAAACTGGATATCCACATGCAAAAGAATGAGATTGGACCCTTACCTGACACCATATACAAAAATAAATTAAAAATTGATTAAAGACTTAAACATAAGACCTAAAACTGTAAAACTTCTAGTAAAAAAAAAAGGGAAAAAATTTCTTGATGTTGGCGTGGGCAATGATTTCTTTGGTATGACCCCAAAAGCACAGGCACAAAAGCAAAAATGAACAAATGGAATTGCATCACACTAAAAGGCTTCTGCACAGCAAAAGAAATAATCAACATAGTGAAGAGACAACCTATAAAATGAGAGAACATATTTGGAAACAATACATCTGATAAGGGGTTAATATTCAAAATATATAAGAAACTCAAATGACTCAGTAGCAAAAAATCAGTAACATGTATATATACTAAAACTATATATATATATATATATATAGTCCTTTTTGTAGCACTGCTATAAAGGAATAGCTGAGACTGGATAATTTATAAAGATGTTTATTTGGCTCATGGTTCTGCAGACTGTACAAGAAGCATGGTGCCAGCATCTGCTTCTCGTGAGGGCTTCAGGGAACCTCCAATCATGGCAGAAGGCAAAGGGGATGCAGGCATGTCACATGGCAATAGAGGGAGCACGAGATGAGGTGAGGTGTCATGCTTTTTTAAACACCAGCTCTCATGTGACCTAATGGGGCAGGAAGTCACTCATTACCCTGAAATGGCACCAAGCCGTTCACGAAGGATCCACCCTCCTAACACAAACACCTACCACTGGGCCGCACCTCCAACACTGGGGGTTGAATTTCAACATAAAATTTGGAGAGGACAAATATCCAAACTATCTGTCTACCTGTCTATCTTTCTATCTATCTATGTAGAAATAATATTCCATTATATTTATATAAATTGTATGTAATCAGTCATTCCACAGTTTTTTGGGGGGATTATTTCCAGTACTTACCATGAATACCAAAATCCATGGATGCTCAAGTACCTGATATGAAATAGTGTAGCATTTGGATATAATCTATGCACATCCTCCCATATCTTTAAATCATCTTTAGATTACTGAAAATATCTATCATAATGTATGTAGTTATTATACTGTATTTTTTAGGGAATAATGGCAAGAAAAAAGTCTCTACATCTTCAATACAGGTGCAGCTTTTTTTGTTCATTTATTTGGTTTTTGGTATTTTTGATCTGTGATTGGTTGGATCCATGCATACACATATATATGTATATATATACATATACATACCTATATATGTATATACCTATAGATATACATGTATGTATATGTATATACCTATAGATATACATGTATGTATATATATATGCATATAGGTATATACATATAGATACGCATATGCGTATATACGTATACATATAGATATACATATCTACATATATACACATATACGTATGTATATATATCAAGTAATCACACTGCACAGATTATACAATCTTTTTTTAAATTATACTTTAAGTTCTGGGGTACATGTGCAGAACATGCATGTTTATTACATAGGTCTACACATGTCATGGTGGTTTGCTGTACCCATCAACCCATCATCTACATTAGGTATTTCTCCTAATGCTATCCCTCCCCTAGCTCCCCAACCCTGACAGGTGTGTGATGTTTCCATCCCTGTGTCCACATGTTTTCATTGTTCAACTCCCATTTATGAATGAGAACATGAGGTGTTCGGTTTTCTGTTCCTGTGTTAGTTTGCTGAGAATGATGGTTTCCAGTTTCATCCATGTCCCTGCAAATGACATAAACTCATCCTTTTTTATGGATGCATAGTATTCCATGGTGTATATGTGCCACCTTTTCTTTATCCAGTCTACCATTGATGAGCATTTGGGTTGGTTACAAGTCTTTGCTACTGTGAACAGTGCTGCATTAAACATACATGTGCATGTGTCTTTATAGTAGAATGATTTATAATCCTTTGGGTATATACCCAGTAATGGGATTGCTGGGTCAAATGGTATTCCTAGTCCTAGATCCCTGAGGAATTGCCACCCTGTCTTCCACAATGGTTGAACTAATTGACATTCCCACCAACAGTGTAAAAGCATTCCTATTTCTCCACATCCTCTCCAGCTCTGTTGTTTCCTGACTTTTTAATGACCGCCATTCTAACTGGCGTGAGATGGTATCTCATTGTGGTGTTCATTTGCATTTTCCTAATGACCAGTGATGATGAGCAATTTTTCATATGTTTGTTGGCTGCATAAATGTCTTGTTTAGAATAGTGTTTGCTCATACCCTTCGCCCACTTTTTGATGGGGCTGTTTTTTTATTGTAAATTTGTTTAAGTTCTTTGTAGATTCTGGATATTAGCCCTTTGTCAGATGGATAGATTGCAAAAATTTTCTCCCACTCTGTAGGTTCCCTGTTCACTTTGACGATAGTTTGTTTTGCTGTGCAGAAGCTGTTTAGTTTAATTAGATCTCATTTGTCTATTTTGGCTTTTGTTTTCATTGCCTTTGGTGTTTTAGTCATGAAGTCTTTTCCAATGCCTATGTCCTGAATGGTATTGCCTAGGTTTTCTTCTAGGGTTTTTATGGTTTTCGGTCTTATGTTTAAGTCTTTAATCCATCTTGAGTTAATTTTTTTATAAGGTGTGAGGAAGCAATCCAGTTTCAGTTTTCTGCATATAGCTAGCCAGTTTTCCCAACACCATTTATTAAATAGGGAATCCTTTCCCCATTGCTTGTTTTTGTCGGGTTTGTCAAAGTCAGATGGTTGTAGATGTGCGGCATTATTTCTGTGGCCTCTGTTCTGTTCCATTGGTCTATGTATCTGTCTGTTATCTAAACCATGCTGTTTTGGTTACCGTTGCCTTGTAGTATAGCTTGAAGTCAGGTAGCGTGATGCCTCCAGCTTTGTTCCTTTTCCTTAGGATTGTCTTGGTTATAAGGGCTCTTTTTTGGTTTCGTATGAACTTTAGTTTTTTCCAAATCTGTGAAGAAAGTCAATGGTAGTTTGATGGGGATAGCATTGCATCTATAAATTACTTTGGGCAGTATGTCCATTTTCACGATACTGATTCTTCCTATCCATGAGCATGGAATGCTTTTCCATTTGTTTGTGTCCTCTCTTATTTCCTCAAGCAGTGGTTTGTAGTTCTCCTTGAAGAGGTCCTTCACATCCCTTGTAAGTTAGATTCCTAGGTATTTTATTCTCTCTGTAGCAATTGTGAATGGGAGTTCACTCATGATTTGGCTCTGTTTGTCTGTTACTGGTGTATAGGAATGCTTGTGATTTTTGTACATTGATTTTGTGTCCTGAGATTTTGCTGAAGTTGCTTATCAGCTTAAGGAGATTTTGGGCTGAGATGATGGGTTTTCTATATATACAATCATGTCCTTGGCAAACAGAGACTATTTGACTTCCTCATTTCCTAATTGAATACCCTTTATTTCTATCTCTTGCCTGATTGCCCTGGCCAGAACTTCCAATACTATGTTGAATAGGAGTGGTGAGAGAGGGCATCCTTGTCTTGTGCTGGTTTTCAAAGGGAGTGTTTCCAGTTTTTGCCCATTCATTATGATTTTGGCTGTGGGTTTGTCATAAATAGCTCTTAAGTTTTTAGCATGAAGGGCTGTTGAATTTTGTCAAAGGCCTTTTCTGCACCTATTGAGATAATCATGTGTTTTTTGTCATTGGTTCTGTTTATGTGATGGATTACATTTATTGATATATGTATGTTGAAAGAGCCTTGCATCCCAAGGATGAAGCCAACTTGCTCGTGGTGGATAAGCTTTTTGATGTGCTGCTGGATTCTGTTTGCCAGTATTTTATTGAGGATTTTCGCATAGATGTTCTTCAGGAATACTGGCCTAAAATTTTCTTTTTTTGTTGTGTCTCTGCCAGGTTTTGGTATCAGGATGATGCTGGCCATATAAAATGAGTTAGGGAGGATTCCCTCTTTTTCCATTGTTTGGAATAGTTTCAGAAGAATGGTACTGGCTCCTCTTTGTACCTCTGGTACTGAAGGAGATAGAGACATGAAAAGCCCTTCAGAAAATCAATGAATCCAGAAGCTGGTTTTTTGAAAAATCAACAAAATAGATAGACCGGTAGCCAGATTAATAAAGAAGAAAGGAGACAAGAATCAAATAGATGCAAAAAAAATGATAAAGGGGATATCACCACCAATCCCAGGGAAATATAAACTACCATCAGAGAGTACTATAAACATCTCTATGCAAATAAACTAGAAAATCTAGAAGAAATGCATAAATTCCTGGACACATGCACCCTCCCAAGACTAAACGAGGAAGAAGCCGAATCCCTGAATAGACTAATAACAAGTTCTGAAATTGAAGCAGCAATTAATAGCTTATCTATCAAAAAAAATCCAGGACCAGATGGATTCACAGCTGAATTCTACCAGAGGTATAACTTTTATTTGTCAATTATATATGGACCTTAATAAACTTCAGAAAAAAAGGTTATGTGATTAGTTTCACAACTTATAATTATGTATTCTCTCTCCTTAATTCCAAATTTTTATTTCTTATTTTCTTATTTTTAAAGAATTTATTACATGTATAGTCTATTTGTTGACCATCAATGTATTAGTTCTGAGATTTCTGTTTAAATGAATTCAATGCTTTCTCTCAGGCCTTTTTCACACATTCCCAGATTGAGTTATTTATTGTAAGTTCTTTTAGTTTGTTAGATTTTATTTTCAGAAGAATTCACAGATGTGAGTTTTCTTCATATCTTCCTTTTCTGAGAATGAAGTTTCTCTTCCTTCATACTCACTCAACAACTTGGCTGTAAGTAAAATTTCTGGGTCACTCTCTTCCTCAAATTTGAGAACAAGTCTTGTCTTTGGGAACTGAGTGTTCCTAGAGAGAAAACTGAGCCAGCCTGATTTGTCTCACTTGAAAAACAAGTGTCCAAACTTCTTCCTCAGTTTTTCCTGGCAAACATTGTAAAAAAAATTATCTCTTCATTTTAGGAAAAACAAATCATATACTACAGCTCCACATATATTTCCTTTTACATTTATTAGAACATCTACTTTGAGGATCACATTATTCTTATGTTAGATATTTTTTATCTGTCAGTTACAGCATCTTTTTTCTTATAGCTTTGATTTGTCTGTTTTCTTGTAGCCTGTGACAATCTTTGGAGCTTCTAATTTTATCTTTTAATACTCTATCTCTCGAGACTGTTTTTTTCAACCTCAAGTTAGACGAACATACCTTCTATAATCTTCATCTAAGTTATGATAAACATTGGCCAAAACAGAATCCTGTTGCAAGTTTAGATACTTTGATTTTTTTAAAAAAATTGATTCAATTACATAAATTGTACTTTAATAAATACCATATTTTTCTGTTGTTTTGCACAATGTTGTAACAACAGATTTTGTCAAATGTCTTGTGAATTTAAATTTCCATTAATTGTTTTCTCTGTTCTGTTAATTAAATAATCTTATCAAATAGGATTTAATTTATTTTTGGTGAGCCCCTAGTAATCTCTGCTTCCACTTCTAGGTGCTCACAAAACATTTCTTCAATAATGTTTCCTAAAAACCTACTTAACATTGACATCACATATACTAATTGATATTTTATGAGAACGACACCTAGTTTTTTAGATAATCTGAAGACATTTCCCTGTCTTCAGTCTCCTAATAATTCTCCCATTCTACAAGAAAAATGTAAAACTCAAAACTATAAAAACTCTGGAAGACAACCTAGGCAATATCATTCTGGACATAAGAACCGGCAAAGATTTCATGATGATGATGCCATTAGCAATTGCAACAAAAGAAAAAATTGACAAATTGTATCTAAATAACTAAAGAGCTTCTGCACAGCAAAAGAAACTATCAACAGAGTAAACAACCTACAGAATAAGAGAAAAAGCTCAGTATCACTGATCATTAGAGAAATGCAAATTAAAACCACAATGAGATACCATCTCGCACCAGTCAGAATGGCTACTATTAAAAAGTCAAAACAAAACAAAAAAACCAACAGATGCTGATGAAGTTTTGGAGAAAAGGGAACACTTATACACTGTTGGGGGGAGTGTAAATTAGTTCAACCACTGCAGAAAGCAGTGTGATGATTCCTCAAAGAGCTAAAAGCAGAACTACCATTTGACCCAGCAATTCCATTGCTGGATATGTAAGCAAAGGAATATAAATTGTTCTATCACAAAGACACATGCACACATATGTTCACTGCAGCACTATTCGTAATAGCAAAGTCATGGGATCAACCTAAATGTCCATCAATGGTAGACTGGATAAGGAAAATGTGGTCCATATATACCATTGAATACTATGCAGTCATAAAAAAGAATGAGATCATGTCTTTTGCAGAAACATGGATGGAGCTGGAGGTCATTATCCTTAGGAAACTAATTCATGAACAGTAAACCACATACCACAAGTTCTCACTTATAAGTTGGAGCTAACTGATGAGAACACATGGACAGAAAGAGGGGAGGAAGAGATACCAGGGCCTACCTGAGGGTGAAGGGTGGGAGGAAGGAGACAAGCAGAAAAAATAACTATTGGGTAATAGGGTCAGTACGTGGCTGATGAAATAATCTCTACAACAAATCCCCGTGACACAAGTTTAGCTGTATAAAAAACCTGCCCATGCATTCTAAAACCTAAAATAAAAGTTAAAAAAAAAAAGTTTCATTTATGTTTGTTCTTTATTTTCCTTAAACACCAATGAGGCTGGGCCAGGAAATGAAGACTCCTTATTTCCTCCTCAGCCTAAATCGATCAAATTGAAAACTCATTTTTATTAGCCATGTCATAAAAGTAAGAAGATTCAGATTTTGACTGTTCCCCTGAAAAAACGTTTATCTTAATGTCTCCCAATTATCTGGTATTTCTTGTCTCCCCACTAAACTATAAGCTTTTTGATAGCAGGCATAGTTGTTTTTTTTTTTTTATTTGTGGTAGTATTCTCAGTGCTTATCACATCACAGTGCCTGACCCATCACAAATACTCAACAGATAGTTGATGAAATGAATTACTCAAGAAGTTTGGAAATGTATAATATAGACTTTTTTGGATTAGGCTAGCTACTGACTGAACAACCACTACTGACGGACCAACTATCTAAGGCATGATTACTTTAAATAAATTATGTTCCAAGCTCTAACCAACTAACTTTCAAAATATAACTCATTTGTCTTCTGAATATTTTCTCAAATTTATTTGGGGACATTTGAATTCCCTGCTTTTTCATAATTTTTGCTTTATATTAGCCCAGGGATAGATCAGCAGTATAATAACAGAAGGGATGAACAAGTGGCGAAGGAGAAAATGAAGAGAATCAAGACTGACTGCATTGTTTGGTGAAAGAGCATTCTAACTGCACAGAACTCTATGCTAACTTTGAAGACAAACCAAAACATAAAACCAGGTTGCTAAATAGTCTCACTAGGCCATCAGACTACCTCAGATCATGGATCTTGGGTTGTGTGTGACTTTTCAACATCCAGTGCTTTTTTATTTTCATGACCTTTAATCTTGGCATTGTAATACTATACAAAACATTATTGAGAAACAGGACCCTCAAACATGTATTATGAATTTGTCTCAAGAACATTCCAAATCTTTTCTTCTAGGTATTTTGAAATACACAATGAATTATTGGCAGTGTTTGAGGTAATACATATTCCAATTACCCTGATTTGATCATTTCACATAATATGTATGTATCAAACTATCATATGCACCCCTTAAATATGCATGATTATTATGTATCAATTTAAAAATAGAACCCTATATAGTATCCAGAAAATGTCTTTTGGCAAATACAAATTGTAGCAATTATTCTAAAGGGATGTAGCTGTGGGTACCACAGACACGTCTTTTTGAACCGTTGATTGAAGTCATCTGGAATCAGATTTCAGATAGACCTCACTTTGTCTAGAAACTAAGGTTGGCTTGCTGCAGACTGCCTTCCTTCTAAGAACAAGTCTTAATCTGAAACTTTCATCATTTGTAGTTTCTCAAATATTGTCCACTTAATATGCAAGTTCTGAAGTGATGTCTTGACAGGTAGGAAAGAAGAAATTAAACCACAGAAAATTGAGAGCAAGTTTCCAATTTATAATAGCCTTAGCTAGAAAAGATTGCTAACTGGTGGCTCAATAGAAAAGCTCCAGAACCTGACTTTTCAGTGCCATTCTAGAGTTCACTTACCTCTCAGTAGCAAATAGAAAATATGCTTCACACACAGCTTCAGACCACAGCTCCTTCTCACACAGAAACAAACTCTTCTGCTGATAATAAAACCAAATTGCTGCTGTAGATTGTTTGCTATGCAAAGTAATAAACAACATTTTTGGAGAGTTATGAGTCCAGTGTTAAAAGCAGATCTTGTAGCCAGCCATGGAGCCCCGGGAGGCCTCTTTCCAGCCCTGAAAAGCCACCTGTAGAACCTAGTGAATAGGGTGGAAGTATTTGGAAATGCAGCTGCAAGGAAAAGAAATAAGCCTGATGACACAACAAAGGCTCTGCGTGGGAGTGTTAAATTAATTGGAAATGTGGAAAGCTGTAGACAGTTTGTTGAAAGGGAATGTCCACAGATCCTGCCAAAGCTGTATATTTAAAAAAGCACAGTTCAGAATAATGTTTATTATAATGATTATTATTGCTATTTTGTGTTCTGAGTAAAAAAAAAAAAAAGCCAAACTCAGAGACAAATTTGGTGAATTATAGATTATTCTTAAAGAAATGAAGCATTGTTTCTTTCAGACCACTTAATTTCATAGCTGCCAGGCTTGCTCGTGTGAATAAATGAGGGCCATTTACCATTCCCACGTCAAGGCACCACTGGCTCCACAAGCCATTTTCTCCATAAATAGGGACTTTTCACTGCCTGAATGATCACAAATTCCAAGTAAAAGAAGCCTAAAGCATAAAGTGGAGCAGTAGCTATGTAAGGTGACATGCTTGCCAAGCCTTGCATATTTTAAAGCATTACATAGAAAGTGTTATGAGCCTGATATTCTATAAATTTGCCTTGGATTGGTTAAAGTTCAGATCTTAAAATAGGAAGAGGCCTTAATGTAATTTTAATTCAAATGGATACATGATGCGGGACTTAACACTCTATCCTAAAAAGTAGGTATCTCATTTCTGTTCAAACATCTATTTATGCTAGAAAATTTACTCAACCCTTTTTTTTTTTAGACAAAGTCTCTGTCACCCATGCTACAGCACAGTGACACGATCATAGCTCACTGCAGCCTTAAACACTGTAGCCTCCTGAGTAGCAGAGACTACGGGGGCACCACCACACCTGGTTAATTTTTTTAAATTATTTTTTGTAGAGACAGGGTCCCACTATGTTTTCCATGTTGATCTCAAACTGCTCACCTTAAGCAGTTGAACCATCTCTGGCCTCCCAAAGTGCTGGGATTACAGCCATGAACCACTGGACCCGGCCTACTCTCTCTTTTTGATTGTTAGTGACTTTATTGACATTGAGCAAAAGTATTATTTTTATAAGCCAGGCATTCTTCTATATATTTTAGAGATAGCCCATTTGATCCTCACATCACTCTGAGGTAGATTGTAACATTATCTCCATTTTACTGAGGCACAGTGAAGTTAAGTAGCTTATCTGAGGATATGCAGCTAGTAAGGACCAGAACCGGGATTCAAAACAGGGTGACCTACTGTTGGTAGAGCAAAACAATATGAATAAATGCCACAATGAAGTGTTGCACTCCTAGGGTTTCTCCAAGGGGTGTGTGCATCAGAATCACCCTAGAGAAGCTATTTCAGGAGGTGGCCTCCAGCATTTGCAGTTGTAAAAGATCCTCAGCTGATTCAAAAGTGCATCCCTCATTGAAGTGTAGTGTAGATTCTCCAAAGAGCCAATTATATTTCTCTCTTAGTTTCAGCCCCTAGCAAATTAAAATGAAAAACCCAAACAAATTCTTCCAGATGGTATACATCTTAATACCTATGGTTATTGAAATTTACAGACTGAGTAAATAATAATCGATTATAAGAAAGGTGAGCATGTAATTAATACTTGATTTAATAAATATTTTATTAATACTTCACAATCTTTTATGCATCAATGATCTCATGTGGTTCTCACAGCAACCCTATGAGGTAGCTTGTTGTTACATGAATAAAGATGAAGAAAATAAGTATCAAAAACACGAAGACTTACTCACGGTTTGATAAGTAGAAGGAGAAAATGACAATTGTTTAATTATTTTAGGTAAAAATAATTTTAATGTTTATTTCTTACAGCTTTTTAAAAATTTCTAATTATTATGTCACACTTTGCTTATAAAAACACATCGTCTCACTTATAATAAACTATTCATTGTGTTTAAGCAAACAAACAAAAAGCAAGGTGGCCTGGCCCTAGAGTCTGTGCTCTCAAGCACCAGGCATATTGCCAAAATGTATCACCCTATACCCTTGACATGTGTTGCCACGGTAGTCTTCATATCAATATCTGTTATTGCTTTTAATGAATTCTGCAATTACATCACTGTTCCATGCATATTAAACAATTCTGTAAGAAGTCTGAAAAGAAGGAACAAGCACAAAAGAACAGCTTTTATTTTTTTCACACTTTTTATTTTCTTGTAGAGATTAAAGGATAGAAGCACGAAAATATTTTAGCTCAATATGATGAACAAATAAAATATACCTTTTTAATATTTATCAATTTGTTTTATTAACATCAATATTCTATGCTGTGCAAACATACAGTGAATCACTTGAGAAGTAAATGTGCCCTCCTTCACCAAAGTAACCTAAACAGAGGTTTGAATAATAATTCAAGAGATGCTGTTGAAGGCATTACAGTGTTTGGTCATAAGTTGGGTTCAGTGAACTCAGAGGTTCATATGACATAATTTTTGCTGCTATAATTTTCTGTCTATACCCTCATTGGGTAGCAGGAAGCTTTCCCTCATTTATCATCTTCCTCCATATCTGTCAGTTTTGATATGTCCACTGTAACATTTTTTCATTCAGGGTGTGCTGGGATATTAGAACAAAAACAACAAATCAAAATAGCTCACAAATTCCAAAAAGGTTATGGCAAATTAACAGTACAGTGTTTTGGTATTCCTTTGAACACAATAAACTAGACAGACTTCAACAATATCTTAGATTTCTCAGTTATAGCAAAATTCTTTTGCAACTCCATTTTTGGGACTTAACCGCTGTTGCTAATATGCACACCTAGATGTCTAGAAATTGTAGTGGTCTGTTTTGGAAACAGGCTCTAGTTTGGTAATTCTTCACTTGGAGTCTGAGAGACTTCAGAGTCTTTTTAATTTGCTCAACTTTGGGCAAATTATTGTCCAGTTGTGTGCTCTTATTTTTGCCACCATCAGACTCTCAGAGAGGAGGCTCAGAAAAGTTTGGGAATCACTGTAGTGTATCAGATTTATACAAGCATTTGATGTCAGGTTCAGCGTGTTCCAGGGTAGAAAGAGCTCCTTCCAGTTACCATGGAACTTTATCTAGAAAGAGACAACTTCAGATGAATGTTTCAAGGTAGTCACATTTACGATGTAGTAGGAGTGCAAGTTCAGGCCCTACTCTATAAAATTCATGCGGAAATGTGGCAAGATGAGTAAACGAATGAAGAAAACACGTGTCCCTTGGGTCAGAAAGACTAAGTTGCCCTTAGAGGTGTGAGTGAATTAAAAAAGTTCAAGGGTAATTAGGCCAAAGGCTCAAATTTCCTTCTTTGATAGAAAGATTTCTGTTAAGGAACACTAAAAATCCAACTTTCAGTTGAAATTAACCTTTGAAAAGAAGTACTTGAAAAGGGGGGTCCTGGATTCCAGCAGTAGGTTTTGATTAGGTAGTAGTAGGTTCCAGTAACTTAATTTGATTAGGTCTTATTCAAATGCTAAGATTAACTGCTAATTGCTATCACTCTCAGGCTGCTCACAAATGTAATGTTTTTGTATGCTGAGGAATTAAAGAGGGATTTCAAGTCATTTTTTCTGAAGAGTAACTGAATATAAAGGCTCATTTGTTTTCTAAATGTTCTCTAAATAGTAAATTTTGTTACTTTTAGATTTGGAAAATATTTCTTTTTCTTGTATTTTTCACCTCTGACAAGACCAGTTTGCTAGGTCTACAGTAATAATGAATGTAATTACATTTCAAGATCTAATTTTATCTCAATGGTGTCACAGCATAGATAATGTTTCACAATCTGTTTTGATAATTAGAAACATCTTAGACTCCTTAGGACTCATGAAATAACTAACTTTTGCATTAGTGCTCATTTTACTCTGTAATGTCTACCATTGTCCATAAGTCTAAAAGAGATAATTTTGTCCGACTAAAAAGAGACATCTAGGGAAATATTCATGGGTAATTTGGTGCAGCTTTTAAAACCCAACATGTATTTCATTTAACTTGGTCTCATAATTTGAGACTTCCACTCCACTCAGTGCTTAAATCAAGATGACTAGATGGCATTTAAAAAAGGATCTGAGCCTATGATGATGCCAAAAGAATTGCGTACTGAGAGATCCAGGCATTAAGCACATCCATTCTGCAATATATAGGCAACAATCATGAAATAGAATGTCAGTGCTCAGTCCTTAAGATCCCCATGGCCACGTGACTGTAACTGGATACTAGCTGCAATAAAAATGACCTAAATGTTAAATGCCTTTACAAAGACAACCACAAGTAGCCTGGCCCAAATTTCTCTCCAGTTCCCTTGTGCCAGCTCATTCTAATATATGCTTCTTTCCTTGCCAGTTTCCCTTTGAAGTCCCAGCATCCCTTGAGGATGAGGTTACAGGGTTCCCACAAATACAAAATCAACTAAAAATATTGGTCTATCCCTTACTATAATTTAAACCTAGGAAAAAAGTTTGACTAGTCATGGGAAGAAGAAAATTAGATAGGATTACTTTTATTGCTAAATTGTCTTTACAAAATTTATATTTCAACTGGATGAGTATCCATGCCATCAGGGCATTTTCATTATACTTAAAAGAGAAGAATGTCTTGAGACCAGAAGTAAGAAAACAGCCTGGGCAGCATAGTCAGACTGCATGTCTACAAAAATAAAAATACTATACTTAGCAGACATGGTGATATGTGCCTGTAGTCACAGCTACTGAGGAGGCTGAGGCGGGAGGATTGCTTGAGCCCAGGAGGTCAAGATTACAGTAAACTATGTTGGGCTACGACACTCCAGCCTGGGTGACAGAGCAAAACCCTATCTTTAAATAAATAAAATAAAATAAGAGACTTAGCTCTAAAGTGAAGGAGTAGAAGGCTTAGGAGAATATTGTCCTTGGAAATGCACTCTGATGCACCATCTGCAATCTTTAACTTTTTTCTTCTTTTAACCTGCATGCACTCAGCATGCCAAAATATTTTTCCCAGTTCTTCCTTCTCTTCCTTCTTCTTTCTCTTCTCTCTGTTGTTCTCCTTTGCTCAAACATGGTGAAGTTTGAACAAAACGGAAATAAGGAAACATTCCTTTCTTCAAGTCTTTGGTTTCATCTTTTACAATAAATCTTGGACAGAAGCTCTTCACGGGGCATGGATCATGTATTCCTAGAGAAGCTACTAGCATTTTGGTCTCTGAAGTGCATACATGTACAGGTTCATGTATTCATGTTTTCAAATACTTACTGAGTGCCCCTCTATTTCCAGGGATACATAAAGATACGTGCTGCTGCCTGAGAGGTGCACTGCCTAATATCTCTTCCATAACATGACAACCAGGTTTTAAAATAAGGAACAAAGAACAACAAAAATAGAATTGGTATGATTGCTTATTTCCCCTCCCCTCAGATATCAAATCTCTCCATGTCAGTATCTACTACCTTGGAGTTTGGAGGACACCGAATGAATGGATGGATGGATGGATGGATGGATGGATGGATGGATGGATGGATGGATGGATTAATGAACATTGTTGACTGAGATTCAACATCCTTGCCAGTTAATCCTGCTTCTTCCAATAGGGAGCCTAAGCTTGTAAGAAATCAGTATAGAAAACCTCAGAGCTTTCTGATGGCATTATATATATATATATAAACATTATAGATATAAATATAGAGATGTATGATTATACATACCTGTACAAATATATAAACACATGTATTTTTTACATGCACATTTATGTATTCAGGTATATATAGGCATATATAATTACATAATAATTTCTAGTACTCTATAGTTTATGGGACCAGTTCTACTCCTTAATTTTTCAGGAGTTTTAGGTGACTTTGTCTAAGAAGACAGAGTTAATGTAAAAGTTGAGACTAGAGTCTGATCCCTGGGCTTAATAACACATTGCCTTTACTTCTAGTTGTGTCACCTGCATCACTTTGGACGTGTTTTCTCCTTTTTGAGAGAAAGGAGAACATTCCTGGGGTCCATCTCAGGCCCCCTTAAACATATTTGAGATAAGTTAATAATTATGATTCTTCTAATTTGGCCCCAGAAAGATAGCAGCTGGTTTTTTCGAAGGCATGCGGATAATGTAGAATTAGAATTTCTCATGGTGGAAGAAATGGACAATTCTTTGTCACAAAGAGTATATTATGTCTGGGACATTTTCACATTTTCACAAGTCTAAATAAAGCTGGTCCTTCTCAAAAGGATGTGGTGTGGAATAGGAGGAGAAGTATTTGTCATATTGAGACATGAGAATTGTTGGTATCTCATAGGTTTTTTCCAACCAGCTACAAAACTTATGAAGGAAAAACTGTAACTCCATTGAAATGTATCTCTAAGGAAGTCATTTTAAAGTAAGCAAGATTTGAGGTCTTGAAGCCATCAGAGTGTTGCAATTGGCAGAAAGTCACTGAAACAGTTTGAAATCACACATACTTACCCTGAATTCTACAGAACTAAATAAAAGCTATCAAGGGTTACTTGTGCAGATTTAATCCTGAGCTATACCAATTTATTGACATCTAGGCTAAAAATAATGGTATCTGACTGCATCACTGAATCTCAGTCACTGGACAGTGTCCTGTCCAGATATCAGGGCTCTAGCTCCTTAATTCCTAGCCAGGTGAGACTTCCTGTTTCTCCTATGTGCTACAACTTGAGAGGTCAAGCAATATCAAGTTCCCAGGTGAAAACTAATGCTGATGTAAGCGATTACATTAAAAAGAGAAAGGCACAAACATGTTTACTCTGCCTATCCCTTGTCCATCCTCTGTAGTGTAAAGAAATCTGTCTCTCCTAGTACCTTCCTTCCTAAGCAGCCATATTTTGAATCATGTTGCTGTCCTCCTTCCCATTCATGTTCTCACTCACTCACAACACAATTTATTAGACCAGAGATGGCAATCTGACCCAAGGATGGCCAACTTGGAAAAACACAAGCACTCAAACACGCAAACAAATAACTGACTTAGCAAGTTAGATTCCCAGTTTGGAAAACGGAATGGAAACCAAAGAAATAAATAGCCGTTTGAAAAGCAGGAAAACTAGACTATACAAGACAGGTGGAGCACTACTTTGTGTTACAAAAAAAAAAGCCTTTTTATCTGCAATATCATACACTGGCATTTTTGTAGTTCATCTACTTTTTACCCTGAGTGTCCTTATAGTAAACTTTCCTTTTTTTGAGCTAGCCTGAATGGTTCCTTCTTTCCAATCCAAAGATCACTGATTAAGACATTGACAAGAAAGTTATCTCCCAAAATGCATCTCATTATCCTGTGACTGAACTCTGACTCTAAGAGTGAATCTTGCAGTTCTTAAGTTTCTCCTTCTTCTTAGATTGCAGCCCATAGAACTCCCAGAGAGATATATGTCTTCTTGTGAATACCTCTCACCCATGCTCACTGTGTGCCCCTTACGTTTGCATGACACACTGTGAAGCAAGTCTGTCTCTCTTATCCTTAACTAATATGAACCTGACATTCTATTGTCTTCATGCTCTGCCGGGCCTGAATCTTTAACATGCCTGATAGGATAGCCAGTCCTATAAATGTTTTTGCTTTAGCTTTGATTCTTTGTTGCTTTACTGGGAACAGAACTTAGTTTTCCAGGTTTTTCTCAAACATCAGGGACAGAGCTAGTTAGAAATTGATTTTTATAGGTCTCATCCCATGGATTTTTAATCCATAAGCCTGACATGGACCCCAGAAATCTTGTTTTATTTTGTTTTCAGGTAGTGTTGACACAAGTGATTCTTGAGAAATACTGCTCTGGGACATTGAATCCCAAATCCAGTAGGAAACCAGTGGATTATTATAATACCCAGGAGAGTGTTTTAAATGATTGCTTTCTGGGTCACATCATGGATGTTCTAATTAAATAGTTCTGATTACAAAGATGGAATCATGTTATAAGGTATAATTTCTCCTGTATGTCTCAGAGTGTGGACAATTTTTTCTGTGCCATGATTACTGCACACAGTCTTGCTCTTCTCTGGACATAGTGGTCACTATTTCTGGCAGAAGGCAGAGAACCTGCTCATCTGAAAGGTTCCTCAGCCCAAGACTTATATGGTCCTTTATTTTCCTTCCTGCAGTCGCTAATCATCATTCAAGCATGACCATTACTGCATTTATGGGTTGTTCCTGAATTTGAAAATGTCTCACTTGACCACATGAAAACCATTAGAACTGAATTCAACTTTCTCATTTCATGAGGTATAATTTATGAAGCATCCATCTGGATCCTCAGAACAGTTTCTACTTAAATGCTCTTATCAACATGAATAATGTGTAATTAGTCCTGTCTGGCTTGAAAGGATACGTTAGTATTTCACAAGAGTCTCTTGGAATAAAGAGTCTCTTTATTGTGGCTCGCTCTTCTGCACAAACATCAACAGAGCAGAAAATGTCACTGGGCAGAGATGGATATGAAGTACTTCCTCAGAGAAG
Source organism: Hylobates moloch (assembly GCF_009828535.3). Lineage (NCBI taxonomy): Eukaryota > Metazoa > Chordata > Mammalia > Primates > Hylobatidae > Hylobates > Hylobates moloch. The sequence continues at coordinate 38,510,320 of NW_026652292.1, forward strand.
ATTATATTTGTTCAAATATTGCCAATTTTTCCTTTCTTAAAGCTATTTTAAGGAAGTACAGTACAGGTTGACTTTCAAGTTTACAAAATTACAAATGGTGACAACTTTCAAAGAACACATAATTTATACTCCACGAATTTCTTACTGTGTAGTCAGCTGTCAATTTTTTTTTCTATGTATCCTTCCCAAAGAAGCTCCAATATCTGGTTTCTTGAATTACAAAAGACGGAATCACCTTGGGGGTTCACGTATTCAGCCTAGAGCAGACAGTACTTCTCGGTTTCCCAGGACAGAACCAGGAATTGGGTTTAATTTTTCATCGGACAGATCTTAAGACCTAGTTATACAGATCTTTCTTAATTTTCTTCCTTGAAATTAGAAACATTTTTCTCGACAATTAGTGGTCAAAGGGAATGATCAAGAAACAGTGATTTGGGTAAAACATCTTAAATTAGTGATTCATGTTTAACAGGGGTGATGACTGAGAATTTAGTTTAGCTCAGATTCAGCCAAATCTGAACAAGTCTGAAGAATCCAGTGGCAGGTATGACCAGACTCTAGAGAATTTGAAATGAGATTCTGAGAATTGAGAACTTCTGCCCCAACAGAAGACTGTAGACCACTTTTATCAATATGACTTAGTTGTTTCAGAAAATCCTTTTTTCTGGGAAAGATAAGACTGTAAGCCAATAAATCCCTTTATTGTTTACTTTAGGACATTCCCACAGATCAGTAACAGGAGACACTAATCTGTTCACCTTAGTTATAAAGATTTGCCTCAAGACCCTGTGCTTATCTATTCTAAACTATTTTATTAATAATTTTTCCCAGTCCTAATTAGTTCCTTGACTTGAAAGATCTACTGTAATCCATTTGAACCCAGATGCCATCTGACTTTCCCCTTCTGATATGCTGCTAAGACTCTGTCAAGGTACTTTTCACCCTTACTGTGGCATGTTATAATAAATGTGGCTGATTTAATGGGTTTCCTAGTGACATATTAGGTAATTTGACCATTCTTAATTCAGCATAGCTTCTATCATTTAGATAGTCCTTCCAGCATAGAACACATACTTTGACCCATACGAGATGCTGGAAAATGAGATCTAGCTACATTAGTACAAGGAAACTCAGTTAGGTAAGCTCACATAACATTCTGAGAATACGGTGGTACATAATCCAGGTGATCAGTTGATTTAATAGTAAAGCACATCAATTATCCCTCCAAATGGAGATAAGAGGATGGTATCAGACAAGTTCCCAGGTGGACAGCAAGCATAATCAACAGAAATCCACATGGTGACCAGTGAAAAGGAAAAGAGCAGGGGCTGTTGGTCTAGAATGCCTGCATCCAAATCCTGACTCTGTCATTTACTAACATGTGACCTTACAAGTTCAATTTCATGCAGATAATTGTTGTACCTGCCTCATAGGGTGGTTATGAGATATGTGTGTGTGTGTGTGTGTGTGTGTGTGTGTGTGTGTGTGTGTGTGTTTGTGCATGCACATGTTCATGCACATAATAAAAAGTACTATATAATGTTTGACAGTATTTTATATTGTTTATTGGCAAATATCAAATCTAAAGAAATCTTATATTTGAACAAAATAAGGAAAAAAATTAAACATTTATAAGGTATCTTGGGGTAGGGGACAACTGATGATAGTGAAGGGAAACACCATCTTTATTATTTATAAGAAGAATGAAACTCTGAAAACAATTTTCTGTAGGAACCAGAACAAGTATCTAGAAGGCTATTAAGGATCCCTCTCATGAAATGTGGCACAGAGCACCCTGCTGACTATAAGCAGCTCCTAGCAGAAAGCTACTGTCCCTACCTAGTTGAGAAGGATGGAGTAGCCACAGCATCACATGGCGTATTATAAATACTGTAGAAATAAACACAGCATCTCTGGGGGATTCCAGAAGTACCTTGGAATGGGGACGATTAGGAATTCTTCAGGAAGTTGCAGACATATATTAGGGGTCAATGCCAGAAATATTTGGATATAGGTGCTTCTCATCATTTGTATCCAGACTGTTAAGTCCTGAAAACATTTTGAGTATGCAAAGGTTATCAACACATGTTTATTTAGTACCTTTTAGTTTTAATTTGATGACTACTAACTTTCACATTTTTCATATTATATGTCATATAATTCTCACCCATTGAGGTAGTGATAATTATTATTAGAATTTACTACAGTTATTAAAATGAGAACATTGAAACTCAAAGATTGTGACAGATATATTTTCTTAAAATGAACGCAATGCTATTTCTTGCCCCATATGCTGTCTAGGCCCTTGCCCCACTTCCTGGGGCAAGAGGTGGTGATTAGTCTCTCCCCCTTCCAGAAACTGAGCTGGCCTTTGTGGCTGCCTGGACATATAGGACGAGACAGAGGTGAAACTGCATAACTCCCAATGTGGGATCACAAAAAGCAATATGGCTTTTCTCTAGCTCTCTTCATCTCAACATTCGTCCTTGAAATCCAGCCACCATGTCTCAGGGAAGCTTACACCACATGAAAAGTCCACATACAAGTGTTGTAGTCAACAGCCCCAATTAAAGTCTCAGTCAGTAATCATCAACTGCCAGACACATGTGTGAGAAAACCTTCAGATGTTTCCAGCTTCTAGTTTTCAGGCTGCCTCAGTTTACACCAACTATAACTATCTCCACAAAGCCCAGCCCAAATTGCAGGTTCATGAACAAAATAAACGTTTAAGCACTGTTTTGAGGTAGTTTTCTATTCATCATAAACACCTGGAACAGAGATCAAGCGTTTGTATTTGAAAATCTGAGAACAATGTATTTGTAGGGGGAAAAGTATTTGTATTGAAATATAGGTCAACACAAAGTGCAGCATCTTTCTGTTATGGCTCTTCTAGCATTTACTATGCATACCATTTATTGATACTTAGCCTATATGTGATGTGTGGTACTTGTTTGTTTTTATTTTTAGGCATTTATATTTGATTTTTCCAGTTACATCATTAGTTCTTTGAGGAATAAATGTTACTTTTTAATCACAAAATATCTGGATTAATATCTTAAATACAAAGCAGCCCTTACCCTATTTACTTTTCTTTCTTTCTCATAGCATACTTAAATATATTGTATAATTTACTTATTTATGTTCTTATTGACTGTCTCATATCATGAGCTTCTTAAGTGCAGAAGTCTTTGTTTTGTTCATTGACATACTTCATTTAACTAGAATAGTGGCTGGAAAATAGTAGGCACTCAATATAGTTTTAATAAAAAAAAGAATAGATGAATTTTTTTCAGAAGACCTCTCTGCATCAAAATAAAGTAATAACATGCTCATCCTTGGGAAACTTACTGAAAGACCTTGAATGCTTTAACTCTCAAAACCTTTACTAATTGACTGTCAGGAGCTTGTTATTAACACCTATCTGTGTAGTTTGAAAACATCTTTTGTTATTCTGTAAGGTGAGAGCAAAAGTTTTTATAAAAATGTTCTTGGTCACAGCAATTTTTTTTTCTACACGATTAAAATAAATGTAACCCAAAAGGTGAAGAATAAGGAAAGAATGTTGAAGAAATGTTTGAAGGAGGCAAGCCAAAAAACCATGTGTATCATGCCATTTTTATTTAAAGTAAATACACTAATTATAAATATGTATTTCATAGCTTTTTTCCCTCATTTTTCACATCATGCTGGAGATAACTCTGTTTACAAAACTTACCTGAGACACCACAGAAACTGAGTCATGATCTGGAAATAGACAAATGCAGAGATTGGGATAAATACGAAAAGGGTGGGGGGAACTCAGCATGGATCATAGAGGGAGGGAACAAAGTAACGTGGAAGTGCCCAGAACCCAAGGAGAAATGTGACTCAATGTAGGAATCCCACTTGTAGGATGGCAGAAGGACATTTAAAAATGGAAACACAATAACATTCATTCAAAGATGTTTGTATTTGTGAAAAGCACACCCCCTCCTATGTCTCCAATCTTCATTAAAATCTGTCAGGATTTGCATAAGTCCCCATAGGGTAAGCTAGGATATTAAAGACAGCCTTTGATTACAAAGCAAGAAAATTCTCAGACTTGGTTTATTTAACAGAAGCAGGATCTGCACACTCCTTTTGGAGTCCACTGGACTTGCAGTCCACTGCATTTGGAGTCCACCGTATATGACTCCAAGAAAAGTAGCCCTTGTCTCAAGGAATCCCTGGAGAGAATAGGAAAGGAGTTGAGTCTCACAAAGCACTTGTGATTGAGCTAATTCCATTCGAATTTCAAATTATAAGGTAGTATCAGGGGCTTAGTTTTCTCTAGGTATTATACATTTCTTTCTATTTCCTATGGCCCATGTTTTAGAAACCTAATTTTTCTATTTCCATACCCTCTACCTAAAACATTCTATACAAAATTAGCAAATCTGATGTTTTTGGTAAATATCCCAACAATGGGCATAGTATTCAGTAAAATCTCATTTACCCAGGCCCCAGGTAACCATCAATTCACTTTGATTTTCTACATTTAATAATAGAAGGAAGAGAATGCTCAAAATTAAAGCTGTAGAAGCCAGAGATTTGGTGAGAAAAGTAATTTTTCCTGGCCTGGTGCAGTGGCTCATGCCTGTAATCCCAGCATTTTGGGAGGCCAAGGCAGGCAGATCACCTGAGGTCAGGAGTTGGAGACCAGCCTGGCCAATATGGTGAAACCCTGTCTCTACTAAAATTATAAAAAATTAGCCAGGCATGGTGGCGGGTGCCTGTAATCCCAGCTACTCGGGAGGCTGAGGCAGGAAAATCGCTTGAACCCGGGAGATGGAGGTTGCAGTGAGCAGAGGTTGCACCATTGCACTCCAGCCTGGGCAACAAGAGTGAAACTACGCCTCCAAAAAAAAAAAAAAAAAAAAAAAGAAGAGAAAAGAAAAGAAAAGAAATTCTTCCTACTATATGCCAAGTCTTAGGGAAATAGTTGTAAATACGGTAAATGTGGATTCTAGACACATGAAGTTTACTGGCCATTGCAGAGTTTGTCTATTTTGTACAACTTCAAACCTAGGATTGTAAAAAATACATCCAAAATACTCCATCAGTGGACCAATTAATTTTTATCTCTGCTGAGACAGAAAGAAAAATCATTGAATGAATTTAATGCAGAGAAAGTATTTTTAAAAGCTTTAGAGACCAAGTCTCAAGCCTAATGTTTCAATTTTCATTTCACTGAAGATATCACAAAAGATAAAAACAATAAGTTTATTTATTACTAGAATTGTGTAGAAAAGATAAGAATGTACCATTCTTTCAAGTTACCTCTAATTTGAAAGTTACCTTTCAAATTAAGTACTGGCTACTTAACTTGTGGACCAGTACAAAATAAAAATACAGGGCTTTTGTTTAAAAAAACTTATTTAAAAATTTAAGACAGTGACAGCAGAGCATTAAGAAAGCAAACAGTCCTTCTAAGCACAGAGCCCTAATGCAAATGTAGAGGTTGCACAACCATGAAGCCAGCTCTGTCTGTAAGCTCACAATTCATTTAATCTGTTCTAGCATTGTATTTGATATTTAACAAAGCAAACACCTAATGGAGGGGAAATTCTAGCTGTAACCAAGAAGGCAAGTAAATAGTATCACCTAAGAAACTGCTATTGAAACATAAAAATAAGTGTTTTCATTCAATATTTACAACTGTTAAGTAGCCCCAAAATTCCAAAAATAAGCTTAGGAATGCATTTCATGGACATGTAGAATCTTAAGGTTTAATGGGTAATCAGTCTGCAGATGCTTACTCTAAAACAAGAAGGAATTATTAAGTATTCCCCTAAATGCAAATGAACCTAAAATATTTTACTTTGTACTAAAAAAAGAAAAATTATTTTGGGAATAGAAATTTGTCAGACAAATTCATAACACAAGAAGCCATCCTGTAAGATAAGTTGATTGTTAACAAGCAAGGTTTCTTAATTAATTATGGGCAATTTACTGTGTAATTGGATTTAGGTAATTGCACAAAACAGATTGGAAATAAGTTGTACTTAAGCCTTTTTTTTTCATTTTAATTTGTGCACATTTTGTGGTTACTCCATCTATAAATAATTCATTACCTACCACTCAGGGCTTCAGTTTCTTCATCTGAAAGATGAGAAGTTTCAGCTAATAGAGTTCTGAATGCTTTCCCAGCCCTAATTAAATTCAGCATTACTTGTTAGTAACACACTGCCTACAAATTCCTGCACTGCAGAATGTATGAAGAGTAAGCCTCTGTTTCTTAGCACAGACAGTTTACAATCCAGAAGGCAAAGCAAGCAAGGCAGTCAGAATTATAATGCAAGACAGCGGCAAAATTCTTAATCTTTTATTTTAACAAAATAATCTTACCAAAGATACACAGAAACTTTCAAGGTTTGGGAATGAGGCAAAATTAATGGGCTGGAAGCATCTAACACAAATCAGTATCCTTAAAAAATGTAGATGTACATGCCAGAGGCTTGAATGAGGTTTTCATGCTAGTTTATAGCCAGTGTTTGTGTTGTTATGTTGTCATGCATACAAATGTCCAGAGTCAACCTTACCTTACAAGTAAGCTTCCTATATATTAGGATGTGTTGATGAAATGCATAACATGGCCACTATTTCAGAACACATTTATCACTGACTATTGCAGTAAAATGACCATAAGACAAAACGTTGACTTTCTTAATCCACTTGTTTTGTACCCTGGCAAATTTTATTTGGATGGCAGCCTTTTCAACATACATTGCTTTCATCTCACATATTTGGTCCAGCTGATTGAATCAATGATATAGGATCATCATTCATCTTTTAATAAACAATGAAAATCAAGAAGATTAAAAAGTGACCGCTTGAAACAGAGCATTAAATAGATCTGAAGTAGCAGAAATTGAGTTACCATGGCTTTAACTCTTTAATGATTTTCAAAGGTGTCCAGTCTGGCTTTGGGGCCTCATTTCCTGGCTTGTTTAAAATGAAACCAAGGATCTTAAATGATGTGCCGGAGAGGCCAAGAGTCAGTACCTGAACTAGCTGGGCCTGTGAGCAGAGAGACAGCAAGAGACAGCAAAAGCAATATATGTTCTGAAGTTCAAAAGAATTAAGAGTAGAATTCTGATAAAAAATTAAATTCATAAAAATGTGCTTATTTGGTTTTAGGATTTGAAACGTTACGTCCCTAGTTATCAACTTGAAAAATGTTGTAATATTGAATATTCTAGTTTGAGATCCCATGAAAATAGACACTGGAATAGAGAATTGTAAGCTCGTGGCTTGTTGTAGAGTGTCTTAGAGATGACAGAGAAGGAAGCAGGACTAGGCTAGGGGAGAAGTTGAACTGTGATATCTTTGCAACAGAGGCCTCAGCCATTCCCACGTGGAGTCCAGAGGCTGGTTTGGTTCTTCACACAACTTGAAGGAAAAGGTTAGGCCTTTCTGCCCCAGGAAGGCCTCAGCTGCAAGCAATCAGCAGGCAACACTCCTGACAGGTGGGGATATGGGTGCCTTGGTACTAAAGAGGAGATCTGGGCCATGCATCCCTGCATCCATGATATTGTTGGGCTCTGTGTCCCTACCCAAATCTCATCTCGAATTGTAATCCCGACATGGCAAGGGAGAGATGTGTAATCCCCACATGCCAAGTGAGGGAGGTGACTGGATCATGGGGGCAGTTTCCCCAATGCTGTTCTAATGATAGTGAGTGAGTTCTCACGAGATCTGATGGTTTTATAAGCATCTGGCATTTCCCCTGCTTGCACTCACTCCTTCCTGCCACCTTGTGAAGAAGGTGCCTGCTTCCTCTTAGTCTTCTACCATGATTCTAAGTTTCCTGAGGCCTCCCCAGCCATGTGGAACTGTGAGTCAATTAAATCTCTTTCCTTTACAAATTATGCAGTCATGGGCATTTATTTATAGCAATGTGAAAATGGACTAACACAATCCATTAGAGTTGTGAAAGAAAAATATCTTGGGTCCTTTCAAGCTGGGAACCGCTCAGGGCAAATCTGCCTCCTATTCTATTCAAGTCACCCCTTTGCTCACAGAGATAGATGCATTTTCTAATTGCCTTCTTTGCAAAGACTTATCAAAAACTCAGAAGAATGCAACCATCTGTCTCTTCCCTACCTGTGACCTGGAAGCCCTCAGTGGGGGGGCCTTGCTTTGAGCTGTCTCTGCCTTTCTGGATGGAACTAGTAAACTTCTTACATACTGATTAATGGCTCATCTCCCTAAAATGTATAAAGCCAAGCCATGCCCCGACCACCGTTAGGAAACATGTTGTCAGGACTCCCTAAGACTGTGTCACAGGCGCGTCCTCAACCTTGGCAAGATAAAATCTCTAAATTAACTGAGACCTGTTTCAGATTTTCTTGTTTCAGAGTTCACCCATTGCATTGTTCAGATCCACTTGCTTCATCCCATCTGGGAATTGCTCCTCTAGGATTGAGGTCAGCCTCTCTTCCCGGGAAAACTTATACAAGGAAGGTTAGTAGAATGAAATACAGCCTCCATAATTACAACTGGTCTCAGGGCTGTAAATAATACTCACCATTTTCTTGCTCAACTACCCACTTTAGATTACTCTCACCCCCCGTCTAGCACCTCTGCTATTCTGAAAGATTTACCTGAGGAGGTGACCCTGACTCTCATCCCTAAGTTTTACAGCCCCATGATCTTTTCAAAAAATTGTTTTTGCACTTGTCTATTTACTATCCAAATTAGAAGAGAAACAAGAGAAGCAATTAACTAGTTAATCCTGGTTAGAAGAGAAGCAATTAACTAGTTAATCCTAGTTAATCATATGGATGCCAAATATATATTTTTCCCTGCCCCCATTGATTAACAACAGCCCTGTCTCTTGATGATTACAGTCAATTATCACAATTAGGATGGTGCTTCTTCTCGCCAGCTGGTGGTCTTGGTACAAGGGGGCCAAAGTGTCCAGGGAGTACACTAGCTGTGTTTTCTCACTGAAGCCTTTTCCCTCATTGAACCGGATCCTTTGGACCAGTAGGGACTTGCAAAGAAGAAAAGCACAAGTATCCAAGTGCATCTCTGAAATTAATGGTAGCACAAAGAAGGAATAAGAGGAAGGATTAGTATAGAGACTGTTTGTATATAATAATATGAGTATTAGTATAAAATAAAGTCAAAGATTGATAGAAAAGTTAAAATGATTATTTTAGCAATCCAGGCAAAAAAATGATGAAAGCCTAAATAGGGCAGCAGCAATGTGGAAGAATGGTTGGCATTTGAGACTTTCACTCCCGCCTGTGTGAAGAGACCACGAAACAGGCTTTGTGTGAGCAATAAAGCTTTTTAATCACCTGGGTGCAGGCAGGCTGAGTCCAAAAAGAGAGTCAGTGAACGGAAGTGAACAGAGATAGGGGTGGGGCCGTTTTATAGGATTTGAGTAGGTAAAGGAAAAATACAGTCAAAGGGGGGTTGTTCTCTGGTGGACAGGAGTGGGGGTCACAAGGTGCTTAGTGGGGGAGCTTTTTTGAGCCAGGAAAAGGAATTTCACAAGGTAACATCATCACTTAAGGTGAGGACCGGCCATTTTCACTTCTTTTGTGGTGGAATGTCATCAGTTAAGGCAAGGACTGGCCATTTTCACTTCTTTTGTGGTGGAATATCATCAGTTAAGGCAGGAACAGGCCATTTTCACTTCTTTTGTGATTCTTCAGTTACTTCAGGCCATCTGGGCATATACGTGCAGGTCACAGGGGATGCAATGGCTTAGCTTGGGCTCAGAGGCCTGCCAGAGACATTTTTAAAAATGGAATAAATCAGATTCATTCATAGAAGGAGAGTCCTAAGATAATTCCTATGATTCTAGCTTAGATTATCACAAACAAAGATGGAAGATACAGGATAAAGAGTAGATTCGGTCCTTTATTTGGTTTGTTTTCAAGGTGCCACAGGAGACTATATTTTAGTGTCCTATGCTGATCAGTGAAAATGGGGAACCCCTTGATTCTTTGCTAGTTTCAAACTTCAGGCCTCCTTCACATGACCTACACATGAAAGTTAGCTGTGTCTGAATTTCAGAAACTGTAACAAGCATAACTTCATATTTTATATCTTTTAAATTTTCTATTTAGATTACATTCCTATAGAAATTAATTTAGAGTAAAACTAACATGTCAGCACTGTGATGACTACTCCAAAATTTATATCTCTATCCTGCTTTTTCTTCCAGCTCCAACTGCATATTCCAATCTGCCTGCTCGACATGTTCTCATGGGAAGCCTGCCGGAGTCTCAAACTCAGCACATCTAAATTCAATTCAGCTCCACCTCTGCTACCTCTTCGCCTCATCTGCAAGCAGGCTGGAGCTCTTTTTCTGATAAAGAAACCACCGTCCTCTGAGTCAGGTCAGCAAACTACAGCCCACAGGCCATGTTCAGCCCACTGCCAATTGTGTAAGTAAAGTTTTATTGCGATATAACCCCACTAATTCATTTACATATTGTCTATGGCTGCTTAAAAACAACAGTGGCAGAGGCGAATAGATGTGACAGAGGCTACATGGCCCACAAAGCCTAAAATATTTATTATCTGAACCTTTACAGAACAAGGTTGCTGATACCCACTCAAAATCAACTAGGATTAATTTCTTAAAATTAAATTAAACTTAACACCCCTTTCTCATCTCATCAGCTCCCTGCTTCTTTTAACGTTACTACTACCAGTGTTTCTCACAATTGTCTCCCTGACTTAACCAAGTCTAACATATTTCTGGACATTCTGAAGACTGTTAACATGGTCTCCCCCAGCAATACCCTTGCAAATCTGTCCAGCTTCCATCTCTATTCGTGGTGATGTTACAATTATCTAAAAAAAAAAGAAAAAAAAAGAGAGAGAGAGATAATGAGACTAGAGGCAGGGAGGACCATTCTAGAGGCTTTGTTCAAGCTATTTTTCTACCTATTATCAGCCCCAGCTTTTAATCACTATTCTATGCTGAGCTATGACACCCTCTCTGATTTCTCCCAGTCAAGTCTGCCCTCCTACTGCTGGACTCTGATAATAATTCTAACCTCTCCCATAATCCTAACCTCTGCCATTTATCCCTTTCTAACTTGGGTGGCAATATTGCAGAATAGAGGCCCAAGATTTGTTATGAGTAGATTGAGTACAGGTAGTAATTCTCCTCCTTTACTGCCCAAGGGATGGTCAGCAGTCCCCTCCTTTTCCTAGGTTTTAGATTCTTCACATACAATTTGGTAACACCTTAGGAAGCACATGAAGCTACTGTAAACTGTAAAGTGCTAAAGACATGAAAAATAACAGTGGTATGGTATTTAGTAGAGATTTATAACTGGAAGAAACACTTCAGGTCCTGTAAGTTTTCAGCGTGAAAACTTTGTTGTTTATGTCCATTACTGGACTATGAGATAATAAGAGGGCAGAGAACAATTGTATTTTGTGCATTTTTATATCTTCAGCACATAGAGTACTCAGTACATGGTTATTATATCAAATTGTCCCATTGAAATGAATGCAAGATCTGATCATAATAGCACTGATCATTTGTAATCCATGCACCAAAAATTATGGTTCAGCTCATATTATTTCTCTCTCAATAATGACTTTAGAATATTCAAGATACTCAAGGATATTCAAGTGGCATCTTAAATTGTATTCTCATTGATCAAAATAATTGTGAAACTCCTCTTTTGAGTCACTTGACAAGGATGTGGCACATTTTTATAAGACTATCTTGAGTGTCAGAAAATATTCATTCTTTGAAGATGAATTTATTTTTAGGAAAATAACTAAAATGATTACAAGCCAAGTATGATTAATAAGGTGATTTATCATAATACATGATAATAAGTTAGTTAGAAATGACAGTTTAGAATGAAATAATAGAAATGATGTTATTTCCTGCAAGCCTGATTGAAAGGCAAGTCCAATACAGAAACTTTTAAATGTTTGAAGCAACAGAAACAACATTGCAATAAGCACTTATTTTGAAGTATTCAGGATTTCTTTGGAAGGCTAAGAAGCATCTTTGTAAAATTCCAATCCACTCCTTTAGAGTCACTCATCTTTCTGCTAACGAATAATCCATGATAGCCTGCTCCAATTGGCAAAGTTGACTAGATGGAAATCATCGAGTACAGAAATTTTGGTAAGGAATCTGGTCGGGCCTAACATCACAGAATTTTCAGATAATTTGATAGTAGGCAAATATTGACTTTGTTTTTAAGTGCATCTCTGGGCCTAATTCTCAGATCACAAACCCCTCCTCCATCATGATTCCTATTGGTTCTCATAACCCTCTCACAGTGCTAACATCATAATTTATATCTCTGTAACCAGGAGTCTCTGACATATCTCTCTGTACCTTCGAGTCTTCCAGATATTTTTCTACCTGCCCAGTCCTGACTTCTCTCTAGAGCCATACTGTCCAATACCGGAGTATAGTAGACATCCTCCCCTACAAGGATGTCTGCATCTTAATCCTCAGAATCCATGACTACATTATGTTACATGGCAAAAGGGACTTTGCAGATGTGATTAAGGACCTTAAGATGAGGGGGGAATTATTCTGGATTATTCAAGTGGGCCTACTGTAATCATAAGCATCCTTATAAATGAAAAAAAAAAAAGAGGCAGGAGAATTAGAATCAGAGAAGAATAATTGGGACAATGAAATCAGACATTGCAGTGATGTGGCCATGAGCCAAGGAATGCGGGCAGCCTCCAGAAGCTGAACAGATTATCCCTGAAGTCTCTAAAAAGAATGCAGCTCTGCCAACACCTTGATTATAGCATCATAGGACTCATTTTGGACTTCTGACCTCAGAACTGTAAGATAATAAATATGTGTTGTTTTGAGCCACTGCATCCATAGTGATTGGTTACAGCAACAATGGGAAACTAATACAGGCAGCCATTGTTCTCGTGGGGCTATTTAAATTTAAATAAACTATAAGTTTATAAAATTAAATTCCTCATTCTAGCTATATTTCAAGCCCTCAATAGCAACCTGTGACTGGTGTCTACCATATTGGACAACACATATCCAACAGCATTGAATTGTGCTGTTATAGAGGTCACTTTGATTTATCCCAGATATCTCACCACTACTGTAGATTTAATAAAGCTAAACCAAATGCCTCCCCTTTAACTTTAAACCTCCTTGTCAATAGTGGTGTCCCAGAAGGCTATCCTAAGCAGTAGACACTATCTTGGCTCAAAAAGTTGTTTGTTTGTTTGTTTGTTTGTTTTTGAGACTGAGTCTCACTCTGTCACCCAGGCTGGAGTGCAATGGCGCAATCTCAGCTCAGTGCAATCTCCACTTCCCACGTTCAAGCGATTCTCCTGCCTCAGCCTCCTGAGTAGCTGGGATTACAGGTGCCCGCCACCACACCTGGCTAATTTTTTGTACTTTTAGTAAAGATGGGGTTTCACTATGTTGGCCAGGCTGGTCTCGAACTCCTGACCTCATGATCCGCCCGCCTCAGCCTCCCAAAGTGTTGGGATTACAGGCATGAGCCACCGCGCCTGGCTTAAAAAGTTATTTAATGCAGTTTTTTCAGGAATCAAATGACAGCCTCAGATAAAAGAAGGAAGAGGTGGCTCAGTCTCACTGCAAGTTGTGCTCTTTATTATCATCAGCCACATGAAAAACACATTATAAAATCATAGAGAATGTTCAAGTGGGGTGGAACTTTAGAGATCTCATGAGGAACCTCTCCTAGCTTTAATTTCAAAGATTTCTCTTTTGCTTTCTATACTGCTGTAAGAGTTGGGTTGTTTGATTATTGATGTGCTGACACTGTTTTTTAAAGCAGAACATGGGATCATGTTTATTTGTGATAATATATCTTGATAAAATATAAGGATACAATATTACATTATCTTGGTATCCTAAGACTAAAGGGAGACATGATGGACTTTTGATTATCCAATTATGCTCTGAATAGAATAAAAACTGGAATAACAATTTCTGGAATTATTTTCCACTGCATCCTACAAAAGAGTAACCTTTGTCTGATTAGAGTTTCTTTGATGTGTTAGAACACTTTACATTTTAAAAAGTAGCTGAGAGCCATTAAGCAGTAGCTGAAAACCAAATAAATTTTATTCTCATTTAATATGTTTCTGCCACAGGACGCTTTCTCCCCACAGTAAATACAAACCAGGAAGATTTGCTGTCTTAAGAGAAATAAAACAGTCAAATTCATTCACAAAAACTGAGTTGAACATGATGTGCTAAGCAATGGAAAATGTTCTTTGAAAGGTTATGAAATACCTGATTAAGTTGACAATTATATAAAAAGTTTATAGAAATCCATGTTGTAAGCCTTATTAATACAAACATTTGTCAACACACATGTGATTATGGGAAAAGACCATTACTGTAAGTACCTACTCCTAGTTCATCTATTTTTATATAGGTATAGCACTGCCTTGTGACCTTTAAAAATTTCTTTAGACTTTGTCACTTAAATAGTATTTTCAAATAGCATTTTCCAAACTATCGCCACATATTTATCTTACAATAAATTCATAGTTTTTTCTTTTAAATAAATGTCATTACATCTTTGTCCTCAAATCTGTTCTCTGCATCCTCCTTGTTCCAATATGGACTGTTACATACTCTGTTCCCCAGGCTCTCTTACCTTCCAGTTAAGTTTGGCCACTCAGAGGCTGTGGCAGGAGATTGGAGGGTTGGAGGAGGGGAGAAACCACACTATTTCTCTACTGCCCTCTGCTTCAGGTGACATATCTGACAGTGGCTGTGTCTTTTTCATTTCTAGTATCTAGCTACCCTGTGTTTTCCATGAGATACTCCTGAATCATTTAAATAAATGCCTACTGAAGTTTGAGTGTATTTTTATCACCAGTTATTACAATGACCTTGTCCTGGACACTTTCTTAATTTTTTCAATGCTTAACCATACTCCAATGTATCATCAGATACTCACCTTCTTCAGCAGGAAGTGATTTATCATTCTCTGGCCTTATAGTAAATGGCAAGAGGAAAAGTTGATTTACCCTATGAACGTCAGTTCCTGTATTTTCATAATAAGCTTATTTTTCTAACTCTGAACTAAAAAAAAATGGTTCCATCTTTCATGTGTTCCCATATCTTATAATTCCCCAATGAATTCATAGAAGACCATTGGAGAAAGCTTATTATAGTTCATAATGGAGCTGAGGAAGAAAAATTGAAAGTCATTAAATAGCCTTAGTATAGGTCACATGAGTGGAGATGAATTTCTAAACTCTTGAAGAAAAGCATAAAACCAGTATTTTACATTATTTTTTGTTTATATGTTTCTAGGAGCTATTAGAGCCTGGACAGGATCAGTTGCCTTCAATAATTGTTTTACTACATCAGTCATAGGACTCTGCCAAAATCCTTTCACCTATAACAAGTGATCACTAGTTGTAAGGATCCTTTTCTCAGGCCCAGGCAGGGGTGAGGCTTGAGGGACAGCATTATCCGAGTTGAAATACATATGCGGATTCCTAAGTATTTCAAAGCAAAGTAGAAGGCAAAGGTGGTTCCTTTGAACTAGGTGTATATCTCCTGCAGATATGATAAAGAGATAACTGGGAGGAGGGAGAAAAAGGAAGGTCTTATATGGAGCTGAAGGGTACTAACTAAAAGGACAGGAAAAAGGCTCCCACTTCTGACTATTAGCGAGTTATCTTATTTTATATCAAGTCTGCCAATGAGAACAACTATAAATCTAAATAAAATATTTTTAAGGAAATTTGCTTGAAGGCATTAAAGACTTGGAAGGCCATGATTCCAGAAAGATGTTCAGAGAAACAAGTGCAACACCTAGCTCTGCTCTTCTTTTCCAGGTAGAGTATTTCCCCACTATTCAATGGAGATACATTCTCAGTGGATGCCTAAAACCACAGGTAGTACTGAACTCTAAGCATACTATGTTTTTTCCTATACATACTTACCTATGATAAATTTAATTTATAAACTAGGCACAGTGAGAGATTAACAATTGAAATCAAGTGCTAGCCTGATTAAGCCTGTCCAACTTAACCCACCTTGCCTGTTTTTAATTGCTTACTTCTAGTTGATCTTAAAACTTACAGCTAAAAGTCACATCACCAAACAATATATAACTAAACTCCCACTAGCTTCCTTGTAGATAACATCTCTGACATATATGTATTGTAACGGTTGCTTAAAGCTATTTTTCAGGATTTTGGGGGCTGCTCTTGTTCAGTTCAAACTAGTTGAAACCACTGACCTGCCAAATGGCCTGTTGAGGTGCCTGAGGAGTGACCTTTTGACATCAGAAGGCCCAGAAGCCCACCCTCATATTATGCTAATGCCACCGTTTTTTGAACAAGCATCAGGGTTCTGCAAGTGTAATCAAGCTACATGTGAAGAACCACTTAGCTTGATTACACTTGCACAACCCGGATTTTCTTACCTTTCCTACCTGCCAATAACCTTCTCCATGCTTTAGACGGCCCCATTTTTTTGTCCCATAAGTATCCTTAAGGCCTATTTTCAGAGAGGTGGATTTGAGAGCTGTTCTCCAATCTCCTTGCTTGGCAGCCTCACCAATAAACTCTCTTTCTTTTGCAAAATCTGTCATTACGGGGATTGGCTTGATGTGTGCTGGCAGAATGAGCCTGGTTTGGCATCACAGTAACTAATAATAAAATAGAACAATTATAATCATATACTATAATAAAAGTTATATGAACGTCTCTCTTTCTCTCTCTCTCTCTCTCTCTCTCTCCCAAAATATCCTGTTGTATGTAATATTTTCAGACCATGGTTGACCATGGGTAACTGAAACTGAAAAGGGCAAAACCACAGATAAGGAGGGACTACTGCATTTGACAATTCATACATGGAACTAACAGCCTGGGAAGCTGGTGAGAGTTTGGCAGTCTCGAGGGATAGAGAAGGAAAAGAAAAATTGAGGTCTGCTAAGGAGGAGAAACCCTAATAAATTATTTCAGGTTTTCAGTTGGGACTCCTAAAGAACAAAACTCAAGTAACAAAGGAAATTGACCACCTCCCTGTTGGCTCAATTAAAAACAGATGAAGTGACCTGCCCTCATCTGACTTTCTTCAAGAAGCAAAAAACATTTTTTTTTTAATTTTTCTGGCTGGGCACGGTGGCTCACTCCTGTAATCCCAGCACTTTGGGAAGCTGAGGTAGGCATATCACGAGGTCAGGAGATTGAGACCATCCTGGCTAATACGGTAAAACTCCGTCTCTACTAAAAATACAAAAAAAATTAGCTGGGCGTGGTGGCAGGCACCTGTAGTCCCAGCTAATCAGGAAGCTGAGGCAGGAGAATGGCGTGAACCCGTGAGGCAGAGCTTGCAGTGAGCCGGGACTGTGCCACTGCACTCTAGCCTGGGCAACAGAGTGAGACTCTGTCTCAAAAAAAAGAAAATTTCTGAGGAGAAAAATAATGTGATCCAGAACCTCTAATTATCTCTTCAATTTTCATACACAATGTTAAGCATATACTCAATTGCCAGGCACACAACAACACAAGGACAAATTATCTAAAACCAAGAGAAAAAGAGATCATGAAAAAATGACTACCAATGAATAATTTCAGTAGAGAACTAGAACCTATTTTTTTAAAAGACTCAAATAGAAATACCAGAACTAAAAAAATATAATAACCCAATAGACAGCTTATAACAGAACATCAGGCATGGCAGAAGAGAGTATTTTTCAAACTAAGATATAATCCCAGTTTGTTATATTCAGACTTAACTATGGAAAGAGAAAATGATACAAATATAGAAAGCTATTAAGAGACATATAGGACACAGAGAGGTCTAAAATACACAATTTACTAGAACAATTTTAGTTCTAGTAAAAGGAGAGAGGATGAGTAGAAGCAATATTAGGTGATGATGGCCAAACATTTTCTGAAATTAATGAAAGACATCAAGCCACAGATTCAAGAAATGCTGCAAATAAACAAGATAAATATAAACAAAATCTACCTAGGCCTATCATAGTAAAATCACTTAAAATCAAAAGAAATATCACTGGGTCAATTGGATATTTAAATGCAAGTAAAGGACAGAAAAGATGTTGAACCCTATTCAATACAATGTATATAGAAAATATATTCTCCCATAGTCTTTTCACTCTTTTAATGGTGTCTGAGTATGAGTTCTTACTTTTATGCAATTCAATTTACCAATCTTTTCCTTTTATAGTTAATGCTTTCTATATTATGTTTAAGAAAACTTTGGTTATTATATGGTCATAAAAACATTCTCCAACCTGATAGAAGCTTTAAAGAACTAAAATTAAGTAATTTTTTAAAAAATTATATGATTATTATAATATATTAGAAAAGAAGGGTAAAGACAAGCCACTAAGCCACTTTGATGAAAAGCTGCAGACCTGACCTAACTGAGATGGGGCTGGTGATAAAAGGACACTGCCAACTATGACACAATAACAAATTGTTTCTTTGATGCCCCTACCCAACCTGGTCAAGGGCAAAGGGCCTGGACTGACTACTTTCCTAGGTGTAAGCTTATTAATTTGCTCCCCAAAATGTAAAAGCAAAATTTACTGGTCCCAGACTGCCCCTGAGAGTTTGGCAGAGGCTTTGTTTGGATGGAATTGCTGCTAGACTTCTCCTTCTACTCAATTTGGCTTCATTTCCTTACCCTTCCCAGACATTGACCCCTGACAAACACTTTGTGCCTCAAAGCCCATCTCAGTGTCTACCTCAAGAGACTCTACCCTCTAACACTAGTTTGCCACCTACCGCCACTTCAAAAAAAAAAGAAGGCAAAAATAAAACTTACTATTCTTGGACTTTCTGCAGATTTCTCATTTTCTCTATTTTTATAAAACCATGCTTGTGTTATGCACATGTATATTCATTGCAGCACTATCACAATAGCAAAGGCTTGGAACCAACCCAAATGTCCATCAATGATAGACTGGATTAAGAAAATGTGGCACATATACACCATGGAATACTATGCAGCCATAAAAAAGGATGAGTTCATGTCCTTTGTAGGGACATGGATGAAGCTGGAAACCATCATTCTCAGCAAACTATCGCAAGGACAGAAAACCAAACACCACATGTTCTCACTCACAGGTGGGAATTGAACAATGAGAACACTTGGACACAGGGCGGCGAACATCACCCACAGGGGCCTGTTGTGGGGTGGGGGGAGGGGGGAGGGATAGCATTAGGAGATATACCTAATGTAAAGGACGAGTTAATGGGTGCAGCACACCAACATGGCACATGTATACATATGTAACAAACTTGCATGTTGTGCACATGTACCCTAGAACTTAAAGTATAATAAAAATAAATAAATAAAATAAAACCATGCTTGTGTTTGCTGGTAATAGTCTAATGACAGATGTCACTTGTATATATGTGAGTAAAATATTTTTATGCCAATACTAACTAAAAATCTAGCAATTGTTCTTTTACACTACAGATTTGGAGAAAGAAAAACAAAATATATACATGAGCCTTTACAAATCTATATAATAAATACATAATGCAAAAGAAAATAGGAAAAATATTCTTCAGATACTTCACAAAGTAGTATACCAAAAGGACAACAGATGTGAAAAGGTGACCAAAATTATTAGTCATCAATGTAAATTGAAACCACAATATAATACCACTAGACATCCGATAAAATGGCTAAAAGTTAAAAGCTCAACTATAACTATGTTGGTAAGGATATGGAGCAACTAAAATACTCATACAATGCTAATGGAAGTATAAATTGATTTAAACATTTTAGAAAATTATTTGGCAATATCTACTAAAACATACCCCATGACCCAAGTATTCTACTACTGAGGATATACAAAACAGAAATGTGTGCATATGTTTACTAAATGACATGCACATGAATGTTCACAGTGGTTTCATTTAAAATAATGCAAAGCTGAAAAAGACCACAATGTTCATTGACAATAGAATGGCTAAATTCAGACATAAAACAGTACATACTATATGTTATAAACTGAATTTTGTCTCCCCAAAATTCTTGTGTTGGGGCCATACTCTCCAATGTGACTATATTTGGAGATAGGAGGCAATTAAGGTTACATGAGATTATAATCTGCTAATCTAACGGGACTAGTGTCCCTGTAAGAAAAGGAAAAGATAGCAGGAGTGCACATGCACAGAGTAAAGGTCATGTGAGCACACATTGAGAAGTTGGCTGTCTTCATTCAGGCTGCTATAACAGAATACCACACATTTGAAGGTTTAAACAGCAAACACTTATTTCTTACAATTCTGGAGGCCAAAAGCCTGAGATCAGGTTGCCAGCATGGTCAGGTTCTAGTGAGGGTCCTCCTCTGGGTTCTTTTCCTTGTATCCCCACATAGCAGAGAGTGAGCAAGCACTCTGGCCTTTTCTTCTCATCAGGGCACTAATTTCAGTTATGAGAGCTCCACCTTCAGAAACTAATCATCCTCCAAAGGTACATCTCAAAAGACTATCACACTGGAAATTCTATTTTAACATATGAGTTTTCAGGACACAGACATTCAGATCATAACAATAGCCATCTGCAAGGTAGGAAGAGAGCACTCACCAGAAACCAGCCCTGCCAGCACTTGGATCTCCAGCCTCCAGAACTGTGTGAAGATAAATTTCTGTTGTGTAAGCCACTCAGTCTGTGGTATTCTGTTATGGCAACCCAAGCAGTCTAATATATTGTATGAGTCTATTCATATATCAAGTATTTTTTAAAGTAATATATAAAATTGGAAGTGAGGTTAACTCCCTTCAAGGAAGGAAATTTATAAAGACTATGAAGAGTCATAGTGGACTTCCAGAATGCTGCTAATACTTTATTTCTTGGTCTTAGTGGTGGATACATGAGCACGTTTTTGTGAAAATTTTAAGGAACTTTAGATTTATGATATGTGGTGTTCATTCAATATTTAATTTACATTTTATTTTAAAAATAAACAAGAAAAGCAGACTCATTGGGTGAGGGTGGATGACGGATACCAGAAAGATTCAGGGGGAATGGATAAAATAAAGCACCCTAATCCCCATGGGAACTGATACAAAACAGTTTCCTATACTCCTTTACTCTTCCATCTCTTTCTTTTTCTCTTACTCTTCCAAGCATCTGTCTCTTTAGCATAACCTACGCAAGCAGTTGTCAGTGGTGTTGGTTATGATGGGAAAAGGCAGTCACCCACCAAAGAGTGTAAGGCAAATTGGTATTTTTTTTTAGCATAGTAACATTTCCAAAAACAATTTGCAAAAGTGGATGCTGTCCAGACTGATTTAATAAACAGGGACCTCTAAATAAGCTCTCAATAAAAAAGAATTATTTTAAGAAAATACCAACTAAGAATTGATCACCATTTTGGATTCTACATGTCTTATAACGTACATGTTTTTTCTTTAGGTAAAACTCTGGGGGTGGTGGCATGAGGAGCTGCTCTTTTTTCTCCTGAATGATTACAAGAAGTTTTGGCAAGAATTTTCATAGATCAGAAAAAACATGGCACATGTTGGGTGTGTAAATATAAACATATGTCAGCTTCAGGAGAGCATGTGGTCTTCACACACCTCTACCTGAAGCTGCATTCAGCTTCACAGTTATCTCTAGGAACCAATTCCCTTTGAAGGCATCACTCAGCAATGTATATTTTACTGAATATTTGGGAAAAAAATGGGAAAGCAGTTTTGTGTTAAACGCCATAAGCAGGCATTTAATAAACATCCCATTCAATCCATCTTTTCTGCACTCAGGCCTCTCTTGGATTCCTACCATTCTGACATCTTCCCACCCCAATTCTTTCCCCATTTGCTGGCTAAATATCTTTTGTTCCATGTCCTTCCAAAAGCTCAACCTGAGACAGCTAACCCTCCTGACAGATACACGGCTTACTGGAAAATTTAGTCCAGTCTTTGCCCCACCCCCATTTATTTCTCCCCATTTTCCTACTGGTTGGACTAGCCTTCCATACCCCACTGGAACTTTGGGTGATAAATTTTTGTCCAATGCATTACATTTATAAGCAGAAGGGTAGAAAACATCCTTTGCACACTTGCCCTGATTAACAAAAATTTAGCTTAGTATCAGGATTCCTTGGGCCTTAACTTCTCAGTGCCACATATTCCACACAAATTTGAATAACATCTGTAAAATATTTTGGGACACTTAAAAATTGTGGATATATGAGAATACAAAGTGTCATTATTCTTCTGTCTTACTCCCATAATTATGGCCTAAATGCAGAAAAGCAATACAGAATTAGCTAATAACAACACTGGGCCATAGTTAACAGTACAACATGCATACCGTGCAGGTAAAAGAATCTCCTTTTTATATGATGCGCATCTGAGAAATATCACCATCACAATTTGGCTCATATCCTTGTGATGACTCCCAAACATAGCAGTGACTAAGCTGATAAATGCTTTTCTTTTGGATAAATCAAAATGCCCTGTGACAAAATTGCTCTGGCCTAATGCAGTGCAGAGGGATCTATTTACATTCTGTGTAAACTGCCATTCTCAGAGGAAAAGCGTTCATACCTGAATTTCTGCCATTCACCCTGTTTTGAAAATTTGGGCTGATTGCTTTCTTTGGTCCCATCTATGTACTAATTCATTATGGCAGCCCCATGTACTTGCACAGGTTATATCAAAGGCATATCTGGCTTTGTCCTGTCATTTCAATCATCTGTCTATCCAGGCATTCATTCACAAAATGCTTGTTGGCTACCTATTATTTACAAGGCACCTCGCAAAAAGGCATCTTTATACCTTCTTATAGGGGTTATAAAGATACATAAGGTAATTCCCCATCTTCATTAAGTTCACATTTAATCAAGGAAGGTATACATACACACAAAACCACAGCAACAACAAAACAGACAACTATGAACAGTAAAGACAAAATTGAAATAGAAGAGGAGGTTGTTTCTTGCCTGAGGCAAGTATGGCAGCCAGAATAATCTTTTCAAAAAAGTACATCCAATAATGTCTGCCTTCTACCTAAATCCCTCATATGATTCTTCATCATATTAAGAAAAAAAAAACAAAACCTAAGCACTTCAAACCAATATGCCACTTCTTAGCCAGCCTCAAGTTCTGCTCTTCTCTCTTATTCATTACACTTCAGCCACACCGGCCTTCAACTCAAAGAGGATGTTGAACGTAGATTTTTGTAAAATTGCTCACCTCTTGCCTGTCTTGTGTTTACTATGCCAAAGGGGTCCCACCTGTAACATGTCAACACAGTGGAGTCACCATGAAAATACATTTGGTAAAGAGTTTAAATTCCTAACAGATGTCAGGGAAAGGAAGGAAGAATTTATGGCATGACTTTTGATCACACCCATAGCATTGTACTTTGGTTTTAAAGTGAGGCCCACAATAGCCCCAGCACTCAAAATTAGGAAAGAACTGTCCTGGAAAAGCCTTCTCTGTTTATCTATATTTCAGAAGTTTTACCATTTTAGAAATGAAATGGTGTTTTTTATAATAACAATAGCCGCTGATTTTTTTGAGCACTTTGCTATGTATATATATGTCAGTCTTTACACACATCATTTAGTTAATTCCCGCAATACCTGTGAAGTAGTGCTACTATTATCTTTATCTTCCAAATGAGGCAGCACACTTAGAGAGATCAATACTTTGCTTAAAAAATAATTTGTTACCTGGAATGAGTTTTAAAAACTATACATCATTTAATACTGATAAAATAAATTTTGATTAAACCATAGAACAGCTGGATTAGCTAAATCTTTCTGGATTGTTTATAATTCCAAGCAGCGTTTGCACCTGTGATGTATATTGAAAACCTAGAAATATAAAACCATTGCAAATGACAGTCCTTCTGTAGGCTTTGGCCTGGAGATGAGCACACAAACAAACAAACGTGGGCAAATTATGTGGATAGATAAAAACTATACCTCGGATGTTTTTTACAAATTTAATTAAATACAGGTATATATTTTGACAATTTTTAGAAAGGCTTTAGAAATCAATACTGTTATTTTAAATAATAAATAAAATGACAAAAATTTAGTAGTCTCTCAATTCTATCAGATCTTAACATTTCCTCAGTGTCTCCACTTGTTGAGGCCACCATTACTCAAGGTAATATGATGCAGTGAGAAAGGACACTCACATCAGGCTTTAACTGAGGCACAGATACCCTAGGTCAGGAGTCCCCAACCCCCAGGCCATGGATTGGTACCTGTCTGTCCCCTGTTAGGTACAGAGCTGCACAGCAGGAAGTGAGCAGCCGGTAAGTGAGCAAAGCTTCTTCTGTATTTATAGCTGCTCCCTGTTGATCACATTCACCAGAGCTCTGCCTTCTGTCAGATTAGTGGTGGCATTAGATTCTCACAGGAGCATGAACCCTATTTTGAACTGTATATGGGAGGGATCTAGGTTGTGCACTCCTTATGAGAATCTAATGCCTGATGATCTGTCACTCTCTCCCAGCACCCCCAGATGGAACTGTCTAGTTGCAGGAAAACAAGCTCAGCACTCCCACTGAGTCTATATTATGGTAAGTTGTATAATTATTGTATTGTATTTTGCAATGTAATAATAATAGAAATAAATTGCACAATACATGTGATGTGCTTGAATCACCCCCAAACCATACCCCCACCCAACCAGTCTGTGGAAAAATTGTCTATAAAACTGGTCTCTGGTGCCAAAAAGGTTGGGGACTGTTGTCCTAGATGTCATTTTTATCTCATATTTACAGTGTGTAAGACTTTTTGGGGGTGATTGAGAATCTTATTATTAAGTACTACTTGGGTGAGACCCATAAATTAGCATTTTAATCAGCATCCAGGTGATTTAATTTAGTGACCAGGGAGAGCATCTTGAAAAATATTGTTCTAGGACATACTCAAAGTACTTCTTTGCTAAGAAAAAGAAAAAATAAAATAAACGAAGCAACACCTTCTCATTTGATTAGAGAAATAGAAAAACAGGGACAGAAAGAAAAAATTCCATCTTTGGCAGAAAAGGGTTACCAGATTGAGCAAACAAAAATACAGGACATCCAGTTAAATGTGAATTTCAGGTAAATAGCAGCAAATGTTTTTACTATGCATATGCCCTGTGCAATACTTGGGAGATACTTGTAGTAAAAAAATTGTTAATTAAAATTCAAATTGAACTGGGTATCTAGTTTTTTATCTGGCAACCCTATGACAGAGATTCCAATCAAGTTTTCATTCAGTGGATTTTTAAGGCTGTGCTCATGTTTGTCTAGGTCTAATTGGACATTTAAGAGGAAATAATAGCACTGTATTATTTTTTACAAAAAATATTCAAAAAGAAACACAGAAAAACAAAATCAAAAATTCTGTGCCATTATAGGAGACATGCTGCTAGGTGCTTTCCTCCAGTTGAGGGTAGCTCAGTCTGATAAAGCATACTGAGATAGAATTCACCATCTTGCTTCATGTTACCTAGGAGATGATCTGTTTTCTGAACTAAGCTGGGCTGCCCTCCTCATCACCATGAAGATACCAAAATAAGCTCTCAAGAGAGAAGACCTTGACGCTTTTCAAATGGTAAATTTGAAATAAATTTATTTTTTGATTAAAATAAAAATCCCACCTAAACTTGATACAAGACTTTCAGCCAACTATTAAATAGTTGTAAATTCACAATTAAAGGAGCAAAGCCTCAGAAGTAGAAAATAGCTGGTAAATGTTCTGTAGCTATTGGCATGTGAGGAAACTTACTCTCCCTGTCTTTAAAAATGGGGTCATGATTTGTTCTGGTCTGTGGCTTAGACACAGCAGAAAGGGTGTTGGTTGACTGTGAGAATCCAATACACTGAGACATTGTCAGGGTGGAAAAGTCCGCAAACTGAAGACCATCCCATGCTGGTTGGGGTGGGAGCATTAAGCTTTTTGCCCTTGAGTGACCCTGGAGGACTCTACCCACTTAGAGTAAGATACACCTTCGGCAAAGGGGAAATAACTACCTGCACTTTCAGGTTTCCCAGAAGCTAACTCAGGCTTCATCTCCTGATTGAACCTCCTATTCCTCTCCTTGCCAGTGTGAGCAGGAGGTAAGTGGAGGTGTTGCATGAGGACCCAGTCTGGGTCCCCTGACTTCACCCTGGCTGCATCTCACTACTCTCACCTTACCTGGCCCTCAGCTACCTTACCTGGCTCAGCTCTGTTGGAAGTAACCTTCAGACCCTAGCCAGTTTTACAATCACCTCCTATTCCATTTGTCTCAGAGAACCTTTGTAGATGTATTAGTTTGCTAGGGCTGTGTAACAAGGTATAGAAAACGGAGTGGCTTACACAAAATAAGTTTATTGTCTCACAGTTCTGGTGACCAGAAGTCTGATATCTACAAAACTCTGAAGATAAAGAGTGGTCAGAGCATTGTACTCCTGGCATACTCAGCAAAAATGTGGAGCGACTCTCAGGACTCACAGCAGATTGCCTCCCTCAACAGTGGCAATAAGTCCTGATATGCATGACACAGTCCTAGATTATTATTATTGCCCATGCATAATTATTAATGTGGCCCCTTTACATTCTCAAAAGCAGGGTGGACTCAGAATTTGTGAAACCTAAAGATTATATAATTGAGGAAACTTTGAGAAAATAAAATATAATTTTGAATACAAAATGATATGCGAAAGTAGATACATGTGGGAGCAAATGAAAATTGAAGGTAGATTGTATATCCTTCTCTTAAATGATAATTTATATATTCACTGTATTTAAGGACACTCACCACATGTCCAACACTGTGCTAAGCATTTTGTGTATGTTATTTTACCCTCATAACAACTTATGGACAAGTATTATGATTCCCATTAAAAAAATAAAATGATGAAATTGAGGTTCAGGACTTGGAGATGAAAGCAACCCATCTAGGCAGCACTGGAAATGGCAACAGAAGTCTAGGTGCGCTACCGTGGTCTTATCTACTATGCACTGAGGAGGGCTGAATGTGGGCAGGGTGAGTGGAAGATAGAAAGAAACAGTGACAGAGAAGGGGACAGCTGTGAAAGACACTGAAAAAGAGGAATTGAGAGAATTGGGAGCAAGCTAGGTTTAAGAGGGAAGAAAAGATTGGCAGGGTTTACTCTGAGGTTTTGAGCTTGTGGGACTGGAGAACGATGATAACTTTGACAGAAATAAAAAAAGTCCAGAGAGGGAGCAATTGGGGGCAGGAGGCGGGAGAAGGGGTTGAGCTCAATTTCAAACATGCCCAGTTTGGACCTCATAATCCCAGGAGTAATAGCCAGGGAGACCACAGTGCCGGCAGTCCAATAACCCACAGGCAGAGATGCAGAGGAAAAGTCAAGTGTTGCAACAGACAAATGAGAAGTTGGAAGGAAGTGAGAAACATCAGGTTTATATTTTCCCAGGCTCGACTTTTGAGAACTTTTTCTTACAAGAAGCCATTTCAATCATGCTTACTGATGATTGATGGGAGGATGGGGTGTGAATTATATTTGTTCACTGCTGCCTGGTTCAATTTAATCTTTGCAGATTAAATATTATTCCCGCACACTTTTTTCCCTCAAGAAATGCAAAACAAGGTAAATTACAAACTAGCCAAGAAAAATAAAATGCCATTCCTTATTAACTTCCCTTAATGTCTGCCTTATTCAGTAAGAATAAAGGGAACTTAGCATTTTTCTTTGTCTTATTACTAGTTTGTTGTGAGATATTGAGTGCTTACTATAATTTCTGTTCCTCATTTTTCTGGTTGTAAAAGAAGGCTGTAACCATAAGAGGATTTTGTGGATTTATGAGCATAGAACCAATTGAGCTATTTAATGTACATTTTTGTGGAATAATTATTTAATGTGAATCCACATACATATGCTTTAAATTAACTCAAATGTGTATAAGAGGGAGAATATAGTACTAGATGATCTCCTGCAACATAAATTCTCATGCTTAGCTAATGAATCTGGAACCTAAAATTACTGAGAACATATTCACATCTTGACACCTTGTAATATCTCCTCCCTGCTCTCCTACACTCACAAACACTCCTACCTTCTACTGTTGGTTGCCACAAACCCCCAGAATGATAGCTTTCTGTATTATCTGTTCTTTATATCTGTCCTTGCTTCCTTCCAGTAGTTTAATAACTAAGATTTAATCAGTCTCATTTGTTCTTACTCTTCCTATTTGCTTTAATGGATACAGTGAAATACTGTAGAAGAATCACCTTGAAGAAGATTTTTTTCCAATTATTTCTTGATCACTGCTTTAATAAACCATGATGAGGTACTGACTGTTTCAGCTTTAGAGTGAGTTGCCTATACATGAGAAAGAAAGACAGAAACTAATCAGTACCAGTTGTATTCAAGCAATGGGTCTTAGTGTAATTTCTAAACCAGCAGTACCAGTTTCACCTGCAAAACTTATGAGAAATGCAAATTCTTGAGACCCATCTAGACTGACTGCATCAGAAACTTAAGGAGAGATTAAGCCCAGAACTTTTCATTTTAACAAGCCCCCTAGGGTTAGGTAATTCTCATGCACACTTAAGTTTGAGAACCATTGTATTATAGTAACTGAATTTATTCAACATGGAATGGAAGACTTTTCTTGACAGAGCAAAATTAATGTTCTCTGCCTTTCATCAGAAGGGACTGGTTCTCAGAGGAAGGGCCTTCTCTGGGTTTTTCTTTAAAAAAAAGAAAATAGTGCCTTGGCTCTGCCATGAGCTAAATACTCTTGGGCAAATCTCTTTAATCTTTCTAGGTCTCATTTTCCTCATCTATAAAATTAGAACCTCAAACAATATAATCTCTATAATTTCCTAATAATTTATTTTCTAGATTTGAGTATATCAATCTCTTTTGTAGCTAACAGCATATATTTGTAAGAGGGCAGACAAGAGTCAGCATTATAAGGTTATATTAACATGTGCACATGGCAATGAAACCTGTATTCTTAGTCTCTGGACTAGCATCAAGCATATTTTGTGCCCCAAACAAACAAACAAGCAAACAAAACATTGAATCACATCTCTATAGCAGAGGTGAGCAACATTTTTCTGTAAAGGACTAGATAAATCTGTAAATATTTTAGGTTTAAGGGGTGATTAGTCTCTGTTATTACTACTCAGCTCTGCCACTGTAACACAAAATAGCCATAAATAATATGTAAAGGAACATGGCAAAAGTCCCCAGTAGACTTTACTTATGAAAACAGATGGTGGCTGAATGTGGCCCGTGGGCCATAGTTTTTCCAAATGTTGCTTTATAAAGCCTCTATTTAAAAAAAATAAAAAGAAAGGATTTAACCACTTTGTAGTTGGTTACTTAGTCATTAATCAGATATTTAATAACACATCCTCTAGTAATCCGTTCACTGTTGCAATCTTCAAAAGCAACCAGACACATTGGCTTTGCTAATGGTTGATATGTAAACAGTCAAAGTATAGTATTGACTAGATCCAGCTTTATGCCTAGTTCTCCTCCTTAATGTCCAATGGAAGAGAGTGTTCTGCTTTCATAGACATAATTTTAAATAGTTTGGGTTTACCATTCCTATTGTAACAAATATATACCCAAAGAGAAATTAATTTACCTCTACAGCTATGGTTCCTTACAATGATCATTTTGATTGTACATTAGCCACTGGTTTACTGTATAATTCTTATCCAAAACTGCCTCTGCAGAATAGTGCGTAGGAAAAAGACAAAAGCTCAATTTCTCCTATTATATTCTCACCACACAGATTACTTCTGTGACATTTGGTCACCAAAATGTGCATGGAAATTTCTCCGCACCAGTAAATAATTCTGCAGCTGACACCAGATGAGTGTCCTGAAATTCAATTCAATTCTGACACTATCTATCTGGAGATAACATCAGATCCTACAGGTTGAGGGCACAGTCTCCAAGACTCCCCCAATTTAGATGCCAGTTACTAGTGTGAGCCTCTGGAACTTCTGGCCAACAGGATACAAATCAGTTCTCACAACCCTCTCCTCAGGTTCCACTAATTGGCTAGAGCAGCTCACGGAACTCAGAGAAACACTTACCTGCGTCTACCAGTTCATATAAAGGCTATTACAAAGGATACAGATGGACAGTCAGACAGAAAAGATGCATAGGGTGAGCTACAGGGGAAGGGGTGCAGAGCTTCCATGACTTCTCCAGGCATACCACCTTCCAGGGATCTCATCCAGAATCCAGAATCTGGAATCCCCTCAAACCCAGCCCTTTTGGGTTTTTATGGAAGCTTCATTCTGTTGGCATGATTAAATAATTCATTGGCCATTGGTGATCAACTTAACCTTTAGCCCCTCTGCCCTTTCTGGAGGTTGTGGGGTGTAGCTAAATATCCCAATTCTCTAATTATGCCTTGATCTTTCCAGAAACCAGCCCCTAATCTAAAGCTACCAAGAGGGTATGCCTGCCACCAATCTTCTCATTAGCACACAGAAGACACACTTATCTAATGCTTTCAGGAGCTACATGTCAGGGAACAAAGTCCAAATATATATTTCACAACATCACAGTAGGTTATTGGTACTGTCTTATCCAACTTATTGAAAGGACATCTTTTACAAGCCTCCTTTATTTTAAAACCCTCAATGAGAAAGTCAAAGATACTATTGCAAGTCATGACATGCAGGTAAATTCAATACCTGCTATTAGTGTCTTTTTCTAATTACTAGGTTAGTAAATGTGGGTAGAGAAGGAGAAAGGTCCAAGATAGTGCTTTAATTCTTAACTGTGTGAAGCCATCCCAGAAACACAGCAATTGGGCTCATTTCATAAATGGAAAAGAAAAGAAAAGAAAAAAAAAAAAAACACTAGACATCTTTCCAAGTACAATAAGAAAACATGTTGGGTAATTTTGAAATTTCCCACCCTTCACTCTGGTCCCAAGAGGAAGCATATGCCAGACTAACAGCTTGAACTTATTCTGAACTTTGAGTTAGATTCATTCTAACTTCCCTTATATTGTTATTCTATCAATATTATTTATATTACCCTCTGTGCCCACCTATAATTAGTCCTCAGTTGAAATTTTGCAGAATACAATGCTTAAAAGACAGCCAAGTCTTGGACTGTTGGTGTTTCTACCAACTTGATAAACATCTTTTCACTGCATACTGACTGAAAAACAGACACCACAAAGGTAATGGTCCATTGTGTTTTAAATGGTTATAATACGCCATATTTCCAAAAAGTATATAAAATGAGAAATGGTGATGAGATTAGAATGATGTGATCGTGGCTATATGCATCTTCATGTGCTAAAAGGGGCCTATGGTCCATCTTCCCCTACATTTTATTTTCTTTACTTTCTTTTTTCTTTTTTCTTTTTCTTTCTTTTTTTTTTTTTGGAGACAGAGTCTCACTCTGCTGCTCAGGTTGGAGTACAGTGGTGTGATCTTGGCTCACTTAAACCTCTGTCTTCAAGGCACAAGTTATCCTCCCACCTCAGCCTCCTAAGTAGCTGGGACTATAGGTGTGTGCCACTACACCCAGCTAATTTTATAATTGTTTGCAGAGACTGGATCTTGCCATGTTGCCGAGGCTGGTCTGGAACTCCTGGACTCAAGGAGTCCTCCCACCTTAGCCTCCCAAAATGCTGGGACTACAGGCATGAACTACCGTGCCTGACTGCCCGACATTTTCTGATGTAAAATAATCTATTTCTTAAAGAATATTTCATTAGATAAATATATGTTATCACATTAAGGCACCACTCTTATGACCTCCTTGAACCTTAATTACCTCCTAGATATTTCTGATGAGAGCACAGGGAAGGTGGTCCAAAGGATTGTTAGGGAACTCAAAAGATCATCCCAGACTGTAACTGGTAGAAGGTTCTAAAAAGGAGCTGCTTTGGCAGAATGGCAATATTGCTTTGCCATCAGTTAATTTGCTGCTGTTGGTATTTATAGAACTTTGTTTCAAAGCAAAAGTTAAATGGGATCCAATTAAATTCCCTGCTCCTTGAAAATTCCAGTCTGTACCATACATGGGCTGAGAGAAGCCATGTGGCAGGATATTGCAGTAGAATGCTGCCGGTATGAACTTGATCAATGAGTTTGCAGGGAATATCAGTGATGCCCACTCTAGCATGCCTTAGGATAAAAATATTAACCACTGGAAAGCACCTGGCCCGAGAATGTGATTCATGGAACTGAGGCCACAGCTCTCCACTAGGCATGGCTGCAGCTGAAGGGTAATAGCTTCTCCACCTCTCAGATGTGATAAATCTGGGTGTGACCTAGACCTAGTTCCTCAGAGAGACTGAGCTCCGGTGCTCCCAGTAATAACATGTTTAACAATGTACTTCCCTTTCCTCCCTGTCTCATTTTCTGTTCACCTACTGATTCCCTTTGAGATCACCCCAGAAATAAACTATTTGCTCTCAACTCTTTGTCTCAGCATCTGCTTCTGGGGGAACCCAACCTAAGACACACACTTTGGAAA
Organism: Hylobates moloch; assembly: GCF_009828535.3. Taxonomy (NCBI): domain Eukaryota; kingdom Metazoa; phylum Chordata; class Mammalia; order Primates; family Hylobatidae; genus Hylobates; species Hylobates moloch. Next base: position 38,542,763 of record NW_026652292.1, read on the forward strand.
TCTTTTATATATTCCTACAAGCATTCAGTAAATTTGAACTGGACTTTCTTCTCTTCTTGATGTTTTATTTTTGAGGTAAACTGAGAAGAAGGTGGATTTTATAATCTAAAAATTGTTTTCACTAAAGGGGTCTTGAATCTCTATCCCTGAATTGTCACAAGTTGAGATAGATATTTTGCTGGTTGAAATGGTTGTGATAAATGCTACCTGAAACTCTGGGAAAAGATTCAGATTTCCAATTTATATGCCTTAGCCAGATGTGACAAATCAAAACATTAGGACCAGTCTGCTAGTCAGAATTAATTTTGGTCTTCCTACCATCTATTTACTGAATTCTATTGGCCGAAAATAAAGAGATAATCAAAATCGAGGTTAGGAAACTTATTCTGAAACACATTGAGTTTATATATGTGCCAGAGCCTTATTCGACCCTCACAGTGACCTGTAAATTTAGTGAGATTATAACTTCTATTTTACAGATGAGGAAACTGAGGCTAGGACAGATTAAGTAACTTGTCTAAAAATTACAGCCAGTAGAGCCACGTTTCTAAACCATCTCAGTCCAGGATGCAAACTCTTACCCACTAAGCTGTGCTGCTTCTGCAGAGGCTCCTTAACTATTAATAGTGATAAAGCCTGTCAGTGATACGTGATGAGAATAGTCTTATATGGAAGAACCACGACATAGGGAGAACAACTTTGGACCCAGAATAAAGAAATATAGATTTTAGGGCCAGTCTGTTGTATGATAGACAAATTTTTCCATTCCTCTTAGTCTTTTTTCTTCTATGCAAAATGAAGAAGTTAGAATAAATAATTCTAGGGTCTTTGTAGTTATGAGATTGTACTGTTCTACTCTAAGAAGCTTCTTTTCAAATTGAGCATTAAAATTGAGCAAATAAAATATGGTTTTATTAATATAGCATAATTGTAGTAGTCATAGATTCAGGAACCCCACCTAAGATGTAGCACTAAGTTAGAGAGTTAAAGAACACTTCTGTTGGATTGAAATATTAGGATGACCATAGATTAATAAGAAAACTTTAGGTATAAAAGGCAATTTAAATAGGCATTTAGATGGAGAAATTACCCCAATTGTCCCGAAATCAAAGAGAATTTTACATTTTAATTATTTCTATTAAACTACTCTACATTCACGTCACACTGTACTACTTACTTCAATTTTAGTATTATTGAAGAGGAGATAGCTAGCTGCAAATCTAGCTGAGGGACTGAGATACTGACGTAGAATTCAGAAGTCTCGTCACTGGATATTCTTACTGTGGCTCCCATGTATTTTAAGGTGTTAAGAGATGAAAAACAGAAGCAACAAAAAAAATTTAACAAATGCTGATGCCCTCCCATTCTTGACCCTCCAGAGAGAAAGAAAATGCTGCCCCTAGTGAAAAAGTTAACCTGTTGTTTAAATCACATAATCCTTACCTGCACATTTCAGTTCTCTCAGAACTCAGATGTTTGAGGTTGGAATCTGGCAGCTCACAGGATTCATTAACATTAGAAATACATAGATGAGGCAGTAGGCCTGGTACAGAAAACCACATGGATAAACTCCTTTTGCTAAGAAGAATTGGGAGTACTCACATTTTTATCTTTATGTAACAATGTAGTCTTGACTTCATTTTATAGTCACAATACCATGGCCATCTCTGAATATGGAGGAATCTTTAGATGATAGAATATTAGTATTGTGGTATTTTCAGGACCTCTGGCTCATTATACCTCTGAGAATACACCAGAATGGAAGCTTGGTATGCCAAACATTATAATCTTTTGAGAACAAGTTAAAGTAAGACAAGTAATTTGAAAAAATCAGCTGTGAAACAAATTTAGTTACAATTTTTATTTTAAGTTCAGGGGTAAAAGTGCATGTTTGTTACATAGATAAAGATATGTTATGGTGGTTTGTTGTACAGATTTTTTCATCACGCAGGTATTAAACCTAGTGTCCAGTATTTTTCCTATTCTTCTCCTCCCTCCTACCCTCTACCCTCCAAAAGGCCCCAATATGTGTTTTTCCACTCTATGTGTCCATGTGTTCTCATCATTTAGTTCCCACTTATAAGTGAGAATATGCAGTATTGGATTTTTCTGTTTCTGTGTTAGTTTGCTAAGGATAATGGCCTCCAGCTCCATCCATGTTCCTGCAAAGGTCATGATTTCATTCTTTTTTATTACTGCATAATATTCCATGGTGTATATGTACTACATTTTCTTTATCCACTCCATCACTGATGGACATTTAGGTTGATTCCACGTCTTTGCTATTGTGAACAGTGGTGCAATGAATATACATATGCATGTATCTTTATAATAGAATGATTTATATTCCTTTGGGTATATAACCAGTAATGAGATTGCTGGGTGGAATGGTATTTCTGTCTTTAGGTCTTTGAGGAATCACTACACTGTCTTCCACAATTGCTGAACTAATTTACACTCTCACCAACAGTGTATAAGCATTACTTTTTCTCCACAACCTCATCAGCATCTGTTGTTTTTTGACTTCTTAATAATAGCCATTCTGACTGGTGAGAGATGGTATCTCATTGTGGATTTGATTTGCAATTTTCTAATGATCAGTGATGTCAAGCTTTTTAGATATGTTTGTTTGGCCACATGTATGTCTTCTTTTGAGAAGCATCTGTTTATGTCCTTTGACCACTTTTTAATGGTTTTTATTCTTGTAAATTTAAGTTCCTTATAGATGCTGGAAATTAGACCTTCATCAGATGCATAGTTTGCAAAAATTTTCTCCCATTCTGTAGGTTGTCTGTTTACTCTGTTGATAGTTTCTTTTGCTGTCCAGAAGCTCTTTAGTTTAATTGGATCCCATTTAACTTTTGCTTTGAAACAAAGTTCTATAAATACCAACAGCAGCAAATTAACTGATGGCAAAGCAATATTGCCATTCTGCCAAAGCAGCTCCATTTTAGAACCTTCTACCAGCTACAGTCTGGGATGACCTTTTGAGCTCCCTATCAATCCTTTGGATCACCTTTCCTGTGCTCTCATCAGAAATACCTGGGAGGTAATTAGGGTTCAAGGAGATCATAAGAGTGGTGCCTTAATGTGATAAGACTATGGCCTAATAAGAAGATGAGGGGAGTAAGATCTCTTTCTCCCTTCCTGCCATGTGAGGACAGAGCAAGAAGGCACTGTCTACAAGCCAGGAAGAGGGCTCTCACCAGGAATCAAATTGGCTGGCACCTTGATCTGGGACTTCTAGCCTTCAAAACTGTAAGAAAATAAATTTCTGTTGCTTAAGGCTAAAAAAGAAAGAAATATCCTTGATACCTAAAGCACAATAGCCCATCTTCAGGCACAAACAACCACAAGCAGCTTATAGCAGAAAAAATATCTCGCTTCAGCTCTCTGGTAGGTAGATCCCTCTACTTCTCATTTCAATATGGTTTCTTCCCAATTAACCAATATATAAAACACCTTGAGAATTAAAACACCCTTTAGTAATTTATTTTCAGGACTGATTGGTATAGGCAACAATAAACAATGGACCACATATTATTTCAACGAAGAGCCAATGTTATTTTTATGTAGATTGATTAGAAGTATTAGGTTCTATTAATAGTTACTATTAAATGAATGTTGATTATTTTTATATTAGCAAATGAATCTATTGCTTTTTCCAGGATTCTCACAACTCATAATTGATTTGGCTTTTCTTATTGGGGTGTCAGATTGCAGAATTCATTTTGTTTGCACACTCGTGGGCTTGTTTGGCAATATTACTCACCAGGTGTACTTTTCCCATTAGAATATCTGTGGTGGGTATTTTTTTCAAATGTATTCGGTAATATTTTGCCAAATGCATTTCAATGTATTGTTTTCTGCCTAGGACACTTCTGTACGTCTGGGGCTCCAGCTGCTTGCTGTTCTCGCTTCAGACTGTGCTTTGGGACTATTACACTGTTTTCCAGCAGCCCACTAATGAGCACATTCACTGAATCTAGCTTGCCTACTGCCCTCTTTAAAACCTGACAAACCTACACCACTAGACACACATGTTGCCGTTTCAAATTTTCTGTTGTTTGAGAAAATTTTCCTTTCCATATATTTAGATAGCCTCCTAGGGTGGTGAATTCATTCCTTGGATTTGGCATCTTCTAGAAAAAAAAAAAAATCCTGATAAAAATCTGAAGACTAAACAAAGACTCAGCCTAGGACAAAATGATGGCAGAGGAAGCTTTTCTTCTCCCCCATCCCCTTCAGTGCCTTTCTCCATTCTCAATGTCTTTCTCTTCTGATATCCTGGTCCCCACAGCATGGAAGGGAATGATCTATGAAAGGAAAATATCTTGGGCCCCCTAAATCACTAAGGAAAACTCAAGCTAGAAACTGCTTAGAGCAAATCTGCCTCCCATTCTATTCAAAGTTATCCCTTTGCTCACTGAGATAGATGCATATCAGACTGCCTCCTTTGGAAAGGCTAATCAGAAACTCAAAAGAATGCAAGGATTCCTCTCTCACCCACCTGTGACCTGGAAGCTCCTTCCCCTTTCTGCCCTTGCTTCAAGATGTCCTGCCTTTCCAGACTGAACCAAGGTACTTCTTACATATATTGATTGATGTCTCATGTCTCCCTAAAATGTATAAAACCAAGCTGTGCCCTGACCACCTTGGGCACATGTCATCAGGACTTCCTGAGGCTGTGTCATGGGTGCATCCTCAACTTTGGCAAAACAAACATTCTCAAGTAAACGAGACCTGTCTCAGATTTTCTAGGTTCACAGATCTAACCAACTCTACCTTACTGTAAGGGCAGTCGTTCTTACCTGGGGTGATCTTGCCCTTAAGGGGACATTTGACTGTGTCTGTAGACATTTTTGGTTGTCACAACTTGGAGGAGGGGTGCTACTGGCATCTAGTGAATAGAGAGACCAGGGATGCTACTATGCATCCCACAATCCTACAATGCAAAGAACAGAACCCCATAACAAACAAAAATCCTGCTCAAAGACACTAGTGATTTACCTGATACTCTTTTTAGAGTTTCTTCATCTTTTAAAAGGGACCTGGAGAGAGACATTATTAACCTTATAACCCTATCTCCTATAGTTTCAGAGGTAAAATAGGACACATGGCCCATCAGCTTTCAGAGATTCAAATGTATTCAGAGATCTCTATCACATATCCAGCTGCTGGCCCCTGCAAAACACACACGCGCACACACACACACACACACACACACACACGTTTTAATCTCCAGAGAGGATAGGAGCAGAGACCAACACTGGCACTTAGAACTCTTATTCTTCTCATAAGTTCCACCTTCAAATCCAGTACCTCCTTTTGCCATGGTGGGGAAATTTTCTCTTAAAACAAAGAATTCTTCCAGAACTTGTGGTTCTACATCTCCGCATCAGGCTACAGAAGCTTTTGAAAGTGCAAATAAGTTCAGAAATATAAAGATAACTATACACAGGTAAATGGTTTTCTCTTAAATGCTTAGCTTTAGCAACATAAGTCAGCGATTTCAAAACTGTAGCTTCTGCTATAGGTTACAGATGACTTTATAAAGAATCCAAAAATAAGGATTTGGAATTTATTTTTGTGTGTCATTTCCATTCTAATGGTCACAACAATAGAACACCTTCACCACCATTATATGGTAGGAGAAATGTAAAAGGAAATATGAGTTTTAATAACAAGATTTACTCTATAAATTTTTCTTCTACTTTGTCTATAAGCCACCACAAAGGATGCTTATCATCTAATTTCTTCCCTTCTAAGCAGGTGGAACTATGTCTCTTTCCAGAATCTGCTTCTTTAGAATGTAATGCTGAACTCACCGAGATTGTAGCAGCAAGTTCTAGATACTGGACAAAATGTTACCTACCTCCACTATGAGCCACCGCTGCTTGTTCCTCAGTGACTCTCACACCCACCAGCTCCCCATCCCTCAGAGATCCTGGCCTCAGGAGCTCAAGAGCCTGCCCGTATGTGACTGTGACTCCACTGGCCTTCACTGACGGGGGTGAGCAAGTCACTGCTCAGATCCCAAGCCATGCCTGGTCTGACCCAGGACCAGGGCTGTATTGCCTAGTTTCCCTCAGGCTTCCAGAGACTTCCAGACACTCACTAGTTCCTGTTCAGTTCCCCATTCTCTTTATGATACAACTACTGTCAAAGTTTCATTTTTTCTTTAACAAACAAAAACCGAAAAGAAGGGCATACTATTGCTTGAAACTCTTAATGGTCATCATTGAAGGGTTCCTCCTCAAAGTCCTTCTCTCTTTTTAATTAACATCACTGAAATCAGCCTTTCCTCTTAAAGGAAACTTCAATTCTTCTTAAACTTCACAGTCCAAGATAGAAGACTTGTACTTCCCCCCACTTCCATACACACAGTTTCTTACTTCTGCTGATTATTCTTTGGAAAGCTAAAACATTCTGCAGTAGATTTTCAAGCTAAATATTTGTATGTCCACTCCTCTAAATCAAAATGTGGCTCCTCTCTGCATATACACACCGTTTCTCTCCTAGAATTGAAGTCGAGGCCTCAAGCTGCCTTGTTCCAATTCTTATGAAGGGTTGTGATAGTCCATGGCACACAAGAAGCTTCAAAAAGCTGGAAGAAGCAGATGTGAAACGGGGAAAAAGGGATTTCATCTTTTCCTATAATTGAATTAGACATAGCACAGAACTCTCAACCCCCTCCTCATGGGTCTGAAATTGTGAGAAAGGAAGAGTGCCCAGAGGAAAATAAAATCTTTTGATGTTAAATGATATTAAATGATACTTTAGTAATTTTGATTCTAAATGACATGTTTTCTATTTCTTTTAAGTTTTTCTCCCATAATTATTTGATACTTCTCCCACCATTTAATTATCACTAATAGCTTTCTTCATTGCACTACCCACAAAAGGAGGGTGAGCACATCTGAAAACCAAGGGATAGACTGAATTTCTGAATGGACTACTGTTGAACACATGGTATGGAAACGAAAGTAAGAGAAAGGCTTTATGAGAAGAAAAGAGATTTTTGTTTGATTTGTTTGGTTTGGGGATTTTGTTTTCTGAAATTCAGAAGCTTGACTTTTCAAAGCAAGAAGAAAGCTAAAAGCTAGATTTTAGAATTTCAAAAATAAACAATAAAATAGAAGTGTTTATAGAATGATAATGTTTTCCAATCTTCACCCAAAAGAAAAGTTCAATTAGAAAGTAGGAAGAGGGAAATTGGAAGAGGTGTGGCTATGATTTGGATCCTAGGGAGAGTATCCCCAAGAAATAAGGCAGAAGGATTAAACTTTTAGTTTTTCCAAATAGTTTTAGTGCAGATTTTGTAGGAAACAGATGTCAAAATGGAATTAGATGTGAAAGATGTTTATTGGGAAAAAAAACAGTGGTGAGGGAATATAAGAAGGAGGCCAGGAGAGTTTTCAGACCATGATGAAGCCCTGAGTCCTGTGGGGGAGAGGAAAGGCAGGCAGGCAGGCAGGAAAGAAGGAAGAAAGGAAGGAAGGAAGGAAGAGAGAGAGAGGGAGAGAGGGAGGGAGGGAGGAAGGGGTGGGGAGAGGGAGAGAGGGAGGGAAGGAGGAAATGAGGGAGAAAAAGAGGGAGAAATGGAGAACATAGACAGTAGTACATTCTAAGATTTTGGTAAAGCCTGTACAGGGAGTCCTTGAGTCAAAACCACCCATCAGATGAGCACCGTGTCTCCCAGGTGATATTCAGATATCGGGGGAATCAGCCCCCAGTATTTCAACATAGGTTCTTTTCTATTTTCCCTAAGTGTTGGCCAGTCTGAGAAATAAAAGGAAAGAGTACAAAAGAGAGAAATTTTAAAGCTGGGTGTCCAGGGGAGACATTACATGTTGGCAGGTTCCATGATGCCCCCTGAGTCGCAAAACCAGCAAGTTTTTATTAGCAATTTTCAAATGGGAGGGGTGTTTGAATAGGGTGTGGTCACAGAGATCACATGCTTCAAAGGCAATAAAATATCACAAGGCAAATTGGCAGGGCAAGGTCACAAGGCCAGGGTGAAACTAGAATTGCCGATGAAGTTTCATGTCCCACTGTGCATGCATTGTCATTGATAAACATCTTAACAGGAAACAGGGTTCAAGAGCAGAGAACTGGTCTGACTAGAATTCACCAGGCTGGAATTTTCTAATCCTAACAAGCCTGGGGGCACTGCAGGAGACCAGGGCGTGTTTCATCCCTATCTACAACTGCATAAGGCAGACACTCCCAGAGTGGCCATTTCAGAGGCCGCCCCCTGGGAATGCATTCTTTTCCCAGGGCTGTTAATTATTAATATTCCTTACTGGGGAAAGAATTCAGTGATATTTCTCTTACCTGTTTTCAGCAATAAGAGAAATATGACTCTGCACTGCCTGGCTCCTAGGCAGTCAGACCTAATGGTTATCTCCCTTGTTCCCTGAACATTGCTGTTATCCTGTTCTTTTTTCAAGGTGCCCAGATTTCATATTGTTCAAACACACATGCTTTAGGAACAATTTGTGCAGTTAATGCAATCATCACAGGGTCCTGAGGTGACATACATCCTCAGTTTATGAAGATGATGGGATTAAGAGATTAAAATAAAGACAGGCATAGGAAATGATAAGAGTATCGATTGGGGAAGTGATAAATGTCCATGAAATCTTCACAATTTATGTTCTTCTACTGTCACTTCAGCTGGTCCCTCCATTCGGGGTCCCTGACTTCCCACAACATTCAGACCTTAATATTTCTGCCATGGTCACTCATTGACTGGAAGCAGCTCCTGGGAAATGTGGCCTCACTCAGACATAGGAATGCATTTCTGAACATGGCAGCTAGACTTATCAGTCACTATATACCTCACAGTCAGATTTGAGAGGCACATTTACATGATCCACACAGAAACTCAGATGGGCTTAGTATAAATCTTACTATAGAAAGGACTTGGGCCTTGCCTCTAGCCTGGGAGACTACAAACTTAGGAGTAAAGCCTCAAGTCCAATACAGCACCTGGGTGGTAGAGTACCGATGACAAAGAAAGAGGTTAAGCTAGATAGGCCTAGTTTGGTATAGTAGAGCATCCACAAAACTGGCTAGGAATGAGTTAGGGATCCACAGGATTTTGGTGTCAATATGAGTATGACACCAAATGACCCTGTGACCATACACAATAGCAGAAACCACTGATATTAGTCAACAATGTCAGTACACAATGTCTGAAAATCCAGTGGCACTAATCACATCTTAGTTGATATCAGAGCTTATCACCCAATGTTCAGCTAAGAAGAGAAGCTACACCACAGCAAAGGTCAGTGCAGACAGGACACACCTCAGTACTTGCAATGGTAGATACTCCGTCAAGTGTTAGAGAGAAGTAATTAAGGATGGATGCAGATACAGATACCCGAATGTGGAAGGTAGGGAGGCTAAACAAATGTTCTCATTTGGTGCAGAACTGTATTTGTGTGTTTATTGTTTTTCTTCCTTTGACCAAAATGAGTGTTATACAATTGTTAGATGAGAATTTGATCCCATAATGTTTGGGAGGCTATTGTTAATCAGTGTCACATATGCACTTAAACCATCAGATTACTAAGATAATTATGTTCATCTTAATTTCATTAGTCAACCAATAGGGAATTTATGGCAATATTTATTTGTTTTTTCTTTTTTAATTTTATTTTTAAGTTCAGGGGTGCATTCTTTTTTATACTATATATGTTTTTAATTAGCTTGAAGCTAATATAACTGAATTGTTTGTAAGTTGCTGATAGTAAACAGGTTTGATTTCAAGAAAAAACATCAATTTCAATAAGAGTTGACTCAAGTGTTTTCAGAAGAAGCTGAGTCTTAGCTCTATTTAAACATGATAGTTTTCATCAACTGGGGAAGGATTCTGACATTTCAGGAACTGGTATGACAACAGAAATGAATGGGAAATAGAGTGTCAGGGCTCTCTCTGGGAAGCAGAGCTAGGAAGAAGTCAAGCCAGCATGCCCAGCTGTAAGCATATGTTTCCATGGGCCTCACCATTCTGGTGATAACAAATGAGCCCAAAGAAAACTTTGCTTCTCCTGGTTCTATGCTATCCACAATTCTGGGGCCTCCATTGTCTCCCATTCAAAGCCATGTTTCTTCTGGTAAGATTATGTCTTCTAAGACAAGCACTAATTCCTCAATCGTTATATGATACTAGTCAGTATCAGCCACCCTCTTCCTTGCATGGAAGTGCTTTGCTTAATGCTCCTAATAAAACTGGAGTGGCAGCTTCCACTCCTGCCTCCCCACCTTAGTTCTAAGGAGAAGCACAATGCTTCCACTTGAGCTCTGTTTCTCCTCTTCTCCTCATTCACATTATAAAAAAACAACATTTTCTTGAAGAAAAGAATGTTAAGAATCTGTCTCTGCTAAAGCCACTGTGCCTAGCATTGAGAGCTTGACTCTGCCTGAGCAGAGGCTTGAGCAGGTCCCAATGCAGTGAAACAGTAGTTTGTTCCTTAAAGAAGCTGTGCATTCATTGTTCTCTCCAGATATTGGAGAATCTTGTGGTACTTACTAGAACATGGGCCCCAGGATAGTCTGAACTGTGTTAACTATTCTCACCGGAATTTCCATAAAGCAGTGTTTTTTATTTTTATTATCTCTCCTTTCTTTTTAGGACTCAAGACTATCTGAGTGGCAGGCACCACCTTAAGCTCAATTGTTTCTCTCTCAAATTCATAGCAAACTCCTCACATCAGGGTGTATCTGTAGGCTCTCTTCCTTGGGGATGAGTTTTCTGCAGGTAGAAGCCTCTGAGCTCATGCTTCCTGCATGAAACCCCCACACATGCCCCTGTGTTCCTGAGACTAAGTGTAAACATGGGCTCCAGAAGGAAGTCTGCTCCAATTCCTTTATCCTTTCATTTGAACCCATTTAGTGGGGTTCTTCTCTAATAAATACTAAACTGTGTACAATATAAGAACAAACGAGTGATTTCTTGCCTTCAAGAAATCTATGATCTTATCACACTGAAGAGCCCTGAACATAAATGACTTCTGATTATGTGCAATGGGAGACCAGAGGAAGAAAAGATAATTTTCCATTAGAGACATCTGAGGAGATTTGTGAAAAATTTGACATTCAGGGCAGGCCATGAAAGATAAGGAGAGTTTGGATAAATGGCAACATTGTTGATGTCATCATCATCATAACTTTTGTCAAAAATATTTGTCCATGCCTAACATGGAGAAGAAGAAAGCCATGTGGGGGTATGACAGTGTTCTTTAAATATTTGAAGAGTTGTCAGTATTATAGAAGGATTTGATTTCTTTGTAGCCGCAAAGAATGGAAAAACGTCACTGGATGGGAGTTATATGAAGACAGGATTCAAAAAGAACTGTTTTTAAAATCATATCTACTGTTTTTTTAAAGGCTTCCTTGGGAACTACCTTATTAAACACATGCGACTTATTTAGGATACCACAGAGTAGTGGTTCTCAAAGTGGGGTTTTGAGACCTGAAGTTCCCTGAGACATTTTCAGGGCATCCAGAAGGTAAAATCAAATATAATAATATTGTAATAGGCAGAATGATGCCCCTCACTCTAATGATTCTAGTTTCAATAATATGTGAATATATTATAATACATTACATGGCAAGGGGAATTCAGCTTGTTAATCATCTGACTTTAAGATGGATTGTACAGGTGGGCCAATGTAATCATGAAGGTCCTTAAAGGTGAAAGAGGGAAGAGGAAAGGAGAGAGATGGTGGTATAAGAAGGATTGGGCCCGACATTGCTAGCTTTGAAGATGCACAAAGGGATCACAAACCAAGGAATATTGAAGCCCTTTTGAAGCTGCAAAAAACAGGAAAACTGATTCTCCCCAAGTCAACAGAAGAAAACAGCCCTACCAAAACCTTTATTTTAGCTCTGTGAGACCAGTTTCATATTTATGACCTCTAGAACTGTAAGATAATAAATTTGTGTTGTTTTTAAGCCACTTTGTGGTAATTTGTTGCAGCAGCAACAGAAAACTAATACAAATACTAAGATGCTAATTTGGCTTTTTCACTCTCATTTTCTCAGGAGAGTACAATGGGATTTTACAGGGGCTATTTGAATGCGGTAATACACCAGACTGAATTCAGGAGCAGATGTAAGAATCTAGCTGTCTTTCATTAAAAAGACATTAAAATGTTTTGTAAATACGTAAAAGAGTACCACTCCTCTAACAAATTTTTGAAAAACACAGTTATTTCCTATTAAAAATATTATTTATATTGATATGTTATGGATCCAGAATTAAATTTCTAATATGGTAAATCTTCATAGTTTTAACCCACAAAAACAAAAGCTCTTTGGGGATTTCAAAAATTTTTAAGCTTATAAAGGGGATACTGAAGCCAAAGAAGTGAGAACTACTATTATAATAGGAACGCCTAATTTTGATGGATAGTTGTGTCCTTTCTATTTCCAGGATTATAAAATTATACAACAGAGACACAGCACAATGGATTTTCATGTGAAAGGTGAACAGGAAAAGTCATAAATAAAAGTGTCATGTTGATACAAGAAGACCAGAGAGATGCACCACATGCATAATTCTGAAAGGATATTGGGGTTTGATGGGACCATAGGAAGCCCAAACACCAAGTTGTTTGAAATGAACAGTTGAGAGGTGAATGAAGTGCAAATTACAGGTCACCCTTCTCGTACAAAATATAATCAACATCTTGAAGAAATGTTTTCTTGGGAACATTTAGGAGGTTCTAAAACTTTTATTCAAGAAAACTTAATCTTGAGAACTGACCATTTATTTTCAATACTTCTTTACTCAGATATAAAAATGAGTGGTCTAGTGTGGAAGATTTCAATATTTCTAAGCCAAAACAGAATTACACTTCAATCTAAAACCATTCCAATGGATTATTAAAGCTATAGTAATGTGTTACTTGGACATAGACCATTTACAGACTACTGTAATCAGCTGAGTACCAGGAAAAACACAAAAGAAGTTTTTCAGCAGCCTTTAACAACATCCGAGTCACCTCCTGAATGCTTTGCTGCTTAGAAATGTCTTTCACTGGATACCCTAAATCATCTCCCTCAAGTTTAAAGTTCCACAAATCTCTAGGGCAGGGCAAAATGCTGCCAGTCTTTTTGTAAAACATAACAAGAGTCACCTTTTCTCCTGTTCCCAACAAGTTTCTCATCTCCATCTGAAATCACCTGAGCCTAGACATTATTGTCCATATCGCTATCAGGCTTTTGGTCAAAGCCATTCAACAAGTCTCTAGGAAATTCCAAACTTTCCCATATTTTCCTGTCTTCTTCTGAGCCTGCCAGACTGTACCAACTTTGTCCTGTTACCCAGTTTCAAAGTTGCTTCCACATTTTCTGGTATGTTTTCAGCAATGCCCCACTCTTCTGGTATCAACTTACTGTATTAATCCATTTCCATGCTACTAATAAAGACATACCTGAGACTGGGCAATTTACAAAAGAAAGAGTTTTACTGGACTTAGAGTTCCATGTGGCTGGGGAGGCCACACAATCATGGTGGGAGGTGAAAGCCGCATCTCACAGGGTGGTGGCAAGAGGGAGAATGAGAGCCAAGCCAGTTTCCCCTTATCAAACCATCAGATCTCCTGAGACTTACTACCAGGAGAATAGTATGGGGGAAACTGCCCCCATGATTTAATTATCTCCTACTGGTCCCTCCCACAACATGTGGGAATTATTGGAGTACAACTCAAGATGAGATTTGGGTGGGGAAAACAAGCCAAACCATATCGTATCAAACAAGTCAAACCATATCATATCAAACAAGCCAAACCATATCAAAGTGCTGCTGATTTTTGTATGTTGATATTGTAACCTGCAAAATTCAGACTGATTACTGAATTTATCAGTTCTAACAGTTTTTTGTGAAGTCTTTATGGTTATATACATATATATATGATCATGTTATGAGCTAATAGAAACAAATTTACTTTTTTTTTTTTTGTAGATGCCTTTTATTTCTTTTCCTTGCCAAATTGCCCTGGGTAGAACTTCCAGAACTATGCTGAATAGAAGTTGAAAGTGAAGATTCCTGTTTGTTCCTGATTTCAGAGAAAAAGGTTTTAACTTTTCACTAGTAAGTATGATGTTATCAGTAGGTTTGTCACATATGGTCTATGGGATCAACATTTGTGGATTTAACCAAATACAGATTGAAATACGTTTTTTAAAAGATGGTTGTGTTTATAATAAACATGTACAAATTTTTTCTTGTTATTGTTCCCTAAACTCTATACTGTAGAGTTTAGGGAATAAACTATTTTTCAGTGTGTAGTTTAGGGAATAAAACTATTTACATAGCATTTAAATTGTATTAGATATTATAGGTAATCTAGAAATAATTTAAAGAATACAAGAGAATGTGCATAGGTATATGCAAATACAGCACCATTTTATATAAAGGACTTGAGCATCCATGGATTTTGGTAACCTCAGGGTCCCTGGAACCAATCCTCCACAGATACCAAGGGACAACTCTATATTCCTTCTATACTTATTTTGTTGAGAGGTTCTTGTAAAATAATCGTAAACAAGTATTGAATTTGTCAAATGTCTTTTTTTGCATCTGTGGATTTTGTCCTTCATTTTATTAATATGATGTATCACATTTATTGATTTATGTATGTTGAATTATCCTTGCATCCCTGGGATTGATCCCATTGATCATGGTGAATGATTTATTACATCTCCCTTTATAGAAGGAATTCAGAGAAAAGCTATTTAAATAAGAAGCAGATTATTTTAATAAAGCTATGTTTTAAAATACTGTATTTTTTTTAACTAATTTGATCTCTTTTAGAGTTAGTTCAGAAATACTTTTCTTACCAAAGACTTACAAAGCCAAAATTTCTAGAGTTCATTGAAAAGAAGGATAAAAGCCTCCAGTAAGATGCTTTGGAGAAAAGCCAAGTTAAGTGGCCCAAAGGATGCAACCTGTGCTCCACTAGAAAATGCCTCCAAGAATGAGGATGGAGCTGGGTAGGAAAATGAAAGAGGAATGCCTGGTTTCTTTCTATAATTTTTTTTTTCTCTTTTACTGGCTGTTTTCTCCCCTTTGGTCTCAGAAAATCATTGGTTATTTCTGAATCCTCTTTCCCCCCACCCCCCCAAGCTTCTCCCCTTCTCTCTTTTCTCTTCCCCTCCCCTCCCATCCTTTTCCTTTTATCTTCGTTTTCTTCTAGAAGGCATTTCCTTTATTCTCATAAAGGAATGTTATGAGAATATTATTTGTACTTTTTTTCACTTTTTTGTTTTGCTTTTTTTTTTTAGATGGAGTCTCGCTCTGTCCTCCAGGCTGGAGTGCAGTGGCACGATCTTGACTCACTGCAAGCTCCGCCTCCCAGGTTCACGCCATTCTCCTGCCTCAGCCTCCTGAGTAGCTGGGACCACAGGTGCCCACCACCACACCCGGCTAATTTTTTGTATTTTTAGTAGAGACGGGGTTTCACCATGTTAGCCAGGATGGTCTCCATCTCCTGACCTCCTGATCCACCCGCCTTGGCCTCGCAAAGTACTGGGATTACAGGCATGAGCCACCGTGCCTGGCTTTTTCACTCACTTTTATGCACTTTTTTTAAAATTTGTATTTTTTGAGATGGAGTCTTGCTCTGTTGCCCAGGCTAGAGTGCAATGGCTTGATCTCGGCTCACTGCAACCTTTGCCTCCCTGGTTCAAGCAATTCTCCTGTCTCAGCCTCCTGCGTAGCTGGGATTATAGGCACCCGCCACCACACCCGGCTAATTTTTGTATTTTTAATAGAGATAGGTTTCACCATGTTAGCCAGGCTGGTCTCAAACTCCTGACCTCAGGTAATCCACTCGCCCGGCCTCCCAAAGTGCTGGGATTACAGGCATGAGCCATCACTCCTCAGCCTTAGGTGCTTTCATTTCTTTCTTTTCTTTGTCAAATGTCTTTTCTGCATCTCTGGGTTTTGTTCTTCATTTTATTAATATGGTGTATCACATTTACTGATTTATGTATGTTGAATTATCCTTGCAAATTTCTATAATTTGGCCAACTACAATTTTTAATTTAGACCAAAACATTAAAGAAATTTTAAATTGGAAAAGCTTTAAATTGTATAATAGTTCAGAAAAGAAATTGATTCAATTTTTTATTTATTTCTTTGTTTTTTATTTCAATGGTTAAGGACCTAAATGGTAAAAAATTATATATTATACAACTTCTCTTAGCCAGATAACTAGAATATATAATTAATATGATTTTTAAATTGTACTTTTAGGAAAAAAGACACGTACAACACAAAATGCTAATAGTGAGATATTGAAGGAAACTATATCTGACTTCTAAGAATGTTTTGGTCAATATGTGATATGCAAACAAGTCTATTCTAATGCATCAACATCCAGAGATCACTGCTAAATACACTGGGAAGTAAAGGTCTCTATAGTTAATATGTCTGCCCTAAAATATCTCCCCATCTCTGCTGTGTGCACATATGCATGTGTAGTGACTTGCTGACTACAGGAATATGTGTCTCTTTGTCAAAATTACATTATAATCCTAACCTTTACACTATCCCTCTCTATTTAAAAAGGATATTTCCCAACCTTACCTCTCTGAATCTACCCAGAAAAGTATTGAAATTTTTAAAAAGAAGGTGCTTCCTGTCTGGGTAACCCCCAGTCAAAGAGAATAATGATTAATATAATTTTTCTTGTCCTCAGGGATGAACAGAAAACCAGCACACTGATGTAATACCTGTCTCATAGTTTTTGTAAAAACCAAATCACTGAGGGAAAAAGACACATTAATGAATTTGCCAGTGAGTGCACAAACAGCTATAGGAAAAATTATCACAGGTGCCAATATGAAGAGACAGGATAATTTGAGTAGGGAAGTCGTTTTTTTGTTTGTTTGTTTGTTTTTGAGATGGAGTCTCAATCTGTCACTCATGCAGGAGTGCATTGGCGGTATCTTGGCTCACTGCAATCCCCGCCTCCCAGGTTCAAGCAACTCTCCTGCCTCAACCTCCTGAGTAAGCTGAGACTACAGGCACATACCACCATGCCCTGCTAATTTTTGTATTTTTAGTAGAGACACGGTTTTGTGATGTTGTCCAGGCTGGTCTTGAACTCCTGATCTCAGGTGTTCCACCCGCCTCGGCCTCCCAAAGTGCTGGGATTATAGGTGTGAGCCACCGCACCTGGCCAGGAAGTAGTCTTTTTAAAGATAAAATATCAAAGTCTCTTGAGTTTGCAAATACATAACAATATATTCTTTTTTCTAATCATTTAAATTATTAGATAATTTAAATCATTTAATAATTTATTAATTAATTAATAACTAAAGCATAGTATTATAAGTAAAACAGAGAAGCTCTATTTAAAGTTGTTCTGACCCTGGGTCTTAGGATAAATTCATACTTTTAAAGCCCATGAACTATTTGAGAATTTCTGTTTTACTGTCTTTTTCTTTTCTTTTTTTTTTTTTAGACGGAGTCTCGCTCGTCGCCCAGGCTGGAGTGCAGTGGTGCGATCTCGGCTCACTGCAAGCTCCGCCTCCCGGGTTCACGCCATTCTCCTGCCTCAGCCTCCCGAGTAGCTTGGACTGCAGATGCCCACCACCATGCCGGGGAATTTTTTAAACTTTTTTAGTAGAGACGGGGTTTCACTGCGTTAGCCAGGATGGTCTCAAATCTCCTGACCTCGTGATCCACCCGCCTTGTCCTCCCAAAGTGCTGGGATTACAGGCGTGAGCCACCGTGCCCCGCCTACATTCTTTTTCTATAATTATAAATCATCATGCTACTAATGTACCTGGGTTAGTCCGGGTAAGCTCAGTTGACCCAAGGCCTGCGATAAGGAGCCTAGTGTTGTTAAGGATTGGATCTGAGCCCTCTGAGGCCAGGTTGCTTTTCTCTGTCCTTGCCACAGTCTGTACCATTTCCTGATACCAACGTCAATATTATTTTCAAAGCCTAATGATTCTGCTTTATTAACTTTGAAGGGAAAAGTGCCAAATGAGGATGAGCACTTAGCTTTTAAGAAAGTCACTGCAATCATCTTTATTAAAATTTAAACTCTAACCACCTTTATTAAAATTTGATTCCATTAGCCATTTATTGAGATTATGCTTTTTCTCTGAGTAACCCAGGAACTATGAAAATGAGCTCCAGAAATGAAACACAAATTCAGTTAAAAACACAACAGAGGACAAGACAGGTGAAAATCCCAGAAAATGGAAAGGGGACTCAACAGTGGAATAGCTGCCTATTGTCGACAAGACACCATATACCCAGGATTAAAGGAATTCTGCAGCTCTGTCAAGTTTCTTCTCTGACATAAGACTCTGGATCCCAGAATAAAGTCTTCAGGAAGCCTTGTCCTTAGGATTTTAGGAATGGTACTCCTAGTATGCAGGAAATATATTCTGTTCTTTGGCAGATTAGGGTAGTTCTACACCCAGGAAGTACGAATAATTTTTTTAAAAATCTCTAAACAGTAAAATGACACTACATAGGGGACATTGCAGCAGAGACTCCTGGCAGTCCCCCAGTCTAGTCTCTTTCTACTGAAGTTTTATATTCTGATTTTTAACTTGGCAAATGACTATACTTAAAAATGACTACAGTTTTCAGCTTCTCTTCTTTCTACCTAGGGAGGGAAATGCCCCAAAACATTTTGGTAAAATTCAACAATGTGAGGAAAAAAAGTATTCTCAGTAATTAAAAATAGACATGAACTTCCTTAATCTGGTAAATGGTATCTGCAAAAAATATTTAGAATCCTACAAGAAGCATTATAATTAGTATTAAAAATTCTGAATCTTTCTCTTTGAGATGAGGAATGAGAAAAGAATTTATATTGTCACCGCTTCTAACCAACATTGCATTGGAAGGCCTAATGAGCACCATGCAATAAAAAATTTAGAAAGAAAACAAATTGGAAAGAAAGAAAACAAAACTGCCCTTATTAACAGATAATATGATGATGTGCACAGAAAATCCAAAGATGTTAGTAATAGAGTTGATCAAAGTCCCAGAATGAAAAATCAATATACAAAATAAGCTATTTCACACAACAGAATCAAACAGAAAATGAAACCTTTAAAATGATACCATTTGTAAATATACGAACAAATATAAAGTGCTTAAAATAAACCTGACAAAAGATATACGAGACTTTTACACAGTAAATTATAAAATGTTTCTTATTAAAAATATTAAAACAGAATTAAATAAATGGAGAGAGATAATTTGTTTATGGAAAGGAAGACTCAATATTATAAAGGGATAAATTTCCTTCAAATTGATTTATAAATTCAATGCAATCTTAATCCAAATACCAACCACTTTGTGTGTGTGTGTGTGTGTGTGTGTGTGTATGTGTGTGATTTCAAAAGTTGTTTCCAAAAACGTGTATGAGAATGCAAAAGGCACTTCAAAATAAGGACAAAGGTGGAAAAATTTGAATTACCATACAGCAAGATGTATTACAAAACTGTGATAATCAAGACAATGTTTATTAACAAAATATAGACAAAAAGATTAACAGAACAGAATAGATATCCAGAAACTGTGCCTTGCGATTATTATTTATAATAAAAGTGGCACTTCAGAGAATGGGGGAAGACAGAATTTTTTGTAATTTAATAGAGTTTTTTTCTTAGCAGTTTTAGGTTTACCCAAAAATTGAGCAGAAAATACAGAGTTCCTATATGCTATTTCATCCAATCCCTGGTTTCCTCCATTATTTATATCTTGCAACTATAACATTTCTTACAATGTTGAGCTAATGTTGATAGATTATTATTAACTGAAGTCTATAGTTTATATCAGGATTCAGTCTTTTGTGTTGTACATCCTGTAAGTTTTGGCAAATATATAATGATATGTGTTCATTACCATATTATTCTGAACAATTTCATTGCCCTGTGCTCTACCTATCATCCTTCCCTCTTTCCCGCACGCAACCGCTGGAAACCTCTGGTCTTTTTACTAAAAGGCACATCTTTAAATAAACGGTCTCAAGATGTTTAGTTACCCGTAAGTAAAAAAATAATTTTAATTCAAAGCTTTTCTCATATCAAACACAAAAGCAGTGACAAATGAATTAAAGGTCTTAATGTGTAAGACAAAACTGTATGTTTAAAAAAGACTGTAAGAGAATATCTTCATGACTTTGTGGTACAGGTGAATTTCATAAACACAATGCCAAAGTACCAACCACAGGAAAACATTGTTAATTAAAATCAAAACTACTGTTTATCAAATGACATTATTAAAACAGTGAAAAGATAAGTCAGAAACCAAGGGAAGAAAAATATTATTTCCAGCAACATAACTAATAAAGAACTACCAATAAGTTAACAAGATATAAAGGACTATAAATCTGTTGCAAAGATGGTAAAACCAGTATTTAACTCCAAGAATTCAATCAGGTTCTCACACTAAATATTAGAGAAAAATCCCCTCTTACTTCAGGCAGGGAGAGAAGAAAAAGAATTATTTTAAAATATACAAAAGCACTCTGTTTAACAAGGTCTGCTCCTAGTAAAAACTCCTTAACCGGAGAATAACCTATCAAGGCATTGTAAGAGTCCAGGAAGGGAAATACCCAACTTCACTCAGCTCTGGTCTTCCACATAAGAGAAGGACAATACCCAAATACAGCCTACTCCAAGGAGAGAGAAAAAACCGAGAAACACTTATGAAGTCTACAGTCTAGAGGAATAGGCTCTCTAAAATTTGAGACCTAATCACAGGACTAGTGAATGCTTCCCCTCTCCGACACCTCACCACCACATTACTAAAGACCTCTTTACAGCAATTTCTTTTACCAAAAATCACAATTTGAAAAGAGCAACCAGCAGAACAAGACATGGCAGGGATGCTGTAATTATCAGAATGAGAATTTAAAATAATTGTGATTAATATGCCGAGGCAATAATGGTTAAATAGAAGAGATGGGCAATGTAGGCAGAAAGATTAAGTGTTAAGAAAAAACTAAAGGAATACTGTAAAGTACTATAACAGAAATAAAAAAAAGCCTTTGATGGACTAATTAGTAGACAGAGCACAGCTGAGGAAACAATCTCTAATCTTGAGGATATTTTAATAGAAACCTCTAAAACTGAAAAGCAGAGAACAAACAGTAAAGGAAAACAAAACAAAACAAAAAACAGAAGACCCACAGACTGTGGGATAACTACAAAAAGCATGAAACACAAGCAACGAAAAGATCAAAAGGAAAAGAAAGAGAAACAGAAGATGAAACAATAATGACAATTGCTTCCAAATTAATGTCAGATACTAACGCACAAATCCAGGAACCCCGGAGAATACAAAGCAGGTTAACAAAAACAAACAAACTAACAAAAAACCCACAAAAACCACATACCAGAATGAGAATTTAAAATTAATTGTGATTAATACGTTAAAGTCTCCAACAGTTAAAGTAAACAGAAGAGATGGACACTTTAAGCAGAAAGATTAAAATTTTAAGAAAAAAAAGTTAGAAATAGTAGTACTATAAAAGAAATTAAAAATGCCTTCGATAGGCTCAGTAGTAGACTAGGCACAACTGAAGAAACAATCTCATATAATTTTCAAACTCATTAAATCAAGGATAAAGAAAAAATTCTAAAAGAAGCCAGAAGAAAGAAAACACCTTATCTATCAAGGAGAAAAGATAAGAATCATATTCAACTTCTCCTCAGAAACCATGCAAGCAAGGAGAGTGAAGTAAAATATTTAAAGTGTTAAGAGAAAAAAAAAACCAACCTAGAATTCTATACCGTGAAAAGTTATCCTTCAAATGTTAAGTAAAAAAATACATTATTAGACAAATGACAACTGAAGAAGTTGTTGCCAGTAGAACTGCCTTGCAAGAAATTTAACAGAAGTTCTTTAGAGAGAAGAAAAAAAATATGTCAGAAACACAGGTTGATCATTTTAAAAGAAAATTAAAGAAGGAAGAAGTGGAGGTCAAATAAAAAACTTCTATTTCTTATCCTAAATTGATCTAACATAATAGCTTATACAAAATACTGGCACCAATGTATTCAATTACATATGCTTATGCATATGCATATGCCATATATATACTTATGTGCACTATATATATACAAACACACTTATGTATGCATAAATGTAACTGAAATGAATGAAAGTAATGATACCATGGGTGAGAGGGAGAAATTAAAATTATTTTATTGTTATAAGTTATACTATTTATAAAGTGGTATAATGTTATTTGAAAGGGGACTTGGATTAGTTATAAATGTATATTGCAAACCATAGGCCAACAAGTAAGGAAGCAAAAAATAAGTTATAACTAATACATTAAGAAAGGACAGAAAAAATAAACATATAAAGTGCTAAATGACAATCAGAAAAAGAGTAGAAGACAAAAATAAGAGAATATAGGGACTATTGGAAGGGCATGATTGTGTTTTGAAATGTGAGGACATGAGATTTCAGAGGGGCCAGGTGTGGAATGATATGGTTTGGCTGTGTCCCCACCCAAGTCTTATCTTGAATTGTAGTTCCCATAATACCCACGTGTCATGGGAGGAACCCAGAGGGAGGTGATTGAATCATGGGGTTGGTTTCCCCAGGCTATTCTCATGATAGTGAGTGAGTATTCATGAGATCTGATGATGGTTTTATAAGGGGCTTCCCCCTTTGCTCAGCTCTCATTTTTCTCTTTCCTGCTGCTCTGTGAAGAAGGATGTGTTTCCTTCTCTTTCTGCCATGATTGTAAGTTTCCTGAGACCTCCCCAGCCATGATGAACTGTGAGTCAATTAAACCTCTTTCCTTTGTAAATTACCCAGTCTTGGGTATGTCCTTGCAGCAGTGTGAGAACAGACTAATACATGTGTACATTATTTCATCTAACAACATCAGAATACACATTCTTCTCAAGGTCACATATACCAAGATAGACCACATTCTGGGCCATAAAACACACTTTAACAAATTTAGCATAATCAAAATCTAACAATGTCTGCTCTCAGATAACAATGGAATTTAACTAGAAATTAGTAACAGAAGGATAACTGGAAATCCGAAAATGCATGGAGATTAAACAAAACACTTCTACATAACATTTGATCCAAAAAAAATCTCAAGCGAAATTTTAAAAATTTTGAATTAAACATAAATGAAAGCACAACGGATCAAAATGAATGGAAAGCAATGCTTAGAGAAAAATTTGTAGCATTAAATGCCTATGTTAGAAAATTTAGAAAAAATAACATTTAAAATCAATTATGTAAAGTTTCCACCTTAAGAAACTAGGAAAGAAGAGCAAATGAAATCCAAAGTAACCACAACAAAACAAATAATAGGAATTAGAGCAGAAATCAGTGAAATTGAAAACAGGAAATCAGTGAAGAAAATAAAACTAAAAGTGGAAAATATTGAGAGCTGTAAGTCTCTAGGCAGGGCTAACCAAGAAATAAAAAGAAAGGTTACAAATTACTAATATCAGAAATAAAAGAGCTGATATTGCTGAAGATCCCATGGACATTAAAATGATAAAGGAATACTATGAACAATTTTAGTCCCCCAAATTTGATAACCTAGATGAAATGAACTAACTTTGAAAGATACAGAGTTTTAAAATTTACACAAGAAATAGATAATCTGAATAGGCCTACGTCTACAGAAGAAATTAAATCAATAATTAATAGCCTCCCAAAATAGAAATCCATAGGGCCCAGATGCATTCACTGGTGAATGCTACCAAATATTTAAGGAAGAAATTATACCAATTCTTTATAATCTCCTTCAGAGGACAGAAGCAGGTGGAATATATCCTAACTCATTATATGAGTTACGAAAACAAGATAGACATTACAAGAAGAGAAAACTATATACCAATATCTCTCATGAACATACGTGCAAAAATCCTCAACAAAATATTAGCAAATTGAATCAAGGAATGCATAAAAATTATACACCACAACTCAGTGTAATTTATCCCAGGTATACAAGGCTGGTTCAACATTCAAACATCAATTAATGTAAAACATATCAATAGCTAAAGAAGAAAAATTGTGTGCTCATTTTAATGGATGCAGAAGAAGGATTTGACAAAATTGAACACCCATTTATGATAAAAACTGTTAGTAAACTAAAAATAGAGGAGGAAGTTTGTCAACTCAATAAAAAGTATCTACAAAAAACGTACAGCCAACACCATGCTTAACAGTGAGAAATTTGAAGGTTTCCCACTAAGATTAGGTACAGACAATGATGTTCCCTCTAATTACTCCTTTTCAACATTATCCCAGAAATTCTAGCCAAAGCAATAAGACAAGAAAAGAAACTGAAAGGTATACAGATTGAGGAGGAAGAAATACAACTTTGTGCACAGATAACATGATTTTCTATGTAAAAAATCTGAAGGAAACAAACAAAAAAACTTAACTAATCAGCCATTATAGCAAGGTTTTAGAATACTAGATTAATATGCAAATGTCAATCACTTTTCTATATAACAGCATTGAACAATTGAAATTTAAAATAAAAAACACACTACCATGTACATTAGCATGGAAAAATATAAAATACTTACCTAAAAATCAAACAAAATATGTACAATATCTATATGAAGAAAACTACAAAATTATGATGAAAGAAATCAAGCAAAAATATAAACAGGTATTCCATGTTTATTATGGATAAGAAGATTCAACGTTGTCAAGATAGAAGTTCTTCCCAACTTAGTTTATAGATTTAATACAATCCCAATTAACATCTCAGCAGGTTGGTTTGTGGGTACTGAAAAAACAATTCTAAAGTTTATATGAAAAGGAAGAAGACTCAGAATAGCCAACATAATATTGTAGGAGAGAGGAGAGGCTTCATGAAGACAGCTAACTAGTGGCATCTTGTACTGCCCTTTTCCACAATGAAAAGAAACAAAATAGCAAGTAGATAATCACACTTCAAATATATCATCTAAGAGAGAACACTGGAATTCTACAAAGAAGTGACAGGAAACACCAAAGTAAGTAAGGAGTGGAAAGCTAGACAGCCTGCTCAGTCAGTACAAGCTGAGAGCCTGGATGAGCTCCCTAATGCAGGGAAGTGATAAGTGAGTGACCCTCAGCAATCATCCAAGCCACAGGAAATCCTCTAGCCTCTCATTGGGTCCAATACTGATATAGAGAGCTGCCTGGAGATTGCACAAAAACATTTATTCAAAGAAGGAGCTCACACTGGGTCCCATATACTTCCTGGGCACTAAACAGCTACAGCAAGGTGCCAGACTGAGAGCCCATCCTCCACCAGACTACTTCCTGCCTAGGGGCCCAACAGCCTCTGCAGCTCCACATCCCTGGAGCCCAATAAACATTCCCAACCCACAGCCACTGCTACAGCTGCCTGCCACCTCTACCTCTAGGGCTAAAGTGTGAACCATTAGCGAAGACCCTGCTGCACCCAGCAGCAAAGCCACTACATCATTTTAAGCACCCTAAGGACAGAGTTCTCTGCCCACAGCAGCCACAACAGCAAGCTGCCACAGCTGGGGCTCAAGCACAAGCAAAGTGAATGTTCTTCAGTCACCTGCATATAACTGCTGCCATTGACAGCTACCCCACCCTCCCCAGTAGCAAGGCTGCTGTGCAGCCACTGCTGCTCCCACCCAAGCATTCTACCTTGGGCCTGGAGAATGTCCTGCTTCTGCTTCCACAGCCAGCACCTGCCAGCACCAACTGGAGGCTTGAGAACAGGTTCACCTGGCCCAGCTCTTTCCCCTACCCAGCATGCTATATGGGGGCCTGGGAGCTATCCAGCCAAGCCCTTTACTGCTGGCACCTGAGCACTCTTCCTGGGTCCTGTAGGAACCACCAAACCAGGTGCTACCACCACAGGAGGTACCCACTAAAATGTACCACCTGTGAGCCTGATGACTGTCCCACCCAGTATGTTGCAGCCACTGGCAACACCAGCACAGACCACTGGGACCCAAAAGTTAATTCTATCACTACTATAGTCATTACCCATTCCAGAACCACTGCCCAGGGACCCAGAAACCCGCCAACTTCCCCAGCCTATCTCTGCCACTACCAGCCACCTGAGCAAATTGCCCAGAAGCTCAAATATAAGTCCCCCTGGACCCATTAACACCTGTGCATGTATACACTGCCATGGGTCCCTAACACAGCCACACATGGCTCACCACTACCATACTGGGGCCCAAGGACAGGCCCACCTGTCATCTCCATCTCCAGCAATACTTCAATACAGCTTCTACTAAAAATAGCACACTAAGCCACTGAGGAAACCACAGACACCACCAGTGCTCTTGACAGCCAAATAAAGCATACGAAATAATGCCTGTACTACTGAATGCAACCAAAACCACAGCCAAAGTACCCTACCCAACCAACATGATAGATACCTTTTCAGCAAAAAGACCTCTCCCACAAAAGCAAATTCAAAACAACTGTTACACAACATATGCAGATATCAACATAAGGACATCAGAGATATGAAAAAAAAAAAAAAACAAAGAAAAATGACATGTACCCAAAAAAATTCTCCAGTAATACACTCCAATAAAAAAATAAAATCCTGAATAAATAATTCAAAGTAATGATATTAAAGAAGCTCAATAAAACACAAGAGGAAACAGAAAAACAATACCAATAAATCAGAAAAACAATTTAGGGAGGATATGCATCATAAAAAGAACCAAAGAAATTCTGGAACTAAAAATTTCATTAAATGAAATACAGAATACATAGGAAAGTTTCAACAATTCACTAGATCAAGCAAAAGATGTAATTTCAGGACATGAAGACAGGTATATTGAAACAACTCAGACAAAATTAAGTAAAAGACTAAATGGGAATGAACAAAGCCCATATGACATATGGGACACCATAGAACAACCACATGTCTAAATGTTCAGTGTCCCAGAAAGTAAAGAGAAAAATAAAAGACTTAGGAAGCCTATTTAACAAAGTAATATTTAAAAAATGCTCAAATCTAGCAAAAGATTTAGGCATTCAGATACAAGAATATCAGAGATTCTCAAGCAGATACAATGAAATTATATCTTCTCCATGATATATTATAGTCAAGCTATCAAAAGTCAAAGACAAATATAGAATTCTAAAAACTGCAAAAGAAAAGTGTCTGGTCACTTATACAGAAACCTCCATCAGACTTTTACAGTGGATTTCTCAGCAGAAACCTTACAGACCAGAAGAGACTGAAATAATATATTCAAAGTACGGGAAGAAAAACTTGCCAGCTAAAGATACTGTATTTGTCCATTTTCACACTGCTATAAAGAACAACCTGAGACTGGGTAATTTAAAACCGAAGAGGTTTAATTGACTCACAGTTCGGCATAGCTGGGAAGGCCTCAAGAAACTTATAATCATGGTGGAGGGTGAAGGGGAAGCAAGGTATATCTTCTCATAGTGGCAGGAGAGAGGGAGTGCAAGGCAGGAACTGCCAAACACATTTAAACCATCAGATTTCGTGAGAACTCACTCACTGTCACTAGAACAGCATGGGGGAACCACCCCTGTGATCCAATCACCTCCTACTAGGTCCCTCCTCTGATACATGGGGATTACAATTCGAGATGAGATTTGGGTGGGGACACAGAGCCAAGCCATATCATTTCACCCATGGCCTCTCCCAAATCTCATGTCTTTTTACATTTCAAACCAATCGTGCCTTCCCAACAGCCCCCAAAAGTCTTAACTCATTCTAGCATTAACTCAAAAGTCTAAATCCAAAGTCTCATCTGAGACAAGGTGAAGTCCCTTCTGCCTATGAGCCTGTAAAATCTATTTTATTTTTTATTTTATTTATTTTATTTATTTATTTATTTATTTATTTATTTATTTATTTATTTTTTTGAGACAGAGTTTTGCTCTTGTTGCCCAGGCTGGAGTGCAATGGCATGATCTTGGCTCACCGCAACCTCTGCCTCCTGGGTTCAAGCAATTCTCTTGCCTCAGCCTCCCGAGTAGCTGGGATTACAGGCATGTGCCACCACGCCCGGCCAATTTTGTATTTTTAGTAGAGATGGGGTTTCTCTATGTTGGTAAGGCTGGTCTCAAACTCCCAACCTCAGGTGATCCACCCGTCTCAGCCTCCCAAAGTGCTGGGATTGCAGGTGTGAGCCACCGCACCCGGCCTGAGCCTGTAAAATCTAAAACAAGTTAGTTACTTCCAAGATACAATGGAAGTACAGGCATTGAGTAAATGTTTCTAAATGGGAGAAATTGGACAAAACAAAGGGGCCACAAGCCCCATGCAAGCCTAAAACCTGGGCAGGCACTTATTTAATCTTAAAGCTCTAAAATAATCTTCTTTGACTCCGTGTCTTACATCCAGAGCATGCTGATGCAAAAGGTGTGTTCCCACAGCCTTGGGCAGCTCCACCTCTGTGGTTCTATAGGGTACAGTGTTTCTGGCTGCTTTCACAAGCTGGTATTGAGTGCCTGGGGCTTCTCCAGGTGCATGGTGCAAGCTGTCAGTGGATTAACCATTCTGGGTTCTGAAGGATGGTGGTGCTCTTCTCTCAGCTCCACTGGGCAGTGACCCAGTAGGTCTCTGTGTAGAGGCTTCAATCCCACATTTCCCCATTGCATTGCTCTAGTAGAGGTTCTCCATGAGGGCTCTGCCCCTGCAGCAGATGTCGCCTGGACATCGAAATGTTTTCATACATCTTCTAAAATCTAGGTGGAACTCTCAAAGCTCAACTATTATCTTCTTAGCACCTGCAGGACTGACACCATGTGGAAGTTGCCAAGGCTTGGGCTTGCACCCTCTGAAGCCACAGCCTAAGCTTCACCCTGGCCCCTTACAGCCACAGCTGGAGCTGGAGCAGCTGGGATGTAGGGCACCAAGTCCCAAGACTGCACAGAGCAGTGGGGTTCTGGGCCAGCCCTGCCCATGAAACAATTTTTTCCTCCTAGGCCTCCAAGCCTGTGATGTGAGGGGCTGCTAGGAAGATCTCTGACATTCCCTAGACACATTTTCCTCATTGTCTTGGCTATTAACATTTGGCTCCTCATTACTTAAGCAAATCTCTGTAGCAGGCTCTAGCAGTCTTTAATTTCTTCTTAGGAAATGGGTTTTTCTTTTGTACCACATGGTTAGGCTGCAAATTTTCCAAACTTTTATGCCCTGCTTCCCTTTAAAACATAAGTTCCCATGTCAGGTCATTTTTTTGTAACTCATATAACTGTATACTCTCAGAAAAAAGGCAGGTTACCTCTTGCATGCTTTGCTGCTTAGAAATTTATTCTGCTAGATACCCTAAATCATCTCTCTCAAGTTCAAAGTTTCACAGATCTCTAGGGCAGGGGCATAATGCCACCAGTCTCTTTGCTAAAGCATAAGAAGAGTCCCCTTTGCTCCAGTTCCTTATAAGTTCCCCATCTTTATCTGAGACCAACTCAACTTAGACTTCATTGTCCATATCACTATCATTGTCCATATCACTTCATTGTCCATATCACATATCACTTGTTGAATGGTCAAAACCATTCAACAAGTCTCTAAGAAGTTCCAAACTTTCTCACATCTTCCTATCTTCTTCTGAGCCCTCCAGACTCTTCCAACCTCTGCCTGTTACTCAGTTCCAAAGTCGCTTCCACATTTTTAGGTATCTTTATAGCAGTACTCCAATCTCCCAGTATCAATTTTTTGTATTAGTCTTTTTTCACACTGCTATAAAGAATGACTTGAGACTCAGTAATTTATAAAGGAAAGAGGCTTCTTTGACTCAACTTATTGCAGCAGGAGAGCTAGAGCACAAGGGAGGAAATGCCAAATACTTTTAAACCATCAGATCTCATGGAAACTCACTATCATGAGAACAGCATGGAGGAAATCACCTCCATGATCCAATCACCTCCCACCAAGTACCTCTCCTGACATGTGAGAATTACAATTTGAGATGGCATTTCAGTGGGGTCATGAAGCCAAATCATATCAGATACTGTAGCCAGAAAATATTCTTCATAAATAAAAGAGAAATAAAGTTTTTCCCAGATAAGCAATAGCTAAGGGAATTAATCACCAATAAGCAGTTCTACAAGAAATGCTTAAGTGAATCCTACACCTGGAAGCTAAGGGACAATATCTACAATCATGAAAATGCATGTAAGTATAAAACCCATGGGAAGAGTACACCTAAATAGGAGAGAAAAGAGACTCAACTGTTACCAATACAGAAAAGACCCCAACAACAATGTTAAATAGTAAGAGAAAAAAAAAGAAATAAAGAATATTGAAAACAATCAAAAAACAGCTAACAATATGATAGAAAAAAAGCCTCACATATCAACAACAAACTTGAATGTAAGCAGATTAGACTGTTCACTTAAAAGAAATATATAGAAACACTGAATAGATTTTTAAAATAAAAAGAAAAGAAAAAGGCTCTAATTATATGCCGCTCACAAGAAATTCACCTTAGTAGTAAAGACACTTATAGATTGAAAGTAAAGTGATAGAAAATGATATTTCAAACA
The DNA here is from genome assembly GCF_009828535.3 of Hylobates moloch. Classification (NCBI taxonomy): domain Eukaryota; kingdom Metazoa; phylum Chordata; class Mammalia; order Primates; family Hylobatidae; genus Hylobates; species Hylobates moloch. The sequence continues at coordinate 38,573,277 of NW_026652292.1, forward strand.
GAAACCAAAAGTGAGCAGAAGTAGCTATACTTTGACAAACGGACTTTAAGTCAAAAACAAGGGAAGTTTGTAGTGATAAAGGAATACAGTAAAAAAAGTAGAAAGATTTTAAATAATCTAGCTATGCATCTCAAGGAACTAGAAGAGCAAGAACAAACCAAACCCAAAGATAGCCAGCAAGGAATTATAAATATCAGAGTAAAATGAAACAAAACAGAGACTGAAATACAATAGAAGTAATCAATGAAACAAAAAGTTGGGTGTTTGAAAAGGTAAACAAAATTGATGAGCCACTAGCTAAAATAACCAAGAAAAAATGAGAGAAGATACAAACAAAAAAAACTTAGAAATGGAAGAGGAGACATTATAATATAAATACCAAAGATTATCAGAGAACTATTATAAACAACTATAAAATAACAAACTGGAAAGCCTAGAGAATAAATTTCTGCACACATAAAACCTATGTAGATAAAATCAGGAGGCAACAGAAAATCTAAAAAGACCAATTATGAGTAATGATATTGAATTAGTAATAGGAAAATCTCATCCACACCAACCCCCAAAAAAGTCCAGGACCCAATGGCTTCACTATGGAATTCTCCCAAACTTCCAAAGATCATACAACCTCAATTCTCCTGAAACTCTTTTAAAAAATTGAACAGGAGGGAATTCTCTCTAACTCATTCTACAAGGCCAGCATTATCCTGATACCAAAATCAGATAAAGATGCAATACCACCAACAAAACCTACAGGCCAATACCCTGATGAACACAGACACAAGAATCCTTAACATAATGCTAGCAAACCAAATTCAACAGCACATTAATAAATTAAAATATACCATGATCAAGTTGGATTTATCCTAGAAATTCGATGATTGTTCAACGTATGCAGATAAATAAACGTGTTATATTACATCAAAATAATGAAATACAAAAACTATATGATCATCTCAATAGATGAGAAAAATCATTTGATAAAATTCAACATCCCTTTATTATAAAAACTCTCAAAAACTAGGCAGTGAAGAAACATACATCAACATTACAAAGGCCGTGTATTATTACAAACCCACAGCTAACATCATGCTGAATGGGAAAAAGCTGAGAGCCTTTCCTCTAAAAATGAAACAAGACAAGAATGCCCACTTTCAAAACTCCTGTTCAACATAGTGCTGGAAGCCCTTTACAGAGCAAGCAGGCAAGAAAAAGAAATAAAAGACATTCAAATTGGAAAAGAGGAAACTGTATTTTCTCTTTTTGCAGATAATATGATCTTATATCTAGAAAATTCTAAATACTTCCCAATGAATTATTAGATCTTATCAATGAATTCAGTATATTTGCAATAAAAGCAACATACAAAAATCAGGAGCATTTCTATACACCAATTGTGAACTAGCTGAAAAATAAATTAAGAAGGCAATCACATTTACAATTGCTACAAAAAAGAAAATAAAATATTTAGGAATAAACTGAATGAAAGACATAAAAGATCTCTACAAGAAAAACTACAAAACGGAACCAAACAAATGGACAGACATCTCATGTTCATGGATCAGAAGTACTACTATCATTAAAATGATCATACTGCCCAAAGCAATCCACAGATCCAATGCAATCCCTATGAAAGTGCCAATGTTATTTTTTCTCAGAAATAGAAAAAAATTATATCATTCCTGTGAAATCAAAAGAGAGCCCAAGTAGCCAAAGCAATCCTGAACAAAAAAACAAAGCTGAAGGCATCAAATTACATTACTTCAAAATATATTACAAAGCTATATTAACCAAAATTGCATGATATTTGTTTTAAAACAGACATATAGGCCAGTGGAATGGAATAAGGAACTCAGAAGTAAATCTACGTATTTATAGCTAACTGGTTTTCAACAAAGATACCTAGAACACACATTGGAGAAAGGATAATCTCTTCAGTAAGTGGTGCTGGAAAAACTGGATATCCATATGCAGAAGAAAGAAACTATGCTTATATGTCTCATCATATACAAAAAGCAACTCAAGATAGATTAAAGACTTAAAAATAAGACCTCAAACTATTAAACCACTAGAAAAAAAAAGCGTAGGGGAAAAACTTCAGGACATTGGTCTAGGCAAAGATTTTACAGCCAGACCTCAAAAGCCCATGTAACAAAACAAAAATAGACAAATGAGACTATATTAAACTAAGATGCTTCTGCTTAGCAAAGGAAATGATCAACAGAGTGAAGAGATAACCTGTCGAATGGGAGAAAATACTTGAAAACTATTCATCTGACAATGTAGTAGTATTCAGCATATAAAAAGAGCTTAAACAACTCAACATTAAAAAAAAGATAATCTTATTAAAAATTGGGCAAAGTACATGTACAGACATTTCTAGTCGAATGACCCACAGGTATATGAAAAAAATGTTCAACATCATTAATCATTAGAGAAATGCAAATCAAAAGCATCATGAAATATCATCTTACCCCAATTATAATGCCTATGATCAAAAAGACAAAAGATAACAAGTACTAATGAGAATGTGAAGACATGAAACCATTGTACACTGTTGTTGGTGGACTTTGTTCACTCTCTTCTATTCTTTTATTAATAAATGAAAGTATAAATATATTTATATAAAAGTATATAAATGAAAGTATTAATCGGTGCAGATGCTATGGAAAACAGTATGAATATTTCTCAAAAAAACCCCAAAAACAGAAATATCATATAATCCAGCAATCCCACTGCTGGGTATTTATCCAAGGGAAAAGAAATTAGTATATCAAAAGGATACCTTCGCTATCAAAAGGATACCTTCACCCCAGTGTTTATTGAAACACTCTCCACATTTACAAAGATATTGAATCAACCTAAGTGCCAGAAAATGGATAAATGAATAAAGAATATATGGTACATATACACAATGAAAAGAATGTTACCAAGCCATTTGCAACAATATAGATGGAACTAGAGGTCATTATGTTAAGTGAAATAAGCCAAGCATAGAAAGACAAATATCTCATGTTCTCACTCTTATGTGGGAGCTAAAAAAGTTGATCTCATGGATGTAGAGAATAGGATGATAGTTACTAAAAGCTAGGAAGGGTGTATGAGGAGGTGGTGGTAAAGAGAGGTTGGTTAATGGATACAAATATACAGTGAGATGAAAAGAATCTGTTCTAATGTTTGATGGTAACAATGTATTATACATTTCAAAGTAGCTAGAACAGAGGACTTGAAATGTACCCAACACATACAAATGATGAGTGCTTGAGTTGGTAGGTCGCTCAGATACCCTGACTTAATCATTACACAATCTATGCATATAATAAAATGTCACATGTACCCCATAAATATGTACACATACTTATATCAATAAAAATAAAATAATAATAATATTAAAGGAGAAGAACAAAGTTGAAAGAGTGATATAATTTGAATTCATGACTTATAAAGATATAATACTGGTGAAAGCATAAATACATCAACGGAAAGCAATAGAAATCCCAGAAATAGGCATTATATAAATGTGAACTTATTTTTAACAAAGGAGCAAAGGCAATACAATGAGGCAAAGATACTTTCTTCAAAAAATGACTGAAATAACTGGATGTCCACATTCAAACAAAATAAATAAATCTGGACACAGACCTTATACATTTCACAAAAATTAACTCAAGATAAATTATACACCTAAATGTAAAATGCAAAAATATAAAACTTCTAGAAAATAACAAAGGAGAAAAACTAGAAGACCTTGGATATTGCAATGAGCTTTTAGATACAACACCAAAGGTATAGTCCATGAAAGAAATATTTGATAAGCTGGACTTCATTGAAATTTTAAAAATTCTCTGTAAAAGACACTGTTGAGAGAATGAGAAGACAAGCCACAGACTTGGGGAAAATATTTGCAATAGACACATCTGTTAGAGAACTGTGATCCAAAATATATGAAGAACTCTTAAATCTCAAGAAAACAAAAGCAACCCAATTCAAAATGGGCCAAAAGCCATAAGAGATATATCACCAAAAAAAATATAGAAATGGTAAATAAGCCTATTAAAAGATGTCCCACATCATATGTCATCAGAGAAGTGCAAATTAAAATAACAATGAGATACCACTACATATATATCAGAATAGCCAAAATCCAGCACACTGACACCACCAAATTCTGACAAGAATGTGTACCAGTAGAAACTCTCCTTTGTTGCTGGTGGAAATGCAAATGTGCACAGACAATTTGGAAGACAATTTGGCAATTTCTTACTCAACTAAAGAGGATATGGCCCAGTAAGAATACTCCTTTGCATTATTTGAAAGGGGTTTAAAATTATATCTACATAAAAACCTGCACATGGATATTTAAAGCAGCTTTATTTATAATTTCCAAAACTTAGAAACAACCATGATGTCCTTCAGTAGCTGAATGGATAAATGAACTAAGGTACATCCAGATAATAGAATATTATTCATCCCTAAAAGGAAATGAGCTGTGAACCCATGAAAAGATGTGGAGGATGCTTAAATATATATTACTAAGGAAACGTTCCAATCTGAAAAGGATATATTACATAGGATTCCAACTATATGAAAATTTCCAAAGGCAAAACAATGAAGACAATAAAAAGCTCAGTGGAGTGGGCAATGAGGATAAATAGACAGAGCCCATAGAATTTTTGAGGCAGTGAAAATACCCTGTATAATACTCAAAAAATGGATACATGTTATTAAATTTTTGTCCAGTCTGTAGAATGTACAACTCAGAGACTCAGCTCTAACGTAAACTATGGACTTTGGGTGACTATGAGGTGTCAATCTAGATTGTAAGAAACGTATCAATCTGGTGGAGAATGTTGATAACTGGGAAGTCTATGCATGTGTGGGGGCAGGGAATACAAGGAAAATCTGTATCTTTCTGTTTTGCTGTGAACCCAAAACACCTCTAAAAAAAGTCTTTTTATAAAGTAAACAAGGTAATTGAAAAGTAAAAATAAATAAATAAAGTGGGGAAAATAACTAAAATCTCCCCAAGTGCTTTTAAGATGAGGCAAAGTTTGATGTGTAAAAACCACCAATATACTACTGCTATTCTAGTTTTATAAAATGAGTAAAAGAGCATTTCTTCTTTTCTATTCTTGGAGCCCCTTTGTATAAATAGAATACCTGTTCTGTGAATATTTGGTCATGCCTATAAGATCATTTGGGAGTACAAATCCCCACCGATATGGATTGGCTGTGTCCCCACCCAAATCTCATCTTGAATAGTACCTCCCATAATTCCCAAGTGTTGTGGGAGGGACCTGGTGGGAGATAACTGAATCATAGTGGTGGTTTCCTCCATAATCTTCTCAGGGTAGTAAATAAGTCTCCCGAGATCTGATGGTTTTATAAGGGAAAATCTCTTTCACTTGATTCTCATTTGCTCTTTGCCTGCTGCCATGCTTTTTGATTTCTGCCATGATTGGAGGCCTCCCCAGCCATGTGGAACCATGAGTCCATTAAACCTCTTTTCTTTATAAATTACCCAGCCTGAGGTATGTCTTTATCAGCAGTTTGAAAATGGACTAATACAGTAAATTGGTACCAGTAGAGTGGGTGCTACTGTAAAGATACACAAAAATGTGAAGCAACTTTGGAACTGGGTAACAAGCAGAGTGTGGAACAGTTTGGAGGGCTCAGGAGAAGACAGAAAAATGTGAGAGTTTGAAACTTCCTAGAAACTTGGAGGGCTCAGAAGACAGGAAGATGTGTGAAAGGTTGGAACTTCCTAGAGACTTGTTGAATGGCTTTGGCCAAAATACTGATAATGATATGGACAATAGAATCCAGGCTGAGGTAGTCTCGGATGGAAATGAGGAACTTGTTGGGAACAGGAGTAAAGGTGACTCTTGCTTTGTTTTAGCAAAAAGACTGACATAATTTTGCCCCTGCCCTAGAGATTTGTGAAACTTTGAACTTGAGAAAGATGACTTAGGGTATCTGGTGAAAGAAATTTCTAAACAGCAAAGCATTCAACAGGTGAATTGGGTGCTGTTAAAAAGCATTCAGCTTTAAAAGGGAAACAGAGCATAAAAGATCAGAAAATTTGTAACCTGATGATGCAATGGAAAAGTAAAATCGATTTTCTGAGAAGAAATTCAAGCCAGCTGCAGAAATTTGCATAAGTAATAAGAAGCCAAATGTTAATGCCAAGACAGCAGGGGAAATGTCTCCAGGGCATGTCAGAGACCTTTGTGGCAGCCCCTCCCATCACAGGCCCAGAGGCCTAGGAGGAAAAAATAGTTTTATAGGCCAGGCCCAGAAACCCCCTACTGTGTGCAGCCTAGGGACTTGGTGCCCTGTGTCCCAGCAACTCTAGCCATGGCTAAAAGGGGCCAAGGTACAACTCAAGCCATGGATTCAAAGGGTGCAAGCCCCAAGCCTTGGCATTTTCCACATGGTGTTGAATGTGTGGGTACACAGAAGTCAAGAATTGAGGTTTAGGAAACTCTGTCTAGACTTCAGAGGATGGAAACACCTGGATGTCCAGGCAAAGGTATGTTTCATAAAGAACCTCTGCTAGGGCAGTGTGGAAGAGAAATGTGGGTTTGAAGCCCCCATGCAGAGTCCCCACTGGAGCAATGCCTTGTGGAACTGTGAGGAAAGAGCTACCATCCTCCAGACCCCAGAATGGTAGATCCACCAATGGTAGACCCACAGTGCAGCTTACACTGTGCACGTGGAAAAGCTGCAGACACTCAATGCCAGCCCATGAAGGCAGCCAGGAGGGAAGCTGTACCCTGCAAAATCACAAGGGTGGAGCTGCTCAAGGCCCTGGGAACCCACCTCTTGCATCGGTGTGACCTGGATGTGTGACACGGAGTCAAAGGAGATAATTTAGGAGCTTCACCATTTGAATGCACTGCTGGATTTCAAAATTGCATGGGGCCTTTAGCCCCTTTGTTTTGGCCTATTTCTCCCATTTGGAATGGCTGTATTTATCCAATTTCTGTATCCCCATTGTATCTAGGAAGTAACTAACTTAATTTTGATTTTACAGGCTCATAGGCAGAAGGGACTTGCCTTGTCTCAGATGAGACTTTGGACTGTGGACTTTTGAGTTAATGCTGAAATGAGTTAAGACTTTGAGGGACTGTTGGAAAGGCATGATTAGTATTGAAATGTGAAGACATGATATTTGGGAGAGGCCAGGGGCAGAATGATATGGTTTGCCTGTGTCATCATCTAACTGTCATCTTAAATTGTAGCTCCCATAATTCCCACGTGTTGTAGGAGAGACCTGGTGGGAGATAATTGAATCATGGGGGTGGTTCCCTCATATTGTTCTCATGGTAGTAAATAAGTCTCATGAGATCTGATGGTTTTATAAGGCAAAACCCCTTTCACTTGGTTCTCAGTCCCTCTTTACCTGCCACCATGTAAGATGTGCCTTTTCCCTTCAAACATGATTGTGAGGCCTCCCCAGCCAAGTGGAACTGTGAGTCCATTAAATCTCTTTTTCTTTATAAATTACCCAGTCTCAGGTATGTCTTTATCAGCAGCATGAAAACGGATTAATATACTCACCTTAAAAAATAATGCTGTAATCACATCCTCATGGGCTGGTAGCCGGTTTTCTCTGGAATATATGTGCAGTAGCAGAGATTCTGAGTCATGAGATATTCATATACTTAATATGACTAACTTCTGCCTGCCTACTCTTTGACATGACCACTCCAGCCCACATTTCACCAGCCAGGTATGAGGGCCAGAATAGGTCCCATGGCCCTACCAACACTTGACAATAAAGGGCTTTCAAAATTTTACTACTCTAACAAAGTTATATCTCTATTGTTTTCACTTGCATTTATTAGACTACTAACAAAATTGAGCCTGCCCTAATATGCCTGTTAGTTTGTCAAGTTTCTCTTTTACAAATTCCTTTATTCATTTTTTTCTTTGGAGTGGCTTTCATTTTTGTTGTTGTTGATCTGAAGATTGTATATTCATCTTCTAGATATTAATCCCATATTCATTTTGATATTGCAAATATATTCATATTTTCTCATTTCAATATCAATCTATGCCTTTGACTATTTTCCAAACCTTTTTAACAGAAAACCTTGACTTTAATCAAAGTTATCAATCTTTTGCTTTAAATATTGATTAAGAAGTTCTTTTTGTCCCAATTCATTAATCACCTTCTCATTTTGTTGATTGTTTCCTTTGCTGTGCAGAAGCTCTTCAGTTCAATGTAGTTCCACTTACTTATTTTTGCTTTTGCTTGCTGTGCTTTTGGTAAAAGTACTCAAAAAGCCTTCCAAAGGCCAATATCAAGGAAGTTTTTTCCTATGTCTCCTTTCAGGGGGTTTACAGTTTCAAGTCTATGTTTAAGTCTCTACCCCATTTTGAGTTGATTTTTGTCTATGATGTAAGAGACCAGTTTCATTCTTTTGTGTGTGGATTTCCAATTTTCCCAACAGCATTTATTAAAGAGCCTGTTGTTTCTCTATAATGTCTTCTTATCAGCCTTGTAGAAAAGTCAAAAATTAGTTGACTGCATATACTTGAGTTTATTTCTCATCTCTCTAGTGTTGCATTGGATTGTGCATCTGTTTTTATGCCAGTACCATACTGTTTTAATTACTATTGGTTTGTAATATAATTTGAGAGCAGAAAGTATGATGCTTTCAACTTTGTTGCTTTTTGTTTCTTAAGTTTGTTTTGGCTACTTGGAGTTTTTTGTGGTTCCATACAAATTTTAGAATTATTTTTTCTGTTTCTGTGAAAAATGTCATTGGAATTTTGATAAGGATTACATCGAATCTGAATATTACTTTGCATAGTGCAAACATTTTAACAATATTAATTCTTCCAGTCAACAAACACAGGATATCTTTCCATTTATTTGTGTCTTCTTAAATTACTTTTATGAATGTTTTATAGTTTTCAGTGTACACATTTTTTACCTCTATGGTTGAATTTATTTCTAAGTATTTATTCTTTTTGGTGCCATGATACATAGGATTGTTTTCTTGATTTCTTTTGTATTGAAAGAAAATATTTGCAAACCATATATCAGATAAGGGGATTCAGATAATGGGATAATATGCAAATATATAAACAAGTCATAAAATTCAATAGTCTAAAATCAAATAACCTTATTAAAAATTTGGCAAAGACCTGAATAGAGATTTTTCCAAAGAAGACATAAAAAATCACTAATCATTAGGGAAATGCATATAGAAACCACAATGAGATATCATCACCTCGTATGTGTTAGATGGTTGTTACCAAAAAGACAAGAGATTAAAACAGTTGGCAAGGGTGTGGAAAAAAGACAACTTTTCTACAATGTTGGTGGGTGTGTAGATTGGTGCAGTCACTGTGGAAAACAATATGGAGGTTCCTGAAGAAATTAAAAGTAGAACTACCATATCGCACAGCAATCTCTCTTCTGGGTATATATCCAAAGGAAGTTTATCATCTTGTAAAGATATCTGCACCCCAATTTCATTGCAGCATTATTAATAATAGGCAAGATATGGAAACAATTTAAGTATTGATGGATGAATGATAAAAAATTGTGAGATATAAACACAGACACACATATGACTGAATATTTTTCAGCCATAGGAAAAAAAAATGCCATTTGTGACAACATAGACCTGGAGAACATTATGCTAAGTAAAATAAGCCAGACACACAAAAATATATGACATAATTTCACTTATATGAGGAATCTTAAAAAAAAAAAAAAAAGAAACTTAAATCCTTAGAAACAGAGAGTAGAGCAGTGATTTTCAGGGATGGGGCGATGGGAGTAGAATGAGGAGATGTAGGTCAAAGGGCACAGAGTTACAGTTACATAGGGAGAATAAATCTAGAGACCTAATGTACAGGATGAGGACTCTGGATATTTCCTGAGAGTAGATTTTAGGTACTTTTCACTTATACACACACAGAGACACAAGGTAACTATGTGAGATGAGGGATATCTTAATTTCCTTGGCTGTAGTAATTATTTCACTATGCATATCAAATCATTATGTGGTACAATTTAAATAAAAACAGTTTTTAAAAAGTTCTTTTTTATTCAGGGTTATAAGGATATTCTCCTATACCCTACACATAAGCTACTCATTCACCTCACCGCCATTCAAGATGATTTTGAAATAAATCCAAAACATCATATTATGAAATCCACAAATATTTTAGTGTATATTTCCAAAATTGATGACTCCTAAAAAATAAATTCACAATACTGTTATTAAGCCTTAAAAAGCAATTCATTAATATCATCAAAGCAGATTATCTTTAAACAGGAAAGATTAGAAAGTTTAGACATAGAGAGTTACAACACAGGACTCAATGTGTTAACGGCATACAAAAAGTACAAAGGAGATATGGGAGTTCAGGGAAAGAGGAAATGATTTTCAGCACTAAAGAGCAACTCACCCACGGGAAAGAATCAATGTTTAAGAAATTTAACAACTGTTTGCTTTTGGCTTTTCTCAGAAAAGTGGTTCTGAAATAGTACGCAGAAGGAAGTTTCCTTTCTACACAGAACACTTGCAGATTTTTGGGTTCTTTCTCTTTTCCCCAGTAAACAGGAAATTACAGGAAGAAGGATTCAGTTGAAGCAAAGAAGTTCTACCTTCTCACTTTTGAACAAATTCTAAGCATTCAAAGCCTCTGGATACTATATTAGAATCATCATCTTCCTGACTAAATGTACTTTCTTTTTCCTAGTTTTCAAAATTTTATCTCTAGCCATTGAGGGTATCTTTGAATTGTTTGCTTGAGCCAAGCTTCTCCAGAATTACGTATTACCAAAAGTTTGCCAATGTATTTCAGCCACTCTAGCATTTCTGAAAGATTCATTCAAGTCTTGCGCTCAAATTTAGTATCTTGATATAGGTGAGATGATCTACTTTTTCTTATATAATTTTTGCCTTTTAGGAGCTCAGAATGCATGAGGTTAAAAAAATATAACCTGCTGAATCAAATGATGATAATATTGATCTATAACCTATAGAACAGGGGGAAAAAATCCATGAGCCCTCGCTGACATAATAAGTAAGTAAAACATATTGACACGATGCATTGGAAAAGGTACAACATCATTTCTATACTATTTTTGCACAAAATGCACAACTTCAAAGAGGAACAGTCTATAAAAATACTTACCAGTACTCACCAAAAATGTCAAAGTTATGAAAGACAAGGAAAGACTAAGGAACTGTCATAGATTGGAAAAGACCAAAGAGACGGGACAATTAAAGGTAACATGGGATCCTGAATTGGATCTTGAAACAGAAAATGAACATCAGGGGAAACTAGGGAAATCTGAGAAAGTTCTGTATAGTTTCATTATGGTATTGTACCAATGTTAATTGTCTGGTTTGGCTAATTTTACTATGGCTGTTTAAAATATTAACATGGCAGAAAGCTGAATAAAAGGTACATGGGCACTTTCTGCATTATTCTGCAACTTTTCTTTAAGTCAAAAATTATTTCAGGAGGGAGGCTTCCAAGGTAGCTGACTAAGAACAGCTCCAGTCTGCAGCTCCCAACGAGATGAATGCAGAAGATGGGTGATTTCTGCATTTCCAACTGAGGTACCTGGTTCACCTCATTGGGATGGGTTGTACAGTGGGTGCAGGCCACAGAGGGCTAGTTGAAGCAGGGCAGTGCATCGCTTCACCCAGGAAGCACAAGGGGTCAGGGGATTTCCCTTTCCTAGCCAAGGGAAGCCATGACAGTCTGTACCTGGAGGAATGGTACACTCCTTCCCAAATACTGTGCTTTTCCCTCAGTCTTCGCAACAGGCAGACCAGGAAATTCCCTCCCATGCCTCACTTGGTGGGTCCCAAGCCCACGGAGCCTTGCTCACTGCTAGCGCAGCAGTCTGAGATCGACCTGTGATGCTACAGCTTGATGGAGGGAGGGGCGTCCACCATTGCTGAGGCTTGATTAGGCGGTTTTGTGTTCACAGTGTAAACAAAGAGGCCAGGAAGCTCAAACTGGGTGGAGCCTACCATAGCTCAGCAAGGCCTACTGCCTCTCTAGATTCCACCTCTGTGAGCAGGACATATCAGAACAAAAGGTAGCAGACAGCTTTAGCAGACCTAAACATCCCTGTCTGACAGCTCTAAAGAGAGCAGTGGTTCTCCCAGCATGGTGTTCAAGCTCTAAGAACAGATAAACTGCCTCCTCAAGAGGGTCCCTGACCCCCTGTAGCCTGACTGGGAAACACCTCCCAGTAGGGGCCAACAGACACCTCATACAGGCAGGTGCCCCTCTAGGATGAAGCTTCCAGAGGAAGGATCAGGCAGCAATATTTACTGTTCTGCAGCCTCTGCTGGTGATACCCAGGCAAACAGGGTGGGGAGTGGACCTCCAACAAACTCCAATAGACCTGAAGCTGAAGGCCCTGACTGTTAGAAGAAAAACTAACAAACAGAAAGGAATAGCATCACCATCAACAAAAAGCACATCCACACCAAAACCCCATCTGCAGGTCACCAATATCAAAGACCAAAGGTAGATAAAATCACAAAGATGGGGAGAAATCAGACCAGAAAAGCTGAAAATTCCAAACACCGGAATGCCTCTTCTCCAAAGGATCACAACTCCTCACCAGCAAAGGAACAAAACTGGATGGAGAATGAGTTGATGAGTTGACAGAAGTAGGCTTCAGATGGTTGGTGATAACAAACTTCTCTGAGCTAAAGGAGCATGTTCTAACCCATTGCAAGGAAGCTAAAAGCCTTGAAAAAAATGTTAGACAAATGGCTAACTGGAATAAAGAGCGTAGAGAAGACCTTAAATGACCTGATGGAGCTGAAAACCACAGCACGAGAACTTCATGACACATGCACAAGCTTCAATAGCTGATTCGATCAAATGGAAGAAATGATATCAGTGACTGAAGATCAAATTAATGAAACAAAGTGAGACGACAAGATTAGAGAAAAAAGAGTGAAAAGAAATGAACAAAGCCTCCAAGAAATATGTGACAAGACCAAATCTATGTTTGGTTGGTGTTTCTGAAAGTGATGGGGAGAATGGATCCAAGTTAGAAAACACTCTTCAGGATATTATCCAGGAGAATTTCCTCAACCTAGCAAGGCAGGCCAACATTGAAATTCAAGAAATACACAGAACACCACAAAGATACTCCTCAAGAAGAGCAACCCCAAGACACATAATCATCAGATTCACCAAGGTTGAAATGATGGAAAAAATGTTAAGGGCAGCCAGAGAGAAAGGTCGGGTTACCCACAAAGGGAAGCCCATCAGACTAATAGCAAATCTCTCAGCAGAAACCCTACAAGCCAGAAGAGAGTGGGGGCCAATATTCAACACTCTTAAAGAAAAGAATTTTCAAACCAGAATCTCATATCCAGCCAAACTAAGCTTCACAAGTGAAGGAGAAATAAAATCCTTTACAAAAAAGAAAATGCTGAGAGATTCTGTCACCACCAGGCCTGCCCTAAAAGAGCTCCTGAAGGAAGCACTAAATATAGAAACAACCAGTACCAGCCACTGCAAAAACATGCCAAATTGTAAGGACCATCAACACTATGAAGAAACTGCATCAATTAATGGGCAAAATAACCAGCTAACATCATAATGACAGGATCAAATTCACACATAACAATATTAACCTTAAATGTAAATGGGCTAAATGCCCCAATTAAAAGACACAGACCGGCAAATTGGATAAAGAGTCAGGACCCATTGATGTGCTGTATTCAGGACACCCATCTCACATGCAAAAACACACATAGGCTCAAAATAAAGGGATGGAGGAAGATCTACCAAGCAAATGGAAAACAAAAAAAGGCAGGGGTTGCAATCCTAGCCTCTGATAAAACAGACATTAAACCAACAAAGATCAAAAGAGACAAAGAAGGCCATTACATATGGTAAAGGGATCAAGTCAACAAGAAGAGCTAACTATCCTAAATATATATGCACCCAATACAGGAACACCCAGATTCATAATGGAAGTCCTTACAGACCTACAAAGAGACTTAGACTCCCACACAATAATAATGGGAGACTTTAACACCCCATGGTCAATATTAGACAGGTCAACAAGACAGAAGATTAACCATGATATCCAGGACTTGAACTCAGTTCTGCACCAAGCAGACCTAATAGACATCTACAGAACACTCCAACCAAAATCAACAGAATATACATTCTTCTCAGCACCACATTGCACTTATTCTAAAATTGACCACATAATTGGAAGTAAAACACTCGTCAGCAAATGCAAAAGAACAGAAATCACAACAAACTGTCTCTCAGACCACAGTGCAAATCAAGTTAGAACTCAGGATTAAGAAACTCACTCAAAACCTCACAATTGCATAGAAACCAAACCACCTGCTCCTGAATGACTATTGGGTAAATAATGAAGTGAAGGCAGAAATAAAGATGTTCTTTGAAACCAATGAGAACAAAGACACAATGTACCAGAATCTCTGGGACATAATTAAGGCAGTGTGTAGAGGGAAATTTATAGCACTAAATGCCCACGAGAGGAAGCAGGAAAGATCTAAAATAGACACCCTTACATCACAATTAAAAGAACTTGAGAAGCAAGAGCAAACAAAATCAAAAGCTAGAGAAGGCAAGAAATAGCTAAGATCAGAGCAGAACTGAAGGAGATAGAGACACACAAAACCCTTTGAAAAATCAGTGAATCCAGGAGCTAGTTGTTTGAAAAGATCAACAAAATAGATAGACTGCTAGCAAGTATAATAAAGAAGAAACAAGAGAAGAATCAAATAGATGCAATAAAAAATGATAAAGGGGATAATGACCACTGATCCCACAGAAATACAAACTACCATCAGAGAATATGATAAACACCTCTATGCAAATAAACTAGAAAGTCTAGAAGAAGTGGAAAAATTCCTGGGCACATACAGCCTCCCAAGACCAGACCAGGAAGAAGTTGAATCTCTGAATAGACCAATAACAGGCTCTGAAATTGAGGCAATAGTTAATAGCCCAACAACCAAAGGAAGCCCAAGAGCAGACGGATTCACAGCCGAATTCTACCAAAAGTACAAAGATGAGCTGCTACCATTCCTTCTGAAACTATTCCAATCAATAGAAAAAGAGGTAACCTCCCTGACTTATTTTATGAAGCCAGCATCATCTTGATACCAAATCCTGGCAGAGACACAACAACAAAAAAAGAGAATTTTAGGCCAATATCCCTGATGAACGTCGATGCAAAAATCCTCAATTGAATACTGGCAAACTGAATCTAGCAGCACATCAAAAGGCTTATCCACCATAATCAGGTCGGCTTCATCCCTGGGATGCAAGGCTGGCTCAACATATGCAAATCAACAAATGTAATCCATCACATAAACAGAACCAATGACAAAAACCACGTGATTATCTCAATAGATGCAGAAAAGGCCTTTGACAAAATTCAACAGCCTTTCATGCTAAAAACTCTCAATAAACTAGGTATTGATGGAATGTATCTCAAAATAATAAGAGCTCTTTATGACAAACCCACAGTCAATATCATACTGAATGCACAAACACTGGAAGCATTCCCTTTGAAAACTGGCACAAGACAAGGATGCCCTCTCTCACCACTCCTATTCAACATAATGTTGGAAGTTCTGGGCAGGCTAGTCAGGCAAGAGAAAGAAATAAAGGGTATTCAAATAGGAAAAGTGGAAGTCAAATTGTCTCTGTTTGCAGATGACATGATTGTATATTTAGAAAACCCCATCATCTCAGCCCAAAATCTCCTTAAGCTGACAAGCAAATTTGGCAAAGTCTCAGGATACAAAATCAATGTGTAAAAATCACAAGAATTCCTATACACCAATAACAGACAAACAGAGAGCCAAATCATGAGTAAACTCCCAATGACAATTACTACAAAGGGAATAAAATACCTAGGAATCCAACTTATAAGGGATATGAAGGAACTCTTCAAAGAGAACTGGAAACCACTGCTCAACAAAATAAAAGAGGACATGAACAAATGGAAGATCATTCCATGCTCATGGATAGGAAGAATCCATATCATGAAAGATAATTTATAGATTCAATGCCATCCCCATCAAGCTACCAATGACTTTCTTCATAGAATTGGAAAAAACTACTTTAAAGTTCATATGGAATCTAAAAAGAGCCTGCATTGCCAAGACAATCCTAAGCCAAAAGAACAAAGCTGGAAGCATCATGCTACCTGACTTCAAGCTATACTACAAGGCTACAGTAACCAAAACAGCATGGTACTGGTACCAAAACAGATATATAGACCAATGGAACAGAACAGAGTCCCCAGAAATAATACCACACATCTACAACCATCTGATCTTTGACAAACATGACAAAAACAAGCAATGGGGAAAGGATTCCTTGTTTAATAAATGGCGCTGGGAAAACTGGCTAGCCGTATGTAGAAAGCTGAAACTGGATCCCTTCCTTACACATTATACAAAAAGTAACTCAACATGGATTAAAGAGTTAAATGTAATACCTAAAACCATAAAAACCCTAGAAGGAAACCTGGGCAATACCATTCAGGACACAGGCATGGGCAAAGACTTCATGACTAAAACACCAAAAGCAATGGCAACAAAAGCAAAATAGACAAATGGGATCTAATTAAACTAAAGAGCTTCTGCACAGCAAAACAATCATCAGAGTGAACAGGCAACCTATAGTATGGGAGAAAAATTTTGCAATCTACCTATCTGACAAAGGGCTAATATCCAGAATCTACAAAGAACTTAAACAAATTTACAAGAAAAAAATGAACAACCCCATCAAAAAGTGGGCAAAGGATATGAACAGACACTTCTCAAAAGAAGACATTTATGCCGCCAACAGACATATGAAAAAATGCTCATCATCACTGGTCATCAGAGAAATGCAAATGAAAACCACAATCAGATACCATCTCACACCAGTTAGAATGGCGATCATTAAAAAGTCAGGAAACAACAGATGCTGGAGAAGATGTGGAGAAATAGGAATGCTTTTACACTGTTAGTGGGAGTGTAAATTAGTTCAACCATTGTAGAAGATAGTGTGGTGATTCCTCAAGGATCTAGAACTAGAAATACCACAAGACCCAGCGATCCCATTACTGGGTATATACCCAAAGGATTATAAATCATGTTACTATAAAGACACATGTACACATATGTTCACTGTGGCACTATTCACAATAGCAAAGACTTGGAACCAACGCAAATGTCCAGCAATGATAGACTGGATTAAGAAAATGTGGCACATATACACCATGGAATTCTATGCAGCCATAAAAAGGATGAGTTCACGTCCTTTGCAGGGACATAGATGAAGCTGGAAACCATCATTCTCAGCACACTATCACAAAGACAGAAAACCAAACACCACATCTTCTCACTTATAAGTGGGAGTTGAACAATGAGAACACATGGACACAGGGCAGGGAACATCACACACGGGCCTGTTGTGGGGTGGGGGCCTGGGGGAGGGATAGCATTAGGAAAAATACCTAACGTAAATGACGAGTTGACAGGTGCAGCAAACCAACGTGGCACATGTATACCTATGTAACAAACATGCACGTTGTGCACAGGTACCCTAGAACTTAAAGTATAATTTTTTTAAAAATTTCAAAATAAAAAGTTAAACATAAAAAAAATCTGTTCCAATAATACACTTGGGTCATCCTTACAAACATCTTACCCTTTAAATAAATACTGGGCCAGATTGTGACAGAGCAGATTCGCTACACAGAGGCCTTTTTCTTGGAGGCCCCAAAGTCTCTCCCACTATGTACCGTGTATCCCTCAGGATCAGCAATAGAAGAATAAAAGTCGGAGAATTTTTTTATGCTTCATGAATGGCCTAGAGCACCTCAAATACCTCATGGAATAATTTTTATTTGCTCTAGTTGGAGATAACAAATAATTGGAGACAACAAAAGATGGTTTTAGACATAACTGTGGACTAGAGGGAGCTTTCTATGACACATGCAGACTTCTCTTTCTGGTTCCTTATGCCTTCAGCATCTCTCCTTTACTCTTCCCTCTGTCCATGTTCTGCCTTTAATTAACAACACTCTCAAGACTCTATTCTCTGAAGTGAAATTAAAGCCAGCAGTCCTCAGAAAATTCCATTAAACATGTGCACATATGTGCATGCATGTGTGCATCTGTGTGTATGTGTGTCTCTGTGTGTGTGTGTAGTTTAGGAAGGTCTCATGGCACCAATCACCCAACTTCTATCTGTCCATTCACAGGAGAGCATGGCTGGACCTCAGCACAACTGCAATTAAGTGTTTGTGCCTGCTGCTGTAGTCTCTCTTTCTGTCCCCTTTCTCCTTATATGACATCTCCCCATCTGCCTTTCCATTTTACATGACTAGCTCACCCTCTGCTACAGCAGAAGGAGATCCAATAACATTAATTAGACTGACAGAGTGTCTGTCACATTAATATAATCATCCTTTCCTTTCATGGACAGCATGAACAATTTAAGCGCTCGGGAAATTGTACATCCTGCCAAAATACTAAGTCTTACACTGACCTCAGTGAGCAGGAAATGCTCCTGGCCAGACAATAATTTGGGGATGGGGATAAGTATTTTGAATCCATGGCCTTGAAACAAGTTCTCTGACTTTGGAAGTTAATGAGTTAATTACTTTGAAAGTAATGAAAGTTAATGAAGTCTCCTTCCAAAGCTTGGTCCTAACTTGAACCTCTCACAGACATAGAGGAATCTGGAAGGCAATTTGGTATGCCTCTCTGAACTGTTCAATTCAGATGTAGAAACATCCAAAGAAAGCTGTTTTGATGCTAATTGAGACTGCTTCTAGCCTTGCTCTACTATCCCTGTATCCAGAGATGGCAAATGTGGAAATAGTATCAGAAGATGTCCTTATGTTGTTAATTAATAAAAGAATGTTTGAGGAGAAAGGAAGATGGATATGTACATATTGATTTTTTAATAGTTCAGTTTTTAGTGTAGGCTTCTGGCCTCCCTATGTTTCTTCCTTATCCCACCATTGTTACAATACTGTAACTAATCTATAGCCCTTATTCAAATTTCACCAGTTTTTTTCTGCTTATATCCTTTTTTTGCTCCAGGATCCCACAATGAATGTAGTTATCATGTCTCCTTAGATCTCTTCTGATCTCCAAATCCTTTGGGTTCTTTCTTTACCCCACTAAGATGGTATTTTCACTGTAGATTAAGCTGAGTTTCATTAATTGTCTTAGACTGGCTGGGGTCAGTAGGGTCTCTTTAAAAAAGCTGCCATGCTGCAGGCAAACATGGGTCTGAAGTGCAGAAGTGCTTTGTTTCTCACACATATCCACCTAGTTTGCCTAATAGGAAACTGTCTCATATATCAAGGAAGTATTGGGGCATCAAACTACAAGCACACAGATACTTTTTAAGTCTCATGCATTCTATTTAAAATTTTTAGAGATTTTATATTTTACTCAATAAATTATATGTACTTATTTTAATTCAAAAAAATATTTTCCCAAATACTCTAAACAAAGTTGACATACCAGAACGATGCACTATATTTAGTACATGGCTTGAAGTACTCGTTGGCATGCCTCTGCATACTTCAGTTTGAGAAACTCTAACAGTGTTATTTTACTGTTTCAAATGTATGATACTGGATTACACAAGCCATTGTGACAAACTGCTGGTGTCCGGACATTACTTATAACACTGTTCCTATGAGTAAATGCTTTCCAAGTTACACACAACTGACTCACAAATAAACTTTTGGCCCACAATCCATTTATATGTTGGGGACTGTTTGTACTAGTATAAGATCCTTGCCACAGGATTTGTAAAAGTCATTGCAACAAATAATTCTTTTAATTTCTAAGAAAACCCACCACTTCTGCAAGTTGTATGTTGTTTTTATCTCTAGATATCAAATTGCCTTAAAGCAAAACTTCCCAGTATGGATATCTAGTTGGGAAAATAGTGTGACAACAACAAAGAGAAGATAAATGAGAAAGCAAGATTGAACAGAACTCATTTACAAGAAAAGGTCTTTGATTCTGTACTTTGTCCTTCAGCTTCAGAATTCAATTTTCCTACTCAATTTTCTGCTGTTCAAATGCTGCCGTCGTTTTGTTGCTTGGATATAGATGGTGGACTCCAGCTCTGAAAGAAACAAAGCTGGTGAAAAATTCACAGGAAGCCAACTCCTTCTTTCAGTTCTTTGTCAAAGCCCTTTGTATTTTCAAAGTGATCAAAGGCACTTGCAGGTGAAAAGCCGAGAGTTGTCAGTGGTGCTAGGGAGGGCGTGCTGTGGAAATGCTATCCTTTTAGGAATACAGTTTTTTTCTGAAAGAGGAAGAGTGAGGGAATTGTATAAATAATCCTAGAGGCCACTGGAGTACAATTTTAACTTGTCAGCCGTATTTAAATTTGGGTCACTCTTGTTACTGGTTCTGGTTATAAAAAACCTCCCTCAGGGGGTAAGAATCCTTTCCTCTCCTCACAAGATCTTTCCTAATTCTCCTGCCTCCCCTCGTTCAGGCATCATGCTTGGAGGAGAGCAACATCATTTGTGTAGCAGCCCATTTCAAGCTTCTTTCAGATGGAGATAATTACAGATGGAAAATGTGCCACAGAAAGAGACCACCTGTGGTCAGTGCCTCACAAATGGAAATGTAAAAGGTGGCTTGTATGGATCACAATGCTCTGCAAAGCTAACTTCTTCAGTAATTTTAAATTCTTTTAAGATGGAATATCTCTCTCTCTTCAATTATGATTTGGGATAATCGAATATTATAAGGGAGCCTTGGGACATAGCATATTTAAAGAGACTCGCTTGAGTGCACAACTCATGCTGAAATAGAAGTAGATTGAACTCCATGCCACTCATATAAAATCTCTAACCTGTGAGAGTTTATTATTTCTGGTAGTGGGTCTGCAAACTACAGCCCTCAAGCTAAATCTGACTCATCGCCTGTTTCTTTGTTGTTGTTTTTTTCAGCTTACCAGTTAAGAATGGTTTTCATACTTTTACGTGGTTGGAAAAAAACAAAAAAAAGATAATGTTTTGTGATACATGAGAAGTATTTGAAGTTCAAATTTCAGTGTACAGGAATATAGTTTTGCTGGAACATGGTAATGCCCACTCATTTATGTGTTGCTTATGGCTGGTTTTATCCTACAACTGCAGACTTGAGTAGTTGCAAGGGAGACTGTGTATGGTCTTCAAAGCTTAAAATATTTACTATCCGGATCCTTCTGAAAAAAACTTGCCAATCCCTGTTTCATGTTCACTGAGAATTCACTTTTTCTAGTGATGTGCTGCAACAAGGTAGGGCATTCTTGAGGCAGGAGACAAATGTTATAAAGGAGTGGGGGAAATAATCCCAGAGAAGCATGAGGGCATTGGAAGGCACACCTGCCAGCATCACAGGTTGTCTCAGCTATAGGGCTGTGATTTGCTTTTCTCTGAAGAATTTCATGCCTACAGCCTATATTTTTAATAGAGGGAACTAGGATCCAGTGAAAGTTGGACAAATGAGGACACAGAAAATGAGAGAATAGTGGCAGCTATAACACAAACATATTATTTTCTGTCTCTGACTCCTGTTCTCTCCCTCACTATCTTTAGTGGTCGCACTTGAGACAAGAAGAGGAGGGGGGAAAAGGAGGGAGGAAAGTAGGAGGGAGACAGAGGTCAGGATGGAAAGGTGGAAAGTAGGAGGAGGAGAGAGAGAAATGTAGAACGAAAACTGAGTGTTAGAGTAATAGAGTAGAAAACAAAGCAGAAATCAAAGTGGGGAAGGTAGACAAAAAGAGATTATGGAGTAGTGAAGAGAGACTTTCAACTATCTATTCCTACCACAAATTAAGCTTTCTAAAAGGAGGCCATAGAGACTTTGTTAATTAATTGATTGATGATTGATTGAAATGAAGATCAAGACACTAAAGAGGGAGGATATAGTAAGGTGACAGAAGAGAGATGTGACATGAAAAATTAATTTTAAAAACTATAACGTGTTCAAAACCAGCTTTTGAATTTTTTGCAATTGCACTTTTAATTCGAATAAAAGCTTATACATAGGCCTAATATGTAGACAATGTAGTTAGATAAGTTCTGGCCTGACCTCCAGCCATGCACCACCTCTCTCCCTTTACCAGGGGTTTCCACAGAGTACAGTTCAAGGACCCCCTACCCTACTTTGAAATAATAATCATCACTTCCTCACCTGGGGTTAGGAGGTCATTCTGATTTTACAGGAGGGGGTCGTTTTGAATCTAGTTACCTGAAAGAGAGGACACAAACCTGTATCTGCAGTCTCTGTCCATATCGAACTTGTATAACAGTCATAAAATCGTTTACAGTTTGGTAATAACACAGATGAATTTGAAGCTCACACATTTTTAAGCTATATTGTGATTCTCACATGGAACCCGAAAACACTAAGGGTTAGAGCATGACGCATATGAAACAGTCATAGGTGTTTTTCATGTGATGTGGGGCAATTGTTTAGGGCATCAGATATCTAAAAGAGAAGTAACATTAATTCTAAATTTTAAAACAACATTAGCAGCACGAGAACTACGTGAATAGGATTCCTTATAGCCTTAATCCATTACAAATTTGGATTTATAAAGGTGTTTGCCATAATATTCCTTTTTTTCTTTCTTGTCTTTTTTTTTTTTTTTTTTTTGGCAGTGGAGCGATCTCGGCTCCCTGCAACCTCCACCTCCCGGGTTCACGCCATTCTCCTGCCTCAGGATCTGGAGTAGCTGGGATTACAGGCGCACACCGCCTCGCCCAGCTAATTTTTTTTTGTATTTTAGCAGAGACAGGGTTTCACCGTGTTGCCCAGGCTGGTCGCGAACTCCTGAGCTCAGGCGATCCGCCCGTCTCGGCCTCCCAAAATGCTGGGATTACAGGCGCGAGCCACTGCATCCGGCCAACATTTGTTTTTCTTTGAAGAATTTTCCATCCTTGTCCACTCTGGCACACAGATCAACTTGTTAGAAGACCAGGCGACATGGGGTTTTCTACACCCACTTTTGCCACTGTGTGGTTTGGTTCAGACCACACAAACCAAGCACATTAGAAAACACAAATGTGCCAAGTGTGGCTGCCTCCCTCTCCATCACATTTGCAGCCCCCCTTTCCTATTTGAGCATGGAATGCCATAACCTTACGACACATCAGGACTACTTAAAAGGGCACGGCACCTAAATGTTCTAATGAAAATAAATTTGAATGTCGCTCATTATTTTGCATTGAGAAATGTACTAGAAATATTTGTGGTCAAAGAGGAAGTTCTACTACCCTGAAATGTTGCCTTGGAGATGCACAGTGAGGAACAGGTAAATGAAATCTTTTCCCTCTAGTTTCATCTCTTCTCTGTGGCTAAAGGAAGCATTATATAGAAATATAATCATCAGTTCTAGCCCCAAATCAACAGAAAAAATGTTAAGGACTGGACGCAGTGGCTTATGCCTATAATTCCAACACTTTGGGAGGCTGAGTGGGAGGATTGTTTGAGCCCAGGAGTTCAAGACCAGCCTCGGCAACATAGCAAGACCCCATCTCTACCAGAAAAAAAAAAAAAAAAAAAAATTAAAAAATTAGCAGGCATGGTGGTGCAAGCTTGTAGTCCCGGCTACTTGGGAGGCTGGGGCAGGAGGATCTCTTGAGCCCAGGAGTTCAAGGCTGCAGTGATCTATGATTGTGCCACTGCATGTCAGCCTGGATGAAAAAGCGAGACCCTGATCTCTAAAAAAAATAATAATAATAAAGTTAAGCACAAATTACAAATTGTCTTCTATTTACATAAAGAAGACTTCTTTGTGGATCCTACTACTGCAAATACGAGTTATTCTAAAGCAAACCATGCCTCTTCTGGGTAGGCAGGTTATCTTGGAAATCAACAGATGTCAGGTTAAAATAGAGAATCACAGCCTCACACTGAAACCATCATGATAGGATTAGTCAGTTCCCTTATAAGAAGAGACACAAGAGAGCTTGCTTTTTTCTGTCTCTGCTCTCGTTTATGTAAGTATACAAAGAGAAGACAGCCATCTGTAAATCAGGAGGAAGGCCCTCACCAGACACTGGATCTGCTGGATTCTTGATCTTGGACTTCCCAGACTCTGGAAGTGTGAGAGTAAATGTTTATTGTTTAAGCTGCCCATTATATGATAATTTGTTATCACTGCCTGAACTAAGACAACCATCTTAACCATTTTTAAGTATACAAGTCAGTGGCATTTAAGTACATTCACATTGCTATGCAACTATCACAGCCATCCATCCCCAAAAGTCTTTTCAACTTGTAAAACTGAAATTCTGCACCCATTACACAATAATTCCCCATCCTCTCCTCCCTCATTCCTTAGGAACCACCATTCTGACTTCTGTTTCTATGAATTTGATTACCCCACATACCTCATATAAGTGGAATCATACAGTATTTGTCTTTTTGTGACTTTATTTCCCTTAGCATAATGTCCTCAAGGTTCACCTATGTTGTAGCACCCATCTGACTTTACTTCCTTCTCAAAGCTGAATAATATTCCATTGTATGTATACACCACATATTACGTATCTATTCATCCATCAGTTGATGCTTGGGTTGTCTCCAACTTTTGGCTATGGTGAATAATTCTGCTATGAAAAGATACTTACAAATGCATAAATACCTTTGTGAGACGTGGGATATTTTTTATTTTCATAATCAGTGTGAAGGTTGGGGGGTATATGCAGAGGTAGGAGCAATAAGAAAATCATTTATTACCCTGGTGTCAAGGTGGAAAAAAATGTCCAGCAATGCAGAAGACAGTTTCCCACAATGAAGAACTTTCCTACCTACAATGCCGGTTGATACTTCCATTACAAAACACTGCAAGAAGAAGAAATATCAAGAAATAGGCCATTGCAGTAAATCAAGTACCAGGTGATGAAGCCCTGAACTATAGGGGAGATAGAAAAAAGAGGAATAGGTAAGGATGAGGACCCTTTGACTAGATTCAAGGCCAACGGTCTGAGGTAAGAGTTCTCTGCGTGGTTTAAGACAGTTTATTGATCATTACTGGGCCCCAATTTCTTATTTATTTGCGAGATGAAAATATGAATTATTTCAAGTTTCTATCAGTTCTCACATTCTATGGTCTTTTGACATTAGATTTTGACATTAAACATGACTGTCACACACCTAAATGAGGACATATAGATACTTGGCAATCCCTACTGAAAAACTTGATCTTTGGAGAGCTTGTGAAGTTGGTCAAGTTTGACTTGATAATCTCTCAACTGTCTTTATGTCAGTACTTTCCCACCAAGCACCTGCCTATGAACATTCTTATAGGTTCCTGGCTGCCTAAAACTTCCTGAGGTGCTTTGAGAGGATTTGCCTTTCCAGAGCCACACCCAGGCCCACAAATATTTTTCATGTTTCTATCAATTGATAGAAATAATTAGCTACTGCCACATAACAAACTATTCTAAAACCTAGTGGCTTATATTTTAAGACTTAAAATAATAATCAATTGTTACTTTTCATGAGCCATGGGTGGGCTGGGCAAAATCATTGAACTAGAATGACATAAGCTGATCTCAACTAGGCTCACTCATAATTCTCTAGTCAACTAGCTAATCAGCTAGGGTTGGCTGGTCTAGACTACCCTGAGCTGTTTTCACAGGTGTGGCAGGGTTTCACAAGAGCAGAAACAAAGCCTCTTAAGGCGTAAACTTGGAGCTGGCATGCTGTCATTTCTGTCACATTATTAGCAAGTAACAAGGCCAGCCTCCATCTCTTAATGAGAGGCACTTTCAAAGTTACACTGCAAATACATGATCACAGAGAAGAATAGAAGAATTGGGTCATTTTTGCAACAAATATACAATCGAAACTTCGTGTGTCCTCCAGTCTACTCTCAGGAAATAGCTAAGTGACAGCTAGTACTATCACACTAATCAAGACCATGAATTCCTCAAGAATTAGGATAAGTCTTGTATCTTGGTAATCTTGGTTATACAGTATAAGAGTTAAGGCAAGCCCTGAAGAAATATTTGTTGAAATGACATGAAACCCATTTACAAAGACATTTTAATAGCTACCACAGAAAATGTTTTTCTGACCCTTTCTTCTCTAAAAGTTAAGTAGGCAATTTAAGGATGTGCTTTATAGAACGCTATTGTGTTGATTTGGACTGTTAACATCATTGAAAGAACTAAGTCTGTGATTGTACTATAGAGCGTATTTTTTAAAATCTTATTTAGCTTGTAACTCTTTTATACCATGCAGAGGACTCAATATTTCTTCACTAATGAGCAATAGACTGCTGTCAGTTAATAGCTGGACAAAAGCAGCTAAATTAACATGACTAGGGAATTCTCAAAGAGAAGAGGTAGAACTACTCTAAATTAACATATCATGTGGCTTTAGGTTTCTTTGGTTTCAGCCCAAAACTGGTTTTTCTTTCCTCCCTGCCCTGAATATTTTTAGAATATTTTACTCAGTGATGAAATACCTGTTGCAGTTTACTCAACATGCATCTTTTCTCCTCTTATGATAGAGCCACCTTTAAAATCTTATCCACCACTTGGCCCTTACTGCCAATGATTGGATTAATTAGGGCTTGCTATTTTGATTAAAAAAACAAAACATCTAACAATGTGTCTTGTCTTTAACACACCAGAAATTATTCTTAAGGTCAGGCAAAACATTGAACTATTTGGAACAATTTAGTAATTCTTGGGTGATTACAGACACAATTACTGTAAAAACCAAATAATTTAGGCAGACAATTTCCCATTAATTTTGCAAAAAGTACTTCTCTAAGTAACAATGAAGACACTGGAACAAATAGGATGTTAAAACATTTGGCCATATATTTTTCATTGGTGTAGTTTTGGTCATGGTCAAAACTAACCGTTGAGACTAGTATTACGCCTCTTCTGTATCCTCTGGAAAAGAGGATAATAATAGAACTTATCTCAAAGAATATTTGTGAGGGTTAAATTATCTAATTCAAGTAAATATTAAGTAAGTATAATGCCTGGCACATAGTCACTAATCATCACTCTCAGCTGCAGTTCTGTTAATCTGCTTCACTGATTAGTCATTGCTCTTACACAAAATCAATGCTTGATTCTTATTCTGAACAAATGATGACTTTATTGCATTCCAGCTGAGCATAGAGCATGGTACTATTATTAATAATGGTAATAATTATAATATCAATAACGGTATTGTGAAAAATAAAAGATCACTTTATCCGAAGTTTCTTTTTAGAAGGAACTTACCTTCTAAAGAGGGATATGAAATATTACTACACCATGACCCCCCCAAGTGAATATTTAATACCAATGAAAATTGATTATGAGTAAATATCAATATCCAAATGATGTTGATGATTCCCAAGGAGATCTAAAATTGATTGTTTACATGGAAAAAAAAAGTTAAGTATCTATGTCACAGTGCACACAAATAACTGCCAGATGGAAAAACAAATCTCTATGACCTTGAGGTAGAAAAAATATCTTATTAAGAAACAAAAAGTGCAGGCCAAGCAGGAAAAGACTAATATATTGAATTCTTTTAAATTCAAGAACTAAAAAGAACATTTTGTGTGAAACAAATGGTGCCATAAATAAATTTTAAAAACAAATAATTGGCACAGAAAAGATAATTGTAACACAAACAACTGTCCAATAATTAGAATTCAAATATATATAAATAAATCTGCAAATGAATAAAAGAAAGTCTAACAACCTAATAGGAAAATATTGAAGAATATGAATATACAATTTACAAAACCAGAAAACTGAATAGCTACTAAACATCAGAAAAAAATGCTCTACTTCCCTGGTACAAATTAAAACAATGGCAATCCGTAAGACATCATCAGGGTAGCAAAAAATATTTAAGTCTGGCAAAATCAACAGTTGACAAGGAAATGAGAAAATGGGATTGCTCAGGCATTGCTAAAGGGAATAAAAATTGGCATCACCTTGAGAGTACTTTGCCATATCTAGAGATTTCTATAGCCTATCTATACCACTACCTACTATACACCCTAGAGAAAATCTCCCACATGTATAATAAGACATAATATACATATTGAGACAGGTTTAGGAATATTTATAGAAGCATTGTTTATAAGGGCAAAAAAAACTCATATTAACTATACTAGAGTCATATAATGAAATATTACATAGCACTTAAAATTAAGAAATATAACTGCATGGGAAGAAGTGAGGAGCGCCTCGGCCCGGCCGCCCCGTCTGGGAAGAAGTGAGCAGCGCCTCTGCCCGGCCACCCATCGTCTGGGAAGTGAGGAGCGCCTCTGCCCGGCCACCCATCGTCTGGGAAGTGAGGAGCGCCTCTGCCCGGCCACCCATCGTCTGGGAAGTGAGGAGCGCCTCTGCCCGGCCGCCCCGTCTGGGAAGAAGTGAGGAGCGCCTCGGCCAGGCCGCCCCATCTGGGAAGTGAGGAGCCCCTCGGCCCGGCTGCCCCATCTGGGATGTGGGGAGCACCTCTGCCCGACCGCCCCGTCTGGGAGGTCTACCACGGAGGCCAGAAGCAATGTGGGGGCTGGACGTGGTGGCTCACGCCTGTGGTCCTGGCACTCTGGGGGGCCGAGGCAGGTTGATCACTTCAGGCTAGGAGTTCGAGACCAGCCTGGCCAACATGGCGAAACATGAAAAATACAACAGACAAACCAACCAACCAACCCAGTGACAACAAAACAGGTCTACCCTGGAGTCATATTCTAATTTTTTCTATTTTCCTCCCTTTCTGATCCTTTATCCCACTTTCTTTTTCTTCCTCTTCCTTCTCCTTCTTCTTTGTCAAATAGAGGATTGAGTTATTATCACTGATCCATTTAAAGTCCCTCTCTCATTTATTTTAATTCCCACTCCCCATTTCTATTCCCCGTCTTCCCATGTGCAACCTTCCTAATATGTTTGATACGCATCTTTTTGTTTGTATGTATTTTTAGAAAATGCTTATTGTTTTGTGTGCAAAAAAATTAATAAAAAAAAGAAATATAACTGCATGTTTATGTATTGTTTATAAGCTACACAGCCTGAATGAGCTGCTATAACAAAATACCTTAGACTGGGTAACACATAAACAATAGAAATTTATTGTATACAGTTGGGGAGGCAAAAAGTCTAATTTTCACATGTCAGTAAATTCAGCGTCTAGTGGAGAATTGCTCTTTGTTTCAAACATGCTCCTTCCCACTGCATCATCACGTGGAGGAAGGGAAAAACAAAACCCCTCAAGCCTGTTTCATAATGGCTCTAATCTCACACATGAGGGCAGAACCTTCATGACCTAATGGCGTCTTAAAGGCCCCACCTTTTAATACTATCACATTGGAGATTAGGTCCCATCATATGAATTTTAAGGGAGCACCAACATTAAGACCATAGCATGTATTGTATAGATCAACCTTGAAAAAATAATTCTAAATGAAAACAAATTACAAAATACTACATATAATACGACATTCACATAAAATTTTAAAACATACAGCTATATTATATAAATGAACTGTGAATGCCTGCCAACTTCAGGCAAGTGGCTATATCTGGAAAAGAAGAAAGAGAAGGAAATCTGTGAGGAATTAAAAAAAACTTTAGTTTCTATAACTTTTTTTAATAAAAAGCCTTCAGTAAATACAGTATGGGAAATATTAATATTTTATATAATCTGCTTTGGATATATACACATTAAAAATAATATTTGGGAGGCATTTTTGGCTTTTTTGAAATATTTCATAATAAAAGGAAAGGTAAACCTTACCAATCCTTTAGGAATACTCATAAAGGCATTAATAAGCCAAAGTCCATTATGATAACATTGCACCTCTAGAGCTGTCATTCATTGGATGATTTTGATCTTACAGAAGACAACCAAGACCAAGAAGCATCTAAGTTGTCAAACCAAGCTCCAAAACTACGTGTCCAAACTCTTAATTGTTATTCTTAACAGAGGCTCTCAGTTCCTTATTTAGAGCTACTAAATCTTACTTTATAAGCTTCGTTAAAAGTTGTAAAAAGCAAAATATTACTAGAAAGAAAAGGAGAAGAAATAAAACTATATTAAAGGGACATGAAATTATTAAAAGTTAAATGGTGGCTATTAAATATACATATATATATATGTAAATCCATAAAGCCAATAGTAGTGTACAAAATGGCACAAGAATATATGCTGGTAATGATATCAAATAATTGATAACATTTGTCATCATGTTCTGTGTACTCTAAAAATAGAGGGACATCTGCAATACATTTTAGAAAAATGCCCATCAAAAATGCTAACATTTTTTGTTTTATGGGCTTCATTTCCATTGTGTACATGGTAATAAAAGATTTAACCCAAAAGTGTGACTCTAATGATGGCAATTTCAAACACAGTATAAGGTTGTCAGCTTTTTGGAGTCATGGAACATATAGTTCATCTAGATGAAGTTTGCTTCTTTTACACATACAGCTTCCCTCAAAGTGTGACTGCAAGTAGACTATCTAAAGGAGAGTGGAGGAGGATTGCTCTCAGAGAACAAAAAATAATTATAAAATTCTTTATGTACAGAAAGGATTTGTCAGCATTTTAACCCCTGAATGTCATACAATATATCTATGAATCTCAACAACAAAGATTAAACATAAATGCCATTAATATTAATTTTATAAATTTATTTTTTACCTCAAAATCTAGTTCTTGGTTTAGATGAAGGCATATATAATATACAGAGAAAATATTTTAATAAAGGAAAATGGACCCACAGATGGTAATTTGCAAGAGAAGGAAAGGAGATTATGATGATAACTTTGGTAGTATTATAAATTATTTTTTTAAGTTAACAGGAGAAAGGCTTGCCCTCTAATTCTCATGGTTAAGAGTTTGAAGAACGCTGTACCTCTATCAGATAATGTAAAATCTAATGAAAGATTCTAGGAAACCAATGGACTATTTTATTGATATGAAATCTCAATCTAAAACTTTTAAAAGTTTCTTCATTTTCTTTACTATAACACTCCATAATTTGGCTATATAATCTTCAATAATATTTGACTAATATTTCATAAATTTTAAAAAATGTATTTTATTGTCCTTCAGAATTAAATGCATAATCAACCAGTTTGCTTGCAACATGCATCTAAACCAGAATGAAGAGCCACATTCTTTGGTCTATTTCATGTTCTCTCCATCTTGATCTTAATTGCATTATTGCTAATATTAGTATATTAATTTTTTTCATCTTACATTATTTATTTCAAGTGGTGCAGGAATGTGTAATAAAACACTCAAATGTATCTGCAAACAAGTTCCATTTTTATATAATGATGGTTGCTTGATGGAGGCTAAAAAAGTTGATTAGTAGGCAGAGAGGGATTACAGTGCTTGATATTCACTTGCTGGATCAAAGTCTAAAAGAAATAAGAAAAGTGATTTAAAGGTAGCAGAGTAAAAGTTGAGGTCCCATAATACACATAGATGAGATGGGTTCTAGAAATAGCCTGCTTGTATATTTTTATTAAAGAGTAAGATTTAAATATCTTGGCTGTTGAGAGAAGAAAAACTAAACACACACACACACCAGTTGTTGAAAGGTGTGGAAATCTCTGGTTTAGAATTTGATATCAGTTCTGAGAAAGTGGCATCTCTTATATAATACTAGTAATCTATACCACATAGTTTGATTCTGAACTTGGCATAGATATATGACATGGGAATAAATGTACACCTGTAAACCAGCTCATTTGATGAGGTCAAAATGAAGCCTTCTGACTAAAACTACTAGCTTTTGACCAAAGGTAAGTTGTCCTTTCCCACTAGCTTTTTATCCAGTGCTACCACCTTATTTTGGTTCCTCAGTCTGGTGGACTGTGGTCATTAGTAAAATACTGTCATCAAGCAGAAATCAATGAACCCCACTTCAAGCAGTTGGACGTGAAGGATGTCTTCAAGGAGAACTACAAACCACTTCTCAAGGAACTAAGAGAGGACACAAACAAATGGAAAAAACATTCCATGCTCATAGATAGGAACAATTATATGAAAATGGCCATACTTCCCAAAGTAATTTATAGATTCAATGCTGTTCCCAGAAAGCTACCACTGATTTTCTTCACAGAACTAAAGAAAACTACTTTAAATTTCATATGGAACCAAAAAAGAGCCCACACTGCCAAGACAATCTTAAGCAAAAAGTACAAAGCTGGAGGCGTCATGCTACCTGACTTCAAACTATACTACAAGGCTACAGTAACCAAAACAACATAGTACTGGTACCAAAACGGATATATAGACCAATGGAACAGAACAGAGGCCTCAGAAATAATGCCAAACATCTACAACTATCTGATCTTTGACAAACCTGACAAAAACAAGCAACGGGGAAAGGATTCCCTATTTAATAAATGGTGCTGGAAAAACTGGATAGCCATATGCAGAAAACTGAAACTGGACCCCTTCCTTACACCTTACACAAAAATTAACTCAAGATGGATTAAAGACTTAAACATAAAACCATAAAAACCCTAAAAGAAAACCTAGGCAATACCATTCAAGACGTAGGCATGGGCAAAGACTTCATGTCTAAAACACCAAAAGCAATGGCAACAAAAGCCAAAATTGACAAATGGGATATAACTAAACTAAAGAACTCCTGCTCACCAAAAGAAACGATCATCAGAGTGAACAGGAAGCCTACAGAATGGGAGAAAATTTTTGCAATCTATCCATCTAAGGTCCAGAGTATACAAAGAACTTAAACAAATGTACAAGAAAAACACAGCCCCATCAAAAAGTGGGCAAAGGATATGAACAGACACTTCTCAAAAGAAGACATTTATGCAGCCAACAAACATGAAAAAAAGCTCATCATCACTGGTCATTAGAGAAATGCAAATCAAAACCACAATGAGATACCATCTCACACCAGTTAGAGTAGCAATCATTAAAAAGTCTGGAAACAACAGATGTGGCAAGGATGTGGAGAAATAGGAATGCTTTTACAATGTTGGTGGGAATGTAAATTAGTTCAACCATTGTGGAAGACAGTGTGGCGTTTTCTCAAGGATCTAGAACCAGAAATACCATTTGACCCAGCAATCCCATTACTGGGTATATACCCAAAGGATTATAAATCATTCTGCTATAAAGACACATGCACACGTATGTTTATTGCAGCACTATTCACAACAGCAAAGACTTGCGACCAACCCAAATGCCCATCAATGATAAACTGGATAAAGAAAATGTGACACATATACACCATAGAATACTATGCAGCCATAAAAAAGAATGAGTTCATGTTCTTTGCCGGGACGTGGATGAAGCTGGAAACCATCATTCTCAACAAACTGACACAGGAACAGAAAACCAAACACTGCATGTTCTCATTCATAAGTGGGAGTTGAACAATGAGAACACATGGACACAGGGAGGGGAACATCACACACCAGGGCCCGTCAGGGGGTTGGGGGTAAGGGGAAGGAGAGCATTAGGACAAATACCTAATTCCATAAGGGGCTTAAAACCTAGATGATGGGTTGATGGGTGCAGCAAACCACCATGGCACATTGTATACCTACGTAGCAAACCTGCACATTCTGCACATGTATCCCAGAACTTAAAGTATAATATTAAAAAAAATCTGAATAAAAGGATAAAAAAATGGTATTCTTAGTTACCAGATCTCAGGCATTGTAAAAGGCATGAGCCATCAGTGCAGTAAAAAGGAGACAAATAATAATCAAATAAGCTGGCTGATACTGACTTCACAGGTGAGGTCACAACAGGCATTTGGCACTAAAAAGAAATGAAGGAATAGAAATAGTTGGCAGATCTTAATATACTCTCTGCTAGCATGCTTATGTAACTACACCTATCAGTTACAGTTTTCATAAATTCTTCTGCTTCCATTTTGGCAACTGTTCAAACATTACAATACCACCTTATCTGTTCCTCTTGTACAATTGTCCCTGCAACAGAATAATTGCATTCAGGACCTCATTAGCATCCCAGTAGCCAGAGCAACTAGTAGAAGAACTCTTACATCCAAGTCTCTCTTGCTATATTCCTTATTTTACAGCAATGTCCAAACAGTTGTCAATACCTGCTATGTGGTTTACAAAGGTCAGGCATGGATATGCCTCTTATAGATCTATCTCTAGGCTATTGCATCTGTTCCCTTGGGTCATATGATTCCTCCTTATATGTCTGAGAGACAGGCTTTTCCTGTCTCATGGCCATAATCTCACATATATCATTTGGATAGAGCTCCTTGATAACAGGGACTATTTTTTTATTTTGATGACAAACACCCAAGTGCTCAGGACATAGTGTTGTGTGCCAGATATGTGTTTCTGAACTGATTGAATGTAATTTCCTTCAATTACTTTAAATATTTATAAATCAGTGTTCAGTGGCTTTGTTTTCCAACCAGCTCCATTGACAGCATTCATACTGAAATGATTAGCTATTGCTTTGGGCGTTGAATAGAAACAACACAACTTCTAGACCCTGATTTTTCATTGAAGAGGGCTTATATTAGATACAGAATTAGTGTCATGATTGATTCAGCCTTCATGTCATAAAAAAATGTCTCAGACCACATATGGATAATTCAGAATGCAGCAGGAATTCTAGAGCTACTGAGAACCTTGGTCATGGCTTTTAGCAGAACAGAACACAAGAAGTACCTGATCTCTTGCTGGAGGTTGTAAGGGTAAGTGGATCTGGGAGAGTGCCGTATGCAGCCCTTGAGATGTTAAGATGCTTACACTCAAGGGATAAGCTAGACATTCAAATATATCTGAAATTTGAATAAGATTTTGAACTCCCCAAAAGCTTGACAGTTGACTGATCTATGTTCTGTAATATGAGGGGTTTTTAAAAAGTTCATGAAAAAATGAAATTAAAAGATAAAAAGTGAAAGATATAAACTTTATTTCTCAACGTAAGCTCCACAAAGTTCAAGGCACTTTAGTAAGAAATGATACTAGCCATTTGGTCCATCACTAAAGCATTGAGGATCCTGGGAATTTACTCATATCAATGCAGTCTTTTGTACATTATTAACCAAAGATAAATGAATGTCCTTTATAGATTTTTTAAGATTAGGAAACAAAAAGAAATCAGAAGGAGGCAAATCAGGATTCTAAAGTGGTTGCCTAGTAATTTCCCATCAAAAATCTCATAAAATTATCCTTGTTTGATGAAAGGAATGAGCAGGAGCATTGCTGAGGTGGACAAAAACTCTGTTGAAAATGTAATGGGCATTTTCCTGCTGACACTT
Source organism: Hylobates moloch (assembly GCF_009828535.3). Classification (NCBI taxonomy): domain Eukaryota; kingdom Metazoa; phylum Chordata; class Mammalia; order Primates; family Hylobatidae; genus Hylobates; species Hylobates moloch. The sequence continues at coordinate 38,608,581 of NW_026652292.1, forward strand.
CAAATAACTTTCTCAAAACACTCTCATAATAAATAGATGTTATCATTATTTGGCCCTTGAGAAAGCCAACAAGTAAAATGCCTTGAGCATCCCACAAAACTGTTGCCATAATCTTTGCTCTTGACTGGCCCACTTTTTCTTTTACTGGACAACTTCCATCTCTTGGTAGCCATTGTTATGATTTTGCTTTCTCTTCAGGATTGTACTGGTAAAGCTATGTTTCATCAGCTTTTACAATTCTTTGAAGAAATGCTTCAGAAGCTTGATCTCACTTTTTAAAAATTTCCTTTGAAAGTTCTGCTCTTGTCTGCAGCTGTTCTGGGTACAATACTTTTTGCACCCACTGAGTGGAAACTTTGTCCAGCCTTAATTTTTCAGTCAAAGTTGTGTAAGCTGAATACATTGAGATTTCTATAGTCTTGTCTATTGTTTATGCTGTTAATTGTCATTCTTCAGTTAGGGCACAAACGAGATTACTTTTTTCCCTTACCAATCAATCTGGATGGACTGCAGCTGCAAGATTAAGCTTCAACATCATCTTGTCCCTTCTTAAATTACATTATCCGATTGTAAACTGCTGAATTCCTTTGGGGTATTGTCCCAATAAACTTTTTGTAAAGCATCAATAATTTCATCATTCTTCCACCCAAATTTCACCATGAATTTTGAAGTTTGTTCTTACTTCAATTTTAGTAGAATTCATGTCGTTCTGACAGGAGCTTTTTAAAAATTGACGTATTATACTTTGTGCCTCAAACTAGATTCTGTCCAGACATGATATAACAAGTTAGTACAAGTTTATTTTGATGCAAAAATATTTTGAGATCCATGCAAAGTTTTTTTTAATATATAATAGGTATTTTTCGTGAACTTTTTGGAGGCTCCTCATATGATAGGAACAAATATGCAGGTAAGAATGAGCCAGTGTTTATGGCTGTTCTTACTTCTTTCCCTCCTAGACTCTCAGTCTCTCTCTCATTCAGCTGCCTTAAATCATTTGAATTATCACTCACGCTTCCCCTCAACACATCCTCTCTCTCTTCTTGCTCTGTTTTTTCTAAATTACCTACTAATCTGAGTAAAGTGTAAAAAAAATTTTCTTCTTAATTCATCCAAACTAACATGAAAAGTTTTTAAAAGAAACTTTCAGGGAAAATAAAATCTAAGAAAACATAAAACAAAACAGTGTCCAAACATACGAGGTTCAGCATGGTACTTGCACAAAAACAGATACATAGACCAATAGAAAAGAATAGAAAACCCAGAAACAAATCCACACACCTACAGTGAACTCATTTTTGACAAAGCTGCCAAGAACATACACTGGAAAAAAGACATCTCTTCAATAAATAGTGTTGGGAGAACTGAATATCCATATGCAGAAGAATGAAACTAGACCTGTATCTCTTGCCATATACAAAAATAAAATCAAAATGGATTAAATATTTAAATTTAAGACCTCAAACCATAAAACTACTATAAGAAAACATTGGAGAAAATCTCCAGAACATTGGTCTGGGCAAAAATTTCTTGACAATACCCCACAAGCATAGGCAACCAAAGAAAACATGGACAACTGGGATCACATAAAGTTAAAAAGCTTCTGCACAGCAAAAGAAATAATCAACAAAGTGGAGACAACCTACAGAATGGGATTAAATATTTGCAAACTACCCATCTGACAAGGGATTAGTAACTAGGCTTTATAAGGAGCTCAAACAACTCTATAGGAAAAAAGCTAATAATCTGATCAAAAGATGGGCAAAGTATTTGATTACTCATTTCTCAAAAGAAGACAGGGAAATGGCAAACAGGCACATGAAAAGGTGCTCAATATCACTGATCATCAGAGGAATACAAATAAAACAATAATGATAAATCATCTCACCCCAGTTAAAATGGCTTATATCCAAAAGACAGGCAATAACAAATGCCAGCTAGGATGTGGAGAAAAGAGAACCCTTCTAAACAGTTGGTGAGAATGTAGATTAGTACAACCACTGTGGAGATCACTTTGGAGGTTCCTTAAAAAACGAAAAATTGAGCTACAATAAGATCCATGATATAGTTTTGCTGTGTCCCCACCCAAATTTCATCTTGAATTGTAACTCCCACAATTCCCATGTGTCCTGGGAGGAACATGGTGGGAGGTGATTGAATTACAGGGGCAGGTCTTTCCTGCACTGTTTTCATGATAGTGAATGATTCATGAGATCTGGTGGTTTTAAAAATGGGAGCTTCCCTACACAAGCGCTCTCGTTTTGCCTGCTGTCATCCATGTCAGACATGACTTGCTCCTCCTTGCCTTCTACCACGATTGTGAGGCCTCCGCAGCCACATGGAACTGTATAGTCCATTAAACCTCTTTCTTTTATAAATTGCCCGGTTTCAGGTAAGCCTTTATCAGCAGCATGAAAATGGATTAATCCAGCAATCTCACTCCTCTCACTACCCAAAAGAAAGAAAATCAGCATATTGAAGAGATATCTGCACTCCTGTGTTTTTTGCAGCACTCTTTACAGTGGCTAAGATTGAAACAACATAAGTATCCATCAACAGATGAATGGATAAAGAAAAAATGGGGTACTTATATGCAATGGAGTACTATTCAGCCATTAAGAAAGAATGAGATCCAGTCATTTGCAACAACATGGATGGAGATCATTATGCTAAGTGAAATAAGCCAGAAAGACAGACATCACATGTCCTCACTTATGTGTGGGATCTAAAAATCAAAACAATTGAACTCATGGACATAGAGCATAGAAGGATGGTTATCAGAGGCTGGAAAGGGTAGTGAGGGACTTAAAGGGGAAAAGGTGGTGATGGCCAATGGGTCCAAAAAAAATAGAAAAAGTGAATAAGACCTACTATTTGATATCACAACAGAGTGACTATAGTCAATAATAACTGTACATTTTAAAATAACTTAAAGAGTGTAATTAGAGGTTTGCATCTCAATGGATAAATGCTTAAGGAGATGGATACTCCATTTTTCACGATATGCTTATTTCACTTTGTATGCCTGTATCAAAACATCTCATGTATCCCATGAATATATATGCCTACTATGTACCTACAAAAATTAAAAACAAAAAAATATTTCAAAGGATGAGTTTCATAGGGCATATATTTATGAGCCAAATTTACTAAATTAAACAGGTCAGATTGGCTGGCACCACTTGCTTTCCTCCCCACAATCAGAACATTTACCATCAAAAGAAATAACTTTAAATATGACTTACAGTGGCTATATATCCACCAAAATGAAAACAAAACCAAAAGAGACAAAAAAGTCTTTTTGTAACTCCATTTACCATCAAACTTCCTGAGAGACAAGGCTAACCTCATGCCTTCCCTCCACTTAACTACCTGCCACTCACTCCTCGACCCACTGGGTTTGGCATCTGCCCCCAGGGATCCTCTAAAGCTGCTTCCAGGAAGGTCAGCAACAGCCTCCTGATTGCCAAATCCCATTCCCAGATTTCTTTAACTTGTTCTTTCACCCTGTTAACCAATTCTTCATTCTCAAACCTCTCTTTCCTTGGTTTCTGTAATCCTTTTAGTTGAACTCTTACCAGTGAACGTTCATGTTTGTTAGTTTCAAAATAGACTTGAAAAGACTAAAAAATAATATGAGTTTCTACCACATGTCCTTCTCCTACCTCTCTGACCATTTGACTATACCTCTCCCCAGACTCCTCTCTCTCTTGCTGGTAGTAATTACTCACTTATTAAATCAATCTCTTTATTTTACTCCCATTTGTACTCACTTTCCCTCTTCTTACCCCAAATTTCTTCTACTTCCATACCTCCAATTTCACTTACTGAGAAGAAAGACTTATTAATTGACTTAACAACTCCTGGTCTCTTGGCTCCCATTTCCCACTCTCTGCTGACCACCTCTGCATTTGCTGAACGGCATTATTCCTGCTACTATCTTGGCCTAGAGGAATAAATTGAAAGGGCAGTCTACCCATCCCATCTGCAGCCATGGGTTTTTGCGTTTTAAAAGTTTACTTACCCTTTAAGGTATAATTTGAATTATAGGGCTTTGATCTCATCAGTCAGAATTCATCAGTCTTTCCTATGAACTGAAATAACCCTTGTATTTTCAGACCTCTCATGTCAGCATATCATGAGAACTAGCTCCTTTTTGCTTCCCAGTATGACTGTTAGTAGATCTTAAATTCTCTGAGAACAGAAATCTATCTTGAACATGTGTTATGTAGCTTAGTACAATACCTTACATTAATTCATTCACACATTCACTTATTTTTGTCATGAAATATTTATTGAACACCTACCTGTGCTAGATACAGTTCTGGCCATTGGAAGCACAGTGGCATACAAGACAGATACAGTCCTTATCCTTAAGGGACTAGTCAGAGAAAATAGCCATATGAAAGGAAACAAGCTAATTACAGAGTGTGGCAAGTGCTATGAAGAAAACAGTGTAACGAGAGAGACACTAACATGTCAGGGGCCACTCTGTATATGAAGTTTAGGAGGCATCTTTGACAGCTCAGCTGAGGTCTAAGTGACAAGGACAAGCAAACCACAAAAAAATCTTGAGGAATAACATTCCAGAAAAAGGGAATAACAAGAACAAGTGTCCAAGAAGAGAACGGAGAGGTACGCAGGAAGGAAGTTAAAGGGTTTTAGTTTTATTTTTAATGCATGCAATGGGAAAATATAGGTGGGTATTAATCAGGAACATTATGTGATCTGAATTCCAGTTTTAAAAATCCAGTTTTCAAAATCACTCTGGCTGCTATGTGAAAAAGAAACTGAAGAGCAGATGCAGGAGACTAGGTAAAAAATGCTGCAGGAGCCTAGGCAAGTATAATGGTGGCAACTAGTATGAGCTAGGCTGGGACTGAGGAAATGGTGGAAAATAGTTGTATTTGTGATGGATTTTAGAGTTGACATCAACAAGATTTGCATTGGATGAGGTGAGGTGTGAGAGAGAGTTATTGCATAGTAGTTAATAAAGGTTTGTTGATTCAATGATGACTTATGTGTTCAGGTACTTCCAAGCTAAGTGATCTTGTAGAATCCTGCAAATACGGTTTAAAAATAGAAAAAAAAAAAGTTAAGCAGATGTGTATGTATGACTTCCACCAAGGGAAAAAATGGCATTTCAATTGCAGCCTAAGTCCAAATATCACACCCTTCTTCCCTCCACACATACACGCCACTCTAATATTTCTATATTTCTTGGAGAAAGATTTGTGCATTTTTAAGTGGACTTAAAAGGAACGTAGAATGAAATCTAAGGAGATATATATATAGAGAGAGAGGTGTCTGACTATCTTTGGAGGTGTGGGAGGAGGATCATTTTACGTTCCTAACAACACAAAGGACTCCAGACTTTTAAAATGATTTGACACTTTAGCCTGGAATCAATCAAAGGGTAAAACAACCATGATTACAAGAAACTCAGCTTTGACAAGTTCATAAATACACATTTTAGTAGTTCTTTAAAGTTATGAGAAAAAGAGTTTCTCTACGAATGAACAATTTTTATGTAAGTTATATCTAAAACATCCTAATTGTCTCCATCCCATCTGTTTCCACAAGTAAAAAATAAAAATACTTAGAAGGAAAGATTTTAGTGATTTGGGAGAAAAACCCTGAATAATAGTTCAATTTATATTAGGTTTCAGAGTGCACCAGACCTATACATATACTTCTTGACAAGTTTGCATTGACTGTTCTTATAGTAATTAATACTGCCTCCATGTATCTAAGAATATGTATGTATAGTAAGCTAATTGAGCTTTGAGAAGTGTTTTTAAAATAATTTTTGAGTTACACAAGAGTTGCAAAATAGTACACAGAGTTTCTATATACCATTCCCCCACCTTTCTCAAATATATATTTTTTATATAACCATTAAGAACTTATGAAAACTAAGAAATTAACCTTAATATAATACTATCAACTAAGGAACAGAGCACATTCAGATTTTATCAGTTTTATCCACTAACTGTCCTTGTTCAGTTCCAGAATGCCACATTGCATTTAGCTCAGGGATCAGAAAACCATGGTCCCAAAGGCCAAATTTGGCTCATTGTGTCTTTTTGTAAATGAAGCTTTATTGGAACATAGCCATGGTGACTTATTTACATGTTATTTCTGACTGATTTTGCACTAAAATAATAGCAGTGAATAATTGTAAGAAAGACTGTATGGCCTACAAAGCCTAAAATATTTACTATCTGGCCTTTTAAAGAAAAAGTTTACTCATCCCTGATTTAGATGTAATGTCTCCTTGATCTCCTTCAGTCTGTGACCTTTCCCTAGCCTTCTCCCATATTGCATGACTTAGGTTTCTTTTGATTAAATTGTGGTTACATAGTTTCACGAAGGCCACCATGGAGGGGATGTGCTCTCCTCACTGTATTACTGATTACATTAGCCTTGATCACTTGGCCAGGGTAGAAAGTTTCTATTTTTCCTTTTGTAATTAATAGATATTTTAACAAAGATAATTTGAGATTATGCAAATAGCCTGTTTTGACTAAACTTTAGCAAATAAATGTAAGCATTCATAATAGACTTTGCCTGCAGTAGTTCTTACTATGATGCTCTGATGGCAATTTTTGTATTTGTTTCATTCCTTTTACATTTATTAATTGCAATTCTTCTATAAGGAAGAGCTGTCACTTTGTCTTTATTTTTAATTATATTGGCATGCATTTATATTCATTTTGCGTTATAATCTAGTACTATCATAATTTATTTTGTTGTTCAAGTTGTTCTAAATTTGGTCATTGAGAGCTTTTATAGATTAGTTCCTGTGCCCTTTTGATATGCCACAATTTTTTGAAGACTTTATTTTAAACACCACAAGATACTCAAGCTAATTTGTGTTTTCTCTGGCTCAGTCCTGGAATAAAACAGTTCTCCAAGGAGTCCAGGTTCCTTTTGTTAGAGAATGGTATTTAGAAAACAAAATCTGCATGCTAATTGTGCCCGTTTCAACTGAGGTATGACTATTCTAGCCACTGTCAGTGGATAAAGCTAATACAGTAAGCTTACATGTTTATCTGTATACATATTTTTAAAAAGACTCCATATTGATACCTCTGATATCAATCCACCTCTATAGGGTTTAATCTATTGTTTTCTTTTTCTTATTTTCAAATTCCACTTCTGACAGTGAGAAATATGGCTCTTTTTAATCAATTATATATATAAATATATATATATATATACACACACACACACACACATTTATAAACTATAGTATAAAAATAAAGTAGTTTCAGAATTCCTAACCCATACCCCTGTGAGGGACAAAATTGACAATTACAGTACAGTGTTTATGTACAGGGTTTTTTTTATCATTAGCTTTATAGTTTGCAGTCAAAACGCTGTTTCCCAAAGTTACTTGGGTCAGTCCTTCTCTTCTACCCTCTTTGATTTGATTTTTTTGTCTGTATTATATTGCTTAAAAGAAAGTTAAATTCCTACCTTTTCGGACACAATACCCCAGGGCAGAGTTCTTATATATTCTATATTTCCCATCCAACCACTTAGGACTAATAACTTCACAAATTTGATTGTTAGGTCATACTTGTGTTTCATTGATTAATCTTTAATTTTTTAACTTATTCAGCCAATAATGAAAAATTACACCTGTGGCACAGGCATCCAGTCACTTCAACTCTTTTTGAGTCACTTCAACTCTTTTTGAGTCACTTCAACTCTTTCGACTACTTAAACAACTGCCTTGACTCTGCTAGAACTGACTCAGGCACTTCTGTGCAGACAAAGCCCAAGAGGCCATAAATGACCTTTTATAGCAGATATATTCTGCTTGAGTCTTTCCTTTAACATCAATTCCTGCTCAGGTCAAGCTCAGAGAGAAGAGAAGAGAGGACATCTAAGAGACACTGTCTAACTTTTACATTTTTTTCCTGGCCCACATTCACTTCATTTATATATTGGATATGTTAACTAAAAGTCATTTTCATAATCATATAAGCTGGGGACCATGATGAATTTTAATACACATACATTCCACATTACATTTTAGATAGAAGGGCTGCCCTAAATTTGCTTACATTTCTTTCAATCCTTTTGAGGAAGCATACGCAAAGCATTTGGGGATTATTGTCAAGCCTCTTAGGGTTGAGACTCTTCCAGAATAAAATGAAGAACAAACTCCCTTAGAGAAGGCAACAGGCTCACCATAAGCTAAGAGAGTCATGGAATGGTATCCTGCCTTAGGGCAGAGCAGAAAAGTTAGAAGGTTTAGTTCTCCATTCAACCCGAAGTAGGGTTAAATGAGCTAGAAGAAGCTGTTGAACTTCAAGGCTGCTGTGAGATAAACACAGCCACTGCTGCATCTTACTGTGTAGAAACCTTGAAAGCATAACTCTGAGCTGTCCCCTCACTCACTTACTGATCTGGCAGCAGGCCCATAACTAGCTCTAGGCTCAGCCCTGTAGTTTGAAGAGTTCGAAAGAAATATGAGAAAGCCTTGCTCTCCAAGGACCTTAGAGACTCATTTTTACTTCATGGTCTGCCACCAGATGATAGTAACCAGAATAACCTTGATAAGAAGGTTTAACTACTCTGAAATACCTGTTGAGAAGTTAACAGTAAGTAGAAGCTAAATCACTGCATAGTTTTAAATTGAAATATGCATGAAAAGGAAGATAAGTCTGTGCTGCTTAGGATAGTGGGGATGGCCAGGATAAAGAAAGATGAGAAATTCATATATATCGCTCAATCATTGGCAGTGTTTCTGAAGACACAGAAACCAAATGACATGTGAACCAAAGGGCCCTAATGTTTCACTTTAAAGTGGAATCAAATCAGAGACTGAAGATGAGGCAGGCAAAAATTTTCTAAGACCAGACAGTTAAGAAAGGGAAACTTGAATAACGGGCATGGAGTGTTTTAAATATATATTCAGTTGTTTGAATTACGATTGGAGCAAAACATATCAGGCTGAAGAATCTTACAGCCACAAAAAGGCTAAAGGGAAAGGAGAGGATGAGTGTTTTTTCAGAACTGCAAACTGGAACATGGGTCATCCAAACCTGATGAAACTAGGGTAATCGTAATGGGCAGAGCTATAAAGGAGCAGTTAAAAAATATAGTGGATGAAAGCTAGCAGAAACCAAGATCAAGAACTGAGTGCATGACAGAGCTACGTAAATGAGTAACTTCCCTGTTCTGGGTAACAATAAAGGTTAAAGCAGAGAAACTACTTTAAAAGCATACAGTAAAATTTCAGTCATCCTTCATATGCCTATAGTGAATTATGTTTTCCAAAGCACATTCACATCCCTTGATTGTGTTCTCATAACTACAGTAAGGTGTATTATCCATGCGTTACAGATAAGGAAGTTGAAGGTCATGAACGCCAAGTAGTTTATACTGTGTCACACAGCTAGTTAGTGGCAGAAGAGAGTGGGAAATCTCTTACTCTCTTTCTCCAGTACTCTGTCTAGTATATCATGCTGCATCTTCCCAGCAAACAGAGTCATCATCCACAAGCCCATTTTTGCAATCTGGGAAAAAGTCTAAAAATGTTCCACAAGTCCCACATGGGCAGGCTTCTTCCCACTCTGTGCCAAATATCCTCATACCACTGTGTCAGCTGATGCCATGCACTGGACTTGCTGCATGACATTCCTTCTCCCTAGAAAAGGGATCCCTCCATATTTCTCCTAGTTCATGGTGACTCCTCTTTCAGCCTAAATGTAATTTCCTTCAAGGAAGTCTCCCCTGAACGCTAAGCTGCCTTAAATATTTCTATGTGATATGGTTTGGCTGTGTTCCCACCCAAATCTCATCTTGAATTCCCACAAGTTGTGGGAGGTACCCGGTGGGAGGTAATTGAATCATGGGGGCAAATGTTTCTTGTGCTGTTCTTGTGATATTGAATAAATCTCACGAGGCCTGATGTTTTTAAAAAGAGAACTCCCCCGCACAAGTTCACTCTCTTTGACTGCTACCAACCATGTAAGACGTGACTTACTTTTCCTTGCCTTCCACCATGATTGTGAGGCTTCCCCAGCCATGTGTAACTGAAGTCCAGTTAGACCTCTTTCTTTTGTAAATTGCCCAGTCTAGGGTATGTCTTTATCAGCATCATGAAAATGAACTAATACACTATATTACTCTGTAAACACTTCTTAGCATCACATTGTTTTATTTTACATTTCTTTAGATCAATAATTGATCAATCATTTACTCTCCCATTAGTCTAAAAGCCTGCTTTGCTCACTTTTATATAGTAATTATTCACTAAAAAGTTGTTGTTTAAGGAAATGACTGCTGGAATTTCTTCTCACATGGAAGGAAATCACTAATTTTCTGAAATAATTTATTCATGTTGAATATTATGTCTAGGTCATGTCCTCATGTGTGGCAATCACCTGGTGTGCTTGCAAATATGTATCCCAATTCCCAGAGATTTAGATTTGGTTTATATCAAGTGAATCCCAGCAGTATTCATTTTTACATTAAGCCTCTCAGGTCTTTCTGCTATGTATAGTCCACAGACCATACTTTGAGACACACTTCCAGGGTAAGGATGTTTCCAAAGAAAATGAGTACAAATCTGTTCTATCTTCAGGCTAGATTCAATGAAAGACAATTGATATGAAGGATAAAGCACGGATATATACAGAGATAGAGACAGGGATAGAGACAAAGACAAAGATAGAGATAGAGATAAAGAATAGAGACATAGAAAGATAAATAAGTGATCAAAATCTAAAAGGATTCAGAACAGCTCTAAAAAAAAGAGGCAGTTAAATCACGAATTATAACAGTTTATCTTCATTGTCTCTTCAGTACAATCTGGTTTTCATGGGAATCCATGTGTACATCTGCTTGTATATTTTTGAATACATCTTCTTTCTCTAGAAAATACAAAGAAAATACAAAGAGCAGGAGAAATGTAGTGGAAATTGACAAAAGGTGAGTTTTTTCTGGGAGCAGTTCCAATTTGAAAGGCATATAGTGTCTTCATAGGCCAGGTGGTCTTAAAAACAACAGCAACTGCATCAATAAAAATCCTATTTTTGTAGCTAAAATAACAGGAGAAACTGAATAATTCCCTATGGGAAAAAGTGGAGGTAGCATTCAAATTTAGTTAGTGCCTGGACATTTTGATACAGATTTCTGGGATGCATTATCCTCACTACCAGTAGCTTGACCTCAATGTATTTCCTCAACTTATAACTTCCTGCCCAGATGGGGAAGACCCTGGCTCCTATTTCCTCCTACAGGTTCTCTGACTTAGTATGGATGCAAGCCCTCTTTCATTCATGAAAACAAATGATAAAGAGATTAGAATCCTACAAAACAATCTTCCCCACCTTCTTCTCACCTCCAAGAAATCTTTTTCTGCAATTCATTTTTCAACTGATCTTAGTTATCCTAGGGTCACACAAAAAAGACTAAAGAGACTTTACTAACACATTAGTTAAATAAATAAGTTTTTTCATCTATTTTCTAAGTCTAGAAAAATTTCCCTAAGTAGAAACCCATAGGATCTCTATTTCCAAGAGGCGATTCTTCATTACCATTAAAATTTTTAGTAAAAGTACCTTATTTGCTATTGTGAGCCAGGCATATCTTCCCTAGAGAGTCTATGAAGTAGTTCCTGTTTGCTATCAGATACTTTTAGAATACCGGTGAGGTAAAACGTGCCTCAAAGTGAAAAGATTCATATTGAAATAATTGCTTCATACAAATGGCTAAGATTCGTTTCCAAAGCTGATTTGAGCTGATTTCCCAATTGCTATTCTCTGTCAGCTCCGCTATAACATCTCTATTCCTTTCCCATGATCAACAGCCATGGAATGAGTTTTACTGCTGTGGTTATAACTACTGGACAGTGGAAATTGCTGAGCAAAGGTGTCCTTCAACAATCTCCAGTTAAAGAATTTGTTTGTTAGAACTGGTTAGGACAAACATCTTCAGTGCCAAGGTCTTATACAATGAAACTCTTTCCCATTTCCTCCCTTTGAATGGCATGCAAAGGTCAAGCATTTAACCATCTCTGGAATTCCAATTGTTGAACACCATCAAATATGTTGGCAATGATCACACCATTAGGTCTTCTTCCTCTCTTTCTCTTTAGCTATCTAGATGTATCTTCATAGAGTTTTGGCATTATGTTATTTAGAACAGATAAAATATGATTTAGCTAAGAAATTAGTATTTGAAGTTTCAGAAAGGGATTGTCTTACCAGAGGAAAGTAAAGGTATTGGAAAAAATAGTCAGTTGACAACTGAACTGTAGATTACTCTCACATGTAAGGGGTGGGATATTAGGAAGAGTCCCAACAGGAATTGGATGTCATATTTAAAGGAGTGACTGAGAAGACTATAAAAATGGGGGAAGGGTTAAGGAAAAATCCTAAGAGATGGTTTTCCTGAAGATTATACAGGAGGAAATAAGTGAGTAGAGGGAAAATGCAGAGCCTAAAACCCAAGAAGAGCTGAAAGCATGCGACAAGGGTCACCCTCCAGGAAGAATGGAGGGACACAGCCATTGTCAGTCCAATAGAGAAAGCCAGGGGAATAAACACTCAGGCCATTCTATCTTCATGGCCTCTAGTTTATCACCAACATCTCCCATTGGGTGAACCCAACTGGAAGCCTGAGGACAAGATAACTTCGTTGATGCAGTCCATACAGGTCAGCTACCTGGTCTGAAAGCATGGCAGAGAAGAGTGGATACTGGTTCTGGAAGTAGAAACAAATTATCCAGGACAAAGAAAACGATCTCTCTCTTTTTGTATTTAGTACCCCTCTTACTAAATTCTTTACTTTACAATTTCTCCAGTGTCATAACTAAATGTTTTTACTACACACACACAGCACAAACTTAGATACTATTGGCATCTTTGGGAAGGATGCAAGTGGGCTTTTTTTTCAGAATTAAGTTTATTTTTAAAGAAAATATATTTTATATTTAACTTCAATGAACAAAATCTTGATTTTACAAGAAAATTTTCTCAAATAAGTACAAGACACTTTAATATTCTGTTTAAAGTACATAAGTGGATGAACGATAAATTTGTATACTAAAAGCAGACATTAAAAGTTTGGAAATTTCAAACATTTTCATGTAGTAAAGCATGTAAAATATCCAGTTTTTATAAAGTCTGAAATTTATCTTAGATTCATTTCAAAAGTGAAAATTGTTACAAGAACAAAAAAATGGAAATTATTAATAAGTTCCACTGCCACCAGCATTCTCTCATTCACTATTTCTTGAAGTAACCAGTGATAACACCATGGTGTTTGTCCTTGCACACATTACTTCGTCCTTATTAAAATTCATATATATATAATATGTATTATCCCTCAACTTGTTTTTTGCTTTTCTTTACTTAAAAAAAATGCAGCAATTCTACAAGGTCAATAAATGTAGATGTAGTTATGAGTCCTTTTTAATAGTAGCATTATGTTTCATTGTTTCTTTGTTTGAGACAGAGTCTCATTTTGTCGCCCAGGCTGGAGTGCAGTGGGGTAATCTTGGCTCACTGCAACCTCCTCCTCTTGGATTTAAGTGATTCTCCCAACTCTGCTCCCTGAATATCTGGGATTACCGGCTGCATCACCAGGCCTGGCTAATGTTTTGTATTTTTAGTAGAGATGGGGTTTCGTCATGTCTGCCAGGCTGGTCTTGAACTCCTGGCCTCAAGTGATCCACCCACCTTGGCCTCCCAAAGTGCTGGGATTACAGGCATAAGCTACTGTGCCAGACCAAATTTCATAACATTAATGCATTATAATTTGCTCCCCAGTTCTATTATTGATAAAGAGTCAGGTGATCCCCACCTCTGGCCGTATATACAGAATTCTAATCAAGTTAGAGTGTTGTTGAAGAACCAGTTGTGTCAACACCAGAGTGTATTAGAATATTTAATCTGTCTCACTGATTTATTTGCTTTTAAGAGACTGCATAATATATTTATCAAGGCCATGTTTGAACCTTGACTTCACTATGTATCGGCTATGTGACCTTGGGCAAGCTTCACAGTTTCTTCACATGTGAAATGGGAATAATAATAGTATCTCTCTCTAAGAGTTAAGAATTAAATGAGGCCGGGCGCAGTGGCTCACGCCTGTAATCCCAGCACTTTGGGAGGCCGAAGCGGGTGGATCATGAGGTCAGGAGATTGAGACCAACCTGGCTAACATGGTGAAACCCCATCTCTACTAAAAAATACAAAAAAATTAGCCGGGCGTGGTGGCGGGTGCCTGTAGTCCCAGCTACTCGGGAGGCTGAGGCAGGAGAATGGAGTGAACCCAGGAGATGGAGCTTGCAGTGAGCTGAGATAGCGCGACTGCACTCCAGCCTGGGCAACAGAGCAAGACTCCGTCTCAAAAAAAAAAAAAAAATTAAATGAGTTAATGTTTGCAAAGCATTTAGAATTATTAACATAATAAGAATTACATATGGTTTGTTAAATAAATGCGAATAAATTCCAATGGCATACCTTTCTACTTCTGTTCTAGTAAATTTTTAATATCTGATAATACTAGTTTCCTTCACCAGTACTCCTTATTCTAAATTGTATTGGCTACTCTTAGGCAATTATGCTTCCTTTCATATGTACTTTAAAATACTTTTGTCTTAACCAATTTGAATTCTGATTGGAATTGTCTTAGAATATTATATTAATTTGGAAAGGATTAATATTTTATTATATTTTAAAAAATACTTTTGTCTTAACCCATTGGAATTCTGATTGGAATTGTCTAGAATATCATACTAATTTGGAAAGGATTAATATTTTATGATATTAAATCTTCCATCCAAGAACACAAGTTTCATTTATTCAGGTCTGATTTCATGTTTTAAAGGTGTATTTTGTAACTTTCTTCATAAAAGTTCTGCTCCTTTCCTGCTAAATTTTCTTCCTATGCATGTTATAATTTGGGGGACTTTTGTGAATAAGATGATTTTTCATTTCTATGTGTTTTAAAATTTTTATTTATTTTGAAATAGATAATATATATACAGCTCAAAATTCAAAATGCACTCAAGAATATACAGTGAAAGCCTTCCTCTAATCCCTTTCCCTAGTTTCCTTTCTCCTATGGTTTTTATTTTTTAATATTTTTAATATTTATTTATTTATTTATTTATTTATTTATTTTGAAATGGAGTCTCACTCTGTCGCCCAGGCTGGAGTGCAGTGGCATGATCTTGGCTCACTGCAACCTCCACCTCCTGTGTTCAAGCAATTCTCCTGCCTCAGCCTCCTGAGTAGCTGGGACTACAGTATTTTTAGTAGAGAGAGGGTTCCACCATATTGGCCAGGCTGGTCTCGAACTCCTGACCTAGTGATCTGCCAGCCTCGGCCTCCCAAAGTGCTGGTATTACAGGCGTGAGTCACCAAACCCAGCACTTTCTTGTGGTTTTTAAAAGGCCCTTTCACAACTTTAAAAGTAAATAGGTTTGATCTTCATATCATAGAAATGCATTACATGCAAAAACGATATATAGGGCTTTCAACCTACTGCCCTTTAATTATACTTGGATTTCAACATAGCCATCATCTTTTGTGGTTCAACATTTTCTCTGATTTACTGAATATATTTGTTACTTAATGTAGGATGTTTTCATAAACTCATCTTGATGAGCAAACATCTACTCTTTGATGAGTAAACATCTACTCTTTGATAAGTAAACAACAGCTTGCAATGTCATTATAAAATGTCAGTGAAGGTTAGAAAGAATATAAGGTAAATAAGCAATATTTGCATCAATGTCTAAAATGGCTTTAGTGAAATAACACTACTCAAAAATTGTCACACATTCTAACTAAGAAGTGTCATGCTAGAAGAATGCTTTTTTAGGTTCCTGCCTCTGCAACTCTTTTCCATAAACAGGATTATTTGGCCTCATTTACATAGAAACAGTCTTTTCCATCTTGGGACTATTCCTGTCTAAGGTTGGATATTGTATGCATTGCAGCCCCACATCTCTGTCTTCCCTAAATCAAAACTGTCCTTCCTCACCTCTCCTAGCTAGGTTAATACCTACACCATGTACCAATTCCCCAGCTGGGAAACCCTGGTAATGGAAGTCCAGCTCACAGTGAGCCCAGAACCAATAGAGACCACCAAGCACTGTGCTTTCTTCTTTATGGTGGTGAAGGCATGTTATGGCAATTTCGTATGGAGTATCATAGCATGCTGTTGACCATAGACTCTAAAGATCTTCACTGAATAGCAGGTACCTGAATCGTCAAAAGGTTCATATGCCACCCTTCACAACGTGTGTATCTTCCCAAGGCTTCCAGCATATTAGTCGCCTCTTGCCCATCTTGCTCAATTAGCATATTTCATTGATAGGACAGATCTGTGTGAGGTTCTGTGGCATATCCAGGCCATCCAGATTACTTAGATCATATGATGACAAAAATCAGACTTAACAGGGCCCTAAGGCAAAACTGCAAATGAATATTACCATCTGCTTCACATAAATGTAAACAGTTTCTGATCCTCTCTTCTGATTCAGACAGAAAAGAATGTGTTTTTTACATGAATGACTGCATATTACATACCTGATATCTTATTAACCTGTTCTAGCAACAATACCCTTCTTGCTACCCAAGTGCTGCACTGTACCAGGGCTATTACACAGTTCAGTTGCTGTAGTCTTTAGTTATTCCCCAGGATCCAACCAGTTTCTGCTGAGGCCAGACTGGCAAAGTTAATGAAAATAAGATAAGGAACACTATGTCTGCATCTCTAAGGTTTTTAACTGGAGACACCTAGCTCTGCTATCTCACCCAAGTGTCATGTTTTTGGTTTACTCTTTTAACCACAGTGGGGGGCAGTTTCAGCATTTTCTGCTTGACTTTCTCCACTATGGTGACTCTTACTGCATAGGCAAAGGACCAAACTGTGTGTTGGGGTTTGGGGGAGGAAAACTGTAACTCCACTGTGAAGTATAATAACTATAACTATACATTCAGGTAATGGGGAGATAATCATAATATGCTCACTTGGAGTTGAACTTTAACCATAATTCCAGAATTCCGTTTTGCTATTTTTGTTGTACATGGTAAGCAGCACACTTCTTGGTTGTCCCTCTCTGGAGGCACAATCTGTATGCCTCTGGAATAACACACTCTATCTACCAGCTCTGCAACTCCTTGTCAGTCAACCTTTCCTGGCTGCCTCTATAACTTTGCCTTTCATGATAATTTCATTACCATGGCTCCTATCAGTTAAGTGCTGCCAACTCGCTTTTATTGTTACAGGTCCCACCATTCCAATGATATTAAGACCAGCTCTGTGACCATCTCCACTACCAGCAGGCCTGGCCTGTAAAAGAGAGCCATTACCCCCTTCACCTTCTTCTGGTAGTCTTGACTGGTGTCCTCACCAGTGCGTTCTTGATGGTTTTGATGAATGGTATGTCCTCTGGACCCTTGTGAAATATCAAATTCTGTTGGCTTTTCTGGCCTCATATAATATATCCATTCTGGTATGCCCACTTTCTGGAACCTCTTCATTCCTTTATATGTTGTCTGACAGGGCATTTTGGGCAGTTCTATTTTGTTCAGCATTGGTTATTATTTCTTGCAGACCTCTAAGAGCCACGCTAGCAATGACTGTGATCTATCACTTGAGGCTTTGCCAGGGTGATAAATCCTGTGTCTTGAGAAACTAACCCTAAGTCAATAAATTCTTGCTTATCTAGTTTTACATTCTGGCCCCCTTGATCATGTACCCTCAACATCCCAGTGGTACTCCAGTGGATTTTGCCAATACAACAGCGAATTCCTGTAGCTCCTTCTATAGTAATGTTTTCTCTCCCTTTTCAGATCCAGCACTTCCCCAGGCAGACCTTGCCAGTTATTGACTTAGCAGCCAGGAGAGGAGGTGGGGGGCAATTCCTAGAGGCTGGCACCTCTTACCAGGGAAGTGTAGTCACCTTTTTAATCTGTGAGCGTTCAGAGGAGTCTGCAGAGCCAGCATCCTCAGGGTTATCCATCCAAATGTCCCCATCCAGTATTTCACAGTCTCAGTTTTGCCCAAACAGGGTCTGTTATTGTAAGAGTTCTGCCTTGGTTGGACATCCAAACACCTTTGTAGTTAAGCAACTCTAACTACCATTTATGGCTCAACTGTATCAGAAATCTCATAAGATATGGGGCTTTTTGTTATTTACCAATGAGGCACTCTGGCCCTCAAAATTAACCGGTGACTACATATTAATGGATCTCAGTTTCTCATTAGCTTTGTGCAAGGCAATTTAGTAGTAAGCAATTAGCTCTGCTATCCCCATCACCACCAATGTCTTTTCAATTCCTGAATTACTACACTTGCAAAGGCATTCCTCTCTACTAATGAGGTTTTTTCAGGTAGTCACCAGTGAAATTTGTAGTGTTGTACCACTACCAAGTGCCAGGTCTATCTACATCCCACATTTCACTTAGGACAGCATCTTCTTTGCCTACCACGCAGTGAGAAAACTAGTCCCAGATTCTCATCATACCACCTGTGTGGTCAAACCACTTCTGGCACCACTTGTGTTAGCTGAGGATTTCTAAGAAACAAATGTCAGGATGGGACCAGATATACAATAGATTTATCGGGGAAACCTATCTTTGAGGGAAATTACAGAGAAAGCCTTAGGAGGCTGGGAGAACCATCAGACTAGGATGCGTGTTTGGCCCCTATGAAGAAAAGTGGGAAGAAAAAAAAGCCAGACTGCAATGAATTTCCACAAAAGTTTCAGCAAGTCTCATAGAAAATCCTTGAGCCAAAGTCACCTGCAGAAAAGTCACACATTTCCCAGGAATGGGCCTGCCTTAGTATCTTCTCTGTGCTCAATCATTGGCTGAAAGAAGCCTGTGGGAAGTCAGACTAGCACGAAGGTGGTGGTTAATTCAGAGGGCAGCAACTGGAGCCTTTTATGGCCATGATAGACATACTGTCTTATATTTTTATTACTATAAGCAATTCTGCAATTGATATCTTTATATATGTTTTCTATTACACACGTACAAGATTTATATAAGTAGTTGCAGGTTACTGGATCACAAGTTATATGCCTTTTTCATTTTACTAAACCCTTTAATGACATTCTTCAAAATAGTTGTAATAATTTAAGCTCCCAGTAGCCTGTAATGAAAACTTCCACATTTTGCCAACTCTTGATATAATACATTTCAAAACATTTAGCTGACTTTAGTGGGTAAATAGTGAAATCTAATTTTTGCTTTCATTTGTATTTATCTGATGTGTAATGAAGTTGAATATCTTTTCATGTGTCTATTGGTTATTTGAGTTTTTTCTTCTGCGAATTGCTTGTTCTTGTCTTTCCCCTATTTTTCTTTAGGTAGTCTTTTCCTTTTTGATCTTTAAAATCTGCTTTAATGTACTCTAGAGACTGATCTATCTGTTGTACATATTGAAAATATTTTTTCTTCAAGTTTAATGATTGTCTTTTCATTCTGTTTATGGGACTATTCATTATACAGAAGGAGTAATTCTTGCTACACTCAAATCTTACTATTTTGATTTGTGCTCTTAGGATCCTGTTTTAAAAACTTTTCTCCACCAAAACATAAAGATTTACAGCCATATTTTCTTCTAATAGCAGATTAAAAACTTGCTTTTCATGTTTAGTTCTTTCTGTCCATGTGAAACTCATTTTTTATATATGTTGGGAGGTAGAAACATAATTTCGTTCTTTGATGTGTCCAAGGTTATATTTATAATTCATGGCCATTTCCAGATTTTCAGTGAGTACTACTCTTTAAAGAGTAGTAGAAATGAGTTTGAAACAAGTG
Source organism: Hylobates moloch (assembly GCF_009828535.3). NCBI lineage: Eukaryota > Metazoa > Chordata > Mammalia > Primates > Hylobatidae > Hylobates > Hylobates moloch. Next base: position 38,628,389 of record NW_026652292.1, read on the forward strand.
CACCACATGGGCACTCTGCAGAAAAGAATGAGTAAGAATATTTCAGATACATTTGCCTCATTTTGGAACTTCTTACATTTATAGTAAATTGTGGGGCTACAGGAAAATAAATTGGTAAATAAGCTTTAGAATATATTTATCGACAAAACAACTTCCCACTGACCTGTTAAAAGGATATTTAGCTAAGATATTAATAGCACTAACAGTATTTAGCTGTTACTTGAATTTGATTATAAAGATAAAATTTAATATATAATTTGATTTATAAAGATAAAATTCAAAGTTACACTTATTTGACTTTAAATCAGTTGTTTTAGAATTGAAATCAGTGTGAAATGCTAAATTATGTAAAATGGAATATGTTCGAAATATTAAACCAGTTTGTAAAAACTAAATAAACGTGAAGGTTTCCATGTAAGATTATGATGAGTTCAGCTTTTAGTCTCTTTGTTAATTGATTAGGAACTCAGTTACAACTAAAGGGAACTCAAGTCAAACTGTCTTGAGTCAAAAGAGGCCTTAATTGGCTCATATACCAGGACAGTCTATAGAACAGAACTTTCAGCATTCCAAAACTCAAAAGCACCAGGCCTCTAGTTTGAGATTTTGCCACAGACTATGTCAAGTCTACTCGTAGCCTCTCTCTTCATGATTGCAAGCAGCATTGATATAGCACCTCTAACACCATGTTCTCCCAGGAGCAGATTCTGTGGGAGAGGGCAAGGACTTCTTCCCAGAAGCTACAGCAAAAGTTTTGTAGTAACTCACTTTTTGTTTCTGAAGTATAAGAACAAAGATTCGCTCCCCAGAGGAAAGGTGGTTTATAGTTAGAATAAAAAGGTGACTGGATGCAGGGCCTCCCGAACAAAAGGTGTTCACTATGTTCCCTCATGCTCAGATTCCCTTCAAATAACCATCTCAAATAACAATAGAGAAAAAGTCCCCTTAACCCCAGAAATTGGAGAGCAGCAATATTCCCAATTGAGAATATTTGCAGAATTTCTCTGAATATTGTGAAGATGTGAACAGCTGAAAAAGAGCCCACCCTAAACCTTGTTTGGGAAAGGAATAACAGAACACCTGGCGGAAACCTGCTACCACTCCCTAAATCAACGAGTGAGGAGTGGAGGAGAAGCGAGAATCAGCCCAGAAGGACCCCTCCATAGTATCAGGAAGCATAATGAGTTCCAGAACCACAGAAAGTACAAAGCACACAGTTCTTATGGCCTGATTTACCCTCTCTATGGTCCATCACAACTGATCAGGAGTGTCGTCACCACTGCACTGAGCTCCTAATAAAGGAATCTTTTCAGGCAAAGAATGGAGATTCTGCTTTGATTAACCCCTGGACACCACAACAATCATGACAAATAATTCCTTACATAGGTGGAGGTTCCTATAAACAACTTCATCTAGTTCTTTCTCTCCCCACTCTCTGCACACTTTTAGATTTCCAAAGTAGCAATTAGCTACAATAATCTCTATTTTTTCTTCTCTCTTTCTCCAGACCATAAAAAATGAACAGAGATTTACATGATCTCTGAAAGAACACATTTAAACTCCCAATTCTGACACTCATAGATCTCCCTTTATAAGCATGAGAAAAGAGCTATTAAAAAGCAACCTCTGAACATACAGAAGAACATATGCATTCAACAGAGGTTTGTTTTAATTTTCCTGAGGAATTAGCAGATGACCACCATTCTTCATAGAATTACTACAAAAAAGAAAAGTATATCAAATTCTTTATTATGTGGCATAAAGTTTGAGTAAAGCATTGTGTTCATGGACTAAGAATAGGAAATCAAAATAATCATGGGATGAGACTAAGAAAGGTTTCGTGGAAATCTGATTCCTGAATTTAAAACTGTAAAGGAGGCAATGAAAAGCAGATTGGATGGATGCTATAGATTCCAGACTTCAAGCCTTGGACCAATCTAGCTACTTATATTTCTTTCTGTATCTGCACCCAAGCAATCAGGAAAAATAAAATTGTCTAAGTGGTTACACTTTAAATTGATGATTGAAGAACTTCACTTGGACACTCAATAGCCTCTAACAATCCGACTACATGTTCCAAATTAATGTGGTTTCCCACTAATTGAGCTATTTCACGCCTTCACTTAGAACATTCTACATCAGCAAGACTCGTGCTAAAATCAATGTAGAACAGGAAATGAGGATGCCAGTATGTAATCTGATTCCGAAGTTTAAGAGGCTGTGCAGTGGCCAAAAAACAGCCATATCCCATGTGTGAGTAATTGTTATTGTTTAAGAATAAAATTTTTTTATTTTAAAAACATTTTACATATTTTCCTTAGTGAATAATCTCACCTTATCTTCATTGAGAATATCATGAACATCAGTTTGGAAACTCCCTCATACCTTCACTTCAAACACACAAACCTGTCTGGGTTCTTACTTATACTTTCTTCTCTCTTTTTATAGTGAAGGACATGTTTCTTTCCACATCAAAGATCAGTCTCTCAATCCTTCTACCCATGCTCTGCCTTCTATTCCATCTAGTCAAATCAAGAACTTTACTTCCACAAAGTTCCCCTTTCTCTCCTGCATCGATAACTTTTTTTTCTTCTGGAATTTTCTCATAAGTCTAAAGACATTCTACACTTTCTTTTATTTTTAAAAATAATTAAATAAGGGGCTTCATTTTACCACAGCTTTCACACCATTTTTCTGATTTTTACAGCAGAATGTCTTGAGTTACTTAAGTTCATTTTCTCCAGTTTCTCACCAAATTTTCATGTTTCTGCCTATGTTATCTGGCTTCTGTCCCAACTTCTCCACTGTCACTATTTTTATTGAAAATAATGATTATCTCCTTATTGTGAAACTCAAAGGATACTTTTTTCTTCTTACTTGACCTTGCAGCTATCCTTGATAACAGTTGTTCACTGCCTTCTTTATGAAATCTTTCCATTCTCAGGTTTTTTACATTATGTTCTTTTGGTTATTTTTCTTATAATATTGACCATTCTTCTCTAGCTCCTTCACTGTCAGCTCTTGCAGGAGACCTCTCAGTGCTGAAGTTCTTCAGCGATTGAACTTGAATCATTTTCCCTTTTCTATCGGCATTTTTCCTTCAGATCTTTTCTTGCTTTAAACATCATTTATGTGTTAACAGTGCTCAAATTATATTTCTAGAACTTGTCTAATATTCCATCTTCTCAACATCTCCATAAGGCATACCTGTCTTACCCCTATCTTTTCTATCATTGTAAATTGTTCCATTTGCTCCAGCAAGAAGCTTTGAAGTCTTTTTCCCCTTCACCCTCACATCCAATAAGTCAGCACATCTATCAGAAAAAACATACTGCTGCTACCCTAATCCAAACCAGATCTCTCACATAGATAGTTGCAATAGCCCACTAACTGGACTGCATTTTCTCTTTAGCCTTTCTACAATCTTTTCACCCTTTTTAGAGCATTCAGAACAACCCTATAAAAACATCTATCTCTTCCTGCTAACAACCCTGGAAATAGCTTTCCATTGCACTTTAAATTCTTATCTTTATACTTATCTCATGCCATGACCATCCTTTCTTACTATGTGTCAGTCATGCAGGATGTTTTTTTCAGTCCTAGACTATCCAAAAGTCTTTGCTTTACAGTTCTCTTTACTTAGAACATTCTTTCTTCATCTGGCTGGTTCCTGTTCATTGTATAGTGTAAGAGTCACTCCAGAGGGAAGTTTTCCTTTCTTCATGCTTTCTAAGTAGCTTACTGAAGGTATTCTCTATCACAGTACTCCATTTATTGACTCAGAAAATATTAAAGTTGGCCAGGCATGGTGGCTCACGCCTGTAATCCCAGCACTTTGGGAGGCTGAGGTGGGCAGATCACAAGGTCAGGAGATAGAGACCGTCTTAGCTAACACAGTGAAACCCCGTCTCTACTAAAAATACAAAAAATTTAGCTGGGCATGGTGGCAGGCACCTGCAGTCCCAGCTACTCGGGAGGCTAAGGCAGGAGAATGGTATAAATCCAGGAGGCAGAGCTTACAGTGAGCTGAGATCGCACCACTGCACTCCAGCCTGAGTGAGAGACTGAGACTGTCTCAAAAAAAAAAAAATTAAAGTTGAAATTATTTAATTTATATATTGTTTATATTACATTGTTTATTTATTTTTTCCCACTAGCCATGGAAAAGGTGCCACCCAAAAGGAGCTGTGACATTTGGTAGAGGAATGCCACCCTCTATCCCAACCAAGTTCTGTTAGGAAGAAAGCAGGGTGAATAAACACCTCAACCTCAATCCCCATCTCCTCTTATCTCTTTCTGTTTCCTTTTGTCAATCAGAACCAAAGAGCAAAAGAAGCTAAGCTAGGTGATGTAGACCATAGAGATCAGCATCCTAAGAAACATAACAGGACAGAGGAGGGCTGAGAAGGAATTTGAGAGGCAAATTGAGACTACCCAGGACATAGATTGAAGATAGAATGAGTTGAGTTTAATGGGAAGTCAAGAAGAAAGGTATAGTATGGGAGTTCAGTCATGGTGGTGGGAAAGATTTTAAAGGGAATAAACACAAACCTTGGAAGGCCAAGAGGTTTGCATAGCTTTAGTAAAAGTCTTAGCTGAAGGCAACTGAGTTCTTTTAAAAGCTCAGGGCATATATACATAGGAATGTAGAAGAGTTTATCTAAAGAGCTTGCTTGCTCATGTGGTCCTAAAACTGACCTTTGATCACTCATGGGCAAGATGGCTCTCCCAGGGTGGGGGTGACCAGATTAATTACCCACGGGTGTGTTGACTCAAAGTCAAACATGCTAAATAAATGCCTGCAGGACCAGATAGTCAGGGCTGTGGCTTCTGACTCTTTACAGCACCTTCGTTGGTGTCTGTGAGTGGCTCGGACCCCTAGTTGCTCTTTCACTGAATATCGGTGTTTGAGTACAATTTTCATCCATTGTGCAAGCTGGGGTCTGCAGAACAGACCCCCACAGTATAGAGCATTCTGTGGTAAGGGTGTGATCAAATCAACAATACAAAAATAAAATCTTTCCTGAATTGAAGAAAGGCTTGAGTCTACCAGTCAAATAACAGAAATACAAAGGCTTGAAAATATACTTTCTAGATAATATCCCTTAAAGCACAAAAGATTTACCAAAGCTCTCCAAGAAAAGAGACTAAGTAAACAACTCAGGAATTAGCAAAATAAATGAACTGGAAATAAGCAATAAAATTAACAAACCAGAGACTCATATTTTAGTTATTTATAAATGTTTAGAAAATTTAATGCAAATATTAAAAATAAACCTGTGAATCATAAGAAGCTTGTAAAATAGATTCTCAATTTCAATCATAGATGTTGTTAATAAGATTGAGTAATAGAATAGGAAAAGAGCAAAATTCTTTTACAGGGGTGTCAGTAGAAAGAATTTTATTTCTGGCATTTACAGGTAAGGAGAAAAAGATCATTTTTAAAATAAAAATGATAATGCCAAAGAGCTATAAATAGAAAGAAAAAAGAAAACATAATCAAATATCAGAGTACTTAAAAATAACTTCTAAGACGTATTAACACAGAAAGATATAATAAGTATAACTGGGTTGATATTCTCTTTGTTTATAAAAAACAAAGACTAATATATTTATCACAACTCACTAAAATTAAAATTAAAGTTCAGTAAGATAAAGTTTTAAAATATTTTCTTGATCTGTGTTTGGGTCTGTATTAGTCTGTTTTCAAGCTGCTATAAAGAAATACCTGACACTGGGTAATTTATAAAGGAAAGAGGTTTAATTGACTCACAGTTCCACATGGCTGGGGAGGACTCAGGAAACTTACAATCATGGCAGAAGGCAAAGGGGAAGCAGGCATCTTTTTTACAAGGTGGCAGGAGAAAAGAGTGAACAAAGGCAGAACTGGTAAACACTTTTAAAACCATCAGCTCTCATGAGAACTCCCTCACTATCATGAGAACAACATGAAGGAAACTGCTCCCATGATCCAGTTACCTCCCACCAGGTCCCTCCTGAACACCTGAAAACTACAATTAGATTACAATTCAAGATGAGATTTGAATGGGGACACAGCGCCAAAGCACATCATTCTGCTCCTGGCGGCTCATGAATCTCATGTCCTTACATTATTAAACACATCACGCTATTCCAGTAGTCCCCTAAAGTCTTAACTCCTTCAAGCATTAACTCAGAATTCCAAGTCCAAGGTCTCATCTGAGACAAGTACAAGCCCCTTCCACCTACGAGCTTGTAAAATCAAAAAGAAGTTAGTAACATCCAAGATACAATGGGGGTACAGGCATTGGTTAAATGTTCCCATTCCAAATGGGAGAAATTAGTCAAAACAAAGGGGCAAGTCTGAAATACAATAGGGAAGTCATTAAATCTTTTTTTTAATTATACTTTAAGTTTTAGGGTACATGTGCACAATGTGTAGGTCTCTTACATATGTATACATGTGCCATGTTTGTGTGCTGCACCCATTAACTTGTCACTTAACATTAGGTATATCTCCTAATGCTATCTCCCCCCAATCCCCCCACCCAATGACAGGCCCTGGTGTGTGATGTTCCCCTTCCTGTGACCATGTTTTCTCATTGTTCAACTCCCACCTATGAGTGAGAACATGCGGTGTTTGGTTTTTTGTCCTTGCGGTAGTTTGCTGAGAATGATGGTTTCCAGCTTCATCCATGTCCCTACAAAGGACATGAACTCATCATTTTTTATGGCTGCATAGTATTTCATGGTGTATATGTGCCACATTTTCTTAATCCAGTCTAACATTGTTGGACATTTGGCTTGGTTCCAAGTCTTTGCTACTGTGAACAGTGCCACAATAAACATACGTGTGCATGTGTCTTTATAGCAGCATGATTTATAATCCTTTGGATATATGCCCAGTAATGGGATGGCTGGATCAAATGGTATTTCTAGTTCTAGATCCCTGAGGAATCACCACACTGGGAAGTCATTAAATCTTAAATCTCCAAAATAATCTCCTTTGACTTCATGTTTCACATTTGGGCACTCTAATGCAAGGGGTGGGCTCCCACAGTCTTGAGAAGCTCCTTCACAGGCTGATGTTGAGTGTCTACAGCTTGCCCAGGCACATGGTACAAGCTGTTGGTGGATCTACCACTCTAGGGCCCGGAGGACAGTGGCTCTCTTCTCACAGCTCCACTAGGCAGTGACCTAGTGGGGACTCTGTGTGGGGACTCTGACCCAACATTTCCGTTCTGCACTGCCCTAGCAGAGATTCTCCATGAGGGCTCCACCCCTGCAGCGGACTTCTGCCTGGAAATCCAGGTGTTTCCATACATCCTCTGAAATCTAGGCAGAAGCTTCCAAACCTCAATTTCTAACTTTTGTGCGCCTGCAGGCTCAACATCACATGGAAGCTGCCAAAGCTTGGGGCTTTCACCCTCTGAAACAATGATCTGAGTTGTACCTTGGTGCTTTTTAGCCAGGGATGGAGCTGGAGCAGCTGGGACACAGAGCATCAAGTCCTGAGGCTGCACAGAGCAGCAGGTCCCTGGGCCCGGCCCATGAAACCATTTATTCCTCCCAGGCCTCTGGGCCTGTGATGGGTGTGGCTGCCTTGAAGATTTCTGACATGCTCTGGAGATGTTTTCCTCATTGTCTTGGCTATTAACATTAGGCTCCTCATTACTTGTGCAAATTTCTTCAGAAGACTTGAATTCATTGCCGGAATTTTTCTTTTTTCTTTTTTTTCTTTTTTTTTTTTTTTGGCTACCACATGGTCAGGCTACAAAATTTCCAACCCTTTATCTTCTGCTTCCCTTTTAAATATAAGTTCCAATTTCAAACCATCTCTTTGTGAACACATAAAACTGAATGCTTTCAGAATAACCCAGGTCACCTCTTTAATGCTTTGCTGCTCAGAAATTTCTTCCACCTTATACCCTAGATCATTTCTCTCAAGTTCAAAGTTCCACAGATATCTAGGGCAGGGGCATAATGCCACCAGTCTCTTTGATAAAGCATAGCAAAAGTGACCTTTACTCTAGTTCCCAACAAGTTCTTCATCTCCATCTGAGACTACCTCAGTGTGGATTTCATTGTCCATATCACTATCAGCATTTTGCTCAAAACCATTCAGCAAGTCTCTAGGAAGTTCCAAACTTTCCCATATCTTTCTGTATTCTTCTAGGCTCTCCAAACTGTTCCAACCTCTTCTAGTTACCCAGTTCCAAAGTTGCTTCCACATTCTCCAGTATCTTACAGAAATGCCTCATTACCTCAGTACTAATTTTCTGTATTAGTTCGCTTTTACACTGCTATAAAGAAACACCGGAGACTGGGTAATTTATTAGGGAAAGAAGTTTAATTGATTCACAGTTCCACATGGTTGGAGAGGCCTCGGGAAAATTACTATCATGGAAGAAAGCAAAAGGGAAACAGGCACTTTGCACAAGGAGGTGGGAGGGAAGAGTGAATGAAGGAGTAACTGTCAAACACTTTTAAAACCATCAGCTCTCATGAGAACTCTCTCACTATCATGAGAACAGCATGGGGAAACTTCCCCCATGATCCAATCACCTCCCACCAGATGCCTCCCTGGACACCTGGGGATTACAATTCAAAATGAGATGTGGGCGGGGAAACAAAACCAAGCCATATCAATGTCAAAAAAGAAAACCAAAGAAACCAATTACATTGCAAACACTATATTAAAATAATATATGAGACCATCCTAAACCTTTACTTAGGAGTACATCTGTAGCCTAAACTTATTTTATTCTTAAAACGAAGAGAATAAAAATAAATGAATTATGCATTCAACTCCAGAATTTAGAAAAGGAGGAAGAGAAGCATAAGGAGAGTGCAAAAACATAAAACAAACAAACAAAACAAAACAAAAACACGTCTACAGAAAGCAAGAAGAACAAAAGCAAAAAATAATACATTGGAAAATATGTTGTTTTAAAGAGAGAATGGACATGTAAATGCAATTTCTACAAACACACAGATTCACACACACAGCTGTACTGAAAATTTTCATGAAAAATGTTTAAATGTATCATGTAATACACTCTGGTGTTATTATTGACAAATAAGCTGCATACATTTAATTTCCACAGTTTGATAAGTTTTGACATATGTATAAACCCATGCAGCCATCAACACAATCAAGATGATGAAAATATCTAACGTACTCAAAAGTACCCTCATGTCTCTTTGCAATCTCTTCCCATCCCCTCTCCTTCCTCCCCCATCCACAGAGAAACACTGATCTTCTTTCTATCACTGTGGATTAGTTTTAATTTCTAGATTTTTAAAAACACAGAATCATAAAGTGTGTGCTTTTTTGTCTGGCTTCTATCACTAAGTGTAATTATTTTGAAATCTTTCCATGTGGTTTCCTGTATCAATAGTTCATTTTTTTTTTATTGCTGAGCAATATTCCATTGTATGGATACACCACAATTTATTTGTTCAATTATATGTTGATGGGTATTTGTGTTGTTTCCAGTTTGAAGCTATTCGAAATATTATATTCCTGTTTAGTTTTCTATTTTTAATGTGTCCATAACCTTCTTAAACTGATGGTACAGCCACTAATGAGACATAAGCCATAGATTCAAATAGTGTCTTAAGACATAAAATGTATATCAAGTATATCAAGGAGAAGAGACGAAAATAATAAGAGGTGATTTCTACTATGACACAGTTTAAAGACACAGTTTAAAGATCCCTTTTATATCCACCTCTTTCTTTAAAACCTAGCAGTTCACTTTTATCATTCCTGCTAATCGGCTATTAATTCTTAAAAGGCAATTAATAGAAGTCAACGTAGAACAAGAATAGAACATAAGAAGATGGGGTTGGGAAGAAGAATAGGGACAGGAACGATAATAGGGATTACAGAAGGAGAGACACGTTGATGAGGGCAATTGACAAGGTGCAAAGGACAAAATTCACCTATGTGCCAATTTCATTTAAATTGTCTCCCTTGACCCTTTGACATATATGATGTAGGTGCCATATCTTTTCCTAAATTTCCTGATTTCTTTTGCTTTCTCCATATAGACTGCATTCAAATAGCAAGACTTCATTTTTGTCAATATTCCTCCCCCCAAATATCTGCACATGGTAAAAATTATCAATACAAAATGAATGGTGGCAGTTGGTATTAAGTTCAATATATGTACAGTCAGCCCTCCATATCCACAGTTCTGTATCCAATCAGTTTCACATTAAAAAATTCAGAAAGAAACTGAAATAATAGTAAAACAATAAAAAAAACAAATAAAAACAGTATAGTATAACAGCTATTTACACAGCATTTACACTGTATTGGGTATTATAAGTAATCTAGAGATGATTTGAAGTATATGGGGAGGGTGTGCATAGGTTATATACAGATACTATGCCATTTTATATAAGGGACTTGAGCATGTATGTGACGGCAGCAGCAGCCCCCCTAGAGTGGCTGCTGTCATGACGCTGGCTGCAGGTAGGGAGGCGTGGCCAGGAGCAGGCAGGAGCCCCACCCTCCCAGGTGCAGCTTCAGCTATCAAAGCCACGGCTACAGACTCGGGCATCTCTGCGCTCTTGGGGCCCAGAAAGGCCCCCCAGGCCCCACAAACTCGGAGGTATCTGCTCCTGCTGCCTGATCTCTCACCACTCCTGGCACCTGCTCTGGTCTCAGAGCAAGGTTTGGCCTGAGCTCAGGCACCGTCACAGCCTGACTGGGTGTGCACATGCTTGGGGCAGCACTGACATGCCAGCCCCCTGCCATGTTGGCCCCCTCTCAACTTTGGGAATTGATATGCACAGGAGGGAGGCTGAGGGGGGCTGAGGGCAACTTGGTGCTGGCCTGCAGGCACCCCATGGTACAAAGAGCCTGGGCACCATAAATGGCAGCAAGAGGCAGACAGGTTCCTGGGCTGAAGGGCACAGGCTCAGTGAGCCCCACCTACAAGCCAGGGAAAGCCTGAAGCCTGGAGGCCAGGCTGCTGGTCCAATGGACCAGAATGAGAGCTTGTGGTGCTTTCTCTGAGTGTGCCCATGGCTGCCCATGGACCAATTGCCACACACTTCCTCCCCTCTTAAGCTCATATAAACCCCAGACTCAGCCAGATTTTGGGAGATGACAGGATGACCAGCTGTGGAGAGCAGCTACCCACCCTAGGGTCTCCTCTCTGCTGAGAGCTGAAAAGATGATGGGATGACCAGCTACAGAGAGGAGCTACCCACTTCAGGGTCTCCTCTCTGCTGATAGCTGAACATTCAATGAGAAGACCTGCCTACAGAGAGGAGCTACTCTGTCCAGGGTCTCTTCTCTGCTGAGAATTGAATACTAGTTGGGACACCCTGCCTGCAGAGAGGAACTACCCAATGTTGGTCTCCTCTGAGCTATTCTGTTGCTCCATAAAGGTCCTCTTTGCCTTACTCATCCTCCACTTGTCCATGTACCTCATTCTCCCAGGACACAGGACAAGAACTTGGGACCTGCCATAGTGGGGCCAAAAGAGCTGTAACACAAACAGGGCTTACACATGCCCCTGGCTCACCACACTGTGGGCAACAAGAAAGAGAGAAGAAGAAAGAAGAGAAGAAAGAAGGAGAGAAGAGCTGTGGCCCTTCAGGGAGCCCAGATCTAGGACCTCCTGGTGCCAGGGCTGTGACACCCTCTTTGGGGCTCTGTGGTTCCTGGCATCTCCAACATTCCAGGTGCTACCATTTTCCCCAGTGCCAGCTGTGGAAGCTGCTTGTGTTGTGCTTGGTCCAGCCACAGTCTCACAAAAAGCTGGCACCCATGCTGACATTCCTGGCTGCAAGCAGTGGCCAGACCCCACACTTTCTAACACATCTTTCACCACTCTGTGCCTGGCTTGCCCTTGGCAGGTGCAGGGTCCAGGCCAGTAGCACGAGCTGAACGCAGCCTGCCAGGACGAGTAGGCCCTGCAGGCCTGAGCAACACTAGGGCAAAGGCGCCACTGGCCACAGCGATTTCTGACTGGCAAAGCGACACCCGAAGCATTATGTAACACACGGATTTTGGTATTTTCAAGGGGTCTTGGAACCAATGCTTTGTAAATACCAAAGGATGACTGTGTATTGGCATATAATTTATAATACATGTATGATAACTTATAACAGCAATAGCTTAAACAAAATAGAGTATTATTTTTCTTGCACATGAAAATGTCTGGAGTAGGCAATCCAAAGCTGATACAGTATCAGCATGGTATTAGGAAACCCTATCCCTTCTATTTTATGCCTTTCTAGCCTTAGCCTGAAATCTTTTATTCAGAGGTAGTTTATTGGTTATCTAACTGTGTATATGTAAGCCTATGAGGATCTGTCTGTATGTGCTCTCTCTCACTCTCTTCCTCTCTCTCTTTTTCCCTCTCTCTCTCTCTCTGTCACGCACACAGATACACACACACACACGAGTATGGTGTAGTAATGTAACAGTGAAAGCACAAAAATAATTAATATAACTAACTCCATTTTTGTTTAAGGGGTCTTTATCAATCTCTGCACATAGACTAGGATAATTTTAGAGCACCGAGATAATATGCAAAAACAGTAAATGTGTAGTTTTAAAAACTAAGTCTGGGATTAAAGGAGAAGTATGTAAACCCATAAAAACTGATACGCTATTCAGCATCTCACTTTTTTATTCAGTGGTTCCAATCACGCATGCACACACATACTTTTAAAATTTTAATCAGATACATATTTAATGATCTACCACTTGATCATCTCCTTTCTAGAATCAGTGGTCCTTTGACCCCAAGATACCTGCAATTCCTTACTAGCAAATTCATGGTTAATCAATATCTCAGCCTGTGATTGAGGTAGCCCCGATAAGACCCACTGGTTCTTTAAATGCATGAGATACTTTTGCTTATAGGAAAACAGTACTTTAAAAGGAAGAAAAGTGAGGAAGTAAAACAAAACTTATGTACTGCCTTACAAACGTACAGCCATTTATATGTATTGCCTCTTTTAATAATCACAGCATTCCTATGAAGTATACATTATCATTTCCATTTTGAGGATAAAACAACCTCTAGCATCACTTTTTGGGTAAGTTTTTATTGAAGGATAACATACATAGAGAAATGTGAGCAAATGTGTATAATTCAATTTTTTCTTACATGCCTTTTAGCCATCATCTAGATCTGGATTTAGAACATCTTCAGCATCCCAGTAGCTTCATTTATGCCCTCTCATAGTCAATAGAGAGGTCTAACCTACAGATGGAACCTATGAGATCTGGACAAAATCATTCAGGGAGTGCCATCATGGTAGGAGAAAAAAACATTTGAGTGCAGAAGTTCTAGGAGACAATTAATAATAAAGGAGTCTCATGCACATGCTACTTGCGAGCACCATGTTACACACAGAATAGGTTTTATTGGGAAAAATCTCACAAATGGAGACATAGCAGAGCACACATGATCCCCTAAGCTCTCATCTCCACAGGCAGGACTCCAGGAGAAGAACACCACTCCCATAGCACTCTAGTATGTGTAAGAATAGGTAGGAACACTTAGATTCCTAGGTAACCATGGAAATTTCCTCCTTAAGGAAGTGACTCTCCTAGAAGCGGCTGGTATCTGCCAGTTCTTTCATTTAGTTAATTCAGCCTTGCTAAACTACCAAAAGAGAAGAAATAAGCCTCCAGAACCATCTAGATGTCTCTCTTTGCCTAAAGAAGAAGCAGTATCAAGGAGTTGAGAGCAATCAATTATTTCAAATGCTGCTGATAGGTCAAGTGAAAAAAGAACTGAAGATTGAATTTGGTAACAGGTAGGTCATTGACCATATAGACAAAGCCAGTTTTAATGGAGTGCTGGAGGAAATGCCTTAGTGGAATAAAATTAAGAGCGGTTGAAGAAGAGGAATTGGAAATAGTGACTATAAAGAACACTTGCAAGGAGTTTTGCTGCCAAGGGCAGGGAAAAAATGGGTGACTTAGGTGGCAGGGGAAATGAGATCAAGCACAGTTTTTCTTCTTAATATAAAAAATAAAACGTTAAGTCAGCCTGCTTACAGGAATGATGCAGAAGAGAGCAAAAACTGATAGGAGGAGTAAAGGGAGACAGCAATGTCCTGAGTGAGACGACTTGGGATCTTGTGCACAAGAAGGGTGTATGACTTTAGAAAGAATAGAAAGGTTGATCTATCATAACAAGTTTGAAGACAGATTGCATGTGGAAAGATGCTGGAAGGAGGGGTAGATGTGGTGGTTATGGTGGTGGTGGAGAGTGCGTCCATGAAAGTTCTTCTCTGATTTCTTCAATCTTCTTAGAGAACTAAGAAGCAAGGTCACCAGCTGAAAGTGAGGATGATAAGAAGGTGTTGGACATTTGAGGGGAGATGAGAGGCATGAAATAATCATCTGAAATTATACGCTATTGAAAATAATTGGTAAGCCATTCTCAGGGCTCACACTAGGAGTATAGTAGCATTTGTCATAAAATTAAACAGCTAAAAGCCTAAGCATTATTCACCCAGAAAAAATATGGGCATGCCTGAACTCATTACTCCCACATAGCCCAAACCTGACAGTTTTCTTCTGTAACTTAACATTTAAGATGTTGAGTTACAACATGTTTGCTATGTTTGCCTTTCATTACAATATTTCATGTTGACTATTGAGAACGATAAACCAATTTCCTTTTAGACTCTTGACATTTTGCTATTAGTTACTGTTTAACAAGAGCCATATCAGCTGTGCAGCACCTCCAGGGAAAGGGTAGTTAAGTGTGTCTCTGGCAAGATAGAAGAAAAGCTACTTGTTAGCTTGCTTCTTCTATTTCCTTTTGTTAATTCTTTGTTTCAACTAGGATGAAAAATCTAGACCTCTTTGCTTCATTTTGGTGACTGTATTAAAAGGAGACCATCTAAATCAACTGAGATAGCTCAGTGTTCTCTTACACGCACATTTATCAAGTTAAAATCTGGATCATCTCCCCTCATGCAGAAGACAAAAGGAAATTATATTTTCAGGTCTATCTTGATGCATCCATAAAAAGAAGGAGTGATTTTTTTTTCTGTTCCTGAAAAACATGAAAGAGCCTCTATTCTAGCTGTCACTGTGGAACAAAATAGGAAAGACAGACTGAGCTTTTCGGATTTCTTTCATTTTGATCATTCAATATGTTTTCAATAAGATGCTAGATTTGGCTTTAAAATAAATATGAAAAATGAAATGACAGATCCATCGGGCAAAAGGTTTGGCTTGAATTCGCAGTGGATGATAACATAGGAATACCAGATGTGGAGGGAATACATGAGAAGAAGAGCAATTTTATAAGCTAAAAAAAATAGTGGGCTCAGCATTTTTTAGGACTCTTAGTGCTTTGACTATTCTTCTTTTAATAATAAGTAGAGGATGAGTAGATTATTCAGCAGTAACCTATTACAGCCAAAAATTCCAGAAAACCCTTGTAAGGCTTCTTGTAGTCTACAACTATGCGAATGCATGCATAAAACTAAAGAGAACTCTGAGGAAGAAATGATATGATTGTGCCCCAGTGCCTCCTGGCTTATACAATAATACTCGGCCCATGTTGCATCAATTTGCTAATATAAACATGATATTGACTACATTTTATATGGTAATTATATGTCTTCGAGAGGAAGATAAATTTGAGATGCCAATGATTTAAAGAGGAAAAACAATTTATATCATACTACACATAGGAGATTTTCCATCTGGATCATTCACTGATTTTTGAACAGTTTGAAGTGACTACTGAAAGATCCAAATGAATTTTATCTCCGATATAACTTGATAGAGTTATCAGACTAGAAAATTTAGAAAGAGTGCAAGTGAAGAAATGCACATATCAGAGAACTATCACCCCCAAAACTATTGCTTGAATTAGAATTTTTAATAGGGAACACTAATTAAAACCTTGTAGGATATTTGGCTTTTTCAAACCTTTGTATAAATTCCGTTGCATATATATGCATAAAATATATATAATACATATATAATTTCTAGGATGTATTACTTTTAGATGATAATATCTGTTTTAAGATTTATTCATGGCATTAAACTTAAATACACTTTCCAAAGGAGCCCAGGACACTCATCCCCTCATGAAACTTACAACATTTTTCTTTTCTTGCCATATATGCTCTATTTTAATGTAGAGAGAGAAATAGAAACTTAAAGTTTCAGAAGACTTGGCACACTCAAAAGCATACATGGAGGCTTGTATCCTACATTGCATATAATTACTATTTTTTCAAATTATGTTTTGGTAGGAGCTTATCCAGATTAGCTATAGAGCAAAGGAATGTTGGGGCAGGAAGTAACCCTAGAGAGGGTCAGGGCTCTAGGCCAACTGAACTTGTTTTATGAGTAAAGAAATTCTCCTGGGGAAGTTAAAGGTCATCACCAGTGTTACACTATTGTATAGCATGGTCTCTGTCTTCCGTTGTGTAGTATATTTGGGAAAGTTATACCAAGTATATGTAAAGACAGACTTGGGGTCAGTCTAGTCCACATTAAAATCTCTGCTAAACTAATACCTATGTAACTTTGAGTGTTATTCAGCTTTTCTCAAACCCAGCTCCTATATCTTAAATCAAAGATAATAAATA
The DNA here is from genome assembly GCF_009828535.3 of Hylobates moloch. Taxonomy (NCBI): domain Eukaryota; kingdom Metazoa; phylum Chordata; class Mammalia; order Primates; family Hylobatidae; genus Hylobates; species Hylobates moloch. The sequence continues at coordinate 38,644,970 of NW_026652292.1, forward strand.
GCATAACACATGGAGTCGTAATGAGAATTAGTGGAGGTAATCAATGTAATAGGTCATAGCACATATAAAATACATAATAACACAGGAAATGTATAAATCTACTATGCTAAAACTCCCAATGGTATTGTAATAGAGAATAAAATAGTCTTCTATAAATAGCTTCACAATTAAATTTGAGTGGAGTTTTATGAAAAAATTCTTCAGACTCTATATTCATGACTTTCATTAGTTGCAGAGGGTTTAATATTGAATATGAGGCACTTAGGTACTCTACGTGTCTATGCAAAACCAAACCACTGTGAAGGAGGTCTATGCAGATGAAACAGTGGGTGATCCTATGCACCTATTTGCAATGCAAATGAACATGATATATATTCATATACAACTGACTGAAAAAACTTGAAGTAAACTGGCCCTCTTGATTTATCCTTTTTCATTAATTGAATCTGCTAATACTAAAATCAGACCTTAACATCTTCAATGGATTATCATTTTAAATACAAAATATAAGAAAACATTATATTGTACTCTTATTTGTTTGAATTTAGTCTATCCAGATGTTCAATCTCTGCATGCAAGAATTCTGAACCTGAACATCAAAGATTTTTGCAAAGTACACCCAGCGAGATGCCAACCAAGAGTTATGACCAACTGGCACCAAAACAACTCTTTCTGGCTGATAGGCAAATTGTACTTGGATCAGGGAGAAAGTCAAAGCACTGAAGATTCTCTCACAGCATTCTAAACAGCAAATAGTTTTATTCTTCAGAAAAGGGGCTCCTTCTTCAAAGTCTCCTTGTAAACAAATAACCCAAAACATATACAGACAGCAATGGCTCTTACTGGAGCAAGTTTTTAAGCAGTATGTAAAAGTTCTTCAGGCTGGGAGCAGTGGTTCATGCCAGTAATCCCAGAACATTGGGAGGCCAAGGTAGATGCATCACTTGAGGTCAGGAGTTCAAGACCAGCCTCACCAACATGGTGAAACTCCATCTGTATTAAAAATACCAAAATTAGCCGTGCATGGTGGCACATGCCTGTAATCCCAACTACTCGGGAGACTGAGGCAAGAGAATTGCATGAACCCAGGAGGTGGAGGTTGTAGCGAGCTGAGATCGCACCACTGTACTCCAGCCCAGACAAGAAAGCAAGACTCCATCTAAAAAAAAAAAAAAAAATTCTTCAAAAAGGGGCTTAAAAGTTTTAAAGAACTATTACTGCTGTTGCACACTGGGATCCATTTAATTTATTGTATCATTTCAAGTCCTTTGAGAAACAGATGCCAAAATGAATTAAATGTTTGAAGGATTTATGGGAGAAAACACCTGTGAAGGATATAGGAGAGAGAAGCAGGGGAGCCTTCAAACCAAGCTGCAGGTTTAGCATCTGTCTAAGGAAGAAGGAAGAAAGGGTGATTGTGTACAAGGAGCCTCAGACTATAAGGAAGCTCTGCGAGTATCTCAATGAGATCAAGAGGGAGCACTAGAGCAAAGATTCACCTGTAGAGGAGTCCAGTGTCAGGCAGAAATGGCCCAGCTCTAGTAGCAAGTTGTTGGCTGGGAGCATCCTGCAAGAAACTGTGGCCTTGGCAAAAACATTATGAATCCAACATATTTTTGAATTGTTGTCCACTGGATACTGTCAGCCAACCCCAGTACTTGCAGAAAGTTCTCTCAAAGGGATATGGGAGCAGTGCATCTTCATAGCTACCACAGATGCCTCCCTAAAATACTACCCACAAGGATTCTCTAATCGGGCTACTTAGAAAGACAAGAGAGTTAAGAACAATTAAAACAGTTATATGCGTCTTTCCATGTATAGTATTATATGCAATACATTATAGGCAATAGTTAGGGCTCTGATGTTAATTTCCAGGTCCTATGAAATAAATTGGTAAAACCTTTGGTCCGGCATGGCTTAAAAGATTATAATTGCTTCAGTCGTGGTACAGCTCAGGTTTCTTTCTTAGCCATTTGTGGTCCAGGTTTCCTTCATATGAGTTTCATGCAGTTATAGGCTGAAATGGATTTTCCATTGAATAATTGACCATATTACTAATACTACTACAGAAATAATCAGTTCAACTGCGTAAAGTTCTTATCTCATAAACTTTTCCATCACTATTTTCATAGTCTATTCATATAACTTTTCATACAATATTTCAATAACTTTGTGACTCCTTTATTTGTAAAACTTAAAGATTATTCTTTGTTCTTTCTTGACAATTATTATTATGTGGGAATGGTGACTTCCTATATAAGATCTTGTGAAGTTCATGACTATTTTTCTTCTAATAATAAGTAGAGGATGAGTAGGTCATTCAACAGTAATCTATTATAGTCAAAAATTCCAGAAAACTCATATAAGGCTTCCTGTAGTCTACAACTATGAGAATGTATGCATAAAAGAGTACTCTGAGGAGGAAATATGATTGTGTCATATGATGGGAATGATGACTTCTCATATAAGAGCCTGTGAAGTTCTCCTGTTACTTACTGAGGTGCTTCTGTTGTTCTGCACACAGAGAAGTGTAGAGCATTCAAGAAGAAACATTATTATGTCTTCTTTGAAATTCGCTAGGGAGCAATAATTCTAGTATTTCCTCGGCAAACCCTGTATCTAGATGAATCAACAAAGTACAGGCTGTCTCTTGAGCTAAACTTTTTACCATGATGGTATAATCTAACCTTAACCTAGAATGTGCCAAGAATTTTGACAACTCCTCCACAGGAAAGAATGCATTCTGTTACAAGATTCCTCCCTGACTTACGCTGAGATAATTCTCTGCCAAGCAAGCACAGAAATCAGGTGCCAGCCCTTGTGAGAAATGAAAGAAATTAATCTATAACAGGAGTTGGAGTAGTGACCAGCTTTATTCCACTTTGTATCCTTCCTTTCCCCAAAGTATGCGAATCAACTGGGTCTATATGAACCTGAGAGAAGCCTTGCGAGGATTTTTAACACAACTACCATTCTCTCGGACTCATTTTTGCTTTAATCATATTAGGACATACCAAGAAAGTTGGATTAATAACAATGCCAAATTTTAATGTAAACAATTCCTATTGAAAAAAAGACTTTTAATCCTTTGCTTTGTGTGTTAATGAAAGTTATCTTTCAGTCTCAGATTGCTTCAAGGGTTTATCACAGTTCTTGGACTACACAGCTTGGTCACATTTCCTTATGCAGAGAAGAGGTGGAGAAAATGTCTAACGCAGGCAGCCAGTTGCCTCTTTCAGTGTTTTCTTTTTGCAATACTATCAATGACCTGTTTCTTAAACTAAAGCAGAGTATTACTTTCATCTTTATACAAATCATTGCTTTTTAAAATATTACAAAGTTGTCCTTATCACTAAAATATCTAATAAAATAATATAAAGAGTGAATTTATAAAGTTTTACATACTCATTGGGAAAAAAGTCAAACATTACAACAAAGTGTGTAAAAAAAAAACAGAGAGAGTGAATATTCATCTTTTTCCACTTCCCCTTTCTCCCATTTCCACCCTCTTGGGGTGGATCTTTTGCCATACATTTTTATAAAAGTCCATTCATATTTTAGTTATTTTTCTGCAACAATTTTTCTTTAACAACATATCACTGACAGCCAACTATATTATGAATACTTGTCAGTCTCATTCTTTTAAAAGTAGTATAACATTCTATTGTATGAACTTTTAATTTAAGTGATCTATATTAAGGAACATTTTAATTGTCACTAATTTTCTTCTATTACCATTAAAACCGGAAGAAATATCTTTTTCCCTGTCTTTGCACTTGGGTAAATGTTACCGTAGGATAATCCCAGCAGTGAAATTGATGGATCAAAGGGTAGACAGATTTTAAATTTTGATATATATTGCCAAATTGCCTTTTTAAAATGTTACTAATCATACATTTCCATAATAATATGTACGTTTATCTTTCCCCATGCACTTGTCATCACTGGGTGTTACCAATCTTTTCGATGTGTTGCATTTCCCGATTGTAAATCCTGAAATCATTAATACCTTCAGGATATATTTTTAAAGATGGAAATGTGGTTTCACCTGTTTAAGCATTCTAAGGTTCAGCAATATTTTGATGCATATTTTATAAACCAAAAACTAAGAGGTAGAAAAAATGACTCCACTAAGTAGACGATGCCATCAGCTGCTAGGAGTAATTTGCTATTGGGTAGTCCCCAAACTGGTAGGAATTCAAACAGTTAGTGGTGGTGATCGCAAAGTTACTTTCAATGTTACATTCTTTTCAACATTTCAAGATTGGTTTTGCTGAAGTGAAAATAGCACAGGCTTTGAAGTCAGTTAGAACTAAGATCAAATTCCTGCTCTCATTCTTAATGGGTGAACTCTCTGAGCCTTAGTTTCCTCAAATGAAGAGTAGTTGTGCTCTGTCCTATCTCACAGCAGAGTTAAATATATAAACAGCTATAAGGAACAAATAGACAAATGTGCCATATAAAAATTAAATATTCATAAAAACAATGCACCATTTTAAAAAGTCAAAAGACAACAAATGTGGGACCATTTTAAAATTTGCTTCCTTCACAATAAGCATACACTTCTAAAAGTGGAATTTCTGTATATTAGGATACATGGATTTAAGTTTATAAATAACTGTTCTGAAAATGAGTTTTACCTATCGATATTCTCAATTGACATTGAATAAAAATACCAAGTGTTGGTAAGAATGTAAGCAATGAAAGCTTTCATACACTGCTGGCAGAAGCACAAATTCATACAACCACTTTTGAACATCATTTAGATATATATATATGTATATATATATATATACTCAAGAAAAATGTGGACGAACAGTCTCTAAAAGACACACAACAGAATGTCCATAGGAAAACTATTTGTAATAACCAAAAATTGAAATCTACCCAAATACCCATAGATAGTAGTATTTTGCTATCAAGTTGTTGCTGTCTTCTGCATGTTTCCTACATATTTCACATTGTATTACTTTTCTTTTAGCTTTATTTTCAATAATGAGCATCAGATTGCCCGAAAAATGAAATTCAACTTTTTAAACAACGATTTGATAAGTTCTTAATACACTGAATTCTATACCGGGCTCCGCAATTGAAAACCCACCCTGAACCTCTTTTCCAAGCTGCTCTTAGACCAATATCTGCCTCCTTCCAGCCCTGTTCCCCCTAAAGAAATGTACAGGGGTCTCAAGGAGTTCATACTGTAAATGCCCACTGGCTCATGCTAGAGAATTCCCGAGCTGTCTTTGCTCCAGCAATGTCCCCATTCACCAGACAAGGAAACTTTGGAGGAATGAGATGTGCCTGGTCATGGGTTGTGGTTCCTCTTCAGACCATTCTTTGTGATATCTCAGATTTTGGAGTTCCTAGCTAAAGTGTCCTGGAGTTCCAAGGTGGGGGAGGGAGAGGTTGGCTGGAGCTTGGACATGTATGCTCCTATATACATATATATAGGAGACCCTTGCTGAGCATAGTGGGAGCCAAGAGTGGGGAAAGTGGCAACGATTGGGGACTAAGAATCAAACTGAGGACCAGATATCCCTGCATGACTGCCTTCTGGTGCAAAATTCTAAGAGGTCTGAGAAAACTAAATTCAAACCTGTCCTTTCAGGTAATTATGAAGGTATATTTCTCAAGGTGAGAGGATAGAACACATTGTAGCCAACAATTCGTTAGACTGACAATACTCTAAAATATTAATATTTAGACTTACGGACTTAACACTATGCAGGCTTCATTTGTCCTCTGGATGTGGCTCCCACAAATGTTAGAAGTGGGCCTACTTGTGATGGTACTAAAATGCAATAGACTTTCCTTATGTCCTTCCCTGCTACCACTACCATTAGTTTTGTTCCTAGATATTGAAAGATAATTTTAAGGTTTTTGCCAGAGACAGATGTTTGTAGGGTGGTGGCTTGAAAACACAAATTGAGCAAGATGGTAGCATGGCTACATGGAGAGGTATCGAGTTGTCCACAGAATGCTCTTGTTTCACTGGACTATGTCAATCTCATTGTGTGACTTGGTCTAGTTGATTTTCTTCTCCAAGCCACTTTCTTACTAATAAAGAAAGGATAATCACACCTTTTTCACAGGACTACTGTAAAAAAAACCTTACAGAATTCATGTGATTTGTGCTTGGAATATTGCATAGTGTTAAAAAAAAATACGGTAAACACATTTTATGAAGCAAATAAAATTTGGACAATCTGATTTATTTTTGTCTACAACAGCTGAAACCTATTTTACTTAGCTTTTAAATTCTTTTAGAAAGGTAACACTGTTTCATGTGGCTAGACATCTCAGCCTTACACCTGGTTCAGAAAGTGCTCGAGAGGGCCAGTGGCCGGGAGAAAAGTGCGGTTACCTTGCCAGTCATCTTGTTCCTCACTATAGCCCTTACCCTACCTAGGGAGTTTTTCCAGCCAGAAATTCTCCAGTAGTTCATACCCTCACTTGGCCTTTTGTGGCTTCACTGGATAGACATTGGGTAGGCAGAGCTGGGGTTTTTTCAAGCTCAAAAGGGTTCAGTGTTATTTCTCTTGGGCATCCGTGATGCCCTCAGTGAAGTCTGATTAGCAAGTTACATTGAGAGTTTATTTAGCAATTGGAAATGATCTGTGTGCCTTTTATGAAGGAAAGCTGTTATGAGAAACTTTCTCATACCTGGTCAGATTCCTTTCTCATTTACATCCTTTTTTTTTTTTTGCTTTTATATTTTCGCTTCTTTTAAAAATTAAGAAGATAGAGGTAAAGAAAAAAATCCTACAGTATGTGAAGATAGGAAGTAGGAAAGGATTGAAATGGAAAATGAAAGAAAGAAGGGATAGACATCCCTTTATCACACTGAAGTGCCTGAATTCACTCCCTGGGAGTGTAGGCTGAATAAGTAGCACAGATTGTTTGGAACTGGGATCTCACCACATCTAACAGACTCCAGGGCTTCTGCCATTTCCATTACTCTATGGCACCTAGCTGAAAGCTTATGGTCTTCCTCTATCTTTTGGTGACCAAAATGGAATTGAATTTGATACTGGGAATAGCAATTTATGAAGGAGTTTGATAAACTGGAGAACATACCAAGGAGGTAGCCCAGGATGGTGTAAGGTCAGCAAGTCTCATTGACTTCTCATGTCAATGAGAAGTAGTGAAAACACCTGTGTGTATTTGGTCTGGAGAAGAGGTAACTGGCAGTATGACATTAAGCGTGTCTCATGAAACAAACAAATTTAAATTTCTAATTTTTTCCCTATGAGAGATAGAATCAGGTACAAATAATAGAATAGCAAATTCTTACTAACATATTTTTAACAAATAATGCAGTCATGCTGCCCAGTGAGGGAATTAGTGGGTTACTCATGAGCACAATTATTCAGAAAGCAGAAATCATCTCAATGTTTCTAATTGTTTCATCATCTTTGATAGATGACTGTCTATCAGATGGGTTATTTAAACAGGATTTTGCATTTGGTGAGAAGGAAAAGAAAATAATGTCAATTTTTTAAAATCTCCACATTTAAATTATTTAAAGGGGAATGTTTATTCATGAGTCTCTTTTGAGACCTGTTTTATTTTGTTCCTCTCTACCAGGTGGCTGTACCTAATCTGGCATATTCCTGGCCTGGAACTTTCCTGTGGGTGAATCCACTAAAGAGCATAAAGGAGGTCAGTTTTATTTATTCCTTTGAGTTTTTATAAACTCTGAATTGAAATACCTATTTTTTGAAATTCATAAAATAAATGGTAATTTTGTTTGTTTGTTTTTGCTTTTTTTACTATACTTTAAGTTCTAGAGTACATGTGCACAACATGCAGGTTTGTTACATAGGTATACATGTGCCATGTTGGTTTGCTGCACCCATTAACTCTTCATTTACATTAGGTATTTCTCCTAATGCTATCCCTCCCCACTACCCCCACCCCATGACAGGCCCCAGTGTGTGATGTTCCCCGCCCTGTGTCCAAGTGTTCTCATTGTTCAATTCCCACCTATGTGTGAGAACATATGGTGTTTGGTTTTCTGCCATTGCTATAGTTTGCTCAGAATGGTTTCCAGCTTCATCCATGTTCCGTCAAAGGACATGAACTCATCCTTTTTTATGGCTGCATAGTATTCCATGGTGTATATGCGCCACATTTTCTTAATCCAGTCTATCATTGATGGACATTTGGATTGGTTCCAAGTCTTTGCTACTGTGAACAGTGCTGCAATAAACATACATGTGCATGTGTCTTTACAGTAGCATGATTTATAATCCTTTGGGTATATACCCAGTAATGGGATGGCTGGGTCAAATGGTATTTCTAGTTCTAGATCCTTGAGGAATCACCACACTGTCTTCCACAACAGTTGAACTAGTTTACACTCCCACCAACAGTATAAAAGTGTTCCTATTTCTTTACATCCTCTACAGCATCTGTTGTTTCCTGACTTTTTAACGATCGCCATTCTAACTGGTGTGAGATGGTATCTCATTGTGGTTTTGATTTGCATTTCTCTGATAACCAGTGGTGATGAGCATTTTTTCATGTGTCTGTTGGCTGCATAAATATCTTCTTTTGAAAAGTGTCTGTACTTATACTTTGCCCACTTTTTGATGGGGTTGTTTGATTTTTTCTTGTAAATTTGTTGGAGTTCATTGTAGATTCTGGATATTAGCCCTTTGTCAGATGGGTAGATTGCAAAATGTTTCTCCCATTCATGTAGGCTGCCTGTTAGCTCTGATGGTAGTTTCTTTTGCTGTGCAGAAACTCTTTAGTTTAATTAGATTCCATTTGCTAATTTTGGCTTTTGTTGACATTGCTTTTGGTGTTATAGTCATGAAGTCCTTGCCCATGCCTATGTCCTGAATGGTATTGCCTAGGTTTTCTTCTAAGGTTTTTATGGTTTTAGGTCAAACATTTAACTCTTTAATCCATCTTGAATTAATTTTTCTATAAGGTGTAAGAAAAGGATCCAGTTTCAGCTTTCTACATATGGCTAGCCAGTTTTCCCAGCACCATTTATTAAATAGGGAATCCTTTCCCCATTGCTTGTTTTTGTCAGGTTTGTCAAAGATCAGATGGTTGTAGATGTGTGGTGTTATTTCTGAGGGCTCTGTTCTGTTCCATTGGTCTATATCTCTGTTTTGGTACCAGTACCATGCTGTTTTGGTTACTGTAGCCCTGTAGTATAGTTTGAAGTCAGGTAATGTGATGCCTCCAGCTTTGTTCTTTTTGCTTAGGATTGTCTTGGCAATGTGGGCTCTTTTTTGGTTCCATATGAACTTTAAAGTAGTTTTTTCCAATTCTATGAAGAAAGTCATTGGTAGCTTGATGGGGATGGCATTGAATCTATAAATTACCTTGGGCAGTATGGCCATTTTCATGATACTGATTCTTCCTATCCATGGGCATGGAAGGTTCTTCCATTTGTTTGTGTCCTCTTTTATTTCATTGAGCAGTGGTTTGTAGTTCTCCTTGAAGAGTTCCTTCACATTCCTTGTAAGCTGGATTCCTAGGTGTTTTATTCTCTTTGTAGTAATTGTGAATGGGAGTTCACTCATGATTTGGCTCTCTGTTTGTCTGTTATTGGTGTATAAGAATGCTTGTGGTTTTTGCACCTTGATTTTGTATCCTGAGACTTTGCTGAAGTTGCTTATCAGCTTAAGGAGATTTTGGGCTGAGATGATGGGGTTTTCTAAATATACAATCATATTATCTGCAAATGGGGACAATTTGACTTCCTCATTTCCTGAATACCCTTTATTTCTTTCTTTTGCCTGATTGCCCTGGACAGATCTTCCAGCACTATGTTGAATAGGAGTGGTGAGAGAGGGCATCCTTCTCTTGTGCCAGTTTTCAAAGGGAATGCTTCCAGTTTTTGCCCATTCTTTATGATGTTGGCTATGGGCTTGTCACAAATAGCTCTTATTATTTTGAGATACATTCCATCAATACCTAGTTTATTGAGAGTTTTTATAATGAAGGCTGTTGAATTTTGTCGAAGGCCTTTTCTGCATCTATTGAGATAATCATGTGGTTTTTGTCATTGTTTCTGTTTATATGCTGGATTACGTTTGTTGATTGTATGTTGAACCAGCCTTGCATCCCAGGGATGAAGCCAACTTGATCTTGGTGGATAAGCTTTTTGATGTGCTGCTGGATTCGGTTTGCCAGTATTTTATTGAGGATTTTTGCATCGATGTTCATCAGGGAGATTGGTCTAAAATTCTCTTTTTCTGTTGTGTCTCTGCCAGGATTTGGTATCAGGATGATGCTGGCCTCATAAAATGAGTTAGGGGGGATTCCATCTTTTTCTATTGATTGGAATAGTTTCAGAAGGAATGGTACCAGCTCCTCTTTGTACCTCTGGTAGAATTCGGTGGTGAATCTGTCTGGTCCTGGACTTTTTTTGGTTGTTGGGCTATTAATTATTGCCTCCATTTCAGAGCCTGTTATTGGTTTTTTCAGGGATTCAACTTCTTCCTGGTTTAGTCTTGGGAGGGTGTATGTGCACAGGAATTTATCCATTTCTTCTAGATTTTCTAGTGTATTTGCATAGAGGAGTTTATAGTATTCTTTGATGTTAGTTTGTATTTCTGTGGGTATCAGTGGTGATATCTCCTTTATCATTTTTTATTGAGTCTATTTGATTCTTCTCTCTTTTCTTCTTTATTATTCTTGCTAGCGGTCTATCAGTTTTGTTGATCTTTTCAAAAAACCAGCTCCTGGATTCATTGATTTTTTGAAGAGTTTTTTTTGTGTCTCTATCTCCTTCAGTTCTGCTCTGATCTTAGTTATTTCTTGCCTTCTGCTAGCTTTTGAATGTGTTTGCTCTTGCTTCTCTATTTCTTTTAATTGTGATGTTAGGGTATTGATTTTAGATCTTTCTGCTTTCTCTTGTGGGCATTCAGTACTTTAAATTTCCCTCTACACACTGCTTTAAATGTGTCCCAGAGATTCTGGTACATTGTGTCTTTGTTCTCATTGATTTCAAAGAACATCTTTATTTCTGCCTTCATTTTGTTATTTACCCAGTAGTCATTCAGGTGCAGGTTGTTCAGTTCCCAGGTAGTTGTGCAGTTTTGACTCAGTTTCTTAATCCTGAGTTCTAATTTGATTGCTCTGTGGTCTGAGAGACAGTTTGTTGTGATTTTTGTTATTTTACATTCGCTGACAAGTGCTTTACTTCCAACTTTGTCGTCAATTTTGGAATAAGTGTGATGAGGTGCTGACAAGAATGTATATTCTGTTGATTTGGGGTGGAGAGTTCTGTAGATGTCTATTAGGTCTGCTTGGTACAGAGCTGAGTTCAATTCCTGGACATTCTTGTTAACCTTCTGTCTTGTTGATCTGTCTAGTATTGACCGTGGGATGTTAAAGTCTCCCATTATTATTATGTGGGAGTCTAAGTCTCTTTGTAGGTCTCCAAGAACTTGCTTTATGAATCTGGGTGCTCCTGTATTGGGTGCATATATTTAGGATAGTTAGCTCTTCTTGTTGAATTGATGCCTTTACCGTTATGTAATGGCCTTCTTTGTCTCTTTTGATCTTTGTTCGTTTAAAGTCTGTATTATCAGAGACTAGGATTGCAACCCTTGCTTTTTTTTTGTTTTCCATTTGCTTGGTAGATCTTCTTCCATCCCTTTATTTTGAGCCTATGTGTGTCTCTGCATGTGAGATGGGTCTCCTGAATGCAGCACACTAATGGGTCTTGACTCTTTATCCAATTTGCCTGTCTGTGTCTTTTAATTAGGGCATTTAGCCCATTTACATTTAAGGTTAATATTGTTATGTGTGAATTTTATCCTGTCATTATGATGTTAGCTGGTTATTTTGCCCATTGCTTGATGCAGTTTATTCTTCGCATAGATGGTCTTTACAATTTGGCATGTTTTTCCAGTGGCTGGTATCAGTTGTTCCTTTCCATGTTTAGTGCTTCCTTCAGGAGCTCTTGTAAGACAGGCCTGGTGGTGGGTAAATCTCTCAGTATTTGCTTGTCTGTAAAGGATTTTATTTCTCCTCCACTTATGAAGCTTAGTTTGGCTGGATATGAGATTCTGGGTTGAAAATTGTGTTCCTTAAGAACGTTGAATATTGGCCCCCCTCTCTTCTGGCTTGTAGAATTTCTGCCAAGAGATCCACTGTTAGTCTGATGGGCTTCCCTTTGTGGGTAACCCTACCTTTCTCTCTGGCCGTCCTTAACATTTTTTCCTTCGTTTCAACCTTGGTGAATCTGATGATTATGTGTCTTGGGGTTGCTCTTCTTGAGAATTATCTTTGTGGTGTTCTCTGTATTTCCTGAATTTGAATGTTGGCCTGCCTTTTTAGGTTGGGGAAGTTCTCCTGGATAATATCCTGAAGAGTGTTTTCCAATTTGTCTCCATTCTTCCCATCACTTTTAGGTATACCACTCAGACATAGATTTGGTCTTTTCACATAGTCCCATATTTCTTGGAGGCTTTGTTAATTTCTTTTTACTCTTTTTTCTCTAAACTTCTTTTCTCACTTCATTTCATTAATTTGATCTTCAATCACTGAAATCACTTTTCTTCCACTTGATCAAATTGGCTACTGAAACTTATGCATGTGTCACGTAGTTCTCATGTAATGGTTTTCAGCTCCATGAGGTCATTTAAGTTCTTCTCTACACTGTTTATTCTAGTTAGCCATTTGTCTAATCTTTTTTCAAGGTTTTTAGCTTGAAATCACTGAAATCACTTTTCTTCCACTTGATCAAATTGGCTACTGAAACTTATGCATGCATTTTGTAGTTCTCATGCAATGGTTTTCAGCTCCATAAGGTCATTTAAGGTCTTCGCTACACTGTTTATTCTAGTTAGCCATTCGTCTAATCTTTTTTCAAGGTTTTTAGCTTCCTCATGATGGGTTCAAACGTCGTCCTTTAGCTTGGAGAAGTTTGTTATTACTGACCTTCTGAAGCCTACTTCTGTCGCCTACTTCCGTCAACTCATCAAAGTCATTCTCCGTCCAGCTTTGTTCTGCTGCTGGAAAGGAGCTGCATCCTTTGGAGGAGAAGAGGCGCTCTGGTTTTTAGAATTTTCAGCTTTTCTGCTCTGGTTTCTCCCCATCTTTGTGGTTTTATCTACCTTTGGTCTTTGATGTTGGTGACTGGGGTTTTAGTGTGGATGTGCTTTTTGTTGACGTTGATGCTATTCCTTTCTGTTTGTTAGTTTTTCTTCTACCAGTCAGGTCCCTCAGCTGCAGGTCTGTTGGAATTTGCTGGAGGTCCACTCCAGACACTGTTTGCCTGGGTATCACCAACAGAGGCTGCAGAACAGCAAATATTGCTGCCTGATCCTTCCTCTGGAAGCTTCATCTCAGAGGGGCACCTGGCTGTATGAGATGTCAGTCGGCTCCTACTGGGAGGTGTCTCCCAGTTTGGCTACATGGGGGTCAGGGACCCACTTGAGGAGGCAGTCTGTCCATTCTCAGAGCTCAAACACCATGCTGGGAGAACCACTGCTGTCTTCAGAGCTGTCAGACAGGGCCGTTTAAGTCTGCAGAAGTTTCTGCTGCCTTTTGTTCAGCTATGCCCTGCCCCCAGAGTTGGAATCTACAGAGGCAAGCAGGCATTGTTGAGCAGCGGTGGGCTCCACCCAGTTCAAGCTTCCCAGCCACTTTTTTTTTACCTACTCAAGACTCAGCAATGGCTGATGTCCCTCCCCCAGCCAGGCTGCCACCTCATAGTTTGATGTCAGACTGCTGCACTAGCAGTGAGCAAGGCTCCATGGGTGTGGGACCTGCTGAGCCAGGCACAGGAGGGAACTTCCTGGTCTGCTGGTTGTGAAAACTGAGGGAAAAGTGCAGTATTTGGGCAGAAGTGTACCAGTCCTCCAAGTACAGACTGTCACGACTTCCCTTGGCTAAGAAAGGGAAATTCCCCAACCCCTTGCTCTTTCCAGGTGAAGTGATGCCCCACCCTGCTTCAGCTCATTCTCTCTGGGCTGCACCCACTGTCCAACCAGTCCCAATGAGATGAACCAGGTACCTCAGTTGGAAATGCAGAAATCACCCATCTTCTGCATCAATCACGCTGGGAGCTGCAGATGATAGCTGTTCGTATTTGGCCATCTTAGGTTGTTTTCCAATAAATGGTAATTTTTAGCTTTCACTTGGCTCTGGGATCTCCTCATAAATTTTGGCTAAGAATTCCCAGATCATGAAATAGCATTTTCCCTGTTACCTTCCAATATAGGGGGAAAGCAATAAATACTTCCCTAAGTCATTTTTTTCCCTTCATGATTCCCTTGCCATCCTCACCCAAGGCAGTTGTGGGATGGAACTAGGGGACTAAGGTAAAGAAATTACCCCAGTCAAAGAGCTCTCACAATGTGCTCACAAGCATCACATGCTCAATTCCATGATATGCTGAGTCCTGGGCAAGGAAGGAATTCTCAGCGCTCTTATACCCCTTACCTGACATTCTTGAGCCTCTTACCCTGCTATGGTTGTCTTTAATCAGCACTTCAGTGATTTACTTATTATGTTTATTGTTCATTGTCTCTCCTAACTAGACTGCAAACCCCATGAGGGCAGCATCTTTGTAGTTGTGTGGTATAAATTTTGTTCCCTGATGCATGCTAAGATTTTAGAACAAAGTCTGTCATAGTGTAGGCTCACCAACATTTGTATGAATGAAAGAACATGGTGAATGGGAATTCAGTGTTAGTTTATAAAAATTCATTAAAGGGATAATGTTTTATTAGAATCTTATTAATTTTACCAGTAAATATTGTATTAATCAGGGAGATATATATATTATATATATATGTCATATTCATGAGATATATATACAGACACTTATTTTGAGAAATTTGCTCATGTAATTGTGAAAACTGAAAAGTCAAAAATCTACAGGGTAAATTGATTGCAGATTTAGGGAATAGTTGATATGCAGTTTGAGTCCAAAGGCTGCCTGCTGACAGAATTTTCTCTTCTTTGGGACAGGTCAGTTCTTTTCTCTTAATGCCTTCAACAGATCAATTGAGGCCCACCCACATTATGTAGAGCAATATGATTTACTCAAAGTCTATGGATTTAAATGTTAATCTCACCTTAAAAATACCTTTGCAAAAAAATTTAGAATAATATTTGACCAAATATCTGGGTACCGTGGTCTAGCAAAATTGACACATAAAATCAACCATCTCAGTGTGTCAAGTTTGCTAGGGCATGGTACCAGGACATTTGGTCAAATATTATTCAAATAAATTTAGAATTTATCACAAATGTTTGATATCGTAATTTGATTTACAAATATCAATCTAATACTTTATTTTACAGCTGACTGATCTCAGAGAGCAACCCCTTCCTTCTATAGGCCAAGAAATGGAGTCATTGTGAGATTAGTAACTAATTTACCCAAAATCACAGAGGACCCACACAGGACCCCAAGGCTCCTGACTAGCAATCCTATGTTCTTCAACTACAAATGCTATAAAACAAAACAGCTATAAAATGCCACTTTAAGTGTTTTTCCTCTTTTGTTTTGTTTTGAGAAGAAGCTTTGGCACTTTATAGTACAACAGAGTGACCAAAGCCATGCTCTAACCTCAGATAACTGTAGATTTGGGAAGTTTATACTGTGGTGTTTTATGGCTTGGGGAGATGGCGATCTGACCTGGACATCTGCACTTGAATATATATAATCAGAATTATTTTCTAATTGTTTCTATTGTCTTCAAGGCAGTTTATATTTTTTGCTAAGCCCTACTGGAGATGTATAAAAGAGTGGGGAAGGGTGGGCCATAAGAAGGTAAAATAGGTTGGACAAGATAAGTTGGCCAATATCTGAGTAAAGACTTCATGGAACTATAGGAGGAAGCAAATGAATATTTGAGGAAGTGTGTTTAAATCAGAGAGAAAAGCCAGCAAAAAGGCTCCAAGTTAGGAGTCTGCCTGGCCTGCTTAAGAAACAGCAGGGAGGCTGGTGTGCTGGGAGCAGAATGGATGACCCAGTGATGGGGAAATTCATGGGAGATGAGGTGTGGGGCAAAGGTACATAGCTCATGTAGGGTCTCATGGGCCATTTTGAATTTTATTCTGATTTGAATGGGAAACCATTGGAGGGTTTTGAGCTGAGGAATGGCATGATATTAGTTTTAAAAGGAATGACTATGGCAACTGAATTTACACTTTGGGTTGTTGTTGGTGTTGGTTGGGGGTTAGGGGTGGGGTTTGTCAAAGCAGGGAGACCAGTTGAGTTGAGAGACTACTGCAGTAATCTGAGAAATTCTGGTGGTTCAGACCAGGTGTCTCTGGACCTCTCCAAGAAATAGACAGAGTTTTGAATGTGGAATGTGATTGGCAGAGAAGAAGTAAGGATGATTTTAAAGGTTTGTGGCCTGGGTAACTGGCAGGAAGTAGTTGCCATCTACTGAGATGGAAATGTCACCCACTGTGATTGGACTATGTTTAAGGAGAAAGAACCAGAGTTCAGATGTGGACACGTCAAGTTTCAGAGGTCTGTTAGACATCCAAATGGAGATACCCAGTTGTTAGCCTGGAGCTCTGTGGAGAGATCTGGGTTTGAGATATAAATCCAAGAGATACAAGTTTTCATTCAATTTGATTATTTATTGGACACTCTATAAACTTTATAAATACTAACCTAGACATTGCAGGTACAGATATTAAGAACATATAGTTTCTCCCTCAGAAATCTCTTAATTAATGAGAAAAGCAGACATATCAACAAAAACTGCAATATTTAATAAAAGAAGATATAAAGGCCTATAAAGGTGCTGATACAGGGAGAATTAACTAATTCCACCCTGGGGAATAGTCAGGAAGAGCTTCAGAGAGAAAGTAAACAATTGATTGGAACTTTAAGGTTAAGAAGGATTTCTCTGGGTGGACAAAGTAGGATCTTCCAAGCAGAGTGGAAACCATGAGCAAATGCAGTTTCACTCTTCAGAAGGTAAATGTGCTCTGGCATGCCTTAACTTATCACAAATTAATCAACTCAATACCTGCTACATTTTCCCTCACAATTTGGAATATATAAAGAGGCACATACTACTATAGACCAATACCTGGTCATATATGAGATTGAGGGACCTTTATTCACGAGGCTTAAAAATAGACTGCCCTTCACGTCAGTTGCAAGTTTATATCTAGTTCTATAATATTAACTGAGGTGTTTTTTCCTATGTTTTCTGTGCAAGATGACTTTTTAAAAATCAAAGACAGAGCAGCAGCCAGAATAGTCTAGTTTCATGGCACACAGAATGGAGGATATTGCTGAACCCAGATCTAAAAAAAAAAAAAAAAGAAGTCAATTCTTTTTTTAAGTATGGCCCTGAGCTCATCTCAGAGCATAAACAATAGAATTTAGAATATCTTTTATGACTCCGTCTGGCACCTCCTAAACTAGATCAAGATTCTCTAGCTCAGGGAAGAAGGGCAAAGGATGAGAAGGCACAGAGAGGATATAAACAGAGAGGTTGGTAGTGCCAGGCTCTGAAGAAGGTCCAACTTGGAAGGTCATTTCAGACAGGCGTGGAGTCAGCGTTTGAGGCCTGTCTGGTCTCCACTCCTGCCAGGACTGCCCTGTCAGCCAGCTTGGCATGTATGGACCACCCAGCAGGAGTTTTTCTTGACTGTGCCCTAATCTTTTACTTTCCCAAGTTTCTCTATATGGGTACCTCCCCTTTTAAAAGCTCCAGACACAGCCAAGCACCACTATTGCTCCAGCAAAGTATGAAACCCCAGAAATCAATGGTTTGGGGAAGAGTCTTAGGGGAAATAAAAGCCTCCTTATCCTTAGATGGGATAGAACAAGAGTAGTTCAGGATCAATAACCATCCCACCCCATGATAAAACATGCCCCTTCCAGAATCTTTCCTTTTTCGTTCATTCTAGGTGTCTGTCTGGAACAGCTGGGGTATTTGAGCCACAGCTGAGCTTCTGAAAGCATTCTAAGGAACAGTTTTTCACTTATTTGATTCCTTTGAAAATAGTGGTATCTTATGTGATATCTGCTATCCCAGAGTCTTTGGTCCTCTGTTCCTTCTCAAGTCTTGGCTCCCGTGTACTACTTCAAAGCCCTATAGATATTTTATTCTAAAGAAAAGAAACTTGGTTCCTTTAAGTTGTTGTTTAAACATTTCTCTCTGGGTATAAACTTGTGTTTGTGTCTGGGAGCTCTGTTAAAAAAAAAAAAAAAAAAAAAGCCTTTAGTAAGCCAAAGCTGTTAGAAGCTTGTAAGTAAGTGACATTACAATTGACGGTCAGTAAATAGTGGAAAGATCGCATGACTAGCTACTCCTTCAGATCTGAGACAACCTGCAGCTAGACTTTTGTACTCTCTGCTCAGAAAAGCATATAGTGACTCGGGGCTTGATGCTGTACAAAAATGACATGCTTATGCACAACTTTAACTTTCTGCAGCACTTTTACAACTTCTTGTGAATGAAGTAGGCAGGGCTCGCATTTGACAGATGAACTATGTCCAGTGTGAGGCAGAGTTAAAACGCTTTCCCTGGCTCAGGAACTTCAGGCTGGGGCCTGTGTCTGCTCTCCCTGCATCCCTGTCCTCTAGCAGATACCTCTCTGCTAACATGCTGAGTGTCCTTGGTAAATTACTCATTCTCTCTGTCTCCGTCTTCTAACCTCCACAATAAAGCCCTTCGTAGTTTTAACTATCTTTTCACTGTGTCCCAGTGAGCAGGAGTTTGGAACTTGATTGCTGATGGAAAGGCATTATTTGGATGGCTAAACACGCTTTCCAAGGTATCTTGCTGATCTTCCTCTCATTCCTGAGGATAGCTAACCTTTTTGTAAGTGTTTCTTTGAGCCTGTGAACTGCACTTAACGCTCCTGTAGGTCCTGCTTTCATTTGGGAACGGGCAGGCGGAGAGGAAGGAAGTATATTGCAACTACCAATATTTTCCTCTAGGAGGAGCCGCGGAGCTCAGTTGAGAGTGACACGCACCAACTCCAGCTCTTCGCCGGGAAGACTTCATCCCAGCAACTCGGAATGCTTGGCCCGGGCGGCACTCGGCCTCTCCGCAGCAGTTCTCGAACTGGCCTCCTTGAACGTCCGCTTCCCCTTCGCTTCTGCAGCCTGGATCTGGGGGACGACGGGCCAGGCCCGGCGTGACCCCTGGTGAACGGTGGCCGCCTTTTCCCACCCCTGCCCTCCCATCCTCCCTTCCCGTTTCACCCCGCCCCCTCTCTCCTCCCCAAGCCTGACAGCCCGCGAGCTGCCAAGCAGGGCGCAGCCATGGGAAGAGGAGGAGGGCTAGGGAGCGGCGGCGGCGGCGGCAGCAGCGGCTGCTACAGTGGCGGTGGCGGCGGCGGCTGCTGCTGAGCCCGGGCGGCGGCGGGGACCCCGGGCTGGGGCCACGCGGGCCCGAGGCCCCGGCACCACTGGCCCCAGCGCAGACGCGAACCCGCGCTCTCTGATCAGAGGCGAAGCTCGGAGGTACTGTAGTGGGGCTCCGGGAGTCTGGCTTTATTTTCCTCCTGTTGTGCCAGGGGGCCTGTGAACCCTGGGACTCTAGTTGTTTATGAAAATGGGAGGATCTGTCTTATATATTTACACGGATAATTTTTTTATTCCGGATGACTTGGCTGTGCTCCCCTCCTCCTTGCGAAGAAGTTGTTTTCTGCTGGTGGGTTGTTGTAACCCAATCTAGAGTGTGTGTGTGTGTGTGTGTGTGTGTGTGTGTGTGTGTGTGTGTGTGTCTGGAAGTTGGTGGGGGCGGCAGGGAGTTGCGGGCGACAGACGAACCATCCCACTCTGGCGTCTGCTCTGGCCCGCGAGTAGGGTGCGTGGAGGGGTTTACTCCGGAGACAGTTTTGTTAAAGTCATAAAAGTTTTGCTAGTGTGTTTCTGTTTGCCATCATCTGCCTGGCTGAGGCAGGAACTGCCGAGGCTGCTGCTGCGCGGGGAAGGATCCCCGGCAGCGCGACTGACGAGACTGGGGAGGTCGAGCTGTGCGTGTGGACACAGCGCGCAGAGCGCGCGGTCTTTTGCGCGTTTGTGCGGGCCGCAGCCGCACATTGGCACGGATGGAACTGGGGTCAGTAGAGTGACGGCCACCAGTCCACATGAACTGGGGTAAGTGGAAATTGTGGCGAGCCGACCTCCCCCAGCCTCTGACACACTAGTGGTTGTAAAATCAACCAGGCTTAAAGTTTTGACAGAACTGCCAGAGGCTGCGGGTCAATGGGGTGGCCGCGTGTCTAGGGAGAGGGCGCTGGCGGCGCAGAGGGTGCGGGGCAGGGTCACCCACTTGCGAGTGCGTGGGGAAGTCTATTTGGGGGGAGTGCTTTATATATAGCCCGAGGGGATGCCTGCTGAGACCGAGCTGCGGGGGCTCTCGGTCTGGCGCGGACTGTGTGTCCTGAATGAGTGTACGTGTGCGCTGTGTGTGCGCGCGCGAGTGTGCGCCTGGGGAGGCGTGTCGGCGCCTGAGCCAGTAGGGTGTGCAGGGTGGAAGAGGCCACAGAGGTGCCGCCTGCCTGTTTGTGCCGCCAGGAGACCTTGGAAGGGACAGAGAAAGGTAACGGGAGGCCAAAGTGTTGGGAAGTCAGAGTAGTTTCTGCATAGGATTAAGTATTAAGGGCTTTAAAATAACTAAACTCATTGCCCTGAGTGGCTGAGGACTGGAAGTGAGGGTTTGGGGAGTTCTCAGGAGAACTGCATGGGAGGGCGTTTGGGAGGTCTAAGAGATGTGTAATATGTGTGAGTACAGAACTTCGGAGACAGACACAGGTTGGAGCTATGAATTTGAAATTTTTAGGGTGCTGCTGTCCACAGTCCAGGGACTGGCTGGTTTCAGAGGTGTTCAGGCTCCCTGGTGTGTGTGCCTGGGATGACACTCATCTTTTCTTGCAGACGTGGGATATTGCGGCAGGTCAGGCTCTGTTTCCTGAGCAACTGGTGTTCCAGGCTAGCTTCCACCTGAATCACCCTAGAAGTATATTTTTCTGATGATAAATGTTGAATCCTTTCCAGAAATTAAAATGCTGGATAGAAACAAACTTGATGCAGCAGACAGGATTGCTGGTTCCATGTATTCAGTGATTGGGAGCTCTTTTTCCTTTTGAGAAAAGCAAAGCTCAGTATTTCCAGATTAGATTTCAAGGAGTCTTCAGCTATTTACGGCTTCCCTTCAAATGGGCCTTTGGATGGAGCTGGAAGGATGTGTTTTGGCCTAGAGACCTTTGGAAGACATCATGTGTAGCTTAAAGGGGTTGTCCCATCTCTCATCATCTTCTTCCACCCTTATAAACTTTTTGTTTTGCATTAATCTAAGGAAAGTTGGTGTGTCAACATTTAGCTTTTTTTTTTTTATTGGAGTAAATGTATCACAGTGAAATTATAGTTATGGTCTCCTGAAGCCCATGGAAAGCCAACACTTAATGGGCAAAGGTGTGAAATGAAAGTCTATAAATGCAATGACAAAGTGACGAGATGAGTGCATTCTTTTTCAAAATGAACATAACTGTGCTCACAAAAATTTGTTCTAGCCAGGGTTTGGGCCCATGTTTTTTATTATTAGTTTTTAAACAGCAGACTCCACATCATAAACCACTTTAAAATGGATACTAGAGGCCTCCTCTATGCTGTCTCTGGCGCCTGCTTAAACAGATGTTTACAGTGCTTGGTAACCTATGGGACTGTCATGTTGAGTATCTTGTTAGCTCAGGACATAATGTTTATAGCATAATATAATAAATGGAGCCACAGTTGCAGCGTGCTTCTTCCAAGTGCATGAAGCAAATCTTGCAGCAGGGAAACAAATCTTGCAGTTGGTCCAACTTGGCTAGCCTTCTTTGGCTATCTCCTGGTAAGCATTGTTAATGTAAAGATATATGTGAGTGACTCAGTGAGAAAGTGGGACAGTAAACTGTTTAGCTTAGTGAAAAAAGCATGGATTATGTTTTTTAAATCTGCTAACCTGAAGATTACACTTCTCAGGTCATACCACTGGTAAATTGCACAACTATGGGAATTTGGTTTGCTTTTAAAGAACAATTTTTTAAAAGTATGTCAGTAATGAAAATAACATATTTCTTAATGTGTTTACGTGTGTCCATACAAGCCAATACTTTTTCTTCTTTAAAAAGAACCCTATTATTTCTGTGGTAATTATTTAAATATTATGAGCATTCAAATCACCTAATCACCTTTTCAATCTTCAATTGATAAGAATCGAAGTTTGGTAAGACTGGAGTCATCCCTCAGCCAATTGTGTAAACAAGACAGTACAGAATGTCTTTCTGGCAAGTAATTTTTTTCAACCTGAAACAGATAATATAAATAATATGTCCCATAAAAGAATTACTTAAGATGATAATTACTTTAGAGGTAATTATCTGGTGCATGAACCTCTATCTATGAAAATGGTCTAGTCTATCTCTTCTTGGAAATAATCAGTTGGAAATCTCCCTTTTTCATTGGTCAGTCCATTCTAGGAAAGATTCATTTCTAGAAAGTTCTGTCTTATACTGAATCAACATTTTCTTCCATCCACTTGCCTATCCTTCAGGAGCTGACCACAGTGAATCTAGTCTCTTTTCCCTGTGTTTACCATACTTGAAAACAAACATTATGCTCCTTGCTGAATCCCCTTTTGCCTACTCTTGCAGCAGTTTTTCATCCACTATAGGGTTCTACCCTCCTCTGCCTTGAACCAGATGCCCTTGATTGTACATTCTCGTTGTATTAGTCTGTTCTCATGCTGCTAATAAAGACATACGTAAGACTGTGTAATTTATAAAGAAAAAGAGGTTTAATGGACTCATGGTTCCACATGGCTGGGGAGGCCTCACAATCATGGCAGAAAGTGAAGGAGGAGCAAAGGCATGTCTTACACGACAGCAGGCAAGAAAGCATGTGCAGGGGAACTGCCCTTTATAGAACCATCAGATCTCATTAGACTTATTCACTATCATGAGAACAACATGGGGAAAACCCACTTCCATGATTTAATTAACTCCTACTGGATCCCTTCCACCACATATGGGAATTATGGGAACTATAATTGAAGATGACATTAGGGTGGAGACAAAGCCAAACCATATCATTCCACTCCTAGCCCCTCCTAAATCTCATGTTCTCACATTTCAAAACCAATCATGCCTTCCCAACAGTCCCCCAAAGTCTTAACTCATTTCAGCATTAACTCAAAAATCCACAGTCCAAAGTCTTACCTGAACCAAGGCAAGTCCCTTCCACCTATGAGCCTGTAAAATCAAAAGCAAGTTAGTTACTTTCTAGATACAATGGAGGTACAGGCATTGTGTAAATATGCCCATTCCAAATGGGAGAAATTGGCCAAAACAGAGGGGCTATAGGTGCAAGTCCAAAGTCTAATAGGGCAGTCATTAAACCTTAAAGTTCTGAAATGAACTCATGTCTCACATCTAGGTTACACCAATGCAAAATGTGGGCTCCCGTGACCTTGCGCAGCTCTGCCCCTGTGGCTTTGCAAGGTACAGCCCCTCTCCTGGCTGTTTTCATGGCTGGCATCAACTGTGGCTTTTCCAGGCACATAGTGCTAACTGTCAGTGGATCTACCATTGTGGGGGCTGGGGAATGGTGGCCCTCTTCTCATAGCTCTACTAGGCAGTGACCCAGTGGGGACTCTGTGTAGAGGATCCAACCCCACATTTCTTTTCGGCATTGCCCTAGCAAGGGTTCTTTATGAGGGCTCTGCCCCTGCAGCACAACTCTGCCTGGACATCCAGGCATTTCCATACATCCTCTGAAATCTAGGTGGAAGTTCCCAAACGTCAGTTCTTGCCTTCTGTGCACCTGCAGGACCAACACCACATGGAAGCTGCCAAGACTTGGGGCTTTCACCCTTTGCAGCCATGGCCTGAGCTGCACCTTGGCCCCTTTCAGACATGGCTGGAGGGGCTGGGACACAGGGCACCAAGTCCCTAGGCTGCACCTAGCAGGCCAAGAAAATCATTTTTCTCTCCTAGGCCTCTGGGCCTGTGACGGGAGGGGTTGCCATAAAGACCTCTGACATGTTCTGGACACATTTTCCCTATTGTCTTGGTGACCAACATTTGGCTTCTCGTTACTTATGCAAATTTCTGCAGCAGTCTTGAATTTCTCCCCAGAAAATGGGTTTTTCTTTTCTATGGCGTCATCAGCCTGCAAATTTTCCAAACTTTTATGCTCTTTTCACCTCTTGAATGCTTTGCTGCTTAGAAATTTCTTCTGCCAGATACCCTAAATAATCTCTCTCAAGTTTAAAGTTCCATAGATCTCTAGGGCAAGGGAAAAATGCCACCAGTCTCTTTGCGAAAGCATTAACAAGAGTCATCTTTGCTCCAGTTCCCAACAAGTTCCTCATCTTCTTCTGAGACCACATCAGCCTCAACTTTATTGTCCATATCACTATAAGCATTTTGGTCAAAGCCATTCAACAAGTCTCTAGGAAGTTCCAAACTTTCCCACATCTTCCTGTTTTCTGAGCCCTCCAAGTCTCTAGAAAGTTCCAAACTTTCCTACATTTTCCTGTCTTCTTTTGAGCCCTCCAAACTGTTCAAACCTCTGCCTGTTACCCAGTTCTAAAGTTGCTTCCACATTTTTGGGTATCTTTACAGCAGCACGAACTCTACCATTACCAATTTACTATATTAGTCCATTCTCATGCTGCTAATAAAGATATACCCAAGACTGAGTAATTTATAAAGAAAATTAGGTTTAATGGACACATAGTTCCACATGGCTGGGAGGCCTCTCAATCATGGCAGAAGGTGAAGGAGGAATAAGGCACTCTTACATGGTGGCAGACAAAGCATGTGCGGGGGAACTACCCTTTATAAAACCATCAGATCTCATGAGACTTAATCACTATCACAAGAACAGCGTGGGAAAATCTCGCCCTCTTGATTCAATTACCTCCCACTGGGTTCCTCCCATTACACGCGGGGATTATGGGAGCTACAATTCAAGATGAGATTGGGGTGGGGACACAGCCAAACCATATCACTGACCGTCCTTCCTAATGTGTGTTTTCTAAACAAAAGATTTATAATTTGTAGTTCTGAACATTCTATATCTATTAAGACAGATTAATATTAATGAAATTCTTTAGCCATTTCATTATGTTCTTGATTAATTTCGTACCTATAAAGAAGATAACTTGTTCTTTTCAGATTATTAATCATCCATAGTCAAAGCATTTTTATAATAGCTTCAAAACACTTTTTCATGCCTCAGTGTACTATAAATTTATGGAAAGTATAATACTGTGCGGGTAAATAAAATTCTATAAACAGTGCAAATAGTGCCTTAATTTCTCCCTATCAAGGAATATCAACCCCAAAATACCAGAAGTAGAATGTTCCAAAGATAAATAAGTTGAGGCTACATGTTATAGACAGGTAGGGACTATGATGTATTTTTTTCATAGGCCTCATTGTGTCTGCTTCCATGAACATGAGTCAGTACTAGCAATCAGGCATTTACTGAAGGCTTGTTCTGCCGAAGTCCCAGAGAATATGCCATCTGGCCTTAAATGAAGTGAAAGTACATCAAATAAAGATACTTCCTTGGGCAACTGGGATTTAAGATGCACATGCAGGACATGACTAAGTCAACCATCTACTTTTTCTCAGGAGGTAAATGGCTTGCCAATGCCACAGGAAAGTCTAAAGTGTTCACACTCCATAAGCAGGTCCCATGTCCTGTTGTAGGTCTGGATATGAGCTGGACAAAGGTCCTGTTACTCTTACCTTGGAAGAAGGTAGCAAATCTGGCTTATCCAGAGGAGAGGCCTGAACTGTGCATTGGGCACCTACCTGGTGTGATTGATTTCTCTTTTATGTATCTGTCTTGGGCTTCCAGCTAAATTGTGAATTCCCCTTGCCACCAAGCTAAGAATCTGCCACAGCATTGTCTTCCTGCACACACACACACACACACACAAACATTTATGTTGGACGATGATGACAATGTCAGTTTTTCAGCAAGTCTGAATGTGAAACAAATGACTATGTTTCTTGGTGCAGTGGGGTGGGAGGATGAGAGAGAAAAAACCAACCTGTGATATAAACTGACATCTGAGCCTACCAAAAGCCCTTTGAGAGACCTTTGATCAAGACAAGGGAATAATCATAGTTTTGTGCACTTAGATAAAATTGTCCATGCTAGTCCTGTGTGTGTGTGTGTGTGTGTGTGTGTGTGTGTGTGTGTGTGTTTGTTTCTTCACTTTATCCCCAGCATTATGGTCTTAATTCATATACATTTGCTTTTTTGCTTTATTCTATTGTGATATGAAGGGAAGAAATAATCAATGATTCAGTTCCTTTTTTTACATTTCAAAAATTTATTTCACTACTCCCCACCTCCCAGTCCTCACCCCCCAAAATTACAACAGACCCATTGGCAAGTACTTGGACATGCAATTTTCAAACCAAAGGTTTACTTTGCTATAAGAAACATCTAAGTTAGGATGATATAATATGAAATAATAGTAAATTAGATGTCAAGAAACCTGGGTCCTCTCCAAGCTCTGCCTTTAATGGGCTTTGCATTTTTTGCCAACTGTTTAACCTTCCTGGGCTTCATATTTCTTGTATGTTAAAAACAAGCAAAAAGGAGAAGTAAACAAAATGACCCCTTAGAATTCTCTTCAGGGCTATTGTTTGAATCCATTTAATTATTGAACTCCTCTCTTCTTTTAAATGTAAGCATCAAAAAATGTTTGCCTATTCTATCATTAATTTTTAATCAATTAAGTAAAATAGATAAAAATTTTATCAAAACCATGCTTCTTGCTTTCATTCTAAAACAATGCAACTCATCACTATCTGATGCAGAAAGTCTTTCTGAAATAGCGTTTTTCTCTTTTGTTGTTGTTTTTTCTTTGTGCTAAAGAAAATTCATTGATGAGTACCAGGTTCTTAAAAGAAGGATGGGAAAGTCATTGTTGTTTAGTCTCAGTTTCTTTCTTCAGTGCTTCTTCCTACCTTTTAATATAGGCAAATAAAGCCTTAGGCCAGGCACTAATTTTACTTAGTAATGATTTATAAGAAGGTAGTGATTTTGTCAGAAATTGCTGGGCTCTTTGCTTTTAATCAGCATCTAAACTTACCTTCAAACACTCCATTCCAAAATCAGCAGATAACTTCTTCTACAGAGTCTTTCAAACTTCCAGATGTGTTTACTGTTTTGATTAGGGCTTTCTTCTTTTGTTGTTGATAAGACTTCAGCCAGTTTTCTTTAGACTAATATTATTATATTCCCCATGAATTATACTTCTTAGGTTGTGAATTTGTTTAAAGATAAATCTATCTCCAGCTGGCTGGCTTCTAAGCAAAAAGGGTATCCTAGGGAAGAAGTGCACTTTACAGGGATTCAGTACAGGTGTAGAGAATTCCCTGATAGAGAATTGGAACACATCAAGAGTTTGCAAATTGAAAAGGTACTTTTATGTACTTATCCATGGTGGACAACCTGTGTCATAGGGAAGAAGTGCATTTCACAGGGATTCAGCACAGTTGTAGAGAATTCCCTGATAGGGAACTGGAACACATCAAGATTTTGCAAACTGAACAGGTACTTTTATGTACTTATCCATGGTTGAAAACCTACTGTGCTAGACATTTGATGTAGTAACTCCTTGATTTTTTCCTCGGTTGTTTATAAAATTAAACATTTGAAGTAGCCTATTGAAAAGTCTTAAAAGAGGCATCTCCTCTATTCCTTTAGAATACAGTATATTAAACAAGTGATAAAGTCCAAAGAAAAATCCTTATTCTTTTCTTGCTTTAAAAAATGCACTTTATTGTATTAAGCATTATATCTATCTTTTAAAACTTTGAATTGCCATATCAATGAAAGTAGAGTGTTATCATTACAAAACAGAATCACAGATAGTTCTTTCCCTGTGCTTATTGAGAGAAAAGGTGCATAATTAATGCTGTAAATGCTCATCTTGAATTTGATGATGGCTGGTGAGAAACCTCAGTCAGACATTCAATTTTGATTGCCATTGGTCAGAAAGGCAGCCTTTGTTCTTCGTCAGTATGTGCACATGATCCTAATTCACCCTATCAGCTGCTTCTCTGCACACTTTCAAGCTACGTGATTGTTATACTAGAAAGCCTCTAAGTTGGCCAAACTAATGAAGACTAATCTGACAAAGCATATGTGAATGACAAATTGTGTAAAGACTCTGAAGATAGAGCCTCTTCAGTGGCTTCTTCCCCTGGGAGTAGAAGATACCAGAATCCCTGGGCAAGATGAAATAGATAAAGGAAAGGCATCATTTTTATACCCAGCAAATCAGAAGATTAAAGAAAGAGAAGCAAGAATAAAGAAGAACTACTACTTTCACAGTTCATTCTTTCAGTGTAGCACCTTATTTCCCATAGAGACACTGGCGAAACCATGCTTTGCTTTGCCATAGAATAGGTGTTCAGTAAATATTTTGTAGGTGGCCTTAATATGT
Organism: Hylobates moloch; assembly: GCF_009828535.3. Taxonomy (NCBI): domain Eukaryota; kingdom Metazoa; phylum Chordata; class Mammalia; order Primates; family Hylobatidae; genus Hylobates; species Hylobates moloch. The sequence continues at coordinate 38,673,400 of NW_026652292.1, forward strand.
AGTAAAACAGAGAGAAATATGGAAGCATTGACAAGAAGTTTGTGGATAATTTGAGGGCAAAAGGATGTGGATAGGATCAGGTTCATAATGCAAATTTGCTATTATTCTCCTTAGATTAATGATGTCACCCAAACTTCATTACCTGCTTTCCAAGGTGTATGCTGTTCACAGCCTTGGAAACATTTAAGAGTTTTTAGTACTTGGAGCAAGATGCATATATGTTTCACATTTTATCTAGGACTTAGTAGGACTTGGGAGACATATCTACTTTGCCAGATCTTAGTATAGTTATTATGGAGCATGACATTTTAATTCTCTTTGCTTTTGTCCTACAAAGTTTAGTGTTTTAATTTATTTTTCTCAGTGCATATAGGGAGAGAATTATTTACATAATCTGAAAAGTACTTTGAAAACTACTTGGGAAAAGATGTTGAATAAATAAGTTTTTTTTTTTAATTAGCCTACAGGATGTAAGTCTGGCCAGGCTAGGGGTATTTTTGGTATCATTGTGAAAAATCAAAAACAGAACATGTATTTATCAATCCATTAGTGTGTTCCCAGGAATGTGCTAGACACTAGGGAATACAAAAGTAGTATAAAGCATGACTCTTGACTTTAGTACCAAGCATTCAAGCTAGAAGGCAACACTATTAATGTACATTCATGGTGTGATTATGGAAGAGTTGATGACTGTACAACTTAATGAAAAGTTCATTACAGACTATAAATGCTACATTTATTTAGAGAGAAGGACAATCTGTTTGGACTGAGGGATTGGAAGAGTAGCCTCCATGGGCAACATGGCTCCTGAGCCAGGACTTAAGATATGGTTTTTTTTTTGTTTTGTTTTTTTTTTTTTTTTGATAAGAAGAAGGGTTGGAGAGGTTTCATGCAAGGGGTTAGGAACTGAGGACTAGGAGGCGTATCTTGAGCTCACTGGGGTTACTGGTAACAGGGAGCAGGCAGAGAGCACCAGGCTGTGGATTTGTTATCCACTGGAAGCTCTTCCCATTGCTTATTATGGTCGCTGCATATAGGCTCATCCCTTGGGTAGGGCTATTGGAGTGGCCACCCTGAGCCTATTGCTGATTGGATAGTGGTGGCTGCTGTGTGGTATTTCAGCACATTTATCTTTTCTGAACATTATGTAAATTCAATCTTAAAACTTCTTTCTTAAACAATGTTCCTAGAGGCCTATTAAAGATGCCAACAATATGACTTCCATTCAAGAATATGATCTTGAATGGGCTTTACAATGGCAGAGCTGACCTGAGATTACCTCCTCTACTCCTGCTCTCAAGCCATATGCTGATGCTGACAGTCCTGGCTCAACAGAGCCATAAGGCCTCACAGAACTTGAGATCATCTACCAGCGGCTCTCAACCAAGCCCCTGCCTTTCTGCTAGGTAGTGCATAGGGACATTGGGAAATACAGTTATTATAAGAACTGGAAAGAGTTGTAGGCTTCTGGTGCCTGAAGTCAGAAATGCTAAATTTCTGTGATGCCAGGGGCAGTCCTATATAAGAAATTATTATGCCTCCTCAAATGCCAGTAGATCCCCATTGAAATATTTGAGTCTCATATCCTCACTTTATTTATAGGTGAGGAAATGGGAGGCCCTGAGAAGTGACAAAACTTTCTTCTAGGATTAAACTTCACAGTCTCAGTGACAGATTTATAACTCAATTCTTTTAGTTTTCTTTCAAGAGCTCTTGTTGCAGCACCACAGTCCCTCCTATTAACATGGGCTATAACTATGGAATAGCATGTTGTTTATCTCTGCCATTTTTATGGAAGGATGGTAGTTAGCTGTGTTAACTATCTGAATGGGTGGAATGTGATTGAGATAACTGGTACTTGACCAGCAGTTCTTTCCCCTGGGAACACACACAGATTCACCTGTAAATTAGGGTTGGCAGATGCCTGTTGAGATGTCAACCATAGCCAAAGCTTACAGATAGGTTGACTTTTTGGAAAGGGCATGGAGTAGGCTTTGGATTCACGCAAATCTGCTTGTCTGACAGGATTTGAACACAACCCTTCTTATCTTTACTATCTTTGTGACTCTCAGCCAATTAAACTCTCTGAGCTTTATTTGCAAAAAAACAGGTGATGATTCTTATTTCACAAGGAATGAGTCAAAACAATGCCTGGCACATATTGGGCACTGCAGATATACAGAATTCCCTACAGTATCTTTTCGAGAGTAAAGACTTGAAACCTTCACTTATAAAAGACCCTCTTGATAACAGTTGCTATTTTTTTCTCCTCCTTTCCCCAAACAACCAAACTAGGGCTTTAATGAGTCCCTGAAGTGTTTATTTTGTTTGAACTGTTGAGATTTCCCTCCTTCAGAAGAGTCCTGCTGGCCAGAGATGAGTTTCTTTTGACTTCTCTGACAAGGTGCCTGTATTATTGTCATATAGTAAAAATGGAAGATATATCTAGATGGTTATTAGCAGGTTATGAAACTTAGATTTTAAAGTCAATAATAAAAGCCATTCCTGCGTAGAGATGTTTGTCAGAGAGATTTCTACCTTGCCAGTGATGAGAGAGCCTCCTTAGGTGAGGTGAATACTTTTGGCAAGTTAAGGGATAACACAATATAATTTATTTAAGTAAGTTTTTTATCTGAGACTAATTTCAGGTTTGCAGAAAATTTGCAAAAATTGTAGAGGTCCTGTATATTCCTCACCTAGTTTCCCATGTTAACATCCATAATCATGATATATTTGTCAAAACTAAAAAACCAACGTTAGTACAGTACTATTAACTAAAATCCAGACTTCATCCTAATTCCCCCAGAGCTTCCACTCACATCTTTTTTTTCTGTTCCAGGATTCAATCCAGAAGAGTGCACTGCTTTTGATTTTATGATTTTTAAATACTGTGCATATGTTTTTTTTAATTTGGGCCCTCTCATGTGTTAAACTAACTGGCGTTTGTAACCAGAAAGCAAGTTGTATAACAGAAAATATAATGATGTTGAATCCAACATCATGCTGGACACAAAGTATGTTCTTCAAACTAATTAAATTTATCACAGAAACAAGAACAAAATTTTACTCAGTGTACATATATGTAGCTGAGTCCTCATTGGTAAGCTAGGAGGTACTCATAAGAGTAGGATAACTTGGAAGAAATTTGATTTTGAATGAGTGCCCTGAACATTGGTGTAAAGCAGGACCCCCTAAATCATACATGAACTGAGTCTGTACAATGTGCCTAGCACAGAGTGTGCATATCACACTTACTCCTGATAACTGTAAGGCACATAGCCTTGAGTAACTTAGCTGTGGAAATGAGATCAAGGGAAGTTAAATTACTTGCCCAGGGATTCACAACTAGTAACAGAGCTGAGATTAAAACATATGTTTTTCTGGCTTCAGAGCCTACACTCCTAATGCTGTATTCAATTACTCCCACACTTCTCCACTTGCTTAACCCCTATTCTTGGTGTCCTTTTTCTAGGTATACAGAATTTAAAAACTCTATATTGTCAAACTGCAGCAGAGCTGGATGCATGGTATATACTTATTTCTGAGCTGGATTAAGTTTCAGTCTTGAATTTGTGGATTATTTTCAAAACCTACATAACATCTGTAAAACATGTTATTTTTTAATATGTAGATATCCACATAAACTGACCACAAAGCTCTTCAGAAAGTCCCATAATCTAATAATAAATAAATTTTTGATACATGGCTAATAACAGGCACAGAAGCATCTCCAAAGGGCAGGACATCGATATTGTGTAATAATTTAAAGTATTTTATTATTGTATAATGTGCCTGAGTTTTGGATAGTTGACCTCTATTTCTCAGTCTTTACATAGTTACTGCTTTTTTAAGTGTTACATGAGGGATGTGGAATATTCAGTGAAACATTTGACTCATCTTTATATTTTGAGTGGCCCAACTGAAAATTACCCTTGGTTGCCTTGGAACTCTGGGCATGATGTTCAAAAGTAGAAATTCTTGCAAATTATTTGAGCTTTGGCTCTGGGAAGATAAACAACATGAATAACTAGGTTAACCAGGGCTGAAATTTCTCTAACCTATAATTCTAAATTCAGAAAAGAATGGGCTTTAGGGTTTTTTGTTTATTTTTGCTTTGATTACAAGTTGTTGGAAGCCTAGAGTTAGTATCTAACAACACAATCTATGTAAAACACAAATTATTGGCTCAGAATGATGTCTAATTTCTAAGAAGATACGAGGAGGCAATCACGTAAAAACGTGCTTTTCTTCATAGAAGGAATAAGCTGGGATTGGCCAAAAGGTAATCCCTTTAGAGTCTAATGTTTAGAGCATTGCATATTTTTAAAGGAGACATATTACCTTTTAGAACATATGTAGGAAACCATTTTCTTTGCTTATATGGCTACATAAAGTTGTCATGGTTTTAAACTGTGACCTTAGATACCTTATAGAAGTAATTACAGGCACAATCTGTGAATGAAGATTTGCAAACTATGCTTCACCAAGCCTCAGGGACTATTGACTGTCCAGAGGACAGAGCCATGTTGGATGTCTTATGGGCCTTTAGTCCTGCAAAGCAGTGTGCTTTCATATTTTATACACAGCAGTTCTGAGAAAATTTCAGTTGAAAAAACAGCCTCTCTTCTTATCATTTTTATTTTTTTTTATTTATTTATCTGAAACGGAGTCTTGCTCTGTCACCAGGCTGGAGTACAGTGGTGCGAACTTGGCTCACTGCAACCTCTGCCTCTCGGCTTCAAGCGATTCTCTTGCCTCTGCCTCCTGAGTAGGTGGGACTACAGGTGCAGGCCACCATGCCCAGCTAATTTTTGTATTTTTGGTAGAGACAGAGTTTCACCATGTTGGCCAGGATGGTTTCGATCTCTTGACCTCGTGATCCGCCCACCTTAGCCTCCCAAAGTGCTGGGATTACAGGCGTGAGCCACGGCACCTGGCACACCTGGCCTATTTTTATCTTTTAAAGGGTCTGGCTCTGTCGCCCAGGCCTGAGTGCAGTGGTGCAGTCTTGGCTCATTGCAACTTCCACCTCCTGGGCTCAAGTGATCTTCCGACCTCAGCCTCCCAATTAGCTGGGACTATAGGTGCATGCCACCATGCCCAGCTAATTTTTGTATATATATAGTTTTAATAGAGACAGGGTTTAGCCAGGTTGCCCAGGCTGATCTTGAACTCCTGAGCTCAGGTGATCAGCCCACCACAGCCTCTCCAAGTGCTGGGATTACAGGTGTGAGGCACCTTGCCGAGCCATCCTCTCTTCTAAAAAAAAAAAAAAATGTTTAAGCCTGGTATATATTTTCTTATATTGCATAAGCTACTTTTCTGACTGCCTGTCTTTAGAAATTCCTCTGATTTCTAGAGAAAAAAAAATCACATTAGCTTTTTGGTTTCTAAATTCAGGCTTACTTTAGTAACTGCTAGATTATAAACTCTTAGAGGGCAAAGGGCTATGTATTCTCTACTTATGGACACTCAATTAGTTTGCTTAAGCAATTACTTCTGTGTAAGCAACATTAATGAAGTGCTTACTATGATCAAGGGCTATACCAAGTCCTTTTTTATATCATTTAATCCCACACAAAACCCATGATCGACCTAATTGTACACTTGGTGAAACTGTGATGTAGGGAGGTTAAATAATTTGTTCAAGGACCCACAGCTGGTAAGTCGCACAGTGTATTCAAACCCAGATCTTCCTAATTGCAAATGTGTCCAACTCCCATGCTTCTAACCACTGCCTATGTGGTGGTTCTTTGATATTCCTCCCTCCAAGAAGTGGAATTTAATTCCCCCCATCCACTGAATGTGGGCCGAACTCAGGTGACTCATTTCTATTAAATGGAGTAAAGTGGAAGTGAAGATGTGTGGCTTTAGCGACTAGGTCATTCAGAGGTCATTCAAAGTGGCTTCTGTCTTGGTTGTTCTGTCTCATACCTATTGGGCATTTAATCTGGGGAAAACCAGCTGCCATGTTTTGAGCTGCTCTATGGAGAGGCTAACTTGAAAAGGTACTGTGGATCCTACAGGCAGTTTCAAATGAGGACCTGAGGCCCTCAGACCAATAGCCAGTATGAAACTGAAGCCTCTTGACCACAGCCTCCATGAGAGTAATGGAATCTTGACCCCCTAGTGAACCACAGCCTCCATGAGAGTAAACTTCAAGATGGAGCCTTGACACCCAGTGGAGCCTCGAGATGACTGCAGTCTTCCACCAGCAGCTTAATTCATGAAAGACCATCAGCCAGAGCCACCCAGCTAAGCTGCTTCTAGGCCCCTACTCCTAGAAAATAAATATTTGTTGTTTTGACTGCCAAGTGTTTGATTAATTTGTTATGCAGCAATAGATAAATAATGCAGCCTAACACTGTCCTGGTCATTTTTTAAAAAGAAATTGTTTTAATTTTACTAAATCACAAATTTTAAAACATTGATACAGCAAGGAGAAACTTTCCAGAAAAAAAATGCTGCCAAATTTAAGTAGTAAAATATTAATGTCCAAAAAACATAATAGTTAAAATGACATCTCTAGGATTGAGGATTTTGTAAGTCAAAGGTCAGCTGCTTAAAAAACCCATAATTTTGAAAGGAAGGATATTAATAATAACTGCATTATTGAACATAGATAGCATTTTGAACTTTTAAGAAATCCTCATGGGAAAACTCAGGAAATATTCTGTTTGGTAAGTTATCACTCATAATCTTAAATTGTTAGGCACATGTTTGCACTTTCCATGATTTGAAGAGGAATATTAAAGCAAAGTTGAATTTTAACCTCTTCCCTACTGATTTTACTCAGCTTTTCAAAGGGGTCCTAAAAGCTCAGAGGTCAAGTCATTTCTTGGTTTGCTCTACCTGACAAATTGCATTAACTCTGCTTTACAGCCACTTGCAGTTTAATAAATGACTTGGACTTTGATTAATATCTTTAGTGCTTAAGCCCAAGAATTTGTATAAGACTTTGGGATATAGTACTGTAAATTTATCTAAAGATGGACACTGGAAGGTAGAAGGAGATATATTAGTGTTGGTTTGGTTACATGTCTAGGTACTGAATTTGGATCATCATAAGTCCTTACAGAAGATACTTGTTGACTTGTCTTTTAAAAAATACGTGAAAGTGATTTTTTAATACATTTACAAAGTGATTTAAGTGATTTAAGGAATTCATTCATGAAGTGGCTATGACTAGTTCTTGTTTAGTACTCAGAAGGACTGTAAAATAGGAATGCTGATTTTCCTTGCCCAGATTGTAGAACACAGATCAAACCCTCCTAGTCCTTCCCTTAAATGTTTTTTCTCCATACAGCTTATGCCCTGAGTTCTCAAAACATTTGTTATATTGAACTGGACTGGATAGTATATGCCTGGCCCTGATTCATGGGATTATGCTGCAAGGGAATATAAAGATGAATATTGATAGCCTGAGTGTGAAAATTCATCATTACTCTCATCCTCATTCATTAATTTATTTGTTCATTAACTCATAAACACACTAATTGATTCAACAGATATTTATTGAACATTTACACTTTGCCCAGCAGAGCACTGGACTAGGTGTTAGCACAGTATAACAAGCAACCCAGAAATAGCCTCCGCCTTGCTGGATTTCACAGTCTAGGATGGAGAAAGGCATTAACCAAGCATAATTTAAAATTGTTTTAAGTAATGTGAAATAAACACATATGAGAACCTGACTCAGGTTGGGATTTGATGGTTAGGGAAAGCTTTCAAAAAAGGGATATTTGAGATCTAAGTAAGAGGGAAAAGAAAGAGCATAATGGGTAGAGAAAAAATAGGATCCAGGAAGATACTTTGTACTTCTGAGAACTAAAAACAGTCAAGTCAGTGTAGTCAGAGTTCAAAGAGGGAGAAAGAACATGATCCAAGAAGAAGCCAGAAAAGTAAGCAGGGACTACATCTTACACGATGATGTAGGCTGTGTTTTAGTTTTTACTTAAGAGCAACAGAAAACCATTGAAGGGTTTGAAGCAGGGGAGTGACATAATCAGGTCTGCATTTTAAGGAGGTCACCTGCTCTATTATGAAGCATGAATGGAGGAGGATGGAAAGAGATATTCAGGGAGCTGGATTATGAGTCTGTTGTAGGCCAGAGGTATTGGTAGCTTGGACCAGGGTGATGATGCTGAAGATTGAGAGGAGTTAATAGATTTATAATATATTTGTGAAGTAAAGTTGACTGTACTTAGTGCTGACTTAGATAGTACTGGTGAGGGATGTCATGGTAAACTCCAAGGTACTGGGCTTCTTCAACTGAATGGAAAACACTAGAGGGAGACCAGGTAAAGGTTGAAGGAAAGTGAGGAACAGTAGTTCAGTTTGGGGATATTTTGATTTGGAGGCCTTTTTAAGACATCCTCAACGAGACACAGTGCAGTCTTGAGTCCTGGATCAGAGGAGATACCTGAATGTATAAATCTGTAAGACAATGGTTTATGCACACTATTGAAGCCACAGAGGTAAGTGAGATCATGTACAGAGTGAAAATGAAGTGAGAGAAGAAAGCATACGTCTGAGCCATGAGAACTCCAACATTTAAAGGCCAAGTGGAAAAGTTGACAAGAGTGGGAATTGTGACTGGGGTAGATGCTAGAGTGGCATCTCAGAGGCCAAGGAAAGAGAATCATTTAAGGTGCTGATGAGGGGTAAAGTAAGAAGGTCCTGTAAATGTCCTCTTGGATTAATAAAACTGATGTTTTGAAGGACTTCAGGGAGAATGAGTTTGTTGTAATGATGGGGGCAGAAGCCAGAATGAAGTGTCATGGGAAATGGGTGGAAGTCTTGAAAGACAGACAATGAATATAGATAACTCAAGATATGTGGTCAAGGGAAACAAAAAGGATAAAGCTTTAACTAGAGGAGGAAATAGAGTTAAAGGAGGAGTTTTTTGTTTGTTTGTTTTTTGAGATGGAGTCTTGCCATGTCACCCAGGCTGGAGTGCAGTGGCACGATCTTGGCTCACTGCAAGCTCTGCCTCCTAGGTTCACACCATTCTCCTGCCTCAGCCTCCCGAGTAGCAGGTGCCCGCCACCACGCCCAGCTAATTTTTTATATTTTTAGTAGAGACGGGGTTTCACCGTGTTAGCCAGGATGATCTTGATCTCCTGACCTCATGATTCGCCCACTTCGGCCTCCCAAAGTGCTGGGATTACAGGCGTGAGCCACTGCGCCCGGCCAGGAGGAGTATTTTTTAAAAATGGGAGGCTGGCATACTAAGAAAGAAAGGGGATCATTTCAGATATTTGAGGAGGACAGAGTAAGTTGGAATATGAAAGGGAGTAAATGAGTAAAATTTAGTAGGATTGCTAGTCACTGCTTGAAGGCTCAGCTGAGGCTGATGATCATGAATTCATGGTGATACTATTGTTAGAATTATTATAAAATATATGAGCCTTTTTGGAGGTGCTCAGCAGTTTACCAGACACAGAAAAACAGGGTCATCTAGGCTTAAGATTTTGTCAGAGAGGTATGATGAAAAGATTGCAAAGGAGTTTAGGATATTGGCATGGGCAAGAGAACTTCTGGAGTGATAAACCAGGAATCTAAGCCTGCTAGGGAGGGACATATAGACAGAGAAGGAGAGTATAGAGATCTTTCTGAAGATTAGAGGAAATTTGTAATCAAAGTGGTTGATTAAACAAGACAGAAGTATAGCAGTCAGTGATCAGCCCAGGATGCTGCACCCCAGATCAATTAAATCTGTATCTCTGGGTGTAGGGCCCACCCCAGTTTCTCAGGAGATTCCAGTGCTTTCCTTAAGGGAGAATATTGATATAACTGTTATTAAGACTATTGTGAAAAAAGATATTAGCAATGTGAAATCAAGACAAAAACACAAACACTGAAAGAAGTTAGACAAAAACAAAAAACACTGAAATTACACATTTTCTTTTTCACAAATCAAAGTCAAATTCATGGGCTTTCTTCCCTGACTCATTCTCCCTGACATTAGAAGTCCAAAGGGAGTAAGTAAAGTCTTTATGGGGAAGATGGTATAATTAAGCACCAATTACCTAGGGACCAGATGCTTTGGGATTTGACTGATGAAAACAGATTAGAAGCATGGTGAATTTGTTCACTACAGTCTTTTTGGAGGGGCAACACTCTTGGCTCACTTGGCATGAGGTAGTGTCAGTCTGGCTACAAAGATTTGAATATGGGGCTTGAGTTTCTAAAAGGGGACTGATTGGCCTTCTCTTAGCCAGGATACTCAGACTTGGTGGCTATATCATGGCTCACACTGTCTTGGAATGGTCTTGAGCCTAGCTGAAATTTGTTGAAATTACATATGAAAATTCATTAATGTATTACTTGGAACTCAGTGAGAAGGATCATCACTGCCAGATTTCCTAGTTAGGAAAACTTACCTTCATTCCTTCCAGTTAAATAGAAGACCATTGTATAGTTCATTTTGGGCTAAGTGGAGTGTTTATGAAATGTGTAGGGCTTATATTGCTAAAGAAAGCCCAGTAAAGCTTGACATCCCCTCTGTTGCCCTTGTCTGTCATTCCATAAATTTAATGTCAAGAGCATTTTTAGAGAAGATGATCACAGGATGATTCAGGTAGACATGGAGCAGGTTGTGAAAACACTGGCATGTTTCACCAATGTATTAGTCAGGGTTTCCAGAGAAACAGAACCAGTAGGGTTTGTGTCTGTGTGTGTGTGTGTGTGTGTGTGTGTAGACTTATTTTAAGACATTGGCTCACACAATTATGGAGACTGGCAAGTTCAAAATGTGCAAAGTGGGCTAGTAAGTTGGAGACCCAGAGAAGAGCTCATGTTGCAGGTCAAGTCCAAGTCTGCTGCAGAATTTCCCTTTGCTTGGGAGGTCAGTCTTTGGCTCTATTAAGACATTCAACTGATTGGAGGGCAGTTTACTTTACTCAGAGTACGTCATTTAAAATTTTAATATCATCTAACAACACTCTCATAGAAACATTTAGGATAATGTTTGACAACATATCTGGGCACCATGGCCCAGCCAAGGTGATATAGACATAGATGATGATATAGATATAGATATAGATAGATATAGATATAGATATAGATATAGGATAGATAATGGTTATATAAATAACTGTTACACCTGGGAAGATACAGCACTGTCTTCTCTGGATTAAACAACAACAAAAATAGTCCAATTCATGATTTGTTGAGGGTCTGTGTAGAATATAGAAATTATACTACAAGTTTGGTTTTCTTTAGGATGGTGAGCATTTTATAAAATATGTATCTATAAAGAGAAGCATTCTCTTGTAACACTTAGAATAGTCCTGTACACATAGAAGGCACACAGAATGTCAAGTGCCAGTGACATGAGACTTCATAATGATGTGTTTGAAGCCAAAGCTTTGTGTAGCAAGAAGCCATGAGCAGTTAATAAATTTCTATTTGATAGCAGCTATAAATATTAACCAGAAGACTCATAACTGTGTTTTCAACTCACATACCTGGGTTGGGGCAGAAGCAATAGTCTCAGGAGCCTTTATCTGTTTTTAATTCCATCTCACCATTGTTAAATTTACCTGAAATAATTGCCATTTTGACAATGCCCTCAAAAATCATCTTATTGCCTCTGGACTGATTTTCAGATTCCTGAGCCTAGTATTCAGAATCCTATATATTCCCTCAACCTATCTTTCCATGTGTATTTTCTGTTGAGCTTCAAACTGAACTACCTGTTTGCTCTCAACATATTCTATTCATTAACTTTTGTTCATGTTATTCCCTCTAAAATGACTTTTCTCTAATTTTTTTCATTCTCTCATTCTTCTTGTCTTTCGAGGTGGAACTCAAATGCCACAATGTCAAATGCCACAGTATCTGCTCTGATCCTTCCCCTTTCCAGCTACAAATTTCTATTTCCTCTACCACTTCTTTGGCACATTTATTAAGACTCATGATTTCTCTCATCTAAGTCTCTTGTGCAATGTCTTACTGTATGTGGCCTGAATTCAGGATCTATGTCTGCAGCCTCCCCTTTAGCCTCACTCCAGTACCTTGCAGGTGGGCAGTCCTCTGTAAGCACTTATTGAAAAAGTCAAAACACATTTTTCAAATCAGAAAGAACCTAACATATAAAGCCTCACTGTCATTTTTAAATTTCATCAAAGAGCTATACATGAATTTTTTGTGTGTTCTCTATAGTACTTAGCCATGTGCTGGACAGTGGACCCACAGTGGACATTCAGTAATTAGTAATTGATGGATTTATTCTGTATTTAACAAAATTTTCTGGATGCTTTTAGACTGAAGGAGATTGGTTTGATGACACAAGTTTCAAAAGACAATGTTATTGCTAACGCACATTATGAGGGAACTATGGTATATTTTAAAGTCCAACAAATAGAAAAATGAATCAATCACGAGTCAGATTTATTGATGGAATTGTGCCACCATCAAGTTCTAAAGTATTAGTAGTGATGTTATCAGACAATATCCCACTCTGAGATCATCTGTAGCCAGCCTTATACTCTAAAAGAATAGTCTATGTTCTTCTGCTAGGAAAAAGGCTCAGTGGTCTAGGAATTATTGTTTTTACTTTTTTAAAGTTTATAAACTTGGCATGACTGCGCTTTTCTGTGGCTTCCAATCTCTGGTGATAAATTTTCTCAAAATATTCCTGATTTATCCTGATGTAAATCACAACTCATAAATATCAAGAGAGACTGCCTACAGTACCATCTTCTGATTTAAAAACACATTTGAATCAATATTTACTTATATATAATGCATTCTGCTGAATAAGGAAGTTCTGACTTGTTAAGCTCAGTATGCTTCGATAAGAAAGCCAAATTTTTTGTTGGGTTTTTAAAATGTATTTTAAGGTCCTTATTTCTTGGTGATAGTTCTTTACATATTGAAGTGCCAGGGAATAACTGCCCAGTAGCTGGACAAGAGAGACTCATAATATGGCAGTTGAAGCCAAAGCATTAAGCAAAAACAGCTATTAATATTAACAGGCTCACTGTAGAGAGAAGCCATAGTTGTCAGGGGAGGTAGAACTGCGCAGGAAACCCATCTTTGTCCTTTTGTCTACACAGGTTGGGGCAAAAACAGCAGTTATTTGAACTCAGCAAACCTATGTTCCCTATTGAAGGCCTGCATAAGTCAGGGACCAGGGATGTGATGAAGACTAGACATGGACTTTAGGAGCACACAGTGTAGAGATAAAACTGCACTCATAATGTAGGCTAATGGGAGGCAGGAACAATGGAAGCAGCAAAGACTCGCTACACCGGGAGGAGTTATGGGAGACTTCCCAGAAAATATGGCATCTGAGCTGATTCTTAAAAGTTCTGTAAGAGGCCAACAGGCAGAGAAAAAAATGCTATTAAACGGGATAGCCCATAACCATGGAGATATACCAGAGGATGATGTGTTAGGGAAATGGTAAGTACTTTAAAGTGGCTAGATTAGAGAATGTTTGAGGGAAAAGTAGGCAGGGTTCTTATATTTATATCAGTGATCTTGGACTTTGTCTGGGGACCAGCAGGTAGCTGCTACCAGAATTTCTTATGTCAGTAAGTAACATGATCAGATTTGTTATTTTAGCAAGACAACTTACACTATAAAGTATAGAGAGGTGTTTGGAGTGCACTGATTCAACAGTAGTGTGGAGGTGTGTTTTTTAATAATAAACCAAATGAGTAATAACATGTCTTACTCTTACATAATTAGTAAGATCTTGCCAACATCTTTGTTGGATGAAAGGAAGCCTAGTGTTTATCACCAAATTTTTTGAGATGTCAGTATAACACAACACTGTATTCCATTTTTGAAAACAGCCATCCCTATAGTGTGTGAAGAGAATACTTAAAGTGCAGACAGACAAGTGAACACAGCACTTCTTTGTCACATGCAGTCAAGAAACCAGACAAGATATTTAAGCTATGATCATTAGTATTGGCAAGGGTTCAGCTCCAGGGAAAATAAATACACTGAGTTAGTGGTGGTGACGAGATTGACACGAATAGAGTTGTATTTCCTTTTTGTGCTGTTGCAAGGAAAATGAAGCTTTAAACATAATGAAATGGGTTCTTGTGAACAGCAAATCTGCTATTTCTTCACTTTTTATGGCTTTGTCTACAGTGATCTAAGTTTTGCTTTACTTATTTATTTTAAATTTTATTTTATTTTAATAGTTTTTGGGGAAGAGGTGGTTTTTGGTTACATGAATAAGTTCTTTAGTGGTGATTTCTAAGATTGTGGTGCACCCATCACCCAAGCAGTGTACGCTGTACCCAGTGTGTAGTCTTTTATCCTTCACCCCCTCCCACCCTTCTCCCTGAGTCGCCAAAGCCTATTATATTATTCTTATGCCTTTGCATCCTCAGAGCTTAGTTCCCACTTACAAGTGAGAGCATACAATATTTGGTTTTCCATTCCTGAGTTACTTCCAACTCCATCCAGGTTGCTGCAAATGCCATTATTTTGTTCCTTTTTATGGCTGAGTAGTATTCCATGGTATATATATGCCACATTTTCTTTATCTACTCATTGGTTGATAGGCATTTAGGCTTGTTCCATATTTTTGCAATTGCAAATTGTGCTGCTGTACAAATGCATGTGCAAGTTGTGCAACTGCCTCCCTCCCTCCCTCTCTCTGTCTTTCTTTCCTTCCTTCCTTCCTTCTTTCCTTCTTTTCTCCTTTCCTTCTTTTCTCCCTCCCTTCCTTCCTTCCTTCCTTCTTTCTTTCCTTTTTCTCTTGCCCTGCCACCCAGGCTGGAGTGTGGTGGCATGATCTCAGCTCACTGCAACGTCCAACCTCCGCCTCCCAGGTTTAAGCAATTCTCCTGTCTCAGCCTCTGGGATTACAGGTGCCCACCACCATGCCTAGCTACTTTTTCTATCTTTAGTAGAGATGGGGTTTCACCATGTTGGCCCGGCTGGTCTAAAACTCCTGACCTCCAGTGATCCACCCACCTCAGTCTCCCAAAGTGTTGGGAGTACAGGCATGAGTCACCATGCCCCGCCCAAGTGTCTTTTTCATATAATGACTTCTTTTCCTTTGAGTAGATACCCAGTAGTGGGATTGCTGGATCAAATGGTATTTCTACTTTTAGTTCTTTAAGGAATCTCCATACTGTTTTCCATAGCGGCTGTACTAGTTTACATTCCCATCAGTAGTGAAAAAGGGTTCCCTTTTCACTACCTTCATGCCAATATCTATTATTTTTTGATTTTTTAATAATGGCCATTCTTGCAGGTGTAAGGTGATATCACATTGTGGTTTTAATTTGCATTTTCCTGATAATAAGTGATGTCAAGCATTTTTTTCCATGTTTGTTGGCTATTTGTATACCTTCTTTTGAGAATTGTCTATTAATGTCCTTTGCCCACTTTTTGATGGGATTATTTGTTTTTTTCTTGCTAATTTGTTTGAGCTCCTTGTAGATTCTGGATATCTCGCTGATTCTGGATATTAGTCCTTTGTCAGATGCATAGTTTGCGAAGATTTTCTCCCAATCGGTGGGTTATCTGTTTACTTTTATTATTATTATTATTATTATTGCTGTGCAGAAGCTTTTTAATTAATTAGGTCCAATTTGTTTATTTTTATTTTTGTTGCATTTGCTTTGGGGTTCTTGCTCATGAGTTCTTTGCCTAAGCCAATGTTGAGAAGAGTTTTTTTGATGTTATCTTCTAGAATTTTAATGATTTCAGGTTCTAGATTTACATCTTTGGTCCATCCTGAATTGATTTTTATATAAGGTGAGGGATGAGGATCCCGTTTCATTCTTCTACGTGGGGCTTGCCAATTATCCCAGCACCATTTGTTGGCTAGGGTGTCCTTTCCCCACTTCATGTTTTTGTTTGCTTTGTCGAAGATCAGTTGGCTGTAAGTATTTGCCTTTATTTCTGGGTTCTCTATTCTGTTCCATTGGCCAATGTGACTATTTTTATATCAGTACCATGCTGTTTTGGTGAATATGGCCTTATAGTATAGTTTGAAATCAGGTAGTGTGATGCCTCCAGATTTGTTCTTTTTGCTTCATCTTGTTTTGGCTATGTGGGCTCTTTTTTGGTTCCATATAAATTTTATGATTTTTCTTCTAGTTCTGTGAAGAATGATGATGGTATTTTGATGGGAATTGCATTAAATTTGTAGATTGCTTTCAGCAGTATGTTCATTTTCACAATATTGATTCTACCCATCCACAAGTGTGGGATGTGTTTCCATTTGTTTGTGTCATCTATTATTTCTTTCAGCAATATTTTGTAGTTTTCCTTGTAGAGATCTTTCAACTCCTTCTTTAAGTATATTCCTAAGTATTTTATTTTTATTTTTGCAGCTGTTGTAAAAGGAACTGAGTTCTTGATTTGACTCTCAGCTTGGTCATTGTTGGTGTATAGCAATGCTACTGATTTGTGTACATTGATTTTTGATCCTGAAACTTTACTGAATTCATTTATCAGATCTAGGAGCTTTTTGGAGGAGTCTTTAGGATTTTCTAGGTATACAATCATGTCATTGGTGAACAGTGACCGTTTGACTTCCTCTTTTCTGATTTGGATGCCTTTATTTCTTTCTCTTGTCTGATCACTCTGGCTAGGACTTCTAGAACTACGTTGAATAGAAGTGGTGAAAGTGGGCATCCTTGTCTTGTTCCAGTTCTCAGGCGGAATGCTTTCAACTTTTCCCTATTCAGTATAATGTTGGCTGTGGGTTTGTCCTAGATGGTTTTTATTACTTTGAGATATGTCCCTTCTATGCCAATTTTGCTGAGGGTTTTTATCATAAAAGTATGCTCGATTTTGTCAAATGCTTTTTCTGTGTCTAGCGAGATGATCATATGATTTTTGTTTTTAATTCTGTTTATGTGGTGTATCACATTTATTGACTCGGGTATGGTAAACCTACATCCCTGGTATGAAACCACTACATCCCTGGTATGAAACCCACTTGATCATGATGTATTATCTTTTTTGAAATGCTGCTGGATTCAGTTAGCTACTACTTTGTTGAGGATTTTTGCATGTATGTTCATTAGGGATATTTGTACTTTTAGTTTTTTGTTATGTCCTTTCCTGGTTTAGGTATTAGGGTGATACTGGCTTCATAGAATGATTTACTGAGCATTTCTTCTTTTTCTATCTTTTTGAATAGTTTCAGTATCCAATTCTTCTTTAAATGTCAGATGGAATTCAGCTGTGAATCCATCTGCTCCTGGACTTTTCTTGTTGGCACTTTTTTTTATTACTGTTTCAGTCTCACTACTTGTTATTTGTCTGTTCAGAGTTCCTGTTTCTTCCTGATTTAATGTAGGAGGGTTGTATATTTGCAGGAATTTGTCCATCTCCTCTAGATTTTCTAGTTTGTGTGCATATAGGTGTTTATAATAGCCTTGAATGATCTTTTGTATTTCTGTGGTATCAGTTGCAATATCTCTTGTTTCGTTTCTTATTGAGCTTATTCAGATCTTCTCTCTTCTTGGTTAATTTCACTAATGGTTTTTCAATCAATTTTGTTTATATTTTCAAAGAACCAGCTTTTTATTTCACTTATCTTTTGCATTTTTGTTGTTGTTCTTGTTTTAGTTTCATTTAGTTCTTCTCTTATTTGGTTATATCTTTTCTTCTGCTGGGTTTGGGTTTGTTTTTTTCTTGTTTCCCTAGTTCCTTGAGGTGTGACCTTAGATTGTCTATCTGTGCTCTTTCAGACTTTTTGATTTAGTCATTTAAAACTATGAAATTTCCTCTTAGCATCACTTTTGTTGTATCCCATAGGTTTTGATAAGTTTTGTCACCATTATCATTTTGAAAGAATTTTTAATTTTAATCTTGATTCATTGTTGACCCAAAGATCATTCAAGAGCAGATTATTTAATTTCCATGTATTTGTATAGTTTTGAAGGTTTCTTTTGGAATTAATTTTCATTTTTATTCCACAGTTGTCTGAAAGAATACTTAATATGATTTTGATTTTCTTAAATTTATTGAGACTCATTTAGTGGCCGATGGACTCATGTGGTCTGTCTTGGAGAATGTTCCATGTGCTGATGAAAAGAATGTATATTCTACATTTTTAGGTAGACTGTTCTGTAAGTACCTGTTAAGTCAATTTGTTCCAGGGCATAGTTTAAGCCCATTGTTTCTTTGTTGACTTTCTGTCTTGATGACATGTCTAGTGCTGTCAATGGAGTACTGAAATCCCACACTATTATTATGTTACTGTCTATCTTGTTTCTTAGGTCTAGTAGTAATTGTTTTATTAATTTGGGAACTCCAGTGTTAGATGCATATATATTTATGATTGTGATATTTTCCTGTTGGACTAATCCTTTTATCATTATATAATGTCCCTCTTTGTCTTTTTTTTTCCCACTGTTGTTTCTTTAAAGTCTGTTTTGTCTAATCCCAGCACTTTGGGAGGCCAAGATGTGCGGATCACAAGGTCAGGAGTTCTACTAAAAATACAAAAAAATTAGCCAGATGTAGTGGTGTGCACCTATAGTCCCAGCTATTCAAGAGGCTGTGGCAGGACAGTTGATTGAACCCAGGAGGTGGAGGTCGTAGTGAGCCAAGATCGCACCACTGACTCCAGCTTGGGCAACAGAGCGAGACTCCGTTAAAAAAAAAGCTACTCCTGCTCACTTTTAGTTTCCATTTGTGTGGAATATCTTTTTCCACCTCTTTACCTTAAGTTTATGTGAGTCCTTTTGTGTTACATGGGTGTCTTGACAACAGCGGATACATGGTTGTTGGATTTCTCTCCATTCTGTCATTCTGTATCTTATAAGTGGAGCATTTAGGCTATTTGCTTTCAACGTTAGTATTGACATATAAGGTACTGTTCTATTCATTATGTTAGCTGTTGCCTAAATACTTTTTAAAATTATGTTATTGCTTTTTAGGCCCTGTGAGATTTATGCTTTAAGAAGGTTCTGTTTGGCTGTATTTCAAGGTTTTGTTTCAAGATTTAGAACTCCTTTAAGCAGTTCTTGTAGTGCTGATTTGGTAGTGGCAAATTCCCTCAACATTTGTTAGTCCGAAAAAGACTTTATCTCTCCTTCATTTCTGAAGCTTAGTTTTGCTGGATGCAAAATTTTTGACTGACAATTATTTTGTTTAAGCAGGCTAAAGATAGGACCCCGCTCCCTTCTGGTTGGCAAGGTTTCTCTTGAGAAATCTACTGTTAATCTGATAGGTTTTTCTTTATAGGTTACCTGATGATTTTGTCTCACAGCTCTTGATTTTTTCCTTTGTCTTGACTTTAGATAAACTGATGACTGAGTGCCTAGGTGATTATCTTTGCAATGAATTTCCCAGGAGTTCTTTGAGCTTCCTGTATTTGGACATCTAGGTCTCCAGCAAGGCCAGGGAAGTTTTCCTTAATTATGCCCTTAAATAAGTTTTTCTAACTTTTAGATTTTGCTTCTTTCTCAGGAACACCATTTATTCTTAGGTTTGACCATTTAATATAGTCCCAAATTTCAAGGAAGTTTGGTCATTTTTTTAAATTCTTTTTTCTTTGTCTGATTGGGTTAATTCAAAGGTCTTATCTTTGAGCTCTGAAGTTCTTTCTTCTTCTTGTTCTAGTTTGTTTCTGAAACTTTCCGCTGAATTTTGTATTTCCCTAAGTGTATCTTTCATTTCCAGAAGTTGTGAATGTTTTTCTTTATGATATCTATTTCTCTGAAAAAATTTTATTCATATTCTGTATTAGTTTTTAAATTTATTTAAATTGTTTTTTGCCTTTTTCTGGTGACTCCTTGAGTAGCTTAATAATTGACCTTCTGAATTCTTTGTCTGGAAATTCAGAGATTTCTTCCTGGTTCGGATCCATTGTTGTGGAACTACAGTAATCTTTGGGGGTTTTGTAGAACTCTGTTTTGTGATATTACCAGAATTACTTTTCTGGTTCCTTCTCATTTGGGTAGACTATTACTTAAAATTGTTCTTGTGGACTGTGTTTTTTTTTTTTAATTTCTTATTTTTTCTTTCTTAAGGATCAGACTCTAATGTTTATTTTAGCCTAATTTGAGTCTTGTTGCTTGTAGGGGTGAAGACTCTGTATGAGATCCTTAGTTATAGAATCTTCATGCACTGGTTTTCTCCAATGCTGGTTTTAGTAGTTACATTCTTGGTGTGTGGGTGAATTCACTGTCTCCTATGAAGCTGGAATGGTGGGGATCCCTTGATGCTTATGTCCTCCTCTCATGGTATACAGTTTATTTACTGGTCTTTTATTTACTGAGTTGATGATTCAGGCTTCAGGACAACTGGGGAGGTATCCCCGGGCAGGCACCAGTTGTGGCTAAGGCAAGTGGATAGATGTAATACCCAATGGTGAGCCGAGGTCACAGCCTTGATGAGGGTGGCTGGAGGAGCTCTCAATTAGATGTGCTGAAATCTTACCAAGGTGAAGAGTGGGAGCTACCTCAGCTCCCCTGCCAAGTCAGAAAGAAAGCTATTCACCTCACAGCCTCACTCCTGTCCTAGCATTTCAGCTATTCAGATCAGACGGGCACCTCTTTTCATCTATAGGAATGTTGTTGTTCCAAGTAGGGAGGAATTGTGACTCTGCCTCTCATGCAGGCCTGAATCTGGGATGTGCTCCTCTTGTGGGCTATACTCACCTTGGACTGTTCCAGAAAGGCTGTCTACAGGTGTATCCAGGCTGCGTTCCTGTGGGGGAAGCCCCAGCTGTGTCTGCAGTGGAGTGCCAGGAGGGACAAGGACTCCTTTTCCAAGGCCCTTCATGGTCACAGAGGCTGCCTGCCTGTTGGGGTATAGGTGCAGACTTTCCCTACTGCACCTGGCACTGCAATTGGGTCTCTGCTGTGAGAAACTACCCACTAGCAGAAAGATCTGAAACTCCTCCTATTCAGATTATTTTGTCTCGCGTAGTGATTCCTTGATGTGGTGCTCTCCTCTTTCCCCTAGGGATGGGCTTCCTGAGAGCCAGATTGCAGTCACTGTTATTGTTCTTCTGGGTCTAGCCACCCAATGGAGTTACCAGGCTCTGGGCTGGTGCTGGTGAATGTCTGCAAAGAGACCAGTGATCTGATCAGTCTTCAGTTCTCCTAGCCATGGATACCAGCACCTGCTCTGGTGGAGGTGGCAGGGGAGGGGTGTAGACTCTGTGAGAATCCCTGATGGTAGATAGGCATAGTGTGCTGGCTTTCTCAAATGCTAGTTATGCTAGTATTGAAGTTGTCACGTGGACAGACTAAGGAACTCTGGTTAGCCAGGATGTTGCAGGCAGTGATATTAGCTGTTGTTTTCTCCTTCCTGGGAGCAATATTATTGTCCTGAGTATGGCCTGAGTTGGTTGGCCTCCAGCCAGGAAGTGGTGTCTTTTGTGTTTGGCTGTCAAGGCAGATAGAAAAATACCATCAATTGGGGGCAGGATTAGGCGGGTCTGAGCTGAGACTCTTCTTGGGCTAGGCTTGCCACAGCCACTATGTAGGATGGGGAGGATGGTTTTCAGGCTGATGGGGTTATGTTCCAGAGGGGATTATGGCTGCCTCTGTGGTACAGATGAGTTCACCAGGGAAGTGGAGAATAGCCAGTAGTGAAAGGCTTCACCCAGCTCCCACACAGTTGGTGAGCCCAATCTCACTCCTGCAATGCTGTGTTAACAGCACCAAGTTTAGATCCACGCATCCTGCTTGTGGAACTCAGTCTTACTCCAGGCCATACACTTCCCCACTGAGAAAGCAAGCAAGGCTTTCAGGCCACACCCCTCCCTGTCTGCCCACAAGGTTCCTGTGCTCATATCTGCTGCAGTTCCCATTCACCCACCAGATTCTGTTCACGCAGGTTCATGCCCACTCAAAATTATCACGAAATTCTTTTGGAAGCTTCTTTCACCTTGTGCCCCCTCCCTAATTCTGCTGGCTGCCTTCTCTGAGGGCCGTTCTGAGATATAGTCAGGGATGGCTTCCCTGGGTTTGAGCTGGAGACTGGCAGTGCCTACAAGACTCTTCCTGCTGCTGCTTCTACTTTTGTATTTCATGTGGCTCCCTAAATCTGTTCCAGCTCTAGGTAAGGTTTTGATTTAATCCTCTCATGATCTGGAGTTTCAGATTCCCCAGTGAGGATGTGTTTGGAGGCAGGTTTTCCCCCATTCACACTTTGGGAACTCGTTGCTTTTTGCCTCTCTCACAGAGTTTGCAGCAGCATGTCACTTCTTTCAAAGGATCTGTGAATTCTTTCCATTTTCCTGATATGATCCTGTGGTGGTTGTTGGAAAAAAGGTTCACAGTCTGAGTCTCCACACACTGTTCTGTGCATCCAAGTGAGAGATGTATGTTAGCCCCGCCTGCTATCTGCCATCTTTCTTCTGTCCCCAGTCCTTCTCTTTAGATAGCTGAGATACCATCTTTTGTTTCTTCTGACTTGGTTCTATTCACTGACATTCCTCTCTATTAAGTAGGTTTTTGAACTTTCATGGAAATTTATTCCCAATTTATATGGAAATAATTCCCAATTTATATGAAAAGCTTATAACGTGATTCATTAGCCAAGTATTTACTGAGGTGCTAAACGTATACACTGATGCAGGAGTGCCAAGTCCTTTGCCTTCATGGAGATTACATTCTCTTGTAAATGTTGCATGATGGTCACTAGATTTAGGAATAAAGGACTCCAGCATAAAACACTGACACTTCTGCTGGAGAAATACTTTACAAACTATACATATTGAAGCCCAAACTCCAGTTTATTGGTAAAGGAGTAGCACTGATACTAGAATTTTGTGATCAACATGTCGGGATAAGAAGTCAGAAGACTTAGATCTGTGTTCTTTTTCTCCTGCTGGCTATAGGTTGCTTTAATCTCTGAGCTGCAGTTTCCTCATCTATAGAATAGTTTAGACCAGATTAGTGGTCTTCAACTTTGGCTGTATATTAGAATTATCTTACTCTTGACCAATTAAATTAGAAATTTCAGGCCAGGCACAGTGTCTTACACCTGTAATCCCAGCATTTTGGGAGGCAGATACGGGTGGATCACGAGGTCAAGAGATGGAGAACATCCTGGCCAAGATGGTGAAACCCTATCTCTACTAAAAATACAAAAATTAGCTGGGCGTGGTGGTGCACACCTGTAGTCCCAGCTACTCGGGAGGCTGAGGCAGGAGAATCACTTGAACCCGGGAGGCGGAGGTTGCAGTGAGCCGAGATCGTGCCACTGCACTGCAGCCTGGTGACAGCATGAGACTCCGTCTCAAAATAAATAAATAAATAAAAATAAAAATTAGAAATTTCACTGGGCGAGGAGGAAGGCAGAGGATTTTTAAAGCTCTCAGGTGATATATTTCTGTTTAAAGGTAGGACTAAAAATCATAGGACTACATCAGAAGTTCTAATTATAAATCTATAGGTTAGTTTTCTCCAGGCATGGTTATAGTGCTTAAATGTCTTTTAAATTTGTTACCAACATAGAAAAAAAAAGCTTTCCAGCTTCTCTTGAAAAATGGAAATATTAGGCAACAGGTGGGCTTCTGTTTCTGAGTGGTAAAAATTAAACAAAGTAAACGAGTCTCCATTTCATTTGTTCCTGTTGCCTTCCTGGCTCTTGAAGGCATTCTCATTTGTGAAAACTAAACTAGATGGTCTTTAAAGTCTCCAATTATTTGAATTGCTTATTTCCACCGCCAGAAAAGAGATGGTAAACAAACTATACCTTTATCTATAAGCTAGTTGGTTTGTGAAATCAAAGGGAACTTAATCTCTGAATATGGAAAAATCCCAGGGTCCAATGGAAGAGGAACTCCATCTCGTTAATAGCAGGACTCCACAGACTGCTATGGAAAAGACACCCACCTGGGGCTAAGAGGGAGGGAGGCGGAAGAGGACTTAATTCATTTTCTGGGCATTTTTAATGAAGCTTTCCCCTCTTTCATTATTTCTTATTTGGGAGCTGGATCATTAGTTGGGATGTGACTGGCTTTCCCTGGGGAGCAAAAAGGAGATTAACAGAGGTTTTGCTCGCTTCTTCCTGTGATTTACTGTGGGAAGCCTCCCAGGTTCTTCCCTTCACTTCTCTGTGGCCTTCATCTTCATGGTTTCTTGCTGTGTCTCTCTGAAAGCAAGTACCTGAGTGAAAAAGGCTGAGTGTGTGGTTTATTGGCAACTGCCTGGCATTGGATTTAAGTGGGTATATTTGAATTACTAGAATTTTACATTTTATAGGTTCAAAATATGCACTTGAATTTTGTAGGACCTCTTACCCAAATTGAATAATCCTTTGTGCCTTGTTAAATTTTAAAAAGTCACACTATCAACATTATGACATATGGTATATATGATGGCAATAATAAAAATAACACTTATTATCCACTTTAATGTGCCAGCAGTGTTCCAAGTGATTTGCATAAATATCAAATTTGTTCCACAGAATTATCCTATGAACTAAATGTTATTATTTTCTGGTTTATAGGTGAGGAACACAGAGGCTTAAAGCAGCTATTTGATTTCTCTTATTTCAAAATTAGGGGAAGTGAGATACATTAACCTGTATAACCAGAACTTGTTAGCCGTTTTTGGTAAATTCCAATGTGTATTGATTTTCACAAAGACAAAGCACACCATTGTTATATTAAATATTAAATTTTTCATAGTCCCTCAAGGTGCTTACTGGCTATATTGTTATTGTCTTTTGATTTTGTTTATACATGGTGGATTACAGAATTCCATGAACATAAAAAATCTTGACTTTATCCTAGCTTATTGCCTGTTCTTACCCCCTGCAAAGTAAAAAGTTCAAAATAGCATTAGTAAGCCAAGCAAACTACTTACTAGCCACATGAACTTACTAGCCTCTCTGCCTCAGTTTCCTTGTTGGGAAAATGAACAATACCTAACTCAACTCATAAGGATATTTCTAGAATCAGGTGTAATATCAAATAAAAATATATTTCATTTTTCCTAGAAGATACCCATGTATATCTTAGGTACTGATGTATTCATAGTGATGCAGAACATAAAATGTTTATTCTTTTGCTTAGCAACAACTATCCATAGAGATTTTTCCACTTCAGAGATTTAATCCCATTAAAGGTTTTTAGATTGATTGGACAATGAGAATGTTTTTGTCTCTCTGAAACTGAGGCTGAAAGTTGATTTCATTCTCTCACTTGTTCCCAGCAAAAGCTCCTTCCATGCTATCACCAGCTAACTGCTGACAGGCTCTTTTCATTGCAGGTGGACAACATGATGGATTCTCTTGTTGAAGTCATTTCTACTCTTCATTGCTGAAAGGTTGCTTATTTGTGTGCTCAGCTTCTTGAATAAGTTGACACATTCAGTGAATCTTCCCTTGTATAGTTCACACTCACTTGTCAGTAAAAGATTTGTTGTGTGCAGGAAGGCAGTTGGGGGACAATAGCTCTTCCCTGCTAAGCAATCTAAATTATGAGTTGAGCCTTTCATTCATTGCTTTACATGTGGTTGTATGCTTGCTATTAACTAATTGTTGCTGTTTATGGGAAAAATAGTTGCCTTTTAAAAAGAAAAAAACTGAAAAGAGGCATCCATATTCTTCTCAGGTCTTAGTCCCTGGGTGAGTGGGTATGTGCATAAACATATCTATATACATGTATATGTAAATATAAATTTATATACATGTGGTATATGTGCATACTTAGTGTAACTAATGCTATATATAATTCATGTGGCAAATTCAATAAGGACAACAGTAACAAAAAGGCCAGGGAATGTAATCTCCTCCCCTGAAGACTTCAGCTGCTCAAGAAACTTATTTGTCTTTCATATTGTGGAGTAAATAAAGTTTTATTTTAAAGCAAGTTTCTCAGATCTTTAAAAATTTTTTTTTTAGATACAGGGTCTTGCTGTGTTGCCCAGGCTAGAGTTCAGTGGCAAGATCATGACTCACTGCAGCCTGGAACTCCTGAGCTCAAGTGATCCTCCTGCCTCAGCCTCCTGAGTAGCTGGGACTACAGGTGCAGGCCACTGTGTCTGGCTGATTTTTTTTTCATATTTTTGGAGATGGGGTCTGGCTATGTTGCCCAGGCTGGCCTTAAACTCTTGGGTTCAATCCTTCTGCCTCTGCTCCCAAGTACCCGAGATTACAGGCATGAGCCACTCAGATCCCTTTGTGTTGCACGTATAAAACCAATATTTTAAAACTCAGAACAATCTTTTTTAATCCTTGGACTAACCTTATGAAGATAGTAAATAATAAATGCTCTGAGATCTATAATCTCTACTACTTTAAAGTTTTATAAAAAAATTTATGAGTTTTTATTTTCATAATTAGTATTTTATATAGTTATAGTAAATAGTATTTTATAAATGTATAAATATATTAATGTTTTTAAAATTTATTTTGGAGTTTTATGTTGGCTTCAAGATAATGTTAAGCCTTTTAAGGGTTACTTATGAATACAATTTTCAGCTTTTATTTGTTCAAACTCAAGTAATGAAAATTTCTGCTTAAAGGAGAAGGTTTTACTTCCAGCTCCTTCAGGATTAACTTGAAAGAAAATGTCGTTAAACTCAAAAAGCTATACATATTACACCACCAAATACCTGCTTTCTGGCACTAATAAGTGAGTTTTTTGAATGCGTCCACCTTAGTAATGAATTATCTGCCTGTATGTACTTCCGTTTTAAAGGATAAATGCCATTTGTTACCTGTGTTTCAGTCACAGATTTTTACTAAACTTTGCTCCCTGGTATAAAACACAGAATGGGAATTTGCAGTATAATTGTGAAAAAAATCAATTTGTTTCTTATATTAAGAGCCTATAAGCAAGGTAGAGATGGTTAACTGAGGAAATTGAATGATAACATCCTAGCTGACAGCCAATTCAAGAATACAATCCCATTCTCAATAGCCACAGAAAGAATACAATACCTAGGAATACAGCTAATGAAGGAGGGGAAAGACCTCTACAACAGTAATTATAAAACGTTCCTCCAATAAATCAGAGATGACACAAAAAAGCATTTCATGCTTATGGGTAGGAAGAATCAATATTGTGAAAATAGCCATACTGCCCAAAGCAATTTACAGATTCAGTGTATATCAAACTACCAATGACATTCTCCACAGAGGTAGACAAAAACTACTTAAAAATTCATACTGAACCAAAGAAAAGCTCAAATAGCCAAGAAAATCCAATGCAGAAAGAACAAAGCTGGAGGCATCATGTTATCTGACTTCAAATCATACTACGAAGCTACAGTAACCAAAACAGCATGTCACTGGCACAAAAACAGACACATAGACAAATGGAACAGATTAGAGAGCCCAGAAATAATGCCACACACCTACAACAATCTGATCTTTGATAAAGTTGACAAAAACAAGAAATGGGGAAAGGACTATCTATTCAATAAATGGGGCTGGGAAGCTAGCTAGCCATATGCAGAAGATTGAAGCTGGACCCCTCCTTACACCATATAAAAAATCAACTTGAGATAGATTAAAAACTTAAATGTAAAACCTAAAACTATAAAAAACCCTGGAAGATAACCTAGGAAATGGCATTCTCAACATAGGACCTGGCAAAGATTCCATGACAAAGATGTCATGACAAAGACCTCAAAAGCAATTGCAACAAAAACAAAAATTGAGAAATGGAAACTAATTAAACTAAAGAGCTTCTGCACAGCAAAAGAACTATCAACAGAGTAAACAGCCTACAGGATGGGAGAAAATATTTGCAAACTATACATCTGACAAAAGTCTGGTATTCAGAATCTATAACAAACTTGAACAAATCAACAAGCAAAAAGCAACCCAATTAAAAAGTGAGCAAAGGACATTAACAAACATTTTTCAAAGGAAGACATACATGTGGCCAACAAGCATATGAAAAAATGCTCAATATCACTAATCATTATGGAAATGCAAATCAAAACCACAATGAGATACCATCTCACAAGTCAGAATGGCTATTATCAAAAAGTAAATGAAAAACAGATGCCTGTGAGGTTGTAGAGAAAAGGGAATGCTTATACACTGAAAAGGGAATGCTTATACACTGCTGGTGGGAATGTAGATTAGTTCAGCAATTGTGGTAAGCAGTTTGGTAATTTCTCAAAGAACTCAAAGTAGAATTACCATTGACCCAATAATCCCATTATTGGATATAAACCCAAAGGAATATAAATCATTTTGCCTTAAAGACACATGCATATGTATTTTCATTGCGGCACTATAACAGAGACACAATAACAAAGACATGGAACCAAACTAAATGTCCATCAATAGTAGACTGGATAAAGAAAATGTGTTACATATATACCATGGAATACGATGCAGCCATAAAAGGAAATGAGATCATGTCCTTTGCAGCAACATGGATGAAGCTGGAGGCCATTATCCTAAGTGGACTAACACAGGAACAGAAAACCAAATACCACACGTTCTCATTTATAAGTGGAAGCTAAACATTGAGTACATATGGACACAAAGAAGAGACCAACAGACATTGGGTCCTACTTGAGGGTAGAGGGAGGGAAGAGGATGAAGATTAAAAAACCACCTATCAGATACTATGCTTATTACCTGAGTGGCAAAATAATCTGTACGCCAAACCCCTCTGACATGCCATTTACCTATATAACAAACCTGCATAGTACCCCTGAACTTAAAAGTTAAAAGAAAATAAAATGATTAATGAGTGTGATACTAGAACAATATTATGATGCAGGGCTATTTTTTGTGTTTGCTAGCTGGGCTTGAGATTTGATAAATAAGTCCCATTGTCCTAATCCACTAGTGATGATGTTCTAGCCTTTGAAATTCAAACTACTATTACTCCACTTTGAGAGAGACTGTATAAGAATTGGACCCAGCCTGGGGCTTTAGACACCATGGTTCAAATCTTGGCTCTTATCGTTTTTTAGCCACGTGTTGTGGACTTAATGTTTGTATCTCCCAGCTCCCCAAATTCACAGGTTGAATCCCTAACCTCCAATGTGGCTGAATTTGAGATTAGGGCCTGTGAGGAGCTGGTAAAAGTTAAATGAAGTCTTAAGGATAGGTCTCCAATCCTGTAGGGTTGGTACTCTTACAAGAAGAGGAAGAGACACCGGAGTTCTCTATCTTTGCTGTATGACGACATGGTGAGGAGTGGCCATCTGCAAGCTCAGAAGAGAGCCCTCACCAGGAACTTAAGTGGCTGGCACCTTGATCTTGGACTTCCCCACCTCCAGAACTGTGAGAAATAATTTTTTTTTGTTTAAATCACCCAAACTGTAGTATTTTGTTATGGCAGCCCAAGCCAATTATTATACCATGTAAGCAGTTTACTTAAATTTACTAAATATGTAAGTTACTTATAATTTCAAATCCTGGTTCTAACTTTACTAGCTATCACTTTTACTAGCTAACACATTACATTTTCTTCAACTTGCCGCATGCTTTTGCTGTGAGTTTTAAATGAAATTGCTTCAGTACTTTGCTTATCATACTGCTGATCCGTAGTAGGCACTTAAAGTTAGTTTCCAGGAAGTTTGGAATGGATCTCACTTATGCAAATGGTTGACTTTGACGGTGCTTGTTCCTCTCTGGAAAGGGTTCACCTCCCATTAGAATAGTCCTATGACTGCAGTAATTTTGTATGTTAAACTTACATGTTTATCTGCAGAATGTTAAATCTGCAAACACCATCCATCAACCCAAAAGCAAAAAAGAGTGTTTCCTAATAGTTAATAGTTGGTAGGTTAACAGGAAATCTAGAAAAAAAAAGTTTAATAATGAAGGCTATATTAATACCAAGTCTCATTTGAGTGCCTGTCAGTAAGGAAATAGTTATCTTTCATTGTTAATCAATGAACACCAATTGGCATAATTAGGGCTCTGGTGTGTTTTCTTCAAATGGTCTTCTAGGACCTAATGTAATATCATTTGAGAGGCTCAAAGAGGATCCCATATTCCCAAAGGTATCTTAGAGTCCTCAGCCGCCCAACATCTCACCCTTAATCATGCTTTGCAGATGAAAAATTGAAGACTCCTTGTCTCTGAATATCTGGGATATGCTTTCATTCCTAGGATGGACATTTTCCTTCTTCGCCAATAGGGAAGAAAAAGGGACAGAGGTGATTTATAAGAGCAGTTCTACTGAGTGAAACATGGGTCCTAGCAAAGGAGGACACAGCTGCCCCTTGTAATAGTGGAGGGAAGGAAGAAGGTAGGCTGGGTGTACTTTGCCCTCCTCAACCCTGAACCCTATCTGTTTACCACAGTGGACCTTTTTTCTGAACTCTGACCTCATTATTTCATTCATTATCCACATAATATTCATCAATGTTCTCCAAGGCTCTTAGAATAAATCTTTAACATTTCCCCAGAAAGTCACAAGGTCTGACACCTCCCTTCCTTTTTCCAGCTTCCTATCATAATCCTCCTTTTTGGCAGCGGCCACACTGATCTTCTTTCAGGTCCCCAAAATCAGCATTTGCTTTCCATTGTGAGCCCCTTACATCATGACTGTCAGCCCAATTGTCATTTCTTTGGGGAGGCCTTCCCTGAACCCTGGAACTGGATCATATTCCCCTATCATGTGCTTTCATAGCACCATGAATGTCTCCTTGGTGGCAATCCCCAGCAGGAGAATTCTTTGTTTATCTGTATGGCTGTTTCATAAATGTTTGTCTTCCTCCCAATAGTCTGTCAGCACTTTGGCAGCCAGTTGTGTTTTGCTCTTGATTCTACCTCCAGCACAGAATGTCTCTTAGTATTCTATGGAAGGAGACATGAAAAAAGAAAAAGTCCATTGCATGAAGATTTAATTCAGTGAGACTGAGGCCTGAATATCTAGTTTTAGAGAAGCCAGCTGCTAGCAGGACAGACTGGCAGGGACTAGGTGAGGACAATGGAAAAACACAGGGAATGAGCATCACTTTCTTTAAGATTTTGCCTCTGGCAGACCCCTCCAAGTAACAGATTCCAAAGAGATTGTGAATGTTCTCCCTCTGGTATGGAGTCTCCTGTCCTGTCAGAAACATGGTACCCAGAGGCCAAAGCTGCTACATAAGCAAGTTATCATGAAACTATTCCAGGACAGGTTTCAGAAGTAGGGTCTTAAAAATGAGTATTAAATCTAATGTTCACCCAGATACATTTCCAACCCACATACAGACACCGAATTTAACAATGAAAGTGGAAGTTACTCTGTTGAGGATTTATTTGAAATGTTGGTTTTCTCTTGTCCATCTGATACAGGTCATAGCTCTGTTTCTGTCATTAGATTGATTTTCATGTTTCTCAACACAGACTCTCTGTGAGTCAGAGATAAGTTTAATTTTTCAGCATGGCCATAGGAATGATGAAGTCATTCCTCATTAAAATGAAGCTAAGCAAAATTTAATAGTACTTGTTTAGGATTCCTTATTTACTTTTCGACACAAAAAGAGTTGCAAGGGGAAAACAAAAACTTTAGATATGAGTAATTTCCTTAATTCAAGTACAGATTTAAACCACTTTGTCATAATATGTAAATGAACTATTGCTTTTTTCACCGCAGGTCTGTTTTCAAATAGATAATGAGATTATATAAATAATTACCTTATATAAACATAAGGTTACTCATTATTGAAAGCAATTTTCTTTTTTTGTTTCTGGTTTATTATGGTTTAAGAGTGAGCCTTTGTTTTAGATATTTGAAAACAAAATGTGTGTGTGCATGTGTATGTGTGTGTATGTGTGGGGATATGTATATCTAGGGAGGTCCTCAAATTCAAAAATTATAATACAAAGTTGTAATGTCAGCACTTCCTATTGCATAGTTTTATAATGGGGATATATAGCTATGCATTAAAATGCATTACTGAAATGGAAAATCAGGATGTGTTAAAAATGAATTAGTAATTATATTAAGATCTGAATGGGAATTAGCATACAATGTAACTTAAGCTTTTGAAAAATAAAAAAAAAATCCAGAAAATAATTAATGATAAGTTAGTTTCAGTATTACATTGATAAATATTTCAAGAATAAGCTATAAAAAATAAGGCAGTAGATTTATTATTTTAAGGTTCATACTAAAAGGTTGTAATATTTACTTAACCTTTCTTTATTTAATTTAGAATAAGATTACTGTCATCTCTCTAAGCATTTATGTAATAGTGTTTTATTTACTTTTCCATTAAATATTACTGAGATAAATAAGGAGTCCTGGTGAATGAAATATAATTTAATAAGCAGGGTTTTCTTAGGTGAAAACTAACCATGTCCTGCTATAAATGTATATTGAGAGAGAAGCTAAATAGACAAGCTCCATGATTTAGTCAATGATATGACTTCAGGGAAAATGTTTTTATGCCTTATTGGCCATATCTTTTAATACTTGCATTGAAAATAAAATTACATCCCAAGATTATGAGGGTTGTGAAATTTTATAATTAGATATTTAAGTCCTGAATTGATTAGCAGCAGTGTAAACATAGAAATGGATTTTGGGTTAAATCTGAGAACTATTTTTTTGTACTAAAATTTGCATGCAGATGACAATGAGAAAATCAAATGTTTTCCTGGAAAATTTTCAAATAGGACAAATAGTCATCTTTCTGGAAATATGAAATAAAGGGAGTGGTAGTGGTTGGACTATAAACCTCTTTGAAGGCCTTTTAATCTTTAGCTGTAATTCATGTTTCATCACCATTGAATTTTCAAAACAGAAAATACCTTAGAAATAATTTAGTGTTATCTTGTTGATATTATCAAAAAAAAAAAATGCTCAGAATGACGTAACTTGATTCAGTCAGAGCTGGTACTAGATGCTCAGTCTTCTGATTTCTAATTCAGTTTGCTTTCATTATCTACTACCTGCTGCTGACTCAGAGCTCCTCAGCTATCTGCAAGTGGATGTGTTTATTGAGCATTTACGATGTACATGTACTGCGCTCAATGCGAAGGATGCAATGGTGAATGGGAGCTTACTTTCTGACTCAAAAATTAGTTTTCTCTCTTTGTGTTCTAAATGAAAGTGTCCTTTTGCTTTATCTGAAGCAGAAAGTTGTAAGTTTGTTTATTTTACTTTTGAAATTTTAGAGAATTGGCAGTGGGGTCATGCCGTCAGAAACACATACATGCAATGCACGGATGCACTGTGTGAATGAACTCTCTGGAAGATGGTAGATTATGGGAAAGAAGGAAGCTCAGAAAGAGAGTGGACCAAGTCAAGAGGAAAGAGAGAAGAAACAGGCAAGTGTGGAGCAGAGGAAAAGTAGGAGGGTCATGAATCCATTCTGCAGGTGTGTGCTGAGTGACTGGAAGAAGGAAAAGAACCAAGGAAGTCTCCGCCATGTTATCTTAGTTTTGTTAAGGGTATAAAGAGATTGAAGAGGGTTTAACTAGGCCATCCTTAACCCTGGGTCATCCCTAGAGTCCCTGGCAGAACTAATAATCTAAATTATGAATGGCTGTGTATGCACACACACAGGATGCACTTACGAATCTATCATTATGAGTATCTTCTGTCTTCTTCACTACAAAGAAAGGAAGGGAATGTGACCCTCTTTCCAGATTAGAAGTAACTAGGGCATAGTAACACAAATGGATGAATTAAACTGTTTGAAATGGTGCACTGGAATATATTTATTTTGGGGCAAATCATGAAGAAATGAAAAAGGAAGAGATTCTCTTTTGAGAAAAAGTTTGTTTCCTATTGTCAATTGAGCAACTGTGTGAACACTCTAAAGATAAGGAATGATTATTCTGTAAAGTGCTGGGATTTCTGGTGCTGTGTGACAAAGTCCGGTTCCTTTTGTCTAAGTTAGTTATGATAATCTTTAATGAAAAGCAGAGGGGTCCCATGGTTTGGAACAAGTATCTGAGTCAAGAGTTGACAAGTAGAATAGCTGGGCCTAGAGGCTGCTGTCGAGTTGACAAAGCCAGAACAGTACATTTGGACAGAAAGAATTTGATTTTCTTATACTGAATGTGATGATCTTGAAGAACAGATTTTTTTTTTGCATGAAAATAAATCTTTATTTTCAGTTATTACCCACCAGCAAGAGAAAGTTAGGTTAAGGGTATAAAGGGATTGAAGAGGTTTCTACTTTTGCCTGGTCCTTATTTTGAATAGCCTTCCACTCAACCAAAGTTATCTATTTTGGACCCTCCTCTTTTACCTCTTCAACTTCATTCTCCTTATTTTCAGTGTCTGCCACTGGATGATGTTCTTCACCTTCAGGTGTTTCCTCAGTCACATTTGATTGATCCAAGTCACTGCAATTATAAGATATTTGTTTCTGAATGTATTTGGGGGACTCTGTTAATTCATCTTTGACAATTCCCCAGTTGTGAGATCTGCTACCTCCACGTTACAGGTCACTGTAATGTGAAAAAAAAGATCTATCACTTCCACTATACATATCAAATTCACGTTTGCCACAAGAATCAAATCCATCTCTTTGGCCCATTTCACGTCCACTGCCCTCTCAACCTCTTCCAAGACCACCACGACCTCGAATAGGTCGGTCAATAATTGGTCTATCAACTGAAAATTTACCTCCTTCACCCTTTTCATCACGTGGCTTTTCAAATCTTTGTTCACAAGGTGGTCTCCTTTCTGGTCTTCTAGCAATTATTTCCCCTTCACCCTGAAGTTGTTGAGCAGGTCTTCTTCCAACTCGTCTTATTCCTTCTTCTTTTTTTGTTTTTTCTTTTTCCTCTGGGCAAGCTTTATTCTTTGATTCCTCTATCCAGGAAGGGGGCTGTTTGTTGCATCTTACCCAAATGGAATGCAATGGGAATTGGGAGCTTGAATTGTGTGGAGGAGGAGTTGTCAATCTTAACAAATGACTATAGCCGGTGTGTGGTGTCCATCAATCCTTGAGGGCTTGGCCATGCAGACTAGGGAATGGTCAGAACAGACTCATCAGAGGTCTCCAGAGCTTTACAATATGAAAGTTCAGGGGGTATAGACAGTAAGGAAAAAGGCCGTTTCCTATTTCTGTCCATTTTTGGTACAGTAGACAGTTAAGGTTTTTTCTTTTGACTAGCTTTTAAAAAATTACTTAGGAAATGGAAAGCTTATAAACATTCATAAGTGAATTGTTGAATTGCTACCCCAAGTGGTTTCCTTACCTAGTCACCACTTAACCAGAAATACTAGAATACACGGTTCAACCAGAATTCAACCAGGCAGATAACCTGCCTATTGCTCAAGCAATCATCAGAGTTTTTAAAAACAAAATTAAGCAAAAAAGACCTTTCCCCAAATACAATCATTACTACTTAGCTTTGTATTACCCATTTCTAAGAAAGCCACATTCCATTTCAGAAAACATGACTGCTTAAGGTACAGTTAAAGCAAAGTCCTGCCTTCAGGTGCTTACTTTCTGTTTTCTTTAAATTAACTTCTGAAAGGTTTATCTTGTGTCTTCTGCTGCATTCCTGAAAACTGTAACTTTTAAGGACATAGGCCTCATCTTTATAAAGGAGGAAGAAAACAGCAAAGAGGTGTCTCATTTGGGAGGCAGAAGGTTATGACCAATGCTGGAAGTCTTCCTCTTCCTTACTTGTTATTCAACAAGGTGGGTTCTGTGGTGTCCCATGAGGTGTGAGTTGGAAACGAAAGCTGCACCAAACTTCTTATATTCATAGAGCTTCTCCCCAGTGTGGGTTCTCTGGTGCACGGTGAGTCTCAACCTCTGTCTGAAGGCCTTCCCACACTCATTACACGTGTAAGGTTTTTCTCCATTATGGATTCTCTAATGAATAAGTAGGTATGAGCTACATGTGAAGGCCTTCCCACATTCATTACACACAAAAGGAAGATCTCCACTGTGAACTCTCTGGTGGACAAAAAGGCAAGAGAGCTGACTGAAGGCTTTCCCACATTCACTGCAGTCTTAAGGTTTCTCTGCAGTGTGAATTATCTGGTACATAATAAGGTGTGAAAAACAACTAAAGGTTTTCCCACACTCTTTACACTCATATGGCTTCTCACCAGTATGGCTTCGCTGATGTACAATAAGATTTGCAATCTGGGTAAAGGCTTTGCCAGAATCATTACAGGCAGAGGGCTTCTCCCCAATGTGGATCCTCTGGTGGACAATATGGTTTGAGCTCCCAGTAAATGTTTTCCGACACTCATTACATTTATAGCATTTTTCTGTAATGTGGACTTTCTGGTGCCGAGCAAGTTATGAGCTATAACCAAAGGTTTTCTCACATTTACTGCACCTAAAGGTTTTTTCTAAGGAGAGGTTTTTTTCATGTACAGTCAGATTTGAACTCTAGTGAAGGCTTTCCCACATTTTGAGCAAACATAAGGTTTCTGTCCAGTGTGGATTCTCTGATGCACATCGAGGTTTGCACTCTGAATGAAGGCCTTCCCACACTCATGACATTCAAAAGGTTTCTCCCCAGTGTGGATTCCCTGATGCACAACGAGGTTTGCACTCTGACTAAATCCTTTCCCACACAGGCTACAATGTAAAAGACTTTTGCCCAAGCTGGGTTTTTGGATTTTTAACAGTGTCGGAATTAAGGCTGTATTTTCCCACAGATTTCTTACATTTCTGGTCTTCGTCTTCTTTGAAGCTTTCAGGTAAGTGACAGTCATTCACTATCACTTATCTGAAATCTTTCCTTTCCCTCCTTATTCTCTGCTTCTTTAACATGTTTTCTTTTTCACAAGCGTCTCTTAACTCAGGTCCTTAAGGATCAGCTTTCTGGATTCTTCCTAATATGATGAGGGGGTTTTCAGCTTCCTCACATATCTCAGTTTTTGGAACCAGTAACTGAAGGTTCTTGGTTTCAGCACCTTTTCTTCCTCTTCTGATCCATCAAGGCCTGTCTGACGAAACTCCCCTGGGGCCCAGACTTTGATGTTCTCAGAGTGCACTTGTTGGCTGGATGCCTGACCTGGGAAGTTTTCTTCTTCCTCCTCCTCCTTTTTCACCTTCACTGGGCAGCATGGGCCTAGGGCCATGGCTTCTCTCAATTCTGCAGTCATCTTCTCTGCTCAGCAAGGGAACGCCTATAGCTGGGAGCTGCCCAGCAGAGGTCAAACCGCATCTAAGCTTTATGTTTCAAAAGCTTCTTGAGTTTCTTCCCAGGGCCATGATGAGTATTGCCTACGTGCGCAGCTGAGAGGCCCGACCAGAGTTCACTGGCCCTGCAGCAGGCGGCTGGTGGACTGGGACCTCAGCTCCTACTGGCACGAGAACAATGACCGTTATTCCTTCTTAAGAGCCACCGACGGCTGCCTCTCCTCTTTCTTGTCAACCACGCCAACGCCGGGGGGCAGCGGGTTCTTGCTGTCTTTCTGGGACTCCTTGCGCAGCTAGCTATTTGCCTGCCGCCTTGGAGTTGGTCTGGGTCGCAGCCTGAGCTGCCGCTCTTGGCCCCAGGGACGCCGCCCCCGCCAGCTTCTTTTTTCTTGTTCTCCGCTGCCTTCAGCACCTCGAAGGGGTCCGATTCGTTGTCAAATAACTGGTCGAATCGGTTGGTGACCGGGCAGCTGAAGCCTTCCTGTAAGTGCCCAGGCATGATGGTTGCTCGGCGGCACATTCTTCCACGGATCGCAGCGGGCTGCGCCGAGCCAAGAACGCGTGCTTCAGCTCTTCCCACAAGATCAAAGAACAAATTTTTTGAAATCTGCCTGTAAATGTCAGGCAAGGTAAATTTCAAAATGAATTTTTAAAGTCTCTAAAATGGAGTTATGTTTGATTATGACTTTATGACAAATTAAAAGATAGTTCTAGATAATATTGTTCTAGAAGGAAGCTTCTCTTGTTCTGGGAAAGAGAGACAGTTTGGAAACTTGAGACAAGACCCTTATTGTCTGTTTTATTATTTACTGCTAACAAACTGCATTCTCTCACTGTTCACTGGAATAGGTGGGTCCAGGGAACTTAGGAAAGCCTAATGGGAAGTGAGAAAAGTAAATTATTTCTTATATTTTTATGTGTACAAATAGTTGATAAAGGAGGAAGTGTAGTGGTGGGGTGGATCATGCATATTGGGATAGAAGAGATAGTATAATTATTCACAATTATAGATAAGGCGATCTAGGCTTCACATTTTCACTTCTGTAATATTCCACTTTGACCAAACAGTCTACTGTCTGCCTCAGCCTATCCTGGAGATGTCCTGGTGGTGGGAGAGGACCTGCTTTCTCCTTGCTGTGCTCCTACAGTTTGTCTCTGCCAGTCGTGTCCAAGCCCCTTGTCTTAGTGCCTCACAAGACCCCCTTCCTCTGACTAGGATTGAGGCACCTTCTCAGAACCTTCATTCCCCTGACAGCAGGACCAGCCAGTCTCCCAGACCCGGGGTAGTGCGAAGAGGAGAGCAGACTCCTTGGACCCAGAGTCCCAGGACACTTGGCCTCAATTCCTGTGACATCTATATCACCCAGACAACTGGGAAATGGAGGTGCTGGTGCCAGAACAAAAGCATAAGCTGTGTTTCTCAAGCTTGGACTTTACCTGGGCTGTTTCTTTATTTTCTAGCTGTTTACTGATTTTAGAAGCATAAAGGTTTCTTTCTGTGAAGTTCCTAGGGACACTTACGGAGTGGGGACAGGTATTCCTTTTGTCTTTCAGAAAGGCATGTCAAGAGTTAGTCTCACAGTAGTTTAAGTCTCACCTCCTAAATGGGGTAAGAGTGGGGAGAAATAGGCCGGGCGCGGTGGCTCACGCTTGTAATCCAAGCACTTTGGGAGGCCGAGGCGGGCGGATCACGAGGTCAGGAGATCGGGACCACGGTGAAACCCCGTCTCTACTAAAAATACAAAAAATTAGCCGGGCGTGGTGGCGGGCGCCTGTAGTCCCAGCTACTCGGAGAGGCTGAGGCAGGAGAATGGCGTGTACCCGGGAGTCGGAGCTTGCAGTGAGCCGAGATCGCGCCACTGCACTCCAGCCTGGGTGAGAGCAAAAAAAAAAAAAAAGAGTGGGGAGAAATATATGTGTGTATATTTGTGTGTGTATATAAACAATATTACTACTAATATAATTAATAACAATAGTGTGTGTATAAATAATATGTAAATAACATTATATATCAATAACAAAATATTATATTATTAATATATTATATATGTTGTTATATTAATATATTATATATTGTCATAATATATAAGATATAACTATATATTATATATTATTTATTATATTACATCTATAATATATAATATATTATATATTATATATTTATATATCATTATATAATATATTATATGTATTAATATATAATATAGAACTATATAGTAAATATTGGGAGTGTGTATTTGTATACACACATACACACGCACATATATATCCTGCATTGTTTGCTTAGAATCATGCCTTGCAATTATTAACTGCTTTTTCTTCCTTCCCTTCATCTAATACACCAGAAGAATATTTCAGTTAGCCAAAGGTGAGAATCCAAATTCATATTTGTATCCCCAATAGATTTCCCCCAGAATCTTGGGGTATCATTTCATCAATAACAGTTATGCAGATGTTCTATTGCTGTGTCCAATGCTTGCTTCGTTCATATGAAATTTGACTTTTGGCCATTCAAAAAGCAATCAGTGCCTTCTTGTTGATTAGCACTAATCACCACAAGATCCTTCCAATAGTAAATTTTCCAGAGCAAAATTCTGAACTTACAGATTAGTTTGCCGCAGCCCCTAGCCCTACACTGTAAGGATCTTGCTTTCCATAACGTCCATTGTTAGACGGAAATGTTCCCCTGGCTCTATGCAGTGCTCAGGTGTTTCTTACTCAGCTGAAGGACTAATGAATTTAGTTTGAATCTAAATTTGGAGTAAAAAAGGCCACTCAGGAGAGCTGCTTCTGTGACTGCATTGCCTTCCAACCTGCTTTTCCTTTTTTCCTTATTACTCCACGTCCTTGAGGAGTTTATTCCTTTATAGCTTTTGTGATCTGGCTGTAATTATTTTGAAAAAAATTTTCATTATACTGGACATTTTGGATTAAGTCCTCCAAATTTTCTTATTTGTGAGAGTACAAGTCACTATTTACACTATGGTAAACTGCATGCAAACATCTGAGTACCTTTCTGTTCCTATCTTCAGCTTTGATGTTTTTCTGAGGAAGTGCGTTTTCCTTTTCCTTCAGATTCCTGGTGCCTGGTATAGCACTTTTCTGATTTGCTCTTGTTCTGGCAATAGGTCAACTGGCTTTCATGGTCCTTAACATTTCAGGTAAATAATTCTAACAGTTGTGACTGGAAGGAATCCAAATCAACTCAAGGCATCCACTCTATGTTCAAAATGCCATGTTTTGAGTGATTTGTCCTTTGGTTAGTAACTTTAAAAAATATGAGGACTGGAAGGAGAAGCTATTATTTGAGGAACTAATGGAAAATCAAGCAGTTTTTGATATACTAAGATGTTCACTTATGATGCAAGGAGTGTGATCATTGACCTTCCTACTTACCTAAACATTATGCTGTCAGAGCATGTTGATAGGTAGCATAGCCTAGTGGTTAACACACATAGAAAAGTCAGACTGCCTAGTTTGAACCCCAGCTTCATCACTTGCTAGCTATATAATCTTTATTAAATTAGTCAACTTTCCTGTGCCTCAGTCTGTTTTTCCTGAGGATTAAATGATTTTATATTTGTTAAGTGCCTAGAACTGTAGCTGGTCTGTAACAAGTACTATGCGTCTTTGTTTAAATAATAAATAAAACGACAGCATTGTTCAGATGGAGAAACAGGGGTCTTAGGCAGCTTAGGAGTTTTTCTAAAGTAACAGAATCATTTAATGGCAGAAACAACAATATTATCACTGCCCAGAACCCTAATGGAGAACTATAGCTCTTAAGGGTGATGTGGGGAGAAATACACTGATGAAAAACAATCAACATTATTAAAGATAGGATGAGAGAGAGTGTGAACTCGTCATTCATTTATCTAATGGCTTAGTCAGCAAACAACTAATGCCTACTTTGGGCCTTGACACTATACCAACATTATGCAGAAAGTGATTAAAATGCAAAAGAACATTCACTTAGGCTCGGATAAACAAGAGGTCTTTTGCAAAGTCTGATGATGAGCTTGTTGATGTTGAGTTGACAAACTATGCAGCAGGTCAGTGGTGGGGGGGGATTATCATAAAATTCCATCCCTTAAACATCTACAGGAAGATGATTATTTTAAGATGCTTTACTTCTGGAGATGTATGCTTTACTTCTACTTAGAGAATCTGGCTTATGTTCTCATGTTCTGGTTTTCTATGTAATTGGTCATGAGCTTAACTTGAGCCAAGCATTTGGCACGATTGCCCCCAGAAATTAACTCATTTGTGGGTTGTATAAATGCTATTGCACAAAAAAGAAGTATATATATATACAAATAGTCATAGTAGACCACATCTCGGTTAATGGCTTCAAGTCTAGATGAAATGTTTTAAGAGGGATATTGACAAATTAGAGAACATTAGAAGCATTTGCCAGAATACTGACAGGGCAAGAAATTATGCCAAATAGTAGAAAGAGAATTAGATGCCTAAGTGGAACATGGTATATAGCCCATAAGAATTTGAAGGACTGTCATTGGTAGAATAAGATGTTATTCTTGGCTGCTTCCAGCTGAGGAGTGGTGGATGGGTGACTAAGGCCTATAAGAGAGCAAATATGACACAACACGCACAGGTATCAATTCTTGGTGGTAGATGTGCAAGTGGCCAGTATATAATTCCGTGGATTGGTTGAGT
Organism: Hylobates moloch; assembly: GCF_009828535.3. Taxonomy (NCBI): domain Eukaryota; kingdom Metazoa; phylum Chordata; class Mammalia; order Primates; family Hylobatidae; genus Hylobates; species Hylobates moloch. The sequence continues at coordinate 38,715,027 of NW_026652292.1, forward strand.
TTGAACTATTTTTTTTAATTTTATTATTATTATACTTTAAGTTTTAGGGTACATGTGCACAACGTGCAGGTTTGTTACATATGTATACATGCGCCATGTTGGTGTGTGCATTGCTCCAGGCCCCCCAAAAAATAAATAAATAAATAAATAAAATATTTGCGATAAATAAGAATTTAATAAATTCTTACAAATAAAATAAACAACTAAGATAAAAAAAGAGAGCAAATATAAAGAAGAGTTTCTAAATATTAAAATCAATTTCCAAAGAAACAGCCTGGCCTGTAAGGGAAAGAGCTTCTTGTGAGTAGATGTGTTTAGGTGGGGCCAGCTGAACAAGTTCCTGAGCTCTAGGGATTATACTCCTTCTGCTGGATAGGAGGTACAACCAGGTCATCTCAAAGGTTCCTTGTGTCCCAAGATTCTGTTACTCTCTGATTTCATGACTTGGGTGTCACCTCCCTTAGGCTGGTTACTCTAAATAATGTTAAAAGTCAGTGTGTGCCTTAAAATTGGGTGCATTGCTATGAGAGAATGATTTTTACCAGGGAAGCAGTTGTGTCTAAGAATGAAACTACTGTTTCTAAGTGAAAGAGGTATGAATAACCTAAAGATAATATTTTTCTCTGTAGATAGAAAGAATTTGTATTATAGGTCTGTGTTGGGTGTATAGCAGGGCATCACCAGAATTCACCCTAACTGGGTGAATTCATGGCAGTGATCAGTAGAATATGTAGTTTAACAATGAGGCCTTATCATTTCTAAGTAGTTTCTTTTTTTTCTTTTTGAGACGGAGTCTCACCCTGTCACCCAGAGCTTTGCCCTGGAACTCTTGGAGTGCAACGGCGCGATCTCAGGTCCCTGCAACCTCCGCCTCCCAGGTTCAAACGATTCTCTTGACTCAGCCTCCCAATTTCTAAGTGGAGAGTTTTGAATGGCCCAAAGATAATATTTTTCTCTATAGATAGAAATAATTTGTATGCTAGGTATGTGTTGGATATATAGCAGGACATTACCAGAATTCAGCCTAACTCGGTGAATTCATGGCAGTGAACACTGCAATATGTGGTTTAATAATGAGGCCTTATTCTTAAGGCAAAGCTCAGAAAAGCTGATAAGCAAATTAGAAAGGTCTATTGAAAAGTGTCTGTCTGCCGGGCGCGGTGGCTCACGCCTGTAATCCCAGCACTTTGGGAGGCTGAGGCGGGTGGATCACTAGGTCAAGAGATTGAGACCATCCTGGCCAACATGGTGAAACCCTGTCTCTACTAAAAATACAAAAATTAGCTGGGCATGGTGGCATGAGCCTGTAGTCCCAGCTACTCGGGAGACTGAGGCAGGACAATCGCTTGAACCAGGGAGGCAGAGGTTGCAATGAGCTGAGATTGTGCCACTGTACTCTAGCCTGGTGACAGAGCAAGACTTCGTCTCAAAAAAAAAGAAAGGTGTCTGTCTGGCCAGGCGTGGTGGTTCATGCCTGTAATCCTTAAAAAGCCCAGAAAATGTATCTTTATGGATTGACATGTGTCTGTCTGCCAACCTGCTTCCACGAAGGCCTCTCTTCTGTTTGTAGAAGTGCCTGGTTTAGGATGGCAGTGTGCTCTACCTGCTGTCTAGTGAGTAGTCAGGATTGGACTTCTATAAGACACCCTCTATGAGAGGCTTGCAAATACCTTCAGAATCAGGCAGAGGTCTTTGGCCAGTTATTTCTGAATGAAGCATATCTGTGTGTCTGTCTGACCTAAGCCTGGGAACCACGATGGAAGATACTGTTTGAACAACAACAACAAAAAAGGCAGGGAACTTAAAAGAGAAATGGATTTTAGTCACTAAGAACACGAAGAGGAACATTTTGATAAAATGTACTCAATACAAACAAAGTGCTTATACAAGACAAAGAAAGAGGAATGGGTAGTTTTCTAAAGAGTAAAACCTGTATTTTTAGGAACATGTGTTTGTTTACAATATATTTTTTCTTGTTTTACCCTTGATTTTTAACTATTTAATAATTTTCTACAACATTTTTTTCTTTTTTTTTTGCCCTTGTTTTTTTTTTTGGAGACAGAGTCTCACTCTGTTGCCCAGGCTGGAGTGCAATGGTGCTATCTTGGCTCATTGCAACTTCCGCCTCCTGGGTTTAAGTGATTCTCCTGCCTCAGCCTCCCGAGTAGCTTGGATTATAGGCATCTGCCACCACACCTGGCTAATTTTTGTATTTGTAGTAGAGACGGGGTTTCACCATGTTGGCCAGGCTGGTCTGGAACTTCTGACCTCAAGTGATCTGCCCACCTCGGCCTCCCAAAGTGCTGGGATTACAGGCGTGAGCCACCGCGCCTGGACTGCCCTTGATTTTTAACTATTCCTCCTGTGAAAATTTAAGTCTTTCTATGGGTTCAAGGGAACTGGTAAAGAGCACTGGATTTACACTTGGGCTGGAATTTCCCTCTAGGTTTGGATGTAATGAAGGCAGTGGAGATTTGGGTTTATAACAGAGGCAGATTTGTGAAACTATAGAAGTTGAAGTCTCAGGGTCCCTCACTTGCAGAGACCCCTTCCAGGGTCCTGGAAGAAACCCTACTAATGTGTTATTATGGTCATTTTTTTATACAAATTGCAAAACATAATGTGTTTCAGCCATGACTTGTTAAGACTATTGTCTTCTTCCAATTCAACTTTCCCTCCTTTCTCCTTCCCTTTCTGGTTGGGTGGCATTAAAGTGGTCATGCACATTTTGTATTTGTAATTATGTATTTTTTTTTTCTTAAAAAGGACTCCCCACCAAATTGTATAAGTTTCAGGCCCTAAAAACATGGATCTTCCACTGGGTGTAGGAATGGAATGAGTAACAACTTGGAAATTGCCTGTGTAGCAGAATCAGCCAAAAGTCAGAGTCAGCAGTCAAACTGTTGTGATGGGGTGAGTGAGAGTAAATTGGAATCCATAATCCCAACAGCATTTGACAGTGGGAAAATGGGGCTTTTTTCCCCCCTCTTTAGGGTTCATTTTAAAGAAGAATTCCATGCAAAGGATATCATGAATTGAGAAATATACATCAGATTAAATTTTTTTTTTTTTTTTTTTTTTTGAGACGGAGTCTCGCTGTGTCGCCCAGGCTGGAGTGCAGTCGCGTGATCTCCGCTCACTGCAAGCTCCGCCTGCCAGGTTCACACCATTCTCCTGCCTCAGCCTACCAAGTAGCTGGGACTATAGGCGCCAACCACCATGCCCAGCTAATTTTTTGTATTTTTAATAGAGACGCGGTTTCATCATGTTAGCCAGGATGGTCTGATCTCCTGACCTCGTGATTTGCCTGCCTCAGCCTCCCAAAGTGCTGGGATTACAGGCGTGAGCCACCGCGCCCGGCTTTTTGTTGTTGTTGTTGTTGTTTGTTTTTGTTTTTTTGAGATGGAGCCCTGCTCTGTCGTCCAGGCTGGAGTGCAGTGGCGCAATCTCAGCTCACTGCAACCTCCGCTCCCGGGTTCAAGTGATTCCCCTGCCTCAGCCTCCCAAGTAGCTGGGATTACAGGCACGCACCACCATGCCCAGCTAAATTTTTTGTTTTTTAGTAGAGACAGGGTTTCAACATTTTGGCCAGGATGATCTCCATCTCCTGACCTCGTGATCTGCCTGCCTTGGCCTTCCAAAGTGCTGGGATTATGGGCGTGAGCCACTGCACCTGGCCTAAATTCTTTTTAAAAATAGCAAATTCTTAAAAATAATGCAAATTGATGATGAATTATGAAAATCATGATGGGAAACTCCTGACTGAAGAGAGAAATTGTTCGAAAACGATTCTCCTTTTCCTCTACTACTTTATGTAATTATAAAGCCTTTTTCTAAAGTTCCTTTCTGACAGAGAAATACTGGCCAACAGAAATTCAAAGGAAAGTTGAGACTTTTGAAGTTCAGGCAATTTATATGGTGTTTCGGGTGTTACTACCTCTAATAGTCTATCAATAAAACCCTGATAGGGGATGGTCTCTCTTTTTTGCCTTCTACTCCATCTCTTCTCACACACACTTGTGATTCTTGCTAGCATTCCCACTTCTCTCTCTATTTATTTTTTGAGACAGGGTCTCACTTTGTCATCCAGGCTGGAGTGCAGTGGCGCCATCTCAGCTCACTGCAGCCTCCACCTCTGGAGCTCAAGGGATTCAAGTAGCTAGGACTACAGGCGTGTACCACCACCCCTGGATAATTTTTGTATTTTTTGTAGAGCCGGGGTTTTGCCATGTTGCCCAGGCTGGTCTCCAACACCTGGGATCAAGCAGTCTGCCCACCTTGGCCTCCCAAAGTGCTGAAATTACAGGTATGAGCCTCCATGGCTGGGCAGTTACTCTCTTTTTAATTATCAGCTTACAAAGGAGAACTCTGCCCAAGGAGCCTGAGCTTAGTGAATACAAGTTCATTTCAGCCCCACTGGTGAGTTTATGATTCTATGAGACTTTAAAGATGTATTTTATTTGGACATGTTAAAAAAAAAAAAGAACTGTGTGTTTCTTCACAACATCCAAAATAATTATTTTATTGGTGTTGATAATTATTATTGAGGAATAGGGAAGTCACGCATGTTATCAACCATTTCCTAAATGATACCTAGTTAACATGTTAGGGGAGGGAAATGAATCTGAAAGTGATGCCCATTTAGTGAAGCCAAGTGATGTAGCAAGAGTTGAGAAGAACTTATAAAGGGACCTCCTAGCCCATGTCCATAACATTGTCATTAACATAAAGATAGGTTGCCAGAGAAAGGGTAACTGTATGGTCAATTTAGCCAGGTCTGAACTCTCAAAAATCAAGCACTCTCATTATGTTAGGGCGAAGTCAGAGAAAAGAACCTTCGCAAGGTTTGAAAACACAGTTGTAACATACTGGGCTGTGTTCCAGGGCTAGCATTTGACTCAGATTTTTATCTTGTGCTTAGAACCAGCCTACTGTTGTCTCTGTGCAGAGAAAGCACTAAGTAGGTACTTAATAATGCTTGCTGGCCAGCCCACAGCTCTGTGCAGAACGAGCACTAAGTAGGTACTTAATAATGCTTGCTGGCCAGCACATGGATGGATCATGTTTATAAGTGTGTATCATAAACACTTTGCCTTGAGGAAATTGTTTCCTTTTTAGAGTTTTCATACTGTGGACATCCTTAAAAAGCCCAGAAAATGTATCTTTATGGATTGACATGTGACTCCTTACATGTGAAGTTAGAACCCAATGAAATGCTGTTCTTTGGACTAAACTTTCAAGACTCGTGTGTGGTGTCTAATTCATTAACTAAAAATATGATTCATACTTTACCTTATGTAGGACCACAGGTATCCACATATCCACCATTAGGATATTCTTTAAATCTGGTAGTTTGGAAGATTTCCAGACATTGTAAACAGCAAATGCATCAGAAATAAGCATTTTCCCGAAGAGGGAGGTACAAAATTGTAATGATCAGCCTGTTGCTTAGTCCTGGAAATGTGAAATCAGATCAAAATGAAAAAGATGCTTTCCTTGCATTCTCTTCCAGAAATATGCAGCCTCCTGCTCTTTTGTCTTCAGTGTGACCATGCTGCCCTGAGGAGAGCCCAGAACTGTTTTTAAATTCAAAAGGACAACTGCTTTCTGCTCGCTCAGGTCCACTGAGGCATGCTCCAAGACAGGAAAAAGGTGCTTAGCAGGGGCTCTTTGCTAGAGATTCAATATATGAATTTTACTTTGAGAATGAAAAGTTCACCCACTTTTAAAAGGTTAATCAAAAGTTCATTGTAGTGTATTCTTCCTTTCCTATGCAGTTTCTTATGGAATCAATTTAAATTCTGGCCTCAGAACAGCAATATTTTTCAAAGAGGCAGTCCTTCTGCCAAGTGGCTCTAGAAGTACCCATAATATCCATGTCAGGAGTATGAAAAATGAAAGGGATGAACACTTCCTTCAGAAATTATACCTTTGCTTCCTTTACTTTACAGCCAGGCATGAAGAATCCTGAGAGAGGTCTTTACCGAAAGTTCAGTATTTATGAACTACATACTGAAAAATGAAAAATGATTCCTAGCACTGAGTTGCTTACCCTATCAAGTTTGCCCATTATTTTCAGGCTGTTGAGCATTGTTTGAAACATCGATCTGGGAGCTAAATGAGACTCTGTCCCTTACCATGGTCTTGCTGTTATAAATTCACACGGGGCTATTTCCATTCCCTAAGTTTGCTTTGCCCTTTCCTACCCTTTACGTTTATGGTCTTCCATCCGGTAAATTTTCTCTCACCCTTCCTGGTCTAGCTCTATTTCATCTTCACTTATGAAGGCTTCCTTGTTTTCCTTTTTTAGAATTAATTGCTAATTCCTCACTGCTCTCTAAGCATTAATACCCCCATCATAGCCTTCATCATCATATGTTTTGTGCTGTAGTTATTTACGTACTTATTTCTTTTTCCCCCTTCTTTGCTCTTTGATTAAATGCATGCCAGATCCAACTTTACAGATTAGAAAAATGAGCTCTGAAGTTCGATAACTTGCCCAAGGCTACCCAGTTAGAAGAGTTATGGACTTCACTCTGAATATGGTGACTTTTGTTCTAGTGTGTTGCCTTCTGTAGTCCTCTTAAGAAAAACCTTGTCTTCTTTTCTTTTTTCCTTAGGTTGACTTATTCTATACATTAGAAGTTTCTAAATTATAATCAAACTGTCATTCCAGGGTCATAGTCAGCCATATGTAAATCAGAATGCAGTTTTACATAGATTCATTATTACTGTGCATGGAGATTAGAAGCCAGCTCACAAGAAGACTTAATTTGGAAAGATATGTAACCAACTTCACATAAGTGCTAGCCTTTCATTGATTTCACACCTCCATTCTATATTCCTCCTGGCACTTGTTTTAAATCTGTTCTACTGAAGTCCATACTCTACTCCCTTGCTCTCAGCCGATGATCTGTTTACCTGCTCTGAGAAGATTTAGATCAGTAGTTCTCAAACTTTAATATGTATAAAAATCACATGCAGAGCTCTTTCTAACATAGCTTCCTGGGACTTTTCCCAGGAATTCTGATTCGGTAGGTCAGGGTGGGGCTCATGAATGCTCCGCTCTAACAAGCTCCCAGGTGATGGCAACACAGCTGGTCTGAGGACTACACTTTGAGAACCTCTGATTTAGGCCATCCTCTGCAATAAGTTGTCTTCTCCAATACGTCTTCTCTGGCTGTTTATCCTTCCTCTCCTTCTGTGAGAATTCAGTCATTCTATTCTCAGGCTGAACCCTCTCACCACGAGCTTTTATCCCATCTCACTTCATCTATTTCAGGACCTTGCTTCAGCTCGGCTGTCTTTGCAACTTTTATATCACCCTCTCAATCGCTTTTTATTCTCTACTGCTTTACCAATAAAACTGTTCCTTTCTCAGTTGTACTGCTTAAGATACATCTAATGACTGTAAGCAAAATTATTTTCTATAAGAATGGTTGACAATTTCAGATTCAACTCAGTTGGCTAGGAACTAAGTTTCTGTAATTTGGGAATTGGCTTGTAGAGAGCAAAATTAAGAAACCAAGTTTGGCCGGGCACGGTGGCTTACGCCTGCAATCCTAGCACTTTGGGAGGCCGAGGCAGGTGGATCACGAGGTCAGGAGATCGAGACCATCCTGGCTAACACGGTGAAACCCTGTCTCTACTAAAAATACAAAAAATTAGCTGGGCGTCGTGGCAGGTGCCTATAGTCCCAGCTACTCGGGAGGCTGAGGCAGGAGAATGGCGCGAACCCAGGAGGCAGAGCTTGCAGTGAGCAGAGATAGCGCCACTGCACTCCAGCCTGGGCAACAGAGCAAGACTCCATCTCAAAAAAAAAGAAAAGAAACCAAGTTGAACTTTTTTTAATGGATGTGAGTGGAAGAGACTAATGAGATGCCACAAAAGAGTTAACTTCTTACATTTCTGTAGTCTAATACGAGATAGTTTCTCCAGGAATTAACACAGCACATCTGGTTCACTGACCTGAGTTTGTTTCCTGGTGAGGCATTGCAGTGTCAGCCATATCTCAGGCAAAGGTACTCCAGCATTTTGTAGTTAAGCAGTTGGAGGAGGAGTAGGGAGAACTCCTGTACTTTGAAACATTTCACAGTGAACTCCTTTGCATTCTAATGATGTTCTCCTTACTTAAGGACTTTGCTATGTAAGGATGCTTTGTCCTTCTGATAATCACTTACACTTTTCTTCTGTGTTCATGTCACTTCATTAATCCTGATTACTTGTAATGAATCATAATCTTACCCACTTATTCTTGTGTGACTCATTCCTACTTGTATTCTTAACAGTATTTTCTATGCCTGATAACACATTGTCAATTGACTATGCTATTTTTAACTTAAGCGTTGGCAAAAAGGTTTACTTAGAGAAAAGCTCTACATTTAATTCCTCCGTGCCTCAGTTCCCAAATTTGCTAATAAAGATTATACTTAGCTGTCACTCCACGTTTCATCAGTAGGATTAAAATGAATAGAGATCATGACATAAGACAATGAAAAAAGATAATTATAATGGACCAGATTGAGAAATCACCACAAATCAGCACAAGTGACCTGCCATGTCAGATTCCTAGATGCAGTTTATTTAGTCAGTGGGCCGTATTTCTTCCTTATTCTTTCTTTTTCCATGATGCCTTCCAAAACTACATTTTAACCAAGAGGGAAATACCATTTGTCTTCTGATATAGGAAGATCCTACTGAGAGATTATATTCATATATTTCATCCATCAGCCGGTAGGTGGAATTGTATTTAAAATACTAATAAAGGTTATTATTGCTTATATATCTAAGAATGCTCCAGCTCTCCAAACAAAGCTTATACTGTTGATGATATTTATCAGTGGCTCTGAACACTTGCCTATCATAAAACTCTCCCTCAGAATTTAACCTTAAACTCTTTCAGGCTTGTCTTGGTCACAGTGGGAACTGAGGACAGCTGCTCATGTTTTTTGATAGAACAGCTCTTAACATGCTTTTGCTCTTGCCTCTCACTGCCCAACACCAGCTGCATACACACAGTCTACTTGCCGTGTGCATGCTCTGGCTCCTGTCTCCTTTTCCTTCAGCCTAGTTAGCCTGGTTTTATTTGGTTTCATCATACAAAGTATCTATTAGTAAAACTTTTATGAACTCTGATTATAGTACTAAACTCATAATAAAGTAATCAGAACTTCATTTATTAAAACACTGTCTTGAGCTTATTTTTTAATTTAGTACATATGACAATTTGGTAAGGTAGGAATTTTCATCCCCCTTTTATAGATGGGAAAACTGAGGTCCAGGATATAGGTAACATTTTCAAAGTTAACTCGTAAGTAAATGGCTTAGCTGGAATTTAAACCCAGGTTTCTGCAATTCTAAAGCCCACCCTTTTAACTGCTGTGCGCACAATTAGTGTATTCTTATTTGCTCTCTGAAATACAACACCTTATTCTCATTTCATCTGCTCTTTCTGCCCTATACACTTCAGTTTCTGCTCTATAGATACCTGCTCGTATTGTGACATCTCAATTTTTTTTGTACCTTGGCAGGGTTTTGATTGATGTATTGGTGTTCTGAACTCTTTAGCATATGTATTAATATGGAAAACCTACCAAATATTTCGTGTAATAGGGATTATTTTGTCTACCTATTTTATCTTTCTTTATAATGTAAGTTTGTAGATGGCAGAAACTATAAATTGCTCAGTTAGGGACTCCACATTGAGCCAAGCACATACATACTTGACCCAGAGAAGTCATCACCATCTTTATCACCACAGCTAACATATGGGTAGTGCTCACCATCTACCAAACATGTGCATGGATTATTTTATTTACTCTCCCCAATAACCCTATAAAGTAGATTATGTTGCCATCCCCAAGGTTAAAACACTAGCCCAAGTTCATCGAGTTACTGCATGATAGAGTTCGAATCTAACCAACACCAATCTATCCACACGTCTGTCCACACAGTTAACTACCCCACACTTCTCAGTAGCATCTAGAGTTCCACTTATTTCCTATTCCTTCCATTCTTCACTATATGTCCTCTTTGCCTTCTTATCTTGTTTCTCTACTTCTCACTTTCTGCCCTGTACGTATCTGCTCAATCTTCAATCTTCTCTGCCTTACCCTCTCTTTTTCTATTTTGTTCTCGCTCTGTCCTATCCTGCCTTCCCACTCTTCTTACCTGATTTTCCTGGTCCCCTTTTCATCTTTTTTTCACCTTTTTACCGCTTACATATTTCTTTTTTAAAAGTAACTTCAAGCTTGATAATAGATTCTTCAGCTCTCTCAGCAATATCATATCCTCACCATAATAAAATGATAATGTGCTAGGTGTAAAGAGAAGTAGAATATGAAATCGAAATGAAGAATCTCTTTACTTTTTCTATTAGAAACATAAATAATGAGTGACTATAACATCTTCGTCTCCATAATTTCTAAGTGTTAAATAAAACACATTTCTTTTTTTATTTAACACACACACATCCACACATACATAAACTTGTTTTATGCATTGATTGCCATTTATTGAGCAGCATATTTTTGGACATGCAACAACTGCAAAAGATTTTTTAAGTTATCATACAGTGACATTAATAGGCTCATCACTTTGCCTTCTTTCCTTTGTTCTATCATGTAGAGAGTTGCTTTAGAGATCATTATGTATTGATATGAATTATCATTGAAGTTTTATTAGTCTAGATGTCTCATTTTGGGCATTTTGATAAATTTCTTTTGCTCCAAATCCAGAAGTTATGGCCATTCATCTTTATAAGTAAGACTTTTTTAAAAAGGCAAAGTCATAAAATAAATATTTAAAAGCAGTGTTGGATATAGCCAGCTGAATAAACTGCCCTTTCTATTTAACTTTGAACTCTAAACCTTATTTAAATATCCTCCCTTTTTTCTCTAAAGAAGACAAGAAAAAAAAGCAATTACAGTAGATTCTAAAAGAAATTATAGCAAGAACATTTTCATAAGAGATATCTCACATAGAAAGCTGTAAAAATTGGGCAAGTATTTGCACCTAACCAGTAGAACTTAGAAGAGAAAACATGAAATGAACTTCTTAGCTTATGGAACGGTGTGGATAGGTTTGCATTACTTAGATGTTCACAGAGCTCTAGCATTTACTTACTGAAACACTGGAATGGTTCATATCCCTGTGGTTTCCACCTTAGTTCTTCCAGAAGGATTAGGTTGTATGTTGCCAGAGACCACATTGACTCTTAGTAATGGGATCACCAAATTCTGATTCACAATTTTGTGCATAGAGAGATTGCACTAATATCTCAAAATTGTAGCTATGATTATAACCCTGGTATAGAAATCTGAGCTATGCTGGCAGTGCCATGCTGTACAATCGAATCCACCTGATTATATCTGCATTTGTGACAGCTGGGCTGGCCTTCATTGGCATATGCCTCTTTGCTGCGCCCAGGGCTTTGAATGCAAAATGAAAGATCAGCCTGATATTAGGGGCCCATGATCCATAGATGTAGCTTCCCAAGTAAACAGTGTCTCAGCTTTAACATGGCCCCCAGTATCCTGCTTTATCTTTCTGGACTGAAGTTCCTATGACAGATTTGTTGCTTTAAAAAAGTAATTTTGCAGATTTGTCCTTTTTTAAAAGAAATAAAGATTGCCTTCCATTTCCTACTGAAAGCGATATGGTAGTATCCATCTTATAATTGCACAGATTCAAAAATAAGCCACAAGTATGTTTGCTGAAGTATAATTGTGGACTGTAAAATACAGATATCATAGCCTATAATATGGAGGGTAGTGTGATGTTATAAAGCCATTTTTCTGTGTTTTACATTATCATAAAATTTAACTACTGATGGGAAAGTGAAGGTTTTAATATTTAACTAAGCCTAGAACTTGAAGAGAAACACATGTATTTTACTTGGAAAAAAAGGAAGTTCCATTTTGGACACTGCAAATGACAGTGCCAGCTGTTGTCATAATATTTCTAACATCCACTGAGGATTAATTCCAGGCCCAGCAGATTCACTGGATGAGCAGAAACAGCCAAAGAAGTAAACACTGGTGCTTATGCTGTGATATTATTAAATTAGGCATGAGACTTCTACAGAGTTGGATATCTAGTGAACACTGGATTATCATGCCTGAGGATCATTCACTTTGTGTATATCTGCAGAAAATTGAATCCTGAACTTGCTTTCTTCTGCCTCTTGGCCCTCTTCCTCTGTAGAGGTATACTCAGAACACTTGATCCCATTTGAATATAAACTTTTCTATTAATATTCATTAGGTACTCATACAATATAAGCTGAGGAAACAAAGTGGTGGGTGTAAAACACAGGCCTCATGTAAAGAGCTTACTTTCACTATAGAGGCAGTGTAGCATAACGAAGCAGTGATGGGTTTCAGAGGCAGATAGACCAGAATTCAAATCCTACTTCTCCTAAGTATGGCCTTGGGCCCATCACTTAAATTTCTGAGACTCAGTTTCCTTTTCTGTGAAAGGTAGATGCTAACCATGCTACAGAGTTCTATTGAGATTAGAAATATTTACAGATACTTAGACCACTACAAGGTAACTATTTTTCTAGAACAGGCATACCTTATTGTATACATTCTATGTTTCTAGAACAGGCATACCTTATGGTATACATTCTGTGAAACGGAATATGGAAAGTGCTAAATGAAAGGTACAATCAGAGAATTCCCCAGGCCCTCAAGAAGGAAGGCGGAATGGATGAGGAAGTCTGCTGTCCAGCGGGTGGGCCGGAGCTAAGGCAAGATTTGTGGGTGGGCCTTCACTAACCAGGCACAGGGAGAGGGCATTCCAGGAGCAGGTGTAGATCTGGCCAAGGAATTAAGACAGGAATGCAAGTGGCATTTTCCAGGCAAAAGATTAGGAAGTTTTAGATCAGCCTGGATATGGAGACCTTGAATAGCAAGCCGACTGAGGAATGCATGGAAGAATGACTACTAGCCGGAATAAAAGATAAATCTCAAGGCCTCTTTTCACTTTCACCTCTCCTCTTGCCCACATCATGGACAGACAGTTCAGGATTTTCCTTATACTCTGTTTCTGTGAGCAATTTTAAGAAGGCAGAGTGCATAATGGTATTACTTTTATGTCTGCATGTGTATTGCCACCATGAAGCCTATAGTTTTGCTTTTCAAACTACTAGATTGTGACCTTGTAATGATCTGGCAAAAGGCTGATTGAATTTATAAGAGCAGTAAATCCATATAGTGGATAATATTGGGAAAAAATTAGGGCTAATACTGAGGAATGAGAAGATTAGGAAAGAGATAAATAAAATATGGGTGGTATAAATAAAAATTAAAGTGAAAATATGGGGAAGGGACTGCTTATGATTCACCTTACAAAATTTCTACCTTATGTAGAAATTTTGATTAATAGAGCAGTGTATCTGAGGTGTGTTGTAAATAATGGACTGGGGTCTGTTTTCATTGCCAGTTCTTTCTGTGAATGCATGTTCCTGAAGATACTGAAGGCTGTTTCTCTATAGGCAGCTGGTGGTTTTCTGCTGCAGGCAGAAGTGGTTGAGGTAATCCTAGGGAGGTGATGCTGAATGGGGCTGTGGTCCTACTTCATGTAAGGTTATTATATGTGAAAGAAAGAGTAATTTTTAAAAGTAATTAACTAGTGGTAGATTCTGAACTAACATTAGCAAAGGTTGATTATAAATCAGATTTTATTTTATTTTTTTTTTTATTTATTTTATTTATTTTTTTTTTTTGAGATGGAGTCTCGTGCTGTCGCCCAGGCTGGAGTGCAGTGGAGCGATCTGGGCTCACTCCAAGTTCTGCCTCCCAGGTTCACACCATTCTCCTGCCTCAGCCTCCCAAGTAGCTGGGACTACAGGCACCCGCCACCACGCCTGGCTAATTTTTTGTATTTTTAGTAGACATGGGGTTTCACCATGTTAGCCAGGATGGTCTCGATCTCCTGATCTCATGATCTGCCTGCCTCAGCCTCCCAAAGTGCTGGGATTACAGGCGTGAGCCACCACTCCTGGCCAGATTTTATTTTTACTACTGATTTAGAAAAAATCTTTGGAGAAACAGATTTGGAATGGTTAAATATCACTTTAGGGAGCACATTTTGATATCACAGCTTAAAGGTACTCTTAAGAGAAAGCTTTACAAATGGGGCAACCTGAAAAGACACATTTCATATGCATTCAAATTCAAGATAAGACCCAAAGCTCTGTTGCCAGGGTAAAGGTTTTGAGAGTTAAATGGGAATTTGGAAAACAATACACAAAAATTGACTTAAAATGTAGATAAGCCTACAAGTATTTACAGGGTGGAGACATCAAAGAATGTAAGAAATAGTTTGGATCACTAACAGGAATGTGTAATGGGAAGTCAAAATCTATGCTGTCAGGAAAAATTCATATTATAGAAACTCTATTATTTGGTACATTTAAGATAAAATGAAAATTGTGTTTTCAAAGGGTTACGCCTCGCAGTGGATGAGTGATTGGGGCGTTTTCTGGTTTCAGTGATTCTGTAGGCAGAAAACAGTTTTTACTGCCAAGTGTGTCAGTGGAGGTGGGGAGATAGAGACCTTGCTGTGTTAAGTGAAATCTGTTGCTTAAGAATAAAGCTGGGATTTCTGTAGAATGGAGAAGTAATTTGGTATTATCATATTATCAAAAATAACTGCTCTTTGAAAAGTAGATTTTTTAAAGTTTGATTATCAAGTATTTATTTAAAACTACTGCCTAAGTATTTAAACAGTTTCAGGCTCCGATTTTGTTTTTTTTTTTTACAAAGGAAACCTATGCCTAAAAATTATTTTAAGTAGTTATATGGATAGATGAGCTACACAGTTTCAGACCTGTGTATATGACTTTCTAAGAGGTCTATGGTATCCAATAATAAATGATTTTATGCAGGGATTTAACATATAATAAGTCATGCATTATCTGTACCTTGTCAGTGGGATCTGTATAGAGTGATAGCAGAAAAGAAAGTTAATTTTAGGATCCTTTGATGCCTATAAATTTAGAGCAAAAGAAATATTTCTAAAAGCTCAACTTTTGTATACATATGCCCAATCACAAGTTTTACAGACATTTTTACACGTTCAGCCTGAAATATTTGATTCCGCTCTTATTTGTCAAGATACAATATAATTACATTAGTAAAATGCAAACAAGGCAGATAAGTTTTCCTTCTTTTTCTTATGCTATAGTCATGCTGCAAACCCTCCATTACAGTTTTTTGGCTGAGGTAGGTCTAGATGTCTAGAGGCCAACTAATATAGTTTTATATAATCAACATAGAGAAGTCATTTCAGAGACTGGCATTGAGTTCTTGGAGGGAAGAAAATGAATCTTAAAGCTTCTTGGGAATATCCCTCACTGCAGCAGAGTTTGTGTGCTCTAATGGATGCTCCATAAATGCTTGAGAGAATATAAGTCCCATAGGTTAGCATATACTTAATTCTACCTCTCATGGAAACCTCTCCATACATTCTATAGCTGAAATATTTTAGGAGCTCAAAAGGAGTAACAGAAACTAAAGGAAACACCAGCTCCAAGATTGGATTTTTAGGCTTTCTTGCTAGTGTAACACTTCCCTTCCTGTTGGACTATCGGCAACCATATCCTGGCTAATTAGAAGTGATTTTCAGGGGAAAGGAAGAGGTCCTAAGCTCTTGCCTCCCTATTTTCCTTCTTGTTGGGTTCTAGTAACTTACCTTAAGAAGTAATGAAGTCCTAGTCAAACTCCTAATATTCAGAAACCAACTCTCATTATTCAAACATGTTGAGGAAAAAATGTCTCCTTGCATCCTCTTCTGCTTAAAACTCCTCCAGTACCATCAAGCATGGGCAGATATATGATAGTGGCAGTATCCAGAAGACGCACCATCTATGTAACAAACCCTCGAAATAAAGTATGGTAGGCCGGGCACGGTGGCTCACGCCTGTAATCCCAGCACTTTGGGAGGCCGAGATGGGCGGATCACGAGGTCAGGAGATCGAGACCATCCTGGCTAACACGGTGAAACCCCGTCTCTACTAAAAATACAAAAAAAAATTAGCCGGGCATGGTGGCGGGCACCTGTAGTCCCAGCTACTCGGGAGGCTGAGGCAGGAGAATGGCGTGAACCCGGGAGGCAGAGCTTACAGTGAGCGGAGGTCGCGCCACTGCACTCCCACCTGGGTGAGAGAGTGAGACTCCTTATCAAAAAAAAAAAAAGAAAGTATGGTATAATCCTAAGCATTCACTCAGCAATCTCGCTTCTGGGAATTTGCTATTAGTCAGCCACAGGCATCTCTGTGTACCTTCAAGCCCAGCTTAGCATGTATGGGAGGATAAGAGAGAAAGTGTACTTCCTGAATACATCTTGGGTAAACTAATCCTTGGCTAGGTTGATGACATCCTTACCCAGAATTTAAAAGTTCAGTAGAGACTCTTCTTGAAATGTTGAATTTTTCTTTCTGCTTATTGCGCTCTATAGATGAGTGAAATGCAATGAAGATATTCACTGCTACTATAAAAATGCATTAGTTCTTTTTGGTGAGCTACTTGACTATCAGAGCCAAATATGTAGGTAGTTGGAATTAAATTTCCAATTTAGCATCCCGCTTAGAAGGGTGATGGAAGCTCCCATATCTTGGTGTTTCTCTTTCTGAGTATCTGCTGTCTCACTGAGGCAACATGCTAGCCTCCATGTTGTATTATTTCACAGGTCTAGAACTAAGTGACACATTGCCAATTCCCACCCCCCGCCATTTCCTTTGATGGAGGTAGATTACATTTATAAGGTGTAGATATTGCTTGAAGGTACTTGTTGTTCTTTCTTATGAGTAAGCAAGAAAGAGAGCAGCAAATAATAGCTAGAAGGAAGATGTGCCCACACCACATTCAGGCCACTTAGTCTATCTAGTAAGATAGAGTGTTTCAGGCATCAAGCATGTACTGGGAGACATGCACACAGAAAAAGGACAAGCAATAAACTCCTTTGAGAGTGACATGGTAGGTCTGAAGAGTGAATGTAACTTTTTGTCTCCATCCCCTCAGTGATTCATGAATTATTCATTAGCTATTTTTTTCCACCAGGATTACAATCATTTTACCTTTGCTTGCCAGCCTAGTGGGTTATTAACAGTGGTTACTCTATTTATTTACACATTTTCCTTATGTATGTTATTCATCCTGCATTAGTTCGCCCCCACCCCTAGTCACCATTCTTTTTTCTTTCTTTTGTTTGGCCTTTCATGGCTACCGTATTATCATGTGATCAGAAAAAAGATGCACTGGTGTCAGAATTAGGCCAACACAGACATATGGGATAGTAGGTTCATTTGGGTTGGATAGAGAGCTGTTTGAAACTTGTATACACATTTTTCAATTTCAAGAAGAAACATTTGCAGTAAAGGAAGCATGATAGCCATAGTTTGCAGTGGTCTAATGGAGGTGAGCTCAGGAATCTCAGATGCATTTAGCTCTACAAGTCTCCATTATACAAATTATGTTGAATATTTCATCTCATGCTATAGATTAGTTTTGGGCCATAATGAAAAACTTTCCTGAAGATTAAGTCAAACTTATCTATGCATGCCTTCTTTGGATACATAGATCCACCTTTGACAGCTACTCTGTCCACTAATTCTGTCAAGTAGGACTGAGCTTTTTTGAACACCTCTCCTTTTGTTAACAAGAAGAAGAAGAAGAAAATTAAACACTCCTGGCATCTGCCTGGCTGTGATTTAGCCCTTGGTAAAAAGTATTACAAATTGAGACAGTGCCAGACTGCTCCTGTGATTCATCTCTTCTCCTGTCAAGACCAGTTGAGGCGATGCAATTGGAAACCTCTCTAGCTTGTGAAGAGACACTTTATGTTGGAAGGAACAACATAAGCACAATAGTACTTAGGCTTTCAAAGCAGAGAGAATTGGTTCCTCTTGATTGGGTGAACAATCACTGCAAATTAAGGTCAAAAGTATTGTCAACTAATTCAGTGTACTAGGCTTCTTCATCATTTCCCATGACTTGTTCTCTCTTAGAAGATGGTTTAGCAAATTGGAGCAATTATTTTTTTTAAAATCTTGGTGCAGAGTTAGTGATAAAACACAAGAAAGTTTAAGGCTGGATATAGCATGTGCATCTATATCAAGATGCAGATCCATAGAGAGGTGTGCTTGATCTTGGGATGCTGGATGAAAATCCAGGCACTGTGTTGTGGGAGCCTGATTTCTGAAAGTTGGGGCATCATTGTTTGGCCTAGGATGTTTATAAGTGTCAGGTATGTCTTGTCCCACAGAATACTTGTTACAGCTGTTAAAGGACAGATTGTCTTCAACACGATTGATACCCATGCCAGAGTAGGGTATATTCTGACAGAAAATCCATTTACTCTCATCTGTAATTTATCCCCTTAGTTGAAATATGATCCCAGTGTAGGGCATTTACTTTTACACACTCCATTTAAATCAGTGTGGTTTCTTCCTACCTTAATGAATTTTACCTCATTTCTTTGTCTTGCAAAAACCCAGGGCAGAGTGGTAAAATTTCAAAACAAATCTTTCACAAGGCTGGAACTAGACACTCTGTTGGGTCACATGCAAATTATTTGCAGAAGGGGAACACTTTGCATGTGAATAAGAGAAAGCAAAGCACTTACACCAATACTCAGTGCTCTTGGGGCCAGGAGTGAGGGGCCTTCCATGTTTGCAGGACATCTGTTTGAGCCTTATGTTCTGCTACAGCCCCAAGTCCTTACCTCATATCTGCCTGCTGTCCTATTTTTCTGCTTAAAGAGTCAAAGACTGAAATTCTTATCCTTGTTTCCCATTCATTCCTAAGTTACTTTGGCCTTCACATGGAGCCACCATGCTGTGTGGCCCACAGAGTGTGCTATTCACTTAAACTTATTTATCTTAACCTTTTTATGAAATACGGTTGCATCCTTTGACTTTCCTTGCTTGTCACAGTTTACATTAATCCTGGAACATTTGAGTCTTAAGTGCTACATGATAGTACTCTTTCTAATGGTTTCTAATATTATACGAATGCCTATCTTTCCCATTTCATCCCTTTCTCTCTGTTGGTTTTGACTTTAAGCTCTCTGGTTGTTTCATGGCAATGATTATTGGTGAGAGTATTATCTATTACCAAGTGTTCCTTGTTCAGTTTTGCATGGTTTCAATGTCTTTTTAAGCAAGGATTGCCAAACTACAGGCCACCTGTTTTTGGAGATGCCATTTAATTGGAACACTGCCATACCCATTCATTTACATATCATCTATGGCTCCTTTCTTACTACCAGGGCATTGTTTAGTAGTTCAAACACAGACCTTATGCACCTTCACCTCAAAACCTAGAATATTTACTATCTGACTCTTTACAGAAAAAGTTTGCTGATCTCTGCTTTGAAGAAGAGAAAGTCATCAGATACATACAGTGCCAAAGAACTGCTGGCTATGAAAGAGATATTGTAGAATTCTACAATTTTCTTAAAGAATGGAAAACATTGGAAAAGAGTCACCTGTTTACAGGTGATTTGCATTTCTATAGGTATCAGAATAATGTGGGTGCTTGTTGGTTGGGGAAGGAATGGCAGGCCTTCTCTCTCTGTCAGTATCTTCAGGCCCTGAAGTCATACAATCAATGGATTGCTTTTCCTCTTCGCTTTTCCATTTTGCCATAATTTTGCCAAGGGGGAGGTTGGATGTGGGTTAATATTTTGAGTTAGAAGAGCATTTGGATACATCCTGATAATTACTTTATCTCAGATATTCTTAGATTCTCTCTAGTGAAGGCCACACCTTCTCTGTGCCTCAGCCTGGCATGGCCCAACTGTGCTACTTACCTTGGGTTCCTGCTGCTCAGCTTAAAGGGAATCTCTTTCATATGCCTAGAGCCATGTTTACTCAGTTCAGGTCTGTGCCAGTTGACACCAAGTCAAAAAGCACTTCAGACAGAAGCCTGCTTTGAAAGTGCTAGCTAGCAGCAAATAAGTCTGGCTTAATTCCCCCTTGAGTCTGGAGATCTGATTGGAAGGGTAAAAGGGAGAAAGGGACGATTTATTTGTTAACTGGATTGACTAATTCATATTAGTAGTTATGAGGCAATTCCACCCACATTATCTCATTTAACTCCCCATAAAAACCCTACAAGGGAGATAATATACTTTGGAAAACTGAGACTCAGAGAAATTAAGTAAATTGCAAAATCCCCATGCTATAAGCATTATAGTCTCATAAGCAAATGTCATGAGCTTCTTCTAGCTTTTTCCTCATGCTCACAAAATGGGTGAAGGAGATCCAAGCATCATGTTTCTAGTTAAAAAGAAGGTGCAGAGTAAAAGGCAAAAGGCAAACGGACAAGCCAACCAAGTTTGTTCTCTTTCTTAGATGTCCTACTTGGTGACTTCAGCTGATATCTCATTAGTGTGCATCATGGAATTATCTCAGCAAGGGAACCTGGAAAATATAGAAATGTGTTTGTGTTAAGCTGGGCACCTTGCCATCTCCATAAAAATGTGCTCTATAGATACAGAGCAGGAGATAATCATTATTAATAGGCAACTTATAATTTCTGTTTCAAGAGGTCATTCTGGTACCTGAGAAGATTGACAGTCTCTGGTCTAAATTCTTATAGGCCTCTCTTGCCTTCATTTAAGATGAACTTGATAGAATAAAGATTATCGTTGTTCTCTAATCTCCTGGGTATGAGACAGAGAGGTAACAGATGGAATGATTTCCTTCTGGCTTCCATAGCAAACCAAAGCATGTGCCAGTGAAGAGTGGCAACTGCTACAAATACTTAGCCAAACGTGGGGAAGAGTGTTGATGCTCTAAGTCTCCTAGCTATGTCGAGGCAGCAGGTGTCTCTGTAGATCAGGGCAGCAATCCCTTTGGAAAGGGCATGAAGAGGGCACTTGGGACTACTGCATTGCATCAGCTTGGCAGAGAAAAATGTAGCATATACTGGAACTCTAGCTGGGTAGGGAATTGACAAGTTGAACCACAAGTTGACTACTGTTCAGTCAGCACTAGCTTTTATCTTCCAGTCACCGTTCCCTGTGGCTCTTCGTTGATCGTCCACAAGCTCCAGGCCTGGGTGGTGCCTGTTGTGATATAAGAAGGGAACAGTGATGGTTTGCAAAATGTGAACACTCATGTGTACAGTTTTCATGTTGATAAGAAAATGCTAGAAGGGGAACAGCTATCAGATGCCTATGTCTTTGTCCATACCTGGCTACCCATGGCAAAGTTGTTGTTGTTGTTGTTGTTGTTGTTGTTTGCCTCCAGGCATAGAGCAGCAAGAGTAGAAAACAAGAATTCCAGCCTGCAAAAGAAAGCTGAATCTCCCTTGCTTGGTCACTTAGGGAATCAAGCTCAGGAGGGATGGACATGTTTTCTGTTGCTCTGCAATAGCGGCTGAAACTTCGTTCAACTATGGTGCTCAGCTGAAGCACCATGACTGAATCTTTTTTTGAGAAGGGGAAAGGAGAAGATTTTAAAATGAAATGCCATAAGTGTAACGTAGTACATATAGAGGTCACAAACTTGGAAAGCCTGTGGTGTCTTGGAAGATCACATAAATGTGTGAAACACACCAGTTGCACACAGGCAAGCACACAGGCAAGCACGTGTCCCTTCTAGAGAAATTATTGCCACAGAGGAATGCTGGTTCTAATCTCCACCCTCCCTTTGCCTCTCCTCTGCTCCCGTAAAAACCAGAGGTTTGGAATTTTGCGTGAATAACTCAGTTTGTTAGTGTTGACAACCAGGCATGACAGTAGCTCATTTGGACCCTTTTTCCAAATCAGGAAACAGCAGCCCTTCCTTCATGGCAGCCCTGTAGCTGTGCCAGTAGAGTGTGGGCTGGATTTCAGCCCTTACTCTCCCGCTTAGCTGAGACTTTGTGCCAGACACAAGCTGCCCAGCTGTAGACAGTGGGCCCAGAAGTTATCAGTGTTACATGAGCAAAACAAAACATATCTATGGGCCATACTCAGCCCATAGGTTATTCTTTTGCAGCTTCTGCAGCTGTCATTAAAACAAAGCTCTGGGGTCAGATCACCTGGGTTTAAATCTGGGTTCTGCCCCTCAGGCAAATGACTCAGTATTTCTTGGCCTCAGCCTTCTCTATCTGTAAAATGAAGATAAATACTTGTACCTACTTAACAGGGTTGTTATGAGGATAAAATCAATAATGTGGGACAAACACTTAGCTCCACAGAGGGTGGTACATAGCACTTAATGTTATATAATACCAAAATCATGTGAAAATCTGAGTTTTTCACACAGAGAATTCACAGCATATGAAATGGATGGGAGAGTGCATGTCAGACCTTCATGATTATTTTCCGCCTCTTGGGGAAATGCTTATGCCTCTTTGGTCACTGTGAAGACAGAGAACTCAAAATAGTAAGCATTACTTACTAGCTGGCCTACTGAGGCCACAAGAACAAATGAAGTAAACACTCTGCTTGAACCGCTGATTTTGTTTGCCTGCATGAAACACTTGCACAGGTTGATAGCTGACATCCGTAACAATGACATCCTAAAGCCATTAAGAAATGATTAAATTAAGTTCAGTATCATCTGTTGCAAAAGACAAAGATGTGTGAGGTACATTTTAGAATAACTTACAATGAAAACAGCTAGAAAGTGTGGAAGTTTAAAGTGGTGAGTATTCAATTGCTTGAGTTCATCTTCTACACTGGTTCATTATCTGGAAGGTGGGCCACAGAGTTAATACTCCATCTTTAAAGACTGTCACAGTTGTTTGCATCTAAGATGCATCAGGTTCTGCATTAAAAATTTGGTTCCTGGCACTGAGACTATGCTAGGAGGAGGGTATTAACTTAGTACTGACCATAGTGAAATCTGTGGTTGACTGCAAGGACTTGGGTTGAAATAAGACTAAATCCAGTAGTATTGCTCTGGTAGGTTCGATCATATTCAAGTGTTCAATAAGGATTATAAAGAAGTGTCAACCTGTCATACTTACTTTAAAACATATCCAGAAAAGAGAATCCAAGGAAGTTTATTTAGTTCTACCTGCATTTAAATTAGCTTTTTTTTTTTATCATTACATCAATGTCATTAGGCCCTAAATGATATTGAGTGTCTATGAGACCCCAAAGACAAAGATTGTCCCCTAAACTCCTATTCTTATTTGTTTAACATGGACTTGGCCCAGCTACCTTCAATCTAAAGCTTCTTTCTCTAGAGTAAAGTATCTCAATCTATGCACTGTTGACATTTTGGGCCAGATAATTCTTTGTTCTTGGGGCTACCCTATGCATTTTAGGATGTTTAGCAGCATCTCTGGTCTCTACTCACTAGATGCCAGTGACTTCCTTCCCCTCAACTCATGACAACCAAAAATATCTGTAGACATTGCTGTAATGTCACCTGGGGAGAAAATCTTCCTGGTGAGAAGCACTACTCTAGACTAAGAAAAGTAGCCAGATTTTTAAACACAGAAGCGTTTTTCCTCCCAGAGGCAAAAAGTGCCCTAGAGATGGAAGAATTTTGAAAATAAGCTCTTCCACAAACTATACTGCCAAAATGGTTAGAGAAAGATCCTGTAATCACCATGCTTGACAAATGGTGTTTTTGCTAAGCCTCACAGCAGCTTCGTTCATGTATTGTGTTAATTGCAATTAAATTAACTAGTCTAGAAGTAGGAGTCATCATCCAGCCCATTCATATCCGTCCTTTACAGTACACATCCAGACTTCTTTCAGAGTTTTGCTTGCCCATTGGTGCTCACGTATAAAAACTCAGCAGGTGAGACTTAGGGATTCCTAGAGCAGAGAGGGACCTCAGCTCTTCATGTCCACTTTTCTTGTTTTAAAGGACAAGGCACTGAGGTCCAGAAAGTGGAATTTGCAGCACAAATTGTTATGATAAACCTCAGTGATTCAGCCCCTGGGATCTTCAACAATATAGGCGCAGAATGTATAACTATTACTGAGTAAAATGTTTAAAATTATGTTCTTATGGCAATGTTCAAGGTTTTAGGCATAAGTAAGACAAAGCAGAGACAAAATAAAAAATACTTTTCAAATTGAAGGCTTAAAAAATTAAGGATACCGTCTATGTGCCTTCTGCTTTAGGATCCAGAATCTTATGTTTGTTTGCTCTTTATAACACGACTAGGTAGTATCAGTCAATTGTGACTGGTAAATTTCCATTAATTTGCCTAATCATATTTAGAAATTATGCCTACTAAATAAATTATGGTTGGAACTTGAAAGGAATAATGGCTTAAATAAGTGATTTGTTCTTTAGTCAGAAAAATATTGTCACTCTCTCTCTCGTACCCTCATGAAGAACTGTCATCTCCACCTAGTTTATAATTAAGGCAATGGGACCAAAGTCATCCTGTTGGCACAGGATGGCCGTCCCTGCATCCAAATTTCTTTTACTAATTGGAGAAAACCACTAATTGTACATTTTAAACTCAAAATGTCTTTAAGTATATATATATTTAAAATATATTTTATTATTTTTATTAATTTATTAATTATAATTATATTTAAAATTATATTTATAATTATATTTAAAATTATAATTATATTTATTAAAATAATAATTATTTTTATTAATGTATACATATATATAATTTATGTTTTCTCCATGTGGTTAGCTGTTGATCTAAAGGAGAAAGAGCAAGGCAGGGAAATTATCAGGTTCAGTGTTTAACTGGGAGATGAGGACATCACTAAAAGAAAGGTACAGCATGTTCTACTGGTATGTACAAGTTTTGATTACAAGGTGTACTCTTGCCACCTGGTGTGGTGTCTCAGCTAAGTTTAGTTTCTGATTATCGGGGTCTCTGAGACAACTCTCCAGGGTCAGGTGTAGAGCTCCTTTTGCCCTTGGCATGTTCCAAATCGCTTCCTTATGCTCAACCTTCTGAGCAATACAAGGAAAACTTCCTACTGTGGCATGTTATGAAGGTTATTGAAATACTTTAGGAAATGCCTTTGACCTTGTTTTGTACTTAGAGGATGATCTCATTCAGAAATGGGTATAGTGTCAAAATATGGAACGTGCTAGTAAAATAAGCACACAATTCACTTAAAGAAACAAAAACAAGACAAGACAAAACAAAACAAAACTTGTTTGGGATGGCTGCAGTTCATCCTAGATTTTAAGGTGAGAAGTGGTTGAAAGAAATGTGATATTTTTACCTAAACCATGGTCGACTATACTTTCACTTTTTAGTAATGATGTGAATGAAGAATGGCTTTGAAGACTGTTGGTGGATTTGACAAATATTTATCAAGAATCTGCTATGAGTGCCACCCTTATAGGTGGTAGAGATTCCACAATGAACAAAACAGAGTCCTTTCTTACATTTTGTGAAGGGAGACCAACTCTAAACAAATAGATGTCGTGTCAGGTTGACATAAGTGCCATGGGGAAAAACAAAATAGGGTAAGGGGCTAGGTGGGGCAGGATCAGATCAAGGAATTTATATTTTATATAAGATTGTCACAGAATGCCTCTCTAATTAGATGACTTTTTTTATATAGAACTGAAGGAAATAAAAGGACGAGGCTTATGAATATCTGGGGGAAGATGTCACAGGCTGTTATAAAAGTTGCAACAGGAAACTGATTAGGACTCTTAGCAGACTTATATATGCTTAGAATGAAAGGGATTGAGATAAAAGAAAAGAGGGGAGCTTTGGGAAAGCATTAAACTGTGGCCACAGCACTGATTGGATAAACCATGACATTGGATTATGCGTCTGCAAATTTCTTACATTTTTTTTAAAGTATCAGACCAATAGCCCTAGTAATAAGCAACATGGTCTTTTCTTTTAGCATAGTGGTAATGAACATGCTATTCTTTTGGAGTTATCCTACAAAGCTTATCAAACTCAAGAAGCAATAGTTTATATGCATTGCCCAGGTTGAATATTATTAATTTGGGTTGGGAAGTGATATGACCACATTCTGACTGACTATAGGCCCTAGCTCAGTTCACCTGATTTTATGCCCAATTTTTAATGAGAAGGGAGCTTGCTAGGCCAGGCAGGAAGGAAGAAATGGGGACAGTGTCAAGGAGGAAATGCAGAAGAGTTGAGTGTAGGTAAATCCCATCTTTCCTGGCTTTACGTTGCCTTCACATCCCTCATATGATCTTCTACCCAGTCTTCAGTATAAGCAGTATGTTGTTCCAAAGGTATGAAGTCTTGGCCAGGCACAGTGGCTCACGCCTGTAATCCCAGCACTTTGGGAGGCTGAGGTGGGTGGATCACGAGGTCAGGAGATTGAGATCATCCTGGCCAACATGATGAAACCCCATCTCTACTAAAAATACAAAAATTAGCTGGGAGTGGTGGTGCACACCTGTAGTCCCAGCTACTGGGGAGGCTGAGGCAGAAGAATCACTTGAACCCAGGAGGCGGAGGTTGCAGTGAGCCGAGATCGCGCCACTGCACTCCAGCCTGGGAACAGAGTGAGATTCCGTCTCAAAATAAAATAAAATAAAATAAAACTAAGGCATGAAGTCTTTTCCAAGCTAAGGCAAGAATGCTGAAACCTCAATCATAGCACTTTTCCGGAAGAGTCTTACCTTATATTCTGGATCTCTTCCTTTTCTCAAGAGGGGCTTCTTTCTCTTTAAATGTGAAAAGAAGAGAGGCATCAGCTAGCCCTATTAGCCCAAGGCTAAGAATTGCTCCAGATTTTTGAATGCTTAACCTTAAACGAGGTCAAATGTACCAGTGGAAAGTGGCTCCCCTTTTTTCAAGGATGGTCAGATTTTAATTACGTGCCTCTTAGGCTTGCCCTGTCTTTGGGGTTGTTAAACATGCATGTTGGGAGCTGTTGACTGTTTTTTTTTTTTCTTTCTTTCTTTCTTTTTTTTGTCTCATAATTTACTTTTACTTTAAATCTATTATACTTTGAACTGTTGACTGTTAGAGAAAGCAGTACTGGCTTAGGATCAGCAGAGAATATGCTTGAATTCTATTTCTTAAGCTGAGGAGAATTTCTGTTTGAGCCCAGTCCAAGTCATTACTTGAGCAATTTTTTTCACATTTTGCTTGCTTAAGTGTTTATGTTTTTTTTTTTTTTTTTTGCTTTTACAAGTAATTTTTTTTAAAAAAATGTTATCATACACTCAGCAAACATTTTTTGAGCACGTACACAATGCCCGGCCGTGTGCCATGCATGTTCAAAAAAAAAAATAGGTAACATTATATCTGTGCTTGTGGAATTAATATATTTGTTAGAAAGATAAGACTTCAATCAGTAAAGCAATCCAAGAAGGAACAAGTACAAAGCCAGGTAGGAGACATTAGCTCAGTGGAAAGAGTCCACTGAGGTAGGTAGACCTGGGTTTGAGTCAGAAGCAAGAGCGTGCTTTTGTGAGATTTCACTTATCCTGTGTGGGCCTCAGCTTCCTGTTATGTAAAATGGGATAATAATACCTATTACATTGTCACATTAGATTGCTGTGATGACTTGATAATATTTATATACAAAGCAGCCAGTATAATGCATGCTCATAGTAAGCACTTATTATGTTATTATTATTTATTGGACAAATAATTAGGAGGTCTGAGTTATAATCTTGATTCTACAATTATTTAGTTTTGGTAAGTCACTTAACTTTATCATACCATTCATGCATATTACCTATAAAGTGAAAGGAACAGAGGTTCTACAATTTATCTCCCAAATTCCATGGTATTTTGAACCAAAATGTATTGAATAAGTCTTTGATGTATGCTTCTCCTTCTTGTTAGTGATATTAACAATAGCAATAAAACATCAATATTTATTTAGGACTTGCTCTGGAGCCACGAGCCATGGTGCGTTCTTGACATTATGTTATTTACTCCATGCTGCATACTCAGTGAGACAGATAACCTTGTCTTGTTTCCTAGATCCCAGGCCATATTTTATCCAGTTTAATATTTCTGAAATCAGAATGTATTATGTAGTATTATGTAGTTAATAAATATATTTAATGTGGAAATTTTTTCCCAAAAGCCCTTCCTAAGTGAGATGGACCCTCTTATGACTGAGGATGTATTCCAACGGAAATAAATATTTTTTTCTTTATTTCTGATGGTAAAGTTGAAGCATAGAGAGGATAATTTACATGACCAAGATTAATGAACTAACAAAAGCAAACTCAGGACTTGAACTTAGGTTTGTTTTATTTAACAATGCTCACCCTACCATACTTCTTGGGAGCAAAAAATTTAAAAAGTTTCTAACATATATTCATTAGTTCTTTCCATTTTTCATAGCAAAATATATTTGATCTATCACTAGAATGAACGGTAGATTCACTATTTGTTAACTTTTAACAGGAATATATTTTAGTCCCTCTAGCCTGACTTTATAGGCTATGTACTCAGTACATGAAAATATATAGTAGCCTCAATTTAACATTGATGTTTATTTGATGTTGACATCACTAGTGACACTGGTCAAGCGTATCCTTTTAGATAAGAGCCTATTAGAATTATATATTCCCTGTAGAAATCTTACCTTGACCATAGTACATTTAATAGCAGATTTTTCTCAGACTTTCAAAATCCTGAAAGTCTGGGTCATTACAAGAAAACAAGGATGTGGTCATAAACAGTTGATTATTAAGCAAATTCATTGAAAATTAACAGCAGTATTCTTTGACCTCACTCTTTATAGTCAAACTGCTAATCTTGGGTAAATATAAGATTATATTACTAATCCATTGACATTTAGCACAAATTAGCTATCAAATGGGTCAGTTGTTACTGTTGGAAACTTATGAAAATACATTAAAATTCTTCCCATCTCCTGTATGTTTCTTTCTCTGACACAGAATCTTAGAGGCTTTTATTAGGCTGGGAGAACTTCCCAAATAATCTAATGACTAGTTGAATAATTGTTTATGATATCAAATCAGCTTTGTTGTTTCAGGGTCATAGTTAATAGAAAAATATTTCAGTGAACGTTACCATTAGTCGTTGTAAGTATCTTTTGATTCAAGAAGTGAAACTTTTATTGAAAAAACTATTTGCAGAGCTGGTTCCCTGATGGGCCTTTCTGAAGTTTTTAAATTAAGAAATCCTATCTCTACTTTTAACAAGACATGAATGTTAATATATTCACCTAGACTAAATAAATGAATGAATGATCACATTACACATGCTTGGGATTTGATTTCCTTCCTCAGGTGTTCCACTGGACTAGCAGCTTCAGTACTCAAGTGCGATTGTAAAATTACACAGGGTGGAATTCAAAATGGTGTACATCAGTCAGGTCCTGGAAAGACCTGACACAATCTAACTCAGAAGTTTCAAGAGACTTCAAGGGGAAATGTACAGAAGTATGGGTAGGATTAAAGTAGCTAGCAAGGAATGCTGAGTCACTCGGACCCTAGCTGCCATGAGAAGCTGTTATCTCCTCTGCACCTGGGGCTGCAGAAGGAAACCGTGTTACTCTAGTCCTGAGAGAACCAGAGCCATGGAGGAGGGGTCTTGTGACAGAAGCTAGAGTTCTGGAGAGACATAGGCTAGGCCAGAGCATAGGAATGTGGGGAAGACATCCCTGACCTCTCTGTCAACCTTCTAATCTCCATTGTTCAAACCCAGTAGGAAGTTATCCAGCATTGAGCCTGTAGAGTCAGCCCGCAGCAGTCAGCCTCCTGAGTGCAGAGCAGAGGAAGACCTGGAATGGATATGCTATAGGAGGAGGGCCAAACAGAGAGTAACTAGTCCAGATGGGAAATGCTATTTTAGACCTCATACACTGCCAAAAAAGAATGGCATATTCAAGGAATCCAGGGCCTTGACCTCATTTGATCTTGGATTTGCGTCCATTTTCTGATACTTTCTGCCAAATACCCTTGTAAGCATCTGACAGCAGCCAGGAGAATTGCTGGTCAGTTCAGCCTGTCCCAGCTTCATCGCTGAGGTACATATGTGGTTAAGGAGCAGAGAGAACTGGTCTGACAGCTCACCAAAGGGGGACTTTCCCAAGGAAAATAAAATAAAGAGAAAATTCATTGAGAATCTGTCCAGAAAGGACAGTAAGTAGGCATGGAATAATAGTAGTAAGGAAGCATGGAGGAGGCAGGTGCATAAAAATGACTTGTGATATTTTTGAAGCTATATGATAATGTTCTGACCCACACTCTTGCCAGCCTCTGCGATCTTCTGGGGGCTTCATAGGAAAGCAGGATTGGTATGCTGTTTATTATAAATAGTGAGACCTAAGAGATGATTACTGTCAGCATAAATGGAGATATTACACATTGCACCTATCTCCCAGCAGGAAGTTTGTTTGTTTGTTTGTTTGTTTTAGACGGAGTCTTGCTCTGTCGCCCAGGCTGGAGTGCAGTGGCACGATCTCGGCTTACTGCAAGCTGCGCCTCCCGGGTTCATGCCATTCTCCTGCCTCAGCCTCCCAAGTAGCTAGGACTACAAGCGCCCGCCACCACACCGCTAATTTTTTGTATTTTTTAGTAGAGACGGGGTTTCACTGTGTTGGCCAGGATGGTCTTGATCTCCTGACCTTGTGATCCACCCAGCTCGGCCTCCGAAAGTGCTGGGATTACAGGCTTGAGCCACTGCACCCAGCCAGAAGTTTGTGTTTGATATCACTGTTGTTTCACCAATTTAAAAGAAAATGAATATCTTTAAAGGAAAAGAAAAAAGATATCACACTGTGTGATAAAATTTGTTTCTATGGGTGGTCATTTGCTACATGGTAAGTAATTAAAGCCTGTACTGGTTAACTTTCCTTTAGTAGCTGACAACAAATAAACATCCTTACCTCACACTTTATACACTTTACTCCATGGTTCATTTTCAGTATTATTTTGTACTTCTCTTGCTTCATCATACTATTGCCTGGCAAAATTCCAACCCAGATTTAATCATGCTTTCCATCTATACCCTGCCTACACCTGAGAGCTCAATGTTACTGTGGAAAATGCATACTGTGGTGACTTGTTTCACTTTTAATGCATGGGCCCTAACCTCACTGAGCCATTTATTAGTAATGACTGGCAAATCCTCCATATTTCTCGAATCCACTCACTTATCTAGTCTCCTAGACAACTATGTGACAGCTCCTCTATCCTCAAGCCTCCAACAATTACTTCTCATACCCTAACTCTGTACAGATAACCTTTTTTCCTATTTCACTGCAAAAAGCCCAGAAGTAATCAAAAGTGAATCTACAAGCTTCCACCACCACAGCTACTCCTCCCAGTCTCAGTAACCATATGGTTTGCCTTCCTTCTGTTTTAACAGAGAGCTTCTATCAAAGATGAACCTCTCCACTTGACACTTTATTTTCCTCTTGCATATTCAGGGACATTAGCTCAGCAATTTTCTTTCTTTCTCCTTTCTTGTATTTTTTATTTTCTCCCTCCGCCAGATCATTGCAATTGCCATATAAACACACTGAAATATCCCTAATCATATTTCAAAAAATAACATACACTTGTTAATCCTGTGCCTTCCTTTAACTACTACCACATTTTTCTGTCCCTATATTTACCGAAACTTATTGGGAGAGTTTTCTATACTCCATTGATTATGATGGGACAGCAGATGGAAACTGCTTGGCCACTGTGACAATGGCTCACCCTATCCTGGTTGCTAAATCTAGTAGCAGATCCTCAATTCTTATCTTCTTTGACCCATTTGATCAGCCACCCACCCTTCTTTACTTGGTCTCCACGACACTACACTTTCCTGATTTTCCTCACACCACACAGGTCCTTCTTGTCAGCTCCCTCTGCTCTTTTTGCTCATCACCCCAACTTCTATTAGAATGACTTAGGAAGCACAGGCCTCAAACCTTTTTTTTTTTTTTTTTTTTTTTTGGTTACACGTCTACCTCTATTAGCACCCCCTGCTCCTATTTTAGGAATCCAGCCTTTAATGCTAACAGTTACAAATTAAGCCACAAGCTTTGTAAGTATTCGCCTGTGCTCTAGCCGCTACTGGGTTTTTGGAAAATCAGTATTTGATGGGCATTTGAATACATTTGCTCTTGTGGCTTTAAACAATGTCTGTACAATAAAAACTTGAGAATTTATCTCCTCTGAATTCTAGACATTTCTATTCAACTACCTAGCTGGCATTTCCACTTGCATGCCTTAAAGGCCCTCAACCTTATCTGTACTGAATCGATCACCCCCCTAACTGCCTCATCCGTCAGTTATCCCCATTGCAGTTGGTGACATTCCATCCTTTGGTTGCTTCGGTTAAAAAATGTTGGAGTCCCCCTTGACTCCTTTCTTTCTCTCATTTCCCAAAGCCAATTCTTTGGCAAATAGTAACCACTTATCACATTTTCCACTGCTACTGTCCTGGTCCAAGCCACCATCCTCATTCACTTGGATTATTGCAAAGGCCTTTACCTATTCTATCTGCTTTTATATTTGCTCATTTTTCTCCCTTCATCCCTATTTTGCTTTCGGCACATTATATCATCTCGTGCATCTACTCAAAGCCTTCTAATGCCTTCCCATTTCATGATGGCCTGTAAGGCCCTTTGTGATCTGGTTCCCTGAAATCCTTGACTTCATTTGGGCAGATGTTTCTGCTATAACGCTATTTATGTGTTCTGTAAAACTTTTTGGTCTGCACGATGTATTTTGAAAAACAACAGGGCTTATGGTAAAATTATGATTGGAATAGAACACTCATATCTTACACAACATAAAAAACTATAGCACTAACCAAAGCAATAATAGATACCTTGGGAGATAACAGGCAGGCAGGCAGGCAGCTCAGATTGACTGGAGGAGACTCAAGGAGTATTAAAAATGCACAAAAACAGTAGCATGGAGATGCCGGCTGGGGAGCTGAGATGAGACAGATGAATGCAGCTCTGAGCCAGAGGGCCTACCACTAAAGTGGTCATAGGAAGAAGTTCAGCCTGCCTTGAGCAGATAGCTTTGCCTGGTAGGAGAGGGCGTATTTCTTGGGAGACACCTCTGGGTGCAGGCACTCATCTTTAATTCCCTTAAGAGAGCTGAAATCACTATAGTCTGTGCAGCAGCCAACTTCAGGGATTTTTCCTTTCCTGCTAAGGTTATAATTCTGTTCTTGCTATTCTTGCTCCTCTTGCCTAAGAAAAATCTTGTTTCCATGTTACACCAATATTATCTCACTATTTACCAATAGCATATGAGCTGCTTGCTGTTACAGAAACACATGCTGTAATAGAACAGATTGTACTCCTTGGGTCATCTTTGCTATTTCCCATGTGTCAGGTGAGCACCCACCTTGTGACTTTTGCTACTGGTCTTTCCCTACCTGGAATGCTTTCCCTCCAGAAGTCCTCACAGATTTCTTCTTCTATTTCACATCTTTATTTAAAAATATTTTTCACAGTTTGAACCTCTCTGCCCAGCTGATTTAAAAGAACACCACCACCGCAACAACATTCTCTACTTTACATCATAGTTTAATTTTCTCCATAGTATTTATCATCATCTGGTATATTATAATACTCATGTATTGGCTGAACCACATCCATAAGTATTAAGATCCGTGAGGGCAAGACTTGTGGGTTTTTAAAGTAGTTTTCCTCCTTTGTTTTTCTCTATTGTATCTTCAGTGTCTTGAATAAGGTCCAGCACATACAAGGCATTTACTAGATGTTGAATGAATGAATGAATGAAGCTCAAGCTCCATTACAAACAGTCCTCTGTTTTTTGTTTTTTGTTTGTTTGTTGTTTTTGTCAGTTGTCATCTGGCTTTTTTTTGTTAGATAATAACTTGTCTTCCTTTATTTACTGATTTTG
This sequence comes from Hylobates moloch, assembly GCF_009828535.3. NCBI lineage: Eukaryota > Metazoa > Chordata > Mammalia > Primates > Hylobatidae > Hylobates > Hylobates moloch. The sequence goes on from NW_026652292.1 coordinate 38,748,778, forward strand.
TTTATGTGTTTGCAGGTGTGTGTGTGTGTGTCTGTGTGAAAGAGGAGAATGACTTTTATCAAACCTGGTTTTATGTCTTCCTTAGGATGCATCAGAGTTTCATGCTGTTCACACTACCCTTTGGGATATTCAGACATTTAAAGTCTTAATATTTCAGCAATAAAGCCTTAATATTTCTGGCCTGGAAAAATACTGTGATATGGGTTTGCACCCCTCTGTCATCATAACCACTCCCTGCTCCCATTCTAGGAATCCAAGCTCTTATGCTAACAATTAAAAATTAAGTCCACAGACTACAGATAGACCCTACGCTTGAGCTGCTGGTGGGTTGCTGAAAAATTAATATTTGATGGAAATTTGAATTAATTGCCTCTTTACCCCCTACCAATCCCTGTGTATGGTCAAAAAATAGGACATTCCAATACTCCACAGTGATGGCCACAGTGCTGGTTTGTGCTGATGTTATAAAGGAGCAGGAAGATGGTAATGAACTCCCTCTGGTGCTGGACAAGGCTTCACAAGGGTGGTGATGAAAACAATGTGAGAAAATGGACTCAGGGGTTCTCAAGGCAGAGAATGGTAGGGGGATCCAGGAATCCACATATTCAAAGACACAAAGAAGTACAGATTTCTGATGTGTTCAGGAAATGGTGACTCATTAGGTATGGGGCTCGGGGTGGGGCACAGGGTAGGCAGAGGAGAGACCAGTAGGTGTATATGCCATGAAGATTTTGGAATCGATCCAACTATACAGCTATCAAAGGTTTTTGGTGATACAACCAGATTCGTCTTCTCACTCCTTACCTCTCTCACCTGATCCCTCCCTGGCTTTTCCAAACTGTCAACTGTAAGGCTGTGTGACCAGGGAGCATGCCCCTGTCCCTAGTACTCAGATGAGTGCCATATATATATATATATATAAAACCTACTTGTTTGTGTGTCTGAACAAACTATCAATATTCATTTCTGCATTTTCTTTTCAGCAATACTTACACTGTCTTCCAATCCTTTAGGGCCCTACACTTGACTGTCAGGCTGCCCATTGAAAACTAACTTTACAGACTGTTCATTGATTACCATAATGGCACAAGTAACCATTCAGTAACATTTTTTTTTTTTTAACTAGAATTGAAAGCTTTGATCCATTCTATTTTTCTGGTCTCATTTCCCTTCTACCAGGTCTGATTCATGGCGCAACTTTTGGTGGCATCACCCCTTACTCCAGCAACATTTTTGTATACCCTGAGGTTATTACTTTGATATCCTGAACTTATGGCTCTAGGGGATATTTTTTTAATGGGGTCAGAGAAATAAGGTTGAATTAGAGAGATTCTTAGAAGTTTATGATTGAAACACTATCCCCTCTGATCTGAGTCCCTGCTCTGCCATTGACAGGTTGTGTATCATTAGCAATAGCAAGCTACTTCACATTTCTGAATCTCAGTTGATTGAGCAAAATTTAGATAATCAAAGACTACCAGAGATGTGATGCTTTGACACAAAGAAATCTACCCCTTTGGTGAAATTTCAATTGTGTAAGAGCAGTTATTTGGGAGAAAAGTGCCCTCTCACCTTCTTAAATCATCTCCTAGGGCTATAATAGGAAATATGCAGCTTTTGCCGAGAACCCAAATGACATTGTGGATTATCCAGCTCTAGTCTTCTCTCTCCCATATAGAGGCCGGTTATCTTTGCCACTTCACAGCTCATTAGCAGCCCAACTCAGGGCCATGGAGAGGAAATAGATGAGATGAAGCTTAAATATGTCACATTTGTTATTTCTTAGCAGCTCTGATAAAAGGCTTAGCAGGGGCCAGGCGCGGTACTGTATGCCTGTAATCCCAGCACTTTGGGAGGCCGAGGCGGGCGGATCACCTGAGGAGTTGCAGACCAGCCTGACCAACATGGAGAAACCTTGTCTCTACTAAAAATACAAAATTAGCCAGGCGTGGCGGTGCATGCCTGTAATCCCAGCTACTCGGGATGGTGAGGCAGGAGAATCGCTTGAACTCGGGAGGCAGAAGTTGTGATGAGCCAAGATAGCGCCATTGCACTCCAGTCTGGGCAACGAAAGCAAAACTCCGTATCAAAAAAAAAAAAAAAAAAAGATTCAGCAGGGTGAGGTTAAAACACGATTAAAGAGGTCTGAGGACTATCTGTGATGTTAACTCATGTGTGTTACCTTCCTCTCTTCCCTTCTTTGTTCTTATTTCTAGGGATTAGTTGACTGCAAACATTAATGGGTTAAATATAAAAAATCTTTTCTATTCCGAAGGTCCTTGAAAAAATGATTTTATCACTTACTGGAAAAGAAAAATAAAACAAAGCTTGCTTCACCCAGAATTTATTTGTTTTTTCTTCTAGTAAAAGTGAGCAACTTCTTTAACCAGAACTGACCTTGAAGACAAATGGCTAAAATAAAATATTTGCTGAATTCACTGGGCGCGTTTTACAAGTAATTTTTGAATTCTGCATTGACTGCCTACAAGTGCCTTCTGGGTGCAAGTCCATAGGCAAGATTTGTTCTGCAAATCTTCCATGACCAAGGTCACCTCTTTGGATTGGCAGACTCAGGGAGTCCATATTGGGAAGATAAATTCACACTTCACCCCTTGTTGAGATCTCCAGCCTTGCTCCTCTGATAACCAGGTCTCTCTTCTGTCCTATTATAATTTATGACCTTTGAAAAGTGAGTTATATCTGGGGCTATTCAAACTCCCAGCTATCTATGACCATATATATAAATGGTTCTAGATTTAAAAAGAAAAAAAAGAAGAAGCTATTCGGAGATTTTGGGATACCCTATAACCAATATAAACGGGTAATTCAGCAGAACCAGGTGCTGGGGTTGAGAAATAGATGTGGACAATTGGGGCAGGGCCTACGAAAGATTGGAGGCAAAGACAGTGACTAGATGGGGAGCTCTGATAAGGTAATGCCCAGGCCTGTGCTTGGAATTCTGCCACAGTGGGGACATTAGTGGGCGTCTGTAGTCATTGCAGGGTGAGAGGAGGATAGAAAGAAAAGATTGTGTGAAGGTCAGTGGAAGGTCCCCCATTTCATTGGTAAGAGAACTATGTATGCACGTTTTCCTGTGTTTAGTCTCACACATAATTATACCTTTAAGAACTGATCACACACTGCATTTCCCTGGCAGTTTTTGGCATCTCAGATGAGGAAGAGTGATGGGCGACAGGTGATGGTAACAACTATTAATAAGCTCTGAAAGTAAACAGTCTCATGAAAGGTGGCCAGGAGAGGGCAGTCACCTTTTATCAAGAGCACAGACTGAATTTGCAAAGGGTACTTAGGCTATAAGGCTATAAAGCATGGTGAAGGCTTAACCAAAATGCAGTGTCTTGAGCATAGTAGACTCTTAGTGTATGTTTGCTAAATATACCTTAGCTGCTGCGTTTCCCCAGAGCTCATCAGAGTTCCATAGAAACCTGGTCCCTTCCAGAAAACCAAAGAATGACTAAAGAAAAGTGATTGCAAATCCAGAAAGCAGCTTTGCCTTACTGGTTGGTAATAGCAGGATTTTCTTTTCCTTGTAGTTTATTTTGGCTTAGGCTAGTGTCTCTTTCATGAAGACAGCTGCTATTTACAATTGTTGTTAACATGTTTTTCCTTTTTCATCTCCCAATATACTCTCTTCCTGTCATGAAACATCGTCAATTTACCAATGGAATCTGCTTTATAAGCTGCTGCATTTTCTTTTTCCACAGATGGTATTAATGCCATTATGTTCTATGTCATCCAAATAGTCTTGGCTTCTAGGCACCAAGGTGTTGTTCTAGAGGAAAGAAGAGTAATGGTGGACACAGGCAGGCTGAGGGCTAACATAATGATTTCATGCATTTAGTGGTAATCCTTAATTAAGATCCCAGTTTTATTCTGTTGGATTTAGTCTATAACCTGCTGGAAATCATTCTTGAATTAACACTGGGTGGATATAAAAGCAGAAAGCCAAGGAGTTTGCACTTTTCTCAGCTGTAGCTGTTTATTTAGCTGGAGAAAATTTAGTGGGTGGTCCAAGCTTCATAACCAGGAAGAATAAAATAGAGGTGTAAAGGCCTTGGTGGAAGGAGGGCAGTAGCAACCTTTCCATTTCTTCAGTTTTATCACAGCCTATGAAATTAGTTCCTTAGGTATGTTGATCTTGTAGGAGCTAGTATTTTAACATTTGCTCCATCAAGTTGTTTAGTTTAAATCTAAGAATAAGCCCACTGAAAACTATTCCTAATTTGTGAAATGAATAACAATAATAGATGTTAATAGAAACAAAGACTTCATTTGGTTTGTTTTTAGAGGGGGCACAGAGAATGTAGTAACATAATAAGTTAGATTTTTGTTGTTTTCTTTTTCTTTGTTCTTTGTAGTCTTTATAATCTCTAGTTGGCATTTGTTCCTGACTTTTCTCAGTGTACTTCCAAATGGAAGAGACAAAAGTCTCAAGGCTGGTGTAGAAAAACCCTTAATAAATTGCCCATTAATTAGCCACCTTGATTTCCACCTTTAAAGCAGTTAAGTGAAGTGAGAATTTGTTAGATTTTTCTCAAGCATAGCAGAAATTAAGATTAATTTCTTAGGTGTCATTGCTACTTGCCTACTTAAACCACCAGTTCATCTTTATTATAAATACTTAAGCCAAAAGTCACATTAGAGGCAATATGGCACAGTGATTGTGGACCCCGGAGTCAGGTGAGCTGGTTGAAATCCTGGCTTGGCTACTTCCCAGCTATGTGACTCTGGGCTTCAGGGTTCCCTTTTGCAACATGACATAATTGCTGAGCTGCTTCTTAGGGTTGTGTGTGGCTCCAGTAAGATAATACAGGAAAAGAGCTGAAAGCAGTATCTGACCCTGGAGAGAAAGTAGGGGAGAGACAATAGAGGAAAGAGGACAAGGAAGTGGGAGATGGAGAGAAAGTTCAAGAAGGAAAGTGGAAGAATCTCAAATAGAAAATTAATTTTCAGTTTTTCCTGAGGAGAGATATATAGACGTCTTCATGTGGCTTTGGAGAGCCTTGGAGCCCATCAGCAAGACGGTTGGAAATTACATTGAAACAGAAGCGTAGACCTATGTGACTTATGTCCTGGCCAGTTGCCTCGTGTCCTCTGTGGTCAGGTTGATCTCTACTGGCACTGTCAAAAGATTTTTTATGGACAGCTGGTTGGGGTAAACTTTGAAACCTGATTGTTTGCACTTGAGTGCCAGAGTGTGTAATTATTTACCGGTGTTCACTAAGGATGTCAGTGTAGCTTTTTAGGGGGAGAAAAAACTTAAGTTTAAAATTTGGAGGCGTCTGTTTCAGTCTGCCTGCTCTGGTGTTTGTTATAACACTTAGTTTGGCATGTAACAGCTGAACCTACTGGTTAAATCATTAAGCATTTATTATTTTAAAACTCATCTTCTCAAAGCAAAAAATAAGTATCATGTTGAAGTTCTTTCCTCTAAGAATGACATTTACTGTGAGTTTTATACCAATGAACTAATTGGAGGGTTGAGAAAATAAATTTTGGAAAGACAACAATAACTTCAGAATTTTCCTTGGATGGAGGTTTCCTTTTTAAAACCTGAACTGAGCTTTATCAAAACAGTAACTGAACTTTGAAACGAAAGAAGAGTGCTGAATTGAAAGCTCCAGGAAGGCAGGGATGTGTCTGTGTTGTTTATGACTATAACCTCTGGGCCTAAATCAGTACCTATCCCATAGTAGTCACTCGGTAAATACTGAATGAATGAGTACAGTATTAAAATTAGCATGGCTGATCCTTGGAAAAAAAATAAGTCAAAAGGGAATAGCATGCATATGTAACTAAAACATCAGTCCACATGCTTGAAATGTCATCACTTTTTTACGGTCAGGACGTGTTTTTTTCTGCTCCAATTAAAGAAGAAAATTGTAATGTAAAAGAAGCAAAAAGTGAAGTATTTGGTATTCATGTGTTTTGACATCTGCAATAAGTTTAAAATAAATTTCTAAATCTTATTGTATTGAAATTGTATGAGTTTCTTAAGTGGTATTATTCATTCAGACTTAAAATGAAGTTAGGTTGCTGTCACTCATAGTGGACTTTTTTTTTTTGCATTATTAAAACAACATGTCTTCTGGGTGTTGTCTTGTATTACAAAAGCTTGCATGTTTTCTCTTGATGCTGTGCCCTGTCTGTTGCCATTGAGGGGTCTAAGGACCAAATGACGTCTTGTTTCCTTCCTGATATTCTTTTGGCCAGTTTAGAGTATGCCAGGTCCATTCACACAACTAACTGGCTCAGTTCTCTCAGTTCCCCGGTCTTCTCGTATTAGATTGTTATCCATGAGCTTGAAGTTTAGACATGAAAAAGAATGGTTGTAATCCTCTTCCTTCACTCCCCCTCTTTCCTTTTTTTCTTAAGTTAGCCTTTTGAATTCATGATTCTAATAATTAATATTATATATTATAATATAATATAGTATATATTCATAATAATGATTAATGATAATATTAATAATTTTGCGTGTGTGTGGGCAGCTACTCATACAGAGGAAAACAAAGAGATTGGTGGAAATTACATTAATTTCATAACCTCTTATTAAAAGAGTTTGTGTGTGTGTTGTTGCTTGTTTGTTCCCTTTGCAACTCAACATGGTATTCTTGAGGTGTAGGGAAAACATATGCTTAGGAAACAGAGCCTCCTTTTCTCCTTTTGGTATGGAAGACATATGCAAAAAGAATGAAGGAACTCATTGTCTCTAGCCAGAGCTCTGCAAAAATAGTACTGTTAGAGAAAAAGCTCTAAAAGAAGTAAAAGTTTATAGTGCTTTCTCCTGGCAGAGTTAACCTCATCTTCATCAGCTTTTCCCCTGCCTCAGAGAGGCAGTTTTGGAATGACCAAAGCAGAGTGCCCAACCTCTCTGTTCAGAGTTAGCTAGCATTTGGATCACTGTCTCTCTCAGCCTCAGTACAAGTGGAATATTGCATGACCATTTCTGACTTCTGCCATGAGCACACTCGGCCTAGATGAATAAATGCTCCTTGAAGAAGGCGAGGCATTTTGGCATTCACAAGAAACCATGTTGATATCTGATCCTCCCACTGGAGAAATGTGGCAAAGTGAGAAAGACTCACTCTTTGGGACGCTGAAAATATAAACACAAATATAAATTCAAGCTGAAGAAGTCACTTGAAGTAGAAAAAAAAAAAAAAGTGTTAAACTCTCTGTTAGTCATGTGACTTTTTCTTGGCATTCAAGGAGCCAGGAGGCTCTTGTGGTCTAATCTGGAAAGAGTCGCTAATCGCTGTGTCACCTTGGCAAATTGGTTGATCCCCTTGTGCTGGAGTGTTTAGTCCAGCTGCTGGATGGGATGAAAGCAAGACCTCACTGAAACCAGATGCTGTCTCTCTGAAAAGATTTCAGCAATAAATAATATCGTATATACTTTGTTCCTGGCAGCAAATGCTGAACTGTTATAACCCCCTGTTTTCACTTGCTTCTAAATTTCTGGAAATATCTCCTTTGGGCTTGAATTTTTCCATGCTTGTCTTCAGCCCAAAACTTTTTGGAAAGTTTGACCAAAATTTCACTTAGCTGTTTTTCCTGAATTATGGGAGAATAAGGGCAATGCATTGTTTTTCAGCTCATAAATTCTAATTTTTCCCATTATTCCTCAGAAAAATAGCTCAGAAAAAGTGCTTAGAACTAGTAAAAGAATCTTGGTATGGTAAAGAATACTGGCAGAAGACAAATTTAAGTCTCTCAGTATTTCCTTCTAACTTTAAACATGACCCCACACAATCAGGACGCACATAAAAAGCTCTGGTGTAGTTTTATAGATGGCCAAAGAGAAGATTCTGCAAATTCTCTCAGTAACTCATCCCACGTTACCAAGAGGCAACTTTAGCTACCATCAGTTGTTACCTTTCTCAACCACTTGCTCTGTCTGTGGATCTGATTTCTAAAAAGATGTCATGGTTATATGTTGGCATTGACCCCTTGTCTACATTTTATACAAAGTTGACCATTTCTTTTAGGTAGCCTTCATGTGTGATGACCTCAGTCACATCTGCTGACCTACTAGACTCAAAACTCCTCTACAGCAGGGCCTAGGTCTGTCTACCTCACCATTGACACTGTAGTGCTCAGCAGGGTATGACACATGTAGTAAAAACTGATTGTTGAATGAATTAAATGACCATAAGCACAATTGTTTTTGCTGCAATTTGTTCATTGATTTGTCCACTAAGACATGCATGCATGTATTCAGTATCACTGAGTCTCTACTTTATGCCAGGTATTGGTATGAATGTTATGAAAATTTCTTTGCTTTGATGGATAACACAGAAGTTTTGCTGATACACAACAAAATAATTATATTATTTGAGTACAATTACTATGCCTGTAGTTGGAATATTAGTCCAATATAGCCAAAGCCAATCCCAGGGAATTTATCACTTACTGAGCATCCATGATGTGCCTGGCCCTGTGTTAGGTACTGAGAAGAGATCAGTTAGACCAGTTTCTGCAGGAAGTCTCACATAGGTTAACAGTGGCAAGACAAATCCTAAAGTACCTATTATACAAGGGGAACTATATAATAAAGAGCCAGGTGAGTTGAAAGCAGGAGAGGTATCATTGTACCACAAGATACCTTGTGATCTTGTGTAAATCCCCTGAACAATCAGGAAAAGCTTTATGGCATAGCTTTATGGTCCGAGATCTCATGGGGACAGGCAGTTAGTTGCAATTCCTTTTATAGCCGCATCCTTCACTCCTTAACCCTGCACTGTCTGCCATTCATTCTCTCTGTGCTTTCAGCCTTGAGAAGCTGGCCAAATGTCTCAGGACTGGAAAATAAACTGGAATGACACTCAGGCACTTGATATCAAGATTATTAGGGTCATGATTGTGTGTATAAGACCCCAAGACCTCTTGATGCTTTTACAAGCATGGGTACTTTTTTGTCCCTATGTTTTCTTCTTTTGCCCCAAGTTTCAAGAGCATGTTACAGCAGCAGTATAAGCATACACAATCAAAGGTGATTGAAGTGAGGACGATTGGCTCAATGAGCTCCAGCCACTTCAACTCTCCTTCTAGTCCCAAACCCACCAAACTAACTGTCCCCTTGCCTGGAATACTTCACCCTCAGACATAGCAGGCTTCTTTTTGTCATTCAGATCTCAGCTCAACTGCAAGGATTTCTCTGACCCGAAGTTACATATGCATCACCCCTTCTGGTCTCCATTGCTGTCTATTACATCACCTGTTGGGCTACCTTTATAGCATTTATCTCCACCTGATTGTGTCCTTTTCACTGTTTTTCTTTAAACTTTGTATTGTCAATTTTCTTTCACTAGATGCCAGTTCCACGAAGTAGGAAACCTTTACCACTGGTCTTGAGTGCTCTTGAAAGTGTATGTGTGCAATAGGCACTCAAAAATGTTTATGGGGCCGGGCGCGGTGGCTCACGCTTGTAATCCCAGCACTTTGGGAGGCCGAGGCGGGCGGATCACGAGGTCAGGAGATCGAGACCACGGTGAAACCCCGTCGCTACTAAAAAATACAAAAAATTAGCCGGGCGCGGTGGCGGGCGCCTGTAGTCCCAGCTACTCGGAGGCTGAGGCAGGAGAATGGCGTGAACCCGGGAGGCGGAGCTTGCAGTGAGCCGAGATTGCGCCACTGCACTCCAGCCTGGGCGACAGAGCGAGACTCTGTCTCAAAAAAAAAAAAAAAAATGTTTATGGAATGATCAGCTGGATGCGTATATGGCAAGTGGCGAGAAGCCAAGGGAATAGGACAAGAGTCCTATTGTGCTCCTTGCCTGAAGAAAGCCTCTTGCAAGAATCATAGGCTGTTTTTGAGGGTGCCTTTGCCTTGGATTCAGCCGAAAATTCTTCTGTTTGTTTTGTGTGAGAATTTTCCTCTCATACACAGCAATGGGCACTAAGAATGCATATATCCAGACTCCTCAGGTTACAGGATGGCATCTCAGATATAGTCTTCCTTTGACCTACATACTATGAAGCCATAATTGCTTAAGCCAGTATCTTTTTCAGGATTTACTCCATATTTCTTATTCTAGGCCTTTCAGGTGGCCGCTGCGCTGGCTTTCAGATATAATTTAGAATTTAGCTTCGGATTTGTAAAGCTACTCAGGCTGCAGATCTTCTCTGCAACATTTCTGTCACATTTTAGAAAGCTTTACATTTTCGTTTGCTAATGATTTTCATCTGCCAAAGAGCTCATCTACTTAAAAAGCAGATCACTGAAGCCACACTTGGCACATATTACTTTGGCTTATTTTCTTTTGATTTTTTTGCTTTGCTGGGATAATTTATTTATGAAGAAAGAGAGAATATTGACTTTTTATTTTAGAAGAGAGGATATTACTTGGGTTGAGAGTTCTAGTTATATAAAATGTGTTTATCTAAGTTGTTACTATATCAAAAATGGAGCAGTCAATCTTTGGAAATAGTTCAGGGTGAAATGTTTTTAGCATGTTCACATATTCTCTTCGCTGTTTTTAAATAATTTTGCAAAGCTTATTTGCATTTCCCAAATTAACAATTTTGGCCAACAGGAAAAGCTAAAGTGTTGATTTTTCTCAGCTCAACTTTTTGGATGTAATTAATTTATAAGCAAGATTTTACGAAGGGAGAACAGATAGGACCTTTCTACAAAGTCCCTGAGCCAAAATAAACACCCCATTGTTCCATCGTTTTGTATTGCACATAGGAAAACATCCATCCCTATCATTATTCTGTTAAAGGGACACAGATTACCAGATTTGTAATTTTTAAAAAGGCCATTTGTTGATTGAGCCACTTTGCTTATAAAGGGTGGTATATGTTGCCTGCCAAATTTCTGTCAACACAAGAAAAAAAAATCATATATCAAAAAAAATTTTCTCATTCATCATGTAAGAAATTTATGCATTTTAGTGTGTACCAGAAGAAATGGCTTCGGCATTTTCTGTTTTTAGCAGTCTGTTGAAATTTCTTGATTAAAGACAATTTCTATTTGAAGATTAAAATGACCATATAAATACAGATTAATTCCGTTTTAGTAGGTGCATCTTCCTGTCATTTACCACTTTCTCTTCTCAATATCAGCTGCAGTGATCAACATATATTTAGCAGTGAAACTAATATATTCTGTTTATCTTCAAATCATAAGTTTTTTGTTTAAATACAAAGGAAAATCTTATACCTCTGATTTTAATATGACAAACCAAGAAGTCTACACCAAACTCCCAACTCATCCCAAAAAAGGGATTGCTATCTACTCATCACTGTTCTCTGCTTCTAAGATTTGTTTCCCTTGGGGTTACTGTTTGAACAAATTTTCTTACTTCCAAGATTGTTTTTGTGTTTTTAAGAAAGAATCTGAATTCCAAGATTATTTTTCTGGTTTTAAAAAATCTAGAGATTACTTACCTTGTGGTGAGGTGGTTGTCTATGCTTCTGTTCAACAAAGGCCTCATATACTGAGTGGAAAAAAAGCATCAGGGCCTATAATTTTCTAGGCATTATGCAAGATAATAGAGGAGACAAAAATGATGGCTTGCTTCAGAAGTCTTAGATCTATTTCCCTTTGGGGGTTGAAGAATGAGAAATATTTTCAGATGAAAAACGGAAAGCCCAATGAGGACTGTGTGGCAATAGTTCCTAAAATGAGCAAAGAGATAAATTTACTCTTTTATACGACTACAACCAAATCACACACTGGTGAGTTTCAAAACAGTAGTTTTCATTTAGAAAGCAAATTAAGTGGAATAATTCAACTGAGTTTCACTGCAATGGGATTCATTCTAGATGGTTCAACTGTGGAATTAGAAACAATATCTGAGGATGTTGCTGATAGTAGTCAGCTGATAAATACCAGTAAGCCATATACAGGTATACATCATTTTATTGTGATTTGCTTTATTGTGTTTTGTAGATAATTGTGTTTTTACAAATTGAAGTTTTGTTGCACCCCTGTAATGAGCAAGTCTTCTGGCTCCATTTTTCCAAAGACTTGTGCTCATTTTGAGTCTCTGTGTTACATATTGGTAATCCTTGCAATGTTTCAAACTTTTTTTTTATTATTGTATCTGTTATGGTGATCTGTGATGAGTGACGTTTGATGCTATTATTATTATTGTTTTGGCACATCATGAATTGCACCCATATAAGGTGGGGAACTTAATCACTAAATGTTGTGTGTGTTCTGACTGCTCCACTGAATGGCTCTTCCCCTATCTCTCTCCCTCTTCTCTGGCTTCCCTATTCCCTGAAACACAACAATATTGAAATTAGGAGAGTTAATAATGCTACAATGACCTCTACATGTCTGATATGGTTTGGTTGTGTCCCCAACCAAATCTCAACTTGAATTGTATATCCCAGAATTTCCATGTGTTATGGGAGGCACCCAGGGGGAGGTAATTGAATCATGGGAGCCAGTCTTTCCCATGCTATTCTCATGATAGTGAGTAAGTCTCACTAGATCTGATGGGTTTATCTCATGAGAACTGATGGGTTTATCAGGGGTTTCCATTTTTGCTTCTTCCTCATTTTTCTCTTGCCACCACCATGTAAAAAGGGCCTTTTGCCCCCAGCCATGATTCTGAGGCCTCCCAAGGCGTGTGGAACTGTAAGTCCAATTAAAGCTATTTTTGTTCCCAGTTTCCGATACGTCTTTATCAGCAGCATGAAAACAAACTAATACAGTAAATTGGTACCAGTAGAGTGGGGTATTGCTGAAAAGATACCCAAAAATGTGGAAGTGGCTTTGGAACTGGGTAACCGGTAGAGGTTGGAAGAGTTTGGAGGGCTCAAAAGAAGACAGGAAAATGTGGGAAAGTTTGGAACTTCCTAGGGACTTACTGAATAACTTTGACCCAACAGCCTGATAACGATATGGAAAATAAAGTCCAGGCTGAGGTGGTTTCAGACGGAGATGAGGAACTTGTTGGTAACTGGAGCAAAGATGACTCTTGTTATGTTTTAGCAAAGAGACTGGCAGCATTTTGTCCCTGCCCTAGAGATTCGTGGAACTTTGAACGTGAGAGATGATTTAGGGTATCTGGCAGAAGAAATTTCTAAACAACAAAGCATTCAAGAGGTGAATGCTTGGGTGCCACTAAAAGTATTTCATTGCGAAAGGGAAACAGAGCATAAAAGTTCAGAAAATTTGCAGCATGATGATGCAGTAGAAAAGGAAAACCCATTTTCTGAGGAGAAATTCAAGCCGGCTGCAGAAATTTGCATGAGTATCAAGGAGCCTAATGTTAATCCCCATGACCACAGGGAAAATGTCTCCAGGCCATGTCAGAGACCTTCATGGAAGCCCTCCCATCACAGACCCAGAGGCCTAGGAGGAAAAAGTGGTTTTCTGGGCCAGGCCCAGGGTCCCCGTGCTGTGTGCAGCCTAATGACTTGGTGCTCTATGTCCCAGCTGCTCCAGCTGTGGCTGAAAAGGGCCAACACAGAGCTCGGGCTGTGGCTTCAGAGGGTGGAAGCCCCAAGCCTTGGCAGCTTCCATATGGTATTGAGCCTGTGGGTGCACAAAAGTCAAGAACCGAGGTTTGGGAACCTCTGCCTAGATTTCAGAAGACGTACAGAAATGCCTGGATGCCCAGGCAAAAGTTTGCTGCAGAGTTGGGGCCCTCATGGAGAACCTGTGCTAGGGCAGTGCACAAAGGAAATGTGGGGTCAGAGCCCCCACATAGAGTCTCTGCTGGGGCACTGCCTTGTGGAGCTGTGAGAAAAGGGCCACTGTCCTTCAGACCCCAGAATGGTAGATCCACCAACAGCTTGCACTGTGCTGCTGGAAAAGCCACAGTCACTCAATGCCAGCCCATGAAAGCAGCCAGGAGGGAGGCTGTACTCTGCACAGCCACAGATTGGAGCTGCCCAAGACCATGGGAACCCACCTCTTCCATCAGCGTGACCTGGATGTGAGACGTGGAGTCAAAGGAGATCATTTTTGAGCTTTAAAATTTGACTGCCCTGCAGGATTTCAGACTTGCATGGGCCCTGTATTCCTGTTGTTTTGGCCAATTTCTTTCATTTGGAACAGCTGTATTTACCTAATACCTGTACCTCTGTTGTATCTAGGAAGTAACTAGCTTGCTTCTGATTTTACAGGCTTATAGGCAGAAGATATTTGCCTTGTCTAAGGTGAGACTTTGGACTGTGGACTTTTGGGTTAATGCTGAAATGAATTAAGACTTTGGGGGACTGCTGAGAAGGCATTATTGGTTTCAAAATGTGAAGACATGAGATTTGGAGGGTCCAGGACCAGAATGATATGGTTTGGCTGTGTCCCCACCCAAGTCTCAACTTGAATTGTATCTCCCAGAATTCCCACATGTTGTGGGAGGCACCCAGTGGGAGGTAATTGAATCATGGGGGCCAGTCTTTCCTGTGCTGTTCTCATGATAGTGAATAAGTCTCACGAGGTCTGAGGGGTTTATCAGAGGTTTCCGCTTCTGCTTCTTCCTCATTTTTCTCTTGCCACCAACATGTAATTAAAGCCTTTTGCCTCCTGCCATGATTTGGAGGGCTCCCATACATGTGGAACTGTAAGTCCAATTAAACCTCTTTTCATTTCCAGTTTCAGATATGTCTTTATCAGCAGCATGAAAACAAACTAATACAGTGTCCAAGTGAAAGGAAGAGTCACGTGTCTCTCAGTTTAAATTAATTAAGCTCAGTGAGGAAGGCATGTTGAAAGCCAATATAGGCCAAAAGCTAGGCCTCTTGCACCAAAGAGTTATCCAAGTTGTGAATGCAAAGGAAAAGTTCCTGAAGGAAATTAAAAGTCTACTCCAGTGAATACACAAATGATTAAAAAAAAAAAAGTGAAACAGCCTTAGTGCTGATATGGAGAAAGTTTGAGTGGTCTGCATAGAAAATCAAACCAGCCACAGCATTTCCTTAAGCCAAAGCCTAATCCAGAGCAAGGCCCTGACTCTCTTCAATTTTATGTAAGCTGAGAGAGAAAGCTACAGAAGAAATGTTGGAAGCTAGCAGAGGTTGGAAGTTTAAGAAGCCATCTGTGTAATCACATAAAAATGCAAGATGAACCAGCAGGTGCTAATTTAGAAGTTGCAGAAAGTTATCCAGAAGATATAGCTAAGATCAGTGATGAAGGTTACTAAACAACAGATTTTCGGTATAGACAAAATAGCCTTCTATTGGAAGAATATGTCAATAGAAGATCTAAGACTTTCATAGTTAGAAAGGAAAAGTCAATGCTTGGCTTTAAGACTTCAAAACTTCAAAGGGAAGGCTGATCCTTTTTTTATGAATTGATGAAGTTGGTGACTTTAAGTTGAAGCCAGTTCTCCCCAGCCTTGCTAGAGAAACCAAAAGTCAAATTCAGGAAATACAGAGAACCCCTGCAAGATTCTACACAAGAAGATCATACCCAAGACACATAATCAACAGATTTTCCAAGGTCAAAATAAAAGAAAGAAAGTTAAAGTTAGCTAGAGAGCAAGGGCAGGTCACCTACAAAAGGAACCCCATCGGGCTAACAGCAGACCTCTCAGCTAAAACCCTACAAGCCAGAAGAGATTGGAAGCCTCTATTCAACATTCTTAAACAAATCTTCAACCAAGAATTTAATATCCAGCTGAACTAAGTTTCTTATGTGAAGGAGAAAGAAGATTCAGAGAAGCAAATGTTGCAGGAGTTTGTTACTGCTAGACCTCCCTTATAAAAGATCTTGAAAGGAGCACTAAATATAGAAAGGAAAGACAGCTACCATCTAATACTAAAACACACTTAAATACACAGACCCATGACACTATAAAGCAACCACAAAAGCAAGCCAGCATAATAACCAGCTAACAACACAATGACACTATCAAGTTCACACATAGCAATACTAACCCTGAATGTAAATGGGCTAAATGCCTCACTTAAAAGCCACAGAGTAGCAAGCTGGATAAAAAAGCAAGACCCAATAGTATCCTGTCTTCAATAGACCTATCTCACATAGCCTCAAAATAAAGGGGTGGAGGAAAATTTACCAGGCAAATGGAAAACAGGAAAAAGCAGGGGTTGCAATCCTAATTTGAGACAAACAGACTTTAAACCAACAAAGATCAAAAAAGACAAAGAAGGGCATTACATAATGGTAAACGGTTCAATTCAACAAGAAGACCTAACTACCCTGAATATATTCGTACCCAACACAAGAGCACTGTATTCATAAGGCAAGGTCTTAGATACCTACAAAGAGACATAGACTCCTGCACAATAATAGTGGGAGACTTCAACACTCCACTGACAGTATTAGATCTTCAAGGCAGAAAATTAACAAAGATATTTAGGACTTGAACTCAACATTGGACTCAATGGATCTGATAGACCTTTACAGAACTCTCCACCTAAAAATAACAGAATATACATTCTTCTCATCACCACATGGCACATACTGTAAGATTGATCATATAATTGGAAACAAAACAATCCTCAGCAAATGCAAAAGAACTGAAATCATACAATTTCAAATATCAGAGGGCCCTTAAGAATTATGCTAAATCTACTCTGTCTATACTCTATAAATGGAACACAATACATGTGTAATAGTACATCTGTTTACAGTATGGCTTGCCGCAGTTGAGACCTCCTGCACAGAAAAAAGATTTTTTTCTAAATATTAGGCCTCATTGAGAATGCACCCAGTGACCAAAGGGCTCTGATGGAGATGTACAAGGAGGTTAATGTTGTTTTCATGCCTGTTAACACAGTGTCCATTCTGCAGCCTATGGATCAAGGAGTAATTTTCGCCTTTAAGTCTTATTATTTAAGAAATACATCTTGTAAGGCTATAGCTGCCATAGATAGTGATTCTTCTGATGGATCTAAGAAAAATACATTAAAAACCTTATGGAAAGGATTTACCATCCTAGATACCATTAAAAACATCTATGATTCACAGGAGGAGGTCAAAATGTCAACCTTAACAGCAGTTTAGAAGAAGTTGATTCCAATTCTCATAGATTACTTTGAATTGATTCAAGACTTCAGTGGAGAAAGCTGCTGCAAGTGTAGTGGAAATAGCAAGAACTTGAATTAGAAGTGGAGCCTGAAGATGTGACTGAATTGCTACAATCTCATGATAAAACTTGAACAGATGAGGAATTACTGCTTATGGATGAGCAAAAAAATAGTTTCTTGAGATGGAATCTACTCCTGGTGAAGATGCCATGAACACTCTTGAAATGGCAAAAGATTTAGAATATGACATAAACTTAGTTGATAAAGCAGCAGCCAGATTTGAGAAGATTGACGCCAATTTTAAAAGAAGTTCTGTGGGTAAAATACTGTCAAGGAGTATCACATGCTACACAGAAATCTTTTATGAAAAGAAGAATCAATCAATGCGTCAACCTTTACTGTTGCCTTATTTTAAGAAATTACCACAGCCACCCCAGACTTCAGCAACCACCACCATGATCACTCAGAAGGTGTCAACATTGAGACAAGACTCTCCACCAGCAAAAAGATTATGACTCACTAAAGGCTCAGATGATCATTAGCATTTTTAGTAATAAAATATTTTTAAAGTATATACATTGTGCTTTTTTTAGACATAATGCTCTTGCACACTTACTAGACTACAACAGATTATAAAAGTAACTTTTTTTTTTTTTTTTGAGACAGAGTCTTGCTCTGTTGCCCAGGCTGGAGTGCAGTGGCACAATCTTGGCTCACTGCAAGCTCTGCCTCCCAGGTTCACGCCATTCTCCTGCCTCAGCCTCCCAAGTAGCTGGAACTACAGGCGCCCACCACAATGCCTGGCTACTTTTTGGATTTTTAGTAGAAACGGGGTTTCACCATGTTAGCCAGGATGGTCTTCATCTCCTGACCTCGTGATCCACCCTCCTCGGCCTCCCAAAGTGCTGGGATTACAGGCGTGAGCCACCGCGCCTGGCCAAACATAACTTTTTTATACAATAGGAAACCAAAAAATTGTGTGGCTTGCTTTATTGGGATATTTGCTTCATTGCAGTGGTCTGGAACTGAACTGCAGTATCTTCAAGGTATGTCTGTATTCAAGTTTATATTTTGGCATACATTCTTCTTGTTAAAATCATGGTCACCTCATTATTATATGACTCATTAGAATTTGCAGGGTTGCTTTGACCATATATCATTGTTCTACAACTACACAGATGTCTGAGTCCTAAAGGTGAACCTGTCTGGCCAATTCTGAGTTTAACAGCCTATATAAAAAGTAGATGTTACACACCTTGTATAACTGAAGCCCCCTATCACGGACACAGCTTAATTCTTGGGTGGGTCACTTAGTCTGCCTGGTTGAGGTTTCAGTGCTTTTCACATCTATAGAAATGTCTTATTTGTCTAAGGCAATTTTATGAAGTAAATTTACTCTTGTCATCTTTTCTGACCTGAAAATAGAGGATATATAATTTTTAGCATTCCATTATTACCTAGGGGATGCTCTTCAGTCATTCTTCCCTGAATTTATTACACTGGCCCTATCTTCTTCACCTGAAATAAGTTAAATGTAGAATTAGCACTAAAGAGAAATAGAATGAACTTCTTCCAGAATGGGAATAGAAAATGAAAGAGAGTAAATCAGAAGTGAATAATTTCTTTTTTTTTTTTTTTTTTTTTTTGCTTTGCAAATCTATATATTTTTTCCAGCTTTATTTAGGTATGATTGGCAAATAAAAGTTGTATATATTCAAGGTGTATGACATGATGATTTGATATATGTGTACATTTTATAATGATCACCACGATCAAATTAATTAACACATCCTTCACCACACAGTTACCATTTGTGTGTGTGTGTGTGTGTGTGTGTGTGTGCAAGAGGAGGTAAGGGAGTTTAATCATTTTTGAACACTAGCTACAACATAATTCAATTAAAATTCTGAGAAAGAAGAAAAATTGTCATGCAGCTGTCTAATTTTAGAAGCATTAACTGACAAAATCCAAGTCTTATGAGGAATACTCAGTCAAATTTTCATGAATGAATGGGAGCCCTTACCTCTGAAATTGTTGTCATGGAAGAAAACGCTAATACTGTCTTACACAATAATTCAAGTTACCAATTGAGTTAAAGTAGCAAGATGAGCCATGGTTATAATTGAAAATGGCAACTATGGTGTTCTTATCTAATCTGCTACCTAGTTTGCCTTTTTGCTCTAAAGTGGGGACTATGTTAGGATTCATAGAATAAAAGGCCTTTATCCTTTCAGGGGAAATACAAGTAACAAGTTTAATTTTTTTTTTCTTAATACTGATGCAACTCATTTGGGGCTGTGGAAATTGCTGCTAGTATTGAACCTCTTATTAACATTCAAGGTGTGCCAGTTTTGCACAAGCTATGTCATATTCAGAGATAGATTGTTGGCACAAAGTAAGGCACTTATTCTCTTGTTTTTTCACTTCTTGTTCAATAAGAACAGATAAATATACTATTTCTAGATAAGCAGGTGAAACTGCTCTGCCCTTCTCTTTGGAATAGGTTTGTGAGGGGTTTTACTGTATGACATGCAGAATAAATATACAAGGGAAATGCTCCCGCATACATTGAGATATAAATGAATGCCTATTTTAGAATAATATGTTATTTCTTAAACGTAAAATAAGTTTTGGCTGGACGCAGTGGCTCACACCTGTAATCCCAGCACCTTGGAGGCCAAGGTGGGTGGATCACCTGAGGTCAAGAGTTCAAGACCAGCCTGGCCAATATAGTGAAACCCCATCTCTACTAAAAATACAAAAATTAGCCAGGCGTGGTGGCATGCGCCTGTAATCCCAGCTACTCGGAGGATGAGGCAGGAGAATTGCTTGAACCCAGGCGGTGGAGGCTGCGGTGAGCTGAGATAGCACCATTGCACTCCAGCCTGGGGAAAAAAAAGAGAGCCCAACACAGAAAAAAAAAAAAAAAAAAAAAAAAAAAAAAAAGTAAAATAAGTTTTTAAAGTCACAGATTCTGTTTCTAAGGAATTCTCAGCTGGGGCTTCTGAGTTAATTCTCAATGGTTAGCACTTATGAGTAGCAGAAAAAGAAAACTACTATGGATTTTCTCTACAATGATTTGAGACAGTGAATGGGGCTTTCTGGCAGGTTTGCAGTTAGGAACTCAGATGACCATAGATTTTTTGTTGTAGACTGGGTCTCGGTCTCACTCTATCACCCAAGCTGGAGTGCAGTGGTGTGATCATAGCTCCCTGAAGCCTCGACCTGGGCTCAAGCCATCCACAGATTTTTGAAGTTCACCCTGGATTGTTGTGTTCTATACAGAGGTTCCACCTTTTGCTGCCTTTTATGGTTACTATATTATTATTTTGATGTTTCTTAACCAGCTGAATCACATTGTAGTGTATGAAATATGTTTTGGCTCTTGTTTTAATGGTTATTTGCTAGCAGATTTCACAATGGCCCAATGAACCAACCCATTCATTGCTATTTGTTGCAATTCATGGTGACTAAACATGACTCCATGGTACGGCTCACCAAAGTCTTGGTTTATGTGTGACTTCCAGGGGAGAGAGATTGAGAACCATCTGTTAATCATTGTGTCCCTAAACTAGAGCTTTCCACTGGAGTACTTGGGCAGTTGAATTAGTATGTTTCTCGTAGGCTAGTGAGAAAAACAGCTTTTTTTTTTTTTGGCATTAATCAGACTCTGCTGACCCAGATCTCTGGGAAGACTTGTGACAAGATCCAGCCTGTACAATACCACATATGATTTGCTTTTCTTCTTGGAAGGGACACATTGTGGCTTTTCTCTGGAATCTGTGAAGAAAATGCTCCTGAGCCTAGAAACTGGAATTGAGAAAGCCCTTCCTGGTCATATAACAATAAGTCTTGTGAGGGTCAACCCTTGAGCCATGAGGGCAGGTTGAAGGAACGTGGGGTTGAGAGTCATGGATTCAGTGATTGGAACTCACTTGACTAACCAACCAGTCTAGCTCAGCCACCCCTCTTAGGATTGTCACAGGGATGTGTGCCTACATATAGAAAGTCATCAGAACTTCTGTTTATTTTTCTGTGTAATATTTATGGACTTGTTATGTTTAACTCTAGGCAAAGGTATAGATTTGGAGGTCTTTTATATATATATATATATATGAAATATATATGAAATATATTTTAGCATACAAAGGAGGCTACAATACACACTCATGTACCTGTCACTCCAATGAATTCATCAGATGTAAACATTTTCCCCAAATCTGCTTCTTAGCTGTTATTTGTAAAGAAACAAATTATACAGAAAAATTTGAAGGCCCCGTTTTACCTTCCCCAGTCTCATTCTTTTCTCTGCCACCCCAGAGAAAACAACTGTCTTGCGTAGGTATTTATATAATTATGTTTTATACTTTGCCGCTTTTACTACATATGTGAAGCATGCTTGTTACATACATAAACATAAAATATACATGTTTTACTGTAAGTGTGGAATGTATTCTAGAATTTGCTACTTTTACTACCAAATATTTTGTTTTCAGAATTTACCCTTGTTATTATATAACCCTAGTTCTTTTTTTTAATTGCCATATATTATTCCATCTTATGAAAATACCACAATTAATTTATTCCCATACTAATCAGAATTTGAACTGATACAATTTTTCATTAAAATTAATGATGCTGAAAGAAATGTTCTTGTTATACATTTCCCTCAGGGTGCGTGTGATAGAGTTCTTCTCACATATATATCAATATACTTGCTGTGTCTTAGGATATGTACAATTGCATGTCTATTAGATATGCCAAATTGCTCTGCAAAGTACTCATACCAGTTTCCACTCCTACCAGCGATGAATGAGAACTGTGTTTCCCAGGTTATTGCCAACACTTGATTATTATCAGATTTAATTATTTGCCAGTTGATGGATGTGAATTGCTCTATCATTGTTTTAATATTCATTACTCTGATTATTTATAACATTGGGTATAGTTTTTATAGGGCCATTTAAATTTCCTCTCATCTGAATTGCCTATTTCTCCTCTTCGTTGATTCTTCTATTATCTTTTCTTCTCTTTATTAATTTATAGAAATGTGTGTATGTGTGATCCTAATATGTGTGATAATATCTATGTTCATATTTCATATATAAATATAATGAAATATTTGTCTCTGTTATATATACGTTGAAAAGTTTGCTTCCCATCTGCTGATTGCATTTTAATTTTGTTCATGACATCTTTTAACACATATGATTTTTAATTTTGATATAGTTAATATTTTTTATTACTCTACATTTTGAGAATTGCTCAAGAAATGACTTTATTTTGCATAGTCATATGCTCTAATTTTTTAAATCTACTTATGATAGTTTTATGTTAAATATGTCAACCTTTGTTTCACCTGGAATTTTTTTATATGTATGGTATAAAGCATAAATCAATTTTTTTTACTATTGAGAATGCTTTTATTGTATTATATCTTATTTTATTCTATTTTTATTTTTCCATAAGTTATTGGGGTACAGGTGGTATTTTGTTACTTTAGTGGTGATTTGTGAGATTCTAGTGCACCAATCACCCGAGCAGTATACACTGCACCATATTTGTTGTCTTTTATCCCTCATCCCTCTCCCACCCTTCCCCAAAAGTCCCCAAATTCCATTGTATCATTCTTATGCCTTTGCATCCTCATAGCTTAGCCCCCACATATCAGTGAGAACATACCATGTTTGGTTTTCCATTTCTGAGTTACTTCACTTAGAATAATAGTCTCCAGTCTCATCCAAGTCACTGCCATTAACTCATTCCTTTCTATGGTTGAGTAGTATTCCATCATATATATATATAATATGTATGTATATATATGTATATATGTGTGTATATATGTATATATACTATAGTTTCTTTATCCACCTGTTGATTGATGAGCATTTGGGTTGGTTCCATGATTTTTCAATTGCGAATTGTGCTGCTATAAACATGTGTGCAAGTATCTTTTTCGTATAATGACTTCTTTCCTCTGGGTAGATACCCAGTAGTGAGATTGCTGAATCAAACAGTAGTTCTACTTTTAGTTCTTTAAGGAATCTCCACACTCTTTTCCATAGTGGCTGTACTAGTTTACATTCCCACCAGCAGTGTAGAAGTGTTCCCTGATCACCGCATTCATGCCAATATCTACTGTTTTATTATTATTTTTTTTATTATGACCATTCTTGCAGGAGCAAGATGGTATCACACTGTGGTTTTGATTGCATTTCCCTTATCATTAGTGATACTGAGCATTTTTTCACATATTTCTTGGCCATTTGTATATCTTCTTTTGAGAATTTCCTTAGCCCACTTTTTTTATTTTTATTTTTATTTTTTTGAAGCGGAGTCTCGCTCTGTCGCCCAGGCTGGAGTGCAGTGGCGCGATCTTGGCTCACTGCAAGCTCCGCCTCCCGGGTTCACGCCATTCTCCTGCCTCAGCCTCTCCGAGTAGCTGGGACTACAGGCGCCCGCCACCACGCCTAGCTAATTTTTTTGTATTTTTAGTAGAAATGGGGTTTCACCGTGGTCTCCTGATCTCGTGATCCGCCCGCCTCGGCCTCCCAAAGTGCTGGGATTACAAGTGTGAGCCACCACGCCCGGCCTGCCTTAGCCCGCTTTTTGATGGGATTGCTTGTTTTTTTATTTTCTTATTGATTTGTTTGAGTTTGTTGTAGATTCCAGATATTAGTCCTTTGTCAGACGTATAGATTGTGAAGATTTTTCTCCTACTCTGTGGGTTGCCCGTTTACTCTGCTGACTGTTCCTAGTTTAAGTCCCAACTATTTATCTTTTGTTTTTATTTCATTTGCTTTTGCGTTCTTGGTCATGAAATCCTTGCCTAAGCCAATGTCTAGAAGAGTTTTTCCAATGTTATCTTCTAGTATTTTTATAGTTTCACGTTTTAGATTTAAGTCCTTAATCCATACTGAGTAGATTTTTGTATAAGGTAAGAGATGAGGATCTAGTTTTATTCCCCTATATGTGACTAGCCAATTATCCAAGCACCATTTATTGAAAAGGTGTCCTTTCCCCACTTTATGTTTTTGTTTGCTTTGTCTAAAATCAGTTGGCTGTAATATTTGGATTTATTTCTGGGTTCAATATTCTGTTCCATTGGTGTATGTTCCTATTTTCATACCAGTACCATGCTGGTTTGGTGACTATGGCCTTATAGTATAGTTTGAAATAAGGTAGTGTGATTCCTCCAGATTTGTTCTTTTTCCTTATTTCTTGCTTTGGCTATGCAGGCTCTTTTTTTGGTTTCATAAGAGTTTTAGAATTGTTTTTTCTAATTCTGTGAAGAATGATGGTGGTATTTTGAAGGGGATGGTTTTGAATTTGTAGATTGCTTTTGGCAGTGTGATCGTTTTCGCAATATTGATTCTACCTATCCATGAGCATGGGATGTGTTTCCATTTGTTTGGTCATCTACAATTTCTTTCAGCAGTGTTTTGTAGTTTTCCTTGTTGAGGTCTTTCAACTCTTTTGTTAGGTATATTCCTAAGTATTTTATTTTATTTTATTTTTTTGGCAGCAATTGTAAAAGGGGTTGAGTTCTTGATTTGACTCTCTGTTTGGTCACTGCTGGTGTATAGAAGAGCTACTGATTTGTGTACATTAATCTTGTATCTGGACGTGTTGCTGAATTCTTTTATCAGTTCTGGGAACTTTCTGGAGGATTCTTCAGGGTTTTCAAGTTAAATGATCATATCATCAGCAGACAGTGACAGTTTGACTTCCTTTTTACCAATTTGGATGCCCTTTATTTCTTTCTCTCGTCTGATTGCTCTGGCTAGGACTTCCAGTTCTATGTTGAAGAGGAGTGGTGAGAGTGGGTATCCTTGTCTTGTTCCAGTTTTCAGAGGGAATGCTT
The DNA here is from genome assembly GCF_009828535.3 of Hylobates moloch. Lineage (NCBI taxonomy): Eukaryota > Metazoa > Chordata > Mammalia > Primates > Hylobatidae > Hylobates > Hylobates moloch. The sequence goes on from NW_026652292.1 coordinate 38,773,618, forward strand.
TCAAATTTCCCCATTCAGTATTATGTTGGTTGTGGGTTTGTCATAAATGGCTTTTATTACATTGAGGTATGTCCCTTGTATGCCAATTTTGCTGAGAGTTTTAATCTTAAAGGGATGTTGGATTTTGTCAAATGCTTTTTCTGTATCTGTTGAGATGATCATGTGATTTTTGTTTTTAATTCTGTTTATGTGGTGTATCACATTTATTGACTTGTGTATGTTAAACCATCTCTGTGTCCCTGGTATGAAACCCACTTGATCATGGTGGATTATCTTTTTGATATGTTGTTGGATTCAGTTGGCTAGTATTTTGTTAAAGATTTTAGCATCTATGTTTATCAAGGATATCGGTCTTTAGTTTTCTTTTTTGGTTATGTTTTTTCCTAGTTTTGGTATTAGGGTGATGCTGGCTTCATAGAATGGATTAGAGAGGGTTCCCTCTTTCTCTATCTTGTGGAATAGCATCAAAAGGATCAGTACCAATTTTTCTTTGAATGTCTGGTCGAATTCTGTTGTGAATCCATCTGGTCCTGGGCCTTTTTTTGTTGGTAACCCTTTAATTACCATTTCAATCTCACTGCTTGCTATTGGTCTGTTCAGGTTATCTAATTTTTCTGATTTAAGCTAGGAGAGTTGTATTTTTCCAGGAATTTATCCATCTCTTCTAGGTTTTCTAGTTTATGTGCATAAAGGTGTTTATAGTACTCCTGAATGATCTTTTATATTTCAGTGGTGTCAGTTGTAGTATCCCCCATTTTGTTTCTTAACGAGGTTATTTGGATTTTCTCTCTTCTATTCTTGGTTAATCTTACTAATGGTGTATCGATTTTATTTATCTTTTAAAATAACCAGCTTTTTGTTTTAGGTATCATTTGTATTTTTTCTTTTAATTTTATTTAGTTCTTCTCTGTTCTTGGTTATTTCCTTTCTTCTCCTGGGTTTGGTTTGTCCTTGTTTCTCTAGTTCCTTGAGGTTTGACCTTAGAAAGTCACTTTGTGTTCTTTCAGTCTTTTTGACATAGGTGTTAGGGCTATGAACTTTCCTCTTAGCACTGCCTTTGCTGTATCCCAAAGGTTTTGATAGGTTGTGTCTTTACTGTTGTTCAGTTCAAAGAACTTTTTAACTTCCATCTTGACTTAATTTTTGACCCAGTACTCATTCAGGAGTAGCTTATTTAGTTTCTATGTATTTGCATGGTTTTGAAGGTTCCTTCTGGAGTCGATTTCCAGGTTTATTCAATGTGGTCTGAGAGAATACTTGATATAATTTCAATTTTCTTAAATTTATTGAGGCTTATTTTATGGCCTATCATTTGGTCTATCTTGGAGAAACTTCCATGCACTGTTGAATAGAATGTGTATTCTGCAGTTGTTGGATGAAATGGTCTGTATATATTTGTTAAGTCCAAGTACAGTTTAAATCCATTGTTTCTTTGTTGACTTTCTGTCTGGATGACCTGTCTAGTGCTGTCAGTGAATATTGAAGTCCCCACTATTATTGTGTTGGTGTTTCTCTCATTTCTTATGTCTATTAGTAATTGTTTTATAAATTTGAAACCTCCAGTGTTAGGCGCATATATGTTTAGGATTGTGATATTTTCCTATTGCACAAGGCTTTTTACCATTATATAATGTCCCTCTTTGTCTCTTTTAACTGCTGTTGCTTCAAAGTTTGTTTTGTCTGATACAAGAATAGCTACCCCTGCTGGCTTTTGGTGTCCATTTGCATGAAATGCCTTTTTCCACCCCTTTACTTTAAGTTTATCTGAGTCCTTATGTGTTAGGTGAGTCTCCTGAAGGCAGCAGATACTTGGTTGGTGAGTTCTTATCTATTCTGCTGTTCTGTATCTTTAAAGTGGAGCAGTTAGGTCATTTACATTCAATGTCAGTATGAGATGTGTGGTACTGTTGCATTCATCATGCTATTCGCTGCCTATGTACCTTGGTTTTTTGTTTGTTTGTTTTTGGTTTTTAACTTGTATTTTTGTTTTATAAGTCGTATGTGATTTATGCTTTAAAGAGGTTCCGTTTTGATGTTTCCAGGATTTGTTTCAAGATTTAGAGCTCCTTTTAGCAGCTCTTGTAGTGCTGGCTTGGTAGGGGCCAATTCTTTCAGCATTTGTTTGTCTGAAAACGACTGTATCTTTCCTCCATATATGATGCTTAGCTTGCTGAATACAAAATTTTGGGCTAATAATTGTTTTGTTTGAGGAGGCTGAAGATAGGGGCCCAATCTTTTCTAGCTTGCAGGGTTTCTGCTGAGAAATCTGCTGCTAATCTGATAGGTTTTCCTTTATAGGTTACTCAGTGCTTTTGCCTCACAGCTCTTAGAATTCTTTCTTTTGTCTTAACTTCAGATAACCTGGTAACAATGTGCCTAGGTGATGATTTCTTTGTGATGAATTTCCCAGGTGTTCTTTGTGCTTCTTATATTTAGATATCTAGGTCTCTAGCAAGGCTGGGGAAGTTTTCCCCAATTATTCCCTCAAATATGTTTTCCCAAACTTTTAGATTTCTCTTCTTCCTCAGGAACACCAATTATTCTTAGGTTTGGTTGTTTAACATAATCCCAGACTTCTTGGAACCTTTGTTCATATTTTCTTATTTTTTTCTTTGTCTTTGTTGAATTGGGTTAATTCAAAGACCTTGTCTTCGAGTTCTTCATTTCTTTCTTCTACTTGTTCAATTTTATTGCTGAGACTTTCCAGAGCATTTTGCCTTTCTATAAGCTTGTCCAACGTTTCCTGAAGTTTTGATATTTTTTTCTTTATGCTATCTATTTCCTTAAATATTTCTCCTTTCCCTTCTTGTATCATTTCTTTATATCAGATTTCCTTACCTTGGGCTTTGCCTTTCTCTAGTGCCTCCCTGATTAGCTTAATAACTAACCTCCTGAATTCTTTCTCAGGTAAATCAGAGATTTTTTTCTTGGTTTGGAACCACTGCTAGTGGACTAGTATTACTTTTGGGGAGTGTTAAAGAGCCTTGCTTTGTCATATTACCAGAGTTGATTTTCTGGTTCCTTCTCATTTGGGTAGGCTCTGTCAGAGGGAAGGTCCAGTGCTGAAGGCTGTTGTTCGGATTCTTTTGTCCCATGGGGTGTTCCCTTGATGTAGTACTCTCCCTATTTTCCTATGGATGTGGTTTCCTGTGAGCTGAGCTAAAGTGATTGTTATCTCTCTTCTGGGTCTAGCCATGCAACAAGTCTACCTGGCTCTGAGCTGGTACTGAGGGTTGTCTCCACAGAGTCCTGTGATGTGAACCATCTATGGATGGATTCTCAGCCATAGATACCAGCACAGTATTTAGGGTGTCTCTTGCATCCTGCAGGAGCAGTCTACTTCCTTAGGAGGGTCTGTGGGTCCTCTCGGGATTCCTGGTTCATTCTTGAGGTCTAGATCTATTTTTCAATAGTCTAATCCTAACACCATTTACTGAGGAACATTCTTTTTTTCATTGTTCTGTAATGCCTCCTCTGTTGTAAATTAAGATCCCATAAATGCCTTGGTCTTTGCTAGACTTTCTTTTTCTTCTGTTGTTTTAAAATTTTCTCTCCCAACAAGATAAAATATTGTGTAAATACTATATGTTTATACTAAGCATTTTTATCTTGTGCTGAATAATAGTGAGAATGCTTCAAAATTTCACTGTAAGTATGCTATTAAGTACTGTATAGGTTTTTGGCTGACTTATTTTTGTCAGGTTAAGAAAACTGCTCTCTATTTCTAATTTATTAAGACAGTTTATCACAAGTATTAGCCTATAAATAATGGTTTCTCTGCACATTAGAATAATCATTTGATTCCCACTTTTAAATTATTAATGCTATAGATTATGTTGATAGATCTGTCTGATATTAAACTATCCTTACATTCTTGATCTAAATCTTACTTGAATGGGATGTGTTACTGTATTCTCTCTCTCTCTCTCTCTCTCTCTCTGTCTCTGTATCTCTCTTCCTCTCTTCATCTCTCTTCTGGAACATCTTAAAGCATATTTTGGTAAATTTGCTTTTTATAGTTATTGATTTTCAGAAATATTTCTTTGAGAAGTTAAAAATGCAAAGGCTTTATTTCACCTTGTTTCAAATATGGTAATTATCTAGGAATAAGAATTGTCCATTTTCTACCTATTGAGAATTAAAACATTCACAGAACATAGACCTACTTTTTTCACATATAGTAGTTATCTAGGAATAAGGATTATCCATTTTCTACATATTGAGAAAAAAAAAATTCAAAGAACATAAGCCTAAAACATCTCTTTCTTTTGTTTCTAACCTATGGGAAGCCTGTCACTTTTCTAAAAGTTATGATCAGGCTGAACTTCACTCCCCCTTCCTGGGCTCTCTGGTAGAATATGCCCTCCCAAGTCCTCCCTAGTGTAAGTCCACCCCTGTCCCCACCCATCCCCTCCCTCCACCACTACCCCTGCTCCCATGCTGCCCTGCAGTTGTTTCTTAATGCAGCAGAAGGCTGCAACAACCACAAACTACATTGCCCATCCTCAACCCATGCCCATGTCCTCCTGCTCCCCCCAGTCAGACTACCCACTCCCACAACAACCAATATGAGTGTTCCCACATTTCATGCATTACCTATCCTTCTCTCAAATAAAGCAGATCTAGCACATTTTAATTATCCTTTGCGACAGTCTCTACTATTTTTCTTATTTTTTTTGGTCTAGAATTTACTTTCATCTTCTGATTCACAGGAAATTTGTTCCATGTTGTTTTTTTACAAGCAATATCTAGTTGAATTACCCACCATGTTTTACTTTTTCCTCACCATTAGTTCATTCGCCTAATAAGTTCTTATTGCATGCCTCGTGTTGGCCTGCTATTGTAGATGCCTGGAAATATAGGAGTCAACAAAATAATCTCTGAGCTCATGTAGTTGACAATCTAGTTAGAGAACAGAGATGACAAACAAGTAAACAAGTAAATATATATCAAAAATAAGTGCCATAGAGAAAAATTAAGTAGTATAAGGGATGTTATTTATCTAGTTGTCAGGCAACAGCTTACAGATGGGTGACATTGGAATGCATACTTGAAAGAAGTCTGGGAGAAAAGTATCCCAGGTAGAGGGAATAGCATATACTATTTGGGATCTTCAAGGAACATCAAAGAGGCCAGTTTGTTGGAGCAGGATGAGCAAGAAGAATGTAGTGGTAAATGGAGGCAGAGATTGTAGGTGAGAGTGGGGTTGGGAAAAAATCAGATAGGACTTTCAGACCACTGCAAATACTTGGTCATTTACTCTAAGTGAGATAGGATGCCATGACAGGGTCCTGAAAAAAAAAAGGACATGTTCTTATTTTAGTGAGACCAATTTGGGTGTTGGGAATAAGGCGATTCAAAAGCAAAAGTAGGTAGGCCATTAAGAAACTGTTATAATAATCCAGATAAATGTTGGTGCCTTGGTTAAGGGAGATAAAGATGGAGATGGTAAGAAGTGATCGCATTCTGGATGTAATTTGAAGGCATGTCTGAGAGGATTAGTTGATGGAGTGTTAGTTATGAGGTATCAGTGAAAGAATAAAGGCCTGAGAATCTGAAAAGATGAAGGTGATATTTACTGAAATGGCCTACACTCTTGAATGAGTAGATTAGGAAGTGAAATAGAAAGTCTGGTTATGGGTTTTATAAGTTTGAGATGCCTATAAAGCATTCAAAGAAATTATTAAATAGTGAACTGGATATATGAGGCTGTAGTTCAAGAAAGAGGTCTGGATTAAAGTTATGATTTGGACAACATCATCATATATGTGGCATTAGCGTCATGATTCCAAATGAGATAATCTAGGGAATAATTACAGAGAAAAGAGGAGAGGAGGATTATTTCCGGTGATATTTCAATGCTAAGTGGTTGGGAAAATGAAGAGAACACAGTGAAGTTGACCAGGATGAAGCACTTACTGAGGTGGAAGAATCAATGGAGAAGGGTGTTCGAGATACAAAATTAAAATAGTGTGTCAAAGAAGGGGGAGTGATCCGTTGTGGCAAGCGTTATTCATTGGTTAAATAAGATGATTAAGAATTTGCCACAATGTGGAAGTCATTGGTGACTACAGCAAAAGCTACTCCATTGATGTAGTGGAGATTAAAGCCTGATTTCAATAAGTTTAAGAAATTGGGCAAAGAGGAATTAAAGACAGGAGAATAAGACAATTTCTTCAAGAAGTTTTGATTTAGAGGGGAGCAGAGAAATGGGTAACTTCATGGGCAGTAACTGAAATAGGAGAAAAGGTCTTTTCCTCTTTTTTTAAAAGGAGAGAATTTTAGTGCACACTTAAGGTGATTCTTATCTTCCTGCAAAAATAGCTCCTTTAGGTATTTTTCAAAATTTTATACATGTATATTTCTATTCCAATCGTTTTTGGGGTACAAGTGATTTTTGGTTACAAGGTTGAATTGTATGGTGGTAGTGAAGTCTGAGATTTTAGTTCATTCATCACTCAAGTAATGTACATTGCACGCAATATACACTTTTTTTTAATTCCTCAGCCACCCCTACCCCCTCCTCAGTCTCCAGTGTCCATTATATCACTCTGTATGCCTTTGCATACCCATAGCTTAGCTCCCACTTATAAGCAAGAACTTCATGGTATTTGATTTTCCATTCCTGAGTTACTTCTTTTAGAATAATGGCCTCCAGCTCCTTCCAAGTTGCTGCAAAAGACATTATTTCCTTCTTTTTTATGGCTGAGTAGTATTCCATGGTGTACATATACCACATTTTATTTATCCACTCATTGTTTGATGGGCACTTAAGTTGTTTCTACATCTTTGCAATTGTGAGCTGTGCTGTGATGGACATACATGAGCAGGTATCTTTTTGATATAATGACTTATTTTCCTTTAGGTCGATTCCCAGTAGTGAGATTGCTGGATTGAATGGTAGATCTACTTTTAGTTCTTTGAGAAATTTCCACATTGTTTTCCATAGAGGTTGTACTAATTTACATCACTACCAGCAGTGTATAAGTAATGCTTTTTCACTACCTCTACACCAACATTTATTGTTTGTTTTGGGGGCTTTCTTTGTTTTTGTCTTTTTATAATTGCCATTCTGGCTAGGATAAGGTAGCATATCATTATGGTTTTAATTTGCATTAACGTCCATTAGGTATTATTTAATGAGAGTCTTTTGGTGGTAAAGTATCTTAGTTTTCATGTGTGCTCACACACACGTACACAGAGTCTTTAGTGACAGGCTAGTTGGGTATCAAATTCTGAATTGATTTTTTTTCTCTAATATTTTTAAAGTTTATTTGTGTTCTGGCATCTGTTTTTACTAAATAAAAATCTTCCACCAGTCCATTTGAATTCATTAGTAGGTAATCTGCTTCTTATTTTAAGCACTTTTAAAGATTTTTCTGTATCTTGATGCCATATGATAGATGTACTTTTTATTATACTTTACTCAGTAATTACTGTGGGCTTTTAATCTGCAAACTCAATCAATTATTGATTTTATAAAATTATCAGTAATAACCTTTTCTATAACTGATTGTTTGCAGTTGAATTAAATCCTCTCTTTCTGGAATTCTCATCATATGTGTGTTGGAGCTTCTCAATCTGCCCTCCAAGGCTGGTAACTGCTCTTTTAAATTTTTCAGTACTACTGTCTTAATTAAAAAAAAAAAAAACAAAACCTAGTATTGCAGTGTTTGGCACAGAAGAAGAAGTTCAAAGTACAACTTTGCAGTGCCACGTTGACCAGCTATTCTGGCACTGGTTATTCTTTAAAGTTATTTTTAAGGTTAATATACCTTATCAGGCAGCAGGTCTCAAAACCTAGGGAAGCTTAAAAGCCTAAAGGCAGCCTGGCAAAAATCAAGCTGATTAAAATGCTCTTTCCCATTTTCTCATCCTCCTATGCCCGCATCCCTAAAGAATAGTGAGAGGGCCTTCCTTAAAAAGATATGTATGAAATAGCAGAAAGAAAAAGGGAATCCAGCAAATGTGGGAAGACATACTTAGATAACTCACAGTAAATGTTCCAAATAATACTCAGCCTCACTAATTCTCAAGTAAATGTAAAACAATGGCAGATCATTTTTATCCATTAAATTAGTGGCAATAGGAGGAAAAGAACATTTTGCTGACAATTGTAACAGTGAAACTGAAATTCTCTTCTTGTCTAGTTTGAGTCTGAATTAGGACAGTTTGAAAGCAATTGGGTGATATCTATGAAAAATCTCATAAACATTCTACCCTTCCATGTAGCAATGTTGCTTCTGTAAATCAACCATTAGGCAAATAAATGGAAATAACAAACCAAATTTCCCCCCACCTCCCAAGAGATGTTTATTGTAACATTACTGATAATATTGAAAAACTAGAAGCAATCTATATCAGTGACCCATCCTTGTTTTGACTGTCACTCACCGTAAGAAAATATTAGGTGTACAAAATAACCCAACAGACACACCCATGCATCAAAAAGTTCCATATAAGGAAATTGTTCATTCCATTTATTTAAACAAGCCAATAAACAAAGCTGGCTTTGATCCACTAAATTGATCCTACAACCTAAGAGTATGTTATGACTCAGTTTGAAAAGCACCAGTCTGAATGTCCTATAAAAGACATATGATGGAATATGAATTAAATGTGATATTCACAATTTTTTATTTTGTTTTTGTTTGGGGGTAGTTGGAGGGGTACTATGTTTCTTCAGCCAGCAAGGAAGATAATGTTTCCAGATAACTCCGTATAATGGAGATTTACTGTAATGATACCAGATCTGTTCTACTATGCCCAGCCATTCTTATGTATCTGTCTCTCAATACATCACGGGTCCTTTGTGGATTCTTTTGTGATGTCCTCAAGCTTCCTGTCCACTCCCTAGCAACTTGTCCAAAAACTGATAGAACCTGCCTGAATCACTCAACATCTGATTTCAAGCATTTTCTCTTGGTCAGCCTTTGGTATTAGGACTTTATTCTCAATCTAATTAATTAATATTAGCTGAGCTAGGTTGATTTCATTTGAATCAACAAAGAATTGCTAAAAGCTGCATTTCCAAGAAAATGTGGCAATATAATTGGCAGGTACTTGAGAGTCTCTAATGTTAAATGGAAAAAAAATAAAAAATAATAAGAGACAACTTTTTATATGGAGCATGTTTTCAGTTTTCTTTAGATATTTTATTGGAGACAAAAAAGGAATCCAGAATTTATTTTATACTATATTAGTACTTAACAGATTTCTACATAAGCAAGGATTATGCATTTGTAATCAGAAAAAAAATCAAAATTAGCTCTGTGGAAAATGATCATCTTGCAAGCAAGCATCATGTACCCCTACTTTTGATTTAGCTCATCTTCTTGATGTAAATATGAAGTGTCTGTGGTTGAAATTCTGTTTGAAGCGGAAATCTTCACGTTTGTCTTACAAATACCATCTCAGAGTACATTACTCAGTATAAAACTTGTTTTGGGGATTGGGTACAAAAACCTGCAAAGATATAGTCCAGGCTCCTTTTCCCAAGGTGCTTCACTTTCCTACTCTTAGTATAACCTTTATTTTGTAAAATTTAAGAAGGCTCCTAATAACTTGGGGTTTGGGAATTTGATTTGAGGCAACATGGCTCAGAGTGTCACCTATTTTTTATTAAACCAAAAAATTTCTATCTGACAAAGATGTCCATTTATGTGGGCCTTAATAATTCCCCCAAATAAAACTATTCATAATTCTAACAGTTCCAAATGCTTTTTGTTTCAGCACACTAATAGGATTTATATCTGTGTTAGATAAGGAGCAGTATCTTCTAAAGCTCATGAAAAAGCCATATCAGAATGCCATGTGTTCAGGTATATTTCCTTTTATTTATGGCATCAAGAATAAAATCTCAGCTTATGTTTTTACACAAGTCTTGTGTGATTACTCTTTCCCATTACTCTTTCGATTGAGCCTGACAAATGAGGTGAAAAAATCTTTCTTTTTCAAGGATGAACTAGAAAGATCTAGGCTGGCTGGTCACAAAACCACTAACTAGTTGGCCCTTTGTCTTTTTATAACCCCTCATTGTCTGAGATCCAACATCATAGTGAGTCTCAGACATATTCCACAAGTCTAGATAGCCCTCATCCATGTGTTCAGTGATCCAGCCCATCAGCATGCAAGCCAGCAGGGTGAGGAGGGGAAGTGCGGGGGATGCTCATCGCCCTGAAGGATGCATATGCCACTTCCATTCAGGTCCTGCTTGCCAGAACATAGTCACGTGACCACAGTTAGCTGCAAGGTTGGCTGAGAAATGCCTTTCACTGGCTTCTATTATTAACCGAAAATGGGAAGGGTGAAAGTTGGGGACAACTAGTAAATATTAGTTAGTCCAAGTCATGGACTGTGGTATTAATTCCATGAGCAAGGAAAGTCATTTAAATGTTTTATGCAGAGGGATGCCATGATGATAATTATGTTTCAAAGCATATTTCTATGTGTGAGAGAGAGACTGAAAGAGAGTGAGATAAATGGATTGGAGAAAATTTGTCTGAGTGTTAAGAGGCCGTTCTTAAATCCAAGTGAGAAATGGTGGCTAGTAACACTAGTGAGAATAAAGGCGGATGGAATGGACTCAAAAGATACAAAAGAGATAACATCAAAAGATGAAACAGGGGCAGAGGAGGAAGAAAAGACATCCAGATAACTCCTAGGTTTCTGATTTATACTGCAAATTCTGGGGATCAGGTGTTTATGGACCACTGAGTTTAGTTTTAGAAATGTCATTTAGAGGTATTTGTCAGATAGGTGGTTTCTACATATTCAAAATAAGATTTCAAAACATATTAGCCACAATTCACAATCAGCAAAATTCTCAAATCTAGTCATTGTCAGCTAAACTATTAAAATGAATTTTCCCCTCTGAGTGTTTCTCATCTTAAAGGGTTTGTATTACATGTCACAGAATGGTTTATTACATATAAACATGGGAAAGCAAGCTAGGCAGAAGGAGTCTTGTAACCAGCTAAAGGCCTCGCTAATTCTGGAAGCAGTCATAAATCATGAACAGTCTTCTTGTGTTAATAGTGTGGACAGGACTGTTGGTCACACACAGGAAAATGAGTCACACAGTCTTGTGTGTACAGCAACTCACTGCACACTCAATGATGGGAACGGTCATGATTGTTCTAACTGTGTGAGCAGCTACAAGAATTATGGCAAAGCTCCAGAGCTAGAAAGCTGGTCTTTTTTTTTTTTTTTAATGTCACCCAAATATGTAATTCACTAAATGTTTAGTATTTTATACCTTTTAGTTGACTTGTGAGCCCTTTCTAAAAGAGATCTATTTCCCTCTATTAGAATGTAATCAGAAAAACCCTAAACTACATTTTCTAAATGCTGTGTTCTTCTGCCCAGTTGACCAAAATATACTTAGTTGATTAGGACTTTGAAGGGATGAGATGAGGGGACTAAATTAAGATGCAGGAATTTCAGTTTTCTAGGGGTTTTCTATAAACTACTTTATACTGCTAACAAATGGTTAAATGTTTACAATGAAACTAAGTGTGCTAGGATTTCTAATGAGCAATGAAATTTTGGAATTCATTTACTCATTAATTTCTTCATTTACAAGATGTACAATGTGCTGTCTTCTGGGCATTTGGGATACTTTAATGAGGTAGCAGTGAGTACAACAGATGGTCAATTCTGCCTCTGTTCTTGTACTCCTTAGAGAAGGGAAAGGACAAGATTCAGATACCCTATCACTGCTTTCAACCCATCCAGGTCAGAGCCTTTGTTGAGTTCTAACTCTTAGCCCTCTTCTCAGCTGATTTGGCTGCCTCCATTGTAATAGGCCTCATGAGACTCCAGCCCAGGCCTGGCCTTCAGTTCAGCAGGCAGAGCCTAGAGATGTACTGGGCAAAGGTCAGGGGATTTATTATATGAGGCAATGGTCTGATGTGATTTAATTTACTCCTCTGGTACCAGATATGTGTATGTGCGCATGGGAGAGAGAGATTGAGAATGACTGATTTTGGAGGGATTTTGTGAAGGTTTATATATCAAAGCCGAAAGACCAAGAATTTAGAGATTAATACAGGCCAAGTGGCGACCAAGAAACTTCTGTGGGATCCCACCTCCAACCCCTCCCTCTCTGCCAGATTTTAACCAAATCAGTGTGATGTGATCTGCTTGCATATATGAGTGAAAGAAAAAGGAAATTTAAAAAGTTCTTGATATAAAACCTGGAGGAAACAATACGAAAATCCAGCCTCTATTTCAGCAATATCTGCGGACTATTGGTTAGTATTCCCTCACTGTTATTTATTGTTTGATTAAAAGGCTGATAGTCAGGGGTTTTTTTTCCTTACTGTTGCATTTTTTAGATGTAAATCTTTAACGTGGCTTTGGCTAGATGTTTTCTTTTCTCCTTCCACTTCATTCTTCCCTCTTCTGGGTTAATTTCTCATTGTTCTCTCTTCCCGTTACTTCTCTGCCCTTTTCCTTTCTATTCTAAGCGAAACTTCTTTTTTTCTGTGCTGGAGTTTATAAAGTATTCTTATTAAGCAAAGAAAGCCTTTGGCTGCCTTCCTCCTTGTCTGGTCACCATCAAGATATAATTTTGGTTTTCAAAGGCTGTCCTCTTAAGGAAGGACTAGTTTTCTGAGCATTTAGAGAGCAGATACATTTTGAGAAAGTCAACAGAGATGGTAATTTGCACTCAGGAAATACTTAAGGGTTTTAATTCTGTTCCATGTGTTGCATTTCAACAGTTTACATTAAGAAAAGTATTGTAAAGAGAAGTGATACCATAATTGCATGTTTATTTTGCATCTTTAGTCTGAGAGATGGTCAGTACTTTGAAGGAAAGAGAAATAGGGCTTTGTCTCCTTCTGCTTCTTGCTATACCTCTTTGCAGATTAACTCTGATGCTTTGGGTTTCTCACTGCATGCCTGATTAAAACCCATCCCATAATGCCTGATGTGATGGGAACCACCACTTATTCTATCTCAATGGAAAGTATCAGATGAACTTTCAACGGAAGGACATTCTCCCACCTCTTCCAAACACCTCTTTTAAAACCATGTCCATGGGCCTTTAGTCATGTCTTCAACAATTTGTTTAAAACTGGTTGTGCTAGGTAGTGGGCAATATAAAGATGAGCCACAGGAGAGAGATGACAATATCACTGATTCCTTATAGTGCTATAATAAGGGTTTGTTAAGGCTGTGATAGAAGTAGAGAGGAGAGGCACCTGACTTCACTTGGGAGTGGGGTTGTTGCTAAGGTGCTTCTAAGTTGAAGTGTCCTTGAGCTGAGGTTTAGGGGAATGAGTAGCAAACATGGATTAAGTGAGAAGAGGATAGGAGGCAGTGGGGCCAGAGGTGTGAATAGCCGGGAACCTTCTGAGAAGATTCCTTTGTGGACAGAAGAAAGGGGAGGTTTGTGGAAATGGTGGAAGATGAAGTAGGAAGAGGCCACATCAGATCACACGTGGCTGGATGTACCTCTCTGAAAGTTTATAATTTGTACTGGGGGGTTTGCAACAGAGGCTATAAATTGGCAGTTTAAGAAAATCACTGTGGTGTCAGTGTGAAGAACACATGTTTGCAAGATTCTAACTAGGATTATTTTCAGAAATTTAGGCCCAGTTTAGTCCAGATGTCAGGGCTAGTTTGGAGTAAATTTCTTTCTTTAATTACTCCAGGGCTCTTGTACTGCTTCAAAGAAAGTAGAAAGGGGAACTCACCCTCATTCAGGGAGGGTGGGCGAGCGACCAGCCAGCTGGGGAAGGCCAAAGAGCCAGGTCACCTTGTGCCCACACTTGTTATGATTTATTTGTATTGTCTGCCTGATGATCAATGATATTAGCTATGACAGCACATATGAGCCCGGAGTAAGTGTGTCTTCTTGCTACTTGAAGTGCTTCTTGAAAATACTGGCAGGCTGAAGACAACAAGGAGTACTGAAAAAGCCCATTGGACTGGGGACAGGAGACCTGGTGCTGCTCCCAGCTTGGCTGGCACCAGCTCCGGGGGCTTAGACACATTACTTCACCTCTCTGGGCTTAACTTACCCCATTTATAAAATGCAACCTTTAGGCTAACACTGTTCTCGGGGCAATGTTCAGCCCCTGGCTTCTGTCATTGTGATCCTGCCTCCCCAAGGTTCCCCTGGGCCCCATCACTACTAACCCTAGGCTTCTAGACATTCTGATTCATAGAGAAATAGGAAAGCCCATTTACCTTCAGTTAATGTCAGCCAGAAGTACAGTTGTGTCTTCAGGAATCTAATCTAGTGAACATGGGAAATAATTTTCTAAGGAAAAAAAATTGTGATTGGTGTTCTGTCCTGAGCTGATGGCAAAAGGGAAGCAGAACCACTTCACACATCTCAATCCCTCTGTTTTTTCCTTTTTATCCTCTTGAATTTTTCTGCCTGTTTGTCTTTCAAAAGTAGAGAGGAGTTTGAATGGGGATGCTGAGGAGACTGAAGGTAGCCACGGATGGGAGAAGCTGGACTGTGGGAAGCCGAGTTCTGCCACCTGACAAAGGGGCACGTGTTCAGCATTTATTTGGCATAGCAGCTGTTCAGGTGGAGTCCAGGCAGAATTTTGACGTCGTTGGGACCTTCCATACCTTTCTGAAATCCTCTTGCACCAACACCCAGCACCCTCAGGTTATGTTCTGCTGCCCAAAGCCCGACGCTCAACTTCTAGCTCTCTCTTTTCTCTTTTACTGGAACTAACTTCTAAAAATCCAGAAATGACAACTAGATGGTGGTCTGGATGTTTCTGAGGTGGAAAGAGAACCTCTAGTGCCTCTGGCTGACATTATAGCCACTGACAGGTCCCCTCCCGCACGCATACATGTAACACGTTTCTGCTCACTTATCAAATACAGCCCACGCTTTGGTGATTGAGAGCAGAGTGGGGATTATAAATTGATGCAGTAGGTCTGTGTCTTGCCCTTAGAACTTTACAAACAGCAACACAGGCACCAAGAGCTCATCTGTTCCACCCACAGGGATTTATCATCTTGTGACTTGGATATTGTGGAATATTTTATAGTAAAGGTTAAAAAAAAAACAATGTAGGCACAGACGAGTTGACAGCTAAGTCGCGGTGGGGAGTATGGAAGGCTTCATGGAGGTGGTGATATTTGAACGTGACTTTGAAGGGTAGGTAGAGTCCTGATTTGTCTGACAGTAGCCTTGAAAGTAAAGGAAACTTGACCATGAAGAAGGCTGTTGAAAGTCTGGAGAAAAGAAAAGGTAGGGGACTAAGACTCTAGGAGAAGGTACTACATTCCAGAGAGAATGCAGAGGTAGAATCCTCCCTCATGGTGGCAAGTTAAATGTGAGAAGGGATGGAGTAACCAACTGGGTGAACCCTGATCTCATTAAGCAAAATAAGAAATAGAAGAAATGAATCTGCATGTTCATAATGTAGGGATCAGAAGCAGGTACGAAATGCTGACTTTATTTTAGACAGAGGTTATTTTAGGTACCTGTGGACATCCAGGTGTATTATTTCCCTACGTCTGAAGCACATGTCCTTTGGTTCTTTAGCATTTTGATGATGATGCTGCATGTAAACTGCCCCCTAGGGATTTTCTAAGTTTTCTTCCTCATTCAAGAGTAAAGTTTTAACTGGTAACATGATCACAAGTGGTTGAAAAGTTAAAATGTTATTCATATAACTTTTCAGTGAGGGGAGCATGAATGGTTTGGTACTGTTTTACAAGATGTGAAAACTGATTTCACTTAAGTAGACCGTAACATAAAGTTTATGTGTCTGTCCCTTTGGCTTCCTGGTAGGTGGACAGTCTCTCTGAATCAATAGTGGCTCAGCCTTCTGATTTCAAACCTCTTCAGCCAGCCAACTGGTTTAGGAGAAACATGGCCAGGTCATTGAATTATAATTTCCTGAGTTACGGTGTGGTGGTCCCATAGGACAGTAAACATAAGCCTCCTGGGAACTGAACTTTTAATTCAGGAGGACTGAAAACAAGCTCTTCTGAGCCAAGATTTGCAAGGACATGTTACAAAGATAGACTGGCCTTCCCACTTCCACACCATCTTTCCCTCCATAAATACATGCTCCTTTTCCTTATTTTTCATCTACCCTAGTCTGTTGTAGATTTTGACCTTGGCTGTTACTATCCTACCAACACATTGCCTGTTTTTAAGTTTCCTAGTTTGACCTGATGTTAAGATGGAAAGCAAAGCTAGCAAACTGATGGAGATAGGGCCTTCCAGCCTTTCTCACTTTCCCTGGGATCATCTCATATTGATTTACATGTTCAAAAAATTTTTTAAAATAAATAAATTGCATCAGTTGATCCAGCGGTGATTAGACTCCAGGGGCCTGATTTATCTTAGCCAAACTTAAGAGATGAGCCAATACACCAAAATGCCAGTATATTTGTTTGTTCTCTATGGCACTGTCAGGCAATTTCATTTCATCTGATTATTGTGTTCATTTTCTTGAAAGATAGTGAACCCAGAAAACAAGAATCAGAAGGTCATTTGACAACTGTGGAGTTGGAATAGAAGGAACTGAATGACCTTAGGGGAGAGCATCATCAAGCTTTGAGAAATTATTGCACCTGTCTCTGTGTTGGGACATTTTTTTGGTCCCAGGTAGTTGGAGGAGACAAAGCTGTAAATTATTTACTAGTTTTTCAACATTTCCTTATCAGTTATCGTTAACTGATGGAACTAAGTTGTCTCTAAAGTCCCTTATGAATAAAATTGCTAGACATTGCAAAAATGCCCCTCTCAGTATTGACATGTTTCAGTTGTGATTGTTATCTTCCTGATTAATGTTTATGGTCAATCTCAAGCTCTATAATGGACTCTTAAAGCCTGTAGTAGTTTTCTATTGCTTCCATAACATATTACCACAAACTTAGTGGCTTAAACAATACCCATTTATTGTCCCATAGTTCTGTATGTGAGAAGTCTGGGCACACCATGGCCCAACTGGGCTCTTGCTTAGAGTTTGCAAGGCAGAAATCAGTGTTGTTAGGGCCTCTAGGGATGAATTTGCCTCCAAGCTCATTCCAGTTGTTTTCATGAACTGAGTTCCTTGTCATTGTTGGACCATGTTCCCCATTTCCTTGCTGGCTCTCAGCTGGGAGCCAGTTTTTGCTCCTAGAGGCTGTCTGCATTGCATCTCATGGTTTCTGTGTGCCCCCTTCCAGCAACAAGATTCTATGTACCTTCTTCCAGCAACAGAAGATCAAGTCCTTTTCAAGTTTCTAATCTCTCTGACTTCCCCTTCTGCCATATCTCATTCTGCTTTTACAGGCTCAGGTGATTACATTGGTTTATGCAGATAATCCAAGATAATCTCCCTATTTTAAAGCCAGTGGGTTAGCCATCTTAATTACATCTGCAAAATTCCTTCACAGCAGTACCTAGATTAGTGTTTGAATAACCCGGGATGGTAATCTTGAGGGGGATCTTTTGGCATTCTGTCTACCCAGTCTCATCAGCAACACTTTGAAATATTGTCGTTGAGTGATCATTTCTGTGGCTGGCTGATTTCATCTATACATGTGTATTCTTTTTATTTGCCATTTTATAGGATAATATTTTCTGATCTTAATTTCATATTTCAGTATTAAAATTACTTGACATAGATCCATAAATCATCATCTGTTGCAAAAAAGCACATTAACTGGTTGGTTGAATGGGGAGATTGGTATTTCTTTTCTCTTCTTCTGCTCAGATGAGGGCAACTTTTGGGGGCAGATGAGTTCTGTTGTCACAAAAGTTATATAGCACATTTGGTTTGCACTGAATCAGCGATTCTCAATCCTGGCCATGCTTTAGAATTATACAAGAAAAATCTTCAAGTATCAATATTCAGTCCCTACTGATCTAATTTATCTGTGATAAAGCCAGAGCATTGATTTTTAAGTTCTGCAAGTGATTCTAATATACAGCCAAGGCTAAGAACTACTGATATGTTCCAAACATTCTATTTTGGAGATAAAGAAGTTGAGGCTGAGGATGAGAACTTAGTCACATAAAGTTACGTAACTAGTGACAGACAGAAGTTCTGTCCTACAAAAAAAAAAATTTGATGATTTAATTGTATGTAGAGTTCAGTGCTCAGTAATTATGTACAAAGTGAGTGTTGAGACGATCTGGAACACCCTACTTCTTGCTTTAGTAGGAAGACTATTTCTTTCTATGACTTTAAAAAATTATCAGACCTTGCAAAATAACTGTATGAAGGTCTCTTCTCAGCAGCTTTGGCCTGCCTTGTGAGTAATAATAAACACAAATCTATTCTACACTAGCTAGGGAGCTGGCCGCTTGGACTTCTACTACCTCTCTGTGTTCCAGAGCTTCATGGTACAATGCAGTAGCCACTAGCCACATGTACCTATTAAACACTCGAAATGGGACAAGTTTCAATTGAGATGTATGTGAGTGTAAAAGGCATACTAGAATCAAAGATTCAGTATGAGAAAAAGGGTGCAAAATATCTCATTAATACTTACATTGATTACATGATGAAATAATATTTGAATATATTGAGTTAAATAAGATACATTATTAAAATTAATCTATCAATTTTTAACTTTTTTTAATGCAGTTACTAGAAAATTTCTAACTATGTGTGTGGTTGGTATTTGTGGCTCACATTTTATTTCTGTTAGACAGCACTTTTCTAGGGAGTATTTTCTATTAAAGCTATTAACAATGAATGGTCCAAGTCCAAGCTATTACACCTCCTTTGATCTTGAAGAGTGAAGGGGTACATTGTAAACTTCCTGGAGATGAGACATGATATTGATCTGCCCTGTGTTTGCCATCTATCTGGCAGCCTGTCAGTCTGGCCAAACAGACTTCTATTTTTACATAGAAGCTTAAAGGAGGCAGGATAATGCCCCATGTCATGGAGAGAGCACACTGCATAGCTCTTGAGTAATGTACCCAAAAGTAGACCAGGTGCTACTGGAGGTTCTAAGGCATAGCAATAAATATTACATCCCTTGAGCAATGTAATATAGCCCTTGAAGAAACTGCCATGGCAGCACTTATGAATTATCACTGTCTTCGACAGGCCCTATGCACTGAAAATATTACGGTGTCTACCTCTCTTTGTAATTCACATCTAAATATTACTCTGTCTTTTTCTTGCTCCGTATAGTTTGTTCTGATTCACTGCTACCCTGATTGTGTGTTTAGTGTGCCTAGTTCACAATTTAAGAAGCATGGGAAAGTAAAGGCAGGCCTTGGAAAGATCAAGCACAGTTCGAAACCCTACCCAGAAATATTCTGTCTGTGTGAGCTTGGGAGGAGATTTACTTAACCTCCCTGAGCTCCTCTAAACTTCCATTTTCTCATTTGTGAAATGAGCCTTTCTCTTGCAAGGTCTGTCTGAAGGTTGAATGCAATAAGAAGGTACCTGGCACACTTATTTGTTGGGTAGATGTTGTGGTGAACATCTAGTCTGTGGCAAGCCTATGGCTAATTGTTAGGATGTAATCGTGAGTGAGACACAGCTACTGCGTCCAGCTAAAAGAAGAGAAAGACAAGGAGCCTGGTAACATCAGGACATGACTAGCCGTCACTGAAAGGCAGCTATTATTACACTGCACAGTGCAGGATTTGGCTTATAACAAAATTTTAGAAGGGTGTTCAGGTGAGGGAATTGAGACCCATAGTGATTAAACGACTACCTGAGTCACCAGCTCGGGTGTTGGGCCGGTGTCAGGTTACGGGATTGCTGACTCCTCTAGTAATGCCTTTCCCAGGAGATCACATTGCCTCACTCTTGGTTTCCCAACTTGTTTGCTTTAAAAGAATAACTTTACCATGTTGGACTTGATAAAAGGAAAGAGGGGTTTCTTCCAATTTTTGCTCCATATGTTATTAGGGCATGCTGGTAACTAACTGTCTTTGAAAACCTACACTTCTGTTAACTCCAAAGAAGGCAGGAACACATGCACTTCTTTAAGATATAAAAAGCATTTAGTATACTATAAATTATTATAGTAATCATTGTTAGATTATATCTCACCAAGATAATGAATGTTTTTGTTTGAAGGCTTCACTGTATGAGAAATTGTCTCCTATAGCTTATTTATCTCCTTTTAGATTAGGTGAAACAAAATTTTCAAATTTGAGTCTGAAGAAAATTCCAACATCTTTAAATTTGTTTAAGGAATATTCTCCATGATCTATATGATCTATCATAGTAATTAAAAATATCATATTTTAGAATGAGCCACGTGTAGAAAGAGAAAAAAAAGTAGAAAGTCAATAAGAGATTTCATTTTCCAAATTTTGTTTAGGAAAAAACTACTTTGTAGGGACAGTAGTATAAAGTAAGATATAAGAAGGAATATACTGTTCAAATAAGCGGCCATGCAATTGATTTTCTCTTTCATGTAACAGTCACATCTGCATTGTGAATCCATTAATGCACCAAGTGAATCAAGCTTAGTGAGTTGACAAACATCCACAGGGATAGTTGCCGGGAGGCACTGTAAAGTGCAATGTGGTCCTAGTGAAACAGAATGCTTCGTTCTTTGAGAAAGTTCCACTCTGAATAGAATAACTATGCATACCAATATCGGAGTATGGCCAAGCATTTGGCTACTGACATGCCCCTTCTTCTTTCACTCCTCCATAAAGGAAGAGACAGACTCAGGTTCTTGTAACTCAGCTGCCTTTTTTGAGTTCTCCCAAGAAAAGTTCTAACTTCAAGCCAAGCGTTTTGTCACTGGAATTTCTGTATCTAATTTTTAGTTCTAGAAATCCATGATTTCACAAAACAAATTATCCAAACCTAACAACAACCACATAGAATTTTCTTAAAGTAGATGAGGGAGGAATTAGCCCCTAAAGTACTTCCTACACAATTGGACCTCACTTTAGAAGATGTGCAATTTTCTATACACCCAAGCACAAATGGGCTGTATTATTGCCTTATCCTAGGAGATACACACTTTACATTATGATGGTCCTTCCCTTTCCTGGACCTTCATATGATGTAAGTGCTTGATTTAGGAATAGGGTCTTAAATATTGTGGCTGGCGAAGAGCACATTTGCTGATTGCTCTACCACCTGCCTAGATGTTCTCTTCATGATATATAAATGAGGGTCCCTACTCTCAATATACCCCATAGGAACATTATAGAACATAAATAGTCTGTTTGTTACTACTACCAAGAAGACTTTAGTAAGTGTAATAACTAACCCTTTTGGATACGTGCAGAGGGAATGCCAAATGCTTTAAATAAATTATCTCATCTAATCCTGATTTTTTTATTAAAAAGGGAAAATCTTATCCTATCAATATTAGAGATGAGTAAACTGAGGTTTGGTAGAGCTGGGATTTGAACCTAGCCCTCTGTGACTCCAAAGCACATTCACTTAACCCCAAGCTCACCCTCTCTGTAAATGAAGATTAATGATAGCATCTGTGGTAGAAGCTAATGTCTCCTGACCTGGGAAAGTATCTTTCAATGATTATTAACTAAATGTGATCAGCTGCCAGTGGATTAGATGTCATCAAATGAAATCGAGTGTCCAGGGTTTACTCAACAGTACTGTCTCTTACATTTTTTATCAATGTTAGTAGATTGCTTAATCTTTGTACCTGTTACCTCACATGAAGCCTAGATAGCATCAGTCCCTTCCCCAGCTAGCGTGTGCTGGGTCCAGCTTCTGGATTGTGAATCCAGTCAGTGAATTAATGTTGGTAGCTTAAAAACAGCCTTGAGAGAGGTATTTACACCACAGAAATTGGCAAATGATACAAATCATGACCCTTTTTCTAAATTCCAGGGAGATAGGTGTTAAACATTTACCACTACACCACTGTCTATGATTAAAATCGGGACATAATGTGAATAATCTTATTTCTGAAGGTAAACAAATGCACACTGAGTACCCTTGGAAAAAAACAACCTTCCACAGATACAATCACACCTAAGCCACCTAAGTAGTGAATTCTTTGTCCCCATCATTCTGCATTTGGGAGGACCTTTTACAACATAACCATAATGATTTTATATGTCATTTGAAATTTTAAAAAATTACTTTACTTGTTCATTTTTGTTATGAAAGCAAATATGCCCACAGTAATCATTTAATGTTTTTGAAGGCAAGTGCAGACATATAAACCATAAAATGTATATACGAATGCTACCAGTGGAAATAAAATGCAAGCCACATATGTAATTTAAAATTTTCAACTACAGTCATGCACCACATAATGACTTTTCAATGATGGACTGGTCCCATAAAATTCTAAAATCATGTCTTTACGATAACTTTTCTATGTTTAGATATGTCTAGATACATAAATACTTAATTTTGTGTTAAAATTGCTTATAGTATTCAGCAGAGTACTAACATGCTGGACAGGTCTGTAGCACAGAGCAATAGGCTATCCCATATAGCCTAGGTGTATAGCGGGCTACATCATCTAGGTTTGTGTAAATACACTCTGTGGTGTTTGCAGAACCATGGAATTGCCTAATGATGCATTTTTCAGAATGTATTCCTGTCATTAAGTGATGCATGACTGTAATCACATTTAAAAAATAAGAAATATTTGTTTAAATAATGAATTTTATTTAACTCAGCAGTCAAAAAATATGATTTCAACATGTAGTCAATGTAAACATTATCAAGATATTTTGCATCTTCTTGTACTAAGCTTTCAATTCTGTGTATATTTTATACTTATAGCACATATGAATTTAGATGCTAAATTTTAATCATAAATACTTTATCTGCATTTACATTTCATAAAATGTAAAGCTTAAAAAGTGGGTTCACATATCCAACCTGTTATAGACTTACATATTTAATTAAATTAAATTTAAATTGTCATTGAATTCCTCAATTGCATTAGCCACATTTTAAGCACTCAGTAGCCACATGTGACTTATTGTAACAGAATTGGTCAGTGCAGGTACATACCATATATCCTTATTTTATAAAACTGGAAACCTAGGCTGGATGTGGTGGCTTATGGC
Source organism: Hylobates moloch (assembly GCF_009828535.3). Classification (NCBI taxonomy): domain Eukaryota; kingdom Metazoa; phylum Chordata; class Mammalia; order Primates; family Hylobatidae; genus Hylobates; species Hylobates moloch. The sequence continues at coordinate 38,796,587 of NW_026652292.1, forward strand.
TATAATCCCAGCACTTTGGGAGGCCGAGACAGAAGGATCAAGTGAGGCCAGGAATTAGAGACCAGCCTGGGCAACACACCAAGACCTTGTCTATAAAATAAATAAATTTTAAAAAGCTAGGTGTGTTGGCACATGCCTATGGTACAAGCTATTTCGGAGGCTGACAAAGGAGGATCCCTTCAGCCCAAGAGTTGGAGACTGCAGTGAGCTATGATTATGCCACTGCACTCCCAACCTGGGTGGCAGAGTGAGACCCATGTCTCTTCAAAAAGTAAAAATATAAATAATATAACAAATAAATAAATAAAATTGGAGACCTACTATATATACTACTCCCAAAAGTCTTTTCCCCCTCACACCTTACACATTTAAAATTCCCATCCTGCATTCCCTGCTGGATCTCCAAGAGGAGAGAAATCTCAGCAAAAGTGGTTATATCAAAACTGTCTGTGAGCTTTTCCTTCCTCACTCGTAGGAAGGAAATAAATTCACCTAAGGCATTTTGGATCTGACCATTTTCCAAATTATCATCACCATAAAAAGTTGGTAACAACATGAACTCTGAAAGCAAGCTGTTTCAATGCATGCCTGGTGCTAATGAAAACCAGCCGTTTTAAATGCCCTTTTGGGTTAGCCTCTTCTGTGCTGTATTATTAGAAAAACTTCACCAAGGAGATCAACTAGATACAATTTCACAATATTTCTTAGTAATCAATGTTGGCATTTACTCTTCCCATATATTAATATATTAACATCACACTTCTAAGGATGCTTCTAAGGATGCTTTAATCACTTAAAAAAAATACTTGATACAAATTAGAGGGTGTTAGTTATTTTAGGTGGTGATTTGTTTTGTTTCTGCAAAATTACAAACCAGATATGGGCATATTATTCCCTGTGTGGCTTAATACACTTTTTTTTTCTTTTTTGAGACAAAGTCTCGCTCTGTTGCCAGGCTGGAGTGCAATGGCACAATCTCGACTCACTGCAACCTCCGCCTCCCTGGTTCAAGCGATTCTCCTGCCTCAGTCTCCCGATCAGCTGGGACTACAGGTGTGGGCCACCACACCCAGCTAATTTTTGTATTTTTGGTAGAGACGGGGTTTCACCGTGTTGGCCAGGATGGTCTCAATCTCTTGACCTTGTGATCCACCTGCCTCAGCCTCCCAAAATCCTGGGATGACAGGTGTGAGCCACCACGCCCGGCCAATAAACTTTTAATATAATTTTTGATGAAGGTGTTATGGAGACTTGTCACCAAATAGTCTAGTCTTCACATTAAATTCACATGATATTCCTCATCTCTGTGTAGCTCTCTCTCACATCCAGTAATGACTTCCCTTGTCTCTCAGTCTTTGGTCTCTTACCTTCAACTTCCCACTAGCCGTTTCTCACATTTCCAAAAGTCTTGTAATTGCCTTAAAAGACCAAGTATCCAAAGCAGTCCTGTGATCTTCTCCTCCTGCTAACCAACTCAGATCCCCAAATCCTGATTTCTTTCACTAGCACCATCTCTCATCCACACATACTCAGTTATTTGTGATAGACATGTCTCTATCATCTCTCATATCCAATCATGACCAAATCTTGTCAATACTTCTCAGTGATATTAAGTTAAGAAGTCATGAAGGGCAGCTGTACCCTAAGGAAAACCCACTTTTGCACCAAACCTCTAGTGACTTTCTGATCAATCTGAGTTTAGAATGCTGTTTTAATCTGGTCCTACCTTGCCAATCTAATTTTAGGCCCTTTTATTCATGAATTTGGACCTTGTTCTCTGTTCACCAGCTTCCTCAGAATATTGCCCAAAACATACTCAGAATTCATACTCATATCCAGAACATTTGCTCTGAGCTTTTACCATACAAGGTCACCACAGTTTCTCTCCCTTTTCCATACCCACCAAAGCCTTATCTGTCATTTAGTTTTAATTTTAAGCCCATCAGTTTGATAGCTGATTTTTCCCTAGTCTGACCTTCTATTTTCGGGTATGCCCTTCTGTTCACAGTTTCATGTGTTTGTACTGCCTTATTCTTGAAGAACCATTATTTTGATTGCATTTGCATTAATCTCCATAAGTGCCTTGCTCAGTGTTAGCAGGAACTAGTAGTTTAACAAATACTTGCTAATTCTAAATTAAAGAGAATGAAACATATTGTTTTCTTTGCCTGGAGTTGGTTATAGCATGTTGGAAAAAGTATTATATCTAACCTTCATCTTTTCTCATGTGTTTATGAACTGTTTTATAGCCAAAGAATAAGTTAGTATATCATGGGCCTAATTATGTAATTTGGAGGCCTCCTCTGCGGGGCAGTCTACAGATTTAAAATTCATGCCAGCTGCATTACACTGATTTTGAACTCGCTTTTTCTTGAGAAAGACGGGGAGCAGTCAAAATGCTTCAGGCTTTGAGGGTAGAAATGGTGTGAGTTCCATTATGCAAGAATAGAACCCCATTTTTCAATCCCTCCTGCTGAAAATCTTGCCATGAGGCTATAGCCAAAGAATTTGTAAATATCAAAAGAAATTTAGAGAGGGATTTTCCCTAGGAAAATATTGCAAGCTTAAAAAACCCAGTGGGCTAAGGTCCAATTTAGTAGATTCCTCCGAACAATGCCAACCTCTACTTAGATTATTACAGAACTTCTTACGACAGCACTTGAATGGACTCCTGTACCTCTGGGTTAATAGGTACACGTAATAAGTTTAGGGACCTGGGCAAAAAGGGCTTGGCGGGGGGGAATAGAGGGACTTTCTTTTTCTCACATCTAGCATATCATTACATTGTAATGTTACATAACATTAAAGTTCCAAACTTCGTGTGTCAGCACTCTGACCTTTCCTAGGGACATTTTGTCTCAGGCAGAACCTGATAGAGAAGGATTCCCTCATCTAGAAGCTGCCATGTGGGGCTCTGCAAAGATGACATGGACAGCTTACAATCCAATTGAATGTCACGTCTCATGGCCTGGCTCAGGTGAGGGCACTAGAGAGAGTTCTCCAGAGGACTGCAGATGGGGCTACTTTTGGAATCATTCCCACTGAGCCAACATCAGTGGAAGAGAAGGGGAGGAGTTAGAGTCTAATAAAGCACTTAGCTTCTACTGAATCCATCCACGTTTTTTTATCCTCCTCCTGGCTCCTGCACTTAGAGTCGGGTCCCTATGCCATGTTCCAAGCGGCAGTGAACTGCACTCACCTGCTATTTGGGAGCATGGCAATTTTAAATACTCTTTTCTGCTGTAAGAGTATGCAAACAGATTTCTGGTTAATTTTGTGTTGAGGATTCTTGTTTGTTTTTTGTTTTGATAGAGCACATTCTATGGGCATATGCTCAGCTTGTAAAGGAAGTGTTATAATTATAGTTCCTTTTTTTTTTTTTTTGGAGATGGAGTCTTGCTCTGTCACCAGGCTGGAGTGCAGTGGCGCGATCTCGGATCTCGACTCACTTCAACCTCCGCCTCCCTGGTTCAAGTGATTCTCCTGCCTCAGCCTCCCGAGTAGCTGGGATTACAGGCATGCACTGCCATGTCCAGCTAATTTTTGTATTTTTAGTAGAGATGGGGTTTCACCATGTTGGCCAGGATGGTCTCGATCTCCTGACCTCAGGATCCGCCCGCCTCAGCCCCCCAAATGCTGGGATTACAGGCATGAGCCACCACGCCCCACCTAGTTCTTTATTTGGAAGAAGTGAAGTTCATTTGCAGGCAGCTGCTTTCAAAAGTTTGGGGTTTGGAGGAAGGTCATCTTCTATTCAACTGAAGCAAATGCCACTTGTTTGTGGCATCTGCCAGGTATCCTTGAGATGTCTGAAGAGGTGACTTCCAAACCAGAGGATGCAGCCTTCTGAGAAATGCAAACCTATTCACACTCTTGCTCAGATGGGAAGCAAAAAAGTCTGCGTGGGAATTGGGGATTTACTGTTGTACACTGACATCGGAATAGCAGGTGCTACTGGAAACTTCTTTACCTGACACTAAGTGTCTTGGGAGATAACAAGTAAAATTAACACTGTATACAGCATCCAGTTCATCAGTGCTTTCTCCACTTAAAAAGAATCAGGCTGGGCACAGTGGCTCATACCTGTAATTCCAGCACTTTGGAAGGCAAAGGCAGGTGGGTCACTTGAGGTCAGGAGTTTGAGACAAGCCTGGCCAACATGGTGAAACCCCATCTCTACTAAAAATACAAAAATTAGCTGGGCATGGTGGTGTACACCTATAGTCCCAGCTACCTGGAAGGCTGAGGTAGGAGAATCGTTTAAACCTGGGAGGCGGAAGTTGCAGTGAGCTGAGATCGTGCCACTGCACTGCAGGCTGGGCGACAGAGTGAAACAAAAAAAGAAAAAAGAAAGAATCAAATGCACAGCAAATATTTAGTTACCAACAGGATGGCATTTTTAGCCTATAACTTTTTTTCAGCCTTTTAGTATATTTCTGCTGGAGGTTTCCAGCTTTGATTACGTAGCCTGTTCACCTAGGAGTAAAGGACATTGGGAGGGAGAGATGCTCAGTGGTTCTCATTTGCAAAGTAGATGAGGATGATGCAAGGCCATCAGCTCAAGGCCTTCCAGGTTAGGAATTAAAAACATGGATGTTGTAAAAACCGCAACTCATATTTATTTGAAATCTTACCATTGACAAAGTGTGTTCATCTGCATGTTTACACTCAATCCTATGAACGACTCCATGAAGCAGTGTATGGAGGAGAGTTCCTCATGCATGTGGGTTTGCACATGGGTATTCAGATACAAGAAGATATTTAGTTTACATAGAGATGTGTTTTTTTTAAAGAAATTTTTAAGAAAATAAAATTATATGGAACAAAAAAAAGATAGGTCCTCTGCTGTCTAGAAATTAAAGTACATCAAGAATTTTATCCCTGTGAAGAATTACACAGCCATTGCCAGAGGGCCACATCTGTAGGCCCATGAAAACAAACCTCTTTGCTCATTATTTCACCCTGATTAGGGATACCATGAAGGGCTATTCCATTAGGTCAGGTTTGCACAGTAATAAAAATGAAGCCAGTAGAGGACCTGGTGGAGCGCCTGGTATGATGATAAGTGCCTGAGTAACTTGTAAATAGTGCAATTTTTATGGAAATGTTGCAGCTAAGCTTTAAAGTAGTTGGCATTAGTTGTTAGACACAGCAACAGCTCTACAAAAGGCAATACGCTGAGTTCATTTTCAACCAGCCCAAACTTGCCTCAAAAGATCCAGAATGTGAACGCCCTGGTATATTTTTTCTAGAAAAGCTTATTTCCTTCCTCCAGATAAAGGTGTATGGTCCCCAAGGTGTTGTGCTGACAGATGTGTTGATCTACTCTCTCCGTTAGACTGAAGGGCTCCAGGTGTGGCCACACTGGGCTTCTAAATGACTAGCAAAGCCACAAACGCATCCCCCTTGGTGTCCGAGGTGTTCACATTCCTGGTCTTTCGGATCTGTATTCCTCATGAAAATAAAACCTCTCTACGACACACTGTGTCCTTGTGGGTTTTTAGTTTGACTAGGGAGTTTTTGTTTCCTTTTGCTTCCCGCCTTCTTTCTGCTTCTCTTCTAGTTAAACCTCTTTAGGATGGCTCATTAGCACCTTGTTTTGAGTGTTTTGAGCTCTTTTGTTCACTGGGAAACAGATTTATGAAATGTTACTATTACCACGATTGTTCTATTTTTCCTTTTATGGCCTGTACAGCTCAAGGCCCCATGCTTGCTGATACTGCTGATAAGGTTTTCTATTTCCAGATCAAATTAAAGTAAACCTTCCTGGCCCTGTTACTGAAGCTGTGCATGGGGGTCATTTGCTGTGAGGTGTTTCTATGGCTTTGAGCCAGGATGTGAACATCTCTAGTGTTCATGTTATTTCCTGAGAGGAGCACTCACGGGAAGTAGAATTTATTACAACCTGCTGTTTGAGTTCATGAAAAGTAGGACAATGTGAGACTCTGGGGCAGTGAAAGACTTACTAGGATTCCTTCTGGAACTGACTCGTCAGCTCATTCGTGTCTTACCCAGTCTTTAAACAGTATTTCATGATAATGGTCTGCTTCTAATTGCTGGGCTTTACCTTACCCTTTTTGTGATTGCAGGTCCTACAGGTATGGATCTCTGGCAGCTGCTGTTGACCTTGGCACTGGCAGGATCAAGTGATGCTTTCTCTGGAAGTGAGGGTGAGTTCTGCTTTTCCATTTCCACCCTCAGTGTTTTGAAACAACACTGAACTGTATTTGCTACATCCAAGTTTTTTGGATGATTTTATTAAAAGATGCAAGTTTTACATAGCAGCAAATAGGAAACTTGACTTAGCTTTAAAATCAGAAACTAGTAGGACTCTTCTGTGGATGTATAGGAGGAATGCAGTAGTCAGTCAACTTTGGCATCTGATGTTTTCATATCAAAAATTAATACTACAAATCATGCTGAGGACATTTATGTTGAAGACAAGCCAGGTCTCTTGTTCTCAGGCTCTGGGAGAGATATTGAAATTACACTGAAGGGTTATTAGCTTACTCTTCACTCAGCTCCTCTGTGACTAAGGATATCTAGTCTATTTCCAGAGCTCAGAATTCAGGCTTGTTAATCATATTCTCGGAGAAAAGAAATTGCAGGTTTCAAATGAATTTCACTTCTCACTCTCTGGGTGATTACCATTTGGCTAAGTTGAGGAAAGAGACACCTGAAATAGTTGAATGATATACCCAGAAATTATGAGCTTCCTTCCCCATCTCTATAATTCTCCCTCCCTTTTTTATATCCCTCTCCTTGTAGAGAAGTCTCAATATGTTTGAACTATGTTTCATAGCAGACCTAACTAAAACAAGGAAGAGTAATGAAAGGGAAAGGGAAGAAGAATTTTTCTGTCAGAAAGAAAACTGTGCTCTCTAACGGGTGGGAGACTTTTTTTTTTTTTTTTAATGAGTACTTGATATTTTTCCTTGCCTGGGCTTCTGCAGAAGAAAGAAAGAATATATTTCTCCCATGCTATGACACTGAATTTAGTTGTTGCTTTAAGAGTGTCTGACTCCCCTTCTCACCATTCAGCTCATGTTGGAAAACACAGTTTAACAGCAGACTTAGCGCCTTAAGATGTCCTCCCTGACCTTCTAGCCAAAAATAAATCCGTAGTAGTGAGCTGCTGAGGGTGACCACAGTCACTTAGAAAATGAGAAGAGTAAAATATGTTGTTTTATCTCTTAAAGCAATTTAAAAATATTTATAGAAAAGAGTCATAATTGTTGGAAATACTTTTTGGTCTCTCTGGCGTTATAATGTCAACATTATGCAAGTCAAACATGGAGAGAATTGCAGGCTCCATTTCAGCAGCTTTTCCCATGGCTGGTTTTAGACCCTGGTTCTGAGCCAAAGAATTGCAGCTGAGATCCTCTGCTGTTCCAAAGTCATGGTGGCTTAATCTCTCGTTTCTTCATTAAGGTGACTTTCACTCCACTGGGCAAGATTTGAGGAATTTAAAAAACTTGTGAAATGAAAAGTATGGCATAGGAAATCTTTAAAGAAAATTAAAAATGCATCCCCAGCTGAGAGATTAGAGCTCAAATTACATTTTAGAACTAGAAAGTCTGCAAGGAGCATCTGTTTCAGCTGCTTTCGACATTTTACTAAACCTTTGAGTTCCTGAGTGAAGAGAAAATATCATTAGTTGCTTTTAAGGTTTGCTTTTTGTTTTTCTTTTTAATAGTTTTGTTTGATTCATTTATTTGTTTAGGGAGAGCAGAATATAAGCAAATACAATGGTTTATACTAAACACGAATCACATATCCTACCAGTACTTATGCATAGGAAGTAATTTAACAAAGAAGAACATTTTTGTCTTTTTTTTTTTTGTCTTGTTGAGCTAACCAATATTTCTTTTTCCTTTGGAATATGTGCATATTCCAGAATCCTTTCTTAAAATGGTCTAAGGATTAAGGATGGGGCATGATGTTTATGTAAGAAGGCATATGTAAGCACGTTCCAGCGTGTGTGTGCATGCTTGCCTGTGTGTGTGTGTGTGTGTGTGTGTGTGTGTGTGTGTGTGTGTGTATTCTAGTTCTGGCCACTTATCTAATGGGTTCATGGGTTCAGCCAAAGTTACTGCATAACATGACATGGGTCAGTCTCAGACGACATTTATGGACCATGTGTTTGTTTTTCTGCCAGGTCTGGATTGTAACCAAATCATTTTATTTTTATTGTGTCTCCTATTGAATAAGGCAGACTAAAAATATAGGTAAAATTTTTAAAAAGAAAAGATACTACTATTGAATTCCGTTTTTTCAGTGAAAGATGTGGCACTGATGGGTAAGTGATCTTGGAAGCATCACCTGGAGAAAAGTCACCCAGGAGCTGGTAGAACATGACAGATCTGCATGCGTAGGGAAGGGTAGCACTTGAGCAGGGATTTTCTTGCTTGAGCAGATGAGCAATTAGAAATATACTGGCCCTGAAAGGATTTTTTTTTATTAAATCTAATTGCCCTGTGGGAAATTTAATGAGAACTAAATTTGAACAGTGCCATTATTGTGTTAGCTAAAGTGTTGTAATAGATGTTTTCTGTCCCTCATCCTTAATATGAAGCTCTCATCCTTAATATGAAGCTCTATATCTGCTCCTCAAAGCCAGTTACATAGTCTAGAGGAGACTTTTTTATTCCAAAATCAGGAATGATCCACAATGCCTTGTTTTCAAAGGGCTTCACATGGTTGACCTATCAACTGATTGTATCAAAATTGCTGCTGCTGGAATGATGTTGCTAATGAGAAATGTGCATAAAGATCTGATGGGTATAAGTATTCTTCCAAGGAGTGCCTGTTATAAATTAGGTCATATATCTCTACTATTTCAATCAGTCTACCCTTGAATATACCCTTTGACCTCAGTAACCTAAGGTGGAAGTAGGCAAGCCCCTGTCGTGTAGTTCAGTCTAGCCGGGACATGAGGAATGTCTTGAAATTAATGAGAGACTGTATACCTTTAAGGTCTAGATTGTGTGATGAAGAGAAATGGTCAAGATGCCCTGAAAAAGAATAGATCAAGGTGGACTAAAATAGTTAATTCAACAAATTCCATGTACTGATAATTCTTAAGAGCTTCCTATTTTCAAAGCCTGCACCTATGGCTATGAGGAATACATTGATTTTTCCCTCAAGGAACTTTTCATGGGTTAATAAGTCAGGCATGTACACCAAGAGTTACAATATCAGGCATTGTATATTAACTATCAAAATGGCTTGAATCACACTTTTTAGAAGTGATGATGACGGGAGGGATACCTCAGCTGTGGTGAATTACAGCTTCATGAAGGAGGTTGACATTGTTTCAGTAGAGACTAGAATGTCGGGTTTAAGATTTTAAAAGGCTGAGAAGAACAGAAGGCTATTACAGGAATAACTTGTGTGATAAAGCAACAACATAAGCAGAAGTGTACAGATGTAGATATGAGATGTCCATGAAAAACAATTCATTCACTTACTGTGCTAGTCAATGGATGGTTCTATTTTATGCATTTAACATTCAACAAATATTTCTTGAGCACTTACTTCGTGGAAGGCATAGGATTAATTTGGCCAGGGTGTGTGGTATATAGGTGCTATATTTGTAATTGTTCCCTTTGGAAGCAAACTTAGGTCAGTAGGTTTGAGTCAAATTATAGAAGGTCTAGAGATAGCAAAGGCATTATGGAAAAGGCAAGACTTGCTGGGCCCTTGAAGAATCGGTAGCATTTGGAGAGGAAGAAAAGAAAGAGGAAGTGTATGCCATATCCAGCAAGTAATAGTCCTCAATATTGGAGGCCAGACAAAAGCACTACCTGCATGATGGAATAGTGTGTGTGTGTGCATATGTGTGATATTTATATGTAACATATATAATATCTATGTATAATATTGATATATAATATTTACATACAACATATTTATATTTGTATGTGTGTAATACATACACTATATGTGTACATATATACATACACTATATGTATATAGTATATATATATGCACACCAGTTAGGTGTGGCTTGCAGGCAAAGCACATAATTGACATCACTCAAATTCTGCAAAAGGTGTTATATCATTCTGTACCATTCAAGGTAAGAGACTTAGGAATGATATGCCACATGCTAAGGGAACCAAGAGCCCCAAAATAATTTTTTCTGTATATTTTGAACATTTTTCATAAACCTATGCACACTGACAAAACACTTACTTGAAGGAAAAGACACTCCTGTTCTCATTGCTGTCAAACAGGAAATAATGGCACAGTGGACAGAAAGATTTATTTTTTAAAATAAACTCTATCCCACCACAGCTGAAGTTCCACAGAGCCCTGAAAGGATGTCAAGACATGTCAGATTTATTTCACACAAGTATTAGAGTCATGGTTGCAGTTAGTAAACAGTAATGAATGCATCTGTTAAATGTATTCAAGAATGAACAGTTCAAGGCTTTCCATTTACAGTGAAGGTCGGGAGAAAAGCCACAGAAGTTTTGATTGCTGGTGTCTTGACCATCATCCAGAGGCAAGAAGAAATCTTACGGTGTGTTCTAGTGCCATGGCCTGCGTCCATGTGCATCAGCAATCCTCTGTCCCCTTGTCCTCCTGATATTGCAGACTTTATTTGATGTTGGAGTTCAGCAGGTCACAGCAAGCTGAGTTAATCTAGATGGTGCCAATGTAGATAATGACACATAAAAAGTCTTTCAAGAAGCTTTTATTAAGTCCTTTTACAGATTCAAGGAGGAATTTTATGTATTTATTTTTTATTCATTCATTTATGCATGCATGCATTTATTCAGTTTTTTTCTTTTAGAGATAGGAACTTGCTATGTTGTGCAGGCCCCAAACAGTTCTACTGGCTTCAAACAATCCTTCTTCAGCCTGCAGAGTAGCTGGCATTATATGTGTGAGCCACTGTGCCCAGCCCAAGGAAGAATTTTGAATGTATATTCCTGCCTTTAAGGAGCTCACAGTCTTTAGAAGAGAAAACAGGGAAATAAACATAATTTAATTGTGATCCTCTTAGATTATTAAAGGGTTTTAATCTAGGTAATAATACTGTTAGATTTTTACTTTGTCAATAATACTAGTAATAGAATAAAAGTGAATTCGAAAGGGATGAATTAAAGGAGGAAGTTGATGACAATAGGTCAGGAGAGAGATAATCTAAGTGTGACAGGGATTATAAAAAATAGATGGATCACAAACACAGGGATATTAAGAAGACAGAATTACCAGTACTCAGAGTCCAATTAACCTGTGGGTTTTTAACTTGGGGAACTATCAGTGCCTTCTTTTCCATCCATTTCTAAGTTTCTGCATTTTTAATTAATGTGATCATCAGCAGTGACTCACGTTTAATGCAGGGAAGTCCTGGTGCACAGTTCAGCCTATTAGCACTAAAGTGGTACTTGCACAGAACAACTCTGTAGGGGAGGAAACATGCTAAGGCTGGATGACAACAGAGTTTCTAAGCTATGCTTGTTTTGTACCATTTCTCTGAACTCCTCATGCCTGTGTCTACCCTGGGTCCCGCAGCTGTCTGCTCAGCTCTGCGGTATGGCTGTGGTATGGCTCGGGCTACTATGCAGTGAGGGTCTACAGCAAGGACAAAGGTCTGAACTCTCTCCTCATTGTAGTCTCTGGACATGTGTGACTCTATCCCAAGACCTTGACAACCCCCCAGATATTTTGTCATTGCTAGAGTATGTACTTACTCATGGGATGCAATCAAATATATGCAGGATGAGTTGAGAACAGCAAAGCCATGTGCTGGGCAGAGTCTGGGAGGTTGGTTAGGCTCCCACAGAAACTGAGTGACTCACCCCTACAAAGAAGCTGGCGGTGTGAGTGATTAGATTTGTGCCACAGCTAATTAGTAAATTGAAGGAGTGGGACCACCCAAGAATACTCAGAACCCTGAATGTTAGTTAAATTCACACATGCTGTCGCCCAGGCTGGAGTGCAGTGGCACGATCTTGGCTCACTGCAAGCTCCGCCTCCCGGGTTCACGCCATTCTCCTGCCTCAGCCTCTCCGAGTAGCTGGGACTACAGGCACCCGCCACCACGCCCGGCTAATGTTTTTGTATTTTTAGTAGAGACGGGGTTTCACCGTGGTCTCGATCTCCTGACCTCGTGATCCGCCCACCTCGGCCTCCGAAAGTGCTGGGATTACAAGCCTCAGCCACCGCGCCCGGCCGAGACAGAGTATATTTCTGGTCTTCCGCATTAGATGCCAGCTCTTATAGGAACAGAGCCAGTCCTGCTTATATAATAGAATGTTTCCACACCACTTTGGTTCAGTATCCTAAACTGTGACTCTTGTTGTGGGGCAGACAGGAATGAGGTCGACCTAATGTATTTGGTGTTTGGTGATGGCAAAGAGTACCTGTTCATAGACACACCTGGTTGTCCACCTCTGGCTAGAGACCAACCCAAGTTCAACTGTGCAGAAGTCCATGTTGGCCTTTACTGGCCCAGCCAGCCTCTACCTGAGATCATTCCCTACAACAAGGGGCCCAGGATTCCTCAGTCACCCCAGCACCTTTTCCCGGGGAAAACCATCTCATGAAGAACTTGCCATTGATGATTTTCTCCTCACTGTGCATCGAAGTCAATGGGTTTCTTACTGAGAGTTGATTCCTTTTAAACCTTAACCTTACACTGTATATGACATAGAACTGTAGGCAGTCCAGTGTCATCAGTAAAGACATTTTTGGGGGCCTCTACTTGGCTTGTAACCACCTGCTTATCCACAGTACTATGCACCTAGCTTGTCATTAAGCAGAGTCACCAGCAGCCATAACAAAAGGGTCCACCTTCATCTTTTCCAAGCAGCAGGCAATGTGGCTCCATTTTAACTTTTCTGGCAATACTCACATGGATTGTTAAATAATGCTGTCAACAGTGTCATCTTCAAACCCGAAGCAAAGCTTCCTCATCATCTGTAGTTAGCAGCATAAAGACGGTGATGATGTGTAACATAAACACACTTTGAAATCTGATGCAATTGACCCTACGAAGAGAGTATTCCTTAGTGCCCTGTCTGGCAACTTCTGGACAGACCAGGAGGCCTTAGGGCTTAGAGCACTTCTTCAGCCTCAGCTGCAAATCCATTTTTTCTAGTCCGTTGTTCCCAGGATGAAGCCACAATGTTTCATTAGATACATTTTTCAGGAATCTCTGTTTCTGTTTATATAACAATTTAACTTAAGCCTCAACCTTCACAGTGTACGCATCACATTTCCATGGAAGGATTGCAGGTATTAGAAGATGGTGGATCATGTCTTAACCACAGGGGAAATGTTTCAGGATGTTTTTATAGAAGCTTTCACTAACAAGCAGGACACAAGATTGGCAGAGAGGTAGGGGTAGGAGGCAGGTGAAGGGTGGCATTTGTTGTGTGTCCCTCTTCTAAATGGAGTTATAATGACATCTGTGTTTCAAGAGTGTGGCAAGTTTGGACTGAGCTTGAAATAAATACAATTTAATTGGTTTCAAATAACTGAACAAAATGACCATTCCATGCCCTGTGTAATAAAATGTTATGGAATTAAAACTCACTAGACGTTAAAATCCATGAAGGATATTTTGCTGGATGCCCATCCTTCAGCATTCTGATGAGGATCTTCATGTATTTGTTCAATGAATAAGTGAATCAGCAGCTAAATCCTGACCTTTGATTTCCTCAGTTCTCTCCTGCAATTGTCACTGATGCCCTTATCTCCAGTCCTGAGCAAGGCAGGAATTGAATTAGTATCCCCTTATAGTGGGAGGGGTCTAGAAATAGCTGTGCCACTTAAGAAGCTAGGCTTTGTGGGCTTTTCCGGGGGATAGAATGATTTTATTTTCCTGCTTTCTACTCCAGATACCACCAAGATCAGATTTCAGCCCTAAACACTAATGTGTGGGAGCCTGATGTCCTTCCTAAGTCTTGTCAACCTCTTTCCAGGTGACTGAACTCCGAACCCCATGCAGCAGTCACTGGCCAACATTCCGCATTAAGTGACCCGGTCACCCAGCACCATCCCCCTGACACCACCTTTATCTCTACACCACCTACCTGATTAAATCTCCTCAAATATTGACAGACATAATGATACCTGAAGATCCCAAATCCGAATTTTCTTTGCCCCTTTGGACATTGAACTTTAGATTACAAAAGACCCTGACTAGGGATCCTGTGGATAGCTGGGTCGATTTTCTTAGCCCCATTCCTTAAATATCAAGTCTTTCTAATTTTCCAATGAGAGCACATGAAACTCTCGAGGTTAAAAGACAATTTATATTAATAAAATCTTTAATTGCTTGATTTCTGAATATGAAAAAAAGATACTTTGTGTATCTTTTAATTTTTTGGCAAAAGCTTCCAAATTTGTGGAAAGAGAAATGATATTGACTACTGGATAACCATGTGCTATGTGTAAATATTAACAGATTCACCTTAGTGGACACTGAATTGATGATGTTTGCCCCATTATATTTTCCAGAGCCTTGGCTCTCCCAAAAAATGAGAGGTCATTTTTCAGGGGAGGACCATTTTGTGTTTGGCTCATATTTAGGACATATAATTTCTTCTCCTCTACATGCCACTGACCCACTGCCTCCCTGGTTGGAGCAAGAAGAGCCATGCTTTCCTTAATAATAGCTAATGGTGAAAGGATGCATTGTAACAAGAACAGAGAAATAGGGAAACAGGAGAAAGACAGTCAGTTGAAGAGTCCTGCCCTGTGTCAGGGCACCGTTTGGCCAGCTGGGCTTGCTAGTAGAATACAGAAAGTACATGAAGTGCCATACTCAGACAGCTCTGGCTACGTTGACAAACTGGTATATCATGGTGCCCAACTTTCTTTGTTAGCTGGGCCAGCATCATACCCTCTAGTATTTGCTCTGAACTTCATAAGCACGGTTGACTAGCTTTCTTTTCCTCTGCAGTTATCATTCAGACTGAATAGTTTCTAAGAAAGCTCTTATTGAGAAATAGAAGGAGGTAAGTTAACTTCTGTGCATACCTTGGCCATATTTGCTTGACAAACTGATGTGTATACTATAGCCATTATGGGTGTGAAAGGCAAAAGTATAAGTGCTCCCCAATATGACCTGGCTATCTTGTCTTACTTCTATATTTGATTGCTAAGAATATATATTCTTAGGTCAAAAAACTCACTTTAAGGGAAGAAAATAGAAAAATATTAATAACCAAAATGGAAGAATATTAAGAACTTTAACATGAGACGTATTTAGATTAAAACCATCTCTTTTTGGATTTTTGGGGGTGATTTCTCCAACATGTTTGGAACTGGGTTGCTGTTCGCCCAAAGGTGGAAACTTTTGATGTTGGGGAATACCACTGATGCCTTAAAGCAGAGGGTAAAAGGAAAAGACTGAAATTCCAGGCTAAAATGAGGAGAGTATGGCCACCACTGAGCCCAAGTTAGCATTCAATAAATACTGTATAAATTACTGATTTATTTCTGCAGTTGGTTGATAGAAGCTTACTATGATCTGCTTAAGGGTGCATCAAATTCCTCTGGTACTTTGATCCTATTCTTGACTATCACTTCCTTGGGGGCAGCAGTTAATCAGGTAGAGGCTTATCCTGTCAGAGAGTAAAGGGAGCTCTGGAGGAGCTCACTGGGAGGAGAAGCTGGTCCTCAGAGATGCTTAGGGTTTAGGACCAGTAAGAGGTAGTCTCCACACCACCCACATCTGATTCTTGTTTCCTTCTTCTCTGCTGTGGTCAGAAGAAACAGTTTAGATTAGGGATTTCAGAGCAGTGGTGTTGGACTTTGTCGAAACTGCATTTGAATCCCATTTATGAATTGTGTGATTTTTTTAAGGTTGAGTTCCCCAGAAGTAGGATGCTGAGACAAGGATTCCTATGAAAGTGAATTATTAGAAAATGCTCCAGGGAGAAAGCGATAGAAGAATAGGAAAATGAGATGGGGAAGGTAAAGAAACCAGCCAAGGATACAATATCAAGTAGTATCCAACAGTGGTGTGGGTGGGTAGAAGTATCTTCTCAGCAGATTTTGAGTTGCCCAGATTACCCTCAGTTGGTGGTTAATGTTAAATTTGCATCCTCAGGAGGATGCAAATTTCTACACACTATCAGTTGTCCAAGTGCAGGTAAAGCTGGCTCCAGCAGCCTGAGGGCAGCCGACACAGAGCACAGGTCCTGGGCGTGGGAGTGAAACCACACATGAAGCCTGCATGTAAAAAAAAAAAAGGTAAAGAGGGGCTGGGCGCGGTGGCTCACGCCTGTAATCCCAGCACTTTGGGAGGCCGAGGCGGGTGGATCACGAGGTCAAGAGTTTGAGACCAGCCTGGCCAACATGGTGAAACCCTATCTCTACTAAGAACACAAAAATTAGCTGCGCGGAGTGGCAGGCACCTGTAGTCCCAGCTACTCGGGAGGCTGAGGCAGGGGAATTGCTTGAAACCAGGAGGCAGAGGTTGCAGTGAGCTGAGGTGGTGCCTCTGCACTCTAGCCTGGTCAACAGAGCAACACTCTGTCTAAAATAAAATAAAATAAAATAAAATAAAATAAAATAAAATAAAATAAAATAAAATAAATAAATAAAATAAATAAATAAAATAAAATAAAATAAAATATGGCAAAGAGATCAATCTACATCACCAAAGCACTGACAGCATCTGCTACAGTGACTTTGGTAGTTTCTTACATTCTCTGAGCCTTAGTTTTCTTATCTGTTAAGTCAGAGGAAAATGACTTGTTTAAAAAGGCTTCAATGAGGTAACACAAGTAAAGCACCTACTGAGATTACTACACAGGAAAAGCAGTTACTGAATACAATTAGTCAATTGGTAATTGGTAATAATTATGTATAATTCCTATAATTATAGGGAGCACTATATAATTATTATATATAATTCCTATAATTGGAATTACCAATAGGCTAATTGTATTTAGTAACTACTGTTATTGTCCTCAAGTTGAGTTATTATTGCAAACCCTGAGGCTGAATAAACATGCAAACTAAACTGACATGTAGAATTTTATTTATAACAATATATGCCTAAAAGAAGTAGTTTATTTGCACAAGGAAGTTTTGGAAGCTACAGATAATTTTAATAATGACTACAGAAAACTATCTTGAAGATGTTTCTAATGTTTAAGACATAATAGCATAAACCTTTATAAAATGGGATACTATTCTGTAGTTATAGTTGCAAGAATCAGTGTTTATGGGATGGATTTGATGAAATTGTACTACTCTAGTTCCTGTGCTTCTAATAAAATTAAATCTGATTAATACAGCAAGTAGGTCTTTGGTGAGTTGATTCTGATGCTGGGAGTGATTTTCTTAATTCTTGCTCAGAAAGCCATCCATGAGAATTAAATGAGATAGCAAGTACAATACCTGGTATAGTTACTGGTAAGGGGTTTTCAGTAGAGACCAATCTCCTCTTTGTTTACCTTCTCATCAAGAGAGCAAGAACAAGGAAAATTAGGTTGCTTTTTTGAGAAAATACTTTAGGCCGATTACAACTATCTGAAAGTAGAATGAATTTCTAGGTTAGGCAAGACTAGAGTTAAAGCGTGGGTGTGCAGAGCTGACCTGCCAGGGTACTCTGTACAGAAGTACATGGAAATGTGTGCCCAAATACAGCTTCATATAATTGTTTTGATCATACACAGTTTCCACATGAGATTATATTTGAATGACTAATTCAGCAAATATAAAAAAGGCAGAAAACCAGTGGACAAGATGATTCCTAAGGTTCCTTTCTTCCTGGTCTATGCCCTAGTGTATTATGTGAATTGATATTCACTGGAACACACAGTTACTGCTGGAGATTGAGTTATAAAAAGATTCAAATGGGTTATTCCATTATATCTACCTAGGAAATCTTTTTTTAAAATAACTGATAGATGTTCAGTTGTGAGAAACAAAAGGTATTTCTGGCTACCCCTTTATAGTTGTGTACATGACTGCAGAGCCATCATTTCATGCTTACTTCCCCACATTTATGTACCATTTTTTCAAAGGAAAATGATTGAATGAACTTGCTAGTTTTGATTCTGGGGTTTGTTTTAAACAACTAATATTTAAATCCACCTAGTCCTCTTTAGCTGTTCTCCTAGGAACTTTAATATTAACAGACAGCTGAACTTATACATTTTGTAAAAGAGTTCAGACAATGAATTCATTCTTCTTGAAATGCATGGAAGTACCCAGGTGCTAGCTACACCCAAGAGCCTTTTCTAAATACAAAAAGGATTGACAAACCAAGCATTCATCCTGTGTGGGTCCAACAGTTAGGAATCAAACCATGAATTTGCTATTCCTCTGTTTGTGGTTAGCTTGTTTGTATATTTTTGAGGAAGATGATTCAATGCAAGAAGTAGTTTTATATAGTAAGTTAAGTAAATTTCCTATATGATATACTTAATCAGAAAAATATTTTTGAACTAGAACTCACAGAACATATGATTACAATAGTTTTCAGAAAGCGAGGGGCTAAATGAGGATTTCTCAACCTTGGCACTATTGAGATTTTAGGTTAGATAATTTTTCTATGGTGGGAGGCATGTCCTGTGCATCGTAGCATATTTATCAGCATTTGTGACCTGGTACCCACTAGATACCAGTAGCCCCCCTTCTCAGTTGCAGCAACCAAAACAACTATAGACATTGCTAAGTGTTCTCTAGGGGTCAAAATGGCTCCTGCTTGAGAACCACAGTCTAGATCTGGTAGTTACATATTGAACTGACAGTCCCCAGGATTGTTGTGGGGATCAAATTAGATAAAACTTATTTACATTTTTTAAAAAGTAAAACAAATACATATAGTTACATTACACCTCTTCTTTTCATTTGTTACTCATCTAAGGTTTTTTGATCCAGATGATGGAGACCCATAAATAAATTAACCTTAAGAGGCTCAAAGGTTTGCCAGGTAAAAAAAGAGGTTAAAAGAAAAAGAAAGATCATGTCAGATGTGCCTTAATGAATGTGTGTATGTAACATGTACAAAAAGTTATGGGAACACCAAGAAAGGAAAGGCTCCTTTTGAATGAAATCAGAGAAAACCAATTGGAGCTCTATAACAGGAATTACCAATTAACTAATTGTAACTTAATACTCTTTCATACAATGTCATACATTCATGTAGTTTTTAAATCTAGAAGTAGTTAAGGTTCATGATTGTCATTTCTCAGGGACACTACTGAAGTGGTATCAAATCTAAATGAGCAACTTAAGAATTGAAATTGTCACAGACAGCTGTTAATTCCCCTTTCTCATACTTGCTCCAATGATAGCCAACAATCAAACAAAAATAATAAAATAAAAACGAAAGCAAAAAATCCAACTCAGATTTCGCTAAGTACAGCAATAAATATCAGAGACATTAGGGAATAATAATAGGTAAAATTCATTCCTCAGTATGTTCTTCAAGTGGAAGAATTAGGTCTGTTTTAGTTCTGTCGATTTTAAAAGAAACATTCAGGCTATCAAGACAACCTGTTTTAAACTCTAAATCTGACACTGTAGATAGATAGATGATAGATAGATAGATGATAGATATAGATAGATAGATAGATAGATAGATAGATAGATAGATAGATAGATAGATAGATGATAGATAGAAAGAATTCTGCCTAAGTAATTATCTGCTGGTACCAAAGAGATTGACAAAGAGATTCACTAACCTACCAGAATTTCCCAACCTTGTTCCAGGGTATTCTACATTAAATACTCATTACCAAGGAAATTCCACATAAAAGCTGTTGTGCTTGATGGAGCCATATTTACATGAAACGTTGCAGCATTTTCTTCTTTAAACCTCTTCTACAATTTGACCAATTCCATGTTCCAGGGAGTACTCAGAGGTTGATTAGGACATGAGTTGTTAGCTTGTGCTGCACTAATGGTATGAGTCACATTTGTTTTGGAAGATCACCCTTAAAGCCTGTCACTCATGCTTGTTTATGGGAAATGCAACAACTTAAACATCAGTTAACAAATCCCCATGAATGCATGGTCATATTTGAGTGCTTCTAACAAATGCTTCCCTTCATTTCTCCCTTGACAGCCCTAAGAATTAAAGGCTGGTAGAACAAACTGGGAGACATCCATGAACATTTATTGAAGGAAGCATAGGAGAGTATGATAAGTGCAAAGCCAGCTGTTGATATTATTGGTGTGAGATTAAATTTCATCAGTCTTAAAACCTGCTTTTTACCACCAGAGAAATCAATCTGCCATATTTAAGGTTACATTAATGTGAAACATTCCACATACTGAACTGTCACATGCCTTTAAAATAACCATGCCATGCTGTTTTTTTTTTAAATCATTACAAGTGAAACAAACAGCTGACAGGTGGGGATCTATTGGTATATTCAAGTTTTTCATGTGAAAATTTCCCCAACATTAGTTGTAATCACAACTTGATTATGAGAAACAAACATACCATATATAGGCAAAAGTATATATCAGTAGCCTTTATGTTTGGCAGCTCACTGTAAAATCCATACTATGACTCAGTGAACATATTTATATCTTATATCTGGGTTGATCTGGTTGCCTTCAGCTTTCCTCACTTGAAAAAACTATACTTAAAAAACTATAATTTAATGTTAAAGTTAATTAACACAGCAAATACTTATTGAGGACCTATTATTTACTGGGTACTATTCTCGGTGCTTGCAATGCCTCAATGAACAAAAGAGATAAAAACCTCTACGGTCATGCTGCTTTCTTTAGTGAGATATATGTGTGTTTGTGGGGTGGAGGACATGCATGTGAGGCAGACAATAGGCTACAAAAATAATAAATTATCTAGTATTTTATAAGGCAGAAAGAGCTATGGAAAACTGCCCCATTTGTTCATCATCTGAGTATACCCAAATGTTGATCTTTAATATTTTATACGAATCTCCTAGGTTCTAAATGTTAGAAACTAATTAAAAATAAATTGAAACTAAACTAAATATCTTTGTGATCTCTCTGGCTAGAAGCCTCAGGACCAGTCCTCACTGTTTACTGATGAGGAAGCCAAGGCCCAGAAAATTAAAGGATATAGCCAAGATTTCAAGCAGTTACTGTCAGAGGTAGGACCAAGACACACAACCTCCTTCTCTGGTGTGTTTTTCTCAGTCGGTTAGCATTTAACAGCAAGTGTTTTAGTTGAAGAAGTTTATTTGAAAATCTGTTTGAAACATGACAAAATAGGAAATACCTGCTTATTCCTTCACTGCAGAGTGGTCCTCAGCAGAAAGAAGATTTTGAAGTTTGTGAATTATGTTCAGACAAGACCCTTATAAAATCACTCTCCTCTCTCCAGTGGCAGAAGTGTGGCCCCTGACTCCTCACCCACCCTCATTCATCTTTCGTATTCCTTGAAAATTACCACTGAGTATTTTCCTTCTGCTTCCTGCAGCACCAGCAGAAAAGATGAGGATGGGTCTCTTGACTGCCATCACAAATCTCTTTCTTATGCTTGCTTCCATTCTTATTCTGCACATAACTTGGACTTGGCCATCATTCTTAGAGCTCCTCTAAATTATTTGATTAAAAGATTGTTTATAAGTTCAGAGTCAGAATGGAATTGAAAAGGCACTGAACATTATGATGGAGAGGAATAAACTCCAGTCAAAAGTCATGGCTTCTGGACTCACCACCCTAAGGCAGCCTCACTGGAACTTGGTTTTCCAACTGTCAGTGGGGTTTTAGAATTTTCCTACATGCAAGCTTGTTGTGAGGATTAAACGGTTAAGAGAGATTGTGTCTGTTATGGAATTGTGAAAACTGTAAGTTGCAGTCCACACTATAGAAATCTTAGTTACCTCTGCCCTTTCTTTCTCTAAAGGCAGCTTGCTAGTGGAATAGACAAGTTTGCCATTATTTTGAAGGTTGCATTAAGCATATATTATGTTAGTGAAGTTGGTCTTCTGAAAGTTGGAAGGGACCTCAGAGGTCCTATATTAGACCAACTGTGGCTGTTCCTTAGAATAAGCTGGGAGTTTTCTGAAAAATACAAATTCTGAAGCCTCATACATAGAGATTCAGATGTGGAAGATCTGGAATTGATGGCAGCAGCGGCCCTTCTGGAGCTGCTGCTGTGAAGATGCCGGCTGTAGTGGGAGAGGTGTGGCTGGGGTTGTGCCCTCCACAGAGCTGCCAGGTGGGAAGCCTGACCCTTCTGAGTTGGCAGGTCTGAAGCCCAGTGCTCTTCAGGCACAGTTGCAGCTGCCCATCTATGGCTCCAGACCTGGGCATCCCTGTGCTCTTGGGGGCCCAGGAAGCACCCCCTGCTCCTGCAGGCTTGGAAGTGCCTGCTATTACTCCCTGGCCTCTCCCTGCACCTGCCCCCAGCACCCGCTCTGGGGTGAAGCAAAGTCATGGCCGAGCCTGGATGCTGTCATGACCTGGTCAGGTGTGCACGCACAGTCGGGGCAGTGCTGACACACCAGCCCCCTGGCACATTGGCACTCTCTGGACTTTGGACACCAACCAGTATGGGAGGGAGACTGAGAGGGCACTGAGGAGTGGTTCAGCGCAGGCCTGCAGGCGCCCCTTGGCATGAACAGCCTGGGTGATGTGGATGACATGTAGATGGTGGCAGAAGGCAGACAGGCTCCTGGGCAGAAAGAGGCCAGTCCCCAGTGAAGCTCCACCTTCAAGCCAGGGATGGCCAGAAGCCTGGTGGCTGAGCTATCAGTTCCAGGTGGAGTCCTTGGCTGGGAGTGAGAACTTATGGTGCTTCATCCAGCCTTTCCCATAGCCACCCATGGACCAATAAGCACACACTTCCTCCCTTCTGATCTCATAAAATCCCTGGACTTATCCAGACTCAGGAGGATGTCGGGATGACCTGCCTATGGATAGGAGCTACCCACTTCAGGTCTCCTGAGAACTGTACTGTCACTCAGTAAAGTACTTCTTCACCTTGCTCACCTTCCAGTTGTCTGTGTATCTCATTCTTCCTGGATGTGGGACAAGAACTCAGGACCCACTTGACAGCAGGACTGAAAGAGCTGTAACATGAACAGGGCTGAGACATGCCTTCCCTGCCCACCACATTGTAGGTGACAAGAACAGAAGAGCTGCAGCCCTTTAGGGAGCCCAGACCTGTGTGACACCCTCTTTGGGGGCTCTGCAGTTTCTGACATCTCCAAGCTCCCAGGCGTCACCACATTCCCCTCGTCCAGATGCAGTTGCCCACAGTGGAAGCCATTTCTGTGCAGCAGATGCAGCCACAGGCTTGCACGGAGCTGGTGCCTGTGCTGGTGTCTGGAGCTGCTCACCCCACCACGGCAGCTGGTGTACCTGGCTGTACACAGTGGCCGGACCCCATGCTTACCCACTCACCCATCCCTCATTGCTACACGTCTGGCTTACCCTTGGCAGGCATGGGGTCCAGGCTGGTAGCGCAACCCGAGCATAGCCTACCAGGCCGTTGGCAGAACAAGCCCAGTGAGCCCGAGCAAAACTTGGGCAAATGTGCCACCAGCCACAGAAAGGAAACACAGAGGTTTCCGGCTGGAAAAGCAACACCTGAAGAATCCTGCAACAGAATGATGCTCTGGAGTGTTTTCTGTGTTAAGTGTGTTTATTTGTTTGACGAAAGCTCCAAACATGAGTCTGAAGATTAGCCAGTTTGGGAAGCCTTGCTTCAGCTTTCTACTGACATTAAACTCCTTCTCCTCTCCCATTTCTGTCTTCACTTAGAAATGGAAACCCACTAATTACTCAAGATATCACCTTTTCCATTCAGTCAACTAGGCCCTTGCACCCCCATTACTTTGCGTTTCACCTTGACAATTGCTATTGCCAAGCATCGACATTAATCTATTTTGACATCTTTTTCCACCTGCTGCCCTCTAGTGGAAGTGCTGACCAGCAGCAAAATATTTAACTGGGAACAGCAGGAAAGTGACCAGTTTGAGCTGGCCAGTTCACACAAGTCAGCGCAGGTCCCCAGCATGATGTCTACAGACCACAGCTATGCCAGAAATCGTTAGGATGGCCTCCAGCTGTTTGGACGCTATTTGCACACAAGTTACATTTAGAGCAGAACTTTGTAAAGACCCTGGCATTTATTCATGGGCTTTTAAAAGGTTTCAAAAATCTACCTGGAAAAAGATTACCCTTGGGATATTTTTGTTTCTTTGTCCCTCATTTTCTTCTTTTGTCATTTACCCAAATTCTTCTTCTTGCAAAAGAAGGTGGTTCTTTCCTGCCTTCCCTAACCTTCGAATTTTCCAAATCTTGCAAAAAATAAAGATATATAGATATATAGATACATATTTTCTTACAGTTTAGAAACTTCCAGTCACCAGGTGAAAGGAATTCACATGAACTGAAAATTGACAATGTAAAGGACACTGTGTTTCTCCTACCGTTCCTCCAAGTCTCTTTGAGGTCCGTTAGTAGTCTTCTTTTTTCCAGGAGACACTGAAGTCAAGAGAGTTTAAGAAGATTGTAGTATGTCACAAAGCAAGTGGAAAAGCTAGCACTAGAACTCAGGTCTGGCTGATGGAAAACCCTTATGTATTTTTTTAATATGCTTGTTTGGTGTTTAGTGATTATTTAGTCTTCTATGAAGTAATAAATAATAACTTGCATGGTAAATGTTATTAAGGCTCATGGTACTATATAGCAAAAATCATTCAGCTTTTTTTTAAATGAATGTTTAATAATCAGTGTGTCTCTGCATAATCTCCAATTACTCCTTTTAGCAGAGGAACATGGCAGGAATTGGGATAAGTTTGGGTAGGAGGAAAAGACAGCAAAAGCCACAGCACTGACGCAAAGTTGAGACTAGATTTCGCAGGGCAGATGCCATATACTCCCTCGAGCTTTGAAGAAACTAAATAGTTATCTTTGTTAACCAATAGGGCAGAACTCGTACTCCAAACACTGATATAAACCGTGTGTGTGTTTTGTGTGCACAGTTTTTAACCCTTTTTGTGTAGTGATTTTTCGTAGTTTTATCCTTGAGTGTTAATATCATGGTAAGTGATGTGTTATAAATATATTTTCCCTTAAGTATCATAAACAATCTAAGATTTCCTTTGACTGATTTTTCTTTTCTTAGTATTGCATATCATTATTGTTGTTAGAACACTCATACAGATTATTCAACTTCTTAACTGGAATGTACACACACACACACACACACGTGCATGTACAGAACTGCCTTCTTTCTCTTTGATGGTAGAAAATATAGCTCTCTACAGTAAGAGAATTTGCTTTGAGTCTCAGACATACCCTTTATTCTCTGCATGACTGGTAAAGTGCGGAAAGAATAATACTTAGGATCTGGATTCCAGTTCCCTGTTCTCCGACCATTTAAAAATGTTGTTACCTTGGCCAGGTAAATACACTTCTATGAACGTCAGTTGTGCCTCAATTGAGCAGGCTTGTCCAAAGGATTCCTCAAGGATGAGGAATCCTTTCAGCTGTATGAGCTGAACCTTGGTTTTTGCAATAGTTTAAGCCCCTGAATAGTCCGATAAAAATCATGTTAATTAAAATTAAATAGCTGTTGGTTAGATCTGGTTTTCCACTGGCTTGCATGAATGATGCTTTGCCTTCCTTTCTGACACTCAACTCAGAGGATTCCTTCCATTGGGTTTTCTTTCTTGTAGTTTTTCTGGTTCATAAATAGCCTATAGACAAACACTAAACTGTTACAGGTAAAAGGACCCTAGATTAAGCCTTTTATAAAACAAATAGTCCTGTGTAAATAATGACATCTTATTTTATGTGTGTGAGTTTGAGTTTTAGGGTGTAGGGCATGTCTGACTAGATAGCTAAAGGCTGAGCTCCAGGCAGCTAGCTGCTATCCAATCTCCATACCTGGAATGTTCCAAAAACCTCTGGTGTTTTCTTTCTGCAGCTAAGCACTGATGAGCAGGATTTAAGAAGTACAGCCACACACTTTTTGCTGCACGTTTTTTAAAGTTTGTTATTGTTGTCATAGATTACTTGTTTTAAATCAAAAATTTTTAAAGAAAACTTAATCTCCCAAATTTTAACCCCTTTGAAGTTTCAGGATTCCAAGGAATATTTTTATTTTAAGATGCATAAACTGCTCAGTACATGTACAAAGGTAATGCTTATAAGAAATTTAGAAAAAAAAAAGCTAGTAAGATTGAGAAGGGGAAGAATATCTAAGCTAACATCACTAACCTGGCAACTATTATAGGTGGCTGGATAGCATGGAGGCATAAAGCCGAACACAATAAAGAGAATAGGCTGGATTTGAATCCTGGCTCTACCTGGATTAATTTTGTGGCCTCAAGAGAAGTTGCTTCCCTTCTCTGTGCCTCAGTTTCTTCATATGTAAAAGGAGATAACTATAGTGTCTAACGCACAGAATTATTGTGAGGATTAAATAAGTTAATACATATAAAGAAAGTCCAAAACTATGACACACAAATGCTTAATATATGTGAGCTATTATTGTTATAAAACTAAAGAAAGAGAACCCAGAAGACATTCAGTTTGGTGGGATTCAGATGTATGCTTTCCTTTCCTCCTCCTCCTCCTCCTCTCCTTCTCTAACCCCACTATGCTTGCCTCCCAATCTATCCCTGCCTCCTATTTTTCTGCCTTCCAACTTAAGAATTGTCACTAAAACTATTTCGAAGAAAAGAAAAGGTGCATACTTCAGGGGGTGCCAAGCTTTTGGGTAAAGTATACTTTTCAGCTAACATGACTGTATCCAACAGTAATGGGCTTTATGGCAAGAAAAAGCTTTTTTCTCAATAAATGGGTTTTAACTTTTTAATGGATTATTCTCTTTGTATGGGTAATTCTTCTGGAAGATGGAAATTGGCTCGATGATGAGATAGGACCATTGGACTTAGGGATCTAGATTAAGGGACTATCATGTATGCTTTTAGGAGAGAAGTTTAATCTGCAAAACCCACTTGTCTTATTTAATTAATTGTTGCTCTTAGCTGCTCAATTTTGTACAGGTGACTTGCATGAAAGCAAAATGTATGTCAAAAATCCAAAAGCAGAGTGAAGCCTCTGGACTTCAGTGCTTTTGGGTGTCTTTCCAGACCTCTGCTCTTCCCCACCCTCACCAAGGCCCCACTGACCTCAAAGGGCCCTTCTTGCCAGGCCATGAATTACGTCTGAGCCAGAGGGCTGGGACTTCAGCCAAAGCCAAATGAAGGTGCAGAATTTAGGACTAAAAAAAGCCTGAGCACGTGGCACTGGGTATAACAGATAAATTTGTTGGAGAAATGGTTTATAAATAACAGGAAAAGGGGAAGGGGATAGAGGGTCAAAATACTGAGTTGTTGAGAGTTGTTCAATATTTGAGGTCAGTCTCATCATTTTTAATACTGAACCCAAAAGTAATACACACTGAAAAAAAAAAAATCTCCCTGAATAAAATTAACTACAGCTGGACTTATTTTTTCTTATCAAGACATTTGTAAGATTGGCAGCAAGCCTTTTTAAACAGGACCTCTTATATGAAATAAATTTAAAAACATGTGTCTACAGTCAGGACAAACAAGTGAACAAAAACAAAGCAAAAGCAATAAAGAAGCCCCATGAAGCCATTATGCTTTTCTGAGGACAGTATAAGGCTAGGATACTGCAGAAACTGAAATACTTAGGGATCTTATTGAAATAGTTTTCTTTTCCTCCAAACAAAGCAACCATCTCAGAGGGATAGATGGGCTAAAAGACAAGGAATAAAGTAAACAGAAGATTGGTAACTTGGGAGGTTTTCTTTTCCCCTTTCTCTTTTTGGTTTTGATTTGCTTTTCCCTTGTTAAAGCCAGAAAGGATAAATTTTGGTCCAGAACTCCCAAGACCAGAGGGTCAGGGAAAGCCACCCCGAGGCTGGAAGCTATGAACTTATTGCTAGTCTAAACTCCACCTCCTTCTTCCCTGGGAGTCCTGCACAAATATAACTGCCTGATCTTTCTGTTTAGTGGCAGAGGTTTTGCTCCCTTCTCTTTCATATGGGAATGTGAATTTGGGGAAAGATTTGTCTTTTTTTTTTTTAAGAAACAGAGACTTGACTTATTCCTCCCACAAACTCTTTCCCTGGCACAGGGAGACCACAAACTAAGTGAAAACAAGGTAAGAAGCTTAGACAAATGGGACCATATGCCTTCCCTGGAGCTGAACCGTGTTCCCTGTCCACCATCGCCTTGTCTTCCCATGCTACTACTCCACTCCTGTCTCTTCCACACTCTGGGTCACATGTCTACCCCTTACTGTGAGTTATAATCGCCCAGGAAGGGTAACCCATTGACTGAGGGCCAAGCTTCTGATAAGTGAGTGAACTCGTCTTTTCCCCTTGCCAGATATCTGTCTTTCCCAGAGAGGGCTGAGGCAGGGAGACTAAGATTTTCGATGTCAAATTGTATATTGTTTAAAATTGTGAAAATTTGCTTTCTGCATTGAATCTCATTTTCAAAATATAATTATGCCTTAAGTCAGATCATACTGATGCAGATTCTGCAGGTGTTAAGAGGCTTCTGTGATTGTATTTCCCAGCTGCAGGTCAGGCAGTGGTGGATGGTGGTAAGAAGTAACCTATACTTTTGGCTGGGAGCTGTGGTTCATGCCTGTAATCCCAGCGCTTTAGGAGGCTCAGGCGGACAGATCACGAGATCAGGAGATCGAGACCATCCTGGCTAACACAATGAAACCCCGTCTCTACTAAAAATACAAAAAAATTAGCCAGGCTTGGTGGCACATGCCTGTAGTCCCAGCTACTCGGGAGGCTGAAGCAGGAGAATCGCTTGAACCCGGGAGGCAGAGGTTGCTGTGAGCCGAGATCGCACCATTGCACTCCACACTCCAGCCTGGGCAACAAAAGCGAAACTCCATCTCAAAAAAAAAAAAAAAAAAAAGTAACCTATATTTTTGCAGTAGAATTTTGAATTCAAACTCAGGCTTTATATTTTCTCCAAAGTGAACTGTATTTTGTTCATTTTAATCCATTGGTTGACTCTAATGAGATCTTTCTGACTGGAAATTCTGCCCTTTTTTTCCTCCATAACTGAATTACCAGTTATCTCTCATCCATGTGTTTGATAAATCCATAAGAAAGTCCTTTTTTGTTTTCTGCCAAAGCCTTTATAACAAAACCAAATTCATAGCTTTGTCAACTACACTTGAAAATTATGCCCCAGGCTTTTCAGGATTCTGTAATTAACTTCTTGAGTCATTGTTTAACCATTGGTGAATTCATTTATCTTTACTTGGGCCACAGTAATGTGTTTTACTTACAACATATTATGAGAAACTACATCATCTGCTTCACCGAAATTGAAAAACATTAGATGAACAACACTGCCCTAAACCATATTTCAATAATCCTTTCATGAAAAGAAAGGAAGTACATTTCCTATAATGATTTGTTCTTAGTGAAGCCATGTTGACTCCAAGTGACCTGTTGTTTCCTTTCTGGGCTCATAGAAATAATCTAACCATTCTAAAATATTGGCGGGGATTCAGGTCAAAGGTATAGTTTTAAAAATTCACCATCTTTAACCTGTTAAACATTCAGTATCTCCTACCTTCTGTCTTCCAAAAATCCAAAGAAATAACCATTTATTGTTCCATTTATGCTTTCAGTATCTAGGACATAACTAATCTGATACTGAACATTAGAACTCATCGTTAGCTTTGAAAATATGCCCTGTTGTCCTATCGGCTTTATACTAAAGTTTTATTAATACATTCCCTCAATAGTCTCCAGTCTTCTTCCAAGAAGAAGACAATTCTCTAAGAGTTTCCTTTTACCTTCCTTTCTTCTCCGAGAGGAATAATCTTTTTTGTTGTCTTTATAGTATTTTAGAGTTTTGTGAGAAAAGACAAAATTTACCTCAGCTTATAGCTTTATCTTTTAAGTGGAAAAACTCTGAACTGTTGATTATTGTGTCATCTTGAAAAAATAGTCTATGGAATATATAGGTAGTTGTGTTATTTTTTCAGTGTTAAGTTGACCTTTTTCTTTTAGTGCATTGTGAATATTTAAAAGGTCATTTGTGCAACATATAAGAGGATTGACAGGTTTCCATGCACGACGCTTAATGTGGAGGTGATTTCTTTCCGTCAAGTTATTATGCTTGGAATAAGTAACACATCTTAAAATTACAACCTTGTTGTAGCAAATCATCAGACGGGTTACCATTACATGGAAAGACCCAGTGAAATAAAGACCATTAAGTTCAGGTAGACAGAGATGGCAGTGAGAAATTCACAGCCGAAGAGGGCCATATGGAGGTGAAAACACTGGTGAATGGCTCTGGGACCCTAGGAGTCTACAGTAAGTCATTGGGAAGTTGGAGAAGAGAAAGGCAACGTTAGCTAGGTATTTCATTCATTCCTCCATAAATGCTTATTGGGAGCATGTTGTGTGCCTGGCATCATCCTAGCTTCACTGAAAAGAATGAGGGACATATAAAATGAGAAGGTGAGAATAAGTGAGAAGTAATTGCTCTTTACTCTCAATTATAGCTGGGCAAGTACATATATGAATATGCTTTTGTGTTCTGAACACACACTAAGCAGTTGGTCAAAGTATTAAGCTAGAGACAACTTCTACTTTCAAATGTAGTGTTTCAAAATAATAATAATAATAATAAAGATTTCAGGACAGTTTACATATAACCGTTTAGAGATTTAAGGATTAAAATCAGGAGGAAAGGAGAAATGTTTCTGCTGGGGAAAGCTTTTTAAACTAGTGTTTGCTACTCAGCTACTCAATGTGATTTTTTTAATTTTCTTCCTTCCATTGCTTATTGGCATTTACTGTGTGGAAGACTGCTGTGTTGGCAGCATGAGAGAGATGTGAATCAAGAGAATGGAAACACCATTCAATATTCAAAAGCCACTATCCCCTTAAAAGCAACCACAGATCATTTGGTTTTGCCACATACTCAGATTGCACACTAACTGGAGGATGTTAAAAAGTGTTCTATTACAACCAGTTATCTAGTTTTTGCCACTTAAACTCTGCTGTGAGAAATGTGACTGTAGAGAAGCCTTAAAAAGAGATCATCTTGATATCAAGCAGTGTTACTCATACATGCTTATTGACATTCTAACAGGTGACTTTGAATGGATCTTCAGGTTCAGAAACATGGTTGTGTGCCTAGAACTGGTGAGGCTGGAACAAGGTGTACAGAAGTGAAATGACCACTTGCTTTCTCTATTGGATTTCTTTGTCCAGCTGTGCAATTGTTTCAGGGACTACAGTTGATTTTCCTGATGCGAGCCTAGCCACTTGTTTTTCAGTTCAGCACAGTAAAATCTGAGCAGGAGAGAACTCCCTGTTGGCCACCCACCTCACAATCTTTAAATGGGAACTCTGTACAGAAGCACTCTGCATTAGGCAAATGTACACTTCTGCAATCAAAATGAAAAACACTTGAGCTGAATCGTTTTCCGTTAGCTTTAGTTTCCAGCCCTGATTAAAAAGAATGCAGGGAACCCTGCAAGTTTAAGCGGTTTTGGCAGGCGAGGAAACAGCTGTGACATTGTCAAGGGTTGTCTGTAGGAGCTGTGCAGGCTGCTGACAGCACTGATAATGCCCAGAAATGGGGCAGACGCTTTTCGCATTTGGTCATCAAAGGAGTGGCGGCGGCTAGGTTCAGGAAGTGAACTTTTGACCCTGCCTGAGACAACTGGCTCTAGTGGATCTCGTTCTGTCATTCTCCAGTCTGATTTTCTCTTTCAGAACAAGCAGGTAGGGTCTTTGGTTTTTAAACTGTTTGACTGTTATTAAAAGTAAGCTAGTTCTTATAGCTGCAATTGGAAGGGATGGAAGGTGAGGAAGAAGAGCTGGTATTTCCCACTATCCTGCAGGGGTGGGGAAATCTATCAATGACTGTTCCACTAATCTGCAGATGAGTTACGTAGGGAGTATCATGCAGTTTTCAGCATCTAAAAGCCAAAGTTTTCAGCATCTAAAAACCTCCAAAGTTCTCTCTGTGAGGTTCTACCTCCCCTGTCTCCAGATCCTTCCCATGCCCCTCAGACTCAACACTTGTCCACTGTCCTTGCTACCAGGGAATCCCTCTGCAGCCCCCTTACCCTCCTGCCCCTCCCAGAAGAGCTCCAGACTTTGACCTTTCTCTTCCACCTCAACACCTGTTTGTGTCTTAAACTGATGTCCATTGAAAGAAACAGAGAAACTAATTAATGTTGAGGTATGACTAATTAAGTGTCATGAATGTGCTAACTCTCTCAGGGGTATGTGCATTTCAATAGAGGCCCAGCAGTCCAAAGGCCGGTCTCACTCCACTGGGCCCCTCTAATAGCACCGAGTCTACTTCCAGGCAGCCAGTGACCAGGCCTGAGAACTTGCCCCAGACCACCAGCGTCCCCACTGAGAAAGCAAGCAGACTCAATAGTTTTTCAGTGTTTCAGGGAGCCTGCAGCAGCAATCCAGTTCCTTCAAAGGGTCTGTGGATTCTCTCAGCTTTCCTAGTATGTTGCTGTGGTAGTTCTTGGAGCAAAAGTTCACGATGTGAATCTTCACATGCTGCTCTGTGTGCCGAGCGGGTGCTGCAAGCTAGTTCTGCCCCTGTCTGCCGTCTTAATACTAACACCTCCCGTGTTTTTTTAATTTAACTTTTATTTTAGTTTCAGAGGTACATGTGCAGGTCTGTTATATAGATAAATTGGATGTCATGGGAGTTTGGGGCATACATGATTTTATCACCCAGGTAATAAACATGGTTTCCAATAGGTTAGTTTTTATGTCCTCACCCGCCTCCCATCCTCCACCCCCAAGTGGGTGCCAGTGTCTATTATTCCCTTATTTGTGTTTATGTGTACTCAGTGTTTAGCTCCCACTTATAAATGAGAACATGCAGTGTTTAGTTTTCTGTTCCTGTATTAGTTTGCTTAGGATAATGGCTTCCAGCACCATCCATGTGGCTGCACAGGACATGATCTCATTTTTTATGGCTGCATAGTATTCCATGGTGTGTATGTACCACATTTTCTTTATCCGGTCTACTGTCGATGGGCATTTAGGTTTATCCCATGTCTTTGTTATTGTGAATAGAGCCTCAGTGAACATACGTGTGTGTGTGTGTCTTTATGGTAGAGCAGTTTATATTCCTTGGATTGTTGGGTAAAATAGCAGTCTGTTTTAAGTTATTTGAGAAATCTTCATCCTGCTTTCCACAGTGGCTGAACTAATTTACATTCCTACCAGCAATATAAATATTCTTTTTTCTCTGCAACCTTGCCAGCATCTGTTATTTTTTTGAGTTTTTAATAATAGCCATTCTGACTGGTGTGAGATTGTATTCATTGTGGTTTTGATTTGCATTTCTCTAGTGAATAGTGATCGTGAGTATTTTTTCATATGCTTATTTTCCATGTGTATGACTTCTTTTGAAAAGTATCTGTTCAGGGACATAATTCCTATGAAAATGCTAGTTAATTATACAAGTATTACTTGTTTCCAATAATCGATTTTTTAAAAAACCTTATAATGAACATTGTGCTAAAATTTTCAGCTGTGTGATTCCTTATCATTTTCTTGGATGCAAATGCCTTGTGTCAGGTACTATATCTCATAAATCTATATTGTATCTAACAAAGTGCTTTGTGTAAAGTAGGCAATTAGTAAATGCTTGTTTAACAAGTAGATTTGTTTTTGTTTGATTTTGCTTTCTATGTTTTCCTTAGGATATGGGGCATTAGGCCAATGGAAACTGTCTCTTAAAAGTTCTTATATATAAATATTGATGTCAAAGTCACCATTTTTGTACAAATAAACACATTTACCTAATTTGGTGACCATTTATAGAGTCCTGCCTATATTCAAGGGCCCTGTGCTGATCACCGGGCAACTGAAGAAGTATGAGGCACTGTTACTGCTGTCTTCCTTCCCTAATTGGGTCCTAGACCTTATCTTGGTAGAGCTACCTCCTGAGGAGGCCCACCTGTGCTGTTGAGGGTACATCTGAAGGCAGTGCACTGGAATGTATAGCCTAGGACTGGAATTTGGAGTGAGGCCCTGAGAGATCATACACATTTTTCACTTGTGGGGGAATGTCCTTAAGTAGAAATAGATGGTGATTTCAGATATTCGATCCAAACCTAACTTCCTCATTTGAATTGAGTATGCTAATAACTATTCTTGAGGCTCTGAAATAGTGATGAAACTTCCTGGTTGGGAAATCAGATGCTGATTTCTGAAGCAGAGTTTTAAAGTTGAAAGATGAAAAGGGAACAGAAAAATAAACACAACCTTAGACTGAAGGGTCGTTTTTCTAGTCCAACTTCCCTCCACCTAACTGCCACCGAAGATTGTCCCTCAGCCATCCTTAGAATATTAAAATAAATCCATTGCAGTGCTCAAATGACTTGTTTCTATTTGAAAATCCTTGCCATTGGAGAATTTTTCTATATATCTTACCTGAATGGCTCTTCATGAGCCATTTTGTCAATTTTGCAACAGTTTGTCAGCAATGTACTCATGAAAATATCTCGTATCTATGTGTATTCTATCACTTTAGCCTCCTCGACTTCTAGACCAGCAGTTCCCAAACTTTTCAAATGTGACCCCTTTTAGTATCAACTTCTGTTTATAAAATACAAAAGCCCTCACATCTTATACTTTCTTTTATGCTTTTATTTATTGAGATATTAGACAACACATACTTGTAGGTGACATGGATTCTTAGATCTAAATAACTCCACTCTCCATGGTCACTGTCACTTCAGCACAGGTTGATGCAGTCCTTAGTTTGGAAAACAGTTTTGGCGTAAATAATCCCAAACCTTCCTATCACTTTTCGGAGCTTTTTTATTCATGCTTTCCTTGCATCTTTCTTAAAATGTGAAGACTACATTGGATATATTATTAAAATAATGTCATTATTAGTGCTATATTTAAAGCTGACTTTTTCTTCCTAGCCACTGATATAGCAGTGCCAACTGTGGACTCTCTTTAGAATGAACAGTTTAGTAATAATAAGTCCTTAGAACACAAACACTGTCACTTGTAAAACACTTCTCTATACTTACTTGGTAACCTGCACAGAACAGCAGTTCCCAGACTTTTTCTTTTTTTTTTTTGTCTTGTGGGTCCTTTATGTATTCTTACAAATTATTAAAGACACCAAAGAGCTTTTGTTTATGTGAGGTTTTGTTATTGATACTTACCGTCTTTGTAATTAAAACTAAGAAAATTTTAAAACAACACATCCATTAGCTGTCAGACCATCATCATGTCTTGTAGGCTCTGGAAAACTCCACGGTACGCTCATGAAGAATGAGTGTGAAAGAGACAAATAGTAGCTTAATATTATTACAATAATAGTTTGACTTTGTGAGCTCACAAATATAATGCATATTCATGACACAGTCCCTAACATCTAAAAACTTACAATCTAAAGCCCAACATAAATACTAATAGTTGATGCTAAATTCTGGCTTCACAGTGCTTCCTACAATAATACTAAAAACATATGAATTTAGACAGAGGCCAAAATGTGTTTATTAACCACTTGGCTTTGCTTAGTATTTTGTTACCCACCTTGGAGAATTGCCTCTGCTGATTTACACTTTATAAGAAGCAGCCCTATGAAATTTTTTATCATAAGTTTAACAATGATATAGAACATACTGTTTCATTTTATAATGATCCTTGGGCAAAATGGTATAATATCTGTGGGAGAAATGCTCAATGCTGCAGTAAAAACTATACTTCTCCTCAGAATCAGATATGTTCTTATATGGTCAGTATAAATCTTGTAACTGTGCTTTCTGATCTCCTTTGGCCACCAGGAAGACAAGAGCTGACAATCCAACTTAATATAAATTCTTCAGGGTCTGATGTCATTATTTCTATGTAAGATTTTCCCTGGCATTATCTTATTTCTCAGGTCTCATTTTTCCTTTGTTCTGATTTATTTTTCTTAATATGTTTTATTGTGCATTTGTTAATATGTTTTATTGTGCATTTGTTAATATGTTTTATTGTGTGTTTAATTGCCAATGGGGATGAATGAATCAGTGAGAAAGAAAGATACTTGATCCAGTCGAGAGGGACTGCTTGAGTATCTGGAGTGGTGCAGACCAAGCAGGGTAACTGTATCAGGTTTCATTAATGAAATGTGTCTTAAGTGGAGATTAGGAAGGAAAGGAAGTGGGTTGCTGGAGAGGCGGGGTGTTTTATGTGACAGATCGGCTGTAATAAAGATGCAGCTGTGGAGTGAGTGAGTGATGTCCTGAGCACAGTAAGGAGATCTGGCTGACGTGGCACTGCACCTCATTGCCTTAATATCTTTTCATTTGATTGAAGAGGCAGCTGAGGGATAGGTGCTCTTGAAAAATGGAGTAGCCATTTCCAATTAAGGAAGGACTCTCACTTCAGTTTCTAAAATAAATTAGAAGGGAGAAAATATGAAGTCTGAGAGATCAATTAGGAGAAAGTTCTGGTGCTACATATAGAAATAGGCCTATCCACATATGCAGGTGAGAGTATGAAGAAGAATCTGTGAATGGCAGTCATTTTTTGTAGCTGGTTCCAATTAAAATTGATTCTCTATAATGACTACTTATTGGCTGCTGCTCACCAGGTCTGCCTTTTTCATCACTGTGTGCAGAACATACCACAGTATACAGCACAGAGTAGGTGCTTCATAATGTGTTGAATGGATGAAATGGGTTCCTGCCTCCAAAGGAGATGGAAAAAAAAAAAAAAGGCAAGTAAATAAAGTGAAATATGTATAAATTGCTTTGAGAATGTTTTATAAAAAAAGGACAGTAACCAAACAGCATTCACAGTACGCTGGCTGGAGTAGCAGTCATTGAAGAAACCCATGAAAACAGCGGCAGAAGCAAATGTGTAACTGCTCTGCCTTTTCACACTGTAGGGCAGCACATGAATAGTCCTGAAGCACCAGGGCCCTTAGACTGTGGGATTTTTAAGTTACCTCGTTGGCACAGCATCGGCTCCTCCTCTGGTGTGATTAGGGGCCAGGATACAATAAAAATATGTTATGTTGGAAATTTGATGCCAGCCTAAACTTGCCAGTTCAGTGTTTGTGGTTGCAGGTAGTATCAGATCCTCTCCTGGAATGATTGAGAGACTGAGGTCCAAGGCTTCGGGTTGAACAGAATTGATTGCCCTAAGGATTGGGTTAGAACTCGTCCATAGCACTTGGCAGGAAGCCAGTTTACTTTTCTTGGATGCCAACTTCCAAGAAAAGATCAGTCTTGAGCAAAATAGTCCTTCACTCTCAGCTCAGAAGCCTAACTGAGAGGATATCCTATAAATATCACAGCCCACTCTGCTAGTAACCTGTTCTACTTCAACCTGTAAGGCCCATGAGGCTGGCCAGTGACATCACTGCAGGACACAGCGGAGGATGTTTAGGAATGGCTGGGTGATGACCAGGGTGCAGATTGTGTTTACTCAAGGCTGATTGAGAAATACTGTTTTCAGTGGTGTGCTTATAAATGTTTAACAGTGGTGGTTTGAAGGGGGGATCTGGCTTGTAGCATTTTTCTAGTGTCCACAGTGTAAATACTCCCAACGTGACCAACTTTAACTTACCAATGTGACTGAAGGTAGAGTTTGGAAGAGAGGCACAGTAGCCCACTGTTATGTAGTATTTTTGCCATACAGATGCATAAGAGACATAAGTAACCTGAAGAACATAGATAATTATTAAATGTAGTAAAATGATTATGAAGTGACAGAGTTTGAGTGTTTTATCGCATTTGTTTTTAATATAATTTAATTTTAAGTTGCCATAATTTAATTTGTAATTAAGACTATGTTTATAATTGGCTTATGGAATTTCTGAGAATTCAAAAACCAGTGCCCATAGGTGGATCCAGTACACCACTAGGTAAGAACAGCCTAGAAGTACTTCTAGGCTTTGGTTCTGAAAGGTGCCAAGACTGGCATCCATGGTTCCAGTGCCAGGGTCGAGGAAAGACTTACTAGGTCCTGCAGTATTGCTCCCAAATCTCTTTCAGTGGCCAGGGAAATTATCAGCCTGAAGGCAGAGTGAGTTGTGCTGAATGGCTTGCTTATATTCAGGTCCTAGTATCTATGATTGACAATCGGCTTCATCTGTAAGTACCAGATGGTGCAACTCCATGTATCCAGGAGGATGGGAGGTACTGAGAGCAGACTGATAGTGTCAAGAGACACTGAAATGACTGCCAGCTCTCTCCTGCCATATCCACTACTAAGTGAGAAATTCAGTGACATAGTCACTGAGGACTCCACCACTGCTGGGTGTTGGGGAGGGCACCCTGAGTATTTCAAGACAATCTGGGTAAAATTTTTCTTGGAGGGATTCAAGTACAAAATAGTTAATATGCAGAAATGAAGCAGAAATTATTATACCTCAGAAATGAGTCAGATAATACTAAAGAAAGGAAGAAAGGAAAGCATGACTTGAATTGTGTCTTTAATGATGACCAAAGAAGTTGGGTCTTTAAAGATGACAAGAGAAGACTGATCAGGTAGCAGTGAGGTGGAAGGGGAAAGATGAGAGAGGGGACATTTCTGGTAGAAGAAGCAAGGTAGACAAAGTGCAGGAATGTGAAAGAGCATAATGTGTGTAAGTATTGTTCAGGTGACTTCTTGGGTACCTAGATAGTAGACAGAGAGGAATTAGAGGTTAAGAATGGAGGAAGGGGAGATTCAGGGCCATGTTGTTGAGGGCATTTTATGCCATGCTAAGGAGTTTCCAATTTTTCCTTTCAGTAATAGCAAGAAACTTAAAATGAGCAGGGGTTTGTGTTTTTGAAAGAACTGGGAAAACACCTCTGGGCACTCCATTACCTGGGGATAATGGGTGAAATTTCTCAAGTTAGTGCACAGGCTGCTGGGTAGGGCTTGAGGCTTTCCTCTTGCCTCCTATTTCAACACTGTGGTCTTTTAGGGCTTGTCCTCAACATGTTCTTAAAAGGAATGTTTGCTAACTGCCAAAACAGTAGTCTTCATATTTATTCTGTTCCTTTCCAAAAGGTAAATTGAAAAAGCAACATACCCTCAGCCAAGAGAATTAATCTTTTATCACCTAAGTTACTGCCCACTGCCTTTCAGTTTTAAAGTTAATTTAGTGTGCATAAATGGCTATAAGCCCCTGGAACTCTCTTAATGTTTGCATCTTAAATTTACCAGACCCTCCTTCTGCCTCTAGTTCCAGAAATTTCTTTGTCTTATTTTCTTCAAGAAATGTATTTCTTTAAATTGGATTGCAAATTTGGAATACACACAGCCAAAGCCTTTTAAAACCATTCTTTTAAAAAAGGACAAGTTACTTGAGAACGTTTTTAAAGGAAAAAGTTAAAATAGATGTCAATGGAAGATGCAAATATGAATATAAAATATGAAAAGCATCTATAGGCTGGAGCTTCTCAGGAGAGCTCCACTTCATTTAAAGTCATATTATCTGGCACCATTTCAAAGCTTTTGGTTACTCGATTTTGTAGTTAGAAAAAAAAGTATAAAGTTGAAATATTGAGCTCTTTACATGACCATTTTGCCAAGAGCGTGGATGAAGCTTTTCTCTAAGAGATCAATAGCTTTAGTGTAAACTTGGTCAATACCTTATTGGAAGAGGTGACTATGTCAGATTAGGTAGAAACTTTAAAAGCCAGCGAGTTTCCAAATGTCCTACTGGAATTGGCCTCCTAGGGCCATGTGGACCAGAGAGATCTTATCACAGAAGTCATAAACTGATATCCATGAGCCAAATCTAGCTCATGGGCATGTTGTTTGGCCTACAACAATTTTTTTTTTTTTACAGGTATTACTGTCCCCCGGCACCCTGGTTAATTTTGTTCAATACAACCTGCTCCGGTTAACACCACTTGGCCCAGCTGCCTTGGAACCCACCCCTTGGCCTCCCAAAGTGCTGGGATTACAGGCGTGAGCCACCATGCCTGGCCCACACCACATTTGTATGAAGATGAATTGGTTATTTTTAAAAATTTGAAGAATTTAACAACAACAACAACAACAACAAACTTTTGTGTCCAGCTTTTTTTTTTTATTGTCCCAATAGTTAAGGAAAATCCTGGGCCTGCATTCTTTGAACAGTTGGCTAGACTTAAGTAGCTGCTGCCCCATTTCGATGGGGCAAACATTCTCTACTTTTTCACAGTCCCCTTCAAGGGTGCTTCAGCCATTTTTGCTACTCACTTGGCTTCAATAAACCAAGGTCATGTTTAAAAGATTAAATAACAGTTATTGCATGCGCACCGAACCATCACAAGGAACCAGACTTGTGTACCAGAACAGAGTCCTGGAGCATATCTCTGTTAGGCTAGACATCACTTTTTTAGTTATGGGATCATGGAAAGGTGCAGAAAGTTCCAGGGAAGGGGTTGGGAGGGATTTTGGTGAGTGAGGCACTTGGAGGCATGGGTCAATAGCTTTTCACCAGCTAGCATGGAAGTACTTTTAGTGTTTAAAAACCTATGGCACAGTGGGATCTTCTAGGAAAGTAGACCCTGGAGATGAAGATTCACATGTAGCACATTTATTAAGGGGTGCCACTAGGATCAATATCTGTAAAAGAGAGAGAAAGGATGTAAGAGTGGGCAGAGGGAGAAGTTGAGCTGCAAAGCAGGCCCAGTGCCAGCCTCAACTGGCTCCATAAGGAGCTCTGGAGCTGGAATGCCCCTTTTTATTTGTTTCCCATGGGACCAAGATGGCCAGGCCATTCTACTCTTACATGCATCAC
The DNA here is from genome assembly GCF_009828535.3 of Hylobates moloch. Lineage (NCBI taxonomy): Eukaryota > Metazoa > Chordata > Mammalia > Primates > Hylobatidae > Hylobates > Hylobates moloch. The sequence goes on from NW_026652292.1 coordinate 38,837,275, forward strand.
TCACTGAAAGTGGGAAGAGTCTTGCTCTTGAGTGAGGCAATCCCCTGCCACTGAGGCAATCCCTCAAAGGAGTAAGAAATGAAGCTCCCGGCCTGGAACACCTGCAGCATCTGAAACAAGAAATCCTTCATTGAACAGGATCTGGGCAGCACACCAGAGTGAACACAGTCAGCAGCTGTACCAGTGACAACAGATGAATATCAACTCTGCCTTTAGCCCCTAGGGTGTGACACCTGGCCTACCAAGGCTGTGCCTAAACTCTTTGGACTGATTCAGAATCAAGCAAGTCCTAGTCTAAAGAGAGGAGTTTAATGTCATGCTACGCTGTAGCCCAATATTTGCTGACTTGTAATTCAGTCGTTAAAAAAATTCTTTTTATCTTCACATAGTTTTAGATTGTCAAACTGTTACCGTTCTGTGTCCAGAAATTAAAATCTATTCTTTCCATTCTTTTTTTTTTTTTTTTTTTGTGACGGAGTTTTGCTCTTGTTTCCCAGGCTGGAGTGCAATGGCACAATCTTGTCTCACGGCAACCTCCGCCTCCTGGGTTCAAGCAATTCACCTGACTCAGCCTCCTGAGTAGCTGGGATTACAGGCACATGCCACCATGCCCAACTAATTTTTGTGTTTTTAGTAGAGATGGGGTTTCATCGTATTGGTCAGGCTGGTCTTGAATTCCCGACTTGAGGTGATCCACCCCCCTCAGCCTCCCAAAGTGCTGGGATTACAAGTGAAATCTATTCTTATATTTTATTGTAACCTCAGAAAAGAATGCTTTTTTGAGGACTAGAATTCTGTCTCTTTTATTGTCTTCTCCTTTCTCTTTCCCAAACCTATAACTCTATTGTGCTTACCACACAATGAATAATCAGATGTCTTAAATTGTGGCTTACATAATTACTAGTATACCTTTTTTGCTTTTTTTATTTCATTTTAATCTGTTCATCAGGACTGTTACCCAGGTATTTAAAAAATCTCACTCCATTGTTTTAAGGTTAGTGGTTCCAAAGGGATTTTAGAGACCCTGACCCAATAATAGTTATATTTTTCTAAGTGGTTCTGAAGCAATGGTCACAAGTAAGAAATTGCAGTTCAAAACACGTCATAGGTTTGTTATTTTCCAAATTCTTATTAAAGCATTAATGCAAATGGAATTTTCCTGCTAGTCTTCTGCTTTCTCTAATCCTTGACAGGATTAATTGCTAAACTATAATATGATTTATTATAATTTTATGTTTATATTAAAGATATAGAATATGATCGCTCTTTGATGTCAAATACTAAACATATTAGTATTTGTAGCTAGTAAAATAGTAGCTACTGCTACTATTTTAGTTGTGCTGGTTCTTATCTTCCTTATCTTTCATTCATCTTTTCAATTCATCTCATAAGCATTTAATGAAAAACTTATTGTGTATCAAGGGTTGTTTATTATAGGATTTGTAATTCAAAAACTTTCTTTCTCTGGTCTGAGAATTTTAGAAACATAAAAAGAAGGAGGGAGGGAGACCAACAGAGAGTATAAAAATAAATCTGGCATTTGTTAAATTAACCAATTTCTTTTTTCTATAATAACTTATCTACTAAACTGTATTTTTTAAATTATCATTTTAGTTTTTGTCGCATATATTTAAGGTATACAACAAGATGTTTTTTATGATTACTAGAGTGAAACAAATTAACAAACTCATCTCCTACATAGTTATCTTTTGGGTGTATGTGTGTGGTAAGAGCTCCAGAAATCTACTCTATTAACAAATTTCCAATATGCAATACAATATTATTAATGATAGTCCTTCTGCTGTACATCAGATCCCTAGACTTATTCATCCTTCATAACTGCTACTTTGTACCATTTGAACTACATTTTCACATCCCCTGTGAAAATGGGAGGGGGCGGTACCATTTGCATGGAATATCTTTTTCCATCACTTACCTTTTAGTGTATGTATGTACTCAGATCTAAACTGAGTTTCTTGCAGAAACCATACAGTTGGATCTTCGTTCTTTACCCATTCAGCCATTCTGTATCTTTTTATTGAGGAGTTTAGGCCATTTACAATTTAAGTAATTATTGATAGGGACAGATTTAATCTTGCCATTTTGTCAGCTGTTTTCTATTTGTTTATAATTCTTTTTTCTCTTGCTCTCTTCTTCAGTGTTTTGTTGGTTTTTTATACTGATAGGTTTTGATTTCTTCTTTTGTGTAACTTCTGTATATTTTTTCTTTGTTGTCACCAAAGGGCTTACATAAAATATTTTAGAGCTGTAACTGTCCAATTTATGCTGATAGCAACTTAGCTTCCTTTGCTTATAAGAACTCTCTGTTTTTACCTCTTCTCCCCCATTATATGCTATTAATATCCCAATTTACATCTGTTTATATTGTGTATCTAGTAACATAATTTAGTTATAGTTGTTTTAATACTTGTGTCTTTTAATTTTTATAGTAGAAAGAACATATTTACCTACCACTGTTATAGTAATACAGTATTCTGTATTATTTTTTACCAACGTGTTCCCTACTCTGCTGCTTTCTTTTTGTTTCAATTTCAAGGGCTATCTTTGGCATTTCTTATAAGGCAAATCTAAACTCTCTCAACTTTTGTTTGTCTGAGAAATTCTTTATCTTGCCTTTATTATTGAAGGACAGCATTGCTTGGTATAGCAGTCTTTGTTGTTAGGTTTTGTGGTTTCTTTTCTTTTTTTCAGCACTTGGAATATATCATCCAACTCCCTTCAGGCCTGCAAGATGTCTACAGAAAAATCGTCTGATAATACTACAGAGATTTCGTTATAAGTAGCAAGTCACTTTTCTCTTGCTGCTTTCAAAATTCTGTCTTCAACCTTTAACGTTTATAATGTGTCCTGGTGTAGGTCTCTTTGGATTCATCTTATTTGGTGTCCTTTGGGCTTCCTGGATCTGGATGGTTATTTTCTTCCCAGGACTGGGAAATTTTCAACCATTATTTCTTTGAATGTTTTTTTTCTCTCTCTTCTCCTTTTGTATATTCCATAATATGTTTATGGGTTCACTTGATGGTATTCCATAATTCCCTTAAGCTATCTTTACTTCTTTTCGTTCTTTTTTCTTTTTGCTTCTCTGACTGGATAATCATCAATAATCTGTTTTTGAGTTAGCTGATCTTTTCTTCTGTTTGATTTAGTCTTCTCTTGAATCCCTTCTGAGTAAAAACAAACAAACAGTTTTTCCTCTGCTTTTGATTGTTCAACAACAATCAGTAAAGAAGCCTTTTGTGACAAAATGTGTGTTTAGGGAAGGGGCGGTTTCCTTCACCCAACAAGTAAGCAATCAGTTCTGCAGTAAATACCAGTTTGGTGTCTTCTATTTCAATTCCAACACTTCTACTGAGAGATCCTGCAGATTGGGGGCTCAGTCCCCGAGACTGTCTTTCTCAACCAACTTCCAATGCCAATTGCAAACCCCAGATTATTTTGCCTGTACTTCTTACTGACTGGCTATAAACTGGGGTTCCCACAACCCCCTTTTGAGGTTCAATTAATTTGCAAGAGTGGCCCCTGGAACTTGGAAACACTTTCTTATGTTTATGAGTTTATTACAAAGGATATTTTAAAGGATACAAATAAACAGCCAGAAGAAGAGATGCCTACGGTAAGGTCAGGAAGGGTCATGAGTACCGGAGCTTCTGTCCTTGTGGATTTGGGGTACACAACCCTTCGGACATGTAGATGAGTTCTTGTTCACCTTCCTGCAAGCCTTCACATGTATAGCTATCTAGAAGCTCTCTAAATCCTGTACTCTTTGGCCATTTACGGAGACTTCATTGGATAGGCATGATTGACAATCATGTGGAAATGTGATTGGACAAAAAGAATATTAGCTAGTGCTAACAGACTGAATGGAAAACCCAGAAAGTCCTGTCTGTTCAGATTCTTCCTTGTCTCTCTCTGCAGCATTCTTTCCTCCAGGGAATGGGGCAGGACCTTTTTTTAAATGAAAATCTTATGACCTACAATCAGACAAAGTAGGTCAGAGAATTTCTTTATGGCCAGAGGCAGGGGAAGACTTAAGTGTATTTTTAGTTTCTGTTGCCTGCCTTATGGAGAAAAAGGAACAGGTGAATAGAGGGTAAGAGAAAGTCATAGAGAGATTCTGTTTTTTGAGGCCTGCTTCTAATATCTAAAGCACCTAGCATTATAATAAAAGACTGTAATAAGAGCTAAGGAAGTTATGAGCCAGGAACTGTGGACAAAATTATATCACACCCCTCTATTTTTTTTTTAGTTTACTTACTGTATTATTTATTTCTATGATTTCTGTTTGGTACTTTTTAATATTTTCTATCTTTTTGTTGAAATCTCACTTTGTTCATGCATTGCTCTCATAAACTCAGTGAACATCTTTATGGCTGTTATTTTAATTCTCTGTTTGTGAAATCAGTTACCTCCATTTCATTAGGGTCAATTTATAGAGAATTTATCTAGTTCTTTTGTTTGAAACATATTTTCCTATTTCTTTATTTTCCTTGACTACCTAGTGTTTTCTTTAAATTATATAAAATAGCCATTCTCCCAATCTTGTCAGATTGGCTTTGTGTAGCAGAGGTACCCACCAATCAACTTGACCAGAGATTTGTGGTGCCTCTTTTTTTTTTGAGACGGAGTTTCGCTCTTGTTGCCCAGGCTGGAGTGCAATGGCGCCATCTCAGCTCACCCCAACCTCCGCCTCCTGGGTTCAAGTGATTTCCCTGTCCCCTGTCTCAGCCTCCCGAGTAGCTGGGATTACAGGCATGCACCAACATGCCCGGCTAATTTTGTATTTTTTTTAGTAGAGATGGGGTTTCTCCATGTTGGTCAGGCTGGTGTCGAACTCCTGACTTCAGGTGATCCATCTGCCTCGACCTCCCAAAGTGCTGGGATTACAGATGTGAGCCACTGCGACCGGCCTGGGGTGCCTCTTAAACTTTTGTGCTTATTCAAACCACCAGTTTTGTTCTTAGTGGCCCTCGGTAGGAATGTCCCAAGTCCTAAGTTAGTGACCAAGGTAGAAACCTGTCCCTCAAGAAGCAGCTAGAAATATTGGGGCTGTAGATGAGTGGTCCATCTTCCTCCCTCCTCAGGGATAAGCTGGGAGCTGGACTTTATGCCCCACTCACTCTGCAGTAAGCCAGATAGAGGATCTGTGCCAAATGCTTGTGCTCTATTTCAGACAATGATCTCTTTAAACATTTACCTTGCTCTCTCACCCCCAGGGGCCTAGCAAATGGCAGGTCTCATTAGCTGTCCTGGATAAGTGAATTAGCTGGAAGCTTGGTTATGTTTCTGGAGTGAGGAGCTGCAGGAAGTGCCCTTATGCCTGTTCAAACTCCCGGAGTTCTACTAATTGCCTGCTCCATCAGCTCCCTGATGCGGGCTAATTAATAGCCTAATCCATGGACAGTAGCTAGGAAAGTCAGAATATTATGTATGTAGTCTAACTCCATCCAGGGAGAAACTGAGAGTTGGGTGTTTTTGCTTGCTCACTCTTCACTGAGCTTGGGGAACTAGCTGCTGGTAGTGCACTTGAGCTCATTTAAAACCACTTCTTTGTTCCTTGTGGTCTTGGGGGACACATAAATGCCAGTCCCCCTTAGCTCCCAGAGCTAGGTGATTTCAGAGCCAGTCTCTCAGGTGGGAGCTGTAAGAGTTGGGGTGCTCAATGTATGGACAAACTCCTTCCAGGGACAGGAGAGATTAGATGCTTGATTTTATCATTGGATTGAGCTGGGGGAGAAGGCACAGGAAGTGCCCACACACTAGTGCCCACATACCCTTTCAGGCTCCCAGAGGTCTTACTAATTACCTGCCCCACTGGCTCTTAGTCCACTTAGTAATGCTCTAAGGAATACCCGTTGCTGGGTAATTTATGAGGAAGAGAGGTTTATTCGGTTCATGGTTCTGCAGGCTGTACAAGAAGCATGATGCTAGCATCTGCTTCCAGTGAGGGCTTCAGGCTGCTTCCACTCATGGTGGAAGGTTAAGGGGAGCTGGCATGTAGAGATCACATGGCAAAAGATGAGGCAAGAAAGAAAGAGGAGAAGGTGCCATGCTCTTTTCAACAATCAGTTCTCTCATAGAAACTAAGACTGAGAACTTACCCACTGCCTGACAAGGGCACCAAGCCATAAATGAGGGATCATTCTTACGACCCAGACACCTGCCACAAGGTCCACCTCCCACACTGGGGATCAAATTTCAACATGAAGCTTTCTGGGGCCAAACAAACCGCATCAAAATCAGGCTCCCAGTTTTAGACTATGTAGAACTTTAATCCTTGGGCAGCAGCTGGGAAAGTGCAATAAAACCCCTACCAGAGAGAATCTAGGAGCTGGGCAATATCACCTGTTCACTCTGTACTGAGCCTGAGGGAATTGGAGTAGGAAGTTCTTGCACACCTGTTTAAAATTGCCACCTTGTTCTCTGTGGTCCAGAGATGCTTGCAAATGCTGAGCCTATCTGCTCCCAGAGCTAGGTGAATTGGTGATTATGGTTTGGCTCTGTGTCCCCACCCAAAGATTGATCATGGGGATGGTTTCTTCCAAGCATTCTCATGATAGTGAGTGAGCTCTCACAAGAGCTGATGGTTTTAAAGGTGTTTGGCAATTCCCCCTTTGCTCACTTTCTCTCTCTCCTGCCACCATGTAAGATTTGCCTTGCTTCCCCTTCACCTTTCACTATGATTATAAGTTTCCTAAGCCCTCCCCAGCCATGTGGAACTGTGAGTCAATTAAACCTCTTTCCTTTTTAGGTTACCCAGTCTCAGGTAGTTTCTTTCTAGCAGTGTGAAAACAGAATAATATAAGGAGCAAGTCCCTCAGGGAGGAGCTGTAAAAGTTGAGGTGCTATATGTGTGGTCCCAACCCTTTAACTTCTAAGAAGGTAAAGCTAGGAGTTGGGTTTCCTTCCTGATTACAAAGTGATGTGCCTGGGTGGGGCTTTTGGTGTGAATTAACCAATTTCTTAAACATCAACTAGGTGCTCCAAACTGTGCTAAGGGCTAGGGAAAAGGCTTTGTTATCCTTATTCTGAGAGAGCTTATAGTCTAATTAGGAATAAGAAAATTGACACAAAATAACAGCAAATAACAAGGCAACATAATCAGTTGCTACATGTTATAGTTGTATATAAATGATGGTAGAATTTAAAAAACTGAAAGGGGACAGGGTAGACAAGAGTGGTCAGGAAGAATACTTGGAAGAGAAGGAACTTGATTTGGGTATAGAAGAAGGGGCTGGGATTTGGGAAGACAAAACGAAAGAAGAGGGCCATTCCAGTATCCAAGTAATGACAGATAGAGGCACAGGGCATGTATTAACATGAGAATAGCAGAAGTTTGATGTTGGTTAGAACTTACTACCAACTTCTTACAGAACTTTCCTCTAAGAATTCTGAGTTTGAAAACATTCAGCACCTCAATCTACTTTCAAGATTACCTGGCAAAGTGAAGGAAGCAAATACCTTTATTATTTTACAACTGAAGTTACCTGCTTTGTCAGTTATGATCTAGGCTGATTCTAACTACCTGCTGGCAACCTAGAACAGTCAAAAGAGCTAGGAATTCATTCAAAAGACCAAAATCTGCATTGCCTGGTAGTGTGAGCATGAACAAATCACTTCGTCTCCTTGAGCCCCAGTTTTCTCATCTAGGAATGAAAAGTAGAGCCTTATCTATCTGACCAGTTTATTATGCTATTAAGTTATATAAGTAAATGTGAAAATTCTTCTTAAACAATAAAACAACACAAATTTTAGTTGGTATTTTTCTTAACATCTACACTAGACCACGTTTATATAGGTAATTTAAAAATAAAAAAGAATGGGGAATTCATTCTTATGTCATGGATTTAGATTTTTTCGTAGTACAAAGTTAATCACTCAGCAGTGTTTTTTACATTTCAAGTAGCAACCATCATATTGCCATGAAATTTATTTAGTAACCCCTAACTAGTTTTTTTTTAAATGAAATAGCATAGAATGAAAGTAGTGTATATTGCACTTTTTAGGGCAAGTAGATTATATCATTTCTCATAAAGATAAGTGTCGTTTAGTGACACACAAAGGCATAAGTGACGTACACACTGGTCAAAATGTAAAACATATTTCTTTTTGTGGATTGTTGTCAAAGAAGATTGAAAGACACTAATTAATACTATAGTATTTTAAATATAAAATCCTCAGTCTTCATATTTTGAACCCTCAAATTAAACTAACCAAAAAGATAAATTTCAGAGAAAAGTTATTTTATGTAAAGAAAGTGAGATTTTGATGAAATGAGGCATGCTACCACATATTCTTTATTTTCTTCTTATGTCTCTTGCTGAAACCCAAATTCTGTCTTCACTTCTGCTACCCAAGTATAGAAAGCAAAGGGATTTCTTGTGTGGGTTTCCATCAAAATCTACATGCCTAGAAACTCATTGTACTCTATTTTTTCTGGTAGCTCTTGAGTTGTTTATTTTAACTATCAATCAATATTATATAATTTAAAAATAAGAACTTAATTTGTGACAAAGTCAGTTTTCAGTCTGGGTTCAGGAAAGAAAGGGATGGCATATGCCAAAAGGATGTAACCAGGAAGAATGCAATAATATGTCTATATACAAAAGGGGTGATAGAATTAAGGATGGTGAAGAACCAAGGATGGTGAAGAACCCAGAGCTAGGAAAAGGGTACTAGCTCCCAGGCCTGAAAGGTTCCAGAAGTGACACTGAGCAGTGGGAGAGGAGCAATATGACTAGTGCCATCATGGGAAACCACAGTCTTTTCAGGAAAGAGAGAGAGGTGTGGAGGGGACAGGTGCCAATGGCTGAACCCAATGAAGACCAAGAGTTCTGGGCAATGTTATCTGTAATGGCCAACTTCCTGGGGCACAGAGCAGGGAAGAGGAGAGTGGAAAATGAGTGTGGGGCAACAAATGGGGAGTAACCAGCAACCTAGTATATGAATGATCATTTTTCATGTCAGATGGTGGCATATAGCTTTTCTACTCAAATTCAGTTTCCTTCCTCTGCTAACTGGCCTAGACCAATCCTGATCTAGCCCATGGTAGGGTACTTTGGTTCCTACCATGGTAGGGTAGCCAACCAGTGGTGTCTTCCTGCAGGAACTTCTTAGAAGGGCCAAAGATAAAGGATGAAGTGTCCTCATTGATTTCATAGACACAACCAGTTCTAGATCACTGGGTCAAAGAAGGTAATAAATTAGTAAAGTGGGAGAACACGAAATTAGGAAGATTCATTTCTGCTTTATTGTGAACTGGGTCAATTTTTGCTTTCTCAATATTAATCTTGAAAAAGATATCCTTTGAAATCTCAAAATCCTTTTCTGTAATTTAAAAACAACCTTACCATCTGTGTCCTCTGTCATATGGTACAATATTCAAGAGGGTGAAATAATGGTCCAGTGACTAAGAAAAACCTTAGAGGATGAATTGGCCTTAGTGACTGTCACTAAAATGTAAACATGGCTTTAAAAAGTAAATCAGGAGGCATGCGAGGGCCTTGACAGCTAAGGCTCTCAGGAAGCTTCTAGAAAGACATGAAGCACAATTTTATAAGTGTGATATAGGAGTTACTCTTCTTTTTTTATTCATGTGTCATAGAAGGGGAAGGAAATTTCTAAAGGAGTAAGACCAGCCAGATATCATAAGAGTATAGAGGAATGTAAGGATAGCATGTTCAAGGGCAACATGAAGAGTAAGAGAAAATGTCCTGGATGCCAAGACTAGCTGTCTTCTTGCAGCTGCTGGCTCCTCCTTGGCAAATACACCATTGGCAATGAACTGATCTGATCTGAACCCCTCTAAGTCCTTGAGACTCTCTTTTTATTGCAAAGCTTGCCAGCTTCTTTACGCAGTACATGTACTCCACTCTAAGAAGAAGAAACAAAACTAAGTGACTGCTAAGCTCACGGACAATGTTTTTCGGTCTCTCCAGCAGCCAGCTAGTGGCTGACTAGGTAAAATCATTTATTTTTCTCAAGATGTTGTGATTCTGGGAATGCAGGGTTTCGCTACCATGTTAGCCTGGATTTTCTGAGATGCATCCCTGCAAGAGATTCACTGGGAAATTAGATGTGCAAGAGATTTATCTGGGGAAATGCCTATGAGTGAAAATGGAGGAGCTGGAGGAGGCTGGAAAAGATGACCCCTACAGTACAGGTCTGATCCCAGTGAAAAAAAAAAAAGGAAAGAAGGAATGAGAAGAGGGAAAGAGAGAAGGAGGGAAGAAAGGAAAGAGGTAGGGAGGGAGGGAAAGTCTTAGACAGCAGTGCAGTGCCAAGAAAGTTTTGGCAAGGCTGATGGGGAGTCTTCAAACCAAAGTCACTTGAAAGAGGAATCCCTTCATCTTCCCCCTAGGAATGGGCCTGCCTTGGTGTCCTTGTCATGCAAAGTCACTGGCTGGGTGGATTTCAAAGCATAGCAGCTGAGGGCATAGGCCAGTTACATTCTGCCATAGGAGGCTTGAGAGATGCATTTTCATAGCTGCCACATTTGCCACTGAAACCTTCTGGGAGTGATGGGTTGTGCTGGAAGAATTTGAAGATACTATCTTATGCTCCAGGTAAAGAAATGCACTGATGAAGGCCCTTCACTATTAGATTTATTTCTCTGTGTCCCAACTATTATATAAATTCCCCTATCAAGGAATTTTCAATGTTTTCTCCTTGCCCTTAGATATGTGATCTTATATCCCAGGTTTGCTGAGACATTCCTTTTACAGATAGTTCTACTGGCTCATGAGTGTAATGTGTCTAAATGTATGGTTGGAAAAATGTGGTTATTAGATCTAAATTTTAAGTCCAAATTTCCTTAGCCTGAAGTTTAGAGTCTTCCACAGTCTAGTCCCAACCACTTTTTCCAACCTTAATTACCATTGCACTTTACCCTGTATTTCAATTCATTTGAAATATTTGCTCCTTTCTAAATTACTCTTGCTTGCCCACCACTATCTCTTTGTTCATACTGTTCTCTGCAACTAAGGTTAATTAATCAACATGTATTTATTGCCCCCTTCCCATGGGCCAAGCCCTATGCTTAGAACTGTATGTTAGGGGACAAAAAAACGCACGTGGTTTCTGTCTTCTTAGAGTTCGAATTTAGTAGAAGAGCAACAGACAAATACACAGGTCAATGGACAGTGCATGCTTACAAATCATGTGACAATGACAGTGTCAAAAGTAAACAAAGAGGGTTCCCTGACAGAGAATTAGAGGAAGGTTTTATTTTAGATGGAGCTATCAGGAAAGAAATGGCATTTCAGCTGGAACTTGAATGATAAAGGGAATGTAGTTACTAAGGACTTAAGTCCTGCAGGTACCAGTTCCATCATCTTCAAGATATTGCCATGATCTTCACAAAATCTTTCCTGACCCATCATTGGACTGTCGACCAATTTTAGCCCTGTGCTATCTGCATCTTGTATATCACAGAAAGTGTTGAAGGTCATACTATATACTAAATGTGTTTGTCTCCAATCAGACTATAAGATTGTGGAATGTTAGATCCATGTGTGATGTATGTCTTTGTCTCCTATCAGATTATATGATTTTGGAAGTTTAGAGCTATGTCTGTATCCGGCATAATATTTATCTCTGTATCTGCATGATACTTAGGATAATAGTATGTGGCCACATCCAACAAATACTTGTTGAATGAATAAACAGTATTCCACTCTCTGCAAGTTTGGCCTTTCTGACATTTGTCTGAATTATAGAAGGAGAAGGAGGCTTTATATAATAGTTGAAAATTACTGTTCATGTAATACAGAGTTCTGAACTTCAACCAGAAGCAAGTCTACAGCAGATGAAAACATTTTTAATGAGGGAATTAGCTGTGGATAACTTTCGGATAGGATGTTATAAGTTTAGCATTTATATCAAAATCCATTATTATATGCATAATTAAATTTTAGGAAGAAAATCTGGCTGAACAGTAAATCAATTACTATTTTCAAACAGTTCTTCAGTAGTTAGTTACCACTGGCTTCTAGAATTTAACTGTTTTTTTTTTTAATATATCAAACTAGCATGTGGGTTGAAACACAACATCACATTACAAATGGGTAGTCCCTTCACTTGTAGATCAATCAGTAATAATATAGATAGTGATTTTTACAGTTTGTATAATTATTTGTCATTTCTTTCTCTTATTATCTGTATTCTCAGAAACAAAGGGTCTAAACAAAGAGAGAGGACATGATGTATTTTTGATAGGCTACCATCTCAAATTTTCATTTCAATGTTTATTTGGAGAAACACTTTTATCTAAAGTGGACCTTTTCCATTTAACAATTGCACTTGCTCTCAGAATAAGAACTGTACCTTCCAGGAGAGATTTCCATCTGACTCCAAAGCCTTGACCCTCACAAACAGCGTTGTTTGTAATGGCCCCTGGTTAGAAACTCTCAGCCTAACGAGCATGCAGCATAGCCCCAGAAGTCTCCCCTCCTATCTGCATAAATTTGGGGTGTAGAACTCCTGCATATCAAGCCTCACTTACTCATAAAATGCCGGGAATCGTTCCACATTGCTCTTCCAGAGGAGAGTTTGTTTTTATAATTATTTCAGATAGAGATGTTTCAAAGTCTACATAAATGCATAATATTATTTCTGATTGTGCTTTCTTGGTATTTCTTTTCCTGTAACACCTAGTTAGCCATTCTCCAGGGACCACGTCAAGGACTTTTGTAATCCATATAGCTTTCCTAAGCTCTTCTAACTTTCAGCAATCCCAACCACATCACTGACCTAGTTTGCAATGACTCACCAGACAATGTGTTGGGTCCTCTAGTAATACTTTGTTAATTCCAAGTTATCCTTGCTGCTGTTGTTTCTCAGTGTGTGTGTCTATCTGCGCTCTCCAGTTAAGCTGTAATCGACTTAACCACTGGGCTTTGTCTTATACTCTACTTCTCACAACCCTTGCCTCTTAAATTGGTTAATGTATGTTTGGTGACTAATTGTACACATAATAGCTACTTGATAAATGTTCTTAAGAAAGGGACAAATTAAGTATTTTCCCTGGTAATCCTCTATACCAGGCGTCGCTGTGAAAAGCTGCATAGTTGAGAAAGCATCATTTCAAAAACAGGAAAAATCACCTGTAAATTATTTCAGGGATTTAACTTCGACATTATGTTGACATAAAAGAGGCTTAAAAACAGCTATTAGAAAATAGACAAAAGTAGAAACAAATAAATGAATGAGTGAATGACAAACCTAAATGCCGTGAAATGTGAAAATGATACAAAATGTTAAGCTAATCCTTTTTTCTTCTCTAATTAATCTCCACTGGGTGTGGGGAATAGGGAAGAACTGGGGTATTCGTAACAGGCAAACATTCCTGATTCCTGCCCTACTAAAGGTAGGGACATTAGGAGAAAGGATCATCTACTTGGAAAATAAACTGGCATTGCTAAGTCTAAATGATTGAGTCAAGTGCAAATTTTATAGGCCAGATAGAATTTTCACAAGTCCATTGACTGTTGAAAACTACTTGTACCCTGGCTCAAAGGGCATTTTCTTGCTGTCTGTAGTAAGCGGTCTGTAAACTGTGTTAGGGACCTGAACCAAATGCTGGCCTTTCATTTCTCAAACTGTAGCTTAGTAATCCCAGCCCAGAAGTCATATACAATTTAGTAAAATTAACAGCAGAACGTAACTATGCTTTGTTCCCTCCAGAAGTAAAATGTGAAGTTTCTTCCCATTGGAAGTCTACTTATTGTTAATTTCAGATGTTGGGACACCATTTTCATCCAGATGTTAGAGAACAGAAAGAAGCCTTTTTTAAAAGTGTAACTTTCATTATTCATCTAGGTTTTTTTCAGGGTCCCTGAGAAATGCTAAGATTACGCCTTGTGTTTGAGAAGTAGAAAAGGAAAAAGGGAGGAAAACCACCTAGAGAAGTGCTTCTCAAACTTTAAGGCACTCATGAATCATCTGGGGACCTTGCAGATTCTGATTCTGAAGGTCAGAGGCGGGGCCTGACATCCTGCATTTCTAAAGAGCTTCCAGGGGTTGCTGATGCTGCTGGCCCACAGACCATACTACTTTGAGTAGCAAGCTTTATAGGCCATAGAGGACATTTTTTTTGTTTTTTTGTTTTTTGTTTTTTGTTTTTTGCATGGAGCACAGATAACTGCTCTACTCTAGGTTACAATTCCAAGGAAATAATGACTAAAGAAAAATACTGCCGTTTCAACACTTCTGAGTCATTTAGTAAGAATGGAAGGTTAACATTAGCAATTTAACATTTCAAATGTGGTGGGAGTATTTATTGATGTATAATTTGCATTTTGTTCCTGCCAAATCTTTTTACTCTGTTGGCTCCAGGGAGTTTGAAAGTCTAGGACAGAATTTTTCTTCCTAGGTTTGTTTACATATTGTGGAAAAGAAGTGAGCATCTTTGGAGTTAAGGAGAGTTAAGACCCAAGGAGAAGAAAGAAAAAGACTATGAAAGCTTTTTAAAATGTTTATCCCTGTGTAAGATCTCCAAGGCCCCTCCCTTGACCCAGTAGTAGCAAATGGAGCCACAGTGATGGCTGAAATTGAATATCCCACTAACTTGGTAAAAGTTGGGCAGGCTCACAGTCAGACTTAAATCATTTTAGAGAAGTACAATAATGTGGCATTCCTTGCCCCCTGGTGATATGCAGAAAATACATACCTGCTTCCGACGAAATTTAAACATGGACTGTTAACAAGAATGTACCCTTAAAGTTTTGTAAACTCTACAGCAAAGGAAAAAAAAAACTGCTACAGAAAAAATAAGGATTTTTTTTTCTAGCTTTACCAGTGACCTATACTTTCATTTCTTCATGTTACTAATTACAGAAACTTTCAGCAGAAATGTATCACTCTTGGGCATCAGTTAGTTCTAAACATTTTAGCCCTGAGGAGCCTCTGGTGACATCTGTTCTGTTGTTAGTTTTGCTCCCTGACTAGGCTGTAACTTCTAAGCTCAAGAATCATGTCTTCAGCTACTTTTCTTTAGTCCTAACTTAACCAAGAGCTAGGCATTTAGGAAATGCTCATATAAATGCATTGACAAATGATTCTGTATAATTAGCTCTTCATCACAATATTTTTCATCATCAAGAAATAGATTTAAAGGAGATATTTTCAAACAGTATGGATGTATCATCCCTTTACCTTTATGTATGTGTCTGGTTGTGAATAGTCAGCACGTATTATGGTTAAACTCAAGAAACAAGGGAGGTTATTTTCTAAGTCTGCATCATAGCAGTAGAAATTTGGAAAAAAAAAAACATAGAATTAATTGAGTTGTAATCAAGAAAATTATGTGACTATAAATTGTAATATTTCTAAAATATGCCCACATATGCCAATCTATTGTAAGAAAATGTTCACAGAGGGAAAATGATGGAAATTCCTAGAAGCTTTAGATAGATTCTAATGATTGGAAATAAGTATTACAAATGGTCCACATTTTAATGTGACTTCTAGAATTTTTTGGAAGTCATAGTATCCTTTCACACTCTTATGCTGCTTGCTTACAACATACACTTTGGCCACATTTTTCTGTTAGGAAATATACTAATGATCTGTGATCATATTTACCACTTGGGGATCTTGGTGGCCAAGATAAGGAATTTGGACTTTACTCTGATTACATGGGAAGCCACTAGAGAATTTTAGCCAGTGAGGTAGCATGATCTTACTTATGCCTTAAAAAGGTTAATTGTTTTGGTAGTTAATTGAAGGAAGGCAAAAGTGGAAGTAGGAAGACTAGTTAGGAAACTATTTGATTATTCGGGAAAAAGGTGCTGGACACATGGGCTATAATAATAGCAAAGGAGATGGAGAGAAGTGAATGGATTGAGATGGAACTGAAAGAACTTGTTGATGGTTAAATGAGTTGGAAGGAGTTAGAGAAAGTGAAGTGACAAAGATGACTCAGAAGTGTTTGGCTTAAGTACCTGAGTGGATGGTAAAACAATTTTCAGAGATAGAGAAGAATTTAGGAAGAACAGTTTTTTTCAGACATTACTCGAGAGTTCTGTGTTAGGATTGAGATACCTATTAGATACCAACTGAAGATGCTGAAGAGGCTGAGTAGAGTCTGAAGTTCAATGGAGAGGCTCAGACTAAGACAGACATTTGGAACCATCAATGTGTAGGTGATATTTAAAGCCATGAGACTCGATGAGATTCTCTTTGCAGGGGGAAAAAAAATCTAGAATATTGGAGGGAAGAGTTTTGTGACAGGCCAATATTTACGGGTCAGGCAGAGGAAAAGAAGCCAGTAAAGGACACCAAGAAAGAACAGTCGGTGACCTAGAAGGGACACCAAGTGGATCAGGCATCCTCAAAGCTAAGCAAAGAGCATATTTTTAAAAGACAGTAAGGTACTGGGTCAAATGCATCTGAGAAGTTAAGTAATATAAGAAATAAGAAGGGACTATTGAATTTGATAAGAACAGGTTTAGTGGAATGGAAGGATTAGAAGTAAAACCAAAGTAGATTGAGAAGAGGAGAAATTAGGAAGTAGAGACAGCCATTCAGGCAAGGACTTAAAAGATCCAGGAATGGAAAGGAAATTCCTGGGAGCGCAACCCCTAAGAAGCCGAAAATGGAGTATGCTTTCCATGTAGGTTTTCAATTCTTTTTTGGTGGTGTTCTTTAGAAAGAGAAATGTCTGTTGGGATTATTGTTTGAAATGGTGTTAGTGGCCCAACCATTTCTGGCTTCTATAGATCCCCTTTTTGTACATGCTCATTCCCTTAAAAAGAAAAAAAAAAAGAAGAAGAAGAAGAAGAAGAAGAAGACTAGATTTTCTAATTTAGGGCAAGGGGCTAATAGCAAACCAAGCTCATTTGTAATCTAAATGGTCATACATTATTCTGGTTGCTCTTCAGTGGCACTAGCTGCTGCTAGGAAGTTCATTTTACACACACACAAAGACACACACACACAGACACACACACACACAGCATTTGCTGCAGATCCTAAACTTGAAGCCCTGGATCTTCCTTACATCATTTACCCAGAGGTATCTTTGTTAACCTTCTTAACTTACATCCACCAGAAAGCAGAACAAGGCAGAAGTTGTGTGGGAGTTCTGTTCCTCCCCATTTCCCCCCTCACCTCCTGGCCTCAGCACAATAAATACTGTGTTCAGAACTTGGCTAACTGCTTCTTTTCCCACATTCGATCAGGGAATACTTAAAGCCATACAGTGTCCCTGTTCTGCCAAAAAGCATATGGGGCAGGTTGCCCCTTCAGGCTGACACAAAGACACACTGTGCAAGACATCTATGGCCAGTGGAGTGGCCGTGTATGGGTTATCAATGAGGCTTTTGACTTTTTCTTTATGTCATATTGTCATTACATTAAACAGAATTCAAACAAGGAAACAAAATTTATATTCTAGACTTTTAAGGCATTGCCTGCCCTATAGCTATGAAACTTTTCTTTTTCATACCTGGTATAATTCTCCATTTTAAATGATGTTGTGTGCTTTGATTACCTTTTTGACTCTCATTTAGTTGTCCATTTTAAAAATTTTAACTGAAGTTAGATTTAGATTTAAAGTTCAATACCCATAAAGGATACTTCTCAATAGAGCCAAGAACTTCAGAAAGCACAACAAAAAAAGGTCAAAGTTGAAAAAACTAAGCATCAGGTAGGTACTTTACTGCCCAGGGCCATGTCTAGGTAGACTGTCACCATATCCATCTACATTTGCTTTCTAGTAGAGCTTCCATTTTCTACTGCAAAATAGTTTCTGGAACCACTTCCATGTTGGCCAAAAGAGAGTGTCAACAATTCCTTTCCAAAATTGGCCTTTAGAAAGTGAATCTAAAATGTCTGATTCAAGTATGTGAGGGGAGCTGCATCAAAGTTTTCATTTTTACTACATACAAAAGTAACAGATAAATCCATAAAATGTATACATTTTTCTGCTAAGACTGCTAATTAATTTAAAAAGAGGTTGTTAGAATAAAAGGTCAGAGAGTAAATATATTACAG
This sequence comes from Hylobates moloch, assembly GCF_009828535.3. Taxonomy (NCBI): domain Eukaryota; kingdom Metazoa; phylum Chordata; class Mammalia; order Primates; family Hylobatidae; genus Hylobates; species Hylobates moloch. The sequence goes on from NW_026652292.1 coordinate 38,855,287, forward strand.
GTATTTATTGAGAGCCTGCTGTGTGCAGAGTTGGAAAAGATAAAATGAGGTTGCTCCTTTCAACAGACTTACAATCTAATTGAGGGAGCAACAGCATAAACATATGCGAAGCAAATAATGCCAGATACAGCATAATTAACTATCAGATGAGTGACATATATAATAAATACCATTAATTCACAAGCAATCATAATCAGAAGCACTTAACTTACTATGTGCCAGGCATTCTGCTCAGTACTTCACATACATTATTTCATTTTTTTGAAATATTATTTCTACTTATAGATGGGAATTGCCTCTGATCTTCCCCCTATTCTGGAGAAAGCAAGGATAATGGTATAAGGTAGACAAAGACCCAAGCAGACATGTTGGTCTGGGGCAAAGGTCCATTTAAGGGAATGGAGAGAAATGAACCCTGGGGCCAGCATTAGTCTGTTTACAACCATATCCCAGTGCCTATTATAGTGCCTTGCACATAATAGGTGCTCAATAATATGTCTTGAAGAAACAAATGGCCCTCTGGTCTGTGCCTGTAACCCAGATCAAGTACCATGGAATAAAGTTAATTAGTGAATTAAAGCCACATACCACATAGCTTAAGGACCCATCCCCAAGACCTCCCAGTTCCCAACTGTGACAGTAAAGGATTGCAGTGGAAAAGATACATCATAAGGGGAACAGCAATAGCAATTCCAGCTCACTGGGGTCTATTTCATGGAATCTGACATGGTGAACAGTTCATAAGTTTATTTCCAGGCTGCAAGACCCTGCAACATCTGGCCTCTTGCACCTCCACAACCTCAAATCCTTCTGTTCTTCTCTCACTCTCTCTACTCCTGCCACACATACCTCCCTTCTACTCCTCAAACCCATTTCAGGGCCTATATTCTTGCTTCATATTGCCTGGAATGTTCTTCCACAAAACATCTGTGTGGCTCATTACCATACCTTCGGATCTATAAGAGCCACTCTCCCCACATCTTCCCAGCTGCCTGGCATTATAATACACATCTATTTCCTTATGTGTTCATCCATGTACACACTAGAACATGGGTCCAGGAAGGCAGAATTCCATCTGCTGTTTTTGCCATTGACTCCCCAGCAACTAGGACAGTGCCTGGCACATTGTAAGTACTCACACACAGCAACTCTTACTCAGGATTACTTTTTCTAGCTCTGAAATACCTACTTCCAAGAGAACGAAATTTATTCAAGAAATGTTGGGTGGAAATTGAAGAGTGAGCTTGGAAATGAGAGACAGAGTGGCAGGAGCCCAGGCCAATGTGTTTATGAAAGATGCCTTTGCCCATAGAGGGAAAAATACACCTTAAAACCTCTGCCAAAGTATATGCTTTCTTAGGACACCTCTGACATGCTGAATGGCACCTGGTCTGAACAAGAAGATCTACGAGTTTGCCAAAACAACTAATTCCTGTGACTTAAGACTCACTACTACCAGTATCAGCCTAGTAAACAAGTACCAAGCAACAAGCACCACGTATGTCAGTATCCAAAGACAAACATGCTGCTGCATGCAAAACCAGACAAATGCATTCATGCAGGTGACAGCAAGTGGAAGAAATTAATCTTATTTTTATTATTTTTTCCCTTATCAAACACTAGCAAAGGACTAGATGTCATAAACCTAGTTAAAATATGTTGACTTTGCCTCAAATTTGAGTATTCGTGGTTCCAAAAGGACACTTGTTATAGCATCTGATAATGTACTTTAGAATCTTCTTTTGTGCAAATTGAGACTTCAGAGAACTCAAAATATATGGTAAATTCAAAGTAATATTATAAGTAAAATCATAATGCCGCACAACATTTTTTGAAAGTTAAATATTTAGTAATTTTACAAATATGTATTGAGCACTCCCTATATTTAAGGAACTGTGCTAATGCTGTGATGGATCAAAAGGAGAATGAGCCATGATCCTTACCTTCAGACTTCAAGCTTATTATTCATTGGGCAGTTAGATAACTAACATATCAGACATGGAATAATAAGTGCCATTGTCCAGATATTAAAAACAAAATTGGTGTTGTAGAAGCACAAAGAATGTAGAGATGGATCCCAACTGGGAGAAAGAAAAAGTGCTTCCTAAAGAAGACACTTAGATTGACCTTGAAAGGTGGATGGTTTTACACAGGATTAGAAGGTAGGAATTCTTCATTTGTTGGACTTGCTAATTTTTTTTGGTGTAAATATTCTCACTGTGCCTGATTTAAAGTTGATAACGTGATGCAACTGAACACAGAATTAGGAAGAGAAGGTGGCTCCAGCACACTACCTATGAGTCACCAGCTGAGCTCCAGACTTAATTAAATCAACCTCCTCACTACTATTTTGAATGAGTGAATTCACAAATCTTAAAAAGATCTATGATAACATTCTAAGGGAAGAGATAGTCACTTCTGTCATTCTCCCTTACATCTCCATCTAACCTTCTAATATTCTCTTTGAATATCCTTCCAATTTCAGTCATATACTCCTGGCTGGCCTACCTAGGATTGATCTTGGCCCAGTGCCAAAATGTGATTCCATTTATTCCTTTTAGCATTGCTGTGATTAATCTGTACTCCTGTTATCCCATGGCCTAGCAAACTCTTACTGATTATGGCCTGGTGTTGACACCTCTGCTGTTCTCCATAATGAAAAGCAGCTTTTGGGGTGGCTAGCTGGGCAGAGTGTTTCGCTGCTATTGTAACAGTAGGAAGGAAAAGCTGGAGGAATTACTGGGAAGATACAGGCCAGCTGAGAGACAGCATTCATATTGCCTGCTCCTTTCAGTATTCTTTGGGAAAACACCACCACCAATGTGTTCCCTGGATGTCACTACTGCACCTTTAACTGGCCTTATTACGCTAGGGACTGCATTTGAAAAGCCAGACTCTAGTATCTGTCTGTAATTGCAAGCGGATGTCTCAGCACATGCACAAGCTTATGTCAGGAGGATGTTTATGAAAAACTCACCAAGCAGAACACTGCTAGACAGGAAATAATATGTGAAGCTTGAAGCTGTTAGGAAACTTCCACATTTGTCCCTCTAAGCCAGAGATAGGACCTGTGAGAAAAGAAGGTCTTTATCATTGCGCATTGATTCTTGTTGAAGCCCTGCTATTCTCAAAATACATTAACAGCAAAATGTGGCTGCTGCAGATTTATTTGAACCTGTGCTTTTTTTAATGATACTGGTTTATCTTCCAAATTTGTTATCTATTATTTTACTGTAAAGCATTAAAAAGTGTTTGAAACCACCAGCACCATTTCACAGTTCCTGTTTTATTTGTTTAAATTCTCTAGCTCATGTAATATGCTGTATGATTTGCTGTTCAAGTATAGAGGAAATACACTCCCTCATGGAGATGTGGGGAGGTAATACTGTCTCTTGGAAGGGCTCAGAGATTTTCTGTTTAGATTACACAGGCTTCTTTAGAGCTGCCAAGAGTCATAACATGTACGAGATAATACACTTTGGTTCAGGAGAAACTATGGATGGGAATGTAACTAATTCACTGAGCCACAAAACATATTCCAGCTTAGAACTGTCACTGCACTCAGGCCTGGTGGACTTGGTATGCCAAGGGGTAGCCATGACCAAAAAAAGGATTGCAGCCTGAGGACCCACTGAGTAGTATCCAACCACAGAGCAAAAGGAGGGGGCCTGGCTGCTAAGGACATCACACATCTCACCTGGTTCTTTGAGACTTGATCCCTGAAGGTTATTTCTGCCCAAAGCCTTAGCAACCTGGCTTCATCACTATAACTTTGTGATGCTTGTGACATTGAGATAAATCAATCAGCATATACTTTATCAAGTGCCTCCTCATGAGTACCAATTGTGGCACATGGTGGGGAAACCCTAGAGGCAGAGCCCTGCAGAGGATATGGTGATTCTGACCAGAGCAAGAAGGTATAGTGAAAAGCTTCCTAAACATATTGTGTGTCTTGTCATAAGAATCAGCTGGCAGGGAGGGGTGTGGAAGGGCAAGGTAAGCATACACATTCCCAGAACCTTTCCAAAATGTAGAGTGACCAGGGACTTAGAGATTCAGACTCTATCAATCTGGGGCAGGGCCCTAGACTTGGTATATTTAATAACTACTGTGTGAGGCCCTTTACATGCATTACCTCCTGTAATTGTATAGAACGGTTGCTGTATATGGTACTATGTTTACTTGTGTTTGCACTGTCTATTCAGGGGTATTTCTAAATGCCATTGCTACACAACTGGTGAATTATGATTCCTGCCAGAACGTCGATTCTCCTACTCTCGCTCCCTTAATGACACACTAGAGAACTGGGATTGGCTGCACTTAGTCTCAGGCTGAATCATTGCCATAAGTAGATTTCCATCCCCTACTCCACCAACACATTTGCCAAACACCCTTAAAGAACAGAACCCGCTGCCTACATACAGCCTGCACCGGGAGGGCCTAAATAGTCTAGCTGGGTTTATGACAACATCCCTTCTTCAAATCAGTAAAAGCCTAAGTGCACAAAGTCTAATGTAAACACATTGTCAGGTTCTCCATAGGAAAAGACATGCCCCTGCTGTCAAGGTAGTGACTAGCAATAATAACAATGACAAAAACAGTAACAATGATAAGCATATATAACATTTACTTATCACTAATTGTATTGTAAACGAAATGATTTGCATGTACTAACTGATTTAAACCTTATATATATATAGATACTTTTACTCTCTCAATTTTAAACACAGAGAAACCAAGGCCCAGATATGTGTTTCTGTTGAGAAGTTGAGTACGAGGTCGAGTGTAAGTAGGGAAAGTTCAATTGCAGTCAGTTCTGGTCTTGGTAAGTACACTGTGAGGTGCTCCACCTCCAAGCATAGCAAACTAGTAGTTCCCCAGTGTTTGCAGAATCAAAATTAAGTTCTTTGGCTAGGTTCTCCCTGATGTGCCCTTGCTTCTTCCCTAATTCAACACATCCTCAGCTCCATCCATGCACTCCCAACACATCACAGCTCTTTACATGCCCAGGCTGTGTCTTCTGCACCTTTGTACCTTCTGCACCTTTGTTTCCTTGGCCCCAACTGCCCTTTCTTTTCCTCCACATTACCCTTTATCCCAAATTTAGCACCTGTCTCAAGGAGTCACCTTCCCAAGGAAGTTTGTCCAAATTTGTTAACAGATATTCCATTGTTCCTCCAATGCTTGACCACTCTTTCTTTATAGATCCCTGCCTAGAAAAATGTGGGCTCACTGAGGCCAGGGGGCTGCAGCTAGTTTATTTTATAACCCGGCATTTAAAAGTGCCTATTTATTGATTTGTTGGGAATAGTTAATAAATGGAGTCCTTGGTTATGATCTCATAACCAAGACCACAGTTCGTAATGGTTTCATTAACTTTGTTACTATTGGATGTGATTCTCTGCTCATGGTCTTCCTTTACTTGTTTTTCGCTTACTGCTCAGCACCTCTAGACATCAGGTACATGGCTCTGACGCTAATTAAAATTGATGACTGAGAATGACACTTCCATTTGCTAAGCCAGCACAGTTTTGTTCATCGTGCTTTACTTTTTAACCAGCACCCTCTCAGCAGTAGCATAAATCTGTAGTCTTTCCATGAGGGTACCATTTGTTCCTTTTATGTCTCGATTCATTACATATTTTCAGGAGTGTTAGCTGACTAAGACTTTTTGCTTTGTGAAAATGTCACCAAATGCACGATGAAGGCAAAGTCACCAGATGTCTGTTTGCAAAAAAATAAATAAATAAATGCTGGTTTGTGAAGATTCAAGGCTGACCAGGGCTCCCCAAGCATTTCCAGGCCTGAGCTTTGGCTCTGCACTCTCCTTAGGGTCTCATAACTGACCCCCACATTCCATTTCTGCCATCGTGGAAAAATTTGTCAACTTTACTGCTGATGTTAGGCCTGGAAATTGTCGTCCATTAGTTTTCTCAGATTCAAGCTGAAAATTGAGACAAACTTTCTACGTAATTTTGACCAAAATAACACATACGTTTATGTGCTATCCCATGGTTAACATATTTTTAAAACCACTTTATTGAGATATGGTTGGCATACAAAAATATGTGCATATTTAATGTATACAGCTTCATGAATTTGGAGATAAGTATACATCCATGAAATTATTACTGCATGTATGCAATAAACCTATCACCTACAAAAATTTCCTTTCACTTTCTTTGTTATTATTTTGATTAACTTAATTTTTTTTCTTCCTTTGAACCATCAAAACTTTCTCAAGTAATACATAGTTGTCAGTTATACAAACTTACTGAAACTTGACCAAAGCTCCTCTTTTAGTGCTCATCTTAGAGAAAGAAGTAATGAAACAAAGTGTTCTCTGATTTGTAGCAAAGATCTGTGATGGTGGTGGCAATGGTTCTAGAAAACAATGGTAATAATAAAAACTTAGAGTATCAGAGCAGCAAGTAGATTTGAAGGAATTGTTACCATGCAATTTTGCTTTCCGGCCACTTTAAAATCAAGGTGTAGTACTTTATTTACTTTAGGAAAATGTTTGCTTTTTGTCGTAATTCCTTATTGCATATGAGAGTAAATGATCTATAGATGAAGATAATAATAAAATTTAGAGAGAGAATAAAAAAGAAACACTTTCACAGCTGAAAGGCTGCTTCCCAGTTAGCTAACTGGGAGGAGTTACTGAAAAAGTACATTGAAAAGCGGCTCAGGGGCAGATGAATTGGACTCACCAGGCTCTGACATTCAGAGAGATGGGAATGAGTCAGCTCACTGTCCAGTACATCTTTATTTTCTTTCCCTTTCTTGTTTTATATCAGAAATAGATTTCTTGGCATTGTTACTGTGGGTTTCTATTAAGGACTGAAACAAAAGTATTAATAATCTGAGAGCATGTAAAAAAAAATTCATTTTCTCCTACTATACTCTCACAACACGGAATGTTTTAGTGACCAGAGATCACCAAAATGTGTGTGGTGTCGACGAAGAGTCAAACTCTGTAAAATATTTGAAGAGATTTTTTCTGAGCCAAATGTGAGTGACCATGGCCTGTGACATAGCCGTCAGGAGGTCCTGAGAACATGTGCCCAAGGTGGTCAGGGTACAGCTTGGTTTTATATATTTTAGGGAGGCATAAGACATCAATCAAATACATTTAAGAAATACATTGGTTGGGTTCAGAAAGGCAGGAAAACTCAAATGGGGGGCTTCCAGGCTATAGGTAAATTTAAACATTTTCTGGTTGACAATTAGTTGAGTTTGTCTGAAGACCTGGGATTAATGGAAAGGACTATTCAGGTTAAGATATGTTTCTTATTGGACCTAAAACTGTGCCTGGCTCTTAGTTGATTACTGCCTGGATCTGGGAAGGAAGGAAGGAAAACAAAGGGGGAAGGGGATTCTCTATAGAATGTGGATTTTTCCCATAAGAGGCTTTGTAGGGCAATTTCAAGGCATGGCAAGGAAATATACTTTGGGGTTAATATTTTTTCCTTGTCTCATAATGTTATGCCAGAGTCAGCTTGAAAAGCAAGTCACAATATACAGGGTCAAATAAAACCCACCTGATGAGAACCCATGGTTTGTAGGGCATGACTCCCCAGAACCCTTAGGTAGGAATTTGGGCAAGATAAAATATCGGAACTTAGTCCTCGGCGGGAATCTCTCCCCACACAAATTCTCCAGCAGATTCTTCAGTGGGACACCAACTGGGTGTTCTCTAATTCAATTCAATTCTGACAATCTGTCTATCTACCTGGAAATAGCATCAGATAACCACAGGTTTAGGGCTCATTCCAACAATACTGCCCCCCACTTCAGATGCCGACTGCAAGTAATAGGTTGTTACCTATACTTCTAGCCAATCAGCTGTAAATTGGGGTTCCCACAATCTCCCCCTCAGGTTTGATAATTTGAGACAGCTTGCTTGCATTTACCAGCTTATTAGAAAGGATATTACAAAGGACACAGATGAAATGGATAGGGCAAGGTATGTGGGTTGGAGTTGCAGAGTTTCCATGACCTCTCTGAGTGCAGCATCTTCATGTGTTCAGCTATCCAGAATCTCTCGGATTAAGACATTGGCCACTGGTGATCAAATTAACCTTTAGTCCCTCTCCCCTTCCCAGAGGTTGGAGAGTGGGGCTGAAGTGTCTCAACCTCTAATCAACTCTTGGTCTTTCCTGTGACCATCCCGCATACTGAGGCTCTCCAGGAGCCCCCAGGCATCAGTCAACTCATTAGCATACGAAAGACACTTATCACTACAGAGATTTGAAGGATTTTAGGAACTGTGTCAAGAAACGGAGACAGGGTCAAATATGTATTTCACAATATCACCAGTAGTTTCACTGGGAGGTAAAACTCAATATTTACTGTGGGCCTGAGCCATGCTGACCCTCTAAGAATAACTTAGAAGTAATGTGATCAGATATGGGGAATTCTGGAGAAACACCTTTCACCACCAAGCCCAGACAAGAGATGCATACTTTTTTAACTGGGATGCTTACAAAGCAACCCACTGTACTACTTCAAGGTAGAGTGACACTACATTCACCATTTTTCATTTTTTCCTTTTTATGCCACCTACTACTAATGTCAATCAAATTACAACTGTGTTTATAATGGATGAACTATGGACCATCTCACATCATAAAGTTCTGTTTCTCTCATGTTGAGCTTTTCACCTCCCTTCATTCCCTCCCTACTTCCAGGATCATTCACGTTTATTTCTAAAAATAAACTTTTTTTACTGAAGTTTTTTTCAAACTGTTTAAAAAGAATTTATATTTCTCCTCATTCTTACAAATAAGATTCAAGTTTAAACTCAAATAATGTAGGAAATTTTTTTAAAAAATTGTCCCCTACTGTGTCTAGGCTTGAGGCCAAAGGTAATTAAGACCAGGTTTTCATTTGCTGTGATTTTTAAGAGTTTTTATAGAGGTTAGGTGCAATTTTAATTTTTAAAAGGGGGATTATTATGAGAGGAGAAATCATACTTTATCATTTGAAAATGATGCCATAACAGGTGTTAGCAGAAAAATCAAACTGTAAAATATTTTAAAGAGATTTATTCTGAGCCAATATAAGTGACTGTGGCCCCATTGAAATGAGCGAGTTCCCTGATCCCTCTCACAGAGCTTGCAACAGGGGTGTGGCTCACCTGTTCAGTTGCCCCACTGCTCAAACTCCTAGGGGGAGAATACAGACGGTCAGATGCAGAGGCTGGGGCAAGTGCCTTGGCCCCTTAGCCCCGAGGTAGTGTCTAGGGGTGGGGTGCCTGCAACCCCAGTGTTACAAAGTTCTTTCAGCTTTGCAGTCCACAGACAGCTTGAGCATTAATCAGCTCAATGGACCCTCTGCCTTATAGCAAGGGCAGAGGGACAGTGTGACAGCTTTCTGTATGCCAAGCTCTTGCCCAGTGTCCTAGAAAAATCAGATCATACAGGGGCTCGAAGGACGAGTGCAAGGTTTTATTGAGTAGTGGAGGCGGCTCTCAGCAAGATGGATGGGGAGTGGGAAGTGGGGATGGAGTGGGAAGGTGAACTTCCTCTGAAGTCGGGCAGCGCAGTGGCTGGACTCTTCTCCAACCTCCCCCAGCCAAGCTCCTCTCAGCATCCAGATGTTCCTCTTCTCTCTCTCTCTCTCTCTGCTGCATCATTTCACCATCTGTCTGCTGGTGTGCCGATCTGTTGGTCTGCTGGTCTGCTTCTGGAACCTCGGGTTCAGAGTTTATATGAGTGCAGGATAGGGGGTGTTTTGGGCCAGAAGGCAGCTTTTTGGACATGAAAATGGAAATGCCTGTTCCCATTTAGGGCTGCAGGTCTTCAGGCTTGAGGGTGGGGCCTTTGCCCAGGAACTACCCTCTTCTACCCAGTGTTTCCCTGTCTCCTGTCCATATCACCAGTATACACAGTCTCCAGGAGTCCTGAGAAAGTGTACCCAAGGCCGTCAGATTCAGTTTGGTTCTGTATGTTTCAGGGAGGCAGGAATTACAGGCAAAGACATAAATCAGTACATGGAAGGTATACATTGGTTCACCCTGAAAAGGCAGGATGTCTTGAAGTGGGGACTTGCAGGTCACAGTTTGGTTCAGAGATTCTTTAATCTGCAGTTGGTTAAAGGAACAAAACTTTGTACAAAAGCTGAGAGTTAGCAAAAAGAAATATTTAAATTAAGATAAGGATGCTATGTCAGAGTCAGCCACAAAATGACCTGTTTAGCAAGATTAATGGCCTACAGGTGTGATTTAACCCTTGCCTTGCATGGACTAAGGTCTTGTTTATAATTTAGTATCTTATTGCCCAAAGAGTCTATTCTGTCAGTCTTATTATCTCTATTTTAACATTAATGCTGGTCACTTGTGCCTAAACTCCAAAGGGGAGGTATATCCGACCTGCCTTCCCGTTGTGGCCAGGAACCTTTCTCTGGAGTCCCCTTGGCCAGGAAGGGGTCCATTCAGTTGGTTTGGAAAGCTGAGGATTTTATTTTTAGTTTACACGGGGACATATCAGATTGTTTTGACAGGGATGACTAATGGTTTTCTTCTCTTTCTGTTTCAGCCACAGCAGCTATCCTTAGCAGAGAATCCTGGAGTCTGCAAAGTGTTAATCCAGACCTAAAGACAAGTAAGAATTTCAGTCCTTTTTCTTCCTTCAATGATATTTTCCGTGTTTTAGTGTAATTAAGCTACTATCCTTTCTCTATGTTATTTGGGATGTTAGTAACTGGAATAGTGACCGAGTTGAAATTTTATAGGCAAGCAAAACATTTTTTAAGGATTTATTTTTTAACTTCGGATATAGTTTAGATGTTTGTCCCTTCCAAATCTCATGTAATCCCCAATGTTGGAAGTGGAGACTGGGAGGAGATGCTTGGGTCACGTGGGCAGATTCCTCATGAATGGTTGAGCACCCTCCTCTTTGTGCTGTCCTCACCATAGTGAGTGAGTTCTCCTAAGATCTGGTTGTTTAAAAGTGTGTGGCACCTCCCCCTTCAATCTCTTGCTCCCACTCTCACCCTGTGAAACACCTGCTCCGCTTCACCATGGTTGTAGGCTTGCTGAGGCTTTCAGCAGAAGCAGATGCTAATAAAGCCTGCAGAACTGTGAGCCATTTAAGTCACTTTTCTTTATAAATTACCCAGCCTCAGGTACATTTTTATAGCAATGGAAACAAACTAATACAACTTCTCTGCAAGGCTGCTTTTTTCTATTTTTGCTTATGCTTGGAGGTTAAGTAAGGCCAAATTAATGAAGGAGGAAAAAAGAGGAAATGATAAATCATGGATCAACAATTATTTATTGAATTTAGGAAACTGACTCTTTTTATAAATTCTTTTTAAAATTATTATCATTATTATCTTGAAGTATTTATCTAAGGATTACACTGGTAGAAAGTTAAACTTTTCTCTCCAACCAAATTGCCTTAAGCTTCAAAATTATGCCTTCTTGTAAGCTCTTTCTTACCCTTAAAATGACTTTTACACATTCCCCCCTGATCTTTTGACAATCTCCTCTTCAACCACAAGACAGAACCCCAACATCAGCTCTGTGGGGAAGCTTCTCCAAATTCTCTAGGCCTGAACAATTTTCTGCCTTCTCTGCTTCCGTGGAACTTTGTCCTTTACTACATGATAGCATTTACCTCCTGATATTTTAATGTGTGTGTTAGCGTTGCATATAGAACTCACCAGATTGTGTGGACTACATGAATGAATTACTTCTATTGAACTTTAAGGCAAAGCCTAAATTTTTTTTTTTTTTTTTTTTTTTTTTTGAGACAGAGTCTCGCTCTGTCGCCCAGGCTGGAGTGCAGTGGCGCAATCTCGGCTCACTGCAAGCTCCACCTCCCGGGGTTCACGCCATTCTCCTGTCTCAGCCTCTCCGAGTAGCTGGGACTACAGGCGCCCGCCACCACACCCGGCTAATTTTTTTTGTATTTTTAGTAGAGACGGGGTTTCACCGTGGTCTCGATCTCCTGACCTCCTGATCCGCCTGCCTCGACCTCCCAAAGTGCTGGGATTACAAGCGTGAGCCACCGCGCCCAGCCCGCAAAGCCTAAATTTTATGCTTCTTCTAAATCCCTTACATCTCCCAAAAAAAATTCTGATCCAGAGTAGTATGTACTTGTTTAATTAAATTTTAGGGATGGATATTTTTCATCAGTGGAAGTATATGCTAGAGTCCATATTATGCAATAAGGGAAGGGAAGACAGTGTACCTAAATCAGTTAAGATACCGCTATTCTTGTTGTTATTCTGGAGTCATGAAATCATAATTTGAATTTTATGACTAAATTGCAGAATTAATTTCCAATGTGAGATTTTAACATTATTTCCTTGGAGGTGACCAAAAATGAGAGTTGGTAGTGTTTTTAACAACTGTCATTCAATTGTCAGTTGTGCCAGACCACAAATCCTTTATAGCCCTCCTGTTTAAGAAGGATCTGACATGTTAAGCTGCTCCCTAATTAACACAAAGATTGTAAAAGAAGTGGCTCTTTGGTTCTGTTTGGGTTTCCCAGCCAGTATATTCCAAAGCCTTCCATCACTCAACAGATGAGTGATGTGCTTTATATTCTGTAAGGAAATGAGAAGTAATCGGTTGAAATCTGTTACTAATGGTACATGCTTCACATTGAAACCATCTTCCTGACACGAACATAATACTTTGCCCTCCACTCTCCCCCAAAGTGGCAGTAGGATTTCTCTAAGTAATTTTCTTTATTAAGTCACAGGGTCTAAGAAGCGTAAACATTGTGCCTTGTTGAAATATAACCTCTAGGTATGGAGGATGTGTTGAACAACTTCCTACCAGTCATTTGGCATATGTTGATTTCCTGTCTTCATGATACGTAAGACGACTAGCTAATTTCATTCATATGTGGTAAATCACATAGATACTGACTTCTCCTATCTTTCCAGCTTGTCCTTATCAAAAGTCACCTGCTCTCTGTCCCAGGAACGACTAGCTAAAGTAACCTATATCAGTGTCTGTAACAGTGGGCACCTATCATAGTGCATATGCTTGAACATATCGTTACCTTTATCATCACGAGCCTCACATCCAGATGTGACAGACTCAAGTGCTCACATCATCTCACTCTGTCACTGTATATGCTGTTACTGTGTCACAAATATTTAACAGTCTGCTGTGTACCCAACCTTTAGCTGTGTGCCCTGAGGGAGACAGAGTAAGATACCGCCCTGACATCAAGGAGCTCGTATTCTCCCTAAAGAGATAATTTCACATGAAAAGTTAGTGTTTAACATGAAATGTCCTGAGAATATACAATTATAATTTACACGTTTCCTATGTGTACTTTTCTAAGTTCTCAGATTCAAAACAAAACCCCATGGAAGAAAAAATGAAATAAAAACCCTGTCAGGACAAATCCTAGCCAGAACTGACCAAACATAAAAAATAAATGCCACTGCCCTCTCCAAGTCACCTTTACTTTATACTTGGGTCTAAGAAGCCCAAACATTGTGCCTTGTTAAAATATAACCTCTAGGTATGGAGGATGTGTTGAACAACCTCCTACCAGTCAGTGCAGTGCAGTGACCATTTAGCAGCATCTCCCTCCTCTCTCCTTCCACCCCCTGCGCCATCTCTCCTTCCTTGCGTCTATCTTCCCCTGCCAACAATAATTTTCTTACATTCGAAGTAAATATCTTTAGTGCTGTCCCTACTACCTAAACGTTAAACTTTAAACCTTTCCCAAGACACTGAACACTCACCCCTGCTTGTAAGTTCAGGCTACTTACCATTCCCCAGGCACCCTGTGTTTTCCCACCTCTGGTACACTTCTCATGTCATCGAATCTGTCTTCCTCCCACCTCACCCTCGATTCTGTAAATATAAATCAGTCCTGCCCACCTTTAAGTTCAGTCAAAACCTGATACTCATGGCCTGAAGCAATCCCTCCCTTCTCCATGCTGCTCTATGAGAGAGGTCATGATATTTCAGTAGCTCTGGAGAGACACATATGGTCAAACCGGACCAGCTAAAATTAACCCATACGATGCACAACCTAAAGAATCACCTCTTGCTGTAACCTCTTTCTTCTCTTGCTCACCAAAAATTATCTGTCCCATTTGCTAAGTAAGCCCTTAGGGCTTTGCTGTGCTGGCAAAAAGGTCTTAATCCATGTGAGTGTGCATTTTTGTGTTAGTGAGCACATGCTAACATGCCTTCCACAAATCAGTTTCTTAAGAAACATTTTCTGGGAAAAAAAAAGACCTATTTTGGGTTAGTAACCCCAAAAGGACCTTTCGGTTCACATACGTGGGTAGCAGCATACTCCACTTATGCAAAGGTCAGCCCAGGGTAAATATGAGCAAAAACACATACTTAGGATAAGAAGAATGTTGAGGGAGTTTACAGTTTAAAGAGATATCCAGACAACTTTTTTATATTTTAAAGAAGTAACGCTATAATTTTACTACAAAGAAAACTTCTTTTTGTTTCTGGGGAGAAGAATAAAAAGAGTTACAATCTCCTAGAGAAAAGCAAAACATTTTTAGTATTCCCAAATAAGACAGGCACCTCAGCTAGGGTACTGTGGTTGCATGTTCTTTGTGCTTTTTCAATAATTTTATTTCTCTGTCATGATTATTTATTGGCAGAAGATTTGTTGGGCTAAATATATAAGACTTCTTAAACACATATAGAGAAAAAAAATTAGATGATTGCACATCTTTCTGAGGGAGATTTTTCCCCTGTTTTTAAAAGTCATTGCTTTTCACTGAATTTGTTATGTATTCCTATAAAAGTGTAAATTTTGTGATTGATAGCATTTTTACCTCAAAATAAAATGAATATCCAACTGGAGCAAGTTTTATTGACTGCCTATTGGAGCATAAATTAGTCTAAGATTTCATGAAAATAGACATTTGAACATGAGTATTAATGGCTGAGATCAGAGTCAAGTTTTGAAAGGATTCCAAAATATTATCATATTAGATAGGCAAGCAAATGAATTGCTTGAATGCTAGAAGTTCACAAACATTCAGACAATTGTGAGTTACATTAACTTCAATAAAAACTTTTGCAGGACAAAAATTTAATATAGTAAACTTCATCTTGCTTGTCCAAGTCCGTATACATTCTTAGCTGGACTCTTGTCTAGCTTCCTAATTTTTCTTCCTACCTCCTATTTTTCCTTATTCCAAGCCACCATACTCTCTTCTTGATTAATTCTTCCTGCCTACCTCTGGTTCATCGATTCATCTGCCCAATCATCTATAGTAGCTCCAAACTTTTTTCTAAATTATGAATAAACTTATCTCCCTGGCATTCAGAAAATTCAACAGCATTCATCTTACACACTTTTTTAGCCTTATCTCCCTTTTCTCCTATGTACTCCTATGTTTATATTCCCTGCATTCTTGCTTCATTATATCCATTTACATTGACCCTTTTACCAGTAATTTCCTCTTATTTCCTCTCAGTCTGAAAGAGTCCTTCGTAGATTTTGTCCTATGAGCCATATTTCAAATATAACTTTATCCACAAAGCTTTGCCCAGTTCCCCCAAGAGGATGCTGCTTCTGCTTTAGAATTGTAGGCTTTTTTTCCTCTCTCGCAAGGAGAGAGAGTGTAGCACCGTGGTTTAAGTACTCAGCCTCTGGAGTAAGCTTTAGTTTAAGACCCAGTTCTACTGCTTACTTCCTGTATGATCTTCTCTAAATTTCATAACCTCTGTGTCCTTTTTCTTTCAATCTCTAAAATAAAAATGCTAATAGTACCTACCTCATAAGATTGTTGTGAGAATTATAAGTGTTGATATATTTAAAGTAGTTAGAATAGTATCTGGCCCTATAGTAAGCTTACGTGGTATTTATTGTATTCTCTTATGGCTCTTATTTTATTCCAATGTGTATTAAATTGAACCATATGAAATTGCCCATGTCAACTCTATATTGGACCCTAAAATCATTATGTCATTTGGTTCAACCAAATGTAGTGCTTTTTGCACCCCCCCTTAATAAATTGAGCTATCTCTAAAGATAGGGACAATATCTTATACACCATTATATCCTACAGTACCTGCTACATACTTGACACATGCTGAGTATTTCATGGATGGTTATTGAATTTTGCACACACACACACACACAAACACACACCCACAGCAAAAAACAAACAGAAGCCAAGCCCTCCCCAATATCTTAAGTACTCTTTGGCTACCAGGGAGTTTCCTTCACGCCGTTCAGTAGTCATTTATGAAAGGAGAGTAATAAAGATATAGAGGAGGAGAATTTTATCTTGTCTATTGCTGAGTATAAATACTATGCCTTTCCCAAAAGCCTTCCACAGAACCTTTCCTTCAGTTCAGGGACCTAGTGTCATGGGTTGGTCTTGGATAACTTTTGCAGGACATATCAGTTCAACTGCCAAGGGAATCATAAATAGTCCTACTCCTGCCTGCAGCCCACCACTGCCTCTCTGCTTTCATTCTTTTTTATCAGATATTTTCAACATCAAGAACTTATTAGCTGATAATGCAACTAAATTAAGTATAACATAAGGGAAATGTGTCCTGGCAGGGATAGTATCTTAGAGTGAATGTACAGTCTTTATTGGTTACCAAAAAAAAAAAAACAAAAAAAAAAAACCTTGAGCTTTGGACAAACAGTAGAGAGCAGAATTGATACTGGGTTCTGACACGGAAGCTGACATTAAATTATTGACAGTCTACTTGTTTATAAACATTCAATAAACAATTTAGTAAGGAAACATAGATTCTTGCAATCCCTTTTAAGGAAACAGTGTTTATGTTGGCTCTCTCTTGTACCCAACCTAGTGCTCAGCCTTTCCTGACTCACATAAGCACTAATCTCCAGATAACACCAAGCATCCTAGGGTTAATATTTATCCCTCTTCCTTGTTCTCTGAAGTAAGAGGAAGGCAGGTAAAATTATGCACTTTATGTAAGAAGAAATGGAGGTACAGAGAAAACAGCTTAAGTCTCTTAACAGCCCGAGAGAGTGAAGAAGATATTGCCAATGCAATGAGTTGTAACTGTCCCTAGGTAAGTAAAATATTAATTAAAGCATACAACTATATTAATAATTCAAACAACATTCTTTACTTATATGGACTTTGCAGTGACTTTTTTCCAGCCTGAAATACTCAGATAATGACTGCCACTAGTTTCACACATGTTAGTGCTTTATTATATACTGCTTTGTTTTCACACAAAATTGTTGAGAGATAAGAATTTTTTGTAAGAAATATTGGGTCTTAACTTTTTTATCTCCCTTCAACTTCAAGCAATTTTCTGAGCAATGATAAGTGGTAAGTAGATATTTACCACTTAGTTTACAAGAGACCTGTTTCTGTCTGTGCATTGGCTTAGGCACTGTTAATGAAACCTTTGGAATGCAGGTCCCTTCTGGTTGTAAACATATACTGAGGTCTTCTATTTCTTTTGGAGCTCAAACAGTAAGAAAATAGTTAGAAATCTGTTTGTGGGCATAGGTCTCTAAAAGCCTTAATCTTAGAAGTGAGTAAAAAAAAACTTTTAGGCCAGACGCGGGGGCTCATGCCTGTAATCCCAGCATTTTGGGAGGCCGAGGCGGGCAGATCACGAGGTCAGGAGATCGACACCATCCTGGCTAACACAGTGAAATCCCGTCTCTACTAAAAATACAAAAAATTAGCCAGGCATGGTGGCAGGTGCCTGTAGTCCCAGCTACTTGGGAGGCTGAGGCAGGAGAATGGCGTGAACCCGGGAGGCGGAGCTTGCAGTGAGCCGAGATCTTGCCACTGCACTCCAGCCTGTGCAACAGAGCGAGACACCGTCTCAAAAAAAAAAAAAAAAAAAATTAGAGCCTAAGAAGGATGATTAAGCATCTTAACTTAAATTTTCAGTATGCCTGTGTACACTCTATATACTGACTTCTAGCATGGTTTCTTTGCCAAAGCATAACACACATTTTTTAAAGGGATAATTCAAAACAAACATTCTTTCACCCTGGGTGACCCCAATGGGTGGTGAACACTTTTTAGTAACTCTTGAAAGTTAAAGCATCCAACAGTTGGTTGTGACCTTTTTGGTTGTCACCTTCGAGTTCTTCTAGCTTATAGCCCACTGATTTGCTGCTTAGTTCCACAGCTTCAAAACCAACTCTAATCACTGCTCCCGAGAGAGCCGTAGCTTCTGCACACGGGAGCCTCTCACCAGGAAAGGATACCTGAAGTCCAGAAAGGCCCTTTGTTCACACTGGCTCCTCCTAGTGGGGAACAGTTTTTTTAAATAATGTACATTTATGCACTGGGAAAATTTATTAGTTAGATGTAACCAGACTTTAATACAACTTAACCTACACACTGAGAAAGCAGACATTTACATAAAGATTTATGGCTTTGACAAAGCGTTGAATTGTAGTTACCATTAAATAGTACTTCAAGTAATTGTGTGTCTCGTGGCACATACATGCAATATAAGGTACTATATATTTAAACCAAAAATAACAAGAGGTGATCATTTGCTAAATAAAGAACTTATTACTTAGGAAAAAAAGTTACACAACTTTCAAAGGACTCTTAAAAATGTAATATGATCTATAGGAAATTTATTTGCATATAATTCACAGTATCTGGTACAAGGTAAGCTACCTCTGTGTTTTTTTTCTTTAGGTCAACAAATATTTAAACCAAGGGTTGGCAAACTGACCCTCAGACCAGATGCTTGTTTCTGTAAATAAAGTTTTATTGGACCACAGCCTTGCCTGTTTGTTTCAGATTGTGGCTACTTTGAGGCTACAGTGGCAGAGTTGAGTAGCTAAGACACAGAGCATAGGTCCACAAACCTAAAATATTTACTCTCTGGCCCTCTAAAAAAGAGTATGCTAAACCATTCTAAACAGAAAAGCAATTAATTCTTTTTTTTCAACTCTTATTTTAGATTTAGGCGGTACACGTGCAGGTTTGTTACATGGATCAATTGCATGTCTCTGAGGTTTGGTGTACAAATAATCCCCTTACCCAGGTATTGAGCATATTACTTGATGTTTTTCAACTCACACCCCCCTCCCAATCTTTCCCACTGTAGTAGTCCCCTGTGTCCACTGTTGCCATCTTTATACCCATGTTTATCCAGTGTTTAGCTCCTGCTTATAAGCAAGAACATATGGTATTTCGTTTTCTGTTCCTGCGTTAATTCACTTATGGTGATGACTTCCACACGCATCCATGTTGCTGCAAAGGACATGATTTTGTTCTTTTTTATGGCTGCATAGCTTTTCATGGTATACATGTACCACATTTTCTTTATCCAGTCCACCATCAATGCACATCTAGGTTGATTTTATGTTTTTGCTATATGAATAGTCCTGTGATGAATATATGCGTGCATGTGTCCTTTTTGTAGAATGATTTAATTTTCTTTGGGTATATACCCAGTTATGGGATTGCTAAGTTGAATGGTAGTTCTGTTCTAATTTCCTTGAGAAATCTCCACACTGTTTTCCACAGTGGCTGAACTAATTTACATTCCCACCAGCAGCTATAATATGGTTGTTCGTTTGTTTGTTTGAGATGGAGTCTCACTTTGTCGCCTGGGATGGAGTGCAGTGATGCGATTTCGGCTCACTGCAACCTCCGCCTCCCAGGTTCAAGCAATTTGCCTGCCTCAGCCTCCTGAGTAGCTGGGATTACAGACGTGCACCACCATGCCCGGCAAATTTTTTTTATTTTTAGTAGAGACGGGAGTTCACCGTGTTGGTCAGGCTGGTCTCGAACTCCTGACCTCGTGATCTGCCCCCCTCAGCGTCCCAAATACTATACCTCCTCTCAGTATAATATGGTATTTTAAGGAACTAATCAAGTTTGTACTGGTTACCATCTTTCAGTCTCCTGTTATCTTCAATTTTATAATTGGCATTAATGACAATACAGTATTCACTTTATAAATTTGCTTCATAGTAAACTCTTCTGAAATAAATTACAGTCATGCATCACTTAACAGTGGGGATAGGTTCTAAGAAATGCATAATTAGGTAATTTCATCATTGTGTAAACATGAAGCGTACTTACACAAACCTGGATGGTACAGTCTGCTGCACACCAGCCTTTATGATATAGTCTATTGTTCCTAGGCTACAAACCTATACAGCATGTTACTGTACTGAATATTCTCAGCAATTGTAACACAATGGTAAGTATTTATGTATCTAAACATAGAAAAGGTACAATAAAAATATGGTATTGTAATCTTATGGGACGACTATCACATATGCAGTCTGTCGTTGACCAAAACATCATTATACAGCACAAGACTATAGTTGAAAATTTTAAAATACATATGTGGGTTGCACTGTATTTCTGTTTGCAGCATTGATATATACATTTAATGGTTTGTATGTTTGTGCTTGCATTCATAAACATTAAAATGTTACAGGAAGCATATTTGCTTGTGTAAAAAAAATAATTTTTATTTCTAATGACGTATAAAATTATTATGGTTATGTTTAAAGAGGCTTGAAGAGGTATTATGTTTATTTGAAGAGGCAACGGAAACGTCACCTTTGTCATTGACCAAAACATCATTGTGTGGCTCATGACTATAATAGTGTAAAGTAAGGATTAAATGTATCAGCTAATCAATGTAGACATATCATTCAGTATTATTAAAGATACTCCATCCAATGAAGCCTGAACACCTGTAAATGCTTGGTGATGGATGGAAAGGGCAATTATTTGCAGCTGGACTGTCTGAGATATGTCATCGTTATTGCATAATATTTATTTAATGAAGGATCAATGCACCATACAGCTCCAGTTTGAGAGCACATTTGACATTGTAGTTTGTAGATCTTTTATAAACTGACTGCTATCATTGAATTTTTGCTGAAGAATAAAGACAAAAGATTCTCTCTTTAGGAAATTGTGCACTTTAAAGACTCATAAACCCGAAACCTCACAGAATCATAATAGATGTATTTTCAGAGACAATTTCTGAGTCCTTGACATATTCTCAAATGTCATTCATGTCTTCACTACCGCAGGTTATCTTTTTATTTTTATCTGTCATGGAAAAGCAGCCTTTTTCTTTTTTTATCTCTTACTATGCCTTAATAAATAGAATTTAAAACCCCAAATTTGAATTATTGTGAAGGCCAATATTTGTAGCAAATCCATCTATGCTCTGTGTTGTCAGCACATATGGTTTTGTGCACCTGCTACCATGAAATTCTGCCAGGGTTATCCTCAGAGAAATGGAGAGACACCTGATGCCATCCTTACTCTGACAGAAATTTTTCTTGCTGTGAATTCCAAAAACTTTTGAAGTTATGCATCTCTTGCATTGAACTTCAGTGGCTTGTGTACACATAGTATCTTCCTTTCTAGATTGTAAGTTCTTTGAGAGCAGGGACTGAGTCTTTCTCATCTTTATATGCTCTGCCCCTCCACTCTTGGTTTAGCCAGAGCCTTACAAAAAGTAGAAGCTTAAATAATGTTTATTAGATGAATATCATACTAAGTTCCAGAAATTACCTGAGAGCAATTGAAGGGAAGTGTGGAGGGAGAGGTGTTAGCATAGATTTCATAGTGTTTGAGTTTGGCATCCTTTTCCTCAACACGAATACTAACACAGATAAGTAACCTAACTGCCTTCTCAAATCTGAGAGCAGTAGATGCATTTTCTCTTTGGGGACTTTTCTGTCTCATGTGGGAAAAGCAAACAAGAAGGTCCTGCAAAAGTCTTGTGGGTATTTATTCTTATCAGTGGTTGTGGCAAACTCTCTTACTGGTTTCAGTTGGTCCCACAGGCTATGTGATGAGGACTTTAGGGTTTGGGGAGCTGGGAACCATGAGTTGTCTCTTATGTGTGACCTAATATACTGCTAATACCCCACAAGCTTCAATTTATCCATCTCGAAATGGAGATACTAACATCTATCTCAAAGGGTCATTGTGAGGAGTGAGTAGGAACGTAGAAAGGTTCCTAGCACAAAGTAGATATGGAAGATATGGAATAAGATGTTAGGTATTTTATTATTTTTACTGCTGCTGCTGCTGTTACTACTACTGCTATTATTATTACTACTCCTGGAAGAGTAGGACTTGCCTGGGACACTGACCCTACTTACCCCTTCACCTCATGCACCAAAACTTATCTCCTATATAAATTCATGTATATTTTTCTGGAAGGATAAGAAAAATCCTTCATCTAGGTAGCATATTTTATATTTGAATAGTTTATGTTTCAAATCCCAGAGAAGGCCTATACAGCCAAATTTGAAAAAAAATAAATTTAAAAATAAATATTCAGTGTTTCATATATAATAAAATCCCTAACATCTTATTCCTTATCATATGTGTGTGTGTGTGTATCTTTTAATTGCCATGTATTTCTACCAAAAAATACAAAACTTAATTTTGTATCCTGAAAGACCCTCGTTTGAGAATCCCTGCTTTTATGTTCTCCTTTAGTCTGGGCAACAGATAGCTTAGGTTGTCACATTACAACCAGAGAAGCAGGTAGGGCTGAGAGGCTGGCGATACTCCAAATTGCCAGTGCCTGTCCCATGGCACCAAGACAGGAAAGGCAGGCAGCCAAACAGAAAGGTAGTGCAATTAATTGCTTCAAATTCTTTACTCAGGGCTGCCGTTAGGCATGATCAGATAAAATGTACACATTGTTTGGCACTTGGTAAAATGTTGTTTCCTTTCCTTCCTCCTTCCCCTGACAGACTCTCCTTAGGTACAAAAAAGATGAGGCTGTACACATAGCTGTATACGTAGCTAAAAGCTATGCGATTAAAACAAACTTCTTTTTCAAAGAGCACCTTCACCCGTTACTGGACTAAACTCAATCCAAAGCTCTTTTCTCTAAGCTTTATAACATTGACTGCCTGGATGAGTCATTTGTCAATAAATACAGAATATTTGTATAGGTGGGGTTCTTGTAGATATGTATGAGCCCCTAGAGTCTCTAACTTAGAATTTATTTTTGCTTTAGAAGTTCAGGAATAAGGAGGCTTTGATGATCAATTTTAACAACCGCAATAAATAATATAGTAACTAATGGTTAGGTGTCCAGGCTAGCCCGGGGCAGCCTGTGTGATTCATGCTGCTGGTGAACTGTGGCTGGCTGGGTGAACTAGATCTGGAATTCTGTGGTGCCTAAGGGAGGGAAGGGAATATTTCCCACACTGTCTCATCCTGCCCTCACTATCCCTAGCCCCAATCTCTCTCTACATTCTACCCCACCTACCCTGCTTTTTCTGTGAAAGACCAGCTGGGGCAAATAGTTTGGATTAAGTAAAATTTGTCTTGGGTAACTTCCCAAAAATTTAGTTTTTAACTGGATAATCTTGGTTAATCCATGAGTAAATAAGTTTGTAGAGTATAGTCAGCCTCACTGTGAGAAGCTGACAAACCAGAAAACCAGAGGAACATACACCAATTCCTTCTTGCCCTGCAAACCTCTGCTTCTTGAGGTTTTTAAAGAGTGGGTGCCTAATTGATTAGTCATTAGTTATTGACAGGACCAGAGAGATATGCCTGGCTCCTCTTGGAAAAACCAAAAGACTGAAAGGGAAAAGTACACCAAAAAGATACCCAAGAAGGCAGACTGCTATAAAGAAAATAATTAGGAGAAGAAATCATATGTTTTCAGATGAATAGAATCTGGGGATGAAAAAAGCAGCCTTTTCAGGCAGATGATGGAAAGATAGAAACTAAATTCAGAAGGATTAGAAGACAATTAGAAGGGCAAGAAGTCATAGAAGACCAAGATTTCCCAAATTACCAAAAGAAAGCAAGCCCAGCCTCGTTCAGGCTGCAGAATGAGAATTCCCTTCTAGTAAGATCTGTACAATGAATTTCACAAATGTTGATTTCTTTCTCTCCTCTTTGAGGCCATAATCACCTCCTACTTGCACAACCTTGACCATCACCACTACCTATAACTAATAACCAGTTCTTATGTTGCCCTCAAGGCATAACACAAAAATATTTTCTTTGTGATTACTTTCTCTAAAAAAAGAGGGAGAGAGAGAGAAATAAGTCAGGGGACTTCGCTGGTGAGTGCAGACCACAGCAAAAACCTAAAGTCCTAGTGGGTTGTCAATATAGACAGGCTAAAACCACTATCCTGAAGTGGTGGTTCTAGGTAGGTACGCCCATCAGAATCATCTGTGGATAAGTATTTTCAGTAAATACACATGCAGGACCTCTACCTCAAATGTACTGAATTGAACTTCATTGCTGGAACTCAGGCATTTCATATTTGTTTCCTAAGCTGCTATAACAAATTACCACCAACTTGGTGGCTTAATAAGAGAAATGTATTCTGTCACAGTTCTGGAGGCCAGAAGTGCAAAGTCAGGGTATGACCAGGATTGGTTCCTTCTGGAGGCTCTGAGGAAAATCTGTTCCACGCCACTCTCCTAGATTTTGGTGACTGCCAGCAATCTTTGGTGTTCTTTGATTTGCAGAAACATCATTCCAGTCTCTGGGTTCTGTCTTCACTTGACCTTCCCTATGTCTGCGATTGGTCTCCTTTCTGTCTCTTATAAGGACACCTGTCACTGAATGTAGAGCCTATCCTAATGCACAAGGAGGTCAATTATACCTTAATTATATCTGTAAAGACCCTTTTTCCAACTAAAGTCATATTCACAGGTACCAAGGTTTAGGACTTGGACATATCTTTGGAGGATACAGTTCAACCCATTACACATATGTATTGAAGGGAAAAATTCACGCCACAACTGATTCTCCTGTAAAGAATGTTGGCTTAACTTAACACATTTAACGCACCATTTCTCTAGCACTTAGGAAATGCTAGGAGATGCAAAGCTAAAGCTAAATAGGCTTCTTTATTGCAGAACCTCTCAGAGGCTCTCATCTGTTTGTGTGCATTATAAATGTCCAAGAGAAAGAAAAGAACCACAACATTTCCTGGAAATAGTTGACCAGGGAACTTCTTTGCAAGGGATTACCTATTAACTACCTCAATGGACACTAATGACTAAAGGAATACACGCTGCTGGTGATCATGGCACTTCCAAACTATGCTCAATGGTGTGGGCATGAGTCTACCACAGTGTCTAAACACTTAGAGTGTTAACGTCTACGCGACCTCTCCCCGGATATGAGCACACATCCTTCATCAAATATCCACAGTGGTTTCCCTAGAGGATTTGCATATGTGCATGGATTTTTAGATGTCTAGTCTCTACTCTTGTCTTCAGCCATTTTTGTAGAGAGAAATTGGCAAAATATTAGCATGAATGGAAGGTAAAGGTGGCCCAGATAATACATTATGCCTTTTTTTTCCCCTGAAAACAGCCCAGAATATCTGAAAAGGGAGAAGTGACTTAATCATTTCTATTCCCACAATTCCGGTCTTACAAAATTGATATCAGTATATGATTCATCCGGAAGTTCACAGTGGTATTTTTAAAAAAACACTTTTAGAGGTTACCAGGGCATCTCACAATTTTAAAATTTAATACCTCAAGGGAAATAAGAAACTACCTTGAATTTTTGCATGAATTGCATTCGAGAATAACTGAATAGTTGGTGGAATAAAGTTGTTTTTTTAAAAGTAGGCATATTCTAGTTAATAAATGCAAAAGAAATGGTAGGATTAGAAAAATCACTACATTACAAACTCTAATGACATAATAGATTTAAGCAAGATGATCAGTGAATGATAAAATATTTAGGTATGCTCTCTCCTAGGTGAATCAAGCTGACAATACCTTGGACCTACATTAGTCTTACCACATGATATTATATGTCTCCTGATACTTAAATATCAAATAAATGTCTATAATTGTTAAAAATTGGTGATGAACATATAGTTCACAGCACCACCCATGATGGATTCTTTCCATGAGAATTGATCTGAATCAAAGTAAGCCTCCAGATCTAACTGCCAGTGTATAGGAAATAACAGGGATAGAGGAACATTTTTAAAGTCTTTAAGAATGCAGTAAGCTGAAAGAAATTGGTTTCTGCAATAACAGCAACAAAATTATGTAATAAGAAGAGAGAGGGAGAATCATGGATTTATACAAACTTAAGAGACACTGTGTGAATCTAGTTTGTATCCTGATCAAACAAATTAACTGTCAAAAGATGTCTTTTGAAACATGATGGGAAATTTGAGCATAAACTAAGTATTCAATGATATTCAAGAATCATTACTAATTTGTTAGATATGATGTTGGTATGATTTTTTTAAATGAGAAAGTTTTTAGCTTTTAGAGATACATACCTAGATAGTTATGGGTGAAAGCATATGATTAAAAAAAAGATAGTGGAAGTACACAAAACAGGATTGCTAAATGTTGATAATTGTTGAAACTTGGTGATGAACATATAGGAATTAAACCATATTTTCTATGTTTATGTTTATTTTGCAAATTCCAAAATAAAAATAGAATAATCCCTCATGAACGGATGGTCTGAAATTTCATCCCCAAGTAAACACAATTCACATTCTCAGTGGAACCCATGAGAATATTATGAAGTATATGTCTATCTCATTTCATTATATATGGAATCCTACCATTCCTTTTGTATTTATTACTAGTGGCCAGAGTTCTATCTTGAAATGTGGGAAATGTCCTTATATGAACAGATTAGTTTAGAGAATTATTGTGAGAAAACCAGAAAATATTTGAGTTCTAGTTAACTAGATATTGAATAAGTTGTGCTGAAGTATGTGGTCATGAAGGGTTGATAATGAAATACTTGCTTTCCAGTGGCAAGGAAAAATAAATGTCTTAGCTAGAATTTATAAGGTCATTCTTGAAATCAATCAACCTAGGCTGAAGATCTCATTGCTGCTGTTATCTGGCATAATGGTACTTGTTTGTGCACAGCTCTGTTGATGTGAGCTATCAAATATTTCTTAGAACTGAAATCATCTAATAGTGAACACTGCTATGTCCCAATGGAGATTCCAAGACTCTTTGGCCATGGAACATTTACATTCTATCCCCTTTCATCACTCCTGAACAAACAAAAACAAAAAAAGGAAAGATAACCAATAGGCTTTTTATTTAATTGAAAACCAAAGAGAGAGAGAGGAAAGAACCAGTTAGTTGCCATTTTCTAAATGCAGGCTTTTGTTTGTTTCTGCCTTCTAATTCTTTGCTCTTAAAGCTATAGCTTTCAAGCTTGTGTATACAGGCCCAGAGAGAACATTTGAAATGTGGCCACCCTACCCATGTCCATGCCACTCTTCCTGCCTTTCTCTCTGCCTACTTCTGCTCCACCATCCCAGGTCAGGGGCTTGGAGGCTGACAGCATTACAAGTAGTATAATCGTTCAAGCTCATATAAACAAGATGAAATCCAAATAATAACCAAAATGTATTTTATTTCAAGGACTGGACTACTCAGTTCCCTTAGTTTTGCTGACCAATTTCTAGGAGCCCTATGCTCAGCTCTTGGTTGTCTCAGAACTGAGGAGAGTACTCATTTACACCATATGCATCTGCTTGTTAGCCTGTGCTACCAAAATTGATTCATTACTTGGCCTTCTCTGAAAAGAAAAGTGAAAACAAAAATGCACTCTTAAAAATAAATCTTAAAATACAACCAGGAGGCATGTGCCTAGACATGGCTCACCTTCTACCAAATCATACTTCATGATTTCCCACAATATTATCTTCTATTCCTCCTGCCCCTAAGGTTCCATGGAGCAGAGCAAGTTGAAGAATGTTAAGGTTTTACTGAACTTTATAGAACAGAGGCTTTGGGGAAGCAAGAGAGAGGTACACTGAAAATGAAGTGTCTGTCTCTGCTCCTATTAATGTCATAGGACTACAAGTTGACCTCATGGCTGATTACAAATGAACCCTGCAAATTGAACCCCAGCACATGCCTCTCATTATCCATTCTTCTCTTTGCAGGATGGGGTCCATGCTTCACATATCAAGAAAATGGTGGGTTTCAGTCTGGCTCACTGGGTGAGCTTTTGGCATGCAAACTAATATGGGTTAGTGTACATCACCCATAATAAAAGTAAAAGCTTTTTTTTTATTTGCCCAGGTAAATAAGCAAAAGGCAGATCTAAAATACATTAGAGTTAAGTTCCATGGGGACAGAAATGTCTGCTTTGTTTGTTGTTATACAATTGACACCTAGAATGGTGGCTGGACCATAGTGACTACAAATAAAATATTTCTTAAGGGAATGAATGGTTCTGCAGGACAGATGTTCTCTGCATTTGGATAAGTGATGATACTATAGACTCAGAGCCTCGATAGAAAATATTGTCCCACTTTCAGTTCTGCAAACTGACTTGAGGTGCTTGGTGACGTCCTGCAGCAAGCAAACCAAATGAAGGCATCTCTGAGACCCCATAGTCACCACCAGCATGCTAGCCTCCCATTACTTTGCCCACCCTAGATTTTCAAATTGGGAATCACTGTGGTACCAGACTGGGAATCGTGAGTTGCATACTTTCTCATATTGGGGCTTGGGAATTTGAGATCTTATTTCCTTTTTTGGCTTCTTGAGATCTGAAATTGTTGTTCAGAGAAGCATATTAAGACAATGACTCTTCCATTACAATGCATTTCTGTCACCAACAGAGGAGGTAAGTGAATCACTTAAAATGATACAATTCCATCCACTTCAGTACACCATAAACATATCCTTAGCTTTGACTATAATTATAGTATGTGGGTGATGCCGCTGAGAAAATGGTATAATTATAACATTATGGTTGAGAATTGTCTGAGTAGAAAACACTGAGCTGTACTGTGCAAAGTTTAAGGCGGAATTATGAGTCCCTTTTCAATATGAATAAAATTGATTAGCCAGTTGCAACTGAGAGCTTTGTACAATGATATTAATAATATAAAAATCGGCCGGGCTTTGTGGCTCACGCCTGTAATCCCAGCACTTCAGGAGGCCGAGGCGGTTGGATCACGAGGTCAGGAAATCGAGACCATCCTGGCTAACACAGTGAAACCCCGTCTCTAATAAAAATAAAAAAACTTAGCTGGGCGTGGTGTCAGGCGCCTGTAGTCCCAGCTACTCTGGAGGCTGAAGCAGGAGAATGGCGTGAACCCGGGAGGCGGAGCTTGCAGTGAGCCGAGATCTTGCCACTGCACTCCAGCCTGGGCGACAGAGCGAGACAGCGTCTCAAAAAAAAAAAAAAAAAAAAATGTCAAGGACCAAAGTAACAACGTTGGAAAAATTTGATGCTTTTAAATTCATTTACTTCTAGGAGTCTTATATGCAAGCCTAATGCAGAGTAGAGAAGCTCACCAACTTGAAGGAAGCATGAATGAAATTACAAGGAAATCCAGCTTAGAAAAATTAACCCTGTAGCTTGGTTTTTCCACTCTTTGCTCTTGGCAAAAGGATCTTACATATGTATACCAAATGTCTATTTGAAAATTTTGTTTCTCTGAATATAGCTTTCTTTTATCTTTAACAGACTGGTCCAATGGTTCTAGATTTTATGCTACCATAAATTAAATAAGACAGCATTCTATATCATGACTGAGGTGTTAATGACATTATGCAGTTGTCACATTTTGAAATAATAAACTTAAATGTGAGCTTTTCACTGTTTGTAAAGTTTATCTGTATTTTTAAAAAATTTTTTTAAAGACCAGAGATTTTCAGCGACAAGAAACATAAAGAAGTAAAAAGAGCATAGAAACCCTGCCCTAGAGGACCTGCTGCACCACTTAAAAGCCTGTTTCCTTTATTTCCAAAATAGGAATTTTTATATTTACACCCTAACCATCACATGGGTCACATGTGATAACAATGTGCAAGTTTCTTACAAGTGTTCTAGGAATCTGTAAGTCTTAGAGTTCTGAGGTTTACTCCCAAAGGAGAGGAAATTGTGGGTTGCACCGAACAGTTAAACACGGTGGCAGGGAATCCCTGTCACGCACCCAGGCCTTTGGGTTATTTTCTAGGGTGAGGGGACATGGCCAGTAGTACAAAGAGCATGTGAGTGCGTGGACGTGGGTGTGTGCGGTCATGAGTGGGTGTGTATGTTTATGTACAACACACGTATTGGAGGATAAAATGGAAAATAATTTGTCTTCCTGACTTCATCTTTATTCCTGGCTTTTCTTAGAGTGTTATTCCTCTCTACACAAAGCATCAAAACAGAAACCCCTCCCCTTCTTTATTATATCGGAAATCTGGGAATTCAGTTATGCTTGTCTTATCCTACTCTCTGTTCTGTTCTAAATATATAATAATAATAAGTAATAGTACTAGTAGTAGTAGAAGTAGTAGTAGTAGTAGCAGTAGTGGTGGTAGTAATGGTAGTAGTAGTAAGAGGATGAAAAGATGGAGGAGGAGAATTGGAAATAGGGAGGTTTCCTGTACCTGACTGGCAGTTTATATAGCAACCGCCTGCAGATTTAGGTTGTTTCTGACTGCGCTTATTTTATAGCAACCTCAACAAGCTGTGACAACCTGCAATATCTTTAGCCCTTAAGATACTGTCTCTTAAACCTGACCAATATTTCTTATTTCTCAAAGAGTAACGATAATCTTTTCTGTCTGATAAGTTCAAAAGGCACAATTGATTTTCCTAACATTTCCCTCAAATGAAAGGAGTATTCGAAAAATGGAACTCAAAGGAGGAGCCACCTCAGAGGCCTAACTGGAGCATTCAGACCGCATCAGACAGACTTGGCTTCAGTTCTGACACTGATGCTTACTAGGTGTGGGATTTTTGGACAAGCTTCTCATCTGTAAACAAGTATAAATACTACCTACTTTATAAGCTCATATGAAAATTCCCACAAAGTATGTATGATGTCAGTTTCCTTTCGTTTTGTGCTCAGCTCTAAAAATATGCAGTGTAGTGAGTCATTAATATTTCATTAACATAAGGGAAAACTATATACCCAACCCAAAAGCTGAGATTCTTCAGAACATTTTTTAAAGAGGTTCTAATTACGAATTTTATAAATGGAATACAGAGTACTTTTTAAATAATCATAACAATGATTAAAGTTACTAAACAAAATATCTTAATGAATTTGAGAAAAACTGAAGATAAATCTTAAATATTAAAAGAGAAAATTATTAAAGTAATAACCTGCAAGTCACTTGATACTTGCAAAGTAACACAGAATTAGACATAAAGCCACATTTAAGAGGCAGCAAAGCCAAAATGGCTGGCCACCTTTAAAAGGCTCTTGGCAACAGACATATGGAAAACTGTCATCTCTTCCCTGGGCCTTACTTCCTACTCTGGATAAGCAGCATCCTTTACACAAAAGAACACCCAGAATAACTAAGAAAGAGATGAAATGATTTATCGGAACTAGTTAAAATAATTAAATCTTAAAAGCATGTTCTCCTGGGCATAGAGTGGGGTTATTTCTGCAAACATTTTGAAAATAAAGTACCCCTAAAACAAGGATTTGGTTTAACTGCTAGAAAACAATGTGACAGGTTGAGAAAACTGAAAATTTTCTTAAAATCTTGTTTATTTGAATGGTGAGCCAGCCATCCAGGGGAGAAACCAGAGCTCTTTCCTTTAAGAAATATAGACTTCAGTTGGAAGAAAAAATTAGTAGGTTTTAACATTCAACCTTCTAGTGAAGTGAGAATATTGATTGAGCACCTATTATTAGAATAAATTTATCTTAAGTGACCCAGGGAAGGGTCGTGGGTGACGGGAACTGTCAAGAAAGAAAAAAAAATATGGCTGTGGATCTTAAGTACTTACAATCTACTGAGGGCTCTTGCCTCCATTTTCCTTAGACCGTGATGTGGCTCAAAGTCACATAAGAGGGCACATAAATTACTGAATAATATTACAGAAAGCAGCAGTGACACTGAAATGCTTGCATTATATTCACTATCCCAGTCATCTGCAGTTGCCTGGGGGATTTGCAAGCAAGGACAGGAAAATGCTAGTACCAACCAGTTCTAGATAAAGGATGTATTTGCTCCAAAAACTTTCACTGTATTCAGTAAATTAGATTGGCTGGAATTAAAAGGTAATAAGGCCCATTTTCTTATGTAGGTCATCAATTAATTTAACTCTAAAGATAATTCCAAAAGAAGAGGTTTAAAAATCATTTGAGTAGTAGTAACATCATTGGAATTTATTTAAAACTTCTCAATGTACTCACTTTTACAGATAACATATATATATATGTATATGACTGCTGGCATAATGATCAAAATGATCAGTTTTATTACTTTGTCATCACATCAAGTAACACTGATGGTTGAAATAAAATGTGTTAGATGAGTGATTGCAAAGATAACATACAACAAATGAAAGTCTTTGTCTATGAAGCACATGATTGTTATAATTGTTGCTGCCCTTTTTGGATCCTGAACCAGATTCCCCAAATAAGTAGGTAACACAGCATTTGTCTTGAGCACTTTTTCAAGCATTGTAATCCACGCATTGAAGTAGGCTTTATCAGCCTACAGCTATAAACTCCAAGGTGATTTTAAAGTTTGAAGGTTTATAGGTCTTCATTAGGATAAGCTGGGCTTACCATATAAATCTATGAGGACTTTGCTAGAAAAATAGTGGAATTGTTGAATAGGGAAAAGAGATAATGGTAACGGGATTTGCTTGATGTCTTCGTCCTAGAAAAAAAGATTTCTGCCTGGGCATTAAGGACCCCAATGATGATCCTGGGAGACTTTCAGTAATGTTGACAAGGCTTGAGCTACTCAGGATTTGATGCCAAAGAAGCCACACTGCACGTGTGTTCCTCTAAGGTGTACTTGGTTCTCATCTGAGAGGCAAAGGCTCTACTTCTTTTTAGTTGTTTGGTCCTAAGTTACCTTCAAACTCCACCTAACCACATCTCTAATCCTGTGTATTGCCTTTCCAGCATCTTGTAAATTCCAAGGGGTTGGAGGAACCTTTAGGTTCCAAGGCTGAGCTAAGTTATAAATGAATACCCTGTGCAGTGTTGAGAATGAAACAGAAGCTTTGGTGCATGGTAGCCCACTGCGAGTGGGGTTTCAAAGGAGCAGTCCAGGGGCCCTACATGAATAGGCATATATGGGCCAAGAGACAGGCTTCTCTCAGCCATACCATAGTATACTGGAACAATGAGAAGTGGGAGAGGACATACTTCTTAAAGTGACACACTGACCTGTTTTCATTCTCTCCTCTCTCTGCTTCTCCATTTCCACTTATTGCCCCTATTGCACCTGTCCAGTAACTGTTTCTTTAACAGTTTTCCAGACTGACATTATTAGTCCAGAAGATGGATGGTGGTTTTTTAATTAAAAGAGAAAGCTGATTTTATTTGGTGAGACTTCTGCTATCATCTTCAGTGTTATATCCCAATATGAGTACTTTTTTAATGTTCTACTAAATCCAACAGTATATTCACCTCACTCTCGAGTTAAACTCTTGGCTTTAAAAAAATTAGCCAGAAAAAATTCATGAGAAAAAATACAGTATTTTTAATTCTATGAATGAGCTATATCTTAAAATATTTGGGGGCATAATTCAATTGTATCCATTTTAGTTTAAGATCATGCAAAAACGGAAAGGTATAGATGCTATTTTATTGATATGCTGCTCCATGGATTTCAAATTCAACATCATAAGCCAAGATTTGTGGGACCAGAGGAATGTTCAAAAGTATAATCTGATACATTATCTGCTGCAGGAATTCAGTAAAATATTGCATACATCTCACTCAGGGGCTTGATGTTAAAAACAAGCTACCCCAGTAGTTCTGCTGCAGGTGGACCAGACTCCCAAGACCACATTTTGCAAGCACTGGCATTTAGGAGGAGCATGTACCTACTCTAGCAGAGTTTGTGCAGACTATGATTGCAGCCTAGTTTGTGCAGACTGTTGACTGCAGCCACTTGGCAAGGCTCTATAACAAAAAGGGAGCTAACATGTAAGTAAATTATCATGGCCGTGAAACTCCTCATCTGAAAGGGTTTCCTCTCATCCCCCCATCCCCTTGTGTCTGCCCCTGAATGCCAGACTATCTTCTCCAGCCCCAAGTCAACCTCTCATTTTTAAGCCATTCATCATTCTCCTATATAGTCCAAAATAACAAATACATTTTTAGGAATTCTCTTGCTTTATGGGGGTTCATCCAAAAATATTTCATTATAAGAATAAGTGCTTAGCTTATCCTGTAGTGTCTTTCTGCTCTAATATTTGCGCCCTTCCTTTCCACATAGTTGCATTTTCTTTGATGGGCAGATGCTGCTTCTTTAATGTTTTTCACACCTTTGTGCTTCTAACAGAGCAATTATTTCAGGATGAGGGCACTTGGAGAGTTGTAAGAGGTTAAGGAGCCCAGGGCTCTGCCTTGGATTTGTGTACCTAAATGTTACCTAATTAGATAAACCTGAGGAAGATGTGGAAGCAAAGTAGAATGAAACGGAAAGTGTTTGAATAATGAGAATTTGGACATTGCTACTCCCTGGTGACATTGGCAGACTCTAAGCCTCTTGCCTCATTTTATTCATCATGTATGAGGGGATTATGCTCAGTCATAAGTCACTAAAATTTGTATTCTACATCCCATTAGAAAAGTAATTTTTGAACACACAATACATATGTTTACATATTTGTAAGTTATATATATGTACAAAGTTCTAATATATTCTGTTCATTGTCAAACATAAAATATATATAAATTTGGTTTAATATAAAATATAAAATTGGCATTAGTAGACACTGTCTACTGAAATGAGACACTGTCTCATTTCTGGAAAAAAGCACAATATATACTAAGTTAAAGGTTCATTCTTAATAGCAGTAGGAGTAGATCTTTGTTTCAAATAGTCTTTGGGATAATTTCCTATTTTGGAAGACAGCTTATCAGATTTGGTTAGAGTTGATGAAAGCTTATTCTAGGGTTAAGAAAAGTATTAGCTCAGCCATTTTCTTATTGTTGATTTGGGCTTGCATAATTAGTTTTACCTTCAGTGTGAAGTTTCTTCACATGAATCTTTTTAACCCACTTATTTATTTACAATTATTAGTTAAATCAATATTAAATCAATTTAATCTATTTATCCACAAAATCAGTCATACAGAACCTGCAAAAAACATGTTCTAACATGTTACCTGAAGAGATAACTAAAGATACTACAAACAACCCCTCTGAATGGTAACACTCCCACTCTTGCTGCAAAATTCCTCTCATAGCAAATGCAACATGTGACTCAGACACAAGCTGACCGAAGGCTTTATGCAACTCTTACATGCTCAATATTAGAAAACCTTCATTTCTTTCCTATTGTATATAAACAACACATATAAATAAACGTTTTGGTATCTTCTCATTACCCAGTGGATTGTCTTGCATGGTCCATTTTGAAGACAGTAAACTGTAGCCTCTATTTTTATTTAATTTCAAATACCTGTTTGCCAATATTCACAGCCAGCTTTTGTTAATGTTCTTTTCTGTCCTGTGAATCCTCATGTCATATCTTGCCACATCACCTCTAAAGCCTATCTTTGCACTCCTGTCCATCCCCCATTCTCTATTATTATGCTACCTCTGATGGCCAGAGAAAATAATCTTGAAAATATGTATTGTATTGCCCTACCTGGTGAGGAATCAGCAGTTATACAATTCAAAGTTGTGGCAATTCACCACATTGTTTAGCACCCTACTATGTATAAGGAGGAAGCTTGACTTAAAAAATATATACAATCATGCCTTCTTCAAGAATGTTTGGGAGCATGCAAGAGCTTAATGCTCATGGACATTTACTTTATTCCAGCAAATTTAGACCCAATCTCTGTGTTGTTTCATTTTGCTTTCCATTTCCTGATTAACTGACTATATATCTAGCTACTTATTTGCTGCCATCTAGTGTAATAAAATATGTTGATTATACATGGAATTTTGAGCCCATTATGTAGTTGAATATCAGTACTCAAAATGATTCTTTATTTCTGGTTTCTTATAAGTTTACAAAATGCCTAGTCAGGGACCTTTCTTATCACTGTAACCCTGAACGTGGTCTTAATATTGTGTCATAGAATCTAGGGCTCAGGATCAACCTTCGTTCATTTTCTATAAACATGACATTTGGAAACTGGATAGGGGCTTAGCAGTTGGTGGATATGAAGTAAATATATAAGAGTAATCATTAAGAGATCATCTCTGTTTAGTGACCATGATTTTTACTTCATGGAGGCAGCAAAACACAGCATGGATTCTTACCAATAGTGTGACCACGGGCAGTTTATTTCTGTCTTGGAGGCATCATTTTCTTCATATCTAAAATGAAATGGTAGGTCCAGGCGACTGTTAAGGTCTCTTCTAGCTCTAAGAGTCTGTGTCTACATATAAATGATTTTCTCTGCCAAAGTAGTGTTTTTAGAGTCCTTTTTGATGCCAGAAATGAATACGGCTTCTCTAGTTCTTCTAAGTGGCTATCTATCCTTTGGTGATGGTCAGAAGTAAGCAGAGATCCTGGCTAGAAAGAGAGAGAGGAAAATGTGGACCATGATTTTATTCCCTTTATTCTTGAGAGTTGTCCAATGGGATATTGTCCACTAGTGGATAAGTAGATACTTGCCAATACGCACCTGACCTCTTCTCTTCACTCATAATGGGAATTTAGAAGTATAATACCTGTTATAATCAACTTCCTAATCTCTATCCCTTTTTTGTCACTCTATTTCCTATTGTAACTTGTCTATGAAGTACTATAAGTCTACAGTAACATACTGGTGTTTCCCTTTCCTTATGAAGTTTTATATAGCTACTCCAGTATATCCTAAAATGTTCCTTTTTCTTGCTTTTATAGTGGGGTCTTGCTTGTTGGCCAGGCTGGCCTCAAACTCCTGAGCTCAAGTGATCCTCCCACCTAATAGTAGCTGGGTATTCTTCTGAGTAGGTGGTCCTAAAATGTTTTATTTTCAGATTATTTCGTATGTATAAGTGTTATTTTCCCAGCCAGGCTGAAAACTTTCCAGAATCAGGAATTGTCTTTAGTTTCTCATTTTTTATGAGGTGATGTGGCATTATTGCTTAGGGAATTCATATATTTCTGATAATAAAGATGCTTTTCTGTTTGCTCATATAAATTAGAGTAAAAGAGGAAGTACAAAACTATCTCAAATCAAGTACAGGACTCTAATTATTACTAGCTATGTAACAGCTCATAGAAACCAGTAAGTCTCTGAACCTAATGCCAAAAAAAAAAAGCAACCTTACCATAAAGAGAAAATCCAAATAAAACTAAAAGAGGCAGTGGTCAGTGCTACCTGTGGGAAGAAAACTTTGAAGTGGGAAAAATCTGGCTTCACATCCCAGCTTTGCTACTTATTACCTTTGTGTTTTGGCTAAAAATTATTGAACTTTCCTGAAGTTAAGTTTCCTTCTTTGTAAAATGAGGGTTATAATAATATATACAACATACTACACAGAAGAGTTGTGAAGATGGAATGAGAAAGCAAATGGCAAAAACTTAGCACAAAGTAGGAGCTCAATCAATCATGGTTAAAAAGAACTTTTATCCATTGTTATTTTTGCTTATATACAGTAAAAATTATCCAGTACAAATGTAATCAGAGCATCTGCAATTGAGCTTTATAAAGTGAATTATAATTCTCATACCATAGTGGTTCTCATCAAGGGTGATTTTTTTTCCCCCAGGGGACATTTGGCAATGTCTAGAGACATTTTACTTGTCACACTGGAAAAGAGGGGAGTGCTACTGGCATCTGGTAGGTAGAGAGTAAGAATGATGATAAGCATTCTGTAATGCACAGGACAGCATTCCACAACAACAAATGATCTGATCCCAAAATACCAATAGTGTGGAAGTTGAGAAACCCTACCATAAAGCCTAGGGAGTCCATTACTTCTGACCTAAATTTGTTTTATATTTTAGAGTGGATGTGGATTAAAGTAGCTTCCATTTTGGTAGGTTATGAAGAGAGTTGTCTAATCTGTGCTTTAGATTCTAATTTTGAGGCATATTTTTAGGCTAAGGCATTGCAATATATAAGGCTTTCTAAGTTTCAGACATTTTCTTGGAGGTCAACAAACGAAGGCTTGGGGATCTATTAACCCACTAGAGTAGTGTAATAATGGTGGTGGTTGTTTATTGAAGACTAACCATGTGCCAAGTACTGTATAATAATCTGATTTATTTTTCAGCAACTGTATAAGACAGGTATTTTGCTCTTATTTTACACAGGAGAAAACTGGAGCTTAGAGAACTTATGTAACATTACTAGCAAGTTGCACAGCTGGGATTCAAACTGAAATCCAGCTAGCTTCAAAGACTGTGCTCTTTCTACTGCTGCATGCCACCCCTACCTACCAAGGCTCTGAGATTAGAAAGCAGGATGGGTGTGTTTTAAAGGAAATGAGGTAGGAAAGTTTTCACATATTAGGAACTCTGCACAAGAAGATTAGGTCAAGTTTTCTGCTGAGGGGCCCTTGAGTATCTATGAACTTGATGAAAACTCTGAGCTTCTCAAGAAGGTAGACAAAAGGGAAAGGATTCATCAAAATGGATGTTAGCACTATGCCATGTGTATTACTCCATCCTCACACTGCCAAAAGGACATACCTGAAATTGGGTAATTTGTAAAGAAAAAGAGGTTTAATGGACTCACAGTTCCACATGGCTGGTGAGGCCTCACAATCATGGTAGAAGGTGAATGAGGAGCAAAAGCATGTCTTGCATGGCAGCAGACAAGAAAGCATGTGCAGGGGAACTGCCCTTTATAAAACCATCAAATCTCATGAGACTTATTCACTGTCATGAGAACAGCACAAGAAAAACCTGCCCCCATGATTCAATTACCTCCCACCAGCTCCCTCCCACGACACATGGGGATTATGGGAGGTGCAATTCAAGATGTGATTTGTATGGGGACACAGCCAAACCATATCACCATGACATACAATTTGCCAATTCAGCAACAGTTTTCAGGTCTTCTATTTTTAAGCCTAATGCAATATATTTTATGAATTCTTCCTATTTATATGTTTTTCCTTTTAAATAAGTTCTACTATCTTAACCATCACTTTCAAATATAATGCAAGCTACATATGCCATTTTAAATTTTTTAGTAGTTACATTTAAAAAGTAAGAGGGTGAAATTAATTTTAACAATGTCGGTTATTTCTCCCAATATATCCAAACTATTATCATTTTGACATGTAGTGAAGCTAATAAAAGCATTCATTATTAATGATCTATCTCTTACATTATTTTTTCCTAATAAATCTTCAGAATCTGGGTGTGCATTTTAACTTTCCAGCACATCTCAACTAGGATGTGAAATTTTCAGCAATTAAAGTGAAATATAGCCCTCTCAAAACTATTAATGTTGCATTTAGGAAAAAGATATTTTTCACTCTTTTTATTTGTAAATTTGAGTTTAAATTAATTAAAATGGAATAAAATTTAAAATTCAATTCTCAGTCACACTAGCCACATTTCAAGTGCTCAATAGCTATGAAAGACTCATGGCTACCATATTGGATAGCACAGATCTAAGCTCTTATTGCTCAGAATGTGGTCCCCAGAGCAGAATCAACAGCATCTGTGAACTTATCAAAAATGCAGTATTTCAGTTCACACCTACTGAATCTGCATTTTAACACGATCCCCAGGTGATGCTTGTTCACATGAAAGTTGTGTCTCTCTAAATCACAGATCTTTCCAACAAAGAGCCCAGCAAAAGCACATGAATCAATAACTGTGAGGAATAAGGAAACTTGCCACGGGAGAATGGTGCCAGGGTTGGTATTAATGATGTGCTCTGGTGAAAAGTCGTAAGTTTCCCACAAAGGCAACCATGGCTATTCTATTGTTTGAACTGACACAGAGCCATTCTAGAGCTTGGAGTTGGCTCTGCTCCCAGAATCTACATCAAATAATCTAACACTAACTTCCATGACTACCATAATTAAGGCAGCTGCATACCCCATCACTATATATATTTGAAATTGCAACTTTAGAACCCCTGTAGCACAGCCGTGAGCATGTTTCTGCTACACACAAGTGGAATTTAAGGTCGAACCTCCCTGGGAG
The DNA here is from genome assembly GCF_009828535.3 of Hylobates moloch. Taxonomy (NCBI): domain Eukaryota; kingdom Metazoa; phylum Chordata; class Mammalia; order Primates; family Hylobatidae; genus Hylobates; species Hylobates moloch. The sequence goes on from NW_026652292.1 coordinate 38,895,258, forward strand.
ACCCCAGGAAGATCACCCACAAGAGTGGCTTTTGTTGTCTGCCTCACTCTCATCCTCTGAGAACTAACACAGACACAGTCAACATCCTCTTATATGGAGGTTGGCCCAGATGCCCCTGGGGATTCAATGCATTCTGCTTCACCTCAATAATCCTTATTTGGTTTGTTTTTCGCAGAACTCAGTATTTGATGGGCCTTTCAATATTTTCCTTTAAGGAATTCATTGTACTAATATAACATAGAAGCTCATTGTTCTAATAAGTGGTCCCTAATGTTGGCTGCACATTAGAATCACTCGGGGCATTTTGAAAAATACCAATGCCCAGGCATCATCCCAGTCTAATTAAATTAAACCTGTGGAAGGTATTTTGTGAAAGATCCCCAAGTGATTATAATGTGCAGCCAGAGTTGAAATCCACTGGTCCAATTAGAAGGAGGCCTTAGCTAGCAGTCAGGTGCCCAAGTAAATGCATCTCAAGTTTTAATGCGCATACAAATAGCTTGGGATTTGTTAAAATGCAGATTCTGATCCAGTAGGTATGGGGGGAAATAAACCCACGTTTGTGTACAGATGTTCAGTGTGTTTCCATTTCTGGCAAACTGGGTTGAGTTGATGACCCTATTCTTACTCCTCCCTGAAACCTTTGTCTCTCCCTCAGGCTCCCAGTTCTCATTAATCACTACTTTCTGTGATATTCTGAAGCAATTATTATCTTTAACTGCCTTTTTTCATTAGCTACTTCTCTATCTGCTTATGTACATGAGTTATTTCCTCTACCGGATTACAGCTCTTCAAGGTAGATCTACATATCATGTCATTTTTATAATTCTCACTGCACCTAAACAGTGCCTTATACACAAATGCCACTTGTTGATTAATTGAAACAGGGAATAGCTGATGTGATCATCCCAAAAACTATCCAAAGGACTTAAAAATGCAAGATGTTTTTCTTTGTTGGACAGAAAAAGAAAGTTTAGACAGGCAAGGGGGTAGGAGATACTGAGGCTTTCAATTTTTATTTCACTCTGGGTACATATTTAAATTTTGAAGAATTATTTTGTAATTTAGTGATTTTCATTATTTGTTTGGAATAGGGCACTATTGACATTTCGGACTAGATCATTCTTTGTTGTGGCTGTCATCCTGTGCACTGTAATATGTTTCATAGCATCCCTGGCCTCAACCCACTAGATGCCAGTATCACCCTTTCCCCCAGTCTTGAGAACCAAAAATACCTGAAAAAAATAAAAATTAAAAACATGCACATAAGAGAATGACAAGCTATGTTCTGAGCAATATGTGTATATATAAATATTAATATAAAAATATTCTCTGTTCCTGCATTTTGGAGGCCACGTGCTTGTAGACCATATTTATCTTTGTATTTATCATCTTGGTCATTCTCTTTATAAAAATAGAGGTATATTGCATGCCAATGCTCCTCAGCTTATGAGGTTACATCCCAATAAGCCTGTTGTAAATTTAAAAAATCATAAGTTAGAAATGTCAAAACTTGAAAATGCATTTAATCCCTGATAAACGCATCATAAAGTTGAAAAATCCTAAGTCAAACCATCATGAGTCAGGAACTATTTGTATATGAAACATTTTTAAAATCTGAACATAGACTTAGGAATTTTAATATGTAGTGGTAGTAATTCCACCAAGCAAGAGAACGTACATAAAGCAAAAATTATTAAGAAACAGTGACTGAGATGATTCTCATTCTCAGGAAACTGGCCCAGCCCCTTTACATAAAATATTCTGTTCAGTGTGCTGTGATCCTTGGACTGAATATACTGTTTTAGCAAGCAGAGTTGTTAAGCTAAAGCCTGCACATCAACAGGTGTTCAATGACTGTTGAATAAATGAAGAATGAAAGAATATTAACTGCACCTCTAAACCCTAAAATTAAAAAGCTTTAATGTGCTCATCACAAAAAACCCTATTTTGCATTTAAAATTTCAAGCTTCAAAAATGAAATTACATGCAAGAGTATATTATCATCAATGAGAATAAATGGCCTCAACAAAATTACAAGATAGAAAACAAAGTTTCATTTGTCAGTTGGTTTCTTCTGGCAATAGAAGGCTCCTATTGGACTTTATTAGCTTCAGATATTTCAGTGACAGAAACTTAATGTTGGCAAAGCATTGCTACACTTTCAGGCTTGGATTGGAATGCCCCACATTTACTTTTTCCTACCATTCCTGGCTAAAAACTTGACATGTAAGAACCAGACACAAGGCTCTAGTGGTAGCAAGCAGAATGTCTCCTAAGCTCCGAGGGGAAAAAATGATATAAGTCAGTGGTTCCCAAATTAATCATCAAATGCTACACATTAAAATCACTGGGGAACTTTTAAAAATTAAATGCCCAACTAACAACAAACTGTATGAAAAAGAAATTTAGAAAACAATCCCATTTTTAAAAGCATCAAAAAAAAAAATACTTAGGAGTAAATTTAACCAAGGAAGGGAAATATCTGTTTACTGAAAACTATGAAATGTTGGTGAAAGAAATTGATGATGATAAAAATAAATGAAAAGATAAATGTTCACGGATTGGAAGAATTAATATTGTTAAGAGATCTATACTACCCAAAGCAATCTATAGATTCAATGCATTCCTATCAAAATTCCAATGTCATTCTTTATAGAAGTAGAAAAACATCATAAAATTCATATGGAACCACAAAAGACCCTGAACAGCCAAAGCAATCTTGACCAAAAAGAACAATGCTGGAAGCATCACATTATCAGATTTCAAAATATATTACAGAGCTACAATATTCAAAATAGCATGCTACTGGCATAAAAACAGACCTATCAACTACTGAAACAGAATAGTGAGCCTAGAAATAAACCCACACATCTATGATCAATTGATTTTCAACAAAGGTACCAAGAACACACAATGGGGAAAGACAGTGTCTTCAATAAATGGTGCTGAGAAAACTGGATATCCACATGCTGAAGAATGAAATTAGACCCTTATTTCATCCCTTATACAAGAATCAACTCAAAATGGATTAAAGACTTAAACATGAGCCCTAAAACTATAAAACTAATGCAGAAAATGTAGGAGAAAAGCTCCATGATATATTAGTGTGGGGAGAAGTTTCGTAGATATGACCTCAAAAGCACAGACAACAAAAGCAAAAATACACAAATGGCATTGCATCAGACTAAAAAACTCCTGCACGGCAGATGAAACAACAAATAGAATGAAGAGACAACCTCCAGATTAGGAGAAAATATTTGCAAATCATAGATAAGGGGTCAATATTCCAAAAGGTACAAGGAAATCAAACTATTCAATAACAAGAAAACCAATTACCCTATTAAAACATAGGCAACAAATTTAAATAGACATTTCTCAAAAGAAGCAAGTATCACCCTGATTTAAAACCTGGTAAAGACACAATGAAAAAGCAAACTACAGGCCAACATCTCTGATGAACACAGACATAAAAATCCTCGACAAAATGCTAGCAAACTGAATACAGCAGCACATCAAAAAGTTAATTTGCCATGATAAACTAGAGTGTTAGGATGTTCTAGCACGCTATTAAAAAAATAACCAAGACTGAGTAATTTAAAAAGAAAAAAGCCTTAATTTATAAAGAAATTAATTTATTAAAAAGGCTTAATTTATAAAGAAAAAAGGCTGTACAAACATGGTGCCAGCACCTGGCCAGCTTCTGGGGAGGCCTCATGGAATTTTTATTCATGGCAGAAGGTGAAGCAGGAACAGGCATATCACACAGGGGAAGCAGGAGTAAGAGAGAGTGTGAGGGAGGTGCCACACACTTAAACAATCAGATCTCACAAGTACTCACTCACTATTGCAAGGACAGCACCAAGCCATAAGGGGCCCACCCCCATGATTCAAACACTTCCCACCAAGACCCACCTCCAACATTGGGCATTATATGTCAACATGAGATTTGAACAGGTACAAATATTCAAACTATATCAAGTAGGCTTCATTCCTGGGATTCAAGGTTGGTTCAACATACACAAATCAATAAATCTGATTCACCACATAAACAGAATTATAAACAAAAACCACATGACTTCGATAGGTGTGGGAAAAGCTTTTGATAAAATCCAACATCCCTTCATGTTTAAAAAAAAAAAAACCTTAAGAAGCTAGGCATTGAAGGAATATTCCTCAAAATAGTAAGAGCCATCTGTGGCAAACCCACAGCAACATAATGATAAATGGGCAAAAACTGGAAGTGTTCCCCTTGAGGACAAGAAAAGGATGCCCTTTCTCACCTGTTGTATTCATGACAGAACTTGAAGTGCTAGCCAGAGCAATCAGGTAAAAGAAAGAAATAAAAGACATCAAAATAGGAAAAGAAGAAATCAAACTACCTCTCTTTACTGACTGTATAATTCTATACCTAGAAAAACCTAAAGGCTCCACCAAAAAAGCTCTTGGAACTGATAAACAACTTCAGTAAAGTTTCTGGATACAAAATCAATGTGCAAAAATCAGTAGCATTTCTATACACCAATAGTGTTCACATTCAGAGCCAAACCAAGAATGTAATCCCATTTACAGTAGCCACGAAAGAAATAAAATACAACTAGGGATACATCTAACCAAGGAGGTGAAAGATCTCATAATGCTGCACAAGTACAGTCATTTGATCTTCAACAAAGATGACAAAATTAGCAATGGGGAAAGGACTCTCTAGTCAGTAAATGGTACTGGGATAAAAGTAAATGTCAGTAAATGGCTAGTCAGTAAGTGATACTGACTAGCCATATGTAGAAGAGTGAAACTGGACCCCTACCTTTCACCATATACAAAAATTAACTCAGGATGGATTAATTATTCAAATCTAATATCTCAAACTGTAAGAATGTAATATTCAAATATTATATCTCAAATGATATACAAACTATAAGTTATATCTCAAGCTATATACAAACTATAAGAATGTAATATTCAAATGTAATATCTCAAACTATAAGAATCCTATAAGAAAACCTAGGAAATACCATTCTGGACATCAGCCTTGGAAAAGAATTTATTACTGAGTTCTCAAAAGCAATTTCAACAAAAACAAAAACTGACAAGTTTTTCTGTTTAGAAGCTCATAGTTTAAGAAAAAGAAGCTAACAACAGAGTAAACAGCCTACAGAATGGGTGAAAATCTTCACAAACTGTGCTCCCAACCAAGATCTAATATCTGGCATCTGTTAGGAACTTAAACAATTGAGCAAACAAAAAACAACCCCATTTAAAAATGGGCAAACAGCATGAACAGACAGTTCTCAGAAGGACATATAAACAGCTAACCAACATGAAAAAATGTCTCACATCACTAATCATCAGAGAAATGCAAATCAAAACCACAATAATAGGCTATATCACACCAGTCAGAATAGCTATTATCAAAAAGTCAAAAACAACAGATGCCGGCAAGGCTGCAGAAAAAAAAAGTGAAGCGCTCATATACAGTTGCTGGGAATGTAAATTAGTTCAGCCACTGTGAAAAGCAGTTTGGAGATTTCTCAAAGAACTTGAAACAGAGTTACCATTCAACCCAGCAATCCCACTGGGTATATATCCAAAAGAAAGTACGTTGTTTCTTTTGGGTATTGTTCTACCCAAAAGACACATACACTCACATGTTCATTACAACACTGTTCACAATAGCAAAGACATGGAATCAAGCTTGGTGCCCAACAAAGGTGGATTGGATTAAAAAATGTGGTACATGTCCACCATGGGATACTACACAGCAATAAAAAAGAATGAAATCATGTCCTTTGCAGCAACATGGATGCAGCTGGAGGCCATTATACTAACTCAGGTAATACAAGAACAGAAAACCAAATACTGCATGTTTTTACTTATAAGTGGGAGCTAAACATTGGGTAAACATGGATATAAAGGTGGCAACAATAGAAACTGGGGACTAACAGAGTAGGGAGGTAGGGAGCAGAGAGAGGACTAAAAAACTATTAGGTACTATGCTCATTCCCTGGGTGATGGGATCAATCATACCCCAAACCTCAGCATCATGTGATATACCCAGGTAACAAACCTGCACATGTATTCCCTGAATCTAAAATAAAAGTTGAAATTACAATTTTTAGAAGGATGGAAGCTAGTCATCAGCATGTTTTTTAATTTTCCAGGTGACTCTTAACATTCAATAATTATTTTAAATAATTATTTCTGTCTGTAGACCTTCTGCCAGCTACTAAGTTTCAGGAATTTTGATGGTCTCATTAAAGAGAACCTGACAACCCCATTTCCAAGTGCTTCAGCTAAGTTTCATTTATAATATTTTCATATTGCCACGGATCCAGTAGTGTCTTTTTTACAGTGAGTTACAAATTCCTGTTTTTGTGACAGTGACAGGCTAAAATTAATGAGCTGTGATTTTTAAATTGAAAAAGTGACTGTCCAGTAGAGACTAAAAAGAAAACTAAAATTATATTTAGTCAGTTTTCGTGTTAGGCATGATTTTTTGCTTTGTATGTTTTAGATAGATTTTTTTATTGAGATAAAACCCAAATAGCATAAAATCCACCTTTTTAATCTCAAAGTGGTTTTTGGCATATTCACAATGTTGTGCAACAATCACTACTATCTAACTCTAGAACATTTTCATTACTTCATCATGGAACCCTGTACCCATTAGTAGTCACTCCCAGTTTCCCATTCACCTCATTTCCTGGCAACCACTAATCTACTTTTCTGTCTCTCTGTATTTGACTATTCTTAACATTTCACGTAAATCAAATACTATAATATGTGGCCTTTTATGTCTGACTTCTATCACATAGCAACATGTTTTCAAGGTTCATTCGTGTTGTAGCATGTATCAGTATTTTATTCCTTTTTAAGACAATACTTTATTATAGTATTATACCACATCTTGTTTATCCACTCATCAGTTGATGGACCTTTGGGTTGTTTCTACTTTTCTGTTGTTTTAAATAATGCTGTTATGAGCATTCTTGCACGTGTTTTTGTGTGATCATATGTGTTTGCTTCTCTGGGCATATACCTAGGAGCAGAATTGCAGGGTTATATGGTAACTCTGTATTTAACATTTTGAGGAACCCCCAAATTGCTTTCCCCAGTAGCTATACCATTTTACATTCTGAACAGAAGTGTGTGACGGTTTCTATTACTTCATATCCTCTTGCTTTCTATTTTAATTATTTAATTATTTAATTTAATTATCTAAGATGCCCTTTACCCTAACCAACCAGAAAATAAACTTGACTGAATTTAGTGCTAATTGTTTTTGCATAGTCATTCAGTATAATTGTCTTTGACATCTCAGAACACTGCTTATGCAGAATACACTTTTTTAAAACAGTGAAATCATAGCAATTCTATTTTCTATGTCAGTTCTTCTTCAGGGTAGTAAGTTCTAGGTCTTTGAGCTCATGTTCCTGTTTCCATCTTCCAAAAGGCAACATTATTAGAATCTTGTTGCTGTATCTGCCTTGGCATATCCCCCTCTCTATCCAGAGAAAAGATCACTGACAGAATAGTGTCCCCACCTTTCTATCTTAGAGGCCTCATTATGAGTCACTATGCTTTTAAAAGAATTAATGGATAAAGAGCTAGACATCAAGAAGAAGAGAGCAAATTTTAAATAAGATAGAGAAGTATATGATCACTCTTTCTAAGATGATTAAATGAAATAATTTGAAAGGCAATAAACTAACTGCACCAAGTAAATCTTGTGAAAGCGAAAGGAAAGGGGAGAAGGAAGATTGAATGTTGAAAACTAGGATAAATTGTATTCAATCACCAGTATTAAGGGAAGTACATACAATACATTTTATGAAGAAAGTGTTCCATGAAAATAAAACAACAAAAAGTAAGTTTGGTGAATATTTAAATGATAAATGCCAATAGTAGTATATGTGCAATTATCTCCTGACATTGCTATACAAATGAGCTATCTATATAGGCTATGACCACTTAACTTCACCTGCCAAACCACAGTACTATAAATAAATACTTTTCCCAGACACTACAGAGCTCAGTTGACTTGAGATTCATCTTATGGTAACTGGAAATGTAGACTGTGCCTTTATTTGGGTCAATCTTACAATTTTTTTAATGTACCAGGAATTCATTATTTAAAGTTTACTAGAGTTTAATTTAAAATTATAAAAAAGGAAGAAATTGGCTGAGTATGGTGGCTCACGCCTGTAATCCCAGCACTTCGGGAGGCCAAGGTGGGCAGATCATGAGGTCAGGAGATCGGGACCCTCCTGGCCAAAATGGTGAAACCCAGTCTCTACTAAAAATACAAAAATTAGCAGGGCATGGTGGCACATGCCTGTAGTCCCACCTACTCAGGAGGCTGAGGCAGGAGAATCGCTTGAACCTGGGAGGCGGAGGTTGCAGTGAGCCACGATCGCAACACTGCACTCCAACTTGGTGACAGAGCGAGACTCCATATAAAAAAAAAAAAGGAAGAAATTAATAGTTCAGGTGAGAACTTGTGAATTTTTATTCTCAACTCTAAGCTAGTAAGTGCTTAAATAGAAGATTTCACAACGAGCTGTACCTTCTTAATTCTACAGAGAATCATGAGGAAAATCAAGTATAAATGTGAATTTCTTATGTTCAGTATTGTCCAAAAGAAAATAGTTTATTAAATTTTTTGTCGGTTGCCATCATTATTTAAAGCCTTCCTGCCAGTAGCCTATACTATTTTTGGAATGGAGTGTTTGCAGTTTCATAACCACTTGATAACACCATAGGTTAAAAAAAAAAAAAGTCTACCAGTCTTTTTCAGATGGCCCCTTTGACACTGCATTATTTATAGGGAAGTTCAGTTACTTTTAACAACAAAGACAAGCCAAAAAAAATTACAGATCTCTTTTACCATATTTTGATATACTAGCAGCATCCACTCAGGACAGGACCTTTATTAAAAGGGGGTTTAAGGTACTTTTAATTGGAGGAATTACTGAATTCCTGAAGCTCTTCAAACAAAATAGTACTTGGGATATGACAAGAGTACTTTGGAGAAGGCTGTTTGGTCCCAAAGCAGAGATTCAAGAGGAGGACTCCAGCTAGCTGGGTAAGGGGTTCCTTCCTCTCAACCTAAGTGTTTACATAAGCCTGCTGGGGGCCAGGAACTGTGTAAAACTCAGTAAGCTCAGTACTTCTCAGCACAGAATCCAGTCCAAAGGAAGCACCCAGCAAAAATTTAGGTTGAATTTTCTTTAAAATAAAATAAAGAAAAAAGTAAAATTAAAAAAAAATACAATTCAACTACTCAGCCCATTCTGTTCAGGGTAGCTTTGGCTCAGAATGCTGGAAGAGTTGGATAGGCTATTAGTGAGAGAACTCAAAACTCCCCAAACTCCAATTCAGCACTCTTCCTTTATAATATATTTTTTCTGAAAAGAGTATTGCCAATATATCAATAAAGCTTTTTGCTATGACTTCAGAGTGCCCAGGTCACTAGGGAAAACTATCAAGTAGCATCCTGAATCCACAAATTCTTTGAGAGCCAGCCACACAGTATCTGCGTGAGTCTGGTAATTCTCTACCCTTACGAGTGTCATCACAGAATTGCAGCATTCTCTTTTCATTGTTTCTCAAGAAAACATAGACAAAGGCTCTGCTTGGATTTTTTTTAATTTTAACACTAATATGTAATAATATAGCAACATCTCCTAGTTATCTAGAACTCAGGCTTCGATAGCTATGACTGTCTAGAATACAACCACAGAAAATCACCTCTGAACAGTGAGGGAAATAGCTGCCACAGTATCACCACCTACTCCAAGCTTGAACCTCTCAACCCGCAACCAACAGGCTGCAAGTAGTTCAGTACAGCTTTGAATGCGGCCCAAGACAAACTCGCAAACCTTCTTAAAACATTATGAAATTTTTTTGCAATTTGCTCATCAGCTATCGTTAGTGTTAGTATATTTTTTGTGTTGCTCAAGGCAATTCTCTTCTTCCAGTGTGGCCCAGGAAAGCCAAAAAATTGGACACCTATACTTTGGATGTTTCATCTAGTACCGATATACTTATAATTACATGTTTCAACTAGTACTAATGAACTTATAGTTACAGGATGAAATTCCAAATTAGCAATGTTCATCATTTGCTCTTCCTAGGTAACAACAGTTAACAAATCATAGGTTGGCAATCACAACTGATTGTGAGGATGGAAAAATAACAATGAGCATTTATATAATGCTTCCTCTATACCAGGTACTTTTCTAAGAACTTTACATGGATTAGCTCACTTAATCTTTACAATAACCCTGTGACATACCATTATTATCCCCATTTTACAGGTGAGGAAACTGAAGAAGTTAAGTAATTTGCCCAAGATTACAGATTGTATGTGATGGAGGTAGGATTTGAACTCAGCAGTCTGGCACCAAAATCAGCACTCTCAGCCTCTACCCAGTATTATCAAAAGTAATTTCCTGGTAGCTTCTATCAATTGTCATGGCAATTCTCAAGATAAAGAATTATTGTTTTCAATAAATAATGTCATTCCTAGAAATGAATTATGTGTGAATCATACTAAGCTGCAGTGAGAGAATGAATATCACCATCACAGTGGTGAATCTACTTAGTGTAGGGGTAAAAGGTCAGTCTCTCCCAGCAGCCCTACACATAAGTACACCATAATTCAGTAGGATAATCCCTGATCCCCATGCAGTCATAAAAAACGTTAAATGATGTTTTACAGGTTTCATTAATGATTCAGAGAATCTTAAAATACATCTTAGGAAAAATAATTTCAGGAGTAACTTTCAGTTAGCTAGAAAATACAGTTCTGTTGAGCATCTCATAATCTATGCCAGACAAAGGAAACATTCTTGCCTTTCTTTGAGGGAATTATAGACCAACAATCTTATTAATTTTCAACTTTCGTCGAGGCAAGATTAGCTTCATGCACAATGTTTCTCAAACTGAAAGTAGTGACCTATATTAGTAAATCAATTTATAGGGTTGCAAGCAGCATCATTTATAAATTGAAATCAGAATTCATTGCAGGCAGTAATTTTGAGACATTTTATTTTACATGTGCGTGTGTATAAATCATATAAATAAGTATGTGAGAACATTTTAAAACATTTAAAATATGTTTATATATCTAAAGTTTAAACATGTAAGTATATATTTATATTAATAATATAATTAATATGAATTAATAACATATTAATTTATATTAACTTATATCAATTTATATTAACAATATGTAAACAATATGTTAATTAGTAATATACTAATATTAATATATAATATATTATTATAATATATTATATATAAATACATTATATATAATATATTAATATATCAAATATATTAAAATAATACATTTAATATATTAAGAACATACTAACTATATATTATTACTATTTTAAATATATTTTAATATATTTAAATTTATACTTAAAATTTACATATATAAATTATATATGTAAATATATATAAATTATATATGTAAATATATATAAATTATATATATGTAAATATATATATAATATATATATAAATTTTTGAAAGTCACTTTCAAAAATTTTGAAAGCCACCAGTGCAGTGGTTAAGAATACAAATTTTGGGCTGGGCATGGTGGCTCACACCTGTAATCCCAGCACTTTGGGAGGCCGAGGTGGGTGGATCCTGAGGTCAAGAGATTGAGACCATCCTGGCCAACACAGTGAAACATCGTCTCTACTAAAAATATAAAAATTAGCTGGGCACGGTGGCACGCACCTGTAGTCCCAGCTACTCGGGAGGCTGAGGCAGGAGAATCACTTGAACCCAGGAGGCGGAGGTTGCAGTGAGCCGAGATCATGGCACTGCATTCCAGCCTGGTGACAGAGCGAGACTGCATCTCAAAAAAAAAAAAAAAAAAAAGAATACAAATTCTGAAGCACAGCTGTTGAGTTGGAATCATGGCTGTGCCACTTAATAACCAAGTGACTTTGGGCCAGTTATTTTACTTCTCTGTGCCTCAGTGTCATCTATTCAGTAGTGTGAATAATAGTACCTACCTCATTCTAGTTTTGAGAATAAACACTTTTTATATTACATATAAAATGAGTAGGACAGAGACCCCAAAGAAGACGTAGTTGCTGCCATATTGTTATTCTGTTCCTGCTTAAGAAGGGGACTTGGAAAAATAATGATGATGAATGCAGTCACTTCTTTCACTCATGGAAGAATTACATATTCATATCTTCTTTGCTCATCAAACCTTTGAAGATCATGCATGTCTCATTCTGTAACATTGCCTTAACCAAATATAAAGGCTAAATACAAAGGTGTTTTTAAATAACTGATACATTTAGGCCAGTCACCCAAAGATTTTACCCAAAGCCTATGCAGACACAGTCCAAGAAGTAGACTAGCTCTACTGCAATCACCATCTCTTGTTTATTATTTGTGAAAGGAACATTACAGTTTCACCACCGTTGGCCTGGCCAGCGCGTTTATGCAGTCCTCAGAACATATGAAAGTGATTTCGGCTGACAATAAGTATTTCCTCACTTTGGCTTATGTTCAATAATAGCCATTCTTTATCCAGATCAGGGTGACTGAGCATGCTATAACCATTCTTCTCTTCTAAAACTGACCCTTGTTTGACTGCATATGCAGATTGCTTAGCAGAACCCATATCCACCATAAGGGGCCAAAAGTCATTTGATCCAATGTGCTTTTCTTTTTTTTCTTTCTTTTTTTTTAATTCCATGAAATTTTATTAAGTAAGATAAATTAATTATAAACATTACAAAACACTTTTATTTGTGACAGAGTCTCACTGTGTCACCCAGGCTGGGGTGCAGTGACGTGATCTCAGCTCACTGCAACTTCCGACTCCCAGATTCAAGCGATTCTTGTGCCTCAGCCTCTCTGAGTAGCTGGGATTACAGGTATGCTCCACCAGACCTGGCTAATTTTTGTATTTTTAGTAGAGACGGAGTTTCACTATGTTGGACAGCCTGGCCTCGAACTCCTGGCCTCAGGTAATCCTCCCATCTCAGCCTCCCAAAGTGCTAGAATTACAGGTGTGAGCCACTGCTCTCAGCACCAAACATGATTTTTTGATGGAATGCTTAATGTCTTTCTATTATTATTATTATTATTATTATACTTTCTTCTGGGGTGCATGTGCACAACTCGCAGGTTTGTTACATAGGCATACATGTGCCATGTTGGTTTGCTGCACCCACTAAAAATTAATTCAAGATGGATTAAAGACTTAAATGTTAGGCCTAAAACCATAAAAACCCTAGAAGAAAACCTAGGCAATACCATTCAGGTAATAGGCATGGGCAAAGACTTAATGACTAAAACACCAAAAGCAATGGCAACAAAAGCCAAAATTGGCAAATGGGATCTAGTTAAACTAAAGAGATTCTGCACAGCAAAAGAAACTACCAGCAGAGTGAACAGGCAACCTACAAAATGGGAGAAAATTTTTGCAATCCACCCCTCTGACAAAGGGCTAATATCCAGAATCTACAAAGAACTTCAATAAATTTACAAGAAAAAAACAACCCCATCAAAAAGTGGGCAAAGGATATGAACAGACACTTCTCAAAAGAAGACATTTATGCAGCCAACAGACACATGAAAAAATGCTCATCATCACTGGTCATCAGAGAAATGCAAATCAAAACCACAATGAGATACTATTTCACACCAGTTAGAATGGCGATCATTAAAAAGTCAGGAAACAACAGGTGCTGGAGAGGATGTGGAAAAATAGGAACACTTTTACACTGTTGGTGGGAGTGTAAATCAGTTCAACCATTGTGGAAGACAGTGTGGTGATTCCTCAAGGATCTAGAACTAGAACTACCATTTGACCCAGCCATCCCATTACTGGGTATATACCCAAAGGATTGTAAATCATACTGCTATAAAGACACATGCGGCCGGGCGCGGTGGCTCATGCCTGTAATCCCAGCACTTTGGGAGGCTGAGGCAGGCGGATCATGAGGTCAGGAGATCGAGACCATCCTGGCTAACATGGTGAAACCCCGTCTCTACTAAAAATACAGAAAATTAGATGGGCACAGTGGTGGGAGCCTGTAGTCCCAGCTACTCAGGAGGCTGAGGCAGGAGAATGGCATGAACCCGGGAGGCAGAGCTTGCAGTGAGCCAAGATAGCGCCACTGCAGTCCAGCCTGGGCAAAAAGGCAAGACTCCGTCTCAAAAAAAAAAAAAAAAAGACATATGCACACGTATGTTTACTGTGACACTATTCACAATAGCAAAGACTTGGAACCAACCCAAATGTCCATCAATGATAGACTGGATAAAGAAAATGTGGCACATATACACCATGGAATACTATGCAGCCATAAAAAATGATGAGTTCACGTCCTTTGCAGGGACATGGATGAAGCTGGAAACCATCATTCTCAGCAAACGATCACAAGAGCAGAAAACCAAACACTGCATGTGTGTTCCAACTTAACTCATTGTTCTTAGTGATAATTCACTTAGGGACAAAGTTAGGCTCTCTTGTTAATTGCAACATTCCTTTCAGAGGTGCCATAAATGGATGTTGAACTACACTGTTTTTAGATTTAATCTTTAAAAATCATAAGAAAGCAAGAAATATTCCTAGTTCAGAAATAATTTTCTGTTCCTGGCTAATCAGAGAAGATCTAAGAGTCTATAGTAGTCATTTGTTGTCCTCATAGTAAAAGTGAGATTCTAATAGGATTTTTAGACATAGTGAGAAAGGTGTTCATTTTAAGATTATGGTAGTTCCTTTCAGATTTAGAAAGCCTTAAGAGGACACTAAGGAATTGGACTTTAGGAACACTGAGTGTCTTCAGCCACAGTGGCACAATGGTACTAGATGGGACAGGATGTGATTAAGGAGAAACTAAACGGCCAGCCACAATATTGTTCTCCTTGCCTCCAAAAAAGGAGTTACCCACTTTCTCACACTCACTGTGATACATTCCGTTTTGCTAAGAAAAGTGGCTTGTGTCATTCTTGAGCACTACTTTTAAGTTCTGATATATTAGATTCATTTACTCTGTATTAATAGCATTCAAATATTTAGTAAAGTTAATATACCTCTCACACTTTTTCCAAATTAACCCACCAGCTGTGTCCTGTGCTTCAAGCTATCTTATAAGACTGCAATCAAAGTGTAAACCAGGGCTGTGGTCTCATCTGAAGGCTGGATAGGGAAAGATTGGCCCCCATGCTTACTTACATGGTTGTTGGCAGGATTCAGTTCCTCAAGGGTTTTTTTTGTTTTACGTTTTTTGTTTGTTTGTTTGTTTGTTTGCTTTTTTGAGACAGAGCCTTGCTCCATCACCAGAATGGAGTGCAGTGGCGCGATCTCGGCTCACTGCAACCTCCGCTTCCCAGGTTCAAGCAATTCTCCTGCCTCAGCCTCCCAAGTAGCTGGGATTACAGGTGCGTGCCACCACACCCAGCTAATTTTTCCATTTTTAGTAGAGACAGGGTTTCACCATGTTGGTCAGGCTGGTCTCGATCTCGAGACCTCTTGATCCACCCGCCTCAGCCTCCCAAAGTGCTGGGATTACAGGCATGAGTCACTGCACCCAGCCAGTTCCTCAAGGGTTTTTATACTGAGGGCCTCTGCTTCTTGCTGAGTGTTGGCCAGAGGCCACGCTTAGTTCTTTGCTATATGGTGCTCACCACACAGCAACTTCATCAAAACCAGCAAAAGGGTGAGTCTGCTAGTTAAAAAGAAGTCTCAATCCTTTGTAACCTAATCATAGAACTGACATCCACTCCATGCTGCCATGTTCTTTTGATTAGAAGCAAGTTACTCAAGGGAAGGAAATACATAAGGCTGTGAATGAGAGAAGACAGGAATCACTGGAGGCCACTTTAGGGGCTGTCTGCCACAGCACTTAACAGCACACACCCAGCCATAAAATTTAAAAAAGCAGGAAAGAGAGAAGGAGGGTGCAGGGTAAAATAAAGAACAGAGGAAGGTGGAGGGGAAGAAAGGAAGGGAAAGAAAGACATTTAAAAAGACAAGAACAAAACAGCTCTGCTGCACTACATCTGTATCAGAGTTCCATGTGCAGACACACACTTCATCACATTAGCACCACACCCATAAATTTCCTATTCATTATTTACAATGAGAAGATAATAAGGACTTTCTATGCATCTGGAGTTAAAAGGAAACAATAAATCTAAGAATACTAAATTTAAGTAAGCAAAATGTGTTTCAAATTAGTTTTTTTTCTTTTTAAGTTGTTTTTTTTGTTTGTTTCAGCTGACAAAGTTATTTCTTTCTGTTTCAAGTTTTGAAGTTGAGTTTATTATTCTTGCTATTATGTAACAGGCATATTTTACAGAGAATATAGGAACCTGATTGACATTCGTATTTGGTGTTCTATTGTTTCAACTCAAATGCCAAAATTATGTGGTTTTTTGTTTTGTTTTGTTTTTTTTGAGACAGAATCTGGCTCTGCCGCCCAGGCTGGAGTGCAGTGGCGCAATCTCGGCTCACTGCAAGCTCTGCCTCCTGGGTTCACACCATTCTCCTGCCTTAGCCTCCCGAGTAGCTGGGACTACAGGCTCCCGCCACTACGCCCGGCTAATTTTTTGTATTTTTAGTAGAGACGGGGTTTCACCGTGTTAGCCAGGATGGTCTCGATCTCCTGACCTCATGATCCACCCGCCTCGGCCTCCCAAAGTGCTAGGATTACAGGCGTGAGCCACCGCGCCCAGCCAAAATTATGTTTTTGTTGTGTATGTTATTGTTCATAATTATATATGTCTCTTAATTGTAAAAGTGAAGCTGTAAAATTGTAAAGTACTTTGTATCTCATCTATTCCAGGCATTCTACTAAGGAAATCAAGACCAAATAGCGTGGGAAGGTCAACGTTAAATAGTGTCAGAGCCAGAACTAGAGTACACATCTCTCAACTTCTAATCTAGTGCATTTCCTTTTCTTATTTCTATGCAAATGAACAGTTAGAATGTGAAATAGTCTCCTCGGATATACCGGCATTAAAACAGTTGTGGTTTAAATATTTAGTTTTAATAATTACTAACTTTGTAGAAGGATCTAAAATAGTGTTTGTTTTCAGTGCTTCAACTAATAGTAAAAAGGAATATTTTCAGTACTTTACTGTATGAGAGGTGCTTGCCTAACAAAATACACATCTTTTTCACTGTACTCATTTGTAACAGATAATGTGGCCTCCTACACCTCAGTGTTCTGAGAGGGGTTGGTAAACACTGACCACATAGAGCTGCCCATCTGCCCCCCGGGTACCAAGGCACATCCCATCCATGCCCTAAAACTCTTATGAATTTCTCCATTCATACAGGAAAATGAGTATTTCTTACAACAATATGACCATGGAATTTGATTACAAAAACACTCCTGCTATCCCCAACGTGTGCTCCCAGGGCTAAAGACATATCTGCAACTCAGGATTTTCTGAAGATTCACTTGTTTGTACTATTGAGGGCAACAATTGTTCTCAAACAAGGATGCAGTTCCTTTCTTCTTACCCTGCTTATTTTTCTTTTTATTACTATTATTATACTTTAAGTTCTGGGGTACATGTGCAGAACGTACAGGTTTGTTACATAGGTATACATGTGCCATGGTGGTTTGCTGCACCCACCAACCCGTCATCTACATTAGGTATTTCTCCTAATGTTATCCCTCCCCCAGCCCCACAGCCCCCAACAGGCCCCAGTGTGTAAAGTTCCCCTCCCTGTGTACCTGTGTTCTCATTGTTCAACTCCCACTTATAAGTGAGAACATGTTCTTGTGTTAGTTTGCTGAGAATGATGGTTTCTGGCTTCATCCATGTCCCTGCAAAGAACATGAACTCATCCTTTTTTATGGCTGAGTAGTATTCTATGGTGTATATGCAACATTTTCTTTAACCAGTCTATCACTGATGGGCATTTGGGTTGGTTCCAAGTCTTTGCTGTTGTGAACAGTGCTGCAATAAACATACATCTGCATGTGTCTTTCTAGTAGAATGATTTATAATCCTTTGGGTATATACCCAGTAATGGGATGGCTGGGTCAAATGGTATTTCTAGTTCTAGGTCCTTGAGGAATCACCACACTGACTTCCACAATGGTTGAACTAATTTACACTCCCACCAACAGTGTAAAAGTGTTCCTATTTCTCCACATCCTCTCCAGCATCTGTTGTTTCCTGACTTTTTAATGACCACCATTCTAACTGGTGTGAAATGGTATCTCATTGTGGTTTTGATTTGCATTCCTCTGATGACCAGTGATGATGAGCATTTTTTCATGTATCTGTTGCCTGCATAAATGTCTTCTTCTGAGAAGTGTCTGTTCATATCCTTTGCCCACTTTTTGATGGGGTTGTTTTTTTTCTTGTAAATTTATTGAAGTTCTTTGTAGATTCTGGATATTAGCCCTTTGTCAGATGAATAGATTGCAAAAATGTTCCCCCATTCTGTAGGTTGCCTGTTCACTCTGATGATAATTTCTTTTGCTGTGCAGAAGCTCTTTAGTTTAATTAGATCCCATTTGCCAATTCTGGCTTTTGTTGCCATTGCTTTTTGTGTCTTAGTCATGAAGTCTTTGCTCATGCCTATTTCCTGAATGGTATTGCCAAGGTTTTCTTCTAGGGTTTTTATGGTTTTAGGTCTTAACCTTTAAGTCTTTAATCCATCTTGAGTTAATTTTTGTATAAGATGAAAGGAAGGGATCCAGTTTCAGCTTTCTGCATATGGCTAGCCAGTTTTCCCAACACCATTTATTAAACAGGGAATCCTTTCCCCATTGCTTGTTTTTGTCAGGTTTGTCAAAGACCAGATGGTTGTGGATGTGTGGTGTTATTTCAGGCCTCTGTTCTGTTCCATTGGTCTATATATCTTATCTGGTACCAGTACCATGCTGTCTTTGCTACTGTAGCCTTGTAGTATAGTTTGAAGTCAGAGACACAACAAAAAAAGAGAATTTTAGACCAATATCCTTGATGAACATTGACGCAAAAATCCTCAATAAAATACTGGCAAACTGAATCCAGCAGCACATCAAAAAGCTTATCCACCATGATCAAGTTGGCTTCATCCCTGGGATGCAAGGCTGGTTCAACATATGCAAATCAATAAATGTAATCCAGCATATAAACAGAACCAAAGACAAAAACCACATGATTATCTCAATAGATGCAGAAAAGGCCTTTGACAAAATTCAACAACCCTTCATGCTAAAAACTCTCAATAAATTAGGTATTGATGGGACGTATCTCAAAATAATAAGAGCTCTCTATGACAAACCCACAGCCAATATCATACTGAACAGGCAAAAACTGGAGGCATTCCCTTTGAAAATCGGCATAAGACAAGGATGCCCTCTCTCACCATTCCTTTTCAACATACTATTCAAAACTCTGGCCAGGGCAGTCAGGCAAGAGAATAAATCATGCTGCTATAAAGACACATGCACACGTATGTTTATTGCGGCACTATTCACAATAGCAAAGACTTGGAACCAACCCAAATGTCCAACAACAATAGACTGGATTAAGAAAATGTGGCACATATACACCATGGAATACTATGCAGCCATAAAAAATGATGAGTTCGTGTCCTTTGTAGGGACATGGATGAAACTGGAAAACATCATTCTCAGTAAACTATCGCAAGGACAAAAAAACAAACACCGCATGTTCTCACTCATAGGTGGGAATTGAACAATGAGAACTCATGGACACAGGAAGGGGAACATCACATTCCGGGGACTGTTGTGGGGTGGGGGGTGGGGGGGGCGGGGACAGCATTAGGAGATATACCTAATGCTAAATGACGAGCTAATGGGTGCAGGAAATCAACATGGCACATGGATACATATGTAACAAACCTGCACATTGTGCACATGTACCCTAAAACCTAAAGTATAATAAAAAAAAAAGAAAAGAAATAAAGGGTATTCAATTAGGAAAAGAGGAAATCCAATTGTCTCTGTTTGCAGATCACATGATTGTATATTTAGAAAACCCCATCGTCTCAGCCCAAAATCTCCTTAAGCTGATAAGCAACTTCAGCAAAGTCTCAGGATACAAAATCAATGTGCAAAAATCACAAGCATTCCTATACACCAATAACAGACAAACAGAGAGCCAAATCACGAGCAAACTCCCATTCACAATTGCTACCAAGAGAATAAAATACCTAGGAATACAACTTACAAAGGATGTGAAGGACCTCTTCAAGGAGAACTACAAACCACTGCTCAAGGAAATAAGAGAGGACACAAACAGATGGGAAAACATCCTCATGGGTAGGAAGAATCAATATCATGAAAATGGCCATACTGCCCAACGTAATTTATAGATTCAATGCTATCCCCATCAAACTACCGTTGACTTTCTTCACAGAATTGGAAAAAAACTACTTTAGATGTCATATGGAACCAAAAATGAGCCTGCATAGCCAAGACAATCCTAAGCAAAAAGAACACAGCTGAAGGCATCACGCTAGCTGGCCCAGCTTATTTTTCTGCATAGGATCCCCACATCCCTGCCTTTGCTAGAATGGAAACTAGACAAGGACCAACTTTTATCAACTTGTTCATTTCTCTATTCCTAGAACACAGCCTGGTACAAAATTTGCGTTTAATAATGTTTGTTGAATGAATTTGAATGATGGATTTGTTTAGAAGGTTTATAACATCCCATCCCTTGTGAGTTTGTTGCCAGAGGAAAAAAGAAGCGTGTTTTTGGTTCATAACATCAGGTATGTAACCTGGAATTTGGAATCATGAGTTTTTATGCATTTGCTTCATATTATTTATTTTTAAGTGATCTTTCAAAGTATTGACAAAGATACTTTAAGACTGAGAGCCTCCCTGATAACCCAGGAATGAGAGTTTTAGATTGTTTACAATCTGATTGAAGGCTAATCACATAAGGAGAAAAAAATAAGAAAAAGCAGAGAAATTTGAAAAGAAATCTCCAAAATGACCATGGACATCAGAACACTGAGAATTCATATATAAAAATGTGTTTTGCCTCATACCTGTCTGTCGCACATCTATAGCAGCAGATTTCATAGATGCAGAGGAATTTTGGCTAAAATCCTAACACATAAGAGGCATTCTGCACTTACTTCTCCAATTAGAATTAACACACGTGTATTTATAAGTTGTTTAGAGTGGGCATCTATTTAATGAGTTTACTGGCTGAATCTTTTAAAAGAATGCAAACATAAGTGCCTTTTATCAAAAATCAATGAAAAGATAAAAGGCCCTGTAGTGCATGCTGTGGTTCCCACACTGCATCCCCCACATCCACCTGATGTCATCACAACCATCTATGGTATCCATTTGCCACTATGCACCCTGCCAGGCACACTCAGGTGCTTGCCTCGGCGAAGACCCTCAGCTCACGTGCAGGTACAGCCTAGACGTGCATGGGAGTGAACATCTCTGAGGCACCCTTCAACCAGTGAGTACTGGGAGTAGTAGATAAATGTCCTAGCCTCTCATCTTTCTACACAACAATGGTGGTGCATATTCTACACAGCTTCTTCAAGGAGCCTCGGTGGGATTGGGCCCCATTAGCCACTGTGATAACCAGCTCAGTAACACACACATATTAGTTGTTCTCCCTTTCGTTCCCACCCTCCCCATTCCATGACTGCTAGATCCGGAAGTCACCTTCCAGATGAACTACCTATATCCAAATCCTAATCTCTAGCTCTGGTTTCTTAAACAGGTCCTACGAAATGCTTGAAATAAAAGACAAAATGGTTTGTGTCTAGAATCAAAGGCTGACAATGGCAAGCAACAGGCTCTAAAACTATGACCCAGGAAAAATGCTTTTCTAGAAGACATCGGCATTACCTCCTAGACACAGAATATGCTGGCTTCATCCCAGTAGTTTCTTCACACACTTTAAATACGTGTCTCATTAGAATCACATATGACCCACCTGATTTCATGCCTTGCCTTTTCTTTTTATTCTGCAGATTCTTCTAAGGAGCCTAAATTCACCAAGTGCCGTTCACCTGAGCGAGAGACTTTTTCATGCCACTGGACAGATGCGGTTCATCATGGTTCAAAGAGCCTAGGACCCATACAGCTGTTCTATACCAGAAGGTGCCGCCATCATGCCTTTCTGATTTTCCTCTCCATGGATGTACCTACTAAAGTACACTGAGTCACATGTAGTGTGGGAATGGAAGTGATATGTTGTGATTTATGTAATCAACGAATATTCATTCACTCATTTATTGAAAAAAATATTAATCAAGCCCATCCTATGTGCTGAGTACTATTTTAGGCCCTGGAGATATAGCAGTGATTACAAAAGACAAAATCCCTGGTCTCATGGAGATTTCCTTCCAATGCAGGGAGACAGGCAATAAAAATTGAATAAAATGTCAGCTAGTAATATAGGTTATTAAGAAAATAAAGCCAGAAAGCAGCATATCAGCAGTGTGTGGGAGTTTGTGTATGTGCATGAGAATGTGTGAGAGTGTGTCAAAGTGTGAGTGAGAGCATGTATGGATACACGTGGGCATGTGCATGTGGATGACAGTGTGTGTAACAGAGGCTTGAATGATATTGAAATGCATGGTCCTAGGAGGCCTCTCTATTGTGGTGTCTTAGACCAGAGACATAAGTGAAATGGGACAGGCCACATGAATATCTGGGGGAAAGGCTATCCAGGCAGAGGAAATTGCAAGTACAAAGTCCCTGAGGCAGTCTTGGCATATTTGAGGGATGAAAAAGGCCAGCACTGAAGGCACAAGATTGAAAGCGAGGAGAGTGATATGGGAAGGGATCAGAGAGTTACCTAGGTACTGACTATGCCAAACCTCATAGGCAAGGGCAAGGCTTTGAATTTTACTTTATTTGTGGTGGAAAGCTATAGGTGTTTTTGAAAAGATGTATGTTTGAAAAGATGTAGCTTGTTTTCTAACCAGATAATACACTCCTTCTCTTAAATATATTCAGTAAAAGACTGTAGTACTTTTTCATTTTTACCAGTGACCCTCTAAAATAACAGAGGAAGGGTGAAACAAAGACCTCTCAATATAGGTACCACCCAAGTTGTTTATTTCTTCCCCTTCACCTGGCATTATTTTCGTTTTTGTTTACTCTCACTCTGTATATTTTTCCCTTTTTTACATTTTAGGCTTAAACACTTCATTATCTCCTCTTTTCCACCCAACCCCCAGAGAAGGCCTAAGCCAAGATGCAGGGTTAGTGAGGACCATTTGTCCTTGGCTCAAGGTGTTCGTTAGTCAGAGGATGACGTTGTCTATCCAACCGAAGAGCTGGAATAGGGAAGGAAGATGCAGCCAGCAGTTAAGGGTATGAGCTCAGGGCTAACAAACCTGCACTTCAGTGTAGTTCTGCACTTTCTCACCAAGGAATACTCAGGAAATTAGCCAGTTTGTGTACAACTCAGCCTCCTCATTTGCAGAAAGGAGATAACGGACTTGCCTCATGGCTTCTTGTGAGGATCGTATGAGATAACCCATGAAAAATACTTGGCAGAGTACTTGACACATAATAAGTACTCACTAAATGGTAGCTGGTATTCTTATTATCGATAGTATAGTGATAATTTAAAAATAATTATGATATAGAAATCCAGTTCCTGGACTATAAAATGACTATAAATGGTATAAGACCATTTATACCAATAAATTGTTATAATTATTGTAATTATTGGTATAAGAGCATTTTAATGCAGAGCTGCTGCTTAATTTGCAGATAAAAAAATACTTGGAGTTAGCAACCAAGCGGACCTTCCCCACCTTTCAGTGTAAGAGAGGTCTCTTGGATGAAGTGAAGTGAAGATGAAATGTTTGGGCACCAAGTATACTATATTTTTCCTTAAGGCTGACACCACAGAGAGGTTGGGGCCAGTAAACAGAGTTGATTTCTATAAATACATTCAGACATGAAGTTAGTATGTTTGATGACACTTTTGAAATGTGTGGAATCATTAAGTTATTTGTGCAGGCACAATTAGCCAAACTGTAAAGAAAAGTAGCAGAATAACCTCTTAAGTTGGGCCCACTTTATGAACATAATTTTTTGCTACCCCAATATTTACCAAATTTGATGAGCAAGAAGAGAAATCCAAAGGAATGAAGCCTTGATAAATATATATCCCTTGCCCTCATCCATCAGGGTCACATAACTCTGTCCACAGGCATCTTATGCACACCCCAGTCATTTCAGCATCCCTGGTTCAAATCCAGGATCTACACTACCAAGGATGCTGCTGAAAGTGTGACTGGGTAAAGGGAAACTTTCAGACATATTCAGAAAGATGTCTTAGATTTTGCCCTGGTAGTGTTTGGAATCCCAGGAGGGTAAGTACAGCTTCATGATTAAGTGCCAACCCAAACTTACAAAATTAGATATTTGTGTTTTTTCTATAAAATATAACTATTTGGAATATCTTAGCCAAACTACTATGAGCCCACAGCCCAGTTTATCCAAGAAGGGTAAAACTGAGGGATTAGGAGCATCAGGACTGGCCTGGACTGATTAGTGTACAGATATATTTGACGTCTCATTGCCCACTTCACAAAGAAGACAATACAAATGCACTTTCTGACTTTTGTCACTGCTTCTTAGAACTCAGTTGCCAGGCAACTCTTGAAACTATAGAAACATGCTTCGCATCCCTGACACATAAATAAAACTGTGAGATGATTTTATCCAAAGCCAGAGTCAGTGGGCGGTGCAGTTGTTTCAGTTTGCTGGCCTGGCCTGAGTATCTAAAGCACAACAGAAAGTGAAGATGTCAGGCTGTCAACAGGACAGTTCAGGCACAGCCCTACAGGCAGTTGTGTGTTTTGCCTGGCTCTGCTCCTTGCCAGGTAGCTGGCAGAAGAGGCAGCCTCCACATGTTAGAGCAGCTGATTCAAAACAGTGTCTGCCATCCTGTGATGGTGATAGTGCCAAATTCAGCCTCTGAGCTTGCAGGGGATTCAGGATGAATGCACATTACAGGCATGGTAAAAAGAGGCTCTGGGAAGCATGTTCGAGCTGCTCTGCTCTCTGCTCCTTGCATGGAAATGCTGTGTTTTTAAAGGAAGTGGGCATGTGAACACTCAGTCCTTAAGGCTGTATCCCCCACCTCTTCCATACCCATTCAACCCCACTTCAAAAATTACCCTGGTCTTAAGAGAAATTTCATTTTCTATACAAGGTTATGTGGAAAATCAGTAGGGAGAAAGGGCATTATTACTTTGATTTTTCTTCAACAAAAGTATTAAATTTAAAGCCAAAAACGTGCACTTTCTGTCATGAAAACAGCTGCCCTTAAAAACATAAATGATGTTTTATTTTTATTATTTTTTTCCAGTTGGTTGTCTTTAGATGAAAAACATTTCTTCTGCTGTTTATTCTTATTTTTAATGTTAGTCTCTTTCTATGGTTCTCACCCCTTCCATTTCACAAGATAGTCTGGGAGCAAACCTAAAGCACTTAACTTTTGGGAGTAAGAGCAGAGGGGAGCTTCCATATATTGATTTTGGTCATCTGTAGAGACATTCAACCCAGAGAAGGCAAGTGACACAGTATCTGTTTTATGAGCTAATTTGGGTTCTTGTCTACATTTAAAGTTTAAAATATAAGTTATAAATATTTATTTAAAATGAAATTCAACATTGGTTCATGAAGAAAGAGGTTGGAAGTAGTGTTTTGAACTAGCTGTTTCTGATCCATCATGCTTAAAATAAATGCTTTGTTTGTCCTGTGGAGTTCATGGATTTGGGATAATCTAAACAGGGTTTTTTAAACAGTCCTCACGGGGACCAAGGTGCTGACATGCACTGTTGAGAAATTCTGTGAATCATGAAAGTGCTAATCTTTTAGAAATCCAGACCTGTTAAACACTATCAACATCTTTGGAACATCTTAATACTTTGAGTTTTCTAACTTTTATGCTATCACTTATGCTAAGTACATTTGATATCCCTTCTATTACGTGGAAGCCTCATTTTCTGGGCAATCTTCTTACAACTACTCTCTTTAATGCACTCTTACTTAGCTTGAAAGTAAATATCAAATTAAGTATACTATAGTTCAATGAACCACCCACCTATTCCTAATTTTTTTAACATTTTTCTTATGACTCTACATACACACATACTTACACACACACACACACAAACACACCTTATCTTTTCTTCTGCCTTTTGCCCATTTACTTTTTGCATCAGAGATGAATCTCTCATTCAAGCATATGCAACTTTTTTTTTTTTTTTTTGAGATGGAGTCTTGCTTTGTCGCCCAGGCTGGAGTGCAGTGGCACGATCTTGGCTTACTGCAAACTTTGCCTCCTGGGTTCAAGCAATTCTCCTGCCTCAGCCTGCCTACCGAATAGCTGGGATTACAGAAGCATGCCATCATGCCCAGCTAATTTTTGTATTTTTAGTACAGATGGGGTTTTACCACGTTAGCCAGGCTGGTCTCAAGCTCCTAACCTCATGATCCGCCTGCCTCAGCCTCCCAAAGTGCTGGGATTACAGGCATGAACTACCGTACCCAGCCAGCATATGTAACTTTTAAGAGTCTCAACCAAAGCAGCAATTCACTGTCTCAGACCCTGGAGTCTCTGCCATTTAAATGCCAATTTCCTTCCAACAGCTGAAGAGCAGCTGTCTCAAGGACCCTCTGATACTACACAAGTTTTCTCCTAGTGCCAAGCAGACCAGCCTGAGAAACAGCTATAAGAAGGAAATAGGTGTCTTCTCCCAGCTTTGCATCCTTTCCTTCCAGGCCCTGCCTTCCCTACAGCCTGCATTGTTCTCATTGTCCACTGCTGCCCAGCACCCATCCCACAGAGGGATAGTCCTAAACCTCCACAGTCTGGCCTGTGAGCCACAGGCGCCTCTGCCTGCACAGGGCCATTCCTACCTCATCTTCCACGACCACAGATTACGTGGTTTTATGTCCCTTTGACTTATATATTGTCTTCTCAATTAATAGGCTAGTGAATAACAGGGAGATGATAAACTACCTCACCAAAGTAGCAATTCTAATTTAAGAAAATTTTCCTGTCATTCCATTGCCATTTATTTCCCTTGCCACACTCATGCCCATACTTCCTTACCTCAATCCCTTTGACCCCTCTGTTTCTTCCCTTCCTTGCCGTATTGCCATCTATTAAACTTTTACTCATCCTTCAAGAATGCTAAAAACCTACCTCCACCTTGAAGCCTTCCATGAAGAGCCAGGGCAATCATTCCCTCTTCTGAACTTTTAAGGACCCTAGAGAGCACTACTAATGGGCACTTACCCACATTGCTTTGTAATGCCGTGTTTTACTCTTTCCTTCTGAGGCAGGAGGAATTCCTTAGACATCTATGAATCCCCCATAGGGTCTGTCATTATGTTTTAGACATAACCAATTCTCATTAAATATCAATAGAATGAATATAAGAGGTCCAAAAAACTACTCAGATGGGGATTTGAGTCTTATTTTAGCCTGAAATTAGGGGACCACATCTTACTTATCTTTATATCTGCACAGCGTTGGTGCTGGATGTAATGCATCACTCTGCCTGGAGCACACATCAACTTGTCTCCTCAGTTTCTTTCACCATAGGCTGGTGAAACAGCCAGGTCTAAACCTTCACTGTTCTCTGGGAATCTCTAGTTTGGGGGTGATTCTCTGTACTGTTTTAATGAACATTTTTTAAATGTCCCTAAGTCTCAGAACCTTCATCTATAGAACGGGCATAATAAAGTACCTACCATAGGAATCAATTTATGAGCAGGCATAGCATATGCATTCAACAAACGGAAGCTTTTACTGTAGGCAGAAGCACCAAACGGCCTCGTAGCAGTCTTCAGACACTGATGATATTGTCCACCGATGTGATATGTCACGGAAATGGTGTTGCTAAAATACCTCTTCACAAAATACTTGTGTTCCAATTTATTGAATCAGACTATCAAGCACCTTACTTGGACTTGAGCTACAACATGATTTTTGGAACAATTAATCTTTTTTTAACCGTCCATTTTAGGAACACTCAAGAATGGACTCAAGAATGGAAAGAATGCCCTGATTATGTTTCTGCTGGGGAAAACAGCTGTTACTTTAATTCATCATTTACCTCCATCTGGATACCTTATTGTATCAAGCTAACTAGCAATGGTGGTACAATGGATGAAAAGTGTTTCTCTGTTGACGAAATAGGTAAATCACAGGTTTTTGTTTCATTTGACATAGTTTTAGACTAAATAAATGGGGAAGCCTGCAAGGTCCAAGTATAATCAAGTAGGAAGACTTTGTAACAGTGTTCTATAGATAGATGGAGATCTGTTTTACAGGAGATGGGATCAGCTGGTGAACAAGAGGAAAAGATCAAGGGGAACTTAAGTTGACTTTAACGTAAAGCAGCCTGGCAGTAAATGTTGTGAAGAAAAGAGTAGGAACCTTGTAGAGTCTTTTCCTTTAGGATATCTTTGAAGCTGTGTTGTGTTCTTATGTTCCACTGCAAAGGGTGAACTTAATATATTCTTAGAATTTCTTACTTCCTAATTATTTGATAGGATGCTTATATTCAGATTCACTGAAATATGTTGGCCTTTGACCTCTACCATTGCTATAATCAAAGGCTAGATTTTCTTTATCACAAAGCATAATCATTCTGGAATTTTACATTTACAAAACAGCCACGGTCACTTTAAAGACATGTTTATTAGATCTCAGAACAAATGCTGGAGATAATCAGCTCAGTGAATGAAGCGAAAGATCCAAACAGAGGATCCTTTGCCCATCATATGGACACAAGGTGGAAACAAAACAAATAAAACAAACAACTGTAATTAGAATATTCATGTTTATACCTTAATAGTATAAATAGCAAAATAGAAAGAATCAAAGAAGGAGTTTGAGTAGCTGAAATTGGTGCCTCAAAATCTATCCACAAAAGCTCATTTGTTGCTTATAGGAATTCCTCGTTGCTTCTCCCAAATGTGTTGTTCTTTTTATGTGGTTTTCTAGGCATAAGCTGACTGGAAGACATAGGAGTATGTGGCTAGAAATTACAGATAGAAACAAATAAAATCTAATAGGCTGACTTTAAGGGAGAAGATTAAGAGAACTGTATCAAGCAGTAAAGATAACCCAATTGCTTTGCAAAGACAATTTAGTATGTGTCCTAACATCAGTGGGTACAGCTGTTGAGCTGAAACTAAATGGGATAGCAGAATGGGACAGTAGCAAGAATACTGGGTTAAAACCCATGTTCTAGCCCTGTTCTCTGCCAATAGCCAGTCCTACTCATTTACCTGGCTGACGTGTGCCTATCATGTGTCAGGCACTGTACTGGTGGTGGTGGTTATAGAATAAGTACAATACAGTCGAAGAGGGAAGTCAGGCATGTTCACAAATAATTGCAGTGAAGTGTGATAGGTGTTAGCCTGGAAATACATGGAATACAGAGCTGCAAAGGTCGTGGCCAAAGGCGTGAATGACTGACAGGCCTGAGGGATGAGGAAGGGCTGCACAGAGATGGTGACAGTTTAGTTACCTCTGAACTGGAATTGGACTCTCCCTATTTTTAAAAAAGTGGTGACCCACAGTGATCAAAAGCATGAGTGAGTATTGTCAGGTACCACAGTGGACTTGCCTTTCAGTAACTACCAAGTTCCAGCGGTAACAAATAGCATATGCTCAGGGACTCAGGAGCAGTTAGGAAGCCCTCCTAGTCAGCTGGAGAAATCATCAGTAGTTGTTTGTGCCCCAAAAAGGAATTTGGACTTTAACTGTCATGAGGTACCTTTGAGGATGTTTAAATAGGGAAATTACTTGAGGATAGTAATAGCTAACAGTCACAAAAGACTTACCGTGTGTCAGGTATAAAAACCATCTTTTGCAATCACACTTTACAGATAATGAAACTGAGGCACAGAGCAGTTAAAGGACTAGTTCAAGAGCTAGTAGGTGGAGCTGGGATTTGAACCTCCAGCCTCCACGCTCTTACTCTTGAGGATTTGCAGTACCACTTGTCTTATTGTTAATGCCTCAGAGAAATTAATCTTGTTGCATTGTGAAACGTAGATTGGAGTGGGACTGACTAGAGGTAGAAGAGGTTAAAAGACTGAGATGATCAAGGTAAAAGATTATGACAGGTAGCTACAACTAGCACAACAGTTGTGGGGCAAGGTACTGAGAGTGAAAGAGAACAAAGAACTAAGGTAACCCTAGTAGATCTTGAGAAAGTTGTCAATCATTATAAGCCTCAGCTTCCTCGTAAAATATGTATGTATGGTACTACCTCACAGGGCTGTTCTTTGGATTTGAAGTACTATATTAGATACACATTTGTCATTCATTCAGTTCATTCAGCAAATATTTATTATGTTCTTCTTTCAGGCCAGTCAGTGTTCTCCATGCTGGGGATAGAAACTGTCTTCCCTGGTGGGATTTAATCCCAGTGAGGGTGGAAAGCGACAATGTTATGGAGAAATATAGGAAAGGAGAATAGGAGTGTTGGAGAGGTTGCAGTGTTGAGTTTTCAGGATTGGCATCTCTGAGTCAGTGGCATTTGAATAAAGAAGGATTGGAGAGGATAATTATGTGTGTGTCTCAGGGAAGGGTATTTCAGCAAGGGGGCACAGCCAGAAGAAAAATCTCAAACTAGGAGCATGCTTTTCCTCACTCAATGAACAGCAGGCAGGTGGTGGAGTGGGCACAGAGTGAGCGAGGAGACTGGTATGAGACCAAATCCCACAGACAAGACAGTGAAATCTAACCAACCATTGCCAAAGACTTTGGCTTTCACTTGGAGTGAGGTAGGAAGCCTTTGGAGGGTTTTAGATGATGAGTGATGTGATCTAATGTAAGTGTTAGGATAATCACTGTGTCAGTTCGCTTGAGGGTTGCATGGAGAATAGACTGGAGGGGGACAAAGACCAAAGGAGCACAGTGGGGAGACGAGTGAAACAAGAAGAATGAAAATGGATAATGGCTAGGACCAGGTTATAGTGGTGCAGGCAGTGAGACATGGTTGGATTCTGTTATATCTTGAAAGTACAGCTGATGGAATGTGGATTAGTGAGGAAAAGATGAGCCAAGGACAAGTTCATTGTTTTTATCCTGAGCAACTAGAGGAATTGAGTCCTCATTAACAGAGATGGAAAATAAGGAAGGAGAGCAGGTTTTGGAGAGGAAGAGCAAGGGTTTGTTTGTGGATGTATTAAGTTTCAGATATTTTTAAAATGTCTCACAGGAGTTGTCAATATAGCATGTAGATTTATGTATAGAGGTAAAGGAGAGGTCATTATTATGCCTGTAATGGTATCTCACAGGAGGTCATTATTATGCCTGTAATGGTGGTACCAAGCCTTTTCCAAAAGGACCTTGTCTCATATCCTCTATTTTTCAAATGCAGCATAAGTAATAAGTTATAGAAAATCTTCCATTAAAAACAATTTTATAGTTTGATCACTTTAAACCGTTAAGCTTTGATTATCAGGATTCCTGAAACTCCAACAAATCCAGAAGGGTGAGGAATTATTGCCATTATATCGGCATATGTAGTTTGGCCATTTTGCTTATCCTTTCAATTTAATTTTCAAAATGTAGTTATGATTCATCAAATTTTGACTCTCCCTGTTTTTAAGAAGGTGGTGTTGACCCCACAGAGGGCAACAGTATGCTCCTCCACCATAAGGCCTGTTTTCACTGTGAGTGCACACAAGAGCTTCCTTCTTTGGCCACCAGATTTGACAGCCAGTAAGAGCTCCTCACTGTGTATATCTGTAAAGTTATCTCCAGTCAACCCTAGGGATGCACACTTTGCGACACTCTAGGTGGCCTTTTATATATATGGCAGAAAAAGAAAGTAAATTTTACTCTGTATCTGCAAGTGATTTTCCAAACCCTCAGTAATGAGATCCAACTAGCAATAATTTACCAGGAACTACCTAGAATATAAATTTAGACATAGTTGCTAGCTTTGGAATCCATATTTTTCTTCATCAGCCTCTGAGAAATTGTGGTCTTTGAGGTCCTACTAAGCAGAATGCAACAAATTTTCCTTGGACTGTAGAGTATATCAATAGAACCTGAGGAAAACAATGTTTCAAGTTGTTCATGTGACAGTTAAGAAAAAGAAAACACTGAATCGTCACCATTTATGAAACTAGCATAATGCCTTCTTCCTTCTTATGTCAGAAGAAAATATCACATGTGGATAGGAAGACCACAAAGCTAGGGAGCATTAGCAGAGTGTGCAGGAAGATTGTACGAGAAGATTAAAGAAGAGTGGAAAAGGATAATGGCTAGGACCAGGTTATAGTGGTGCAGGCAGTGAAATATGGTTCGATTCTGTTATATCTTGAAAGTACAGCTGACGGAATATGGATTAGTGAGGCAAAGATGAGTCTTTCAGGGAACAACACAGAAATGAGGTAAACGAGGTCCCTGCCCCCAGGCCATACATAGTTGCAAGAAAAAAGATTTCTCTACCCCTAGTTCCAAAGCAGCCCCATGTCTAAATTCTGTAGGTCTTTCTGACTCTCTGTTTTTTCAGTTTCAAGTGAAAATGAATTCCTTTGCCAAAATCTCAATGCATTTATGATATCAGAGCAAAAAGAAATACAAAACATGGCAGATCTTGAAAATAGTGATCAGATTTTTTACTCCAAAAGGAATTTTTGTAAGGGCTTATTTAAAAATTAAAAACAAGTCATCCTTGAGTTAAAAAAAAAAAAGTTACTCTCTTATAAAGTGAAAGCTATAATAAGAAAAATATTGGAAGAAATAAGAGCATGAAAGATCAAAAATGTAGAAAGTAATTTGGTCTTCTGAGAAGAATGCCTTCCATTAATATTAAATTGTGTCTGCCTGTGTACTAATGCTCTGTTGAATTGCACAGTGCAACCAGATCCACCCATTGCCCTCAACTGGACTTTACTGAACGTCAGTTTAACTGGGATTCATGCAGATATCCAAGTGAGATGGGAAGCACCACCCAATGCAGATATTCAGAAAGGATGGATGGTTCTGGAGTATGAACTTCAATACAAAGAAGTAAATGAAACTAAATGGAAAATGGTAAGATGTTGCTACACCTTACACTTTGACTTTTCTTTCTATTTCATCAAATTCTCTCTCATTTATCATTAGACTTTCCTTTGACCTAATACCACATGTTCATGTTGTATGCTCCATAATTTCTTATTTGAGAAAAAGTTATTTAATGGGTAAAATATTATCTTGAAATTCTGTAAGACAGGAGATGCTTATATATATATGGAGGCCTGTGGAAGGAAAGGAAACTATTTCACCATTCATTCTTGCTGTCCAGTTTAACTTTAGAGTAAAATTATAGACTGGCCACTTAGCTGTCTTTGGGGACGTGAATAAAAATGGGAAAGTTTGTGATCAAGTCAGCAGTGACTATGGCCAAATATTTTCCCATGATTTCAGTTGCTGCTACTCAAAAGACTCCCATTAAAACAAATTCATACGTGTCTACAGGAAAGCAGAGGGAGGGAATTTGTCTCTTAGAGGTTTCAGAAGGATGTTTTGTTACATACCTCAGAGAAGAATCAAGCTGAGATTCTTATGTAGGCAATTAGAGAGCATGGTACCAGTTGACCTCTGAATCCCTCTCTTCCTTACCAAGCATATGGAACTCAGCATTTTGATAAATTTCACATGGCACATAACAAGAGGAAAAACAGGAGTATCATGCTGCTCCCAATATAACTAATTCTAAATCTGTCTAACCACAGCCACAGCCACAGCCACAGCCAAGCCAAGCAGTTTCTGGCCACTCATCAGGTGATGCCCAGCAGCCTGGCACAGATCACTCCCAGAATTTTGAGACACCAGGACATTCAGTGAGCCACTGAAAAAGATGCCAATTTTGTCATTAGAGGAAAGTTAAGTTTGGAGGAATTTGAGTAGTTACAATACGGGGCTTTGAGGCTCTATTTTCTGGATCATTTTAATTTAGATATCTGTTCTGTAACTTGGTACAAATAAAATGCCTGGTTGGATGCTAAGTCAAACAAGACTGTCTAAATCCAAGCTACAATCAAACATTATTTAACAACAGGTACTGAAATAACTACTATGCAGAAGGCACTGTGCTAAATACCTGAGGTGGCGGTTCTCAAAGTGGGAACCACAGACCCTTGAGGCTCCCTAAGACCCTTTCAGGGAATTCAGTACTATTTTCACAATACACTAAAATATTATTTTATTCACTATGTTGAAATTTAACTTAATGGCACAAAAGCAATGCTGGAAACACTGCTGGCACGTTAGCATGAAGCAAGGCAGTAGGATTAAATTTTACTAATAGTCATGCACTCCCGGTGAAGAAGGAGGAAAAAGCCAGTTTCACGTATGAAGTTCTTGACAAAGCTGTAAAAATTGTTAATTTTACTAAATCTCGACCTTTGAGTACACAGCTTATTAATATTCTGTGTGACGCATGGGAATTACACATTAAGCATGTCTGCTGCATATTGAGGTATTGTATTTGTCTTGAAGAAAAGCACTTAAATGACTGAGTTGCCAGCTGAACTAGTCGCTTTTATTGCTTGGAGCACCATTTTTACTTGGAAGAGCAACTGATAAACTGGCAGATGGTTATTCATATTTGAATTGGCAAACATTTCTCAAAAAATAATGAGGCGAGCTTGTCGCTTCAAGAAAAACAACTGACAGTATTTTTTTGCAGTGGAAAAAATTTGACTTTTCAAAGCAATTCATTTTGCCTTTTTGGAAAATTTGTGTCTCCAACCGTGAGCTTGATAGTGTCTTAATATTTGAAGACTTTTCTTGAAGAGATTGATGGTGATATTAATGAAAGTGACTTAATTATATTGTGTAATAAAATGTATGAACATTTAGAAAAATCTACAACTCAGTGAATCAATATTTTCCAAATGACTAATACATGATGTAATCAAATCATGCATGGGGAAATGATCCATTCAAAGTACTAGATAGAATGGTGAATTTTTTTAATGATCAAAAAAATTTTTGTATATTTATTGTGTACAATATATTTTTTTGAAATAAGGATACATTGTAGAATGGTTCTATCACACTAAGTAACACATGCATTACCACACATACCATTTTCTTGTGTGTTGAGAACACTTAAAATCTACTCAGAGTTTTTCAAAATGCAATACATAAGCATTAACTATACTCACCATTTTGTACAATAGATTTCTTAAACTCATTCCTAACTGAAAATTTTAATTCTTTCATCAATATCTCCTTAACTCTGCACCCTGCCCACAACCCCTGATAACCACCATTCAACTCTCTACTTCTGAGTTCAACTTTTTTAGATTCTGCATATAAGTGACATTATGTGGTATTTGTTTTTCTGTCTCTGGATCATTTTTCTTAATATAATATCCTCCAGGTTCATCCACATTGTCACAAGTGACAGGATATCCTTCTTTTTTTAAGGCTGATAGCATTCCATTGTACATACTACCACATTTTCTTTTTTTTTTTTTTCCAATCTGTATGTCTTTTATTTACTTTTCTTGTCTTTTTTTTTTTTTAATTATACTTTAGGTTTTAGGGTACATGTGCACAATGTGCAGGTTTGTTACATATGTATCCATGTGCCATGTTGATTTCCTGCACCCATTAACTCGTCATTTAGCATTAGGTATATCTCCTAATGCTGTCCCTCCCCCGTCCCCCCACCCCACAACAGTCCCCGGAGTGTGATGTTCCCCTTCCTGTGTCCATGAGTTCTCATTGTTCAATTCTCACCTATGATGAGAACATGCGGTGTTTGGTTTTTTGTCCTTGAGATAGTTTACTGAGAATGATGTTTTCCAGTTTCATCCATGTCCCTGCAAAGGACATGAACTCATCATTTTTTATGGCTGCATAGTATTCCATGGTGTATATGTGCCACATTTTCTTAATCCAGTCTATTGTTGTTGGACATTTGGGTTGGTTCCAACTCCTTGCTATTGTGAATAGTGCCGCAATAAACATACGTGTGCATGTGTCTTTATAGCAGCATGATTTATAGTCCTTTGGGTATATACCCAGTAATGGGATGGCTGGGTCAAATGTTATTTCTGGTTCTAGATCCCTGAGGAATCGCCACACTGACTTCCACAATGGTTGAACTAGTTTACAGTCCCACCAACAGTGTAAAAGTGTTCCTATTTCTCCACATCCTCTCCAGCACCTGTTGTTTCCTGATTTTTTAATGATGGCCATTCTAACTGGTGTGAGATGGTATCTCACTGTGGTTTTGATTTGCATTTCTCTGATGGCCAGTGATGATGAGCATTTCTTCATGTGTTTTTTGGCTGCATAAATGTCTTCTTTTGAGAAGTGTCTGTTCATGTCCTTTGCCCACTTTTTGATGTGGTTGTTTGTTTTTTTCTTGTAAATTTGTTGGAGTTCTTTGTAGATTCTGGATATTAGCCCTTTGTCAGATGAGTAGGTTGCAAAAATTTTCTCCCATTCTGTAGGTTGCCTGTTCACTCTAATGGTAGTTTCTTTTGCTGTGCAGAAGCTCTTTAGTTTAATTAGATCCCATTTGTCAATTTTGGCTTTTGTTGCCATTGCTTTTGGTGTTTTAGACATGAAGTCCTGGCCCACGCCTATGTCCTGAATGGTATTGCCTAGGTTTTCTTGTAGGATTTTAATGGTTTTAGGTCTAACATTTAAGTCTTTAATCCATCTTGAATTAATTTTTCTATAAGGTGGAAGGAAGGGATCCAGTTTCAGCTTTCTACATATGGCTAGCCAGTTTTCCCAGCACCATTTATTAAATAGGGAATCCTTTCCCCATTTCTTGTTTTTGTCAGGTTTGTCAAAGATCAGATAGTTGTAGATATCTATGTCTCTGTTGTGGTACCAGTACCATGCTGTTTTGGTTACTGTAGCCTTGTAGTATAGTTTGAAGTCAGGTAGCGTGATGCCTCCAGCTTTGTTCTTTTGGCTTAGGATTGACTTGGCGATGTGGGCTCTTTTTTGGTTCCATATGAACTTTAAAGTAGTTTTTTGCAATTCTGTGAAGAAAGTCACTGGTAGCTTGATGGGGATGGCATTGAATCTATAAATTACCTTGGGCAGACATACTACCACATTTTCTTTATCCACTTATCCATTAATGGAACATAGGTTGATTCTATTTCTTGGCTGTTACAGGTAATGAACATGGGAGCCCAGATATTTCTTCAACATACTGATTTCATTTTCCTTGGATATATACTTAGTAGTGGAATAATATAATGGATCACATGGTAGTTCTATTTTTAATCTTTTGAGGACGCTTCATATTATTTTCCATAGACAGTATACTAATTTACACTCCCACCAATAGTGTGCAAGGGTTCCCTTTTGTCCACATTCTCACCAACACTTGTTATCTCTTCTTTTTTGAAAATAGCCATCCTAACATCTTTGTGCACTCTATGCCTTCTGTGAGCTGATAGCTCATTGTGGTTTAAATTTACATTACCCTGATGATTAAAGATGTTAAGCATTTTTCGGAGGGTGGAGCCAAGATGGCCGAATAGGAACAGCTCCGGTCTCCAGCTCCCAGCCCCAGCGACACAGAAGATGGATGATTTCTGCATTTCTGCTTGAGGTACTGGTTTCATCTCACTAGGGAGTGCCTAACAGTGGGTGCAGG
This sequence comes from Hylobates moloch, assembly GCF_009828535.3. Lineage (NCBI taxonomy): Eukaryota > Metazoa > Chordata > Mammalia > Primates > Hylobatidae > Hylobates > Hylobates moloch. The sequence continues at coordinate 38,932,897 of NW_026652292.1, forward strand.
ACAGTCGGTGAAGCGCACTGTGCGCGAGCCGAAGCAGGGCGAGGCATTGCCTCACTCGGGAAGCGCAAGGGGTCAGGGAGTTCCCTTTCCTAGTCAAAGAAAGGGGAAACAGACGGCACCTGGAATATCGGGTCAGTCCCACCCCAATACTGCGCTTTTCCAACGGGCCTGGAAAACGGCACACTAGGAGATTGTGTCCCGCACCTGGCTCGGAGGGTCCTGTGCCCACGGAGTCTCGCTGATTGCTAGCACAGCAGTCTGAGATCAAGCTGCAAGGCGGCAGCGAGGCTGGGGGAGGGGCGCCCGCCATTGCCCAGGCTTGCTTAGGTAAACAAAGCAGCCAGGAAGCTCGAACTGGGTGGAGCCCACCACAGCTCAAGGAGGCCTGCCTGCCTCTATAGGCTCCACCTCTGGGGGCAGGGCACAGACAAACAAAAACTCAGCAAGAACCTCCACAGACTTAAAGGTCCCTGTCTGACTGACAGCTTTGAACAGAGTAGTGGTTCTCCCAGCACGCAGCTGGAGATCTGAGAACGGACAGACTGCCTCCTAAAGTGGGTCCCTCACCCCTGAGCAGCCTAACTGGGAGGCACCCCCCCAGTAGGGACAGACTGACACCTCATTCAACCGGGTACTCCTCTGAGACAAAACTTTCAGACGAACTATCAGACAGCTGAATTTGTGGTTTCACGAAAATCCGCTGTTCTGCAGCCACCGCTGCTGACACCCAGCCAAACAGGGTCTGGAGTGGACCTCTAGTAAACTCCAACAGACCTGCAGCTGAGGGTCCTGTCTGGTAGAAGGAAAACTAACAAACAGAAAGGACATCCACACCAAAAACCCATCTGTACATCTCCATCATCAAAGACCAAAAGTAGATAAAACCACAAAGATGGGGAAAAAACAGAACAAAAAAACTGGAAACTCTAAAAAACAGAGCACCTCTCCTCCTCCAAAGGAACGCAGTTCCTCACCAGCAACGGAACAAAGCTGGATGGAGGATGACTTTGATGAGTTGAGAGAAGAAGGCTTCAGACGATCAAACTACTCTGAGCTACGAGAGGAAATTCAAAACAATAGCAAAGAAGTTAAAAACTTTGAAAAAATATTAGAAGAATGGATAACTAGAATAACCAATGGAGAGAAGGGCTTAAAGGAGCTGATGGAGCTGAAAGCCAAGTTTCGAGAACTACGCGAAGATTGCAGAAGCCTCAGTAGCAGATGCGATCAACTGGAAGAAAGGGTATCGCTGATGGAAGATGAAATGAATGAAATGAAGAGAGAAGGGAAGTTTAGAGAAAAAAGAATAAAAAGAAATGAACAAAGCCTCCGAGAAATTTGGGACTATGTGAAAAGACCAAACCTACGTCTGATTGGTGTACCTAAAAATGATGGGGAGAATGGAACCAAGTTGGAAAACACTCTGCAAGATATTATCCAGGAGAACTTCCCCAATCTAGCAAGGCAGGCCAGCATTCAGATTCAGGAAATACAGAGAACGCCACAAAGATACTCCTCGAGAAGGGCAACTCCAAGACACATAATTGTCAGATTCACCAAAGTTGAAATGAAGGAAAAAATGTTAAGGGCAGCCAGAGAGAAAGGTCGGGTTACCCACAAAGGGAAGCCCATCAGACTAACAGCTGATCTCTCAGCAGAAACTCTACAAGCCAGAAGAGAGTGGGGGCCGATATTCAACATTCTTAAAGAAAAGAATTTTCAACCCAGAATTTGCTATCCCGCCAAACTAAGCTTCATAAGTGAAGGAGAAATAAAATACTTTACAGACAAGCAAACGCTGAGTGATTTTGTCACCACCAGGCCTGCCCTAAAAGAGCTCCTGAAGGAAGCACTAAACATGGAAAGGAACAACCGGTACCAGCCACTGCAAAAACATGCCAAATTGTAAAGACCATCGAGGCTAGGAAGAAACAATAGCAACTAACGAGCAAAATAACCAACTAACATCATAATGACAGGATCAGATTCACACATAACAATATTAACGTTAAATGTAAATGGGCTAAATGCTCCAATCAAAAGACACAGACTGGCAAACTGGATAAGGAGTCAGGACCCATCAGTGTGCTGTATTCAGGAAACCCATCTCACGTGCAGAGACACACATAGACTCAAAATAAAGGGATGGAGGAAGATCTATCAAGCAACTGGAAAACAAAAAAAGGCAGGGGTTGCAATCCTAGTCTCTGATAAAATAGACTTTAAACCACCAAAGATCAAAAGAGACAAAGAAGGCCATTACATAATGGTAAAGGGATCAATTCAACAAGAAGAGCTAACTATCCTAAATATATATGCACCCAACACAGGAGCACCCAGATTCATAAAGCAAGTCCTCAGTGACCTACAAAGGGACTTAAACTCCCACACAATAATAATGGGAGATTTTAACACCCCACTGTCAACATTAGACAGATCAACGAGACAGAAAGTTAACAAGGATATCCAGGAATTGAACTCAGCTCTACATAAAGTGGACCTAATAGACATCTACAGAACTCTCCACCCCAAGTCAACAGAATATACATTTTTTTCAGCACCACACCACACCTATTCCAAAATTGACCACATAGTTGGAAGTAAAGCTCTCCTCAGCAAATGTAAAAGAACAGAAATTATAACAAACTGTCTCTCAGACCACAGTGCAATCAAACTAGAACTCAGGATTAAGAAATTCACTCAAAACCGCTCAACTACATGGAAACTGAACAACCTGCTCCTGAATGACTATTGGGTACATAATGAAATGAAGGCAGAAATAAAGTTGTTCTTTGAAACCAACGAGAACAAAGATACAACATACCAGAATCTCTGGGACACATTCAAAGCAGTGTGTAGAGGGAAATTTATAGCACTAAATGCCCACAAGAGAAAGCAGGAAAGATCCAAAATTGACACCCTAACATCACAATTAAAAGAACTAGAAAAGCAAGAGCAAACACATTCAAAAGCTAGCAGAAGGCTAGAAATAACTAAAATCAGAGCAGAATTGAAGGAAATAGAGACACAAAAAACCCTTCAAAAAATTAATGAATCCAGGAGCTGGTTTTTTGAAAAGATCAACAAAATTGATGGACCGCTAGCAAGACTAATAAAGAAGAAAAGAGAGAAGAATCAAATAGATGCAATAAAAAACGAAAAAGGGGATATCACCACCGATCCCACAGAAATACAATCTACCATCAGAGAATACTACAAACACCTCTATGCAAATAAACTAGAAAATCTAGAAGAAATGGATAAATTCCTTGACAAATACACCCTCCCAAGACTAAACCAGGAAGAAGTTGAATCTCTGAATAGACCAATAACAGGTTCTGAAATTGTGGCAATAATCAATAGCTTACCAACCAAAAAGAGTCCAGGACCTGACGGATTCACAGCTGAATTCTACCAGAGGTACAAGGAGGAACTGGTACCATTCCTTCTGAAACTATTCCAATCGATAGAAAAAGAGGGAATCCTCCCTAACACATTTTATGAAGCCAGCATCGTCCTGATACCAAAACCTGGCAGAGACATAACCAAAAAAGAGAATTTCAGACCAATATCCTTGATGAACATTGATGCAAAAATCCTCAATAAAATACTGGCAAACCGAATCCAGCAGCACATCAAAAAGCTTATCCACCATGATCAAGTGGGCTTCATCCCTGGGATGCAAGGCTGGTTCAACATACGCAAATCAATAAATGTAATCCAGCATATAAACAGAACCAAAGACAAAAACCACATGATTATCTCAATAGATGCAGAAAAGGCCTTTGACAAAATTCAACAACCCTTCATGCTAAAAACTCTCAATAAATTAGGAATTGATGGGACGTATCTCAAGATAATAAGAGCTATCTATGACAAACCCACAGCCAATATCATACTGAATGGGCAAAAACTGGAAGCATTCCCTCTGAAAACTGGCACAAGACAGGGATGCCCTCTCTCACCGCTCCTATTCAACATAGTCCTGGAAGTTCTGGCCAGAGCAATCAGGCAGGAGAAGGAAATAAAGGGTATTCAACTAGGAAAAGAGGAAATCAAATTGTCACTGTTTGCAGATGACATGATTGTATATCTAGAAAACCCCATTGTCTCAGCCCAAAATCTCCTTAAGCTGATTAGCAACTTCAGCAAAGTCTCAGGATACAAAATTAATGTACAAAAATCACAAGCATTCTTGTACACCAATAACAGACAAACAGAGAGCCAAATCATGAGTGAACTCCCATTCACAATTGCTTCAAAGAGAATAAAATACCTAGGAATCCAACTTACAAGGGATGTGAAGGACCTCTTCAAGGAGAACTACAAACCACTGCTCAATGAAATAAAAGAGGATACAAACAAATGGAAGAACATTCCATGCTCATGGGTTGGAAGAATCAATATCATGAAAATGGCCATACTGCCCAAGGTAATTTATATATTCAATGCCATCCCCATCAAGCTACCAATGACTTTCTTCACAGAATTGGAAAAAACTACTTTAAAGTTCATATGGAACCAAAAAAGAGCCCGCATCGCCAAGTCAATCCTAAGCCAAAAGAACAAAGCTGGAGGCATCACGCTACCTGACTTTAAACTATACTACAAGGCTACAGTAACCAAAACAGCATGGTACTGGTACCACAACAGAGACATAGATCAATGGAACAGAACAGAGCCCTCAGAAATGACGCCGCATAACTACAACTATCTGATCTTTGACAAACCTGACAAAAACAAGAAATGGGGAAAGGATTCCCTATTTAATAAATGGTGCTGGGAAAACTGGCTAGCCATATGTAGAAAGCTGAAACTGGATCCCTTCCTTACACCTTATACAAAAATTAATTCAAGATGGATTAAAGACTTATATGTTAGACCTAAAACCATTAAAATCCTACAAGAAAACCTAGGCAATACCATTCAGGACATAGGCGTGGGCAAGGACTTCATGTCTAAAACACCAAAAGCAATGGCAACAAAAGCAAAAATTGACAAATGGGATCTCATTAAACTAAAGAGCTTCTGCACAGCAAAAGAAACTATCATCAGAGTGAACAGGCAACCTACAGAATGGGAGAACATTTTTGCAACCTACTCATCTGACAAAGGGCTAATATCCAGAGTCTACAATGAACTCAAACAAATTTACAAGAAAAAAACAAACAACCCCATCAAAAAGTGGGCAGAGGACATGAACAGACACTTCTCAAAAGAAGACATTTATGCAGCCAAAAAACACATGAAGAAATGCTCATCATCACTGGCCATCAGAGAAATGCAAATCAAAACCACAGTGAGATACCATCTCACACCAGTTAGAATGGCCATCATTAAAAAATCAGGAAACAATAGGTGCTGGAGAGGATGTGGAGAAATAGGAACACTTTTACACTGTTGGTGGGACTGTAAACTAGTTCAACCATTGTGGAAGTCAGTGTGGCGATTCCTCAGGGATCTCGAACTAGAAATACCATTTGACCCAGCCATCCCATTACTGGGTATATACCCAAAGGACTATAAATCATGCTGCTATAAAGACACATGCACACGTATGTTTATTGCAGCACTATTCACAATAGCAAAGAGTTGGAACCAACCCAAATGTCCAACAACGATAGACTGGATTAAGAAAATGTGGCACATATACACCATGGAATACTATGCAGCCATAAAAAATGATGAGTTCGTGTCCTTTGTAGGGACATGGATGAAACTGGAAAACATCATTCTCAGTAAACTATCGCAAGGACAAAAAACCAAACACCGCATGTTCTCACTCATAGGTGGGAATTGAACAATGAGAACTCATGGACACAGGAAGGGGAACATCACACTCCGGGGACTGTTGTGGGGTGGGGGGAGGGGGGAGGGACAGCATTAGGAGATGCACCTAATGCTAAATGACGAGTTAATGGGTGCAGGAAATCAACATGGCACATGGATACATATGTAACAAACCTGCACATTGTGCACATGTACCCTAAAACCCTAAAGTATAATAAAAAAAAAAAAAAGATGTTAAGCATTTTTCATATACCTGTGGGCCATTTCTGTATCTTCTTTTTAAAAATTTATATTCAGGTCCTGTGCCCATTTTTTAATTGGGTTATTTATTTTCTTGCTATTGAATTGTTTTAGCTCCTTATATATTTCAGATATTAACCTCTTATCAGATGTATGCAAATATTGTCTCCCATTCAACAGTGTCTCTCTTTACTCTGTTGATTGTTTCCTTGGCAGTGCAGAAGCTTTTTAGTTTCATGTAATCCCATTTATCTATTTCCACTTTTGTTGCCTGTACCAAATGGAGTCATATCCAAAAAATCATTGCCCAAACCAATGTCATGGAGCTTTTTCCTATATTTTCTTCCAGTAATTGTACAGTTTCAGGTTTTACATTTAAGTCTTTAATCGATTTTGAGTTTATTTTTGTATATGAGGTAAAATAAGGGTATAATTTCATTCTTCTGCATATGGATGTCCAATTTTCCCAACAACATTTAAAGACAGAGTCCTTCCCTTACTTTGTATTCTTAGCACCTTTGTGATAAATCAATTTACTGTAAATATGTGGATTTATTTCTGAATGCTTTATTCTTTTACATTGGTTTATGTCATTTTTATGCCACTACCATGCTGTTTTGATTACTATAGCTTTGTATTATGTTTCGTGGTTGGTAGAGTGATGATTTCATCCTTGTTCTTCTTGTTCAAGATTGCCTTGGCTATTCATAATCTATTGTGGTTGCATACAAATTTTAGAATTGCTTTTTCTATTTCTGTGAAAAATGACATTCGAATTTTGATAAGGATTGCATTGAATCTGTAGATTGCTTTAGGTAGTAGGGACATTCGAACAATATTAATTCTTCTAATCCATGAACATGGGCTATCTGTTCATTTATTTGTGTTGTCTTCTTGTTTTACAGTTTTCAGCATACAGATCTTTCACCTCCTTGTTTAAATTTATTTCTAGGTCTTTTATTTTTATTTTTATAGATATTGTGAAAGGGATTTTTTTATTTCTTTCTCGGATTGTTCCTTATTAGTGTATAGAAATGTTACTGATTTTTGTATGTTGACTTTGTATCCTGCAGCTTTACTGAATTTGTTTATCTGTTTTAGCAATTTTTTGTTGAAGTCTTTAGGGTTTTCTGTATATAAAATCATGTCATCTGTAAGCAAGGACAATTTAACTTTTTCCTTTTCAATTTTGGATGCCTTTTATTTCTCTCTCTTGCCTAATTGCTCTGACTAGGATTTTGAATCGAGTAGAATAGAGTAGAGGAGTTACATTGAATAAAAGTGGCAAGAGTAAGCATCTTTGTCTTGTTCCTCATCTTAGAAGAAAAGCTTTCTACATTTCACTGTTTATTATGATGTGAGTTTGTTATATATGGCCTTTATTGTGTTGAAATACATTCCTTCTATATCTAATTGTTAAGAGTTTTTATCATGAAAGGATATTGAATTTTGACAAGTGCTTCTTCTGTATCTATTGAGATGGTTCCATGGTTTTCTTCTCGGTTCTAGTAATGTGATGTATTACGTTTATGTATTTGTGTGTGATGAACCATCCTTGCATCCCTGGGATAAATCCTACTTGATCATGGAGAATGTTCCTTTTAGTGTGCTTTTGAATTAGTTTCCTAGTATTTTGTTTAAGATTTTTACATCTGTATTTATCAGAGATATTAGCCCATAATTTTCTTTTCTTGTAGTGTCCTTTCCTGGTTTGGGTATTAGGGTAATGCTAGCATCAAGAAATAGTTTGGAAGTATCCCCTTTTCTTCCACTTTTTGGAAAAGTTTAAGAAGGATTGGTGTTCCAGTGAAGCTTCCAGTGAAGCTGTCAGGTCCTGGGCTTCTCTTTGATGACAGACTTTTTATTACTGATTCAATCTCCTTACTTATTATTGGTTTATTAGATTTTCTATTTCTTCAAGAAAGTCTTAGTAGGTTGTTGTGTGTAGGAATTTATTCATTTCTCATGCATATAATTTTTCAGAATGGTCTCTTTTGAACATTTGTGTTTCTATGGTATTGGTTGTAATGTCTCCCTTCATTTCTGATTTTGTTTTTAATTTGGGCCTTCTCTCTTTTTTCATTACTTAGTCTAGCTAAAGGTTGGTTGATTTTGTTTATCTTTTCAAAAAAACTTGTTTCATTAATCTTTTCTACTGTTTTAATGTGCTAACTCAAAAGCACATTAAAAGGATCATTCTCCATGATCAAGTAGGATTTACCCCAGGGATGCAAGGATGGTTTATCACACACAAATACGTAAACATAATACATCACATTACTAGAACCAAGAACAAAACTATGGAACCATCTCAATATTTTCTATTCTCTATTTCATTTATTTCTGTTCTGATCTTTATTATTTCCTTCCTTCTGTGGACTTTATGCTTAGTTTATTCTTTTTCTGTTTTCTTCAGGTAAAATGTTAGGTTATTAATTTGAGATCTTTGTTTTCTGATGGAGGCATTTATTGCTATGAACTTCCATTGCTCTCAGAATGGCTTTTACTGTATTCCTTAAGGTTTGGTATGTTGTTTCCATTTTTGTCTCAAGACATTTTTGCTTTTATTTTTTAACTATTATTTTAGGTTCAGAGGTAGATGTGCAGGTTTGTTATACAGGTAAATTGCATGTCACAGGGGTTTACCATACAGATTATTTCATCACCCAGGTAATAAGCATAGTACCCAGAAGGTAGTTTTTTTATCTTTGCCTTCCTTCCACCCTCTACCCTCCAGTAGGCCCTAGTATCTATGGTTTCCTTCTTTGTGTCCATGTTTTCTCAATGTTTAGCTCCTACTAATAAGTGAGAATATGTGGTATTTGTTTTTCTGTTCATGCATTAGTGTGCCTAGCATAATGGCCTCCAGCTCCATCCATGTGACTGCAGAAGACATGATCTTGTTCTTTTTTATGCCTGTATAGTATTCCATGGTGTACATATACCACATTTCCTTTATCCATCCTACCATTTTCTTTATTCCATGTCTTTGCTATTGTGGATAGTGCTGTGATGAACATATGCATGCATGTGTCTTTATGGTAAAACGGTTTATATTCCTTCAGGTATATACCCAATAACGGGATTGCCAGGTCAAATGACAATTCTGTTTTAAGTTCTTTGAGAAGTTGCTAAACCGCTTGCCACAATGGCTGAACTAATTTGCATTATTACCAGCAGGGTATAAGTGTTCCCTTTTCTCTGCAACCTCACCAGCATCTGTTATTTTTTGACTTTTTGATAATAGCCATTCTGACTGCTGTGATGTAGTATCTCATTATGGTTTTGATATGCCTTTCTCTAATTAGTAGTAATGTTGAGCATTTTTTCTTACACTTGTTGGCCCATGTTTGTGTTCTTTTGAAAAGTGTCTGTTGATGCCTTTTGTCCATTTTTTAATGGGACTGTTTGTTTTTGGCTTGTTGATTTAAAGTTCCTTATAGATTCTGGAAATTAGAGCTTTGTCGGATGTATAGTTTGCAAATATTTTCAGCCATTCTATAGATTGTCTGTTTTTTCAGTTGTTTCTTTTGCTGTGCAGACGCTCTTTAGTTTAATTAGATCCCATTTGTCTATTTTTGTTTTTGTTGCAATTGTTTTTGGCATCTTTGTCATGAAACCTTTGCTAAGGCCTATGTCCAGAATGGTATTTCCCAGGTTTTCTTCTAGGGTCTTTATAGTTTGGAGTTTTGCATTTAAACCTTTAATCCATCCTGAGTTGATAGTTGTACACGTGTAAAGGAAGGGGTCCAGTTTCAATCTTCTGCATATAACTAGCCAGTTACCTAGCACCATTTATTAAACAGTGTTTTCCTCATTTCCTGTTTTTGTCAACTTTGTCAAATATTAGTTGGTTGTAGGTATGAGGCTTTATTTTGGCGTTCTCTATTCTGTTCCATTGATCTATGTGTCTTCTTTTTTAACCAGTACCATACTGTTTTGGTTCCTGTAGCCTTGTAGTATAATTTGAAGTCAGGTAATGTGATGCCCCTGGGTTTTTTCTTTTTAGTTAGGATTGCTTTGACTATTTGAGCTGTTTTTTGCTTCCATATGAATTTTACAATTGTTTTTTCTAATTCTGTGAAAAATTACATTGATAATTTGATACGTATTGCATTGAATGTGTAGATTGGCTTGGGCAGCATGGTCATCTTAACAATATTGATTCTTCTAATGCATAAGCATGGAATGTTTTTCCATTTGCGTTATCTGTCATTTTCTTTCATCAGTGTTTTATAGTTCTACTTATAAAGATATTTCACCTCCTTTGTTAAATGTATTCCTAGGTTTCTGTGTGTGCATGTGGCTAAAATAGGCTATTTTAACCTGATAATAATTTAACTTCCTTGCATAAAAAACTCTATGCTTTTACTCCACATACCCCCCACACACACACATTTTAAATTTTCAATGTCACACTTACATCTTTTTATATTGCATATTTCTTAACAAATTATTGTACCTAGTATTATTTTTAATAATTTTATCTTTTAGCCTTCATTCTAAAATAAAAGTGATTTGCATATTACCATGAAAATGTTAGACTACTTTAAATTGGAGTGTGTACTTACTTTTACTAGTGAGTTTTATACTTTCATATGTTTTTATGTTACTCATTAGCCTCCTTTTCTTTCAGCTAGAGAACTCCCTTTAGCAGTTCTTGTAAGATAGGTCTGTTGGTGAGGAATGGTTAATTTTAATAAAACAAAGTACAAAAAGTTCATTGGTAGAGTTTCAGGTTTCATATTTTCACTAACCTGTAAGAAACTATCATTTGAGTTTTAGTCTATTGTTAAACAGAAATGTTCACAATTATGTGAAAAGTTTATTAAAATAGTCCTCGTTTTCCTCATTATTTATCTGTGTGAGGCCGGGTTTTATTCATTTACTTCAACGAAAATAGCACATTCTAATAAATTTAATTCAGAAGCAGTTATAATTAAGTCTGACATTAAATAAATTTGCAAAAATGTAAAACAGTGTCACTCTTCTCACTCTATTTTTTGTTGTTTGGGAAAGTACAACAATTTTTATGAAAATATATTATTTTAACAAAATCAATTTATTATTTTCATTTTAAAAATTAGGATTTTAAAATTTTTTCATTTCAGTTTATAATACAGTAAATAGTAATAGGTATAACCCAACTAAACCAAACTCTTTAGGATTCTCAAATTTTTAAGAGTGTAAAGGAGTCTTGAAATAAAAAAGTTAAACAACCTAGAAAAAAACAAAGATATAAATCAGCATGTTAGCATTCATCAATTCAGTTACCATCATTTCATCCCTAAAAGCCAGGGCATATAGTTTATATCTCACTGAACCACCACTTTGAAACTCCCACCCTGCGCCAGGTACTTGTGAGCATGTAACTTTGTTAATCAACTGTTCAGGGCTGTATCCCAACATGGCTTTGTTGCCCTTTTCATGGCACCTCTGCTAAATCTCATTAGGTAGACCAAAGGGGTCAGTTAACTTTTTCTTTATACCTTTTATTCATGGTATTTATAAGTTTGGTAATTTTCAAAGGTCTTGGACAAAGACCAGGGGCTTATGTATAATAATTTATTTATCTCTTGAAGAAACAAACAATATAATTGGTTATGAAGCACAGGCATCATAAGCAGAAAACAGGTTTATAAGTAAAGGGGGAAAACCTAATGTGTGTTGCTTGCATCAGGAATTCATGTTACCATTTGGCAATATGAATTGGCTTAGCAGTGTGCTTCCCCCCCCCCCCCACAGGATCTTGCTCTGTCCCCAGGCTAGAGTACAGTGGCCCAATCTCGGCTCACTGCAACCCCCACCTCCAGAGTTCAAGTGATTCTCGTGCCTCAGACTCCTGAGTAGCTGGGATTACAGGCGCAAGCCACCACACCCAGCTAATACAGCTAATTTTTGTATTTTTAGTAGAGACAGGGTTTCATCATGTTGGCCAGACTGGTCTCGAACTCCTGACCTCAGGTGATCCGCCAACCTCGGCCTCCCAAAGTGCTGGGATTATAGGCATGAGCCACTGTGCCCAGCCACCCTTTTTAGTAAATACATTTTGCATGACCATGTAGTTGTTTACAGCTATTTATCTAGTAAACCAATAACTTACAGTTTTTTAAAGGCTTAATGGATAGCATGGAATTATTCATGATATCTGTGTCATATCTTGAGCACCCATTACATACCTGATATTGTACTGGGCTTTGGAAATGAAAAATAATGAGTAATCTTGGGGAATTTACAATGTAACATAGAAAGCTGTGTATAACTAAATTCGCAAAATGAAATATAATTAGTAATAGAAGAAGTATATTATCTGGCAGAGTAGAGTGGGGAAAAGTACCAGCAAAGACTTAGAATACCAGCTCTCCTCGATACTTGCACTTAGACTTGGATGAGAAACAGTTCCCCGCACAGGCAGATGACAGGGTTAGGTATGATAGGAGCCACGTAAGTAGGAGCCACTCGAAATCTGAGTTTGGTGTGGCTTGTGTGGAGGGTTGAAGGAATATGAAGAGAGGACCACGACTTCAATCACTGAGGGCCCTTTTTTGATTCATTAGTGAAATCTTTAAAGAAATTGTATTGGTGACAATAACAGAGAAATAAGGGCTTTGAGGATGAAAACATAGGCTTTTAAAAAAAACTTAAGAAAAAATAATAAAGTGAGTTCAGTATTCAGTGTCCTGCCCTAAAGAAAGCATTTTAGGCATGCAAATATCCCATATATTCAGAGGCTTCTATAAAAAATACAAACAAACCCTGTCATATACACATGAGGCAAAAAAAGATACTTTGTGAGTAGAAACTAATTGAGGTAAAAGAAAAACTTGTTTTAGAAGCTGAAGGCCCAGCTGCTGACTTAATAAAACAAATTATGAGAATTTTATTTATGTGAAAATCCATGCTGTTGAAAAAGCGAGTGTTTAAAGTTTTCTATAAACAGGAACAAGGTGTTCTACCAAAAAAAAATGTATGAAAAGCACATTGAATACCTGCTTTGAGTATTTGACTTGGAGGAAAATACCATCACTAGTTGAGTCTACCTCTTTGATAGCAATATGTGTTAAAAGTCTAACAGTCTCACTCTACCCCTCCCTGAGAAGGTAAAGGAATATCCTGACCTTAAGGGTTGTGAGACTTACCAAAGAACTCCTGTGACTTTTCTTTGCAGATTTTAAATAGCAAACTATTTTGTGGTGGCTTTAAGTCTTCCAGAACAAGCAGATTAGGTATGTAGTTCCTTTTAATAAAAGTATTTGGAAGTTCAATAAAGGCAATTATGATTTTTCTAGGACCTTTTCCAATTCTGTGATTATGTGAATGACTACCCAGAATTTCCATCAAACACTGATATACAACTTGCTATGGCTACAATTTATTTTGGTGTGAAAACATGTTTGTTTTTCTGTTCTTATGTCTCCCTTCATACAAAAGTATAATATCCCAGATATGTAGGCATATAGTTCTGCTATTCATAGTAATTCTAATATGCTTTAATCTTATTAACTATCTGGAAGACTAATGCACAGTTACAGCTGCATTTCTTTAAGCAAGTCTATCATATCTTTGGGTTTATACCAAACTAAATTTGAGAACTATTATCCATTTACAAAATGATTATTTACATCAATCTTCCTTTAAATAGCAAATGCTCACAATGCATTTTAAAATATTATCTACTTTATAAAAATCCATTCTGAATACAAATGGGAGAATACCTGTAGTGTTCATTGCATTGAGTTGTTGACTCTTTAGCCAATATGCGTTTATATTTTGTCTTGAAAGATGGACCCTATATTGTCAACATCAGTTCCAGTGTACTCATTGAAAGTGGATAAGGAATATGAAGTACGTGTGAGATCCAAACAACGAAACTCTGGAAATTATGGCGAGTTCAGTGAGGTGCTCTATGTAACACTTCCTCCGATGAGCCAATTTACATGTGAAGAAGGTAAAAGAAATAAAAGATTAAAATAGCAGCTAACCTAGCTTTTGTCAATATAACAGTTGATTCACCCCGCACTGGTAGTGTGTTGTCCAAATCAAAATATATTAGCATCAGATATCAGGGTGAGAGACCTTGAGCTCACTATCTGTAACAGAGATTGTTCATTGCAAAAGCAGAAGGAAGATTTAGTTTCCAAATTTTTCATTCAGGAAAAGTCCAGGGGGCAGGTGGAAGTTTAGAGACAGGAATTTGGTGGCAATCTCCGGATGGTAGAATTCAGATGATTCTTTTCTTTATATATTTTTGTATTTCTAAAATTTTCTACAGTAAGTTTGTTTTGAATTTATAATCAGGAAAAAAAGCTATACTGATGGTTAGGGAAGAAAATATGTATCTATATGGATGAATAGATATGTGGCATCCAAGAGGAAACCCAATATTGAGTCAGCATAGGTAGTCAACAGCAGGTGCATACGGTTTTAGAAAGTGGAGGTGTGGCTTTTACCTAGAGGAATGCCTAATAAGTACTGTGGCAGTCATACTTAAAGGAGACGTGGAACATTTGAAAACCCTATGTAGGAGAATCACAACAATGATTAAAGTTTTTAAAAATGGGACCTATGAATTTAGAATAAAAGAATTAAAACTTTTAGATACAGAAATAAAGAAAACTGATTAATAATGAGCAGAAAGTATAGAGTATTATTATTCTCAAATGGGAATTGGCTCTATTCCATCTTCATTGAAAACAGAAGTTTACAGGGCTATATGTTTGTTAACAAAACAACCACAAGCTACATAGAAAATAAATTTATATTTCCGCATTTACTACACAGGTAGAATCTCATGATACTAAATAGCACTAGGATGAAAATTTCTATAGCACCATTTTCTCTAAACTCTAGTTAACTGAATTCTTGTTTCCAAACCATTTGATATTATGCAATTCTGGTCTTAAAAGTAGGATAGTTATACACCCTTAGGCTTAGTGTAGTGGCATTTAATTCACTTAACATATATTTTTTAAACTGCCCTTTCCTTCTGTTACTAACAAAAAAAAGAAGCTTGAACTTTATGTTATTTTCCTGAATATGTCGATATGAAATTATAGACACTACAAGACAAAAAATGATTTTTTCTCCCCCACCAATTCTTTAAAATGCTTACAATATCTCCCTAGGGGATTTTAATAACTTATTAAATAAGAAAAGACTATTTCAGCATAAAGGCCTACATTTTAAATGGCAATGTTAAGGTAAATTTCATCTGTCATTTTTAGGAAAAAGTGGTTAGCCTCTGCCTCTGTGGTAAGAATACTGGGTACCAACAGCAAAGTAGCTGGCAGGTACTCAATCTTAAGGAATGAAATAGAAGTTTTACAAACAGCTTCCCCCAAGTCTCATACAAAGTATACTGAAACCTGAAGATGGGAGCCTCAGTAGTGATCTGTCAATTTTATGTATATAATATACATGAGATATATTTATTATATTTTAATAATTTAATTGATATAAATATGTATATTTATAGCTGTAAAATGTATGTTATTTGTGTCTAAGAAGTTTCTGTCATGATTTATCAATAAAAACTCTGCCTTCATCTTTTCGGTAAATCTTCAATCTGGAGGCTAAGAAAATCACCACACTTAAAAAAAAAATAGAAAAGAAACCGAGTGGGCATTATTTAGGTAGTGTGTCAATAAGCAACACTTTTTTCCTGGAGCTGAAACATTTATGATACTCCCTGGAAACATAGTATGCTTGAAACAGATTGTTTGTTTTCATAAAACACACATTGATTTTGAACTATATGCTGTTTCTTTATTTTGAAGTTTTTTTTTTAATGTGAGGAGATTTGAAAAGTGGACAGAGATGTTCATAAAACAGAAAAAACTAAGTCATTGCATTCTGTTTCAGTGGTTATCAAGAGAAATCACTGACTTTATTAGATGAATACAAATTATGAATTTTTTGTGAAAAGGGAAAGGGAAATGGAAACTGTGCTTCAACTATTCGTAATTCTGAGAGCGAAATATTCTTGTGTGTTTCAGATTTCTACTTTCCATGGCTCTTAATTATTATCTTTGGAATATTTGGGCTAACAGTGATGCTATTTGTATTCTTATTTTCTAAACAGCAAAGGTAGGTGTGAAGTAGTATTCTTTGGTATTTTTTCCAGTTGTTTAGATTTCCATATGTGTTTCTATTTGTTATTTGATATTTTCTTTGTCAAATTATGAGTGGAAATTTTAGTTAACCTAGTAAACTTTTATCTCCAGTTATATATTTACCATTCATATAAAACTCAATTTGTTGTATTTATCATAGACAACTTAGAGGTTTAGATTCTATCTGGAGACTTGTACAGGACATTAAGAGGCTTAGGCTGGTGACTATGCATACCTTGTGATATGTACCTCTTTATCCAAGAGCTACCTCTTCCCCTCAAGTCCTCAACAAGTTGACCCATTCATTCCAGGACTTCGAAGTATCACTGAGCCTTTGGCTGAGTCTGATACAGTCCTTATATACAGACAATTTTTTTTTTCCTTGAGACGGAGTCTCACTCTGTTGCCCATGCTGGAGTACAATGGCGCAATCTTGGCTCACTTCAACCGCCGCCCCCCATGTTCAAGTGATTCTCCTGCCTCAGCCTCCCGAGTAGCTGGGATTACAGGCACTCACCACCACGCCCGGCTAATTTTTCTGTTGTTTTAGTAGAGACAGGGTTTCGTCACGTTGGCCAGGCTGGTCTTGACCTCCTGATCTCAATATACAGACAAATTTAAGTGGCAAACTACCCAGGTAGATAATTAAGTCTAATAAAACTTTTTTTAGACTTCATGTGATGGTGATTTCAAGTAAATTCAGGTTTAATTTAAATTATTTGGATATTTATGATTTTGTGTTTCACCTGCATTTATAAATCTAAAAGTCTTTAAAAGTGTAAAGAGATTCCATTCCACTTTCTCTTGGACTCAAAGGTCTTGAGTTCCGGTTATCATTTTGCCATTGCTGTTTGACCTTGTTTGAGTCCCTTAATCTCTCTTGGCCTCCATATTCTTGTGGTTAATAAGAGGGCATGGGTTATATAATCTTTAAATTTTCCTTGAGCTATGATATATATTATTTATATTATTCTGTTTTTCTTCCTGATAGAAACTCACTACACACTACAGGAAATTATTTTTAACAAAATATGGCAAAAATGATTGGTACTGATTGCCAGTGTCTTCCATTTAAAGTTTTTTTGTTTGTTTGTTGTTGTTTTTCTTTGTTTGTTTTGTTTTGTTTTGTTTTGAGACAGAGTCTTGCTCTGTCACCCAGGCTGGGGTCTGGAGAGTGCAGTAGCTCAATCTCAGCTCACTGCAACCTCCGCCTCCCAGGTTCAAGCGATTTTCCTGCCTCAGCCTCCAGAGTAGCTGGGATTACAGGCATGCGCCACTAAGCCCAGCTAGTTTTGTATTTTTAGATACAGTTTCACCATGTTGGTCAGACTGGTCTCGAACTCCTGACCTCAGGTGATCCGCCTGCCTCAGCCTCCCAAAGCTCTGGGATTACAGGCGTGAGCTACCGCGCCTGGCCCCATTTAAGGTATTTTTTAAGTCCCAATGGTTAATCTTGCTGCTTCTCCTAGAATTAAGGTGACTAACACTCCCAGGTTGCCTAGAACTCTCCTGGCTTTTAGCAATGCAAGTCCTGTGTGCCAGGAAATCCCTCAGTTCCAGGTAACCAAGACAGTTGGTCCCCTTACCTAGAATTGAAAATAGGTTCTCCAGCTGAAGCCAAGAGGCATCTATAAATCAAAATGAGATCTATGTTAATATATTTTAAAAGATTTTAATTTGTTTTTTAAGGTAGTATAGCACTTGTAAACTTCAAAATAGAATTTTATTAGGAAGAATAATTATTGTGACGCTAGATTTCCAGAGTGTCAAGCATGCTAAAGGTCTAACTGAATGCAGAAAGGGTTACTTTCAGTAGTGCTTCATGTCCAATTTTATAATATAAACCAATTGGAAAGTAAAATTCATTCTGAA
This sequence comes from Hylobates moloch, assembly GCF_009828535.3. NCBI lineage: Eukaryota > Metazoa > Chordata > Mammalia > Primates > Hylobatidae > Hylobates > Hylobates moloch. The sequence goes on from NW_026652292.1 coordinate 38,950,911, forward strand.
TTCCATTTTGCACCTAACTTTCTGGCAACATTCCTGTTTTCCAAAAAAGCAGCTATCATAAATCACAACACAATTTTCTGTTGTTTCAGGAAAATAAATAAATACATTTTTAGAATTTTAATTTGTGTATTTAAGTAATGCCAACAACAAAAGAGCCAAATTATTCTGTTGATTAATTTCAGTTTATTAATCTATATATTTGGTGGGAAAATTTATACATAACTTCAGTAGATAAACTCACGAGGTATGTAAAGTAATTAGCTCTTGGTGTTAGCTGTGAATTTCTAGCCATTGTGAAGGGCAAGTCAATTTGTTATGTTGTTTAGTTATATTAGTTAACAATATTAGGAAGAAAAAATTATCCTCTCAAAAAGTAGGATTTCCAAGAAAACATATTACTTCTAATACAGTGCTGTTTATAAATAATGAAATTCTTAACTACAATGTTTAGTCAAAATCACCAAATTCTACAATTGATTTGAAATCTTTATTGCTCTCCCAAATTTCCTGCACTAAATTGAATTTTCTGTAGGAAAGAATTAACTTTTTTTCATTTGCACATTAAAAACCCTTATCATTGTCTAAATTTGCATGTTCTGCTGAAAGGTGGGAAATAGTAGCAAGTATTTGTCAGCAAGTATGGACAGAACATGTAGTTCCAACAATTAAATTGATACTGCAAAGAATGAGATTTTTCCTAGAACTGTAGGGCTGTAAAGTGGCATCAGGTCCTACATGCCTTTGAAATTTTCTGAGTCCACAATTCATTATCCAACCCACTTCACTCTGCTTTAATCCAGTTAATTGAGTCAACTCTAGCAAAATTTATAATTTTATTTGTATCTGATACAACATCACAAACATAGTTTCAAGTCAGGCTATTATTATACTGGTTCCTACCACACAACCCTCCCAGCCTTTGAGCTGTTACCAATTGAGGAAAGAAATAACTGAATCAGCCTAAAATAGAACTTCCAAACCAGTAGTCAAATTCAGCCTACAGATTCATATTTTGTTATTTTATTTTAATTAGTTTTGATTTCAGAGTGAAGATTTTCCTACAAAGTGTTTGTAAAATAGAGAATTTTCACACAAAAATCCAGATTTGGGGATTATCTTTTAAAAAATGAAAAATGTAGTGAAACTGAACAAGGTAGCATATGCTGCAGCAGACAACCAGCTGTCCTATTTGGGATTGGCTCACATTCTTTAATTTGCCACCATCCTCATTCCTCCTAATGACTTTGCAACTGGCTTGCTTTATTCATCTGCATGACCTGCTCGGGCCCCTTAGATTTACGGTCTGCCACTGTGGCATAAGGTCACTACAACCCCTAGAAAACCACTAGCACATGCCTTTATGCATCATCCTATTCAAAAAGGAAAAGCACACGTCACAAAGTCAAACATCAGCCATTTGGAAACCTTTGCTTCCTGTAATTAGAGTTATGTTCCACCTTTTTATGTTTTTGAGAATTGGAAATATCGATTTCGAGATGCAGAATCAAAAAAAAACAGCGAAACAGCAGCATGACGCAAAGAACCTGGGTTTTGGTTTGGAGTCAGGTTCTCTGGGTTTGAGCCCCAACTGTGCCAACTATGAATGCATGATTTGAACATGTTCCTTAATTTTCCAAGTTTTTGCACAGATATATCATCTGCCTCCCTGGGAGTCATAAGGATTAAGTGAAATGTTTAGTGCAGGGGTCACAAACTTATTTCATAGAGTCAGAGTACATTTTTAGGCTTTTCAAGCCATACAGTCTCTATCACAGCTACTCAACTCTGCCACTGTGGCATGAAAGTGGCCATAAACAATACGGAGATGAATGAAGATGCTTGTGTTCTCATAAAACTTTATCTACACAAATAGGTGACAGGCCAGATTTGGCCCACAGACCTTAATTTAGTGACTCATAGTTTAGTGCAAAGTATATCCCACAGTGTCTGATTTATCAGAAGCACTAAAAAATGATAGTAGTTATTATTAATAATTTGTATTGCTTATTTCTAGATCTGTAATTCATCAGTAACAATTTGCTTTAACATTTGCCCCACTGAGTAGTAGAGGCTACTTAATGCAATTTATAAAGTGGAATTTTGCTTATTCCTTGGATTGGGTAAAATAGCCAGTGGAAATACTGAGAAAATGTATTCCTTACGAAATGGACTAGACTGACCATTCACACTGAGTGGAATAGCAACTGATATCCAAAAATCCAGTTACCACCTCTTCATGACAGCTTCATCTCTGAATAGTCAGGAGTTTTTTTAAAAATTAAATGAATTCTTTGGAATAATCTCTGAGCCTTTTTCCAGTGCTATAATTTGATTTTAAAAAATAAACTCCAGGCCAGATACAATGGCTTATAGCATATAAATCCAGCACTTTGGGAGGATGGGGCGGGAGGATTGCCCTGAGGCCAGGAGTTCCAGACAGCTCAGGCAATGACTAGAGCAAGACTCCATTACAAAAAATGAAACAACAAAAATTAGCACATCCTGTAGTCCTAGCTACTTAGGAGGCTGAGGCAAGAATATCGCTTGGCCCAGGAGTTTGAGGCTGCAGTGAATTATGCTTGCACCACTGGACTCCAATGTGGGCAATAAAGTAAGACCCTGTCTCAAAAAGTTTAAAAAAAATTAAAAACACCATAAACTCCAATTACACTATTAATTGTACAAAATAGATATGATTTATTCATTTTTATGACCAAAAAATAATTTAAAGATTTGGAACAAAAAATGTAAATGCATCCTAGAATTGTATATATAAACCCATACTGATTAGTTAGAGATAGTTCAAATTATAGTCTGTCCCATCTGAAATGAATCCTGTAGTAAAACCCTGGTTAATAAGATCATGTTAGATAATTTCATAATTAATATGAACGATATGGCTAACCTACCCAAGTCTACCCTTTGTCAAGGGTACAAGTAATCCTGGCTCCATGTGGATTGACTCTTTTTTCTTTCTTTCTTTTCTGTACAAATTACTCATGAGATGTACACTAGAATTGCCTTATAGCTGAAATGGAAATCAGCTTCAGGTGAAATTAAATTTCTTTCTTTCAAATACTAAATCTAGCTGAAAATAAAAAGCATTAAGAAAAAAAGGATTGCGGGAAAACAACATTTTCTTTTAATAGACTTCAGATGAGGCTTTTTGGGTTTTTTAGTTGTTCTTTTTTTTCCTTCTACAGTTTTTCTTTCTCATTTACTGTCTAATATTTTCTTCTGTTTCTCCTATTCCAATTATATAAAGTACCAGAATATTTGGAAAAAGTAATAGTATTGCCAATATTTTATTTCTATCTTTTGCTATAATTGAGAATATGTAGCTTTTAAGATGTCAAAACCAAAATTTTATATGTTTTCAAGGATTAAAATGCTGATTCTGCCCCCAGTTCCAGTTCCAAAGATTAAAGGAATCGATCCAGATCTCCTCAAGGTAACTAATAACTTTATCTAAATTGTAGCTAGTACTAGTAAACACCTGAAGACTCCTGTCATATGTTGAAGGTTTTCTGTGAGCTATGTATATCACATTCAATTTTCTTGTATCTTGTCTCCTGGAGAAAATTTTTTTTAATATTCTATCACTTAAAAATAAGAAAATGTCGTGTGTATTTAAAAAGTTACACACTAATTTATGTTTTGTTATATGTTTTCTTACTGTTGTTCTTATTGTAACCATAATCTCTGAACATTATTTGCTAATTCATTTAATTATTATGAGTTTCTTTTCATAGATCTTCATTTTCTTTCTATTTTCTAGGAAGGAAAATTAGAAGAGGTGAACACAATCTTAGCCATTCATGATAGCTATAAACCCGAATTCCACAGTGATGACTCTTGGGTTGAATTTATTGAGCTAGATATTGATGAGCCAGATGAAAAGACTGAGGGATCAGACACAGACAGACTTCTAAGCAGTGACCATGAGAAATCACATAGTAACCTAGGGGTGAAGGATGGCGACTCTGGACGTACCAGCTGTTGTGAACCTGACATTCTGGAGACTGATTTCAATGCCAATGACATACATGAGGGTACCTCAGAGGTTGCTCAGCCACAGAGGTTAAAAGGGGAAGCAGATCTCTTGTGCCTTGACCAGAAGAATCAAAATAACTCACCTTATCATGATGCTTGCCCTGCTACTCAGCAGCCCAGTGTTAACCAAGCAGAGAAAAACAAACCACAACCACTTCCTACTGAAGGAGCTGAGTCAACTCATCAAGCTGCCCATATTCAGCTAAGCAATCCAAGTTCACTGGCAAACATCGACTTTTATGCCCAGGTGAGCGACATTACACCAGCAGGTAGTGTGGTCCTTTCCCCGGGCCAAAAGAATAAGGCAGGGATGTCCCAGTGTGACATGCACCTGGAAATGGTCTCACTCTGCCAAGAAAACTTCATTATGGACAATGCCTACTTCTGTGAGGCAGATGTCAAAAAGTGCATCCCTGTGGCTCCTCACATGAAGGTTGAATCACACGTAGAACCAAGCTTTAACCAAGAGGACATTTACATCACCACAGAAAGCCTTACCACTACTGCTGGGAGGCCTGGGACAGCAGAACATGTTCCAGGTTCTGAGATGCCTGTCCCAGACTATACCTCCATTCATATAGTACAGTCCCCACAGGGCCTCATACTCAATGCGACTGCCTTGCCCTTGCCTGACAAAGAGTTTCTCTCATCATGTGGCTATGTGAGCACAGACCAACTGAACAAAATCATGCCTTAGCCTTTCTTTGATTTCCCAAGAGCTACGTATTTAATAGCAAAGAATTGACTGGGGGCAATAACGTTTAAACCAAAACAATGTTTAAACCTTTCTTGGGGGAGTGACAGAATGGGGTATGGATTCTAAAATGCCTTTTCCCAAAATGTTGAAATATGGTGTTAAAAAAATAAGAAGAATGCTTAATCAGATAGATATTCCTATTGTGCAATGTAAATATTTTAAAGAATTGTGTCAGACTGTTTAGTAGCAGTGATTGTCTTATTATTGTGGGTGTTAATTTTTGATACTAAGAATTGAATGGCTATGTTTTTAATGTATAGTAAATCACGCTTTTTGAAAAAGCGAAAAAATCAGGTGGCTTTTGCTGTTCAGGAAAATTGAATGCAAACCATAGCACAGGCTAATTTTTTGTTGTTTCTTAAATAAAAAACTTTTTTATTTAAAAAATTAAATTAAAACTAGAGGCGAGAAATTTAAACTCTAAGCAAGAAGGCAAAAATAGTTTGGATATGTAAAACATTTATTTTGACTTAAAATTGATAAAGATATTTTTAATAATTTAGACTTCAAGCATGGCTATTTTATATTACACTACACACTGTGTACTGCAGTTGGTATGACCCCTCTAAGGAGTGTAGCAACTACAGTCTAAAGCTGGTTTAATGTTTTGGCCAATGCACCTAAAGAAAAGCAAACTAGTTTTTTACAAAGCCCTTTTATACCTCCCCAGACTCCTTCAACAATTCTAAGATGATTGTAGCAATCTGCATTATTGGAACATAATTGTTTTATCTGAATTTTTAAACAAATATTTGTTAATTTAGAAAACTTTAAAGCGTTTGCACAGATCAACTTACCGGGCACCAAAAGAAATAAAAGCAAAAAAAGAAAACCTTTCTTCACCAAATCTTGGTTCATGCCAAAAAATAATACATGCTAAGAGAAGTAGAAATCATAGCTTGTTCATACTGACCAAGATGATTAAGTGCTGCAGTTGCACGCGGAGTGAGTTTTTTAGTGTGTGCAGGTGGTGAGAGATAAGATCTATAGCCTCTGCAGCGGAATCTGTTTACACCCAACTTGGTTTTGCTACATAATTATCCAGGAAAGGAATAAGGTACAAGAAGCATTTTGTAAGTTGAAGCAAATCATACGAAATTAACTGGGTAATGAAACAAAGAGTTCAAGAAATAGGTTTTTGTTTCACAGCCTATAACCAGACACATACTCATTTTTCATGGTAATGAACAGAACATAGACAGAAGAAACAATGTTTTCAGTCCCCACAGATAACTGAAAATTATTTAAACCACTAAAAGAAACTTTCTTTCTCACTAAATCTTTTATAGGATTTATTTAAAATAGCAAAAGAAGAAGTTTCATCATTTTTTACTTCCTCTCTGAGTGGACTGGCCTCAAAGCAAGCATTCAGAAGAAAAAGAAGGGACCTCAGTAATTTAGAAATTATTTTGCAATCCCTTAATATCCTAAACATCATTCATTTTTGTTGTTGTTGTTGTTGTTGAGACGGAGTCTCGCTCTGTCGCCAGGCTAGAGTGCAGTGGCGCGATCTTGGCTCACTGCAATCTCCACCTCCTACAGGTTCAAGCGATTCCCCTGCCTCAGCCTCCTGAGTAGCTGGGACTACAGACACGCACTACCACGCCAGGCTAATTTTTTTGTATTTTAGCAGAGACGGGGTTTCACCATGTTGGCCAGGATGGTCTCAATCTCCTGACCTCGTGATCCGCCCGACTAGGCCTCCCAAAGTGCTGGGATTACAGGTGTGAGCCACCGCGCCCGGCCCTAAACATCATTCTTAAGAGCATTGGGATATCTCCTGAAAAGGTTTATGAAAAAGAAGAATCTCATCTCAGTGAAGAATACTTCTCATTTTTTAAAAAAGCTTAAAACTTTGAAGTTAGCTTTAAATAGTATTTCCCATTTATCGCAGACCTTTTTTAGGAAGCAAGCTTAATGACTGATAATTTTAAATTCTCTTTCTTGCAGGAAGGACTATGAAAAGCTAGAATTGAGTGTTTAAAGTTCAACATGTTATTTGTAATAGACGTTTAATAGATTTTCTGCTACTTTGCTGCTATGGTTTTCTCCAAGAGCTACATAATTTAGTTTCATATAAAATATCATCAGTGTAGAACCTAATTCAATTCAAAGCTGTGTGTTTGGAAGACTATCTTACTATTTCACAACAGCCTGACAACACTTCTATAGCCAAAAATAGCTAAATACCTCAGTCAGCCTCAGAATGTCATTTTGGTACTTTGGTGGCCGCACAAGCCATTATTCACTAGTATGACTAGTTGTGTCTGGCAGTTTATATTTAACTCTCTTTATGTCTGTGGATTTTTTCCTTCAAAGTTTAATAAATTTATTTTCTTGGATTCCTGATAGTGTGCTTCTGTTATCAAACACCAACATAAAAATGATCTAAACCACTCTGTATACTGTGGATTATCATTGTAAGGACAGCTTAGCACCACTGGATCAAATACATCAGCATTGGGTATGGAGATTTTTATGTGCTCTGGGATATAGAGAGGGAAACATATCCCCCTTCCTTTATTTTTTGAGGAGACAAAAGCCCAACTCAGAAATATCCCATTGGCTTGGCCCTCCCCTTAGGCTGTGACTCCCCATGGGCAAAGGTTCATAGAGCCGTGTATTTGATGCATCGTGGAAAATAAATGACATCCGTGTGGGATGAGGGAGAGTGATATGTGAACATTATCTTTACCTTTCCAGCTTGAGCATGTTGTCTGGAAGGAAGGAAAGCAGCTCTTCCTCTGCCATTCACCCATTGGCCTAAGTCAGTTTATTGGACTAGCTGCTTGTTATCATGGGAATCAGCTAATAAGTCAGGCTTGGGAGGAAGGCTGATTAGGTAGGTTGTGTAGGAGCCTGAGAGAGCCATGAAGCATAGATTCCTACAGCAGCAGGCAGGATGCAGGTGAGGCAGCTACTGAACCCTAGGCTCCTGAGCAGACACTGGATTCTGAGATGTAGGAAGCTGGTGATGACATTGATAAACCTACTAAACAATGAGGTATTGCTTCAGCAAGTTGAATGCAAAGTGCCACAACTTTTTATAATACTCAAGTGTTATATTAAAACAAAAATGTCTTCACCTGCTGCCTTCTGCCCTGTGAGCAGCCATTACCTGAAAGAACCATGGAGTGAAGCCTCAGGGCTTCTTCATATACATGCTTTAAGGTATGAGGAGTACAGGGAAAAGAAAGCCTGCCTACTTCCATGGATTGAAATAACATAATTCTATTTCAGAAGATTAATGGTGTGTCGAAAATGGCTACACACATCTTTCAGCATTTCAATTTCTCAAAGTTTCTACTAACACTTTATTCAAGTGCTATAATATTTACATATTTACATATTTTTATACCAAAATATGTCTTGTTATGTGCTTGTTTTAGGGTAAGAAATAGTGACCAGAAAAACCAGAAGTTACTTAAATCTAAACTTTTTAGTTTGGAATCCAAGATCCCACATAATTTGCCCCAGTCTCCTTTGAGAGTTTAGAATTTAAGACCTAGGTGTTAAGGGCACAGCGTCTGAATAAGAATTTGACGTTTGGTTAACATTCAAACTCTGTTGCTGTGGAAATCTAATGAGCATATGATGTCAGCTATGTTACACAGGAAACATTGCTCATGGTTTAAATGATCCCTGACTGATAAATGACACCTGGATAGGGAGAAACTATAAACACCTGGAGATAAGTTATACTTTGGACTTGAGGGTAGTGACTCTTGTAATTAAGCATTTCCCCTACAGAAACTCTGGAAGCTATGTTTCTGGAGTTGTAACAAAAGTAACTGGCTCCAGTGAGGCGTAGAGCTTCTAAGCCTGGGAGACTCCTTTACCTGCCCAATACCTTCCCTGAATCCGAGCTATCAGTTGTAGGAGGAGAGGAAGGAAAAGAGATTCTGGATAGCTATATAAACAGCTGTTTAGATTGCTTCATGCACTGTTATCATTACTGTGACTCTAAAGCAGAAAGCCTGATGCTGTATCCCTTCTGTCCTACATCCCTCTGAGTAGACTGGAACCAAGTATGGTGAATCTGGGGAATGTTTGGTTGAGCCTAAGAAGATCCCCTTGTATATGTAGCAAAAGACACTTGCCATTTCTTGAACAAAGTTTGTGCTTTCCCATCTCTATGTTCTTGGTCATGCCTCCTCCTTCAACTGAAAAGCTCCCACTTACCAACCCTGCCTGTCAAGATTCCCTTCATCCTTCATGGCCCAGCTCTAATGCCTCCTTCATGAACTCTCCTCTGATTCCCACCATCCAATCAGTGATCTTTTCTTCTGAAACATGTTTAATGGTGTTTATCACATTACTTTGTTAGCTCACCTAACAAACGGCTAGTATAGATTTGCCAGTATGTACGCTGGGGAATACGTATCTCCAAAATGCCCTTGGATGGATAATTTTGTGGTCAAATAAATTTGGAAAACATCTCATACTACACTCCTGTCTGGGAGAGTCATAGTGCATTTTGACATTTTAAAGTTTCTACAGTTTAAAGAAATCCATTTAAATGTAACACATTATTTCCTAATTAGTATGAGAAATACCCAGTATTATATTACTAACACAGGAAAAACTGTATGAGAGTAACACACCTGGCACAAAATAAAGTTATATTAAATTTCAGATGAATGTGAATTTGAACAAAACCTTTATATGATGTCATTAAATTTTTACTCTCAATAAAACTTCCTAAAAATTGAATGCAAAGGAGCTGCATGATTAAAATAAACACAGATTCTTCTCAACTCAACTCAGATATGACATTTTTCTGAAAGTCTGGACGTCTTAGAGCATTCATTATCTTCTCTATGACAGTGACTTTTTATATGCTTGCTGAAACAGATTTTAACTTTTTCCCTTTTTCAGTCCAAAGAATGATTGACATATGGAATGTGGCAATATTAACAAATTCTGATTCTTATTTAGAACACCCATTTTTCTATGAAATCTGAGCTTATAACACCAAGAAATGCTTATATCACTTCTCATAAGAAGGAACATATGTTGCTGTGAAACTGCAGAATAATATTTATCTGTTATTATCTGAACAAAAATAACTCACTCCTAATGCTGCCTGCTAAGTTAAAAAAAAAAAAAACTTGGAATATAATAGATTTTTTCACAGTAGTCTCAGGAAGCAGTCTTTGTAGGAATATACAGAAATCAATTTTGTTGATCTCTTGTTAGAAAAGAATCTTTACACAATTGTTCTGTGGGCATTAAGAGATGTCACCAGCATTTTCTATAAAGATAAAATAATTTATGAAGAAATTGTACTCACTTTGGCTTTGACAATGGTACTGTAGTCAAAAATTCAAAGTGGAAAGATTTTTATTGTTTCCTTTAATGGTACCATATTATAAAAAAAACTTGCATATAAGGACTTTATAAAGTACTTTCAAAGGTATTATTTCATTTAAACTTAAGAAATCTGTGTTGTAGGCTTGTCAGATATTATTCTTAACATTTTGTTGGGAAAAAGAGGCTCGTAAAAACTAAGAGATTGTCCCAAAGTTAATAAACTAGTGAGTGATGAAGTCAGTATGAAAACCCAGGTTGACTAGTCCAGAGTTCCCAAAACAACACAACCTATAACATTACTGGATGGGGGAAAAGCTTTGGATCCTATTCACAGTCTGAAGAAAATGGAAAGTTAATTGTTTTATAATAATTATTATTCAAAGATAATAACTAATCTTTGAATAATCTTCGGTAATAATAATTATTTGAATCCTTTGGTAGAACTCAAAGAATCACCTGCCAAAGGCAAAAGATTCTTCTCTGATAAACATAACCAGCTAGTAAATGTCTAACAACCAGTTCTGGAGTCGGCGGGGAGTGGTCTAGATTTGTAACATTTGCCAATTTCAATGGTGTGAATACACAAATATGCTGATTTTAAGCTATTATCTCATCACTCCACATGAAGTTAGGAAAAGATGGCACAGTCAGCTCTCATAACTGTACAGACCAGATCCAGGAAACCACTGAGTCTACACAACCTTACAATTTCATCTAATGCTGACATTTTTTATAATGGCTAGGTAGCATTTTTAAGTAACATTTATTAAGCACTTACCATATGCCCGACACTCTTCTAAGCACTTTACATTAATGAACTTATTTATCCTCACGAGAATCTCATGAGGTAAATCCTATTTTCCCCAGTTTACTGATGTGGAAACTGAGTTATAGATCATTTAACTAACTTGACCAAAGTCACAAAATTAATCAATTTAGAGCCAGAATGCAAACACAAGCACTCTGGCTTTAGAGCTTGTGCTCTACATTTAGTGCTATCCTACCTTCGAATAATAATTGTGTCTAGATTGGATGCACATAATGACAACAAAAGGCAGCTGATTGCTGAGCACTCCAGGCAGGCAGTTCATATTCAGTAATGCTAATTTTTATATAACACAAGCATCATCTTTCCATGCCTTCGAGACAACTATCTAGATTCGTATCTGGGATAAACAGAGATTACCAAATGTCTGCTTCTGAGTCTTCCACAATGCCATGGAGACTTCATTGCATGCTCTCCCCTTGGCTCCAAGTGTGCTGCTGGCCACTGAGCAGAACTGGACCACAGATTTCTCTAAACCAGTGATACAGTGCATCCAGGTCAGCCAAACTCCTCAATACTCCTTGTTCTTTTTATTCACCCAAACACCTCCAAACAAGGCTGTGCAGATGGGCTGTGAATAACTGGAGAGAATTAAAATATGACTGGGGAAATATCATTTTTACCCACAGGACCATGTAAACAACCATGAAAAAGTCAACCCTTAATAGGGATTCCTCTCACAGACACACCCCAAATCCCTGCCTTCCCCACCTCCCATCCCCAGGCTCATCTTTCTCTCTGAGAACTCTTCGTTCTCCAAACCATCAAAATGTGATCATTTCACTTCCTTAGAAAAACCTTATCCCACTTCCACAAAGGTGGGTTTGTCTCACCCCTCAAATCTAATCCCAGATAATTGGTGAGACACTACAAGATAAGTGTTATCCTCCTTCATCACTGAAAAATAGACATTGAGTTGAATTTCAGAAGGTTTCTTGATGTATAAAGCATTCTGGTAAGAGGCAGAAGCAGGATTTTCCCTCTGTCTCCAAAACCAGCCTAATTACTAAACCATAATTCCTCCTGTCATGCCTCCCTGATCCCAATGACAAGCATGTTCACACATATTCATCTAGGAGCTAATACCATAAAGAGGTTTGAAGAATAGTTACCAAGCACCTACCGTGCACCAAGGATCTTCTAGACGAAGAGAATGTGGGTACAACATAGGCTCTGCCTTCAAGATTACACCTAAGTCAAGGTCAAATCCTTGTGATATAGTGACAAGTCAGTATTAGCACTATATGCTGTGTACAAAGTGGGAAATAATCTGTCTGGGGCACTTGAGAAAAGAGTGGTAGGAAGTGAAAAAAAGGGGGCAACCAAATGTACTACTCACCTTACTGCCCATTGGAAGGATTTTTCTTCATCTTCATCTTTCTGGGATGCCCCTGATTTGATTATAAATTTAGCCGGTGTCAGCATGTTAGGCAAAACCATTTGTAACAGACTGAATTTTTCCCTTCTAAGTCAGTTGATTTTAAGAAACTGCCCATGAGGCCATGAATGCAGACTCAGGAACAGGAAGCAATGTAGAAAGAGAAGCCATTGTAGGAGTCAGAACTATCTGTCCATGCAGATTCCTTTTGTATTCCATATTTCTTGGAACATAATCTCTTTCCATGTGTTGATGGATTATTGCTGCACGCTCCCACCCTTATAAAATGATTAGCTAATTAACATATAGATCATGATTGGCAACTTAATTGTATGGTCACTTGCTGTCCCATGGTTAGGCATTCAGATTCTGCCAGTGTCCAATATCAAACCATAACTATTTCTAAAAGACTAGTTATCTGCTGAAGAGAACATGGTTTGCTCCAAAACTCTAGGAGTCTACAGTGTGATTCCCTTATTGGGGCTATCCAGAAACTCCTTACAGAAGCAATAATTACCACAGAAATGTCGAGTGTTGTTGAATTTGACGGGTCATACTCCCAATGGACATAGTGTGTCTGTGCTCCCAATGGACGGAGCAGCTTGTATTGTATCCTAGACTTGCTAGAGCACATTTTCTTACTCTAGGCTCACTTAAATCCAGCAGTCTTATGGGTTACTAATAAATATTTTAGAGCAGCATGTTCAAATGTAATATATATTGTCTCCAAAATCCAAATACCATCAAGTATTTTAGTGCTCACAGTTTAATGTGCAAGTATTACACTTTGGAAGGGATAGTTTGACATAATCCAGATCTCTGGACCTCCAAAAAATGCATCTCTTGTGTTTTCATTCAGCCCATCCAGGCTAAAGAATAATGCAAAGTGATATAAAACATGGAGATGTGACCCTTAACACACATTTGTCCTGGGACTGTTTTTTTGGACTCTTGGCTACATGAATTATTATTTGATCTCTCTATATGTGTTTTACTTCCTTCTCTCTTAGTTAACCTCATTGGTCCTTTGTCGTAGATAAAACTCTTGGTTTAAAGTAACAGAAACCAAAAATTGGCTTAAGAAAAAAGGAGAATGTATCTATAAAATTATGGTAGTGTCTCACAAAAATTCAAAAAGAGGAATCAGGAACCTCATGATGAATTGAAATGAGAGATTAGAAAGTTGCCAAAATGCTGGAAGAAATTTCACTCTATTGTTTGGCTTGATTGGTTTTAGTCTCTTTCTCTCTCTGTCTTTCCCACACACCCACTTCCCTATCCCCAGTCCCTCTCCACTGAGAACTTGATTTTTTCTTTTCAGTGCAATTGGAAGAAAGCAGCCTCTATACTGCTTCCCAGTTGATATCAACTTTCATTTTCAGTTGCTCTAAAAGAATAATTGATGATGCCCAAAAAAATACCTCTTTCAAATATTCAGGGAGGAGAATTGATTTAGTTCAGTTTAGATGAAGTTTCCATGTTCATCCAATCAACTGTGTTGATGTAGACAGGGGGAGTCAGATATCACAAAGAAGAATGCTGAGACCAGCCCCTGTGATAAGAAAGAACATTTTCAGAGAAAGTAGGTTGGGTTGACATCAAACCAAATTACCTATGAGAATCTTTTTCCTCAGTGAAGAAGTTTCTTTTTTATTCTAGACTTTCTTTTTTTTCTTCATTTTTCTTATTTCCTTTGGATATTAAGCAGACATCTATGCCCAGCTCCTTTTAAGTTTATTACATTCTGAATTGACCCTTTGAATATTTACAGAAGGGATTTATGTTGGAAGAGCAAATGATTACTAGGGTCAACACGTGAAAAGGAGTGCCCACTCACCAAGGTTGGGCTACTGATACTGGACCACCAGTTTAGAAAATGAAATCCAGCCAGTTGTTGTTGTTGTTGTTGTTGTTGTTGTTGTTTGGTGGTGCAGCCAAAAGGTATTGATCAAGATATGTCTGCTGAATTTTAGCAGATTGGAGTACGCAATGAAATGTATTTCTTTCCTGATTAACTTTCAAAAGTTAAATTCTTTAGTTAAAAATAACGTTAATTTGTATAGCTTAATTTACACAGTATGTTATTCACCTACCAAATATTCTGCATCACTATTTAGTCTGCAAGAAGCATTTCAGAAGAAATTATAACTCTTACAAAACCAACATAGTGACAAATAAAATCAAAGGAAAAGTTGGTGACTTTCAGCTAAATGTGGTTGAAAAATAATCTAAATTTTTATGGTTTGGGTGGACATGACAGGATTTGAGTGCTCTACTTGTCATCTCATCTTTGAAGAACACATATTTGAGAAGTTAGATGCAATCACTGACAAGAAGAATAACAAAATTAATCTGGCCTATGGAATGATGGACACATCTCAGACAGATCTGTTTGACAGAGTGTGTGAACAATTTGAATCTCTGAGTACCTGAAGCAGTAATCGATGCCAGAGAATTCATTGTTCTGGGCACGAACTTCCAAAGTACAGTAAATAGGAATATTTTCATGATATTTTACCTGTATTTTTACAACTCTAATTTCTTATTGTAATTAAAAGACAACATAGAATAAGAATTTTTTTCAGTTACTAGCTTTAATATTTTAATTCATCCTATGTGACCACTGAGTTTTATAACCCTAAAAATACATCGTCTTTATTTTGATTAAACTATTAAAATCATAAACAAATATTAAGGTAAAATGAATATAACACCTTACACATGACTATTAACTTGTATTTGTTTACTAACTTTATCCAAGTGTGTTCACATAAAGCTTATTTTCTATTTACATATAAATTAGATAAAAGGGTTATTATACTGGCCAGGCACGGTGGTTCATGCCTGTAATCCCAGCACTTTAGGAGGCTGAGGTGGGCAGATCATGAGTTCAGGAGATCGAGACCATCCTGGCTAACATGGTGAAACTCCTTCTCTACTAAAAATACAAAAAATTAGCCAGGCGTGGTGGCATGCACCTGTAGTCCCAGCTACTCAGGAGGCTGAGGCAGGAGAATCTCTTGAACCTGGGAGGCAGAGGTTGCAGTGAGCCAAGATCGTGCCACTGCACTCCAGCCTGGGCAACAGAGCGAGACTCTGTCTCAAAAAAAAATAAAATAAAAAGAGTTATTATACCCATTTCAGGGTTGAGACAAAGAACTTAACTTCCTAGAGCCATTCCACTAATTAGAATATCTGATACTAGACCTCATGTCTCCTTACTACAAGTTCTGTATTCTTTCGCCATTTAAACTCTACATTTTCTACATTAAACTATTCAATTTATTCAGACTGAAACTGAAGACGTTGTGAATATCCCGTCAATAACAATAATCAAATGTGAATGTGCACAGAAAAATATGTAATCTCTAAGTGAATTATTAATTTCAAAAACAACTACCAACCTATGTTAATTGAATTTTTTTTAATTTGTATCTTTTAAAAGTATAAGTCTGCATATAGGCATTATAACATTGTATGAGATGTTAAATCTTTCTTCTGATTAAAACTGGAAGAACAAACTAAAGAAAATATATACCTTCATCATATTCCTTTCTAAGCAGAACAGGCTATATCTTAATTAGTCTGCCACTAAAATAATGCTTTAAATAAAAATAGAGAAATTTGACTTTATTCTCTGGAATAATTTAAATAGCAAAGGACTTCTTTAAAGTTGTGATAGACCTTGACCTAATACATTTGTGGGGGCAGATTGCTAACAAAGTTTTCGATTTCTTGTACTTTGTTGAACTAGTAAATTTACAACTGCCTCGAGTCAATGTTACTGTTTATACTTTTCGAAAAGTCATTCCTTCCATCCAAATTTCCAAATTCATCATAAGTGTTATCAAATGTAGCTGCAGTTATGTACATTTTCTCACTTATTCTACAGGCATTTTGTTCTTTCTCTTTTTTCTTAGTTTAACTTGTCAGACATTTGTTTATTTTACTGCTCATTTTGAAATTCCATTTTAGGCTTTAATAAAAATTCTAATTTTTTGTTTTGTTGCCTAATAAAATTATTTGTCTTTGCTGCTATTTATCTCCTCCTCTTCATATTGTTTCTCTTTTTCAAGCTTCTTGATTTAAATGTTTCCTGAGCTGAATACTTGGTTGACTCATTTTCAATCATTTTTGTTTAAAAATAAAATAAAGAGTCTTTGCTTGCCTATGGGCTGTGGTCCCACATGCAGTGTTTTTATACATAGTGTTCTACTTTTCAATAATGCATGTACAACCTATAATCTCACTTTTGAATTCTTATGTGGTTGAATAATTATTTATACTGTTTTTCTTAAAGTTCCAAGTAACTGGAGATATTTTAAGTTAAATTTTCATTATTGGCATCTAAATGTATGACATCATGAGCAAAGAAAATTGAGAAGAGCACCAAATTTTTAGAACTTACTGAAATTTACTTTGCATACTAACACATGATCAAATTACATAAATGCTATTTGGATGTTTAAAAAAATATGCATCAGACCAGGCAAGTGGCTCATGCCTCTAATCCCAGCACTTTGGGAGGCCAAGGTGGGTGGATCACTTGAGGCCAGGAGTTTGAGACCAGACTGCACAACACTGTGAGACTCGGTCTCTATTAAAAATACACAAATTAGCCACTCACAGTGGTGCACCTAGGAGGCTGAGGTGGAAGGATCACTTGAGTCTGGGAGGTGGAGGTTGCAGTGAGCTAAGATCACACCACTGCACTCCAGCCCAGGTGATGAGTGAGACCCTGTCTCAAAAAAAGGGTTGGGGGGAGGTCGGTGGTATCATTTATTTTTAGGTACAAAGTTAAAAATATAACTACTAAAGATTACTAACAGCCTCATTCAAATCTAAATGCTTGATATTTATTCACTTGATCTCTCACAACCTGAGAGAAGTAGATTAACATTCTTCACCATGCTTATGATTTCTTTTGGTCAATTCATTTATATATTCTGATGTTGAATTCCTAAAGGCATACATTTCATTACTGTAACAAGCAAAAGAACTAATATATTAAGTAGGTCACTCTTAATTTCAAATAACAGAAGCAGATAATGCTATAGTAGAGTGCCCTGTACACAATTCAAAGTCAGAGAGATGGCTAGACCTCAAGAAGGTAATAGAATCAAAGACTTATAGCTACATAGAATTTATTTTTGCTTCTATCAATCTTTCTCACTCATCCATTTCTTTCTGCATGTATATGACATTACATGATGACACATGTGGCATGTGTACAGCACATGGAGAATGCTCCACTCACCACAGCTCCCAAGCACCAACCCTTCCGAAGTTACCGTCAAACTGTCTGAAACATAATCACTTTTTCTTTTTTGTAGTCTTGGAACAGGGATGCTGACTGACCCATCTTGGGTTAATTATGCACCTCTGGTCCAATTAGCTGCGGCAGTGAGACTGGGCAAAATCACACTGTTCAAAGTAATTGCTGTTACCCAGCCTTGTCCATGGGAAGAAGAAGCCATTGCCAGAGAAGAAAGGCTAGACAAACAACCGCTATGTGTGCCTTAGAATAGGAAACCACTTTGAAGGCCTAAGATATATCCAAGGCATATAGTGAGAGTAGTAAATTAAGTACATTTAGAAAAATGAAGATAAATATTATTCCAGAGCTGTCACTGACACTTCATACAATGCAACTCAAAATATTTCTATGGAGAACATTTATAGTGATTCATATCCTCTCAACACAGTGGACAGCAGAAGAGAAAGAATAAAACAGAAAGAAAATAGAAGGGATATAATCACACAGATTATTATATTATATTTGAGAATTCTAGACACAACCAGAGAAAAGTTAGGAACAACACTATCTTCTAAATATTTCAAACTAGGCACACAGGCAAAGTAGTAAAAAAAAATGACATCAGCAGTTAAAAGGAGAAAAGAATGGTAAATGTTTGTGTCTTGTAGCTAATTTTATAATTTGGAATTTGTATCAATTTTATTGATCTCATAATGCTGGCAAAATACAAGTCTTATAACACCTGTATAACCTCAGGTGTTATAGCCTTATCACAGCTATAAAACCCCAGAAGTTGATTGTCTAAAATCTCACCCACACAGGGGCAAAGACTTATATCCCAATAGATATATTTCTGAATGGTGCTCAGACGGGCTTAAATGAAAGGTGACTTATTTAATAGTACTGAGTTTTATTATCCTACTAGTCTCTGACTAGCATTCATACTGAATTTAAAATAATGGACTATTTCCTTTCAGATTAGTATCAGAAATATAATTTATTGACTTGTAGATGACTCATTATAAATAATAAATTTCAATTGTAATAAATATAGTACTAGAGTCAGAAAATGAACTTTTTAGCTTATTAATATTTTATTTCTTTTTATAAATCTACAGGGAAGATGTAACTAATTTTTCAAAAATAGAAAAAGCAGAAGAAAATGAAAAACAGAATATATTTTCCTAAAAACAAGCATTTCAATAGCTCAACGGAATAAGGTAGCCTCCCCATGAGTGCATTGTGTCCATTTATTAAGATTGATATTCAAATAAGTTAATATAATTTAATTACATAAAAATGGTTGCATTTTAAAGTCTAAAAATAACGTACAGCAGACTCTGAGCAGAGTTTATCATGTAGAATATTTATTGGGGAATGTCCTTAGGATCAACATCTGTGGCAGGAAGGGAAGGAAGCAGGATTGGGCAGAAGGAGAAGTCAGGAGAAGACTCAAGAAAGCCTTGACTGACCCCACAAGGGGGTTTTGGATCTGGAATGGCCTTCAGAATTACCCTGAATTGTCTTAAGATGTCCAGGCCTTCATACCCCTGCCTCAATTAGGGGGCAATATATTTGCAACAGCCATTCTGGAGAGCAACTTAGGAGTATTTAATAGAACTGAGTAAGCACATACTCTGTGACTTGCCATACTACTTGTTTGTGTGTGCTCCAGGAAAATTGAAGGGAATTGGAGTTTATTATGGACTGAATTGCTTTCCCCTCAAAATTAATATGTTGAAGCTTCAACCTCCAATATGACTATATTTGGAGATAGTGCCTTAAGGGGGATAAGGTTAAATTAGGTTATACGAGTGGAGCTCTAATCCAATAGGACAAGTGTCCTTACAAGAAGAGGAAAAGACACCAAAGATCTCTCTCTCTCTCTCTCTGTGTCTGTCTCTCTTCCCTCTCTGGCTTGTAGAGGTCTCAGGTTTCCAATGAGACCTCTATAAGCCAGAGAGGCCTCAGTGGAAACCACCCCTACTAGAACCTTGATCTTAAACATCTGGCCTCCAGAAGTGTGAGAAAATAAATTCATGTTGTTTAAAGCCACTCAGTGTGTAGTATCCTGTTAAGGCAGCTCGAACTGACTAATACAGCGTCTATGTGTTGTCCAACATTAGGGAACTGGATGAACAGAATGGGGTGGAACCATATGACAGTCCAATTCAGTGGTCAGAAATGATGAACTAGCTGATGATTATAGCAATAGTGGCAAACATTGAATGCACTTCTAGGAAATGACAATAATAAAACTAATATTTACTGAACACTTATTATTTGTCAAGCTTTTTTTTAACCTGCATTATTTTCATTCAGTCCTATGTTATCTCCCTTATAGTGTATCTAAATGAAGAAACAGATATTGAGAGGTGTAATAATTTGTTCATAATAACATGGCTAAAAAGTCACAGAGCCAGGTTTTGAATGCAAGAATTCCAGTCTTGAGAGATAATGCTTTTTACAACTACCTCAGGCATAGATCCTTTAATGGTTAAAAAAAAAAAGAAGAATGAAAGAAAACAAGATCTATCATAATACTCTATGTAAATGTAAAGCACAGTAGTATATAAATTAATATCATATATATTTGGATGATACTGGCTGTGTTGGTTAATTGTATATGTCAACTTAATTGAGCTAAGGGATACCCAGATATCTGGCAAAACATTATTTCTGGGTGTATCTGTGAAACTATCTCCAGAAGAGATTAGCGTTTAAATATGTCCTCACCAATATAGTGACATCATCCAATCACTTGAAAGCCCACCCAAATAGAACAAAATAAAAAGAAAAAGAAGAGAGGAAGAGCAACTTTTTTCTCTCTCTCTCTCTCTCTCTCTCTTCTGGAGCTGGAACATCCATCTTCTCCTACTGTCAAATACCATGAGCTCCTGACCTGGGCCCCCTCTTCTGCCTCACTCTTAAAACCCTTTTCTCTCTCCCTTAAACATTTTGTAACATTTTCCCAACAGTACCTTCTCAGATCATCTTTCCTAGTTCTGAATGTCTGCTTCTTCTTTCCTGAGCTTGGCTATATCCTGCCCATTCTTCAGTCTGTGCTGAAACATCCTTTTTTTCAGGGAGATTATCTTGGCTCCCAAACCAGGTTAGCTCTTCATAGCATTTATCACAGTTTCATTATGTCGTTTTTGCGCCATTATGTGTTTTCCTGTCTTTCTTCCACCTAATCTGAGGGCATATATTTTATCTACCATGTTCACCATCTCAAAACCTAGCAGAGTGTTTAACATGTATTAGGTGCTCAGTTAATATTAAATGAATAAATTCCATTAGTTGTAGTTTTTAAAAAAATAGAAATATTTAGGCACTTTTCCCTTTAAGAGGCAGGATCTACGCTTTCTCCCTTTGAGTCTGGTGAGCTTGTGACTGTTGTGACAAAGAGTAGAAGTGACACATATGATTTTGAAAGCTAAGTCATAAATAGTAATGCACCTTCCTTCTGGCTCTCGTGGTGTACTCTCTTTGGAGGAACTCATTCACTATGTAAGAATGCTGAAAACACTGTAAACACCATGCCTAAGAGGCCTTGCGTAGGCACCCTGAAAAAAAGACCTGGCTAAGTCCACCCTTCCACACATCTCTGCCACGAAACCAGAGGATCAGTAACACCACAGTTGGCCATTCACATCAGGCCATCCACTGGCTGAGTGCCACTAAATGACTCCTGTTGATGCTACAAAGAGCAGAATAATTGCTTAACTAGCCCTATCCAAATTTCTGATCTGAATATGTGTGCTATGCTAAAAAAGGTTGTTGTAAACATCACTAAGTTTGGGGCAGGTTGATTTGCAGCAATAGCAACTAGAACACCTGGAGACTAGAGAAGAGTGATATAAAGAAACCCTGAAAATTGAAAGCACCTGTGTGTACCACCAGCTGAAAAATAAAAGAGAGTTACACATATACAATACAGCTACAAATACTCTGGTAAAATTTTCACATTTCAAGGAAACCTAAAATTGCCAGGATTTCAGGTGTAAGTCTGTCTCCTGCATTATAGAATGTTTAGCACCTCTGGTTTCCAGATACTAATTCTAGTAAAGCCAGCAGGCATTGTGACAATCCATAGACATCCTTACACATTTGAAAATGTACAAATAATAAAACTCATTTTTCACTAATCTTACAAATTAAATTGCATTCTTTCTACAACCACAAACATTTGAAAAAGATATCACAAAAATATCACATCATAGAATTTTCCAGCTATCTTAACCAAAAGCTTTTTGCAGCTTTGAAATTTTTAACACTTTGTTTTAGAAACTTCTTAGAAGAATTTTAAACTTATATCAGGAATTTGAGTGTGGTATCAGTGTATAGGTTCAGAATTGCAAGCCCAGGCAACTCCCTTTGGGAGATGAAGAGGGAAGAGAAAAATCTCTACCATTAGGGAGGATTTTTTGAGGTACCAAATCCTGGTAATATTCTTCCCAGCTTCATCTTCAAAAAACAATACATTCTCATTACTATTTAATTTTATACTACATACTTGCAAGGTTTCAAAGCTATCAGAAATGTTCTGTAAAGCAAATCTCATTGCCACTCTAAGGAATATGCAATTACAGTAGAATTCAATAAAACTTGTTTTAAGCTGGAGGAATTATGCTACCTGACTTCAAACTATACTACAAGGTTACAGTAGCCAAAACAGCATGGTACTGGTACACAAACAGAAATACAGACCAATGGAACAGAAGAGAGGCCTCAGAAATAATACACCACATCTACAATCATCTGATTTTTGACAAACGTGACAAAAACAAGAAATGGGGAAAGGATTCCCTATTTAATAAATGGTGCTGGGAAAACTGGCTAGCCATATGTAGAAAGCTGAAACTGGATCCCTTCCTTACACCTTATACAAAAATTAATTCAAGATGGATTAAAGACTTAAAGGTCAGACCTAAAACCATAAAAACCCTAGAAGAAAACCTAGGCAACAGCATTCAGGACATAGGCATGGGCAAGGACTTCATGTCTAAAACACCAAAAGCAATGGCAACAAAAGCCAAAATTGACAAATGGGATCTAATTAAACTAAAGAGCTTCTGCACAGCAAAAGAAACTACCATCAGAGTGAACAGGCAACCTACAAAATGGGAGAAAATTTTTGCAATGTACCCATCTGACAAATGGCTAATATCCAGAATCTACAAAGAACTTAAACAAATTTACAAGAAAAAATCAAACAACCCCATCAAAAAGTGGGCAAAGGATATGAAAAGACACTTCTCAAAAGAAGACATTTATGCAGCCAACAGATACATGAAAAAATGCTCATCATCACTGGCCATCAGAGAAATGCAAATCAAAACCACAATGAGATACCATCTCACACAAGTTAGAATGGCCATCATTAAAAAGTCAGGAAACAACAAGTGCTGGAAAGGATGTGGAGAAATAGGAACAATTTTACACTGTTGGTGGGACTGTAAACTAGTTCAACCATTGTGGAAGACAGCGTGGCGATTCCTCAAGAATCTAGAACTAGAAATACCATTTGACCCAACCATCCCATTACTGGGTATATTCCCAAAGGATTATAAATCATGCTGCTGTAAAGACACATGCACACGTATGTTTATTGTGGCACTATTCACAATAGCAAAGACTTGGAACCAACCCATCAATGATAGACTGGATTAAGAAAATGTGGCACATATACACCATGGAATACTATGCAGCCATAAAAAAGGATGAGTTCATGTCCTTTGTAGGGACATGGATGAAGCTGGAAACCATCATTCTGAGCAAACTATCACAAGGACCGAAAACCAAACACCACATGTTCTCACTCATAGGTGGGAATTGAACACTGAGAACACTTGGACACAGGGTGGGGAACAACACACACCAGGGCCTGTGGTGGGGTGTGGGGAGGTGGGAGGGATATCATTAGGAGATATACCTAATGTAAATGACGAGTTAATGGGTGCAGCACACCAACATGGCACATGTATACCTATGTAACAAAACTACACGTTGTGCACATGTACCCTAGAACTTAAAGTATAACAAAATAAAAATAAAAAATAAAAAATAAAACTTGTTTTTACCAAAATTGAGGAAATGGGCAATTCTGGATAGAGTTCTGTATATCATATTATGTATAGTATAATGCCTTACATTATTGCAACTTTTATCAGGACATTTTGGTCATCATATATCTCAGCTATATTCTAGTCCCTTTGGCCATATTTAAAGAACAAAATGTCCTTATTGGACAATATCTGTTTACTTTTGTTCGAAAATTTCAAGAATTATGATAGGCTAGGTCTCTAATGATGTGGCTGCAAATTGTGGAAGTCAAAAGAATAAACATCTTTGTTACTGTCTTGCTGTGTATTAGGGAAACCATCCCACCTCCCCCAAACTCATATCTTCAGACAGAAATTTTATTGGATGATTGGTTCGTTCTCTAGTACTCCTTATATCAAATAATAACATCAGCATTAGAGATGGTCCAAGTTACAAAATATGAAATCCACCAAAGTCCACTCTCCCTGACCTCCAAATATTCATTCTATCACCAAGATTCAGCTTCTGCCTATCCCTAAAACTTTCTCTTCCTTTTTTAAAAGTTCAGACTTTTCACAACTACCCCTTCTATAAGCTCTGGTCCCACCAAACTTTTCTTTCTAAAATACATACCTACTCATGCCAAACCTTTGGTTAAAACATGTTGATGCCATCCTACTGCCATAAAAGTAAAGTCTATACCCCTTAGCCTGATATTCAAGGCTCATCACAAACCTGTCTTGTGGTCCTAGCCTGTTGTAAAGTTTACTTCTGGGCACTTCTAACCTTCTCACCACCTACAATCAACCCTTAATCAAAACTCTGAGCTTTAACTTTGGCATGATGATTTTGATGGACTTTGTGGATTTTATTTTTAAGGAATTGACTTAGTGGACTTAACCCTGTTTTGTATCCTGACTTTTCCTGGCCCCATCAAATCTGACCAATAGAAAGAGCCATGCCTCCTCCCTTGACCACAACAAAGACATTTCTGAAATAACCAAATTCATCTGTATTCTTTTGAATAACCATTCACACAGCATTTTTCTGAGCTCATTTTAAAGAAATGTTTACACTGGTCCGTGGCTATAAAAACAGAGGACGTCAGTGAGAAAGCACAAGAGAGATCCTGAGATCCTGCCTTCTCAGGAGTTGGTACAAAATTTTGATGCAGTCAATAGGGGGCGCTGCTCCTCTCTCCTCCTCTGCATCTCACGCATTCCCAGCATACAAACACCTGTCCCTAAACTTCCAAGCCACACAAATAGCAGGGAAGCTAGAAAATGGTAAAAAATTGTCAGGGTGAGAAGGCAGGAGTCAGAAGCAGGGCCAGTTTCATGGGTGTGTGATAGCACAGAACCCCTACATAGAAAGGCTATCTAAGTCCATTCTGGCTGCTATAACAAAATACTATAAACGGTGTAGCTTTTAAATAACAGAAATTTGTTTCTCATAGTTCTGGAGTCTGGAAGTTCAAAATCAAGGTGCCAGCAGATTCTGTATCTCTATATCTGGTGAGGGTCTGCTTTCTTATTCAGATGGTGCCTTTAAGTTGTGTCCTCACATAGTCAAAGGGGAGAACTTTGGTCTTTTCAGCCCCTTATAAGAGCACTAATCCCATTCATGAAGAAGAACCCTCATAACCTAATCCCCTCCTAAACGCTCTGCCTCCTAATCCCATTACATTGAGGATTAGGTTTCAACATATGAATTTGGAGGAGAACACAAATATTTAGGCCATCTGCAAGGGCCCATAGTTGATTTTATGTTCTGCTGTTCCATCTTGAAATTCTTAATAATTGAATAGGGGTCTCACATTTTTATTTTGCACAGGACTTCACGGCCAGTTCTGGTCACAGTGTTTGGGGCCTAGCTCTTCTACCCACAGTTAGCCTCCAATAACAAAAGGTTTGATATTGGATTTTCTTTGTCAACTTCTTTTTACCATCCAGGCTAAGATATAAAACATTTTAATCCCATCTACCCTTAAAATTGGTTATAAGGTATTTTGTCAGTACTCATTTTATATTACCACTTCCTAGCTCAGCAGCTGATTTTCTGTCCAGAGCCTTCAGTCAAGGGAACAGGCTGTCATTTCTTTCTGTTTGACCTAGATTCTTTCTTTAAAAATCCTAACATAAACTCTGTAGGGATGACTATAATGACTTAAATGGAACTGGAAATCACCTTTCTGCAGCAATATCACTCGAGACATGGGAATAAGGTTTTTATAAAGCACATTATGTAGCTGAGGCGACAGTGACACTAAACCAATTGAGAACCATTAAATGCCATATGAAGTCAGTGGATGAATTGTTTGGTAAAAGTTATAAATGATATAAATTAATAAATTACTATTTATATATTTAATTCTCTTTAAACTATATACACAATTGCCTGGGAGATTCTGATCTCTGCTACTATGATCATTTTTTTTATTTTGAATTCTTAACTTTATTCCCTAAATCAGTAAAAGAATACATTCTTTTTTTTTTTCAGTTTCAGCTTTTTTTTTTAATTTTATGATTATTATACTTTAAGTTTAGGGTACATATGCACAATGTGCAGGTTTGTTACATATGTTTACATGTGCCATGTTGGTGTGCTGCACCCATTAAATCGTCATTTAGCATTAGGTATATCTCCTAATGCTGTCCCTCCCCGCTCCCCCCACCCCACAACAGTCCCCAGAGTGTGATGTTCCCCTTCCTGTGTCCACATGTTCTCATTGTTCAATTCCCACCTATGAGTGAGAACATGCAGTGTTTGGTTCTTTGTCCTTGTAATAGTTTGCTGAGAATGATGGTTTCCAGCTTCATCCATGTCCCTACAAAGGACATGAGCTCATCCTTTTTTATGGCTGCATAGTATTCCATGGTGTATATGTGCCACATTTTCTTAATCCAGTCTATCGTTGTTGGACATTTGGGTTGGTTCCAAGTCTTTGCTATTGTGAATAGTGCCGCAATAAACATATGTGTGCATGTGCCTTTATAGCAGCATGATTTATAATCCTTTGGGTATATACCCAGTAATGGGATGGTTGAGTCAAATGTTATTTCTAGTTCTAGATCCCTGAGGAATCGCCACACTGACTTCCACAATGGTTGAACTAGTTTACAGTCCCACAAATAGTGTAAAATTGTTCCTTTTTCTCCACATCCTCTACAGCACGTGTTGTTTCCTGACTTTTTAATGATCTCCATTCTAACTGGTGTGAGATGGTATCTCATTGTGGTTTTGATTTGCATTTCTCTGATGGCCAGTGATGATGAGCATTTTTGCATGTGTTTTTTGGCTGCATAAATGTCTTCTTTTGAGAAGTGTCTGTTCATCTCCTTTGCCCACTTTTTGATGGGGTTGTTTGTTTTTTTCTTGTAAATTTGTTTGGGTTCATTGTAGACTCTGGATATTAGCCCTTTGTCAGATGAGTAGGTTGCAAAAATTTTCTCCCAATTTGTAGGTTGCCTGTTCACTCTGATGGTAGTTTCTTTTGCTGTGCAGAAGCTCTTTAGTTTAATTAGATCCCATTTGTCAATTTTGGCTTTTGTTGCCATTGCTTTTGGTGTTTTAGACATGAAGTCCTTGCCCATGCCTATGTCCTGAATGGTAATGCCTAGGTTTTCTTCTAGGGTTTTTATGGTTTTAGGTCTAACATTTAAGTCTTTAATCCATCTTGAATTAATTTTTGTATAAGGTGTAAGGAAGGGATCCAGTTTCAGCTTTCTACATATGGCTAGCCAGTTTTCCCAGCACCATTTATTAAATAGGGAATGCTTTCCCCATTGCTTGTTTTTGTCAGGTTTGTCAAAGATCAGATGGTTGTAGATATGTGGCATTATTTCTGAGAGTTCTGTTCTGTTCCATTGATCTATATCTCTGTTTTGGTACCAGTACCATGCTGTTTTGGTTACTGTAGCCTTGTAGTATAGTTTGAAGTGAAGTAGCGTGATGCCTCTGGCTTTGTTCTTTTGGCTTAGGATTGACTTGGCAATGTGGGCTCTTTTTTGGTTCCATATGAACTTTAAAGTAGTTTTTTCCAATTCTGTGAAGAAAGTCATTGGTAGCTTGATGGGGATGGCATTGAGTCTATAAATTACCTTGGGCAGTATGTCCATTTTCACGATATTGATTCTTCCTATCCATGAGCATGGAATGTTCTTCCATTTCTTTGTATCCTCTTTTATTTCATTGAGCAGTGGTTTGTAGTTCTCCTTGAAGAGGTCCTTCACATCCCTTGTAAGTTGGATTCCTAGGTATTTTGTTCTCTTTGAAGCAATGGTGAATGGGAGTTCACTCACGATTTGGCTCTCTGTCTGTTACTGGTGTATAAGAATGCTTGTGACTTTTGTACATTGATTTTGTATCCTGAGACTTTGCTGAAGTTGCTTATCAGCTTAAGGAGATTTTGGGCTGAGACAATGGGGTTTCCTAGATATACAATCATGTCATCTGCAAACAGGGACAATTTGACTTCCTCTTTTCCTAATTGAATACCCTTTATTTTCTTCTCCTGCCTAATTGCCCTGGCCAGAACTTCCAACACTATGTTGAATAGGAGTGGTGAGAGAGGGCATCCCTGTCTTGTGCCAGTTTTCAAAGGGAATGCTTCCAGTTTTTGCCCATTCAGTATGATATTGGCTGTGGGTTTGTCATAGATAGCTCTTATTATTTTGAGATACGTCCCATCAATACCTAATTTATTGAGAGTTTTTAGCATGAAGGGTTGTTGAATTTTGTCAAAGACCTTTTCTGCATCTATTGAGATAATCATGTGGTTTTTGTCTTTGGTTCTGTTTATATGCTGGAGTACATTTATTGATTTGCATATGTTGAACCAGCCTTGTGTCCCAGGGATGAAGCCCACTTGATCATGGTGGATAAGATTTTTGATGTGCTGCTGGATTCGGTTTGCCAGTATTTTATTGAGGATTTTTGCATTAATGTTCTTCAAGGATATTGGTCTAAAATTCTCTTTTTTTGTTGTGTCTCTGCCTGGCTTTGGTATTAGGATGATGCTGGCCTCATAAAATGAGTTAGGGAGGATTCCCTCTTTTTCTATTGATTGGAATAGTTTCAGCAGGAATGGTACCAGCTCCTCCTTGTACCTCTGGTAGAATTCGGCTGTGAATCTATCTGGTCCTGGACTTTTTTTGGTTGGTAAGCTATTGATTATTGCCACAATTTCAGAGCCTGTTACTGGTCTATTCAGAGATTCAACTTCTTCCTGGTTTAGTGTTGGGAGGGTGTATGTGTCGAGGAATTTATACACTTCTTCTAGATTTTCTAGTTTATTTGCATAGAGGTGTTTGTAGTATTCTCTGATGGTAGTTTGTATTACTGTGGGATTGGTGGTGATATCCCCTTTATCATTTTTTATTGCGTCTATTTGATTCTTCTCTCTTTTCTTCTTTATTAGTCTTGCTAGCGGTCTACCAGTTTTGTTGATCTTTTCAGAAAACAAGCTCCTGGATTCATTAATTTTTTGAAGGGTTTTTGTGTCTCTATTTCTTTCAGTTCTGCTCTGATTTTAGTTATTTCTTGCCTTCTGGTAGCTTTTGAATGTGTTTGCTCTTGCTTTTCTAGTTCTTTTAATTGTGATGCTAGGGTGTCAATTTTGGATCTTTCCTGCTTTCTCTTGTGGGCATTTAGTGCTATAAATTTCCCTCTACACACTGCTTTAAATGTGTCCCAGAGATTCTGGTATGTTGTGTCTTTGTTCTCGTTGGTTTCAAAGAACATCTTTATTTCTGCCTTCATTTCGTTATGTAACCAGTAGTCACTCGGGAGCAGGTTGTTCAGTTTCCATGTAGTTGAGCGGTTTTGAGTGAGTTTCTTTTTTTTTTTTTTTTTTGAGACGGAGTCTTGCTCTGTCCCCCAGGCTGGAGTGCAGTGACGCGATCTCGGCTCACTGCAAGCTCTGCCTCCCGGGTTCACGCCATTCTCCTGCCTCAGCCTCCCAAGTAGCTGGGACTACAGGCGCCCGCCAACACGCCCGGCTAATTTTTTGTATTTTCAGTAGAAACGGGGGTTTGACCGTGTTAGCCAGGATGGTCTCGATCTCCTGACCTCGTGATCCGCCTGCCTTGGCCTCCCAAAGTGCTGGGATTACAGGCTTGAGCCACCGCGCCCGGCCTGAGTGAGTTTCTTAATCCTGAATTCTAGTTTGATTGCACTGTGGTCTGAGAGACAGTTTGTTATAGTTTCTGTTCTTTTACATTTGCTGAGGAGTGCTTTACTTCCAACTATGTGGTCAGTTTGGGAATAGGTGTGGTGTGGTGCTGAAAAAAATGTATATTCTGTTGATTTGGGGTGGAGAGTTCTGTAGATGTCTATTAGGTCTGCTTGCTGCAGAGCTGAGTTCAATTCCTGGGTATCCTTGTTAACTTTCTGTCTCATTGATCTGTCTAATGTTGACAGTGGGGTGTTAAAGTCTCCCATTATTATTGTGTGGGAGTCTAAGTCTCTTTGTAGGTCACTAAGGACTTGCTTTATGAATCTGGGTGCTCCTATATTGGGTGCATATATATTTAGGATAGTTAGCTCTTCTTGTTGAATTGATCCCTTTATCATTATGTAATGGCCTTCTTTGTCTCTTTTGATCTTTGTTGGTTTAAAGTCTGTTTTATCAGAGACTACGATTGCAATCCCTGCCTTTTTATGTTTTCCATTTGCTTGGTAGATCTTCCTCCATCCCTTTATTTTGAGCCTATGTGTGTCTCTGCACATGAGATGGATTTCCTGAATACAGCACACTGATGGGTCTTGACTGTTTATCCAATTTCCCAGTCTGTGTCTTTTAATTGGAGCATTTAGTCCATTTACATTTAAAGTTAATATTGTTATGTGTGAATTTGGTCCTTTCATTATGATGTTAGCTGGTTATTTTGCTCGTTAGTTGATGCAGTTTCTTCCAAGCCTTGATGGTCTTTACATTTTCGCATGTTTTTGCATTGGCTGGTACTGGTTGTTCCTTTCCATGTTTAGTGCTTCCTTCAGGACCTCTTTTAGGCCAGGCCTGGTGGTGACAAAATCTCTCAGCATTTGCTTGTCTGTAAAGGATTTTATTTCTCCTTCACTTATGAAGCTTAGTTTGGCTGGATATGAAATTCTGGGTTGAAAATTCTTTTCTTTAAGAATGTTGAATATTGGCCCCCACTGTCTTCTGGCTTGTAGAGTTTCTGCCAAGAGATCAGCTGTTAGTCTGATGGGCTTCCCTTCGTGGGTAACCCGACCTTTCTCTCTGGCTGCCCTGAGCATTTTTTCCTTCATTTCAACTTTGGTGAACCTGACAATTATGTGTCTTGGAGTTGCTCTTCTCCAGGAGTATCTTTGTGGCATTCTCTGTATTTCCTGAATCTGAACGTTGGCCTGCCTTACTAGATTGGGGAAGTTCTCCTGGATAATATCCTGCAGAGTGTTTTCCAACTTGCCTCCATTCTCCCTGTCACTTTCAGGTACACCAATCAGATGTCGATTTGGTCTTTTCACATAGTCCCACATTTTTTGGAGGCTTTGTTCATTTCATTCTTTTTTCTCTAAACTTCTCTTCTCGCTTCATTTCATTCACTTCGTCTTCCATCACTGATACCTTTTGTTCCAGTTGACCGCATCGGCTCCTGAGCCTTCTGCATTCTTCACGTAGTTCTCGAGCCTTGGCTTTCAGCTCCATCAGCTCCTTTAAGGACTTCTCTGCTTTGGTTATTCTAGTTATCCATTCGTCTAATTTTTTTTCAAAGTTTTTAACTTCTTTGCCATTGGTTTGAATTTCCTCCTGTAGCTCAGAGTAGTTTGATCGTCTGAAGCCTTCTTCTCTCAACTAGTCAAAGTCATTCTCCATCCAGCTTTGTTCTATTGCTGGTGAGAAGCTGTGTTCCTTTGGAGGAGGAGAGGCGCTCTGCTTTTTAGAGTTTCCAGTTTTTCTGCTCTGTTTTTTCCCCATCTTTGTGGTTTTATCTACTTTTGGTCTTTGATGATGGTGATGTACAGATGGGTTTTTGGTGTGAATGTCCTTTCTGTTTGTTAGTTTTCCTTCTAACAGACAGGACCCTCAGATGCAGGTCTGTTGGAGTTTGCTGGAGGTCCACCTCAGGCTCTGTTTGCCTGGGTATCAGCAGAGGTGGCTGCAGAACAGCAGTGGCTGTAGAACAGCGGATATTGGTGACCCGCAAATGCTGCTGCCTGATCATTCCTCTGGAAGTTTTGTCTCAGAGGAGTACCAGGCCATGTGAGGTATCTGCCCCTACTGGGGGGTGCCTCCCAGTTAGGCTGCTCGGGGGTCAGGGACCCACTTGAGGAGGCAGTCTGCCCATTCTCAGATCTCCAGTTGCGTGCTGGGAGAACCACTACTCTCTTCAAAGCTGTCAGACAGGGGCATTTAAGTCTGCAGAGGTTACTGCTGTCTTTTTGTTTGTCTGTGCCCTGCCCCCAGAGGTGGAGCCTACAGAGGCAGGCAGGCCTCCTTGAGCTGTGGTGGGCTCCACCCAGTTCGAGCTTAGGAGCTGCTTTGTTTACCTAATCAAGCCTGGGCAATGGCAGGCGCCCCTCCTCCAGCCTTGCTGCCGCCTCACAGTTTGATCTCAGACTGCTGTGCTAGCAATCAGCAAGTCTCCATGGGCATAGGACCCTCCAAGCCAGGTGCAGGATATAATCTCCTGGTGTGCCATTTTTTAAGCCCATCGGAAAAGCATAGTATTATGGTGGGAGTGACCCAATTTTCCAGGTGCCATCTGTCACCCCTTTCTTTGACTGGGAAAGGGAACTCCTTGACCCCTTGCGCTTCCTGAGTGGGGCAATGCCTCACCCTGCTTTGGTTCACACACAGTGCGCTGCACCCACTGTCCTGCGCCCACCGTCTGGCACTCCCTAGTGAGATGAGCCCAGTACCTCAGATGGAAATACAGAAATCACCCGTCTTCTGCGTCGCTCTAGCTGGGAGCTGTAGACCGGAGCTGTTCCTATTCGGCCATCTTGGCTCCACCACCTTGATCATTTTTAATAGTAAAAAGTCAACATACTTGAAAAAGGGGAAAAAAAATAACTGAAGGATTTTCTGCCCTAGTTGAAGAATATTGTAAAATCAGTGAGATTAGATTGATTATTCAAGCCCAAGAAGCCCTGAAGTTACTTCCAGTGGAGGCATGTCTTCTGAGGTTACAACTCTGAATTTGGCAGCACTTATATTAGTAAAAATATGAACATCTTTGATCAAGAATATACTAGACTTCTCAACAAGTAACATAAAATAGAGCTCCCTGAAGTTTCATTTCATTCGGTGATGATGGCTCTCCTTCAAAAACAGACATTGTCATTCAATGATGCATCAAAATATCTTAAATCCTAAGTGACTGTCAGAAAAAAAAAACCCCTCTTAAAAGAATCTCAGAAGGATGGAGTCTATTTTAGAGGAAAATAATGAGTTTTGTGGATGAAAAGTTCATCTTTAGGAAAACCTAAAACTGCTTTCCCAAGAAGCCAGAAGGTGAAAATAGTAGTGCAGGAACCAAAGGAACAAATAAAAATGTTTAACAACTCTAACATGCAAATGGAACAGGTTGTAAGTGACTGAAAACCACTTACAGTCTCTAGTTAGATTAGATTACTAGCTCTCTTTAGAATCAGAAAATGGAAGCCACTATTGATAATCTTTTTCAGTCTAAAGTCGACTTGAAAAAAAACCTCATTGATGGTGTTAACTTAAATGTTTCCTTTAATAAGGCTTGAAGAAGAAAAACAAAAGATATTTTTAAAGTTTGTGTGAAGAAAATAAAAGAAGCACTTAGAGTTCAAATGAAAAGTTTCCAAACTGGGCAAACATTTATATTCTGAAATGCACAGCTTGAAAATGAAATTCAAACGCCTCAGCTCAAACTTCAGATACTGTTTGAACTGCATCAAGGACATGTAATGCAACTTTGCAGAAAATTAATGGAGGAGGGAATTTATCACTTACAAGAGAGAAACCAAAAAATTTCCCAAAATATATAAAAACATGGCCACATACTTCTGAAGACAGCTCCTACAGGGAGATGGCTGAAAGCCTGGGGTAAGAATAAGCTCCTTCTATCAAAGGAGTATTCTCTGCCATGAGAAAAAAAACTCTAGAAAGATCGTTGGAGCTTTGTGAACTAACAAGATGTTCAAAGAGCCATGAAGAGAAAATGGTCACAACAGTCAAAATTTGGTGGAAGTAGAGTTTAAGTTTCAGTTTTTTCCAGGTGGCCCCTTTTGTCATTGCTGTTCCACATACAGTCCCAGACAGAGGCCAGAGAGGATCAGGAGATCCGCTGGACTCTCAGGTCCTCAGAGAAGGAGTGTTGCATTGTGAGGACTCAGGGATCTGGTGTCACATACAGGCTGACAGCTTTCACAGCTGCCGACTCTGAACATCTACAAGACGTTTGACTGTGTTTTCTCCCTTAAAAATAACTTTATTTCTTTTTCATTTAATTTCAGTTATTTAATTAATGCTACATTTGCTGTTATTGAAGTTTGATAGAATCATATTTTCCCAAAACATTGTTTTGTGAATATAGGCGGTTTAAATATAATGCTTATGAACATATTATTTCAACTTCGTTGAACCCTCTAGAATTAAACAGTTTAATTGCATTAAACAGGCGTCTACTCCTTAAACGCAAACCACTATTACATGACCAAGTGGAGCGATTTGAAACAGCTTTATATGCTAATCATTTTTATATGCTAAGGGATGTTATTTAAAATACCTAAAAATAACGATATCTACCTCAATAAGTTTTCATTGGTTTTAAAAGCAACACGCACACACGCAAACACACACACACACTCTAGTTAAACAATTTTTGTTGGTTTAGCCCTAAATCCATAGATTAATCTGGAAGATTGGACATTTTGCAACCATTTGCTTTGTGTTTTGTAATTTCCTTTTAATCTTTGTTATTTTGTTTAGGATACCCTATACTGTTTAAATATTTCTAGGTATTATGAAGTCAAACTAAGAATTTTCACTTAAAAAATTAATCTAATTTACTTATTTTAGATCAAATGAATTCATCCCAGATTTTTAATTTAGTTGTTAAGCATTCTGGATGTATTTTTCATAGGAACACTATCAGGTCACCACTTGATAAGAACACAGTTTTGAAAGTATCTTTCATTTCATGTTGGAGAAGAACACTTGACCAGAAGAGAACGAGGAGGCAGATGGTGTCTTCTGTGAGAATGATGAAGAAGACTCACAGACACTTCCAAGGTCTGCAGAATTGGTGGTAGTGGTTTCCTATTTCATACTTTCTTTTATGTGAGTCACACTGCATTTATTTGCCATAATTTCATTTTCATAACATAGGAATGGATCTGAAAGAGAGAGAGATAAAGATTCCTTAAGGCTAGTGGGCACAACCCGTGTACAGTAGAAAGATGTGGTTATAGTGGTGAGAAGGCAGTTGCCTGAGGTAGAATTAACTGAATAGTGACAAGTAAAATGGCAAAGAGTAGGCCTCTCACTGAGGGTTTGGGCATATCAAACAAAATCTTGATCCTCCCTCACCTGATTAAGTGTCTTTTCAAGAAGATATGATAACTTCAACATTTATAGACACTCTGCTGTGTCTTATACTGCCTATTCATGTATCTAGCTTCAATTTTTTCTTTTTTTGCTTGTTTTGTTTTGGTTTTTACTATAATCTTTTCTGGAGACAGTAATGGCAGGGCTATGAATTTTTTTTTTGTAGGAGTCAGAGGGTGAAGCACATCCAAATTGGGTCTGTTCACTGTGGTTTTATTTTTCTTTTTTTTATTACTATACTTTAAGTTCCAGGGTACATGTGAAAAATGTGCAGGTTTGTTACATAGTTATACACGTGCCATGGTGGTTTGTTGCACCCATCAACCATCATCTACATTAGATATTTATCCTAATGCTATCCCTCCCTTAGCCCCCCGACCCCCAAACAGGCCCCAGTGTGTGATGTTCCGCTCCCTGTGTCCATGTGTTCACATTGTTCAACTCCCACTTATGAGTGAGAACATGCGGTGTTTGGTTTTCTGTTCTTGTGTTAGTTTGCTGAGAATGATGGTTTCCAGCTTCATCCATGTCCTTGCAAAGGATGTGAACTCATCCTTTTTTATGACTGCATAGTATTCCATGGTGTATATGTGCCACATTTTCTTTATCCAGTCTATCATTAATGGGCATTTAGGTTGGTTCCAAGTCTTCACTATTGTGTTCACTGTGTTTTAAGAGTCACCTGCCTCTACAGTTTCTCCATTTCTTTTTTGATGTTGCTCAAATATTGACAACTGCATAGGAAGATATGTATACTCCTATATATAGGTGATTTTTAAAAAGCATTATCTCAAAAGTTATTTTATTTTGCTAACTACTATTAGAATGAATGAGCAAATTTCAATTTTTCTTACACAAAAATTATGTGGCAGATGTCTTCTCTTAACTAATACAACAAACTATTTTTCCCCCTTTACTTAGGCCTGCATAATGGAACTATGTTATTTTGACAGGTTTATGTAAGGGTAATTAATGGTAAACTTTTTGCAAAGTGGCTATTGTTATTATCTTCCTGTATTTACCCACTTTGCAGCTCCTGCCATCAGTAGATGGAGTCTGTTTCTTTGCCACTTGAGTCTGGGTGGCCTTGTACCCTGCTTTTACCAATAGAATGTGTGGAAGTTGCTGTAGGCCAGTGCTGAACGTGGTCCTCTAGAGCAGGGGTTCCCAACCCCCACACTACATACTGGTACTGGTCAGTGGCCCGTTAGGAACTGGGCTACACTGCAGGAGGTGAGTGGCAGGCGAGGAAGCGAGGCTTCATCTGTATTTACAGCCACTCCTCATTGCTTGCATTATCACCTGAGCTCCACCTCCTGTCAGATTAGTGGTGGCATTAAATTCTCACAGGAGTGCAAACCCTATTGTGAACTGTGCATGCAAGGAATCTAGGTTGCACTGTCCTTATGAGAATCTAATGCCTGATATGCCACTGTCTCCTATCACCCCTAGATGGGACCGTCTAGTTGCAGGAAAATAAGCTCATAATGATTTTACATTATGGTGAGTTGTATACTTATTCATTATGTATTACCATGTAATAATAAAATAAATAAAGTGCACAATAAATGTATTGTGTTTGAATCATTCTGAAACAATCCCCCCATCCCAGTCTGTGGAAAAGTTGTCTTCCACAAAACCTGTCCCTGGTACCAAAAAGGTTGGGAATCACTGCTCTAGAGAGCCTGGCATGTCTGTGATTTCTTTCTCAGAATGATTAAACTCCTTAAGAACAAGCCTGGCCGAGCCTGCTAGAGGATGAGAGACCAAGTGGCAAAGTGACAAGAGTGATCCCAACTAAGTCTCCAGAGACTGAGAGCCCGGCCAAGATGAGTAAAACTAGCTAAGCCACTTACCTGACCAATAGCTAACCGCCAATGCATTAAGAACCCAGCCAAGACTAGAAAACTTGCCTACCTGACCCCAGTTTAAACTGCTGATCTTAAATAGCGTGAGCTAAATAAATGGCTGTTTCAAAGCACTGCATTTTAGAACGGTCTATTGTATCACAAAAGCTTGCTGATATAGGAACCAGCATTGTTCATTGGTTCATTCTTTCTTTTATTCAACAAATATGTATTTCTGGCCTACTCAAAGCCAACCCAGGTTTGACACATTTATCCTAATCTTCAGAGGTTTGTTCTCATTTTATAAAGATGAAATGGAAAGGCAGAGACATAAATTCACTTGCTGAGGACCACACAACTAGTAGAAGCAGAGCCAGGATCTGAAGCTAGGAATGTTGAAAGGCTCATTATCCTGCCCCCACCAACAATGTTATCACTAAGAAGGTAGGTTATGAAAAAGTTGATGTTCTCTGGGAGCAATGGAATATTTTAGGCCCAAATTGTCAAACTTATGCTCTATTATGACATTGAAGCCATCAATGGATCACTTGTTTATGTACTGGAACAGACTTAAGACTAAATTTTGAGAAAAAGTCTGACTTCTTCTGAGAGTACCACATAGCCACCTCCAAGTAGCTGTTGAATACAAGGCCATTGAGAGCTGGTTAGACTATCTTATTATCACAAAAATACCACCCTTACCATAGACTCACTATCTAAAGTATATTTATGTCAATAAATTAAGTAGAATAGCTTCACTTCCTGTCCTCATCCAAAAATACAAACTCTCCCAGATAGCAACATTGATTCTACTCTTAATGAAGCTCATTAAAAGATGGAATATTTATATATCTAAGTAGGATTGTTTCAGGAAAAGTCAGCCAAGTACTGCATGGTTTAGACTTTATTTTAGAATCATGTTCAATTTCCTCTGTCCATTTGGAAAAGGATGGGAGTGAGTCTAACCAACAGTGTTCCATTGGATCATAGACCTGATGCATGGAATGTATTTTACCTAATTACTGCAGGAAATGCTGAGAGCTAGAGATCTACAGAACTTGAAGCCAAAGTTGCAGTTGAAGCCAAGATAATACGGTCCAGAAACAGATACTGAAATATGGGAATTACGTAGAGAGACCAGAGGAGGGAGATAGTGCATCAAGAGATCAAGTAGAGGTTAATGGTAACCCTAGCATTTAAATGTTGCCCACAGCTAACATTTTTTTTTTTTTTTTTTTGAGACAGAGTCTCACTCTGTCACCCAGTGTGGAGTGCAGTAGCATGATCTCAGCTCACTGCAGTCTCCACCTCCGGGGTGCAAGGGATTCTCCTGCCTCAGCCTCCCTACTAGCTGGGATTAAAGGTGCCTGCCACCATGCCCGGCTAACTTTTTGTTGTTGTTGTATTTTTAGTAGAGATGAGATTTCGCCATGTTGGCCAGGCTGGTCTCAAACTCCTGACCTCAAGTGATCCACCCACCTTGGCCTCCCAAAGTGCTGGGATTACAGGCGTGAGCCATCATGCCCAGCCACCCACAGCTAACATTTTGATGGAGGACTGTCTCTGAGTAGATAAGATAAAAGTGAGACCTGAAGGGTACATTAAAATGTTAGCCCTTCAGTTCTCACTTTTATCTTATCTACTCAGAGACTGTCCTCAATCACTATAACTGAAGCACCTCCCACTCACTTTTAAAATCGATATCATAGATTTGTGTTTCTTTTCAGTTATTACAATTTTATGGATAGATAATTTACTCAATGTATTACCTATTTCCTTTTGAAACTATAAGTCCTTTAAGGTCAGGGGCCAATCTGTTTTGTTTATTCCTAGTTTTCTCATAGACCTCAGGACATAGTTGGTGCTCAAGTATTTCTTGAATAAATAAATATGTAATTACTGATCATCTTAAAAAGGCAAAGGAAAGAAATAAAGTGCTCTAAAAGCTTTGTACATAGAAGATCAGTGCTTCTCAAATATTTATATGCACATGAATCACCTGGTAATGTTGTTAAAATGCAGACTTTGATTTAGTAGTTATGGGGTAGAGTCTGAGACTCTGCATTTTTACAAGTCTGCAGGTGATGCCCATGTTGCTGGTGCGGAGACCACACTTTGAAAAGCAGGGGCCTAGATCATGATTCATTATGATTGCCATTTCTGATCCAATCTAGCCTTTTTCATAGAGATACTTCGAAAGTGTCTTAAAAAGCTCATTTCCACCTTTACTCTCAGGCTAATATTGAGGAAATTGCCTATTAAATTATCCAGTGCCTCCTATATGAATCTTAATGTGAAAAATTAAGAAGTTAGAGTTAGGGAACATGGTTCCTCCTGAGAAACTTGTATGTTTTCTCCTCTTTTACAAAAATAAATAAATAAACTAAGTAGTTAAGCCTGTATCCTTTTTTATTCCAACCATCAGGAAATTCAAAGCCAAATTTGTAGCAGAAATATAAAAACTTTATTGACCTACAGGCCAGAGTATTTCTGTTTTATTTCTCTACTGCTCTTCAATTTCTAATTTATATTTCACCTTGTGTAGGTGAAATATGTATGTAGCATTTTTAAATAAATATTCATGGAAATGAGAATGAGCTGAAATTTCAGCAGTTGGTGAATTTGATTCAACAGACAAAAAACATGGCCTAAACAGAGGTAAGAATATTGACAGAGTTAAATAATAGGGCTGGTACAAAGGACTCAATAGATTAGCCAAACCACTTATAAACATTTGCTGTGAAATGGGAGCATCACCATAATATTTTGTTGTTATAATACGCAGGTGATAGTAACTAAAATAATCAAGTGAGATTCCAATGCCAGAGCAATA
Source organism: Hylobates moloch (assembly GCF_009828535.3). NCBI lineage: Eukaryota > Metazoa > Chordata > Mammalia > Primates > Hylobatidae > Hylobates > Hylobates moloch. The sequence goes on from NW_026652292.1 coordinate 38,990,768, forward strand.
TTGCCAATAACATATACTAGATTTCAATCCTCTGCTAGTTTCTCCTTTGAGACTATAAGCTCCAAGGCAAAAGGAGAGTCTCTTATTTGTCTTTGCTCTCCTTAGTGCCTAGACTTGCAACAGCTGATGTTTTGTAAGTACTTAAATATTTTAGAATGAATTAATGAGTGAAGCTGTTTTCAACTGAAAAAAATCAATGTATCACTCATTTTAAGATCCTTATGTGCATAAACTGGTAGCTTCTGATTTTTTTTCAGCTGCCTAAGTACACATGCGTTTCTCTTCCAAATCAGGGTATTTTTAATGGATTCCAGTATTACTTTCTTTGTTAGTGTGACAAAATAATGTAATTTGTTTCTCTATTTTGATTTTCCAGGCAGTCTTAAAACATATATTAAATAAATCCTTGATCAATCAGAAAATAAATATTCTCTTTTTTCCCAACTTTTATTTTGGGCTTGGGGAGTACATGTGCAAGTTTGCTACATGAGTAAATTGCATGTTGCTGACATGTGGTGTATGAATGATCCCACACCCAAGTAGTAAGCAAAAACGAATATTTTCTGAGCAAATATTTGATGAATTCTATTTCTCAGTTAGATGGTATCTGAAGAATAAGATTGTGAATACAACTGTGAAACACGTTCACTTTTTAAAGATGAAATCATGACGAGCTCATCTAGTTTCTCATTGAAAGATATACTTTAAACCTACTAGAATTCTTTGAAAAAAAATGCTAACATCTATAAACTGGAAGATAAACTTGCGACCCATTCCAAACTAGAAAAATTAAGCTAAACTTTTTTGATTTATTCCTGATGTGTTGGTTCATTTCTATTTTCTCTATGGTAGGCTCTATGGAGAAACATATATGTGTGTATATATACATATGCATATATATGTATATATACATATACGTATATATGTGTGTATATATATATACATATATGTGTATATTATACATATACATATATATGTGTGTATATATATACATATATGTGTGTGTGTGTGTGTATATATATATATATTATATTCCAACTTTCTTAGTCTCTACATCCCAAAATCATTAGATAGTCAAAGTTTCTGTATTTCAAATTTTGGAACATCCAGAAGATTTGGAAGTACAGATGAGGCAGGGGATCTAGGGAGCTCCCTCTCCACCTTACACATTCCAGTCACCACATATTTTCAAAGGACTCCTGAAATTTGCCAAGGATGGGCCTAGGTGGAACTTAATACATGCATACATACATACATACATACATGCATGTATGTGTGTGTGTGTGTGTGTGTATATATATATATATATATAAAGAAAATAGAGTTTCTTCCACCCAAGGAGCCAATAATAAATACAGCAAAAGAGGTAATATATCAATTCAGTCCTAACAAATGCCACAGAAAGCTATCATGTTCCATAGAGTAAGGAAAGGTAGATCACAACTGATTGATACGATCAGTGAATGACTCATGGAGAAGGTAGCATTTTAGCATTTAGGGTCTTAAAATGGGCTTGTTTCAAAAGTTATTATGACATGAGTTATATGGAACATTTTATATTTGCTAATTGGGTAGAACCCGCAATTCAGCAGGTCATTTTCAATATTTCCATGTGTTGCTACTAATGTTAGGGAAAGCTTATTTGAGCAGCAGAGTGAAGACTACAACCCCCATTTTCCACTTTAACCTAATTTTCTTGCCACTATGCTATACTACCTTTCAACTAGTAAAGTATGGGTTATCATATTACTGTTTATATTTTTTCACTTGCCAAATTTTGGAGTCTATCGAAAAATCACATTAACAAAAATAAACCTCCCATCTCCCACTCAGAGAAAAAAAAAAAAAAATCAGATGAGGCAAAGTTGGCAGTGGATTCGCTTTCAAACTATTACTGAACAACATTCAAAAATTCTAATAATTAACATTTCTGAACACTTACTTTAAGCAAGGATCTCCATTACGCACCTTATAAATGCACCACTTCATTTAATCATCACAACCGTCCTAAGAGGCAGGCTTCCTTTTTTTTTTTTTTTTTTTGACTGAGTCTTGCTGCTGTGGGTCTGGGCTGGAATGCAATGGTGCGATCTCGGCTCACTGCAACCTCCGCCTCCCGGGTTCCAGCAATTCTCCTGCCTCAGCCTCCCAAGTAGTTGAGATTACAGGAGCCCGCTAATTTTTGTATTTTTAGTAGAGACGGGGTTTCACCATTTTGGCCAGGCTGGTCTCCAACTCCTGACCTCAGGTGATCCATCCCCCTTGGCCTCCCAAATTGCTGGGATTACAGGCGTGAGCCACAGCGCCCGGCAGAGGGAGGCATTATAATTAATCTCTCATACAGATAAAGATGCTTAGGTGCATGAAATTAAGAACTTACCCACTATCACCCACGGAAAAACAGAAGAGTTGGGGTTTGAATCCACGCAAGAGCCCACGCCCTTAATCACTAAGCTACCAAGATATAACTCTGTAGATGGGAAACTGTATCTATTAACTGGCTATGGAATTTTAAAAGCCAATTGTATAAGTTACAAAAATAGATATGGATAATTATTTATTCATTGGAGGTGACTCACAATTCAGAACACCCAATGTGATTTATTCTTTGGTTGGGGAAACAATTATTGATCCGGTGTTGATTCGTGTTCTGGAAACCACATGAAAATACCTCAGCAGCCGCAGATGCTGAGCGGAGCTGGGCCAAGTTGATAAGAACTGCTGGTGGTAGGAGCTCCAGCATAGCGCACAGGGCGGGCCCAGAGAAAGTCGGGCCCATTGTTGGGGGATTCGGCTTCCGGAGGAGGGGACACCATTCAGGGGTGTACCAAGCCCCAGAGGCAGCGGCAAGGGAGACTGTGGGGAACTGGGAGCAACAGCAGGTACACTCCAAACTCTATTGACGGTTCGAAATTCCCGCTTTCTCCATAGAGATGCTTTTCTTCGTATTTCCTTACAGTGCTCTGAGTCCATTACAGGCTTTTCTTTTCAGACACTTCTCTCACATCCGCGGGTCCTCGGCCCCCATCCTTTATTTTTGCTAGGCCGCTAAGGACGCTAGAAAGCGGTTCGAACTCCCGCTTTTTCCATAGAGATGCTTTTCTTCGTATCTCCTTACAGGGCTCTGGGTCCATACAGGTTTTTGTCTCAGGCACTTCTCTCATATCCGCGGGTCCTCGGCCCCCATCCTTTATTTCTGCTAGGTCCCTAAGGACACTAGGATGCCGGGGAGGGAGCCAGGGGACCCAGGCTTGAGGACTGAGAGTGAATTCTTGAGGGGAGGTGAGGAGGAAAAAGGAGGGACCACAGCGTGGGGCAGGCGAGCGGCGAAGGACCAACTGTGTGGGGTAAGGGAGAGGACGATCCCCGGGACTCAAGCCAGCAGACAGGAGGACCCAAAAGGAAACGGAACTGTCACTCTCCTGGGGGGATGATTGAAGCCAGCAGGCAAGAGGACAAAGAAGGAAATGGGACTTTCACTTGCCTGTGGGGACGGTTGAAGCTGAGCCTCGAAGGTCCCAAATCAGTCTCTGCTGCTCACTAAGGAATTTGATAAGCACTGAATCACCAGCTTGTCACCGAATTTCACAGGGCAAGACCATATTCACTGAAAGGATCTTGACCTAGGAAATCAGAAGAGCAGGCAATGAAGATACCTAGAAATGAGTTGCCTGGCTCTGCCAGTGTGGCAAAAGGGATATCATGCAATGATAGCAAATGGAATATTAGTGATGGTTTTATAAGGAAATAACAGGGTCTTCTTTGGGGGAAGGAATTGAGAGAAAATCAAGCTCAAATTTAAATGCATTTTTATTTCAAGAGCCAGATTCTGAGACAAAACCCTAGTAAAACCTTTTTTATTTAAAAGGTTAGGCACCAAAAAAAAAAAGTTGGGGGTGGAGGGAGTTTCCATTAACTACTTCAGATTACCATATAGCACTATTAAAGAACAACAGTACTATCAAATAGAAATTATTTTTAATTTTATTCCAAAAGGAATTTTACTGTATCATGGGAGGCTATTACAAATATTTTTCTGCTGTAAGGATCAAGTTCTATTTAAGGGATTTTATATGTAGTTGTATTTGCATATGTCATACATAATAATTCGAGATAATAATTCAAGAAACAAAATATACAGCTAAAATTCTCTATTAAAAATCATTAATAATTGCTAATGCAAAATAATATTTCAAAAGAAGAAAATGAGATATCTTGATGAAGTAACATATTGTCAAGCAATGTCTGTTTTGGTTAACTTCCTTTTAAACAATAATATGCCCCCAAATTGCTTGGAGTAACTACATCAGGAATTTTACTTACATTTTATTTTGTAGTCCAAAGTAAAATGTGTAAGTTACCACTTTCACACACCATACATTGGTTCATGTTTTTTTCCTCAACCTAACATCCCTGAATTTCAAACTTGTATTTTCCCTTTCTTCTTTGCTAGAGAAAAATCTAAAGACAAGTGTCTCATACTTGTTTACATTACATCTGAAGATGTAAACTCATCCAGTCAGAATGGACAAATTGACTTTTGCAAAGTAGCCAGCATTTACATTCTAGAATTCTGAAGAATTTCTTATGATTGGTTTCATAGGACTAAAACTGAAACTCTTATTCTTCAGCAGTTAGCTGGCTATCCCCAAATGTTAATCCCTTATACAAAATTACAAGACAATAGAAATGCAGAGAGATTGCTTTGAGCACATTAATTTCCATGCATCTTTTATTTACCAGTTTACCAAACAAAATATAAGAAATAAGCATAACAGCAGAAAACATTTGTGACATGATAAACAAGTATTTTTAACATCTTAAATTAAGAATAATTACAGTTAAGTCATGCCTCAGATTTAATATTGCATTAGTAAAGAAACAAATATAAATAAGTCAACTGGGGTGTGGGTGGTAAGGAGTGGAAAAGACAATGCATTTGAGCACTGTTAATATTGGTTATAACAAAAATTCTCTGAGTGCAATAGAGCCCAAGTAGGTGCCCTATGAGTTGAATATAGAAATGTTAACATTTGAGCTATGAACACTATTGTGGTGCTTTAGATCTTATCTATTTATTTAACACTATCTACTGTTTACTACTTTTAGGCATGGACCAAAGCAGTGAAGGATGTATGAAAAAGATTAGCAGTGTGAATCTTGACAAACTTATAAATGACTTCTCACAGATAGAAAAGGTATGTAAAGATAGAAAACAATTCTACTATATAGGGATACATGGAACAGATTTTGCCAAGGGAAGAAGTTGGGAAGAAAGAAAAATATACCAAAAAATCATCAAGATAATAATGTATTTTGCTATACTCTTCTCTCTCATTTTAAAACTCCATGTTTAAAATATATCTGGCTTTGATTCATTTGTACTAATACATCAAAATGTCCCTATGACAGGGGAACAAATAATTTATGTGCTTTTGCCAAAGTCAAACAGATAATACATATAGTAGTCCCTTTATCTGAGGTTTTGCTTTCCACAGGTTCAGCCACCTGAGGTCAACAGTGGTCCAAAAATATTAAATGGGAAATTCCCAAAATAAGCAATTCATAAATTTTAAATTCTGCACCATTCTGAGTAGCACAATGCAATCTTCCATTGTCTCTCTCAGTCCTGCCCAGGATGTGATTCATCCTTTTGACCAGTGTATCCATGTTGTATTATAGACCACTTGTCTGTTAGTCACTTGGTAGCCACCTCGGTTATCAGAAGGGTGAGTACAGTACAATAAGATAATTTCAGAGAGAGAGATCACATTTATGTAACTTTTACTACAGTTTATTATAATTGTTCTATCTTATTATTAGTTATTGTTATTAACCTCTTACTGTGCCTAATTTATAAATTAAACTTTATCATAGTTATGTATGTAGAGGTAAAAACATAGTATACATAGGGTTCAGTACTATCTGTGGTTTCAGGCATCCACTGGAGCTCACGGAACTCAGGGAATTGCTATACTTGAAAGCCTACATTGTCCAGGCAGGGCGGGGTGGCTCACACCTGTAATCCTAGCACTTCGGGATGCCGAGGCGGGCCTATCACCAGGTCAGGAGATTGAGACCATCCTGGCTAACACGGTGAAACCCCGTCTCTACTAAAAATGCAAAAAATTAGCCGGGCGTGGTGGCGGGCTCCTATAGTCCCAGCTACTCAGGAGGCTGAGGCAGGAGAATAGCGTGAACCCGGGAGGCGGAGCTCGCAGTGAGCCGAGATGGCACCACTGCGCTCCAGTCTGGGCGACTGAGCGAGACTCCGTCTCAAAAAAAAAAGAAAGCCTACATTGTCCATAAACTCAGGAATGGTTTTAGTAAACATTGAAGTAAATGCATATTTCAATCTGTTATTATAACTACTCATTTTTTAGTATTTCCTGTTCTATCTGTTCCATTTTCCTTCTTTTTTGCCTAAAAGCAAAGCCATTTAAAGTCTGTCTCCCCAACTCTGGACAAATGGTAGACCAAACCCACAGGTGTATATTGGGTTTATCCTCCCTCCTCTGCCTTCAATAGCTTTTGAAAAATGTAGGTGGTTAAATGAAAGAATTGGGAAGTGACTTTGTGAAGCGAGAGTGGGAGGGAGGCTAATATCTACTTCTGTTTTCTCTACTTTTCTTATAATTCTTTTCTATTCCTTCTTTTCCTCAGCACACACACATACAAATGTCATAATGAAAGAATTTTTATGATCACGCGTATTTTGAAGTAATGTTATGAGCTTTTTTTAAACAGTGAAGTTACGTGTTCCTAACCGAGTGATTCCTAACATAGTAAGACGTAGAAAGGAATAAGAAGCATTTTTGGCAGGAAAGGAGTTAGTGCAATGATTTTGGAAATTAATTTGGAAATATCTGTCATATTCTTAAACACTTTAAATAAGAAATAATTGTTCATTTTTGAGGTGATGATGGTATTGTGGCCATATTTTGAAAGAGTCATCTCTTGGAGATACATATGGATGGTAATATTAACAGATGAAATAACATAATGTCAGAGAGTTGCTTTGAGATCAATTCAAAAGTGGTGAGACTAGGGCAATGGATAGAGATACAGATGATATAAGACAGTTCATGAGTTGATTTTTGAAGCTGTTTGAAGAGTATATGGAGGCTTATTATACTATTCACAAAAATACCCAAGAGATATGGTCAAGAATGTTTAACCATTACAAAAAGTAGAATATGGCCTCTCTCTCTCTCACTCTCTCTCTCTCAATAAGAGACTGGTTAAATAAATTACACCATATTCAAAAATGAAACTCAACGTAGCTGTTAAAAAGAATGAGGTAGGCCAGGTGCGGTGGCTCACGCCTGTAATCCCAACACTTTGGGAGGCCGAGGCAGGTAGATTGCCTGAGCTCAGGATTTTGAGACCAGCGTGGGCAACATGGTGAAAGCCTGTCTCTACTAAAATACAAAAAATTAGCCAGGTATGGTGGCGTGCTGCTGTAATCCCAGCTATTCAGGAAGCTGAGGCAGGAGAACTGCTAGAGCCCAGGAGGCGGAGGTTGCAGTGAGCCAAGGTTGCCCCACTGCACTCCAGCCTGGGCGACAGAGTGAGACTTCATCTCAAAAAAAAAAAAAAAAAAAGAATGAGGTAGATCTACGTGGCTTTACATGACATCATCTACCAGATAATAGTACTAAGCGGAACAGCCAAGGCACAGAACAGAATATAATATGATTTCTTTCTATAGCTGCACAGTCATAAAATATTTTGGAAACATATATAAGGAATTGTTAACCATGGGACTGAGAGTTGAATAGTTGGAAAGAAAGTGGCTCAAGTTAGGTCATATGTTTACTTTTCATTTATAACTGCTAGTCTGTTTTAATATTTTACCTTGTTACTTTTTAATTTGAAAATAAATTGGGAAGTGGGCTTATTTAAAATACAGTCACATATTGCTCAATGACAAGGATATGTTCTGAGAAATGCATTATTAGGCAATTTTGTCATTGTGTGAATGTTATAGAGTAGTATATTTACACAAACCTAAATGGTGTAGCCTATTGCACACCTAGGCTTTATGGTATAGCCTACTGCTCCTAGGCTACGAACCTGGACAGCATGTTACTGTACTGAATATTGGAGACAATTGTAACATAATGGTAAGTATTTGTATATCTAAACATAGAAAAGGTACAGTAAAAATATGGTATAAAAGATAAAATTGGTACACTTGTATAGGGTAGCTCCATTATAATCTTGTGGCACCACTGTTATATATGCAGTCTGTTCTTGATCAAAATGTCTTTATGCAGTACATGACTGTATATGTATTTTTTATTAGACTTTCAGATATTAAGTGGTTCGTATTTTCATTAGTCTGCATATACTTAATAAAAATTAAGCTAGCAGCATTGATTTGTTAATAATAAGTATTCTATTTCTTCTACAGAAAATGATAGAAACCAATGGAAAGAACAATATACTGGATATTCAGTTGGAAAAGAATAACTCTCTATTAAAAGTAATGCAAGCAAAGGAGGTCTCAATTAAAGAAGGTTAGTTATTTGCTGCCTGAGGAATGCTAATTCTAATGAAAGTGTTTTTCAGTTCAACAGTGATTAATATTACACCATATATTTGTAAAGTGTTCTAAGTCCACATAGAACTTTCCAGACTATCATCTCATTTATATCCTTATTATAGCCCTGAAAGACATGTAAGACGGGTATTATTACTCTACCTCACCAATGAAGAAACGTAGAATGAGACAAGTTAAATAATCTTTCTGAGACTGCTCAGCTTTCTGAGGCCAATAAGAAATGGCCAATTGACGTCTCAATACAGGCCTATAAAAACCATGGGGAAAAAATTAAGTTGAATTTCTACCTTATAATTACATCAAAATAAATGTCAAATGTGTCAAAAATTTGTGTTAAAAATGAAGCTGTACACACATATTGATTTGCTCTGTCAACTGAGAGAGCCTAGAGACAATAATACCCCACTGACATTGAGCATACCTGGTTCCCAGATCTTGGTTCCTTATACCATTCTCTAATAAAAGGAACCAAGGTTTTTTTGAGACATGGCTGATTATAGCGCTGGGGCAGGAAATATGCACAGTAAGCCTCAAGCATCTTGTAAGGGCAGAAAGTAAGAAAGTCCTCAAAAAGGAAAAAACAAACAAAAAAAAAGCACCCCACACTGATGGGAGTATGTTAAAAGTGAGACAAAAGCCAACTGAAAGAGCCAAAGCTAGAACAACGTGAGCTAGCCCAAAGTATAAAATAAATATCCATGAATCCTTACTGATATAAATAAATGATTTAATAAATAAACAATTGGGGAAGAAGAGACACATCTTCTGTGCAGAAGAATTACAAATGACTTTTGTAGATATTTTGCCCTCAAGGAGGAAGAGCATGGCTCCACACTCATTAATCATGGGCTCAGTATAGTCACTTTCTTTACTATAGGGAAGACACAGTATGGAAAGGGTGAGGGTAGGGGAAAAGTAACTACAAAGTGGAGAAGCCTGACAAATACTACCTCAGCTATATGATCAAGGTCAACATAAATTGTTATATCATATGGATAGTATATACTCTTGATAAGATATGATAAAGATGGCACTTCTGTGGTCTTTCTCCCCAAAACCCATAACCCTAGTCTAATCATGAGACAAATATCAGAAAAATTCTCATAGAGAGACATTACAAAATACCTGATCAGTATTTGCAAAACTGTCAGAGTCATCAAAACTAAGGAAACTCTGAGAAATTATCACAGCCAAGGTTTGAAGATATAGTAAAGTTTATTAAAAGTTAAAAAGATGAAACCACAGAAAAACTAGAAGAGAAATGTAGGGTTTTTATTTTTATAATGGAGAAGGACTTTCTAAGTGTATGACACAGCATATAGAAACAATGAAAGAAAGGATTTGTACTTTTGACTCTAAAAAATTAATAAACTTTTTGGAGCAGTTTTAGGTTTACAGAAAAAAATTGAGTGAAAGTACAGAGAGTTTCCATACACGCTCTCACCCCACCACTTCCTTGTTATTAATATCTTGCATTAGTATGTTACATTTGTTACAGCAAATGTGCCAATTGATCCACTATTATTAACTAAATTTCGGCCAGGCATGGTGGCTCACACCTGTAATCCCAGCACTTTTGGAGGCCAAGGAGGATGGATCATGAGGTCAGGAGTTCAAGACCAGACTGGCCAAGATGGTGAAACCCCACCTCTACTAAAAATACAAAAATTAGCCGGGCATGGTGGCAGGCGCCTGTAATCCCAGCTACTCAGGAGGCTGAGGCAGGAGACTTGCTTGTATATTCAAACATTTAAAGAAGAAATAATACCAATCGTACTCAAATTGTTCCTAAAAATAGAGGAGGAGGAGAGAATACTTTCACACTCATTCTACAAGGCTGATATTACCCCGATACCGAAATCAGACAGAGACACATAAAAAAAATAACTACAGGCTAATATCTATGATGAATACTGATGTAAAAATCCTCAAAGTACTAGCAAACCAAATTCAACAATACATTAGAAAGACCTTTCATCATGACCAAGTGGGATTCATCCCTTGGATGCAAGGATGGTTCAACATATGCAAATCAACCAATGTGTTACACCATATCAATAGAATGAAGGCTAAAAATTATATGACCATTTCAATTGATGCTGAAAAAGGATTTGATAAAATTCAACATTCCTTCATGATAAAAACCCTCAAAAAACTGGGATAGAAGAAACATAACTTAACATAATAAAAGCAATATATGACAGACCAAAAGCTAGTACCATACTGAATGGGGGAAAACTGAAAGCCTCTCCTCTAAGATCTGGAACATGACAAGAATGTCCACTGACACCACTGTTATTCAACATAGTACTGGAAGTCCTAGCTAGAGCAATCAGACAAGAGAAAGATATAAAGGGCATCCAAATTGGAAAGGAAGAAGTCAAATTATTCTTGTTTGCAGATGATATGGACTTACATTTGGAAAAGCCTAAAGACTCAACAAGAAAACTATTAGAATAAACAACTTCAGTAGAGTTGCAGAATACAAAATCAACATACAAAACTCTGTAACATTTTTATATGCTGACAGTGAACAACCTAAAATAGAAATTTAAAAAGTAATCCCATTTACAATAGCTACAAATAAAATTGAATAGCTAGGAATTAACCAACAAGTGAAAGATCTCTATAATGAAAACTGTAAAACACTGATGAAAGAAATTGAAAAGGACACCAAAAAATGGAAAAATATTCCATGTTCTTGGATTGGAAGAATCAATATTGTTAAAATGCCCATACTACTCAAAGGAATCTACAGATTCAATGCAATGCCTATCAAAATACCAGTGACATTCTTCAAAGAAACAGAAAAAACGATCTGAAAATTTGTATTGAACCACAAAAGACCCAGAATAGCCAAAGCTGTCCTAAGCAAAATGAAAAATACTGGAGGAATCATATTACCTGACTTCAAATTATACTACAGAGCTACAGTAAGCAAAACAGTATGATACTGGCATAAAAACAGACACATAGACCAATGTAATAGAATAGAGAACCCATGAACAAATCCACACATCTATAGTGAGCTCATTTTTGACAAAGGTGCCAAGAACATGCACTGGGGAAAAGACAGTCTCTAAAATAACTGGTGCTGGGAAAACTGGATATTCATATGCAGAAGAATGAAACTAGATTCCTGTCTCTCACCATATACAAAAATAAAATCAAAATGGATTAAAAACTTAAATCTAAGACTCAAATTATGAAACTGTTACAAGAAGACATCAGGGAAAATCTCCAGGACATTGGTCTGGGCAAAGATTTCTTGAGCAATACCCCACAGGCACAAGCAACCAAAGCAAACACAGACAAATGGGATCACATCAAGTTTAAAAGCTTCTGCACAGCACAGGATACAATCAACAAAGTGAAGAGACAACCCACAGAATGGGAAAAAATATTTGCAAACTACCCCTCTGACAAGGGATTAATAACTAGAAAATATAAGGAGCTCAAACACCCCTACAGGAAAAAAATCTAATAATCCAATCCAAAAATGGGCAAAAGATTTGAATAGACATTTCTCAGAAGAAGACATACAAATGGTAAACAGGCATATGAAAAGGTGCTCAACATCATTGATCATCAGAGAAATGCAAATCAAAACTATAATGAAATCTCATCTCATCCCAGTTACAATGGCTTATATCCAAAAGACAGGCAATAACAAATGCTGGTGAGGATGTGGAGAAAAGGGAACCCTCGTATACTGTAGATGGGAGGGTAAATTAGTACAATCACTATGAAGAACAGCCTGGAGGCTCTTTGAAAAACTGAAAATAGAGCTACTATAGGACCCAGCAATCCCACTGCTAGGTATATACATAAAAGAAAGGAAATCAGTATGTCAAAGAGAGATCTGCACTCTTTGTTGCAGCACTGATTACAATAGCCAAGATTTGGAAGAAACCTAAGTGTTCATCAACAGATGAATGAAGAAAGAAAATGTGGTACTTATACACAATGGAGTATTATTTAACCATAAAAAGAAGGAGATCCTGCCATTTGCAATAACATAGATGGAACTGGAGATCATTAGGTTAAGTGAAATAAGCCAGGCACAGAAAGACAAACATCATATGTTCTCATTTATGAGATCTAAAAGTCAAAACAATTAAACTCATGGACATAGAGAGTAGAAGGATGGTTACCAGAGGCTGGGAAGGGTAGTTGGGGGCTGGAAGGGAGGTGGGGATGGTTAATGGGTATAAAAAAATAGAAAAAATGAATAAGACCTACTATTCGTTAGCACAATAAGGTGACTACAGTCAATAATAACTTAATCGTACATTTTAAAGTAACTTAAAGAGTGTAACTGGATTGTTTATAACTCAGTTGATAAATGCTTGAGGGGATAGATATGCCGTTCTCCATGATGTGCTTATTTCACATTGCGTGCCTTTATCAAAACATCTTATGTACCCCATAAATATATACACCTACTATGTAACCACAAAAATTGTTTTTAAGAAATACAATTTTATTTGTTCTAAATCTAATGTCCTTTCTGCTGGATAGTACTTAGCAAAAAGCATAAGTTGTCATAAGAATGACAACTTATGGAGCCAAGTGTGTAATAATTCACTTAGGAAGGAAGGGCAAACTACACATGATCAAATTTATTCAACAACAAAGAATGATATATGGACATTTTATTTTCTACATTTGATGCCAGCCAGATAAATAATTTCTTTGCCAGTTAAAGAGAGTAATAATATTAGTATTGAGAATCAAGTACTGCAGAAAACTCTTTACATGTATAATTGCTCTTAATATTTGCAACTATTGTATGAAATACATATTAATATTCATATTTTTGGTTAATCTTAGAGCCCATATTTGAGCTCAAAATGATTATTGATTTACTAAATTATATAGTATAAGAAATAGCTTAATATTCTGACCTCTGATTTTTTAGGAAGAATTTAGTAGGCCAGCATTTTCAAATTACACAGTGAAGTCCAACAACAACAACAACAGCAACAGTGTGGATTAAATTTTGCAAAGAGAATTAAAAGCCATTATTCAAAATTAGTAAATGGTATTCTCGTGAAGAATTTCTTACCCAGGGTCCATTGTAGAAAAATGTGGTGAGAGAGCCACCTTGTGTTCAAGTTTTGAAAATACACATTTTTGAAACATTCAGTTGCAGGGTTCTGTTTTCAATTTACGGATTACTGAGGTAACTTCAGCTACTATATTCTATGAATCACTGGATTAATTACTCTAAAAGGCACAAAGACAAGTGATGGCAGAGTCTGTCTATGCCTCTTTAATTTTTGAATTCTATCAGCTAGCACAGTGACACTCATGAAGCAGATTCTCAGCTAATTTCTGTCCAATGTAATTTAACCGTTATTCTCTTACTGGGAAATAGCAAGATAGAGAAAACGGAGGATGATGGGAACTTTGAGTATATGGTGGGGATGGTAGGGAGAGCAGGGAGGAGTGAAGAGCCACAATAGCAGAACCTTATAGCATCATAAAGCTTTAAACTTCTGCAAAATACTTTCATTTCTATCAGCATAGTTGAAAAAGTACATGAGACTGAGTGCAGAATCTCTAATTAAAAGGTGAAAAGTTTTGAATTCTCTCTTCGCAGTATTGGTTCTTTCATTCAGTCGACAAAATATATGTTATTTTCATACCAGAGATTCTCTACTTACCCCTTATCTGCTTCAGCTTACTGTAATAGTACCTATCAACTCAATAATCAACCCAATAATCACTAAACAAATATTTGTGGATTGCCTACTATGGACCACAAGTGTTCTAAACAGTAGGAAGCAATGGTAAGCAAAACAAAAAATAGTCTCTGCTGTTGTAGCCCTAATAGCCAAGTGGATTTCTAAAGTAATAGAAATTACCACTACTATTGCTGTCCATCTTGGCTGTTGCTGGTGGCTACCAATATTATAGTCAAGGCTTGGATGCGCATGTCAAGGCTCTAATATTTGCAATGAAACTTCTGTCTTCTATTATGTCAGCAGCCATTGGCAGCAAAGTTGCTGAAGCCTTGGAACACTACTTAGTGAGTTTTTACTCCTTTTATTGCTAATCTTTTGGTCTAAGACTCAAGCCTAAGTACTAAGAGGACAGACTGGAAGATAGACTAAGAAAAGCATTGTCTTATACCACACAATTGTACCACACATTGTCTTATACCAAAACAATATAATTGGACTCCCTTTCCTTAGGATGTTCTTTCATGGAAGATTTGCATGGACATACTTCTTATAGTTCCTTAGACATATGCAGGTGTGCCTTACTACTTAGGGCAGAGATTGCTTAGGCACATGGTAGGATCCATACTATTCTGTGCTTTAGGAAAGTCATTACCAAGTTTTGAAATTCATTTGGCTTAATGAGTGAGTTAAAAGTAAAGGCTCACGCCTATAGTCCCAGCACTTTAGGAGACCAAGGGGGGTGGATCACCTGAGGCAGGTGGATTACTTGAGGTCAGGAGTTTGAGACCGCATGGCCAACATGGTGAAACCCTGTCTCTACAAAAATATACAGAAACTAGCCAGGCATGGTGACGCGTGCCTGTGATCCCAGCTGCTCAGGAGGCTGAGGCAGGAGAATCACTTGAGCCTGGGAGGCGGAGGTTGCAGTGAGCTGACATCATGCCACTGCACTTCAGCCTGGATGACAGGGCAAGACTCTGTCTCAAAAAAAAAAATTATATTTTTCCTTTATATAATTTTCTTTAAGGTGCTTGGCTGCTTTATTAATATCTTGTAATTTCAAATTAAATATTATTATTATTATTATTATTTTGAGAGACAGGGTCTTGCTCTGTCGCCCAGGCTGGAGTGCAATGGCGTAAGCATAGCCCCCTGCAGCCTTGAACTCTTGGGTTCAAGTGATCCTCCTGCCTCAGCCTCTTGAGTCAACAGGACTACAAGGCACACATCACCATGCCTGGCTTAAATATTATTTTATTTTAATAATTTCAACTGAGAGAATAATTCCAAAATGAAAGCAAGCGATTTTAAAATAAATTTATCTTTTATGTTTTAGAATGTGCTACTCTTCATAATATAATAAAAGGGCTACAACAGACCATTGAATATCAACAGAATTTGAAAGGTAAGTTAGAAAAAAAGTAAAATCTAAAAAAGCATTGTGTATTTGAGCACCTTTAAAAATAGGAGTTTTTACATTGTTAATAATAAGTTTCAATTTATCAACTAAAAGAGGACTCCTTACTACTTAAAAATACTTTCCTAGATGATTATGAAATAAGAAATGTTATGCTGAACAGAACAATTCAGTCATATTCTATCTGATAGTGACATAAAGGGATGTTTTATATAGGTCATATAGTTATTACCTTCAAAAGTTTAGAACTCTATTCTCAGTAGCATTCTTGGTCTTTAATAACCTTGTGTTCAGTTTTGAAGAGTGGATATTACTAGTTAAACCATAATTTTTATTTAAACCACAGTGATAATTTACCATTTAATTTTTTGTCATAGTGCAAAAAATTCACTGCACTGTATTTGTGCAAGTGAAGTCAACACATTCAGGTTATCTTATTTGTAACAATCATGTTAATCAAACAGGCCTACCATTCACAAAACAGACCAACCAAGTATTTTGTGCTGTTCTGACTCAGCTGTGATGGCTGTGAGATTTTCTTCTACTATGTCAGAGATTAGACTAAATTGCCTTACAGGCCCCTTCCACATAAAACTTACATCAAATAAGCATTTCTCATCTTAGACCTCTGCCTTTATTTTAAAACAAGCACCTTATATATGTGAGATAAAATATTGATCATATACGTGATTCCTGTAATTTGGAGTGTTCAAAAGGGGCACTGCTGCTCCTATTTCAATGCCAGGGCTCAAAACAACTTTTCCCTTCCTTGTGACTAAAATACCACACCCAGCTGGGTTCTCTATTCTGTTCCATAATCTACATGTCTGTTGTTTTTTTTAACAGTGCTATACTGTTCTGATTATTGTAGCTCTATAATTTATTTTGAAATTAGATAGTGCAATGGCTCCAGGGTTGTTCTTTTTACTCAAGATTGCTTGGGCTATTTGAGGTCTTTTGTGATTTCATATGGATTTTAAGATTGTTTTGTCTACTTCTGTAAAGAATGTCATTGGCATTTTGATAGCGATTGCATTAAATACGCAGATCATTTTAGATAGTATGGACATTTTAACAATATTAATTCTTCTAATCTATTTATCTGTGTCTTCTTTCATTTCCTTCATCAATGTTTTATTACTTTCAGTGCACAAGATTCTCACCTTCTTTGGTTAATTCTTAAGTATTTTTATTGCCATTGTGAATAGGATTGTTTCTTAATTTCCTTTCCAGATATTTTGTAATTTGTATATAGAAATGTGATCGATTTTTATATGTTGATTTTGTATACTGCAACTTTACCGAATCTGTTTATTAGTTCTAATAGGTTTTCTAAGTATATAGTCATGTCATCTGCGAATATAGATAATTTTCTTCTGTTCTGATTTGGATGCCCTTTATGTCTTTCTCTTTCCTAATTGCTCTGTCTAGGATTTCCAGCACTATGTTTAAAAGAAGAGGCAAAAATGTTAAACACACTCCTGAACAATCATTGAGTCAAAGAATAAACCAAAGGAATTTTAAAAGTATCTGAGACAAACGAAAACACAACATAACAAAACCTATAGGATACAGCAAAAGACATTTTAATGGGGAAGTTTATGGCTGTAAAGCCTAAATTTAAAAGGAAAAAAATATATATCCAATAAGTAATCTATCTTTACACCTCAAGGAACTAGAAAAAGAACAACAAATTAAGCCCAAAGGTAATCAAAGGAAAGAAATAATGAAGATTATAGGAGAAATCAATCAAATAGAAAATAAAAAACAACAGAAAATTTGACAAAACTAAGTTTGTTTTTTTTGAAAAAATAAACAATTGACAAACGCTTCGCTACACCGAAAAAAAAGAAAGATGTCAATAAATAAAGGCAGAAATGAAACAGAAGACGATACAACTGATATCCTAGGGGGCGTGAGGAGGATAATAAGGGACTATTAAGAGCAACTATATGCCACCAAACTGGATAACCTAGAAGAAATAGTCAAGTAGCTAGGAATATACAACCTGCCAAAACTGAGTCAGAAATAGTCGGAACATACCAATAACAAATAAGGAGATTGAGTAAATAATCAAAAATCTCCTACCAAAGAAAAGTCTAGGATGAGGTGGCTTCATGGGGAATTCTATTAAACACTCACAGAAAAAGTAATACCACTTTTTCTTAAACTCTTTCAAAAAATAAAAGCAAAGGGAACACTTCCAAACTCATCCTATGAGTCCAGCATCACCCTGACACCAAAATCAGGCAAAGACACTGCAAGGAAAGAAAATTACATCCCAATATCCCTGATAAACACAGACTCAAGAATCCTCAATAAAATACTATCAAATAAAATTCAACAGCCCATTAAAAAGATCATATATCCTAACCAAGTGGGATTTATCCCTGGGATGCAAGTATGGTTCTGTATACACAGATCAATCAATGTGATACACCATATGTTTTCTATTTATTATCAAAATGAATAGAAAAAAACACATGAACACCTCAATAGATACAGAAAAAACATTTGACAAAATTCAACATCCACTCATGATTAAAACTCTCACGACATAGGCATAGATAGAGAAGATAATAGGCATGGAAGGATCTTGCCTTAACACAATAAAGGCCATAGATGAAAAGCTTACATCTAACATCATAATCAGTGGGAGAAAACAGAAAACTTTCTCTTTAAGATCCAGTACAAGGCAAGCACAAGTTTTAAAATAGCCTTTCTTGGCCGGGTGCTGTGGCTCACGCCTGTAATCCATATCCTGGCCAACATGGTGAAACCCCGCCTCTACTAAAAAAAAAATACAAAAATTCTCTGGGTGTGGTAGCGCATGCCTGTAATCCCAGCTACTAGAGAGGCTAAGGCAGGAAAATCACTTGAACCATGGAGTTGGAGGTTGCAGTGAGCCGAGATCGCACCACTGCACTCCAGCCTGGCTGCAGAACGAGACTCCATCTTGAAGAAAAAAAAAAAAAAAATAGCCATTCTTAAAAATGAATATTGTATGATGTCTCTTGCAAATAAATGATGACTCATTGAGTTCACTTTCCCAATGCTTTTACAAGCCTTTATTGAGCAAGGTAATAGATAAGAACTATCTATATTTGACCATTTTCATCCAATTGATTGCCAAGATAGTATGATTAATCTGCTTATTTAAGCTACCCAGTGGTTTCCTTTCCAATAGCTCTTTTCTCTCCTTAATAGGAAACTGTTTCTCTTTTTCAGACATTCACCCTTCATTCACTTAACCATGTGCCTCAGGGGAAGCTGATCGCATCCAAGCTCCAAGGGAGTTCTTTTGGAATAATTTTCCTCTCTCCCAAGAGATGGACTATGTTCTTCTGGTTGTTATAAGACTGTATATAATGCCTAAAATTGTTGCAGATTTCTTGTTTCTAGTCTAAAAATCATGCCAGCAGGATGATTTTGGAGGATAGCAAGAAAAGTAAACTAAAAGGATCTGGTTTTTTGGTAACATTATTGAGCTGATTAATCAATTACCCTAAGAGACTTTTCAGTTACAATGAGAGAAATGCTACCTTCCTTTAGTCTTATCAATGAATCTTTTCAGTAGGGACTTATGGATTATGTAAAAGATAATTCAATGAGATGTAGAAAAAATTGCAATTCTTATTTATCTTTATTTTTATCTGAAAATTCAAAGCCAGTCATCTTACAAAAATGTAATAACTGGGATAATATTCCTTTTTCTATCTATAAGTTAATTATATGTCATGCATGATACACAAGGTTCTTCTTTCTCTGAGGAGAATGGGAGTTCTAAAACTGAACAATTGTATGTTTACTTTTTCCCCTAGTTTCAGTGTATGGCCATGTAGTACAGTTTATATGTATCTGGATAAGAGGATTGATAGATAAAATTAGCTAGTTCTAACCAAACTAATCCTTTCAAAATGGACAAGTAGTTTTAAAAAATAAAACATATATTGAGGACAATAATAATTATAATAATGCAAGCACAAGCCAACAATAAGAAAGTATCAGAGCTGTCACTTCTCCTATCCCCATACTAGCTCTTTATCAGGCATATTAAGTTAAAAAGTAGTGAAAGTCTATTAGACTTGATAAAATGTCAGCCAACAGTGGCCAATTAACTGATTTTGGAAAATTAATTTATGGAAAAACCATTGTATCTTTAGAAATGGTTCCACCATTAGGCAACTTCTGGGCTGAAAATGTGTCACTTTTAAGTATTCTCACTTGCACATAAAACTTGGAAACAGAATGATAAATTTAATGAAAATCCTTCAAATGTACCTCATGTTTCTGGTAAAACATATAAGGATCTCGGAAGTTGTCACTCCCTGCTAACAACAAGTAAAACATTGAGCAAACTGAAAAATCAACATTTCTTAGACTCTTTTGATCAGAGAAGTGAGGTCGCAGGACAAACTGATGCACCTAAAATTGGAGACAGGGAGGCAGACTCAGAGAATCACAACTTACAAGAGCAGAAACCTCCCTGTTTGTCAGACTAGGAAACCCTAAAATGTAATTTTGATGAATTGCAGGAGGCTCACTGTGGTCAAATCTAAGAGATTAAAAATTTCAGGGGACCCAATCCCATAGGAGAGCCCTTATAGTTTTGTAAGTTTTACCTGTAAGAGCTCTACTCAGATCTCACAGTTAAGATATGAGAAAAATTCCCTCATGTTGTTGGCCGGAGGAGAAGAAAAGTAACCATTTTGAAATAATCCACAGCTTCTGTTCTTAACAAAGCCTGACTTGAAAGAAGTTATTTTATCTGAGCCTAAACTACTGGGGTTTTAGCCGAGGATAAGCTGCCTTAGAGGAGGAAAATATCCTATTTCAGCTCCCCCTAGCCTTCCCAACTCCAGCCCACTCTAGCCATCCCACCTCACCAAAGGGGAGAGGGACTGAGAAGCATGTGGGTAACTCATAGACCAAAGACACAGGCTTACTGAAAGACTGAGACCTAATCACAGGACTATAGAATGCTTCTCCTTCCACAACACCTTACCCTCAAATCACTAAAGGCGTATTTACTGGTACTTGGTCTTGAGCTTTGTACAAAAAATTAAAAGGCACACTAAAAGAAAAAAAATAGTTTGAGAAAGCATCAAAACCAGACACAGAAATGGCAGGGATATTGGAATTATTAGACCAGAAATTTTTAAAAACTGCAGTTAATATGCTAAAGGCTCTAAACAAATGAAGAATGCCTTTGTTGGACTCATTAGTAGACTAGACATAGCCTAATGAAAAGAATTTCTCAGTTTCAGGAAAGACTCTCTGAGCTTGAGAATATGCCAATAGAAACTCCCAAAACTGAAATCTCAGAAAAAAGAAAAAAGACTAGGAAAAAAGTAACAAAATATCCAAAAACGGTGTAATAACTACAAAAGGTGTAACAAACACTTAATTGGAATACCAGAAGGAAAATAAAGAAAGAAAGGAACAGAAGAAACATCAGAAGCAATAATGACTGAGAATTTCCCCTAATTAATATCAGATACCAAACCACAGATCCAGGAAGCTCAATGAACACCAAGCAGGGTAAATGCTCGAAAAACTACCCATAGGCATGTCATATTCAAACTGTAGAAAATAAAAACAAAGAAAAAATTTTGAAAGAAGAGTAAGGAAAATTCTTTACCTACAGAGGATCAAAGATAAGAATTATACCCAACTTCTTCTCAGGAACCATGCAAACAGTAAAGGAGTAGAGTGAAATATTTAAAGTGCTGAGAGAGATAGAATAAAACACCAACCAATAATTCTGCATCCTGCAAAATTATTGTCCAGAAAGTAGAAATAAAGTCTTTCTTAGACAAAAATTGAGAGTATTTGTTGCAAGTATACCAGCCTTGTGGGAAATGATGAAAGAGGAGAGAAGCAAAATGATATAGGCCAGAAACTTGGATCTACATAGAAAGGAAGAACATTAGAGAAGGAATAAGTGAAGGTAAAATAAAAACTTATTTTTCTTATTCTCAATTGATCTAACAGATAACAATTTATTCAAAATTATAGCAACAATATATTATTAAGTAATTATAGCTTATGCATAAGTGAAATGTATGCTATCAATGATGTAAGGAATGAGAAGAAGGAATTATGAATACTTTAGTATAAAGTACTTGTACTACCTGAGAAGCAGTATAATGGATTTGAAAGTGGACCTGAATTCATTGTAAATGTATATTGCAAATTCTAGGACAATCCCTAAAAAAAAAAAAAAAAAAAAAAAAACTAAAAATAGAAGTATAATGGATTTGCTAAGAAAGAAGAGAAAATGGAATCATATGAAATACTCAAAACCATAAAAGGCAGAAAAAGAATAGAAGACAAAAATAGGATCAAAGAACAAGGTCTATGAATAGAAAAGAGTAACAAATACGGTAGACATGAATCCAACTTTATCAAAAATCACTTTGAAAATCAATAGCCTAATACACAGTTTATAAGACAGAGATTATCAGAGTGGATCAAAAAACATTACCCTACCATATCTTTCTACAAAAAAAAAGTCTACTTTAAATATAAAGGCACATATAGATTAAAAGCTAAGGGCTGGAGAAAGATATGCCATGCTAACACTAAGAACACTGGAGTAGCTATATTCATTTCAAACAGCAGATTTTAGAGCATGAAAAATTATCCAGGATAAAAAGGGGTATTACATAATGATAAAAGTGTTAATTCCCCAAGAAGACATAAAATTGTTTTATATATGCATCTAGCAAAGGCATCAAAAATATGTGAGTCAAAGATTGATAGAACTGCAAGGAGAAATAGATGAGTCCACTATTGTAGTTGAAGATTTCAACATTCTTCTATCAGAAAATCAGTAAGGACACAGTTGAAATCAACAATACCATCAATCAATTGACTATAATGGACATCTACAGACTATTTCATCCAACAACAGCAGAATACACATTCTCCTCAAACTTAATGAATACTCACCAAGATAGATCCCAATGTGGTTTATATAATGGACATCTACAGACTATTTCATCCAACAACAGCAGAATACACATTCTCCTCAAACTTAATGAATACTCACCAAGATAGATCCCAATGTGGTTTATAAAACACACCTTAGCAAATTTGAAAGACCAGAAATCATACAATGTCTGCTCTCAGGCCACAATGGAATTAAAGTAGACATCAAAAACAGAAAGATAGATGAAAATCTCAAAATATATGCAGATTAAAGAACACTTAAATAATACAGTGGTCAAAGAACAAGTATCAACAGAAATTTTAAAATATTTTGAACTAAATAAAAATGAAAATACAATTTATTAAAATTTGTGAAATGCAGCAAAAACAGTGCTTAAAGAGATATTTATAGCGTTAAATGTGTATATGAGAAGACAACAAAAAACTAATATTAATTTAAGCTTCCACTTTAGGAAATAAGAAAAAGGAGAACAAATTAAATCCAAAATAAGTAAAAAAAAAGAAATATAAAAGTAAAGCAGAAATTAATAAAATTGAAAACAAGAAATCTATAGAGAGCAATGAAACTAAAAGCTGTTTTTTTGAAAAGATCAATAAAATTGACAAGTCTCTAGCCACATGAACTAAGGAAATAGGAGAGATTACGCAAGTTAATAATATCAGAAATGAAAGAAAGGACAGCACTACAAATGTCATGTTCATTAAGAGGATAATAAAGGAGACCAGCCTGGCCAACATGTTAAAATCCCATCTCTACTAAAAATACAAAAATTAGCCAAGCATGATGGTGTGTGCCTGTAATCCCAGCTACTCGGGGGCCGAGGCAGGAGAATAGCTTGAACCCAGGAGGCGGAGGTTGCAGGGAGCCAAGATCACGCCATCGCACTCCAGCCTGGGCGACAAGAGCGAGACTTCATCTCAATATAAAAAAAAAAAAAAAAAGAAGAAGAAGATAATAAAGGAATACTCTGAACAACTCCGTGCTCAACTCAAATATTTGATAACCTATGTGAAATGGACTAATTTCTTGAAAGACCCAATCTGACAAACTGAAGCAATCATCAAGATTAAGATTTGTATTAAATATGACCCTTAAAAATGTAATGCTTTTCCTATCGGTTTCTCATCACAACCTTTGAAAACTAATTGATTTTAGATTTTTACTGAATTTTAATACTTTGATATAATGCCTCTGCAAGTTTTATATGTGGACCCTATTTCCAAGTCTCCTCTCAATGTTATTATGCTACAGAACAAACCTTCCTAAAGCATTGTTCAGGTATTGTCAAAAATCTTTACTGATTTGTCGTTATTTTGTTTAACTACTTCTTAGTTTTGTTTATAGTCAAGGTTTTAATTTTAATACTGTGATTTAATACCTCTGCAATAGTTTCATAAGTGAACTCTATTTCCAAGGCTCCTCTCAACGTTACTCTACTACAAAAGAAACCTTCCTAAAGCATTGTTCAGATAATGTCAAAAATCTTTACTGATTTTTTGTTGTTTTGTTTAACTACTTCTTGTTTTTGTTTATAGTCAAGGTTGTAATTTTAATACTGTGATTTAATACCTCTGCAATAGTGTCATAAGTGAATTCTATTTCCAAGGCTCCTCTCAACTTTACTATACCAAAAAACAAACCTTCCTAAAAGCATTATTCAGATAATGTCAAGCATCTTTACTGATTTGTTGTTTTGTTTAACTACTTCTTGGTTGTGTTTATAGTTAAGGTTGTAGAGGGGAAATTGTAATAGGATGTCTATTGAGGCTTTTCCTGTTTACCTGGAATTAGTGACTAGGGCCCATGCCACAATTAACAACAAAATAGCTGCATATTTCCATATTCTAATGACATCTGCTAAAAAGTTGCCAAATGTTGGAGTGAGTCCAGACTCTGCATATATTTGCTACAACCACCTAAAGGACTGGAACTTCGAAGTTAAATAGAGAATTTTTTACCTCTCCTCATTTCCTGTCTCCATCCCCCAAGAGATGACCCAGAGGAAAGACAGGGAAGAGCAACTAAGGAGTAAACTAAGACTTCTTTTCCACTTCTATTGACTCTTTACAGCCACTGATCTAGCCAGTGATAAGGATCATGAAAACTTTCAATCAAATAGGGAATTACAGTTTTAAACCGACCTGGATGTTTAGTAATCAAAATTAACCACAGGGTTTTTAAAATTTGTTAAAAATATTAAAGTATTGTTTTCAGTTACCCAAACCAGAAACCTAAAAAGAAAAGGCTCCCCCTTTCTCTTTTGCCTCCTGTATCTAAGGGGTCACTAAATTCCTAGGTAATTCTATCATCTAAATAATAATTCTCCTCGTTGCTTCCATTTTTCCATACTGCCACTGACCTAATTTAGGTTCCTGTTATCTCTTACTTGACCTATACTTACTGATCTCCATTCCTCTAGGGTCAAAACCCTCTCATTCATCATCTACATTGCCAGATAATCGTTTTAGCATGTAACTCTCATTATTTCACTTCTGCACTATTCAAAGTTCTTTGATGACTCCCTGTAACCTCTAAAACCAAAATCCAAAATTGTTCATCTAGAATATGTCTACCTAGTGATAGGATCCCAACCTATATAGCATCTCCTGCTCACACTTTACACTTCAACAATACCGTACTTGAATTGTAGTTTTTCCAAGCTGTATTCACTCAAGCCCATGGTCTTCTGTGCGATTTTCTGTATTTAGAATGCTCTCTCTTAACATGGGGTAAGCCTATCACTTAAATCTCGTCTCAAGTAGCTTCTCTTCTCTAAATCCTTTCCTGACTTCAGGCTGCCCTAGGTTTTCTTTTTACAGGTTCCTGTAGTATTTCAGATATACTGCCATTAAAGAGCAATTATCATAGCATATTATAACTACTAACACATTTGACTCAGCACTAGGCTGTAAGTTCTTTGAAGAGCAGTAACTCTTTTCACTTTCATATTCTCAGTGTCTAGCGTGATGCCTGATGTGTAGCAGCTGCTGGATTCATGTTTGTTGAATGCATACATAATGGAAGCTAAAATGTTGAACATACTTTCATATTAATTGAAAAGTGCTATGTATTATGATGTTCTTTGATTATTCTTACACAGTTGAAAATGAACAACTAAAAATAAGTGCTGATCTTATAAAAGAGAAGTTAAAGTCTCATGAACAGGTGAGTTTATGTATCATTCTATTCAGTCAAGTCCCTGTGGAGATTTATCTTTTCAAATTAGAAAAAAAAAAAGAGGTTTTTAAACTAATAAACACAGCCAAATGTTTGTGGGTGTGTGTGTGTGTGGCGATATACATATATATGCTAGAATCTTTAGTAAATGACAATTTGTTTTCAAAGCAATACAAGTTTTAAGAGTTTATTTTTACAAAATATAAAGTACTAACAAATAACTTGCATTACTTTTTCTTTCTACCAAAAAGAGATGCAGTTATTTTGCTACATATTTTTCAATTATGTTAATAGAGTTTTTACTCTAGTAAACTCTATTTTTACTACTTGTGAACTTTTTTATTATAATGTAAATGAATCTATACTCTTTATGATTTGGGTGATCATTACATCATTCCAATACAGGGGGCATTTCATGTGGATCACAAATTATTTCTCTCCCAGGAGCCACCATACCCTCTGCTACTTTTCCTTATCTCCTGTAGGAACAGTATATATAGTGACAGCAGTTGTAGAGCACATGAACAGTGTCTAAAAAGCATAAAAGATGCTAAATAAATGTCGGTTCCCTGTGCTCTTTGAGAGGTTCATTATGCTAACTTCCTCATCTCTCAAGAGCTAATATGTCAAATTCTAGCAGACAAAAGATCCTCAAAACTCAAGTTGAATCTATAGGAGGCTTCAACTTGAAGAATCTTCTCTAAATTCAGTCTGGTTCCTCATCTGAGGACCCTCTGAAGAAACCTGCCCAGAACTTCTGGTTAATTCTGTACAGTAATAAGTAGCATTCTGGCTATGCTCTTAGAAAATTTAGCTTTTCATCACCAATTTTGAGATGGTTTTTAAGTATTTCTGAAATGAATCCTACCCTTTCTCCCCTTTTCTTTTCCTTTTTCCCTTTATTCTTTCCCAATCCCTTTCACATATTGACTCTAGATCTCAAAAATAGATGGTAAAGTCAGGTTGTAATTGGGGTGGGGAACCAGGGGGAGAAAATTTGACCTACTTTCTTTTCTAAAACTTCAAGCACTAGGATACTGCTTTGTCAAGAATACTATAGGAATGTTCAGAGGGGAAGAAATTAAAGAGAAAACACCACAACTCAAGAGTCTGAATTTCTTACTTAGGGGCTGCCCAAAGCAAACTATGACAATGCAGATTTGCTAATTCAAAACCTCTGAATACATCTAAAATTCATGGAGAACAGCTCCCCAGGAACAAATTCAGGAGCTACCCAATAGCAGTATTTGTGAGAGTAGAAGGATTTTGCAACTTGTATAGAGAGAATCATTGTTTTGTATATCAAGAGTGAAACCAGAGGCTATTCCTTGGAATTTAAAGTTCCCAGAAAGCATATGAAAAGAAGACAACCAATTGTAACCTATTGGGGATTAGTCTCCTTAGAAGAATGAAAAGATTACATTTTTTAGGAATGGCACAGGCTAAAATGGAAGAGAAGATCTAGTGAGATAGAGCTTGGTTCAACCCAGATAGAATAGTCTTCATGCCTGGAGGCTGGAATGCAAATCCTGGGTCTCACCGAATTAACTGCAAGCGTTCCACTTTCCTGGTAACATCTTCCTGTGGCAAAAATCAGTGGAGAATAGAAAGGTACATAGGTTTGTCTCTTGTGGTTTCTCAGAGCAGCAACAGCTTAGTGCACACGGTTGTCAGGAGTAGTTTATAAAAGCTGCTCTGTAGTTGCCCATCTGGAAATCTAGATACATAGAAAATGGCAATTTGTGGGATTGCCCTCTGGGTTCACCCGCCCAGTTTTAATCAGAGCCGAGAAGTTGAATAGCTTTGTCCATTCCTACAAGTTGCCTGACAGGATAAGTAGAACAAACAGAAATCCAGGCAAAATCTCTTGAACTGAGATATAACATGGAGGAATGTATGCCAATTTTTAATTGTAGGCATATAAGCCAGTGTGTCTTGACCTGTTTTAAATTTTCTAACCTCCTCGATACCATGAAATATCTATTAAAAGCTATGAATCCTCACTGAGAAAAAATGCACACACACACACACAAAAATAAATACGTGTATAATTTTACATTAAATTTTGGAAGTTGATCAAAAGCCTATTCACTGGGTCTAGGTTAAAAGTTCTGACTTAAATAATTCTTATTGGCACTCCCATTCATTCAAGAAATATACATCAAGATACATGTGTGTGCACATATATACATGTATTTACACACAAGGAGTTGGGAATACAATGGTGAGTCCCAGCTGTTAGGTATTAGAGGCTTTTATTGACCTCTTGCCTTTATTATTGCCTTTTTATTACTATCATACTTTTATTCTTCCTGCTTTCCTTTTCTGTTGCCTACATTTTAGGCCTCTGAATAATTTCTTCATGTAGGACCATACCCCTGGTAAAGTTGTAAAATTTATCTTCACAATTGTAAAATAACTGTCTTCCATCACCATTCTCAATGCTCCTCTCCCTGTTCTTAACATAATAAATCACCCCTATCCTTCAACAACCTAAGAAGCTAATCTCAGGCAGCTGTCAAGCACTTTCCAAATCCCAAACTCATCTTTCTCTCTATGCCTCCTCATAAAGCATACCCTTACCATGGGTAATACTTAATCTTGCTCTGGGAATTAGGAATATTTATATAACGTTTGGAAACAGAAGTTCAGCTTATATTCAAAGAGACTCATCTTACATTATAGTGGAGCTTGCTAGCTATTGAACAGTGCCTTTTGTTGGCTCTAATGTATAATTTTGGCTTATATTGAACATACCTTAATTCTGTAGTGGCATTTATTCATAAAATTAAATATTTTGAGCATCCTTAATATTCTAAACCCTGGTGATGACTATCTAGAAAGCAAAGATAAAAAAAGACATTGTTTCTATAATATCTTTATCTTATATCCTTGGATCAGAAATTGATCTTTCTTATGGAATTCATGAAGCAGAGAGTAGAGTGGTGGTTAGGCTGTAGGTGGAGGCAGCAATTGGGGAGATGTTGGTGAAAGGATAAAAAATTTTAGTTGGAAATGAGGAATAGAATCAGGAGAGCTATTGTACAATTTGGTGACTGTTATCAATAACGATGTATCATATACTTCAAAATTGCTAAGAGAGTAGTTTTTAATGTTCTCACCACAAAAAAGTGATAAATATGTGAGGCAAATGGATATACCTCACATATTTAACATATATTTAACGTATCCATAATATAGATATGTTAATTGGCTTAAGTTAGGCATTCCACAATGTATACATACATTAAAACATCATGTTGTACATCATAAATATATATAATTTTTAATTTTCAAATTAAAAATTTAAAAATTTTTTTTGAGACAGAGTCTCACTCTCTCACCCAGGCTGGAGTGCAGTGGGGCCATCTCGGCTCACTGCAAGCTTCAGGGCCTCCCAGGTTCACGCCATTGTCCTGCCTCAGCCTCCCGAGTAGCTGGGACTACAGGTGCCCACCACCACGCCCAGCTAATTTTTTTTGTATTTTTAGTAGAGACGGGGTTTCACCGTGTTAGCCAGGATGATCTCGATCTCCTGACCTCATGATCTGCCTGCCTCAGCTTCCCAAAATGCTGAGATTACAAGCGTGAGCCACCATACTGGGCCAAAAATTTAAATTAAAAAATAAATACTTTATACATACAAAAAATAAAATAAAATGGTTCTATCTCAAAGCTGATTATTCAAACAATGAACAATATTTTTCCTTGTAGATATGATAACTTTTAATTATTAGAAAGGTGAAATTGTTCCTTTATATTATTTATAGTACCTTTTAAAAAAGTAATATAAATGGAGAATTTTTAAAGTATTTAAAAAGTAATATGAATGGAGAATTTCACCTTTCTAGGAATCAAAAGTTATATACACATATTTAAATTTTAAAAATTAATATATATTTTAATCTTTAGGAACATAAGAATAATATTGCCAAACTTGTAAGTGAAATGAAAATCAAAGAGGAGGGATATAAGAAAGAAATAAGCAAACTTTATCAGGACATGCAGAAAAAAGGTAAGTTTAAAATAAACTTGCTTTTGTGTTATAGATTCAAGGGATATAATGTGCAGGTTTGTTACATGGGTATTTTGTATAATGCTGGTGTTTGGGCTTCTAGTGAACTCATCAATTATATAGTGAACATAACTCGTGGTAGATCATTTTTCAACCCTCACCCCTCCTACCCTCCCTTCTTTTGGAGTTCCCAGTGTCTATGGTTTCTATCTTTATGTCAATGAGTACTCATTGTTTAGCTCCCACTTATAAGTGAGTACATGTGGTATTTGACTTTGTGTTTCTCAGTTACTTCACTTGGAATGATGCCCTCCAGCTCCAGCCATGTTGGTAAATAACTCAGTTTTATTCTTTTTTATGGCTGCATAGTATTTCATGGTGTGTATATACCACATTTTCTTTATCCAATCCATCATTGATGTGCACTTAGGTTAATTCCATGACTTTGCTATTGTGAATAGAACTGTGATAAACATGCAAGTACAGGTGTCTTTTTGATAAAACGATTTATTTGCCTTTGGGTAGATACCCAATAGTAGGATTACTGGGTTGAATAGTAATTCTATTTTTAGTTATTTGAGAAATCTTTGTAATGTTTTCCATAGGGGTGAAATTAATTTACATTCCCATTAACAGTGCATTATTGTTCCCTTTACTTCACATCCCTGACAACATCTCTTATTTTTTTGACTTTTTAGTAATAGTCATTTTGACTGGTTTGAGAAGGTATCTTATTGTGGTTTTAACTTGCATTTATCTGATAATTAGTAATGTTGAAGATTTTTTCATATGCTTGTCAGCTGTGTGTATGTCTTCTTTTGAGAAGTGTCTACTCAAGTCCTCTTTGCCCACTTTGTAATGGGATTGTTTTTGTCTTGTTGATTTGTTTAACTTCTTTGTAGATTCTGGATATTAGTCCTTTGGTGGATATATGGCTTGCAAATATTTTCTCTCATTCTGTATGTTGTCTGTTTATGCTGTTGATTGTTTCTTTTGCTGTACAGGAACTCTTTAAATCCGATTTGTCTATTTTTGTTTTTGATGTATTTGCTTTTGAGGTCTTAGTCATAAATTCTTTGCCTAGGCCAATCTCCAGAAGAGTTTTTCCTATGTTTTCTTTTAGGATTTTTATAATTTAAGGTCTTACACTTAAGTCTTTAATCAATCTTGAGTTAATTTTTGTGTATGGCAAGGGATGGAGGTCCAGGTTAATTCTTTTTCATATGGATAACCAGTTTTCCCAGCACTGTTTGTTATAATACATAGGGAATCTTTTCCTTGTTTTTTTTTATTATTGTACTTTAAGTTTTAGGGTACATGTGCACAATGTGCAGGTTTGTTACATATGTATCCATGTGCCATGTTGATGTGCTGCACCAATTAACTCGTCATTTAGCCTTAGGTGTATGTCCTAATGCTATCCCTCCCCACTCCCCCTACCCCACAACAGTCCCCGGAGTGTGATGTTCCCCTTCCTGTGTCCATGTGTTCTCATTGTTCAGTTCCCACCAATGTGTGAGAACATGTGGTGTTTGGTTTTTTGTCCTTGCGATAGTTTACTGAGAATGATGATTTCCAGTTTCACCCATATCCCTACAAAGGACATGAACTCATCATTTTTTATGACTGCATAGTATTCCATGGTGTATATGTGCCACATTTGCTTAATCCAGTCTATCATTGTTGGACATTTGGGTTGGTTCCAAGTCTTTGCTATTGTGAATAGTGTCTCAATAACATACGTGTGCATGTGTCTTTAGAGCAGCATGATTTATAATCCTTTGGGTATATACCCAGTAATGGGATGCCTGGGTCAAATGGTATTTCTAGTTCTAGATCCCTGAGGAATCGCCACACTGACTTCCACAATGGTTGAACTAGTTTACAGTCCCACCAACAGTGTAAAAGTGTTCCTGTTTCTCCACATCCTCTCCAGCACCTGTTATTTCCTGACTTTTTAATGATGGCCATTCTAACTGGTGTGAGATGGTATCTCATTGTGGTTTTGATTTGCATTTCTCTGATGGCCAGTGATGATGAGCATTTTTTCATGTGTTTTTTGGCTGAAAAAATGTCTTCTTTTGAGAAGTGTCTGTTCATCTCCTTTGCCCACTTTTTGATGGGGTTGTTTGTTATTTTTTGTAAATTTGTTTGAATTCATTGTAGATTCTGTATATTAGCCCTTTGTCAGATGAGTAGGTTGCGAAAATTTTCTCCCATTTTGTAGGTTGCCTGTTCACTCTGATGGTAGTCTCTTTTGCTGGGCAGAAGCTCTTTAGTTCAATTAGATCTCATTTGTCAATTTTGGCTTTTGTTGCCATTGCTTTTGGTGTTGTAGACATGAAGTCCTTGCCCATGCCTATTTCCTGAATGGTAATGCCTAGGTTTTCTTCTAGAGTTTTTATGGTTTTAGGTCTAACATGTAAGTCTTTAATCCATCTTGAATTAATTTCTGTGTAAGGTGTAAGGAAGGGATCCAGTTTCAGCTTTCTACATATGGCTAGCCAGTTTTCCCAGCACCATTTATTAAATAGGGAATCCTTTCCCCATTTCTTGTTTTTGTCAGGTTTGTCAAAGATCAGATAGTTGTAGATATGTGGTGTTATTTCTGAGGGCTGTCTTCTGTTCCATTGATCTATATCTCTATTTTGGTACCAGTACCATGCTGTTTTGGTTACTGTAGCCTTGTAGTATAGTTTGAAGTCAGGTAGCGTGATGCCTCCAGCTTTGTTCTTTTGGGTTAGGATCGACTTGGCGATGCGGGCTCTTTTTTGGTTCCATATGAATTTTAATGTAGTTTTTTGCAATTCTGTGAAGAAAGTCATTGGTAGCTTGATGGGGATGGCATTGAATCTATAAATTACCTTGGGCAGTATGGCCATTTTCACAATATTGATTCTTCCTATCCATGAGCATGGAATGTTCTTCCATTTATTTGTATCCTCTTTTATTTCATTGAGCAGTGGTTTGTAGTTCTCCTTGAAGAGGTCCTTCACATCCCTTGTAAGTTGGATTCCTAGGTATTTTGTTCTCTTTGAAGCAATTGTGAATGGTAGTTCACTCATGATTTGGCTCTCTGTTTGTCTGTTATTGGTGAATAAGAATGCTTGTGATTTTTGTACATTGATTTTGTATCCTGAGACTTTGCTGAAGTTGCTTATCAGCTTAAGGAGATTTGGGGCTGAGACGATGGGGTTTTCTAAATATACAATCATGTCATCTGCAAACAGGGACAATTTGACTTCCTCTTTTCCTAATTGAATACCCTTTATTTTCTTCTCCTGCCTAATTGCCCTGGCCAGAACTTCCAACACTATGTTGAATAGGAGTGGTGAGAGAGGGCATCCCTGTCTTGTGCCAGTTTTCAAAGGGAATGCTTCCAGTTTTTGCCCATTCAGTATGATATTGGCTGTGGGTTTGTCATACATAGCTCTTATTATTTTGAGATATGTCCCATCAATACCTAATTTGTTGAGAGTTTTTAACATAAAGGGTTGTTGAATTTGGTCAAAGGCCTTTTCTGCATCTATTGAGATAATCATGTGGTTTTTGTCTTTGATTCTGTTTATATGCTGGATTACATTTATTGATTTGCATATGTTGAACCAGCCTTGCATCCCAGGGATGAAGCCCACTTGATCATGGTGGATAAGCTTTTTGATGTGCTGCTGGATTTGATTTGCCAGTATTTTATTGAGGATTTTTGCATCAATGTTCATCAAGGATATTGGTCTAAAATTCTCTTTTTTGGTTGTGTCTCTGCCCGGCTTTGGTATCAGGATGATGCTGGCCTCATAAAATGAGTTAGGGAGGATTCCCTCTTTTTCTATTGATTGGAATAATTTCAGAAGGAATGGTACCAACTCCTCCTTGTACCTCTGGTAGAATTCGGCTGTGAATCCATCTGGTCCTGGACTCTTTTTGGTTGGTAAACTATTGATTATTGCCACAATTTCAGAGCCTGTTATTGGTCTATTCAGAGATTCAACTTCTTCCTGGTTTAGTCTTGGGAGGGTGTATGTGTCAAGGAATTTATCCATTTCTTCTAGATTTTATAGTTTATTTGCGTAGAAGTGTTTATAGTATTCTCTGATGGTAGTTTGTATTTCTGTGGGATCGGTGGTGATATCTCCTTTATCATTTTTTATTGCATCTATTTGATTCTTCTCTCTTTTCTTCTTTATTAGTCTTGGTAGCGGTCTATCAATTTTGTTGATCATTTCAAAAAACAAGCTCCTGGATTCATTAATTTTTTGAAGGGTTTTTTGTGTCTCTATTTCCTTCAGTTCTGCTCTGATTTTAGTTATTTCTTGCCTTCTGCTAGCTTTTGAATGTGTTTGCTCTTGCTTTTCTAGTTCTTTTAATTGTGATGTTAGGGTGTCAATTTTAGATCTTTCCTGCTTTCTCTTGTGGGCATTTAGTGCTATAAGTTTCCCTCTACACACTGCTTTGAATGTGTCCCAGAGATTCTGGTATGTTGTGTCTTTGCTCTCGTTGGTTTCAAAGAACATCTTTATTTCTGCCTTCATTTTGTTATGTACCCAGTAGTCACTCGGGAGCAGGTTGTTCAGTTTCCATGTAGTTGAGCAGTTTTGAGTGAGTTTGTTAATCCTGAGTTCTAGTTTGATTGCACTGTGGTCTGAGAGACAGTTTGTTATAATTTCTGTTCTTTTACATTTGCTGAGGAGAGCTTTACTTCCAACTATGTGGTCAATTTTGGAATAGGTGTGGTGTAGTGCTGAAAAAAATGTATAATCTGGGCCAGGCGCGGTGGCTCACACTTGTAATCCCAGCACTTTGGGAGGCCGAGGCGGGCAGATCACGAGGTCAGGAGATCGAGACCACGGTGAAACCCTGTCTCTACTAAAAAATACAAAAAATTAGCCGGGTGTGGTGGCGGGTGCCTGTAGTCCCAGCTACTCGGAGAGGCTGAGGCAGGAGAATGGCATGAACCTGGGAGGCGGAGCTTGCAGTGAGCCGAGATTGCGCCACTGCACTCCAGCCTGGGCGACAGAGCGAGACTCCGTCTCAAAAAAAAAAAGAAAAAAAAAGTATAATCTGTTGATTTGGGGTGGAGAGTTCTGTAGATGTCTATTTGGTCCACTTGGTGCAGAACTGAGTTCAATTCCTGGGTATCCTTGTTAACTTTCTGTCTCATTGATCTGTCTAATGTTGACAGTGGGGTGTTAAAGTCTCCCATTATTATTGTGTGGGAGTCTAAGTCTCTTTGTAGGTCACTAAGGACTTGCTTTATGAATCTGGGTGCTCCTGTATTGGCTGCATATATATTTAGGATGGTTAGCTCTTCTTGTTGAATTGATCCCTTTACCATTATGTAATGGCCTTCTTTGTCTCTTTTGATCTTTGTTGGTTTAAAGTCTGTTTTATCAGAGACTAGGATTGCAACCCCTGCTTTTTTTTGTTTTCCATTTGCTTGGTAGATCTTCCTCCATCCCTTTATTTTGAGTCTATGTGTGTCTCTGCACGTGAGATGGGTTTCCTGAATACAGCATACTGATGGGTCTTGACTGTTTATCCAATTTGCCAGTCTGTGTCTTTTAATTGGATCATTTAGTCCATTTACATTTAAAGGTAATATTGTTATGTGTGAATTTGATCCTGTCATTATGATGTTAGCTGGTTATTTTGCTCGTTAGTGATGCTGTTTCTTCCTAGCCTCGATGGTCTTTATAATTTGGCATGATTTTGCAGTGGCTGGTACTGGTTGTTCCTTTCCATGTTTAGTGCTTCCTTCAGGAGCTCTTTTAGGGCAGGCCTGGTGGTGACAAAATCTCTCAGCATTTGCTTCTCTGTAAAGGATTTTATTTCTCCTTCACTTATGAAGCTTAGTTTGGCTGGATATGAAATTCTGAGTTGAAAATTCTTTTCTTTAAGAATGTTGAATATTGGCCCCCACTGTCTTCTGGCTTGTAGAGTTTCTGCCAAGAGATCCGCTGTTAGTCTGATGGGCTTCCCTTTGTGGGTAACCCGACCTTTCTCTCTGGCTGCTCTTAACATTTTTTCCTTCATTTCAACTTTGGTGAATCTGACAATTATGTGTCTTGGAATTGCTCTTCTCGAGGAGTATCTTTGTGGCATTCTCTGTATTTCCTGAATCTGAATGTTAGCCTGCCTTGCTAGATTGGGGAAGTTCTCCTGGATCATATCCTGCAGAGTGTTTTCCAACTTTGTTCCATTCTCCCCGTCACTTTCAGGTACACCAATCAGACGTAGATTTGGTCTTTTCACACAGTTCCATATTTCTTGGAGGCTTTGTTTGTTTCTTTTTATTCTTGTTTCTCTAGACTTCCCTTCTCGCTTCATTTCGTTCATTTTATCTTCCATCGCTGATACCCTTTCTTCCAGTTGATCGCATGGGCTCCTGAGGCTTCTGCATTCTTCACGTATTTCTTGAGCCTTGGCTTTCAGCTCCATCAGCTCCTTTAAGCACTTCTCTGTTTTGGTTATTCTAGTTATCCATTTGTCTAATTCTTTTTCAAAGTTTTTAACTTTTTTGCCTTTGGCTTGAATTTCCTCCTGTAGCTCAGAGCACTTTGATCTTCTGAAGCCTTCTCTCAACTCGTCAAAGTCATTCTCCATCCAGCTTTGTTCTGTTGCTGATGAAGAACTGCGTTCCTTTGGAGGAGGAGAGGCGCTCTGCTTTTTAGAGTTTCCAGTTTTTCTGCTCTGTTTTTTCCCCATCTTTGTGGTTTTATCTACTTTTGGTCTTTGATGATGGTGATGTACAGATGGGTTTTTGGTGTGGATGTCCTTTCTGTTTGTTAGTTTTCCTTCTAACAGACAGGACCCTCAGCTGCACGTCTGTTGGAGTTTGCTAGAAGTCCACTACAGACCCTGTTTGCCTGGGTGTCAGCAGTGGTGGCTGTAGAACAGCACATTTTTGTGAACCACGAATGCTGCTGCCTGATCGTTCCTCTGGAAGTTTTGTCTCAGAAGAATACCCGGCCGTGTGAGGTGTCAGTCTGCCCCTACTAGGGGGTGCCTCCCAGTTAGGCTGCTTGGGGGTCAGGGACCCACTTGAGGAGGCAGTCTGCCCGTTCTCAGATCTCCAGCTGCATGCTGGGAAAACCACTACTCTCTTCAAAGCTGTCAGACAGGAACATTTAAGTCTGCAGAGGTTACTGCTGTCTTTTTGTTTGTCTGTGCCCTGCCCCCAGAGGTGGAGCCTACAGAGGCAGGCAGGCCTCCTTGAGCTGTGGTGGGCTCCCCCCAGTTCGAGTTTCGGGGCTGCTTTGTTTACCTAATCAAGCCTGGCCAATGGCGGGTTCCCCTCTCCCAGCCTTGCTGCTGCCTTGCAGTTTAATCTCAGACTGCTGTGCTAGGAATCAGCGAGACTCTGTGGGCATAGGACCCTCTGAGCCAGATGCAGGATATAATCTCCTGGTGTGCCATTTTTTAAGCCCATCGGAAAAGCGCAGTATTAGGGTGGGAGTGACCCGATTTTCCAGGTTCCGTCTGTCACTCCTTTCTTTGACTAGGAAAGGGAACTCCCTGACCCCTTGCACTTCCCGAGTGAGGCAATGCCTCGCCCTGCTTCAGTTCGTGCACGGTGCACAGCACCCACTGTCTTGCACCCACTGTCTGGCACTCCCTAGTGAGATGAACCCGGTACCTCAGATGGAAATACAGAAATCACCCGTCTTCTGCGTCGCTCAGGCTGGGAGCTGTAGACCAGAGCTGTTCCTATTCGGCCGTCTTGGCTCCACTCCTCCCTCATTGTTTTTTTTTGTAGAATTTTTGAACATTAGTTTGTTACAGGTGTGTGGCTTTATTTCTGTGTTCTTTATTCTGTTTTACGGATCTATGTTTCCATTTTTGTACTAGTACCATGCTGTTTTGGCTATTATAGCCTTGTAGAATAGTTTGAAGTAGGGTAATGTGATGCCTCCAGCCTTGTTCTTTTTTCTTAGAATTACTTTGGCTATTCAGACTCCGTTTTGGTTCCATATAAATTTTAAAGCTGCTTTTTTTAATTCTGTGAAAACTTACATTGTTAATTTGATAGGAATTGACTATGTAGATTGCTTTGGGTAGTATAGTCATTTTGATGATATTGATTATTCCTATCAATGGGCATGGAATGCTTTTTCATTTGTTTGTGTCATCTATGATTTATATTATCAAACTGTTTTGTTCTCCTTGTAGAAGTTTTTCATCTTCTTTGTTAAATGTATTTCCAGGTAATTTTGTGTGCGTATGGTAATTGTTAATGGGATTGAGTTCTTGATTTGGTTCTCAGCTTGAGTGTTGTTGGTTTATAAGAATGCCACTGATTTTAATGCATTCATTTTGTATCCTGAAAGTTTACTGAAGTCATTTGTCAGGTCTAGGAGGAATCTTTAGGGTTTTCTAGGTGTAGAATCTTTTAGATGAATCTTTAGGATTTTCTAGATGTAGAATCATATTATCAGCAAACAGATATAATTGGACTTCCCCTTTTCCAATTTGGATTGCTACTATTTATTTCTTTTTCCTGATTGCTCTAGCTACAGGCTTTCAGTACTATGTTGAATAGGGGTGGTGACAATGGATATCCTTGTTTTGTTCCAGTTCTCAGGGGACATGCTTTCAACTTTTCCCCATTCAGTATGATGTTGGCTGTGGGTTTGTCATGTATGGCTCTTGTTATTTTGAGGTATGTTCCTTCAATGCCTATGTTTTAGGGTTTTTTATTATAAAGGGTGTTGGATTTTACCAAATGCTTTTTCTGCATATACTGAAATGACAATATAGTTTTTGTTTTTAATTCTGTTTGTGTAGCGAATCACATTTATTGACTTGCATATATTGAACCATCCTTGAATCCCTGAAATAAGGCCATTTGATCCTGATGAATTATCTTTTTGATGTGTTACTGGATTCTGTTTTGTTGGGGATTTTTGAATCTGTGTTTATCAGGCATATTGGCCTGTTGTTTTATTTTTTATTAGGTACTTGCCAGATTTTGATATCAGCATGATACTGGTTTCATTGCATGAGTTAGAGAGGCCTCCCTCCTCCTCAATTTTTTGGAATAGTTTCAGTAATGTTGGTACCAACTCTTCTTTGTACATCTGGTAGAATTTGGCTGGCCTGTAAATACTCTGGTCCTGGGATTTTGTTGTTGTTGTCTTTGGTATATTTTTTATTATTTATTCAATTTGATAATACATTAATGGCCTGTTCAGAATTTCAATTTCTTCCTGGTTCAATCTCTGGAGGTTGTATGTTTCCAGGAATTTTTCCATTTGCTCTAGATTTTCTAGTTTGTGCACGTAGAAATGTTCATAGCAGTCACTGAAGATCTTTTGTATTTCTGTGATATTAGTTGTAATGTCAACTTTATCATTCCTGATTGTGCTTATCTGGAAACTTCTATTTCTGTTTTTCTTGGTTAATCTAGCAAGTGATCTATCACTTTTGTTTGTCCTTTCAAAAAACCGAGTTTTTGTCTCATTGATCCTTTGTATGGTTTTTTGGAGTTTTGTTTTCATCTCATTTTCGTTTAGTTCTTCTCTGATCTTTGTTATTTCTTTTCTTCTGCTACCTTTGAATTTGGTTTGTTCTTGTTTTTCTGGCTCATTTAGGTGCAACATTAGGTTGTTAATGTTACATCTGTCTTCCTCAGGTAGGCATTTAGTGCTATAAACTTTTCTCCTAATACTACTTTTTCTGTAACCTAGAGGTTTTGGTATGTTATGACTGCATTTTCTTTTGTTTCAAAATAAGTTTTTATTTCATTTTTTTGTTGCTGTTTTTTACCCAAAAGTCAACCAGGAGCAAGTTGTTCAGTTTCCATCTATTTGTGTGGTTTTGCAAGTTCCTTTTGGTATGGATTTCTAATTTTGTTCCATTATGGTCCACATATACATTTGATATAATTTTATTTAAAAAATTATTGAGACTTGTTTTATGATCAAGCATATGGTCAATTTTAGACAATGTTCTATGTACAGATGAGAAAAAATGTATATTCTGCAGTTGTTTAGTGGAATGTTCTGTAGATGTCTATTAGGTCCATTTGGTCAAAAGTCCAATTAAAGTCCAGAGTTTCTTTATTATTTTTCAGCCTCCATGATCCAGTAGACTTGTCTCCAAGCTTTTAAATTATTCCTTCTGCTTGGTCTAGTCTGTTGCTAAAACTCTCAACTGTATTTTAAAATTCCGTTAGTGAATTTTTTAATTCCAGAAGTTTTTGTTTTGTTTTGCTTTTTAAAATGTAGCTACCTCCTCTTTTATATCCTGAATCATTTTCCTGGTTTCTCTGTGTTGGTTTTCAACTTTTTGGATCTCTTTGAGTTTCCTTGTGATCTATATTTTTAAATTCTTTATCTGTCAATGGGGCATTGACAACCCCACTACTATTGTATAGCTGTCTATCTATTTTCTTAGGCTTAGTAATATTTGTTTTATAAATCGGGGTGTTACAGTGTTGTGCACAGTTAAATCTGCTTGTTAAATCTTGTTGAACTGAAGCCTTTATCATTATATAATAGTATTTAGGTAATTATCTCTTGCTGAATTGAAGCCTTTATCATTATATAATACCCTTCTTTGTCTTTTTTTACTGTTGTTGGTTTAAAGTCTGTTTTAATTGATACAAGAATATCAACCCCTGTTCTTTTTCATTTTCTATTTGCATGGTAGATCTTTCATCACCCCTTTACTTTGAACCTATGGTGTCATTACACATAGGATGGGTCTCTTGAAGTCAGTAGATGGTTTAGTCTTGTTTTATTAACCCCATTTGCCAATCTGTGTATTTTAAGTGGAACATTTAGGCTGTTTATGATTAATATTTATATGTGAGGTTTTGTTCCCATTAGAGTGTTGTTAGTGAGCTTTATAGTCTCAATTGTTTAATTGTTTTATAGGATCTGTGAACTTTGTACTTATGCGTGCTTTTATGGTAGCAAGTATCATCCTTTTGTTTCCATGTCTAAAACTCCTTTGCGCATTTCTTGTAGGTCTGGTCTGGTGATGATGAATTCCTTTAGCACTTACTTATTTGGAAAAGACTTTATTTCTCCTTCCTTGTTTGGTGGATATAAAATTC
Source organism: Hylobates moloch (assembly GCF_009828535.3). NCBI lineage: Eukaryota > Metazoa > Chordata > Mammalia > Primates > Hylobatidae > Hylobates > Hylobates moloch. The sequence goes on from NW_026652292.1 coordinate 39,031,644, forward strand.
TTGGATTGCATTTTTTTTTTCTTTAAGAAGGCTCAAAAGAGGACCTCAGTTTCTTCTGGCTTGTAAGGCTTCTGTAAGAAGTCTGCCATATAATCATTAGACTATTTAAGGTCAATGCCAAAAAAAAAAAAAACCCTCAAAGGCAGCTAGAGAAAATAGCCAGATTACCTATAAATGAAATCCAATCAGGCTAACATAGTAGACTCCTTACAGAAGCCTCACAAGCCAGAAGAGACTGAGATCCTCTTTTTAGCCTTCTGAACTCAAACTCACGACCTCAGGTAAACTGCCTGCCTTGGCCTCCCAAAGTGCTGGGATTACAGGTGTGAGCCACCATGCCTGGCCCTTCATCTGTATGTCTCTGGGATAGTAACTGTCCAAATATTTTTGCCATTTGCTTGTTGAATTGTTTGACTTCTTCCTATTGAATTCTTAGTGTTCTTTATATATTTTTGGATATAAATCCTTTATCAAATATCCATTTGCAAGTCTATGGATTATCTTTTCATTTTCTTAACAGTATTAAAGAACATAAATTAATAACTTTGATGAAGTCCAATTTATAACTTTTGCCTTTATTGTTTGTGCTTTTTGTTGCTTTCCAAGAAGTTGTGCCTGCATGGTCCTGTAGCTTCCCATGGACCTGCTGGCTCCCCATACTTGCCAAACGCAGAGCAGCTTGTGGGGTATATTTGCAGGGGATTTGGTGGTATGGTGATGCAAAGACATAGATCCTTTGGGCAGCAGCAGTGGCCCACAACAGGTACACAGCCAGTACAGCAGCCACCATCTCAGTTCAGGCCTGAGGCATATGCAGGCATGCCTACATGAGCTAGCCACCTGGTTTTCCTTCCTCAGGAAGTTCCTAAATGACCACCAACAGTATTGCCCAGTGTCACAGGGGCAGAGGACCTCCTTAGTAGTTTGGCAGTCAGCAGATTGTTGCAGGAGTGAGGAAAGCCAAGAAGCACCCTCACTTACCCTTTCTGCAGGGCTCTGAGTTCCTTTGGTGTTGATCTCTGCTAGACTCTTGCTGCCTTCATTTTCTGCACTTTGGCTTCTTCCTGTGGGCTCTCTGACAGGTCCTGGCTCTCTTCCCTCAGTTTTCCTTTCAGAACATGTCCATTCACAAGTAACTTTGGTCTTTTTGAGAAGGACTAGCATCCAACATTCCCAGGCAGCCATTTTGGCCAGGGTGGTCTCGAACTCCCAACCTCAAGTAATCCACATGCCTTGGCCTCCCAAAGTGCTGAGATTACAGGCATGAGCCACTGCACCTGGCCCCTTGATGCATTTTAATTTGGGTTTTGTACCTTCCTATATATTTATGTATGTAAATACAACGTGTCTAAATTTGGTTTCTAGTATTTACACTTAATGGTATCTAATGTGAAACAGTTTGTATTCTTATAAAATTAAATTAGTATTAAATGTATAATTAATTTTATGTATATGTCAAGCATATTGAATATAATTTCACTAATGAAATTTTTCCTCCTTCAGTAAAGCAGATCTTATAAGCCTATGTTGAGGGTTAATTGGTTTTATATGGTTGTTGAAAACCTTCCTTAATGAGCCTATCTTTATGCACATCATATGCAACAATTAACTTACAATGGGTAATAAGTTATATGTAAAACCTACATCTGTAAAATTACCAGAAGAAAGCATAAGAAATTATCTTTGTGATCTTGAGTTAGGCACAACTTCTTGGAAAGCAACAAAAAGCACAAACAATAAAGGCAAAAGTTATAAATTGGACTTCATCAAAGTTATTAATTTATGTTCTTTAATACTGCTAAGAAAATGAAAAGACAATCCATAGACTTGCAAATGGATATTTGATAAAGGATTTATATCCAAAAATATATAAAGAACACTAAGAATTCAATAAGAAGAAGTCAAACAACTCAACAAGCAAATGGCAAAAATATTTGGACAGTTACTATCCCAGAGACATACAGATGAAGGGCCAGGCATGGTGGCTCACACCTGTAATCCCAGCACTTTGGGAGGCCAAGGAGGGTGGATTACCTGAGGTTGGGAGTTTGAGTTCAGAGACATACAGATGAAAAATAAGCCATGAAAAGATACTCAACATAATTAGTAGGTAGGGAAGTGCAAATTAAAACCTCACACCTTTTAGAACAGGTAAAATCTTAAAAATTATCAATGCCATGTTGATAATGCCAAATGGAGCAACTGGAACTCTGAAACATTATTACTGGGACTATAAAATGATACAGTCCCTTTAAAAATACTTTGGCAGTTTTTTAAAAATGCAATGAGTTAATTTGGGTCCTCTGCAAAACAGATGCCAAGACAGGATTAGACATTTGAGAAGTTTATTGGGGAAAACATTTGTGAGGGTAAATGGGAAGGGAACCAGGAGAGACTAGGTAAGCTGTCAGTCTGTAATACAGGTTTAACCTCTATGAAGAAGAGAAGAAAAGAAGGAATCTTGGATAGGGAAAGTGTTAGATTGTAACATATTTCTAAGAAAGTTTCAACAAAGTTGAGCCAAATTTGCCCATTAAATGAGTTCTGCAACTTTCAGGAATAAGCTTGCCTTCGTAGCCCTATCAAACTCCATCATTGACTAGGAGTAGCTCTTGAGAAGTATGACCTCGGCATGAACATGGTCATGAAGACAGGGAGTCAATTATGCTCTCTGAAATTGGAGATCTGAAAGGTGCATTTTCATGGCTACAACACTCCACCTATTGTACTACACAGAGTCACTTCTCTACATGAGTTCATGTAGCAACTCTTCTGTGGTTCTTGTTGGCCTCTCTTCCTAAAGGGATACCTAGAAGTATTATTTAAGTGTTCTTCCTAGTGACCTGACCATATATTTAGCCAATGGGTTGCAGATCCCAAAATTGGTTCAGGTCTGGAGACTGAGAAAAGGATGATAATTTTTTAATTGAGGCATGTACCCTAAGCCTTGTGTTCTTCCATTTTTGATTTTTTAAAATTGTAGTACCTGTTAAGCAGAATTGGCTATCCATCTATTAACTATCTCTACAACTATCTGCACATCAAGTCTTTTTGGCTGCTCTCCAGCCTTCCTGGTAATTTGGTAATTATGGCCTCCTTCCTTTTGGCAGTTAAGCACTATCATCTGGCTTTTATTACTTTGTGGTGGAGAGGCATGCCATCTCCATGGATATTAATGAACCTAGCTCTATGGCAATCTATTTTACTGTCAACCCTCACTTCCAAAGGAGACTGACCACTGAATTTTTTGTGATACTTTTTTACCCCTCACCAGCACATTTCTGGTGGCCTTGGCTAATAATGTGTCTTCTGGGCCCTCCTGAAGTGCATAATCTTTTTGTAGGTTGTTTTACCTCATGTAATATATTCCTACTAGCATGCCAACTTTCTACAGCCTCCTTATTTCTTTCTTTACTATCTGTCACGCAGCTCACATATTTTCACTTCACTCAGCTTTCGTCATTGCTTTCTTTAGAGGTTTAAGGCCACACTAGCAGAGCATTTGCCCCATCTCCCAGGGCCCTTGCTAGGATATTATGTCTGTTGTCCCTAAAGAGTAATGCTGAGTCAATGAATTCTTGATTACCTAGTCTTACTTTCTATCTTCTTTGATCCAGCAGCCTCAAAATCTTTCTCAGGGGTACTCACATAGCTCTTCCCAATACAACCTAGATAATTCTTGCAGATACTTTTAGATATAATCACTTTTCTCCCTTATCTCCCACCCAGGTTATGGTGCATCTTGACCCTAGTTACTGGCCTAGCAGCCAAAAGAGGAGATCGAGGAGCCTCTGCATCCTTCACCACAGGGGAATTGCTAGCTTTTACTAGGAAAGAGTGGGCCACCTCTGCAGACTCCAAGGGCTTAGGGAAATCTTTAGAGCTAGCATCCTCAAAGGCATCCATCCACGTGTTTCCATTCTATTTTTCAGGATCTCAGGTCTTTCCAACTGGGGTCCAAATTTTATCATAGTAGACCTGCTTTGGCTAAGCTCACTCTCACATGTATTCTTTAATTCTGTAACTTTTTGCTAACAGCCCTCAATTTCTCATTATCCTTTAGTAGAATGTCAATTTAATTTAGCAGTAACCAGATAACTCTACTGCGTTTGTGGGCATTATTTCCATCCATATTTCAAATGTCTTAATGATAACTAATGCCTTGCAAGGCATTCCCCACCACCAGGACATTTTTCCAGATTACTTCTGGTGAAATCTGTAGTAATTATAACACCATTGTATACTAGGAACTACCAGTACTCCACATACCACTAAGGATGGCTTCTTCATTGCCCAGAAAGTGGTAAGTGAGTCAGTCTTAGAACCCCATTTTACCTGTTTCCTTGTGCTAGTTCAGATCCTTAAAGAAAGAAACACCAAGATAGGATTAGACATCTCCCAGAATTGGCCCACAGTAGTATTCCTTCCATACCCTGTCATTGACATGCAACCATAGAAGCATGGCCTCAGCTTAAATGCAGTAATGGATTTTAGAGTGCAGGAGCTGGGGCAAGTGATCAGTTAGGATTCCTGAGATCTGAGAGGCTCATTGTCATGGCCGCCACATAACACACCATCTGACCCAGCATTCGCAATCCTGGGTATTTACCCAAGAGGAATGAAAGCATATGTCTACACAAAGACCTGTTTGTGAACGTTTACAGCAAACTTATTCATCATGGCCCAAACCTGGAATCGAGCAAATCCGTTAACATAAATAAACAAATCATGGTACATCCATGTAATGGAAATTACTCAGCAATGAAAAGCAACAAACTACTGATACATTCAACAATACAATCACTTCAGAAGCAATATGCTAAATCAAAGAAGTCTGACACAAAAGTCCACATACTATATAATTCTGTTTATACAAAATTCTTGAAAACAAAAATTATGGTGACAAAAATCAGATCAATGTTTGCCAGTATGTGAGCAAAAGGATAGATTATAAAGGGGCACAAGGGCTCCTTTTGAAGTGATTGAAAAATTTTACCTGATTGTGGTGATGGTTAGATTCTTGTATATGTTCCTTGAAACTCATCAAACTGTACACCTCAAAAGAGATTTTGCTATATATGAATTATGCTGCAGTAAATCTGACTTTAAAAATACAAAAAACCTAAGCAAGCTCAATTATAAACATTTTTGAAAGGAAATAAATATAAATTCATTTATGATCCAGATAATGGCATTATCAGATATATAATTTACAATGACTCTAATTAATATAATCAAAGAAATAAAGAACTTGGGGAATTTTTTTTTTTTTTTTTTGGAGACACAGTCTCACTCTGTCACCCAGGCTGGAGTGCAGTGTTGCCATCTCGGCTCACTGCAACCTCCACCTCCCAGGTTCAAGCAGTTCTTCTGCATCAGCCTCCCGAGTAGCTGGGCCCCCAGGCACGCATCACCATCCCTGGCTAATTTTTGTATTTTTAATAGAGACAGGGTTTCACCATGTTGGTCAGGCTGGTCTTGAACTCCTGACCTCAGGTGATCCACCTGCCTTGGCCTCCCAAAGTGCTGGGATTACAGGTGTGAGCCACCAAGCTCAGCTGGACTTGGGGAATTTTTATGGAGAACTGAAAAGTATACTAGAGAAATAGATGGAAATGTAAGTGCTAAAAACACAGTAGGTAAAAATAAAGTTTCACTGTATTGGTTTAATAGCCAATTAGATACACTGGAGATAGAATTAGTAAGCTGGAGAACAGGTTAGAAGAAAATATCTACTCTGAGACAGGGAGAAGCAAGAAAATGGCATATACAGAAAAGAGCATGTGAGATATAGGAACTGGTAGTAAAGTCTATGAAAGGCTGTTGTCTGTCATCTAGTGTTGGTCCTAAAGTTGCTGCAGTCAGAAAGGCCTGAAGGTAAAAAGAAAAGTTGGATGTCAAGTGGAAATACTGAGAACAAACTGGAATTTGCATCTTTCTTGTACCTCCTTCAACCTTAATGACATAACGACCTGCAGGAAATGATGGTGCCTTACGCCATTGAGCTTCAAGGACACCTGGCCTGAGACTTCTAGCAGCTAAAAAAAGAAATCTAGTGGGAGCTTAAGAAGCTATGGAACCAAATGTTTTTCCTTATCACTGAGATGATCCATTGATAAGTGACAACTTGTATAAATTGCAGCATTCCCTGGGGCTCTACATTGACCTTCAAAAAAAAATAGCTGCTGATTTGGTGAGCCAGAAGGCCAGCAACACCATATGTGAACTGAAACACTGCCCAGCATCCTATACTAAACATCAGAGAAAATTAGTTCTTGCTATACTTTCATCTTCCAAATCTTGTGGAGATTTCTCTTATGGCTAACTCTACCTTAGAACATATAGACAAGGGAATTCTGGAAAACATAGTTCTAATTTAGCTAAGTTAACATAGTACAAAAACACCAAAGATAAAAGGGGCAATAAATGGAGTTAAAATGTTTTTAAGGTTTGTATCATGTCCATAAAGTGATAAAAATACTAATTTTATTAAATTCTAATAAGTCAAGTATGCATGCTATAAACTCTAAGGTAACCACTAAAGGAAGAATAAAAGAATATTTATCAAGCTAATGATTATCAATCTAATAGAGGAGGAAAAAAGGAAAGTAAAAATAGTTATTCTGTCTAAATGAAGATAAGAAAAGAGAGAGAAATGAACATAAAATGTAAAAGCCAACAAATAATAAGCTAGTCGATTTAAACCCAAATATATTACTAAATGCATTAAGTTAAACTTGAATGAATTGCCAATTAAAAGATAAAAATTGCCAGACTGAATAAGTATTAAAATCTGCTACTATGCTGCTTTCAATATACCTAAAATACAAAGCTATAGAAAGATTTAAAATAAAAGATGGAAAAGGATATACCATGCAAATAGTAGCCAACATGAAGCTGGCATAGCTATACTAATATTGGACAAAGTATACTTTAAAGCAAGAAGCAGTTCTAGAGCAAAATATGGATATTTTATGATGTAAAGTGTTCGATTTACCAGGGAAATAAAACAACAATTCTAAATGTATATGCACCAAATAAAATTCACAGAACTAGTAGGTGACAGACAAATCCACAATCATAATGAGAGACTTTAATTCACCTTTTAGTGGTAAAAAAGTACATACAAATATGCAAAATTAGTAATGATATAGAAAATTTAAACAACAAAATAAACAACTGATACTAATTGACATAAATGATATACCCAATAAGTGCAGAATACGTATTATTTTCGAGTATGCATGGAACATTTAAGAAAGTTGACCATATCATAAATGAAAAAGCAAATTTCAACCCATTTCAAAGGTTTAAATCATACAGAGTAGGATCTACAAATTTATTATCTAAATATCTATATCAGAAAGCTAGGAAGCCCTTCATTTGTGAGGCTTGTAGGTTGTCTCCTTTCTCATTAAAAATCAAAGATTTTCTTGAGCCTCTCATCCTAGATGTCATGGTGTCATTAACAGGAATAAGAAAGTTGGGAGAAGAAGAAATTTGATAAAGCATAAAGACATGATGTGAACATGAGAATGGCCTGATCACATGGAATAGTATAGCAGGGGCTTCATGTAGCTCTAGAGTCATCCAGTAGTTTGAGCCCTTCATACCTAGAAACTCAGGCTTTGTGTCTCTCTTCAATCACTGTATCTCCCATTTATTTTCTAGGCCTTTGATGTTTAATAGTTTAAATTACCTTATTCATTCAAAAATATTTGGCAAGTGACCTCTGTGTCTCAAACATTATTCAGGGTCTTGTAAAAAACATAGAAAAGCTATTCTATACATACATCATTTCTAAAATATGTTTCATTAATAAAATTTACTTTTTTAGGAATGATTTAAAACACCTAAGAAATACAAACATAATATTTTTGAAATTTTTAATGAATGAATTTTATTTATTTCATTTGATTCAGTTGAATTAAATGAAGAAAAGCACAAAGAACTAATAGAGAAAAAGGAGATGGAAATTTCAGAGTTAAATGCAAAGCTAAGAAGTCAAGAAAAAGAAAAACAAAATGAAATAATCAAGCTACAACTAGAGGTAAGTGTTTAAGAGTCTGCTAAACTTGAGGACACATCCCTTAGTCTAAACTGTACTTTGATTGTTTTTCATCACAGTGAGATACATTTTAGGATTAGAAGCAATTCTGTGAGAGGGCTTCACACATGCTCATTCTCCATCAAATGACTGCAGTAAATCACATACCATACAACTGTCATCTGCATTGTCTTTCAGCACTTGACCTGAAAGTGGACCCCTGAGTTGTTCAAAAGGTCCTGGTTTTTAGGGAGGATATTGCTTCCTCTGAGAACTTTTCTTCTCAGTATTTCCCACTTGACATCCAACTTTTCCTTTTAACTGCAGGGTATTCTGACTACAGCAAGTTTAGGCCCAACACTAGGTGAGAGACAACAGCCTTTCATAGACTTTACTACCAGTTCCTATATCTCACATGCTCTTTTCTGTATATGTCATTTTCTTGTTTTTCCCAGTCTCAGGGTAGATATTTTCTTCTAACATATTCTCCAGCTTACTAATTCTATCTTTAGTGTATCTAATTGGCTACTAAACCAATACAGTGAAACTTTCTTTTAGCTATTGTATTTTTAGCACTCACATTTCCCTGACAGAAAACTCAAGGATTATCTGCATTTTATGGTAAATTCTACGCAGGTTTCATAATTTCTACCATTCCAGCATGGGAAGAATGTTTCTAAGGCTTCACATTATTCTCATCCCAGCAGAAATTTGTCAAACCCCAGTAACCAACTAGAAATTTATTTTGCTTTATTTCTCATAAAAAAGACAAATTTCTTCCTAATAACTTTCTGCAAGAATAAATATCCTGGGGGTAAACAAACCAAATTCCTACAATTTTTTTTTTAAAGGGACTTCTAATAGGGCGTCTCAAAGGCTGAGGCTCTAGCTCTTTGCTCAAAAGTCTTGAGTAGGCCGGATGCTGTGGCTCACACCTATAATCCCAGCACTTCGGCAGGCCAAGGCGAGCAGATCCTGAGGTCAGGAGTTCGAAACCAACCTGGCCAACGTGGTGAAACCCGCCTGTACTAAAAAAAAATACAAAAATTAACCGGGCGTGATGGCAGATGCCTGTTATTCCAGCTACTCAGGAGGCTGAGGCAGCAGAATCACTTGAACCCAGGAGGCAGACTTAGCAGTGACCCAAGATTGCTCCACTGCACTCCAGCCTGGGCAACAGAACAAAAAAAATAAAATAAATAAATAAACAGTCTTGAGTAGTTCATTTAACCAGATATCACAATCTCAAATATACTTTGACAAAATATTTGTCCTTTAAATTTTTTCTAGACTCTTATCAATCTACCCTTCTATCATTCTTCTGTTGCTTCCCCCCACCCCAACTTTCATTTTACCTTGTAAGAATTCACAAGTTTTAATTAAAATCACATACTACTCATATTCCTGAAACTTTGGAATCCCCAGGGTACTTGGTGAGTTACCATGAGTAATCACTGGGCAGAAAGAGGACTGATGTTGACTTTAGATGCCCTTTGCTGCTGCTGCTGCTGCTGCTGCTGCCGCCGCTGCCATCTGACCAAGTGTACCACAAACCACAGGAAAGGCTGAATGGCCAACTGAAATTAATAGGCCATGTTTCAAGACCTACTACCAACTTTTAATCCTCCTCTGTTTGGAAATTTGCATTTTGTTTGCCATTTGGGCCTTATCACTGGTCTATTATTTGACTGGTATACACAGCTCCTTATTTGTTTTCATTGTACCTAACCACTTCTCTCCTCAAACCAGAGCATAACTTCAGAGTTTATTCTTAGTCCTCAGAGAGGCTATGTTAACTAAATCTAAAGAGAAGAGTTATATAATGGAATATTGTGCAAAAACGAAAAAAAATGGCCTGTAAGAATGGCCTATGAGGACTTTTTTAACCTGATTCAGTTTAATTCAAACCAGCAAGGGTTCAAACTATATCGACAATATGGTATTCAAATTCTACTGTTCGGCCTCAAAGTTCCTGCAGAAAGCTACGTGAGGTCTTCTCCCATGACTGTTTATTACATTTTCTTTATAATACACTCATTTTAATATAAAAATATTTTACCTATATTTAAGTTAAACTAGATTCTAAACCCTGTCTACACTATAGAATCACGTGATGTTTTGAGAAAAAGATGATGCTAGCTGCACCAGAATCTCTAAAGTAGTGCCCAGGCATTTGGTACTTTAAAAAAAAGAAAAAAAAACCTCTCCAGGTAATTTTTCCATGCAATCAGGGTTAATCTTGTTTTTCTGTTCTTTGCTCTTTCTGAAAAATTATTTCTTAAAGAAAGATTTTTCTATTGTCTATATTGTAATTTACACCTGAATTACAGATTACATGTCAAAGGATACCATGGATTATAATTATAGAAACAATTGTTTCTAATTGTCTAGAGTTGCAATAATTTTCTTTTTCAATTTGATTCAGTTTGATGCCAAACTAGCAAGAGTTCAGACTAAATCAAAATCATATCAGGATTCTACTGTTTTGCCACAAAGTATCTACAGACGGGTATGTGAGTTTTCCTCTCATTATTTGTTGCTTAAGAAAACTTTCTAAGTGTGTTTCTATAAAAATCATCTAATTCTTATTAACAATATAAGGTATTTTTTAAAATAGAAATTTATAGCAGAAGTGTATTTCTTTATTGTTATTTTGTTGTTCCTTGTACTAAATTTTATTTTCTGAATTGTAATAACAAATTTTTTGTTTCGTTTAGAAACTTCAACATTTTCAAGAAGAAAAAAACAAGGAGATTGCAATTCTTCGTAATACCATTCGCGATTTAGAGCAACACCTTTCTGTTGGCAAAGATTCTCACCTTAAGCGTAGAAGGTTTTAAGTTTAGCAGCAAATTCATTAGTTAGTATTTATTTAAAAGCAATCGAAAGTTTCACTTCTATTTTCAATATACGCATACAGCCTACATAACAAACAAAGTCAGCTTTAAGGTTTTTATTGAATTTATTTGGACAAATCCATACTGTATCCAATTGTGTACTGCATTCTTGCTTAATAGTATTAACCATAAAGGAGGTCAGGTTTATAGGGTTTGGTTTACCTATTAAACCATCATTGACTATGGGAATACTTACTAAGCAATATAGAGACAGACAATATTATCTTTCCCCTTCCATCTTTTAAGATAGCCACTCAAGTTTTAGAAGAGTGTGATACAACATTAGAGAAAGAAAGATACAAAGGCTTTATTCATGTGTGATAGTAAAAATGAGTCTTAGATATACAAAAGATAAATGGACATTTAAAATAGTTATATATGCTTTTTTAGCAAAATATTCACGTGTTAAGTATTTCTGGATCTTAAAATACAAAATCCACTTATTTTATTAAAGTATAAGATTGAAAAGACAAAGTAATATTGTTTTGAAAGATAAGTAAAGAAAAAAATGGAAAGCATGTCTTTGTTGTTCTTCCTCCATTCTAAATTGCTAACTATCCAACAGAAACCCCTAGGTCATAGTTTACGTTTCTATTCTCATTAAAGCAAATAGAACACTGGAAAAAGAAAAAAAAAGACATATTAACCAAAAGCTGCAATCACCTTTCAGTTGCCCCATCATAAAAAATATAGTTTGAGTCAATATTTCTATGACATAAAATTTAAAATCTGGAAGCCAATTCAGTAGATTTCTCCATGTTTGCACAAATCTAATTTCTATTTTTGGTTCACTAATTTTGGTAGTTCATAAAAATGCTGGAAATGAAATTGTGTCTAGACTAAATTGGGGAGTATGTCCTATTTTAAATATTTAGTTTGAAGGTCATTCTCACTTTTTTGCCTTATTCTTTCAGCGTCAACTCGTACTGGCTTCTGTGGGTATAAGCTGCTGACTTATTTGTCAGGCAGCTGGAGGCAAACGTCACTGACAAGATTCAGTTATGTTCTCCTCTGCCCGAAGTCCCTGTCAACTACATAAAGATGGGAGGTTTTCTTTACACTGTCAGGTGATTGCAGACCCTGTTTTTTCAAATATCAGATGTCGACAATGGCAGCAGCAGCTCCTAGGAGCCAACTCTGAATCTTTGGGCAATTTACAGAGTAATTGATTTATACATCTCTTTTGTCAGAGCTTCTTTTGTAAATGTTGTAAATCTTCACTTCCTGGCATATCTCGGTTCTCTGGGTGACCCTGCCTATGTTGACCCTTATGCTTATGGTGGTGATGAAGGCCTAGGGGAGCAGGATGAGGAGGAGCATCTGGTGCTCCTGGTTGCTGATTCTCTGAAAGCTCACTGCTGCCAAGGTGCTGATGTCCGTGATTGTGATGATGCTCATGATGGTAATGGGGTGATGGAGCTTCAACTGTTTTATCCACAGTAGCCAAAGATACACTTTTACAAAAGTCTTCATCTTTGGGAGTCTGGAACAAATTTATAAATCACTTATTAACAAGTTTATACAGATAGGAATAATGCGTGAAAAATGATTTGTAGAGCTAACGTATGTGAAATTCCATCTAGTTAATTAGAATCGAGCTGGCTTTGTATTATATTAATGAGAAAGAGTCTGATATTAGTCTCAACACCTAGACATTTTATTAAAGGCTTAAAAAGAAAGCCAAACCACTGTACTTAGATTTGCAGAAGCAAATGAAGTAAACTGGCAAAAGGAACTTAGATTGCAGGAAAGTCAAACTATTATCAAATCCTAAATTCAGTTGATCTGGGCCGAGCATGGTGGCTCATGCCTGTAATCCCAGCACTTTGGGTGGCCAAGGCGGGCACATTGCTTGGGCTCAGGAGTCAGAGACCAGCCTGGGCAACATGGCGAGACCCCGTCTCTGCAAAATATACAAAACTTAGCTGGGTGTGGTGTCACATGCCTGTAGTCCCAGCTACTTGTGAGGCTGAGGTAGGAGGATCATTTGAGCCCGCAAGGTGGAGGTTGCCGTGAGCTCAGATGGTGCCACTGCACTCCAGCCTGGGTGACAGGGTCAGACTGTATCTCAAAAAAATAAAAATAAATAAAAAATCAGTTGAACTATATGGAAACTTCTGTACCTGTGTCAACGGTGCATCTTATCTAATACTATATGATACTGTAATCTAATATTAATTTATCTCTGATAATTCAAAAATGCTAATAAACTCTGCTCAAATGTGTTAGTTTTTCATACTTCATCCTATGCCAGGAAACGTTTTGAACTTCACCAAATCTTTGCTAATGTCTCCCTACCATAAGGCTGTCAGCTGAAAATAGCAAATTACTGCCCGACTCCCATTGACCATAATATCCATTCCGCATGATCCTAGTTATTTAATTTCCTGGAAGTCTTTACTGTTTTGTGGTACCCACCAATCGGGGACTCAAAGCCTACAGATACAGAAATGTAACATTAAATCTCAACCTAAGGCTAATTTGTAAATAAAATTACAAAATCAACTTAGAACCCAAAGACTCACTAAGTGATATGCTTTTGATGTTTTGAAGGTTTTAAAAGGTTATAAATTCCATTAAATTTTAGCATACAACTACTACGTGGTACTTTATTTGGTTATTTCTGAATTACTTCTACATTAGAAGCTAACAGTGTTTGCTTACAAACTTATAAACAATTTGATAGATGTTTAAAATATACTGTGTAATGTTCAAAGTGTTCAAGGTTTAAACAATCACAAATACGGTAGAAGTCTAATTTCTTTCATTTATTTATTTATTTATTTATTTATTTATTTATTTATTTAGTGACGGAGTCTCATTCTTTCGCCAGGCTGGAGTGCAGTGGCACGACCTCGGCTCACTGCAACCTCCGCCTCCTAGGTTCAAGCGATTCTCCTGCCCCAGCCTCCCAAGCAGCTGGGATTATAGACACGTGCCACCACGCCCAGCTAATTTTTGTATTTTTGGTAGAGATGGAGTTTCACCATGTTGGCCAGAATGGTCTCGATCTCTTGACCTCGTGATTCGTCCACCTCAGACTCCCAAAGTGCTGGGATTACAGGCGTGGGCCACTGCACCTTGCCAGTAGTCTAATTTCAGTAACGCATTACTATATTTTACTGATTATGGGATGCATATTTCTTTAGATTTTAATATCTCTAAAATTAGAATGTACCACACTGTTGGCGGTGTTTTCTCACTGTGTCCTACTTTAATTAGCAGCATTTTTTTTCCTAAATAGTACGTAAGATAATATGTCATATAATCAGTGGTATCTGGGAGACAATGAAATAGAAAAACTCCAATTTGATTTGGCATGTCAGATACTAATCGTGTCCAATCTGTAATTCTTATTTACAGATGATTCACACATTTCACGCATATTGTGGTAACTGCTAACTGCCTTTTTCAATATAACTGGGTCTATTTACAACTAGCAAGCATTTGCACAAATGAGAAATGCAGAAATAATCCCAAAACATTATAGTTAGTATTTATTAAATGCTTAGTATAGGTTGAGTTAGTACTTTTCTTTCATTACTCTTAGTATTTTCTTCCATTACCTCAGTCTCCTCATCTTTAAAAGTAATAAAATAACCCTCAAAAGATCATTATAAAGGTTAAAATGTGAAAATTACAAAACTAGAGTAACTTGTACTCTTTAACAACTAAATTAATTAATTAAATTAGTTAAAAATTTGAGGCGGCTTTCTTTAGAGCTGGGGAAAATCTGAAGGAAATACAACTTACAGATAAAACTGAGAATTGTTTTTAAACCTAAGTTCAAATTTTCCCAATCTGACCTATCAATGGAACATTGTTTAGAATTATTTTCCTTTTTATTATGAAGGAAAACAAGTCTACTTAATACAAATTAAATTCTTTGAGTGCCTTTTTTATTTAAAAAAGATTTAAATATAGTTCTTCTCATAACAAGGAAGAAATATTTTCATGGTTGTTAGGAAATAAATACCAGTAATGAGTAGAAAACTTACTCCATTTTGAAGTAAACTCAAACTGCAGATAGGCAGACAGTGGAAGGGCTTCAGGAAAAATCTGGTAGTCTTGCATCTTCAATAAATTAACTAGTTTCTGACCCCAGTTCCATTCCAAGTAATGCTGTGGGTAAGCTCTGCTATTGTTATGTTCTTGTGCTAACATGTTCAGGATACTACAATAATACTGCTTTTTTGTGTTGACTAAATTCTTTGAGCACTTATGCTCATGCAATGTCATTTGGTGGTAACTGAAATATGATACATTGATTTTTAATTTCTAAAGCCCTTCTAGATAAAGGCAGCAACACCGATCTTCAAAAGATGTTTTAAAGTAGAGGTTAGACTGGGCGCGGTGGCTCACGCCTGTAATCCCAACACTTTGGGAGGCCAAAGTGGGCGTATCACAAGGTCTGGAGATCGAGACCATCCTGGCTAACACAGTGAAACCCTGTCTCTACTAAAAATACAAAAATTTAGCCTGGCATAGTGGCAGGCGCCTGTAGTCCCAGCTACTCAGGAGACTGAGGCAGGAGAATGGCATGAACCCGGGAGGCGGAGCTTGCAGTGAGGCGAGATCGCGCCACTGCACTCCAGCCTGGGTGACAGAGCGAGACTCCTTCTCAAGAATAATAGTAATAATAATAATAATAAAGAATAATAGTAATAATAATAAATAAATAAAGTAGAGGTTAGATGACAGGATATGTGTTTAATTATAAAAATTATTGTTATTTATTTTTAGTACACCTGCAAAAGCATTGAGTTATCTAAATAAGTTAGTGTTTCATGATAAACTCTTAAAAGATTTCCTCTTTTCTCCCAAGAAAAATAATTCAGAAAAATACCGTGAGAGAGCAGTTTCCACATTTCTTTTCGCAGTAAGCAATCTTAATGGCTTCTTCTACATATGGGAAAGTTAGGAAGGAAAAAGGCAAACCAAGATGATATGCAAGACGGCCACATCTAAGAAAAAGGACAAATACAACGTCACTACAATATTTTCTGTATCACGATCCTACTCAAATGCAGTCTGGGATAGGTATTATAGGTTTAATGGTCATAACTAAGACCCTTTCACGCCTTTACTAAATTTCTTTGGATGAGAGCTACAAATGAGCTCCCAGGCACTGCACACCAGGTCAGATCACAGCAACACTACAATTAGTCTAATACTAGTATTTTGAAATGTTATAGATATGTCACTACATAATATCAAAAATGTCATCACTGTGACTTGGTCAAATACAATTTTGTGACTGACTTACAAATTCTACCAGTGCCCAAACCACTAACTTATAAATTGGGCTCTGAAAATCACTTGAGCTTGTCATAACTGCTAAGGCAGCACAAATTTGACACAACAAGAAATCATCACATAACAAAAAGATCTCCAAGCCTTGGCCAGTAGCCCATTTATTTAAAAATGTATCTAATGCAATGAAAATTTCAGCACAATGAAAGTATTAGAACATGTGGCATTGTCAGAAATGGTGGGGTTAAAATGTTCTTCTTGTCCACATTTTACCTAGTATATATGGTTTTATGTGACTATCAAAGGGTTATACTTCTAGATTATCCTAAAAATTAGAAGTTTAAAGGCCTAAAAGAATGAAATGTGAATTTTTAAAATTTAGTATAAGACCAAGTAGGGCTCACCAGACTCCGGAGAGTCAAAGAAAACAAAGCACCAACTGAGAATGTTTATAATGGCATAATGCATGAATTGAGATTCCCTCAAAATATCAATATTTTATTTGTTCATAGAATCAAAAGTAGATTTGTGCAGATCATGCTTAAATGATTAACTCACTTTACAGTTCAGAAATTCAGGTATGTAGCCTTAAAAGTATTATTTAGATTAAAATTAATTAGAAGATATGGTTATTCATTTGCAAAAGAATTAGGTTAGAATTGTACAGGATATACAAATTAGTCATTCTTTTTATTTAACCAAAATGCCAATTTATGGGGATAATCAATTTTCTGCATTTTCCTCCTGGAATGGTGAACTCTTTTTACATGCCTTACTTTTTAAAAAGTCATTTCAAAAATAAAAGTCATTTCAAAAAAAATGTGAATAAAGAGTTTATAAACTATTTGGCAATAATCAAAAGCAAATATATTATTTTAAATCATTTACTATTAAATACAAAACAAGAAGAAATCAAGTGAAGGGATTAGTGGAAAAATCTAGAGGAGTGGTCACCGGGAGGTAACTTGAGATAATAATTACGGATATGAGATAAATATACTCAGGATTAAGAACCCATAGAATTTGATTACTGACCCGAGGTGGGAAGTGTGATGGAAGGAGTCAGTAATACATTCCTGTCACACACTTTTGTGAAGGGGTAAATGGCAGAAGGCTGCCATACATGATGGTTTTTGTGACGTCCTGCAAAATAGTGGATAATGACTGGGAGCGCAGGGTCTGAAAATTATAGGATTATATGCCCTAGTGTTTGGCTGCATCTGCCTCCAATACGTTGTATATAAAAATCACACCAAAGTGAAAGTATAAGCATGTTTTAGGAGAAGATAATCAATACAGATTTGAATAATTGAATTTAAGATGTTTGTGAATACGTCTAGGAAGTAGATAGACTCTGGAGTTCAGTCACTGTGTTTCAGCTTTGTATATATGGGATCATCCTAATATGTGTTGTAATTGTAATCAAGGGATAGATGAGATTGCTCAGGTAAAATGTGCAGAGTGTGAATAGGCGGAAACCTATACAGCCCTGAATAACACAAACACATACAGAATAAACCAAGGAAGAATGTGGGAGGAAGAAAAACCAGGAGGTGGAAGAGGAGGAAGTGTGGAGGAGGAGAAAGAAGAAGAGGGATATGGGGAAAACCAGCAGGGTATAGTGTCATAGAAATTTTTTAAAATGAGAGTATTTCAAAAATAAGGGGTGATTTTTACTTCTAAATGTTAAAGAGAGATTATATGAGATGAAGACTGAAATATGGCATTGTATTTAACAGTAAAGAAGATTGTTATGTGTGATGGGAAGTAAATAAATAGATAGATATGAAACAGTTATTTTTAAATTTGGGATGTGTTTGTGTGTATGTACAAACCTATCATATATGAGGAAGTCATCTTTGCTTCCATTTAAGAGAGTCCAGACATCTGTTTGGTTTTCTTCTTGTTGATAAACAGGAATATGCTCTGAAACCTTATTCTTAAGATGTGTGTATTTTAATCGAGAAGAGATTCCTTGATGATTAACAACAATATAAGAAATATTAGAATATCCTTCTTTCTTCAGTTTTACTCGCAGATCTTCCAATCTAAAATATTTGAGAAGAAACACATAAAATGAATAATCTCATTTGATTTGATTAGTGGTTTTTCTCCCTCTTCCTTAATTTTCTGTGTGAAACTCCCCTTCTTATTTTTAACTAACCCATACTGTACCTATTCTTTATATTGTGGTAAGAGATTTTAAAACTTTCATTTTTAGAATTACTTAAAACTTGTGCTTAATTAAAACCTTATGCTTACACAAACATTGGTTCATTTAGTTCTCAAACTAACACGATGAAGTGTATATATTTTAAATGTATCTTGTAGGTAGAACAGATTCAACCAACCACAGATAAAAAATGGTTGGAAAAAAAAAGATGGCTTCATCTATAGCAGTGAACATGTAGACTTTTTTTCTTGTCATTCATTATTCACTAAATACAGTATAAAAATTACTTACATAGCATTTACATTGTGTTAGATATTATAAGTAATCTAGAGATGATTAAAGCATGTGAAAGTATATGCGTAGGTTATACATGCCATTTTATATAAAGGATTTGAGCTCCTTGGATTTTGGTGTATGAGGGGGATCCTGGAACCAATCCTGCACAGATACCATTGGATGACTGTAAGGAGAATTCCACCCAGTGAATATCTGGTGAATAACTCAACAAATATTTTTGATATTTATTTGTTAAATAACCCAAGACCTTTGATAGCAAGCCTAGTGTTCTTTCTACTCTGACAAAACAGTCTTCTCTGCTTCTTTTATTGAAGTAACTGTTCTATTTGCAGAAGTACATTTTAGAACATTTTCACTACACGAGTAATACATTATTTAGTAGGAAGTTATAAAATATATGTCCACAAAAAGAAGAAAAAATTTCCATAACCCTAGGAAACCCGCTGTAAACATTTTGGTGTGTATCATCCTAGTTTTTCTCTTCTAATATGTTCTATGCAAATACATAGTTTTTCTAAAAGTGTGACTTAATACATTGTTTACACTTTTATTTTATGTTTATATGCATGTGTGTATTTAATAGCCTTCCCCTCAAGGTATTTTAAGCCACAGAAAGACTGTCTTACTTAGATGCCTGCAGTATGCACAGGTATCAGCTGGCTTGAAGAAGAGCAACCACAGTCACTGAACCATTGGAGTTTAGCATTGGATCTTGATCTCTTATGCTCCAGGCTGGGGGTTGCTTACATAAGGAGCTTTGGTCCTGGCTCTCTGTTCCTCCCAATGAGAGGAGACAGAGAGCCAGGACAACCCCCAGGCTTCTCCACATTGCTGGGGTTGTCCTGTAAAAGAGAAAACCTGTCACTCTTCTTCATAGTTAACTTCACAGTCCTAACTATGAATTTCTATAAATCCTGCAGACGTAATTCCACTTCCTAAAAATACCTAGCCCATGAATTCTGTCTCCAGAAAGTTATGTTCAGACTGTGGCTTATATAAATAAGTCTGTGACTTATATAACATTCTGCAAACACAACCCAACTTTTGTTTGAGACACACCAAGTTCTGACTGTTCTTCCTATCCTCCAAGAAGAAAGGGATAAGCCAGGCATGGTGGCTCACGCCTGTAATCCCAACACTTTGGGAGGCCGAGGCGGGCAGATCACGAGGTCAGGAGATCGAGACCATCCTGGCTAACACGGTGAAACCCCATCTCTACTAAAATTATACAAAAAAAAAAAAAAAATTAGCCGGGCGTGGTGGCAGATGCCTGTAGTCCCAGCTACTCAGGAGGCTGAGGCAGGAGAATGCTGTGAACCTGGGAAGCGGAGCGTGCAGTGAGCCGAGATCACCCCACTGCACTCCAGCCTGGGTGACAGAACAAGATTCTGCCTCAAAAAAAAAAAACAAAAGAAGAAGAAGAAGAAGAAAGGGATAAATAGAGAATTCTGCACAGAAATGAAAAGAGCCAGCAAAAAAGGAGAACCAAGGGAAAAAGGTGATGGCAGAGAAGACAGTATATCAACATGAATGTGGCTCATGTTGGGCCCTTAGCTCTTCAAATTCAAACATTCTATATTTATCTCCTGGGTACGGCTCCCTTTTGTTTCTCTTATTCTTTGAAGTCTGGCTGTATGTATTTAACCAAGTAGAAATATCACACATCACTGCCCCCTCTACCATTTAAGACTCGTGGAAATCCACACTCAATTAGCCTATTTATTGGAAAGTTCCTATGACTAGACAGCACTTTCTTTGGTAAAAAGATGCTTCCTCTGAGCAACGAAATTAAAATGCTTTTAAATACCTGACTAGAAATATCCTCAAAACTAGGGCTAGCTCTCTAAGCAGAGAGGTTCAAAAACAGGTGAACTGTAGACAGGTGATAAGAAAAAGGAACACATTCAGCAGAGAGGAGCAAAGAAAAATCCTCACAAGTAATTCAGGCTCATTTTGATGTAAGAATCTGTGGGGAGAGATTAGGACAAAATTTGAAAACTGGGAAGTCAATACATTTTCAAGCACTGATTTGAGATTTTTAAAAGCAGACACATTTCTTTGGAGGTGGGAAGCTAATGGTAAATTACTTAGAGTGAGCCCAGAATTAAGAGGAGAATAGAAAAGCTAAAATCAGATTGATCTGGGCTTTAATGCACTGGTAGATATAGATAGAATTTTTAACTCTGATTGTCTTTCACATTATTTAACACATCAAAACTCCTACCTATTATGATATCTTGATAAGAACTTGACTAAAGGAAGAGAAAAAACTAGACAGAGAGAATGAGGTGAGAGAAAGGTAGAGAGGACAAATTAACCTACTTATTTAAGGCCACCCCAACTACTTATTCTAATATTTAAAATGTTCTAATATTTTAAGAAGAAGAAGATATATTTGAACTATTTCTAGAAAATTTCTCTAGAATGGTATTTACAATGATAATACAATTATCCTTATTATAGCTAATGTTTATTTAACTTTTATACAAATATATTCTGGTGGCACTAAGCACTTTTATATATCATATCAGTTAATCCTTAAAACAATTATGTGACCATTATCCCCTTTTGAAGTTGAGAAAAACCATGGCTAAGAGTTTAGGTAACTTGTCTATGATCACACGGAGAGAAAGTCAGTCACAAGAGAGACTGGATTAAAACTAGTTCCGTCAAATCCTAAGCTACAACTTAGCTACTGCAATATATTGAGAGTTTTTAGATAGATCACCCTGTTATAACTATGGCCGCCAACTATTTTTGTTTATGCAGTAAGATGCCAAAGAAAACATAAAAATAATTCAAGCTGTTTTATTTCTTAATAGAATGGCTAGGTTTTCTCTGTTTCCTAGACCACAAATTCAGTAGTTACAGAACCTTGACAAAAAATCAGCACTTGGTTTTTTCACTTTGCCACAGAGCACATATATCTTTTTTTTATTTATTTGTTTATTTTTTGAGACGGAGTCTTGCTCTGTTACCCAGGCTGGAGTGCAATGGCGCAATCTCAGCTCACTGCAACCTTCGCCTCCCAGGTTCAAGCAATTCTCCTACCTCAGCCTCCCAAGTAGCTGGGATTACAGGCACCCGCCACCACCCCCTGCTAATTTTTGTATTTTTAGTAGAGACTGGGTTTCACCATGTTGGCCAAGCTGGTCTCAAACTCCTGACCTCGTGATCCAGCTGCCTCAGCCTCCCAAAGTGCTGGGATTACAGGCGTGAGCCACCGCGTCCAGCCCAGAGCACATACTTCAAGTAGCTGAATGGTGAATACAAATGAAAAGACTATTTCACTCATTTCCCTCATTTAGGTTTATGATGAAAAAATAACCCATTGGCAGAGTTGTGGCTTAAAGTTCACACTTTCGGATTTCTTCTGTCATAATCAACAGGTTGCTCAATTTTGTTTTCTTGAAATTATTTCTTACACAATAAACCTTTGGTAATTATAGTTGTCAGACAGCTATATAAAAATAATGAAGATGAATAACAAAATTGGATTTCCTGGAAGCTGATCCAATAAGAATTGAAAGTAGTTGTAAATTTCACTAATGTCACCACTTTTCAATTGCACAACTTAGATTTCATGGCCACATTCAGATCTACATTTATTTAAAATTCCTCATTAAAAAGCAGGATATGTAAAAACTTTCTCTGTCCTCCACCTCTGAACTTTAGGCCAGCATCTGAAAGCCCCATTTAAAATACAAAATTTTGCATTTAATCACAGACCACCTAATTGTGAGATGGATTTTAGCTTTTTTAAGGGTGACCACTTCTGCACTGTGGACTGAACCTGCTGTACCCCACTCCACCACTTTTTCTTCTGAAACTGCTCACAATATCCCTGGACATTTCTACAACACTAGAATGAGCATATTTCAGTGTCTGCTCTTCAACTCCAAATGGCTGGGTTTTTTCCCTGTCTGTTCTTACTCTGCCTTACAGTGGAAAATATTTAAATTTGAACATATAATACTGCCTATGTAACATCACAACAGATTATAGAATAAAAGGTTTGGATTTCTCCAGCTTCCTCTGCTCTCAGCTGTGCAGAAGACAGGGCAGAAATCAAGAACTGACAAATGTGCCCACTGGGAACTTCACCTACCACACCCAAGTTCAGACTCCTATTCTTTTTCTCTTTTATTATTTTTATTTCCTCTACCCCCCTGTTTTCTGAATCTATTGTATGGAAAAAAAATTTTATCAGACTCAAAAAATATTTACCAAACTCTAAAAGAGTAAAGTGTCAGAAAACACGAAGTTCCTACTTACATAACCCCTTCCAACGGGCCTGCTTCCTTTCTCTTTGCTTTACTCTGGCAGCTCCACAAAGCCACAGCAACACACTCTGATATTTATAGTCCTGTTGTTTACCTCACCCCTCAGGTATAGTCCAAAGTTCAATGTTCATTCTTGCAGTGACCTTGCAAGCAGAGCAAACCCCTGAGCTGATTGTTATCAACTTAGAAGAAAGTAAAAAGTGCTGCCATGCATAACATGGGGAAAACATTTTGACAATTACTAATTTATTCCCTATCCTTTTCAGTCACCCCAGAATCTAGTATTTAATGGTACAGTCGGGGGCGGGAGGAAGGGCTAAGAGTAAACAAGGCCTCCAAGTCTCTTTCTTTCCCAAACTATAATAGGGAAAAACATTTGCTGAGCCAGCGAATTATGCTGCTGCTTTAAAAAAAAAAAAAAAAAAAGAGAAACTTTATTTTTTCCTTTTGTTTTGCTTCCTTTTGCAGTGATGAGGTGCTAGCTTAGCCCACACCGTGTGACCTTTGTTAGAAAAGTCACCTGCTGTTATAAGTTACTCTAGTCTCCTGTTGTTACAGACTTACACGTCGATTGTGTTCTATGTTTATAACTTGAATTCATATGGGATTTCATAGGACCACTGCTCTTTTCTTGTTAATTTAAGGAAATAGAAAAATAGACTTCCTATCTGAGGGAAATCAGACTTCATTTTTATTGTCACTGAAGTCGTACTTCCTGGAAGACCTATGCATCCCCAGAATTTTTTGAGAATTGAATATAAAATCTTTACAAATATGAATACCATAAAAATAAAAATTAATGGTAGTAGTTGGACATGGAAGGAGTGTGGAAATTTCAAGATGTACAAATGAAATAGCTAATTCCTACTATTTCAGAAGAGGGTAAATTCTTTCTGGTAACGCTTGTAAGTTGGCATGCTCACTGTAAGGTGAGGTAAGGAGCAATGTCAAATGATGTCATTCCTAGATAGCAATAGTTTTCGAGTAGGCCTTGCTTTTGTCATCAATTTTTTTCCAGATAATCCCCTACTGATTGCTATATGCTGAATACTGTTGTACAAGGTGCAGGAAATACAAAGAGACTCAGATGTTATCCTTCCTTTCAAGAAACTTCCTATCAGATTAGGAGGTTACCATTTGAAATCCAAGTTCTCTTTACTTGCTCTGAGCAGTTGTTACTTGCCTTTTGGAGTCCCATATCTCTTTGAGAATCCAGTTAAAATGCACATATACATACTCATTTTTTTAAAGAGTATCATTAAAAAAACTTTGTACAAAGCAGATATTCCTCCCTGTAGTTCATTTCCTTGACAAATTTAAGTAGTCATATTGAGGAAAGAGAGAAAGCCTCTCATATTGTTTTATACTCAGTACCTGTTTTAAGAAAAAAAAAACAAGGAAGTGAAATCAAAGACAGACAGCTCGGCGCCAGGCCCAAAACCAGGCCTGGGCCTGCCTGGCCTAAACCCAGTTGTTAAAAATCAATTCATAACTTAGAAACTGATGTTATTCATAGATTCCAGACATTGTATAGAAGAATACCGTGAAACTCCCTGCCCTGTTCTGTTTCTCTCTGACCACTGGTGCATGCAGCCCTTGTCATGTACCCCTTGCTTGCTCCAATCAATCACGACCCTTTCATGTGAAATCTTTAGTATTGTGAGCCTTTAAAAGGGACAGAAATTGTGCACTCGGGGAGCTTGGATTTTAAGGCAGTAGCTTTCCGATGCTCCCAGCTGAATAAAGCCCTTCCTTCTACAACTCGGTGTCTGAAAGGTTTTGATTGCAGCTTGTCCTGCTACATTTCTTGGTTCCCTGACTGGGAAACGAGGTAACTGATGGACGGCCGAGGCAGCCCATTAGGCAGCTTAGGCCTGCCCTGTGGAGCATCCCTGCGAGGGACTCCAGCCAGCCTGAGTGACGCGATCCAAAGAGTGCTCCCGGGTAGGAAATTGCCCCGGTGGAACACCTCACCAGAGCAGCGCATAGCAGGCTCCTGCGTAGGATTAACACAGTGGCTGAACACCAGGAAGGAACTGGCACTTGGAGTCCCGGCATCTGAAACTTGGTAGGACTAGTCTTTGGAACTTGCCCTACTCCATCTGAGTGGAAGCATGGCCAGATCACCCATGGTGTGCCTGCATTGGCACTTTTGTCCTGATTTTGACTTGACTTGAATTGCTGCATACTTTGGTTTTGGTTTTGATTGGCTTGAATTTTTTGGTACTCGGATTTTGAATTTCGTGATTTTCGTTTGGTATAAATGGTAAAAGTGTGTGTGTGCCTCTTTACCCATTCTTTGTCTTGTGTGTGTGTGTGGTGTGAGCGTGGTATTTTGTCTCGGAAAAAAAACATGGGTCAGGCACAAATAAGCCCACCCCACTAGGAACTATGTTAAAAAAAAATTTCAAGAAAGAATTTAAGGGAGATTACAGTGTTACTGTGACACCAGGAAATCTTAGAACTTTGTGTGAAATAGACTGGCCAGCATTAGAGGTGGGTTGGCCATCAGAATGAAGCCTGGACAGGTCCCTGGTTTCAAAGGTATGACGCAAGGTAACCTGTAAGCCAAGGCACCCAGACTAGTTTCAGTACATAGACAGTTACAGCTGCTTTTAGACCCCCTTCCCCCCTACAGTAGTTAAGAGAACAGCAGCATAAGCACCTGGCAGAGGCAAGGAAAGACCAGCAGAGAGAAAAAGAGACCATCCATACAAATTCTAAGTTAATTTAGACTAAACAAGGTCTTATTAATAGCAAAGGATAATTGAAATCCCAAACTTACAAGGTTTTCAACAAAAGTGAAGTTTGCTGAAAGTTAACAGCGTAACATGTATTATGGTAACTTCTAATCTTGTGGCCTTAGACTGTCTAGTCCAAAGACATAAGAAAGTTCGCTTTAAAAAAAAAAAAAGGAATGGTTATCTTAAAAAAAAAAAAGAAAAAAAAGGAGGGGGAGGCAGAATTTACGTAAAAAGAATGTTATAAGGTAAATTCTTGTCCTAAAATAAACTGGTTGTTTCAAAAAAAAAAAAAAGTGTTTGTAGTAAGTCAGAAAGTTGAGACATGTTAAAAAATTGTCTGTGAAAGTCGTAAAAGAAAATGTTATAAAAAATTTTTATGCAAAAAATGTTGTATAATTTAAAATTAATAAGGCCTCCTGAGTACTATTAAAGAAACAGTTTATGTACAAGGTGTATAAAAAAAGTAAAATATACCTTTGGTAAAAAAAAATTATAAGGAGGCATAAGAATTAATTTTTACCTACATTAAAAAGTTAAAAAAATTATTGTTTTAACAGTTTAAGCAAGTTTTAAAACTTTAATTTTAAAGAAAATTCTGTGTGTAAACATATTAGCTAAAGTTTAAAAGGTATCATCCAGTTTTTCTGTGAATTGGACATCAAAATAAAAATGCAACAGGTTTTTCTTAAAGCTTCAACCTGCTCTTTAACAAAAATTATAAAGGGTTAAAAAGAGTCTATAAAATCTTACCTTATGGTCAAACATAAAAAATTGGATAAATATATCTACAAGGTTTATTAAAATTAAGTTTAACATTAATAACACTAATATAAAGGTAAAATTTAACTCATCTGGTACAGAAATCATACAAGAAGCATTATTAAATGTAAAATGGTGTTTAGCTTTCTTCGATCTAAAAACTAATAAAAATCGGTCTAAAGGAAACATTCATTTTACTAGAGGATCATTAGAAGTTAAAGACTTAAACTTTGGCAATTAAGGCAGCATACCAAGATGCAAATGCCTGGTTGGAATGGATCAAATATTCCATCTGCACGTTAAACAAAAGCAATTGTTATGCTTGTGCACATGGCAGGCCAGAGGCCCTGATTTTCCCCCTTCCACTAAGGTAGTCCTTCAGTCAACCAGGTGTGGGCTGCATGTAGCTCTTTTCCAGGATTCTACAGCCTGGAGTAATAAGTCATGCCAAGCTGTCTCTACTATATCCCAAAGTCCCTGCGGGTCAGCCCCCGAGGGCCATTCAGCTTCCGTATCCCAACACTAAGTTCACTTCTTGTCTCTCACGGCAGGGAGGAGACTTAGCATTCCTTGGAGACCTGAAGGGATGCAGTGAGCTTAAGAATTTTCAAGACTTTATCAATCAGTCTGCCCTTGTTCATCCGTGAGCAGATGTGTGGTGGTATTGTGGTGGACCTTTACTGGGCACTCTGCCAGATAACTAGAGTGGCACTTGTCCTTTAGTCCATTTGGCTATCCCTTTCACCCTGGCATTTTTCATCAACCAGAGGAAAAAATAATAACAATAAGACATCGTAAAGCAAGAGGAGCCCATTATAGGTCTTTCAACTCTGACATCTATTTAGATGCAATTGGAGCCCTACAAGTAATACCAGATTAATTTAAAGCTTGAAATCAAGTAGTTACAGGATTTAAGTCAATATTTCAGTAGATGACAGTCAATAAAAATGTAGATTAGATAAACTACATCTATTACAACCAACAGCAACGAGCTTTTCATGAGTTAAAAAGAAAAACTCATGTCGGCCCTAGCCCTGAGGCTACCTGACCTGACAAAACTCTGTACACTCTATGTGTCAGAAAGAAAAAAAATGGCAGTTGGAGTTTTAACCGAGACTGTAGGGGCCCTGGCCAAGGCCAGTGGCCTATCTCTCAAAACAACTAGACGGGGTTTCCAAAGGCTGGCCCCCATGTCCAAGGGCCCTGGCAGCAACGGCCCTGTTAGCACAAGAAGCAGATAAGCTAACTCTTAGGCAAAACCTAAACATAAAGTCCCCCCCATGCTGTGGTGATTTTAATAAATACCAAAGGACACCATTAGCTAATGAATGCTAGACTAGCTAGATACCAAAGCTTGCTCTGTGAAAATCCCCGCATAACCGTTGAAGTTTGCAACATCCTAACCCCGCCACGTTACTCCTGATATTAGAGAGCCCAGTTAAACATAAACTATGTAGAAGTGTTGGACTCAGTTTATTCTAGTAGGCCCAACCTCTGAGACCATCCTTAAACATCAGTAGACTGGGCGCTGTATGTGGATGGGAGCAGCTTCGCCAACCCCTGCAAAGTGACTCTGAAGAAGACGATAAGCCCTGCTCCAGTCACACCCGGAAGCTGACTGGTCCACGCACGGCCGAAGCATGAGGAAACTCATCGCGGGACTCATTTTCCTTAAAATTTGGACTTGTACAGTAAGGACTTCAACTGACCTTCCTCAGACTGAGAACTGTTCCCAGTATATACATGAAGTCACTGAGGTAGGACAAAAGATTGCTACAGTCCTATTATTTTATGGTTATTTTAAGTGTACCAGGACTCTAAAAGAAACTTGTTTTTATAATGCTATTCTACCCAAGGTATGTAGCCCAGGAAATAACCAAACTGATGCGTGTTATGACCCACTTTAAGCCTCCCATGGTCACAGTTTTTAAAATAAAATTAAGGACTGGTCATTTTCTAGGTGACACAAGTAAGGTAATAGCTAGAACAGAAGAAAGAGGGGTCCCCAAAAATATAATCTTAAAATTTGATGCTTGTGCTGCTATTGATAGTAATCAGCGTGGAATAAGATGCGGTTCTCTAAATTGGAAACAAAGTTACACAGTAAAAAAAAAGTATATCTGTCAAAAATCATATTTATGTGAGATGTGTCAATACTGGTCTCATGTCATTTAGGCTACTTGGAAAAAAGATTTTAAAATCCTGTTTGGCTCCAAAAAGGAAAAGCCAGCCCCTCCTGCACGAGTGGGAGCTGCAACCCTTTAGAACTGATAATCACAAGCCCCTCAGACCCAAAGTGAAATAAAGGAAAATATGTAACATTAGGCATTGATGGAAAAGGACTAGATCCTTGTGTATGCATCCTAATAAAAGGAGAGGTTCAAAGATGCTCTCCAGAACCAGTATTTCAGACTTCCTATGATAAACTAAATGTGCCAGTACCAGAGGCTCCAGGAAAAACCAGAAATTTGTTTTTGCAATTAGCCGAGCATGTAGTCCAGTCTCTAAATGTCATTTCATGTTATGTTTGTAGGAAAACTGTAATAAGAGTTTCCATAAGAAGAGCTTCATAAGAAGCCCCAGAATTAGTTCCTACAGACCCAGTTCCTGATGAATTCCCAGCCCAAAAGAACCACCCTGACAATTTTTAGGTCCTAAAAGTCTGAATTATTGGACAGTGTTGCATAGCTAGAGAAGGAAAAGGATTCACTCATCCTATAAGGCGGCTTAGTTGTCTTAGGCGAAAGCTGTATAATGGTACCACAAAAACAGTTACATGGTGGAGTTCCAATTACACAGAAAGAGATCCATTCAGTAAATTTCCAAAGTTGCAGACTGCTTGGGCCCACCCAGAATTCCACTGGGACTGGATGGCCCCCACCAGGTTATACTGGATATGTGGACACAGAGCTTATGCTAAGCTGCCTGATCAGTGGACAGGTAGCTGTGTAATTGACACCATTAAACCATCTTTCTTCTTACTGCCCATAAAAGCAGGTGAACTTCTGGGCTTCCCAGTCTATGCTTCCCACAAAAAAATGAAGCATAGCCATAGGTGATTGGAAAGATGATAAATGGCCCCCTGAAAGAATCATACAATACTATGGACCCGCCACTTGGGCACAAGATGGCTCGTGGGGATATTGGACCCCCATCTACATGCTCAACCGAATCATACGGTTACAAGCTGTTTTAGAAGTTACTGCTAATAAAACTGGTCAAGCCTTGACTGTTCTTGCCCAGCAAGAGACTCTGATGAGAAATGCTATCTATCAAAATAGACTAGCTCTTGACTACTTGCTAGCAGCTGAAAGAGAAGTTTGTGAAAAATTTAACCTTACTAATTGTTGTCTACACATAGATGATCAAGGGCAAGTAGTTAAAAATATAGTTAAAGATATAACAAAACTGGCACATGTACCCGTACAAGCGTGGCACGGACTCAATCCAGGAGCCATGTTTAAAAACTAGTTCCCAGCAATAGAAGGATTTAAAACTCTTATAATAGGAGTTATAATAGTAATAGAAACCTGCTTACTGCTCCCTTGTTTACTACGTGTACTTCTTCAAATGATAAAAAGCTTCATCGCTACCTTAGTTCACCAAAATGCTTCAGCACAAATGTACTATATGAATCACTATCAATCTATTGCAGAAAAAGACATAAGTAGCAAAAATAAGAGTGAGAACTCCCACTAATAAAAAGTGAGAGTCTCAAAAGAGGGAAATGAGGAAAGAGAAAGACCCTCTCATATTCTTCTATATTGTTTTATACTCAGTACCTGTTTTAAGAAAAAAAAAAAAGGAAGTGAAATCAAAGACAGGCAGCCCAGCACCAGGCCCAAAACCAGGCCTGGGCCTGCCTGGCCTAAACCCAGTAGTTAAAAATCAACTCATAACTTAGAAACTGATGTTATTCATGGATTCCAGACATTGTATAGAAGAACATTCTGAAACTCCCTGCCCTGTTCTGTTTCTCTCTGACCACCGGGGCATGCAGCCCCTGTCACGTACCCCTTGCTTGATCAAATCAATCGTGACCCTTTCATATGAAATCTTTAGTATTGTGAGCCTTTAAAAGGGACAGAAAAATTGTGCACTCGGGGAGCTTGGATTTTAAGGAAGTAGCTTGCCGATGCTCCTAGCTGAATAAAGGCCTTCCTACTACAACTCAGTGTCTGAAAGATTTTGTCTGCAGCTCATCCTGCTACAATATTGGTCTATCTGCAACCAGAAAGCAGGTGTTTCACTATGTCCTCTTTTCTTTACATGTGAGCTTAGCAGGAACCTCCTGACCCAAAAGAATTTCATCCAAGTGTTCAAGTTGATTGTTACCAACTTAAAAGAAAGTAGTTTCGAAAGTGGTTTCAAAAGAAAGTGCCAAGGATTATGTGTATTGAGGTCAGTGTATGTCTAAAACCTCAGGTGGCAAAAGGAAAAGATGAGGAGCTTGTAATGTTTGAAAGGAATTTATTCTTAGAGGGCATGGTGTCTCATGCCTATAATCTCAGCTGCTCAGGAGGTTGAGATGGGATCACTTGCACCCAGGAGTTCGAGGATGCAATGAGCTATGATTGTGATGCAGGATTTTTTGCTTCTTAGCTCAGCTAAAGTCTAGGTTCTTGTCTCACGACCAGAAAAAATTAGGCATGCAGACACATTGGAAGGCAAGGAGAGTGGAATTTATTAAAAGAAAGCTCTCAGCAAAAAAAAAAAAAAATTAAAAAATTAAAATGGGGTGTTCCTGCCAACAGGCTTCCACCTCACAGATTGAATACCAGCCCACCAAACAAGAGCTGAAGAGACAGGGCTCCTCCCCACTCCATAAGGTGAGAATTCCCAGTGGCTCCACCCCATTCTCCCAGTGCACAGGGGTGAGAGGTGACAGCGTGCTGGCAGTCCTCATAGCCCTCTCTCGCTCTCGGCTCCTCCTCTGCCTGGGCTCCCACTTTAGTGGCATTTGAGGAGCCCTTCAGCCCACCGCTGCACTGTGGGAGCCCCTTTCTGGACTGGCCAAGGTGGGAGCCGGCTCTCTCAACTTGCAGGGAGGTGTGGAGGGAGAGGCACGAGTGGGAACTGGGGCTGCGCGCGGGGCTTGCGGGCCAGCTAGAGTTCCAGGTGGGCGTGGGCTTGGCGGGCCCCTCACTCAGAGCAGCTGGCAGGCCCTGCCGGCCCCGGGCAATGAGGGGCTTAGCACCCAGGCCAGTGGCTATGGAGGGTGTACTGGGTCCCCCCAGCAGTGCCAGCCCACCAGTATTGCGCTCGATTTCTCACCAGGCCTTAGCTGCCTTCCCAGGGGGCAGGGCTCAGGACCTGCAGCCTGCCATGCCTGAGCCTCCCACCCCCTCCATGGGCTCCTGTGTGGCCCAAGCCTCCCCGACGAGCACCACCCCCTGCTCCACGGCACCAAGTCCCATTGACCACCCAAGGGCTGAGGAGTGTGAGCGCATGGCGCCGGACTGGCAGGCAGCTCCACCTGCAGCCCTGGTGCAGGATCCACTGGGTGAAGCCAGCTGGGCTCCTGAGTCTGCTGGAGATGTGGAGAACCTTTATGTCTAGCTCAGGGATTGTGAACACACCAATCAGCACCATGTGTCTAGTTCGAGGTTTGTGGATGCACCAATCGACACTCTGTGTCTGGCTGCTCTGCTGGGGCCTTGGAGAACCTTTATGTCTAGCTCAAGGATTGTAAATACACCAATCAGCACTCTGTATCTAGCTCAAGGTTTGCAGACACACCAATCAGCACCCTGTGTCTAGCTCAGGGTCTGTGAATGCACCAATCGACACTGTATCTAGCTGCTCTGCTGGGGCCTTGGAGAACCTTTGTGTCCATACTCTGTATCTAACTGATCTGATGGGGACATGGAGAACTTTTATGTCTAGCTCAGGGATGGTAAACGCACCAATCAGCGCCCTGTCAGAACAGACCACTCAGCTCTACCAATCAGCAGGATGTGGGTGGGGCCAGATAAGAGAATAAAAGCAGGCTGCCTGAGCCAGCAGAGGCAACCCGCTCGGGTCCCCTTCCACACTGTGGAAGCTTTGTTCTTTCGCTCTTTGCAATAAATCTTGCTACTGCTCGCTCTTCGTGCCCACACTGATTTTATGAGCTGTAACACTCACTGCGAAGGTCTGCAGCTTCATTCCTGAAGCCAGCGAGGCCATGAGCCCACTGGGAGGAACGAACAACTCCAGACATGCCGCCTTAAGAGCTGTAACACTCACCACGAAGGTCTGCAGCTTCACTCCTGAGCCAGCGAGACCACGAACCCACCAGAAGGAAGAAACTCTGAGCACATCCGAACACCGGGAGGAACGAAAAACTCCAGACACGCCACCTTAAGAGCTGTAACACTCACTGCGAGGGTCCGCAGCTTCATTCTTGAAGTCAGTGGGACCAAGAACCCACTAATTCTGGACACAAGGGGACCCGCAGTCAGTTGTGGGCATCTTTAGGCAAGCCCCCTGTACACAGTGACCTGGGCAGCATTTGGCTGTCTCCTGTCTCTATCAGTTGCACCACTGAACTTCAGCCTGGGTGAAAGAGCAACACCATGTCTCAAAAAAAAAGAAAATAATAATAATTTTAAAATGGGCAGGGAGTGGTGGTTCCTGTAATCACAGCACTTTGGGAGCCCAAGGTGGGTGGATCACCTGAGGTCAGGAGTTCAAGATCAGCCTGGCCAACATGGTGAAACCCCATCTCTACAAAAAATACAAAAATTAGCCAGGTGTGGTGGCGGGCGCCTGTAATTTCAGCTACTCGGGAGGCTGAGGCAGGAGAATCGCTTGAAACTGGAAGCGGAGGTTGCAGTGAGCAGAGATCATGCCCTTGCACTCCAGCCTGGATGCCAAGAGAAACTCCATCTCAAAGAAAAAAAAGAAAGAAAGAAAGAAATTGGTCATTCCTAACAGTCTCTTCTGTGCTGGGCAACCTGGAACCAGTCAGCATTTTCAAGAAAGCAGAATTTCCAAACAAACATCAACTCGGTATTATACAAAATTACATTAAATCAAACAAATCAAAGGAACATTTGTTGGTTGCTTATGCTAGGCACAATGCTAAATGTTGGGACTACAGAGATTTAAAAATAAAAACAAAAAATGGTATTTCTTGTTCTCAGGGACCTCAAAATCTGATAGGGTTGACAGACAAGTAAGCAGAAAAAACAAAGTGTAAAGCTTGATCCCCTCTAGGATGACTGTAAGCACAAGATTCTGTTGGAAACTTGGAAATGAAGACAGGAGCACTGAACCCAGCCTGGAGATAGGATCAGTATCAGGTTGGTGCATTTTCCAGCAAGTTCAACAGGCATTATCTTGGATTTTACATTCCACCTACAGAATACTCAGCAAACCTGACCACAGCACTGCCTAGACCAGGGGTGTCCAATCTTTTGGCTTCCCTAGGCCACATTGAAATAATTGTCTTGAGCCACACATAAAATACACTAACACTAACAATAGCTGATGAGCTGAAAAAAATTTTATTTTATTTTATTTTATTTTATTTTATTTTATTTTATTTTATTTTTGAGACAGAGTCTCACTCTGTCACCCAGGCTGGAGTGCAGTGGCGCAATCTCGGCTCACTGAAAGCTCCGCCTCCCAGGTTCACGCCATTCTCCTGCCTCAGCCTCCCAAGTAGCTGGGACTACAGGCACCCATCACCACGCCCGGCTAATATTTTGTATTTTTAGTAGAGACAGGGTTTCACCGTGGTCTCGATCTCCTGACCTCATGATCCACCTGCCTCGGCCTCCCAAAGTGCTGGGATTACAAGCATGAGCCACTGCGCCCAGCCATGCATAAATGACCATGTATAAAGATGGTCATTCTCTATTTATTATTCCACAATGCTTTTAATTTAAGCATCATGGACATGTTTCCCAGTCACAGATATTATTCTGTGCCGGTGTCTACAGAGTTACCTCATTCTTTTTAAAATGCGCATTATTTTATTCTATGAATGGTCTGTAATGTGTATACTCATTTTCCCTTTCTAACTGAAGCAAAGATTTTGTAAATAAGACATTCATTTTTATTTTACAGTTTTCCATGTTTATGTAACTGAAAAATATAAATATTTAAACAAAGCAATCAAATTTAGAATATATACTTTCTCTGATCTGAGAATTAATGAAAAAATGGCAAAATATTTATTCTCTTTGAAAAATGACTCAATCGTCATTTAAGAGTTGTAACTATTAAAACAAGCCATGACCTTTTAGGGCATAACTTAGTCCTGAATACATATTTGTGCAGGATTATCTAATGTTGGGACTCAGAAAAACATACCCAAAATGAAGGCCACAGAAGCAGCCTCAAAACAGAAATTTTTCTCTGACCTTCTCCTACCCTACTATCTCTCAATCCCATTCTCTCTCAAGGCTAGCCATAAAAACTAGAATCTGTCTTACTCAAGGTGGGTCATAGAAACTAGAACCCCTTTACCCAAAGCCAGCCATAAAATCTAAAAATTTTACTCTAACTTTCCCTCCACTATAACTGCACAAAAACTGGCCACTAAAAAATTAGATAACTAGACTTATCTTGTTTGATTATAGGTCATAAGACCCCCATTCCAGAGAGGGCCCTGTGCCATATCCAAAAAAAGGAATACATGCTCAGAGAGGCGAAGAAAAATCTAGACAGACAGACCTTTCTGAGTTTCCTCACTCAGTCTATTAACATTAGATCATATTTTTTGTCCAATCATATTTCTACTTGCTGTCCATACTTTGTTAAACCTAAACATAAAAATGGACAATTTCCCCTGTATCTTTGGGTCTTAATTTTAAAGGCCCCATGTACACATTAACAAATGTGTATGCCTTTTCTCCTATTAATATGCATCCTGTCAGTGATTTTCTGCGAATCTTCGGAGAGCAAAGGGGAAGTTTTCCCCTTTCCCCTATACTAATCATTAAGGCACATATTCTAACCTTTACAAGAAGCATAAAAACATGTATGCACGTATATTTCTGTGTATGTGCATGTGTACATGTACGTGCATGTGCATTGGAAACCTAGGCCCTGGAGCATGAGTCCAGAGTGAGAGTAAACAGAAGACAAGCACATGAACAAAGACTGGGAACATATGCTCAGAATTAACAGTGGTTCCCCTTCAGAATAAACACGATTTTTAGTTCTTCTTTGTACTTTTATGTATTTTCTAGAAAGTCTAGAATAATAATAGCTATCGTTTATTGGATGTTTACTATATTCCAGTCATATTCTAAGTCTTTTATAGGTAATAAATAACACATTTAATCATCACAATAGTCATTACCCTGTGAGAAAATAGGTACAAAGATGTTAAGTAACTTGATCTATATTCACAGCTAGGAGATAGAGGAGCTGGGATTCAAACCCAATGGTTTCACAGCTCCAGAGTTTAACTGCAACAATAAACATGAATTTATTTTTCATCATAAATGTGGATAAGTGTGTATGTACATACAAATATATATATACATACACACACACATTTATATATGTATGTATATAAAGGCTAGACACATGCATGCTGAAGCTTGTACATTTGAATAAATGCATAACACCTTAAGTTGAATTCCATTCTCGTGGTTGCTGGAGAATAGTCATTATAACTATTCTTCAAAAGACCTCATTTGCTAGGCTTGTTCAACTGGACAAAGAAGAAACTTGAGTGAGGAGGACAAAGGCTCTGCACAACCTTTCCTACTACTTGACTAGCAGCAGACTTGGGGCTGCTGAGTCTGCAAGCAATAGGAAAGGCTTTGCAGATTCAGATTGCTTTTTGGAGACTACAGTTCTGATCGATTTCAGATGGGCATACTGTACAATTATGAAATGCAGATTTGAAATCCTTTCAGTCAAACTTTATCCAGAAAGCAATTTTGAAATTTCTCTCCTCAACAATCTTCTAGCCTCTGTTTGAACACTACCAGGTCAGAAAGCCCACCACTCAGAGTGGGGCCATGTTCTCTTGCTGAGCCTCACATATTCTAAGTAATGGTCTCCTTACACTAATCTGACATCTCATGGTGCAAGCTCTGTACTCAACAACGACACTGAAAAATATATAATCCAAAGCCGATGTGGTTCATCACTTTGCACAGCTCCTTCCTTTTTAATTCTACCTATTTTTGTATGTTCCCACTCCACTTACCCTGTGAGATAGCAAAGGTAAAGCTAATATTTGAAAGTAACATGTTTCATGGAAAACATCTGTTTCTTTGGTGCTCTCATGTCTGGGGTCATCTTATGCTCTTAAATGTTACGGCGTTTAACTATAAGGGTTAAAAATTAGTGCTAAGTAATGGGCCAATAATATTCCTAAAGTGCTGGGATGTACTGCCATAAAACAAACAAGAACCTAGGTATGTAAAATTCCAGGATTCTAATTCCCCAACTCTAACTCCAAACCATCAGACCCTGGCCTCCAGCTCATATATCTTTGACTGCTGGACACATCTGGACTGCACAACATCCTGGACCAAACCTTGGCTACTGCTTCTTAGGATGTTCCAGCTTCAACTTTTGATTTACCACACCCTGGGTTCTGGCTCTGCTTATATTTAGCATCTCCTCATGCATTCTTGCCAATATTTGCATATATATTGTCATTATTTCAATTTCAGGACCGAAGCAGTTCATGTTCCTGAAGGCTTACCCAGGCAGACGGTATAAACCCAAATCTCCTTCCCACCTGACTTCCCTCCACTCCTCAGTGTGGCTCCTTTATTCCAGCCTCAGGGCCTCTCTCACACATGACCAGCATCTAGGGTTCCAACGTACATGCATGCACATGTACACACATACACATGCACACACGTACACATGTACACACAAACTGCACCTTTGTTAACACTATCTTCCTGTCGCAAATTGCCTTTCCCTCTACTCTCAGATTCAAATCCTAGCACAGAGTTAAAAGTTCAGGCTATGGAAATCAGATTGCCTGTGTTTGTATCCGGCTTTTCTACATATTAACTAGATGACCTTGGGCAGGTTACTTAACTCTTAATGTCTAGGTTTCCTCATGCAAAATGAGAATAATAGTAGTACTTATCTGTGGTGGCACTGCTAACTGTCTATTTGATGTCAATTTCCTTCCTTCTTCACCAATATCCAACTCCGTAGCCTTTTAGGCAGCTATGTTGTCATGAAAGAAAAACAAAAAGCCTTCATTTCTCAACCAGCTATGCCACTGGGTGCCCATGTGATACCACTCTAACCAACGAGAAGGAGTGGAAATCTGAAGTCTGCTAGAAAATCTTAGGAAAGTGTTTCTTTCCATTTATTTGCACTTGTTGCTTTTGTTGTCTTTCTACTGGGATGCCAGTGCCATGCCTTAAGTGGACCAGTCATTTTATAACCATGGGGCTAAAAAACACACACTGAGCCTGATGCAGCTGAAAGTTAGAGGAAGCTAGAAACTTGATGATTTCTCAAGCATTTGTATCAGCCCCAGACTGCCTACCCCTGAACCTTATTATGTGAGGAAGGATGAGCGTTTACTTCATTATGCCACTGTGGTTATGATATGGACAAGAGGCAGGGAAATACTGGTTAAAAGAGAGCAGTTCCCTGGCAAAGGCCCCATCCTCAAGCCTGGAAAACTGCAGCCCTAAATAGGTACAGGCATTCCTGTTTTCGTGCCAAATGTTGCCTTTTCCAAGACCACCCTGGCCTGCCACACCCCCATCTTGTACCCATAAAAACTCCAAACCTCAGGCTCCATGAGCAGAAGAGCAGCAGAGCAGTGTGGCAGAGAAGGAGAGAGGAGAAAGAGTGTCTGAACATCGAGAGGAGTTTGGCTGGGGGCTGTCAGAGAGATCAGCCATGGGATGGCCAAACCCCAGGGAAAGATTATCTTCTCACTCCATCTGCTTTCCAGCTCCCCATCCATCCTGCTGAGAGCCTCCTCCATCATTCAATAAAATCTCTGTATTCACCATCCTTCAAGTCTGTAGGACCTGATTCTTCCTGGATGCCAGACAAAGACCCAGGTACCAAGAGGACACGGTGTAAAAGGCTGTCACCCTGACTCTCCACTGAGCTGGTTTAACACTTAGCCATCCACGGACAGCAACTGCTGAAAGAGCATTAATTGTAACACACCCCTAGATGCTGCCATGGGGCTAGAGCCCAAAAGCGCTCACCCCGTCTCCTGCACCTGCCTGTCTGCGTGCTCCCCCTCCTTTAAGGGGTTTGAGTGTGCAGCTGCCAAGCAAACAAGCCACACCCCTGTTGCAAGTCCCATGAGAGGGTCAGGGAACTCTCCCATTTCAGTTAGGTTTCTGTTACCTAACAGTGTGTATGTGACTGTGAGGGTTGAATAAGAAAACACACATCAATGACTAGCAGAATGCTTGAATAATAAGTGCTTACAAGAGTGTTAGCTAGAGACTGGGCATGGTGGCTCAGGCCCATAATCCCAGCACTTTGGTAGCCCAAGGTGGGCAGATTGCTTGAGCCCAGGAGTTCAAGAACAGGCTGGGTCAATATGGCAAACCCCTATCTCTAAAATGTGTGTGTGTACCTATATATATATATATACACACACATACATACATGCACACACATATATACATAAAGATTGTTAGCTGGCATTTACTTCAAACTTCAACTCGACAGCTTCAAAGCCCCTTCTGTGAGATCTCCCTCCTTAATATGGCACTTAAAATTTGCACTACTCATTGGGCACATATCTTAAGTCCAATTCTCTTCTACTGCTATGTGGTTTTTGTATTGTTGTTAAACTTGTATTTCCTAAGATTTCCCACAATACTTATCTGAATTCTATGCATATAGGTGCTACTCAGTAAATAAAATATGTATTCAGGAACTTTGAAACTGCTTTGGAAACATTTGAAAGATTGTATTCTCACATTTCTTGTTTTACTTTATGGCAAGAATCTTTAAAACTAATAAATTCTCTAGCTGAATTAAACAGTTGATTGTTTTTTATGGAAATATCTAAGTAATGAACTTCTATTTCCTTTTCTTAGCTTTTGATTACTGTAGAATTGATACATTATCAAATGGTAGATTTTGAAAAGCTATTAATTCAACATACATTTTAATAGAAGTATTAGCTATATATACAAACTTTATTATGCATCTAATAATACAATGTTTTAGTAAGCTACTCTTACCCCAGGAACTGGACTATAAATAGACCTAAAGCTGCAAGAGAAAAATGCACTGTCTGTAGTGACTTCTTCACTTGCATAACTTGGACTACATGGCCTCTGAAAAACAACAGGTCCCTCCCCCTTGTCCCCACCCTGGGAAGAAGCAGGAATAGGGTGGTCCAGGAAATCCTTCCCTCCCTGGATCCTTCACAGCATTGTTTTAACATATTCCTCTACTATTTGTGTATTTTTTAAATTATCCTTCCAGGCTATGAACTTCTAAGGGCCAAGAGTGTATTTTATTCAGTTTTGTATACTCTACAGCTACCATCACAATACTTGCCACAAAAAAAGGTCCTCAGAAAACATTTATTATGTTTCACTAAACTAAGTTGAGCTGAAATTGACCAGGAACAAGAACTGGAAACTTATTTGCATCATAGTCAAGGGAAAAAATGTTTCAAAGAGTTAGAGACCTGTTTTCTATCTCCATTTGATGGCTATGTGAAAAGTTCCTTTTTTAATAGATCTGCTCTCCCAAATAATATTTGCTTCCTCCTGTTTCCCAGAAGTAGTATAAAAAGATGTATGGCAAAAATCCTAGGGAATCCCAGGAACAAAAGACATGTTGTTTGTAGTGTCTTGGTCACTGTCCTTAGGGTGTGTTTTTCTTAACTGAACAAGTAATTCTGGAATATCTAAGTGCTGACATCATTCTAAACACTTGAAAATACATCCCTATCCTCATAGAGCTTATTATTCAATGCTAGAATAAATGTCAGTAAGTGTTAAGTAGCAAAGAATAGAAAAATAGAGAAGTCACCCCATTCATAGAAGTTGGCAAAAGCTTCCCTGGGGAGGTAAAAATTAGCAGCAATTATAAAGAAGTGTGAAACTTAACCAGGTGGAATTGGAGGCAGATGAAAGAGGATGTGCAAGGACATGGTAGGAGGGAGGAGGACAGATTGAAGGAAGTGCGCAAAGCCTATGTAGTTGAAGCCAAAGGTAAGCAATGAAATAGGAAACATGCACAGAGGCTACACCATGCCAGGCCATGTAGACTTTGTGGGAGTTTGTGTGTAACATGATCAGGTTTGTATTTTAAAAGATTCTTTTGGTGCATGGTGAGGAATGTATTGAAAGGCAGCAAAGCAGCCATGTGTATCATGGATAGTCCAGAAAACCTCAAAAGGCCAATTTCTGCCTTTCGACCATCAGCTTTCTTCTTACAGATACCCAGTACAGATACATTTTTTTTTTAACTTTTAAGTTCAGGGGTACAAGAGCACATTTGTTACACAGGTAAACTTGTGTCATGAGGGTTTGTTGTACAGACTATCTCATCACCCATGTATTAAGCCTAGTCCATTAGTTATTTTTCCTGATCCTCTCCTTCCTCCCACCCTCCACCCTCCAATAAGCCTCAGTGTCTGGTGTTCCCCTCTATGTGCCCGTGTGTTCTCATCATTTAGCTCCCACTTATAAGTGGGAACATGCAGTATATGGTTTTCTGTTGCTGTGTTAGTTTGCTAAAAATAACAGCCTCCAGCTCCATCCATGTTCCTGCAAAGGACGTGATCTCATTGTTTTTTATGGCTGCATAGTATTCCATGGTGTATATGCACCATATTTTCTTTATCCAGTCTATCATTGATGGGCATTTAGGCTGATTTTATGTCTTTATAAAAGAAGCCTAGTGGGGCCATTTATGCACTGAGTCAGAATAGTTTGGGGTAGGACTCAATTTTAAAGTGTTGCTCTAAAGTTGTTGCCAGACGCAATATTTAGGAAGACTCAAAATTCATGCCTTATCGTCTTGGTGACCACAATTGTATATTATGCTTGGTTTTGTGTCCTGAGAAAAGGAAGTCAATTTTTTTTCCCTTAAAGTAACACAATTTAGGGTCTCTACAAACAGTAAGAAGTCACTGATATGAGAAAAGAGTCAAGAGTCTTATGAGGATTGTGTTTGTGTGTATTTAAGTTAAGGAATTTGTGAGTTGGCATGACAGCCTGGGGGAAAACAGCTTCATGATTGTCTTTCTGTCAGAAGCAGTTTTCAGCAGGCTCCCGTCTTCCTGGGCTTCCACTAGCAGTGCCAAGACACAGCCCCTCAGGCCTGGGGCCAGGTAACCATAAAACTAGAAATACCATTTGACCCAGCCATCCCATTACTGGGTATATACCCAAAGGACTATAAATCATGCTGCTATAAAGACACATGCACACGTATGTTTATTGTGGCACTATTCACAATAGCAAAGACTTGGAACCAACCCAAATGTCCAACAACAATAGACTGGATTAAGAAAATGTGGCACATATACACCATGGAATACTATGCAGCCATAAAAAATGATGAGTTCGTGTCCTTTGTAGGGACATGGATGAAACTGGAAAACATCATTCTCAGTAAACTATCGCAAGGACAAAAAACCAAACACCGCATGTTCTCACTCATAGGTGGGAATTGAACAATGAGAACTCATGGACACAGGAAGGGGAACATCACATTCCGGGTACTGTTGTGGGGTGGGGGGTGGGGGGGGCGGGGACAGCATTAGGAGATATACCTAATGCTAAATGATGAGCTAATGGGTGCAGGAAATCAACATGGCACATGGATACATATGTAACAAACCTGCACATTGTGCACATGTACCCTAAAACCTAAAGTATAATTAAAAAAAAAAAAAAGACTTCAGTCAAATCTTATTTGCATTTTCTCGGAGAAAAGTCTGCGGTTTCTTTTCTTGATCTTAGTCCAAGGGTAAGGTTTTCTGGAAAGTTTGAAAAGAAATTTATGCTTAGCAGTTGGAGGCCTATAGAAAGGGAAAACAGTATGTTCCTATATGGCTATTTTTATTTTTTTGGCTGGAGAAAGCTCCAGGAAGCAGCCAAGTAATCAATTTCTTTGGCATACCTGAGCCCATGCAGGATGCACATTGGCTATTTCATACTCACACAAAGAATATTACTTAGTACAATACTGACACCAGGAAAGCTGAATCTATATAAGAGAGTAAAAGATGCTAAGCAACAAAACTGGCTATATTCCTTCATTTATTTATTCATTTATTTCTAAATAAATGAGCATTGATTAAGCAGCCACACTGTGCTAGGTAATGGGAATTACAGTGTCATTGATTTCACTAGGGTGGCACCAGGATAAATATCTTGTGAGCTCAGAGATCTAGATCCCCAAAAATGAAGGCCACAGTGCAGACCTTAGTTCAAGCCATCAGGTTAGATTTGGCTTAGAATAAGTTCTCACAGTATTTTGGAGAAATAGGTCTTCCCAGGGTCCAGGCAGTCTCCCCATCCTGGTAATGCCTAGGGCATGGAGATATCTGACCTTTACTGCTGAAATGGGCCCAACATTCTCCTAGACTGTTGTTTTTGGATAAACATAGAAATTGACCCTTCTGTTTTTTTTTATTGTTGTTGGGTTTTTGTTTGTTTGTTTGTTTTTGAGATGGAGTTTCACTCTTGTTGCCCAGGCTGGAGTGCAATGGCGCAATCTCGGCTCACCGCAACCTCTGCCTCACATGTTCCAGTGATTCTCCTGCCTCAGCCTCCTGAGTAGCTGGGATTACAGGCATGTGCCACCACATTTGGTCAATTTTGTATTTTTAGTAGAGACAGGGTTTCTCCATGTTGGTCAAGCTGGTCTCAAACTCCCAACATCAGGTGATCCACCTGCCTTGGCCTCCCAAAGTGCTGGGATTACAGGCGTGAGCCACTGTGCCCAGCCCCTTTTGCTGTTAAAGCTTGAAACTTGTATTTGTTTTATCTGAGTTCCTTCCTCAGGAAAGGACCCTCAGACCTCTCAAAAAAAAAAAAAAAAGAAAGTAGTAGTTCCTGTTTTCTTACACATTGTTACATTTCTCTCTTGATATATAAACCCCTAGTTTTAGTCAGTTAGGGAGATGGATTTGAGGCTGAGCTTTCATCTCCTCAGCTACAGCACTCAGTTAAAGCCTTCTTTCTAGGCAGTAATCGTCATCTCAGTGGTTGGCTTTCTGTGTGGCAAGCAACAGGACCTAAACTGAATCCCTGGTTTTTCAGTAACAGTGCCACTTTCTGACTTGCTATCTGAGCTCCTGGAATCAGCTCTCAAGATGCAGGCTACATTTGTCCCAGAAGCCTTGCTATGAGTTTACATGCCTACAGAGTCCCATTAATGGGCCTAGTGCCAGATACCCAAGTACAAGAGGCTCTAAACCCGATTAAAAATATACATGTGTTTGTGCCTGCCGACCTACTTCCCTCCCTACCTACCTGCCTGTCTCCCTCATATCATATCATTATGAAAATAGGAAAAACTGAAGCTGTGGTCGTATTTGGAGAAGAGAATCTGGATGATAGCTTGGAGGGAGATCTTGCCCTATGTGTCTTTGGTCTTTTTTGTATTCCTTAAGAGCACATCTCCTTCTAGCTTCAGCTCATTTACTCCTTTTGCAGCAGTGTCTCAAGTTTCTGTCTTCATGACTCATTTCTACGTCTTCCTTTAAGTTGCCAGTGGCTTTTATGTTACTAACTCCAATGATCAGTTTTCTGTCTTCTTATGATTACTTATCAGTATCTGACTCAATAAACTCTTTAGTTTTTCTTAACCAGTGTCTTCATTTGGCTTCTGGGACTCTATACTTGAATGGTTTTATTTTCTCTTCTCTCATTGTTCTTTCTCAGTCTCCCTTGTTAGCTCTTCTTCTTTTGTTTGACATCTGTATTTTGGATTGTCCCAGGGATCTGTCTTGGGTTCTCATCTCTATCTACACATGCTGTCTACATGGCTTTATTCATATTTATACTTAACACCATCGATGTATTAGTGATAGCAAGTTTACACCTCTAGTACTACCTCACTTCTGCTGACTCACCATCTCCAGATGGATGTCTGGAGGCATCTCAAACATAACATATATAGATCAGGACTTATGACTTCCTTGTGGTCACTCAAAATCTGATTTTCTCCCAGTGTTCCCCCATCTTGGTACTATATTCACCCAACTGCACAGGTCTCAAACCTAGGAGTTAGCTTTGATTTCTCCTTTTGTCTCACTTCATGATCAATCTTTCAGCAAGTTCTATAGACTCTATCTCCAAAACACATCACAAAGACATTTATTTCTTCTCATGTCTACTACTCCAGTCCAAACACTA
Source organism: Hylobates moloch (assembly GCF_009828535.3). Classification (NCBI taxonomy): domain Eukaryota; kingdom Metazoa; phylum Chordata; class Mammalia; order Primates; family Hylobatidae; genus Hylobates; species Hylobates moloch. Next base: position 39,076,390 of record NW_026652292.1, read on the forward strand.
ATATTCTGTCTTCAAGGAAACTGCTGTAGCTTCTGAACTGGTCTCCTTCTTCAATCTTGCTCCACTACAATCTGTTCTTCACATGAGAGTCCAAGTGGATTTTTAAAAAATCAGTGGTTATTAATTGAGATAATTTTGACCCCAAAGGGACATTTGGAAAGGTCTCGACACATTTTTGGTTATTAAAACTCAGAGAAATAGATGCCACTGGGCAGAGGCCAGGGATGCTGCACAGGACAGCATCCCACAACAAAGAATTATCTGGCTCAGAATGTCAATAGTGCCAAGTTGGAGAAATGTTCAAAATCTCATTCCCTGACATCTCCTTGCACTTAGAGCAACTCTTTATATTGTTTTACAAAGTACTAGTAATCCGGCCTGTCCCTGCCTGTGTTTCTAACTTCATCTCTTACTATTCTCCTCTTTACATTTTGATCCAGCCACGTTGATTTTCCTGTTTTCAAACATACCCAGCTCATTCTTCCCTAAGGTCTTTGTGTCAGTTGCATCCTTTGTCTGGAATTTTTTTCTCTTTACTTCTCAAATGGTTATTCCTACTTATAATAATAGTTAACATTTATATAGTGTTCACAAAATGCCAAGAATCCCAATTTTCTAAGCACTATACACATACTACCTTGTACATGCAAGCCTACAAGCAGTTACACTGCCAGAAACTAAGGAACAGGGTTTAAATAATATGGCTGAGGTCACATGGCTAGCAAATGAGAGAAGTAGCAAGTAGCTCCAAAGTTCCAGCTCTTAACCACTGCATGGTACTGTAAGGCAGACTTCAGCTTATGTCATCTCCTCAAAGAGACTTTCCTTTACTCACCTCTAAATTTGTCATCCAGGCCGGGCTTGGTGGCACATGCCTAAAATCCCAGCACTTTGGGAGGCTGAGGTGGGCGGATCACCTGAGGTCAGGAGTTTGAAACCAGACTGGCCAATAAAGTGAAACCTCATCTCTACTAAAAATACAAAACTTAGCCGGGCCTGGGGGCACACGCCTGTAGTCCCAGCTACTAAGGAGGCTGAGGCAGAAGAATCACTTGAACCCAAGAGGCGGAGGTTGCAGTGAGCTGAGATTGTGCCATTGCCCTCCAGCCTGGACAACAGAGTGAGACTCCATCTTTAATTAATTAATTAATTAATTTGTCATCCAGTTATTCTGTCACCTCGTCTTACTTCAATCCATGGCTCAGACCATAATTAGATTTTCTGGGTTCTTATTTATGTGTTTCTTTATTAAATGTCTCTTCCAGTGAAATCAGGAATCATGGCTATCTTATTTATTCTGTATTCTCCATATATAAGAAAGTGCCTGGCACATAGCAGACATTCAAAAAATATTTTTGAATGAATGTTACTAAATCGTATTGTTAGAGAAGGCGATATAACAAATTTATTAAAACCACATATTTTGGGGCCAAATCTATGTTTGAATCTCATCTCTACCATATCATATTATGTGATCTTTGGCAAAATGACCTAATCTTGTTAAGTCTCCATTTCTACATCTTGAAAATGGAGATAGTAACTACCTCAGAAGGTTGACATAAGAATTAGATAATGCTTATAAAGCTTTCAGATTTACCTAAGTGTTTAATATATGTTAGCTATTAATATTAGAGAAAATAAAAAAGACATAATGACAGCCTAACTATACTCCTTCAAATTTACTTCTTTTTTTATTTTTATTTATTTATTTATTTATTTATTTATTTATTGCCTAAAGGCCTACACTCATTTATATATTATGGCCACAGCAAGTATCAGAGCCACATCTTCAATATCCAGTTTTAATACTTCTGATCCTTGAGTAAGAGTGGCTAACTACCTATATTAATGGACTAGTACATGCTTAATTAGGCATATTCTTGTCAGTTTTGAATTAACAACTAGAATTGATATTTCAGTAATTTGATGTTTCAAGAATAAGCTTTTCTTTTATTAACCCTAAAAATTACTTCAACCTAAATTAAGTTCATGCAGTAGTATTCTACAAAATCAAAGTTTTCCCATTATGGTTTCTGAAGAGACTTTAATAAGAGTTAGCCAGTTTCAAACCAGATGGTCTTTATAGTGACATAGTGGGAGGAATCCTATTTGAGGATAATGGGTCAATAAGAAACCCAGAATTATAGTTTGGCCTACAGAGTAAAGAAAGCTAAAATTCCAGGGCAGTCACTCAAAATAACAATGGAAGAATCCAAACAGTAACCAAAACACCATGGTACTAATACAAAAACAGACACATAGACCAATGGAACAGAATAGAGAACCCAGAAGTAAGGCTGCACACCTACAACCACCTGATCTTCAACAAAGCTGACAAAAGCAATGAGGAAAGGACTCCCTATTCAATAAATGTGCTGGGATAACTGGCTGGCCATATGCAGAATATTGAAACTGGACCTCTTCCTTACACCATATACAAAAATCAACTTAAGATGGAAGAAATACTTAAATGTAAAACCCAAAACTATAAAAACCTTGGATGAGAACTAGGCAGTATCATTCTGGAAATAGAAATGGGCAAAGATTCCATGACAAAGACACCAAAAGCAATTGCAACAAAAATAAAAATTGATGAATGGGATCTAATTAAACTTAAGAGCTTTTGCATAGCAAAAGAAACTATCAATAAAGTGCTTACAACCTACAGAATGGGAGAAAATATTTGCAAATTATGCATCTGACAAAGGTCAAATATCTAGCCTCTGCAAGGAACTTAAACAAATTTACAACAACAAAAAAAGTGGGCAAATGACACAAACAGACACTTTTCAAAAGAAGACATACATGCAGCCAAAAAGCATACAAAAAAAGCTCAATATCATTGATTATTGCGAGATCTAGCCAGCAGCCTGCAATGCAACGGGGCTCTTTCTTTGTTCCCAGGCAGATCAGCAGGTCAAGAAATAAAAGACACACAAGATAGTGAAAGCTGGGTCCAGGGGGGTCACTGCCTTCTGGTCCCGTGATGCCACCAATGCACTGGATATACCAGCATTTATTATTAAGTTTAGTGAAGGCAGGGGTAGGTTAGTGAGGGATTTAGGGTCATTTGATTATGAGGTGAGATGGTCACATGGGGATGAAGTAATTCTTTAACATAACATCAGTATGCAGAAGTACAGTATACAGAGATAAGAATTTACAATATAGTGTGTGAATCAACAATTTCTAACAGAGCCTTAAAACAGAAACACAGTCTTTCCATAACCTATGATTAGCAAGATATTAATCAGCAGTAACAGTTGCAGCAAAAGCTGGTTGCAAACAATCAATAGAAACAGGATATGAAGCTAGACAACTGGTTAGACCAGAAATTCTCAGAAAGGAGTATGCCTTAACCCTAAAGAGGCCTAGAAGAGCCGTGGCAAAATAAGGACATTTATAGCCCTATCTTATCCATATGAACAGGCACCCCCATGCATCTGTTTATAGACTCTCCACAAGGATTGCATTCCATTCCCAGAGCTACGAACATCTGCTTTTCTGGGATAGGAATCTTGGTTATGTGAAACCTCCCTGACTGCACGTCCGTTTATAGGCTCTCTGCAGGGGGAGGCACATTACGCACTGTTGGCTCATTCTGGCAGCCCAACCTGGCATTGCCTTTACACAATCCCACGTGCAGTTTTGTATTTACAATAATCAGGAGCGTTTCATCTTTTATTCCATAGCAATAATTTCAGGGAGTCTCCCTACAATTGATCATTAGAGAAATACAAATCAAAACCACAATGAGTTACCACCTCACACCAGTCAGAACATCTACTATTAAAATGTCAAAAAATAACAGATGGCAGCAAGGTTGCAAAGAGAAGGGAACCCTTATACACTGTCAGTGAGTGCATAAATTAATTCAGCTGTTGTGGAAAGAAGTGTAGTGATTCCTCAAAGAACTAAAAACATAACTACCACTGGACCCAGACATTTTATTACTAGGTATATACCCAAAGAAATATAAATCATTCTATCATAAAGACACATGCACATGAATGTTCATTGCAGCACTATTCACAATAGCAAAGACATGAAATCAACCTAAATGCCCACAAATGACAGATTGGATGAAGAGAATGTAGTACATATACACCATGGAATACTATGTAGCCATAAAAAAGAACAAGATTGTCTTTTTCAGGAACATGGATAGAGCTGGAGGCCATTATCCTTAGCAAACTAATGCAGGAACAGAAAACAAAATACTGTATATTGTCACTTGTAAGTGGAAGAGAACACATAAACATACAAAGGAGAACAGCAGACATTGGAGCCTACCAGAGGGTGGGGGGAGGAAGAGGATCAGAAAAAAAATAACTATTGGCTACTAGGCTTAGTACCTGAGTGATGAAATAATTTGTACAACAAACCTCTGTGACACAAGCTTACCTATATAACAAACCTGTATGTGTACCCTGAACCTAAAATACAAGTTTTTCTAAAAAAACAAAAAAAGGAAGCCCAATCAATGGAATGAAAATAAAAGAGCAGCAGGAGCAAATGTTTGAATCTTTCTGAGACCTTTTAAAATTAGAGTAATAGTTACACAATCAACTTTTTGGTTTATATCCAGCCCAGAGTTGAGGCCCCAGGAACCATGTTTCAGGGGATTATAGCTGACTTCCTGGGAAAAAAACGTAGTACTAAGTGCAGCAAGAAAAAAAGCAGATTGAAAGTGGGACTGTGGAAGGCTGGTTCTAAGAATGCCCCCAATGATTCCTTCCTCCTGATATCCATGTCCTTGTGTAATCACTTTGAGAGGTGACAACGTGCTAGCAGCCCTCACTCACTCACCACCTCCTCAGCCTCGGCATCCACTCTGGCCATGCTTGAGGAGCCCTTCAGTCTGCCACTGCATTATGGGAGCCCCTCTCTGGGTTGGCAGAGGCTGCAGCTGGCTCCTTCTGCTTGTGGGGAGTTGTGGAGGGAGATGTGCAGGTGGGAATCAGGGCTGCCTGCTGCACTCAGGGGCCAGCGCGAGTTCCCGGTGGGCACGGGCTCCACGGGCCCCGCACTCTGAGTGGCCAGCCAGTGCCAGCCACCCTGAGCAATGAGGGGCTTAGCACCTGGGCCAGCAGCTGCAGAGGGTGCGCTGGGTCCCCCAGCAGAGCCGGCCTGCCAGGGCCATGCTTGAATTCTCACCAGGCGTCAGCCACCTCCCACTGGGGCAGGGCTCAGGACCTGCAGCCTGCCATGTCTGAGCAACCCCCCAGCCCTGTGGGCTCCCATGTGGCCCGAGCCTCCCCCTTGGGTGCTGCCCCCTGCTCTGTGGTGCCCAGTCCCATCGACCACCCAAGAGATGAGGAGTGCAGGCACACAGCACAGGACCGGCAGGCAGCTCCGCCTGTGGCCCGGGCATGGGATCCGCTAGGCAAAGCCAGCTGGGCTCCTGAGTCAGGTGGGGACTTGGAAAACTTTTATGTCTAGCTAGAGGGTTGTAAATGAACCAATCGGCACTATGTGTCCAGCTAAAGGTTTGTAAACACACTAATCAGTGCTCTGTGTCTAGCTAATCTAGTGGGGACTTGGAGAACCTTTCTGTCTAGCTAAAGGATTGTAAATGCACCAATCAGCACCCTGTGTCTAGCTCAAGGTTTGTGGATGCACCCATCAATACTCTGTATCTAGCTAATCTGATGAGGACTTGGAGATCTTTTATGTCTAGCTAGAGGATAGTAAATGCACCAATCAGCACTCCGTGTCTAGCTCAAGGTTTGTAATTGCACAAATCAGCACCCTGTCAAAACGGACCAATCAGCTCTCTGTAAAACGGACCAGTCAGCTGTCTATAAAATGGACCAATCAGCGGGATGTGGGTGGGGTCGGATAAAGGAATAAAAGCAGGCTGCCCAAGCCAACTGCGGCAATGTGCTGGGGTCCCCTTCCACACTGCGGAAGTTTGTTCTTTCACTCTTTGCAATAAATCTTGCTGCTGCTTACTCTTTGGGCCCGCACTGTCTTTATGAGCTGTAACACTCACCACAAAGGTCTGCAGCTTCACTCCTGAGGCCAGTGAGACCGTGAACCCACCAGGAGGAATGAACAACTCCGGACGGGAGGAATGAACAGGAACGAACAACTCCAGATGTGCCACCTTAAGAGCTGTAACACTCACCTTGAAGATCTGTAGCTTCACTCCTGAAGCCAGCAAGACCATGAACCCACCAGAAGGAAGAAACTCCAAACACATTTGAACATCAGAAGGAACAAACTCTGGACACACCATTAAGAACTGTAACACTCACCGCGAGGGTCCATGGCTTCATTCTTAAAGTCAGTGAGACCAAGAACCCACCAATTTCAGACACAACTTCTCCTTGAGATAGGTGGACATAGTGACTCATTTCTAAGGAATAAAATATAGCAAAATAATGAGCTGTCACTTCCCAGACTCTAATTTCCATCCTTCTTCCCTCTTCCATTTCCTCTCTGGCTCTGAGCAAAACCAGCTGCTAGGCTGTGAGCTTCCCTATGGAGAAGTACATGTGACAAAGAACTGAGGGAAGCCTTCAATGCAATAGCAAGCAAAGAAATGAATTATGTCAACAACTACATGAATGAGCTTGGAACAAGAACCTGCCTCCACTGAACCTTCAAATGAGATTGCAGCCCTGGCTGCCTTTTTGACTGCAGCTTTGTGAGAGACTTTGAGAGAGATCTATTTCAGCTAAGCTGCTCCCAGATTCCTGATCCAGAAACTCTAAGATAATAAATGTTTATTGTTTTAAGTGGTTAAGTTCTGGGATCATTTATTAGACAGTAATAGATAATTAATACAAACATTGTGCCAAAAGTAAGGGCCCTATTAACTCATTCATTTATTTGTTCACTTAACACTTATTTTTTGAGCATTGGTGAGATAAAACCATCCCAAGGACAAGAAGAGTTCTCTGTCTTCTACAAGTTTCATTTTATGGAAGTCCACAAACATCTAGAAAGGAGAGAAGAATTGAAGGCCCAGTCAGGGAAGGCATTCCAGAGAAGGTAAACTGAGTTCTTGGCCAGACCTCGTTGGATAGATAGTATTCAACAGGCAGGCAGGATGGGGACAAAACAAGAGGAGAAGTGAAAGGATGGTGGCAGACAGGAAACAGGTCTAGAATCTGAGACTGTATAGGTTAGTGAAAAGTATGAGGTGAAAAAACACAGAAGAGAAAGAGCAAGGCTTATTTAAACTTTCCTTTCTGGCCAATCACCACCAGCATCAGGGACTCTGTGGAAAAAAAGGCCATCCTCTGCCGACCCTAGTATTGTACATACAACTTGTTAATTCTGTCAAAGACGGGAATGAAGAGGACATAATTTCTTCATTTGGTTTATTGTACCATTTCTGATGAGACCATTGTTATACTACTACATTGTTCCTAAGCTTGAATTAACTATTTATCACTAAAAATGAGGGAGAAACAAAACAAAACAAAATTTTCAGATGCAACTTGTTGAGGATTTATATCTTATCAGCTAGATTCTAGAAATTTAGCTAAAATGTTGTATGTGTGTCATGAAATGTGGGAAGAGAGAAATTTTTAAGCCACAAATGCAAAATGCCATTGGAAAAGATGACAGAATGATGATTGTCACAGAGTTTTGAATTTCAGATATACAACAAGTGCACTTCTATGTTATTAGCATTAGACCTTTCCATGGCTCTTTCTGGAGTGTTTGGAAAAAATCTTGTAAGCTTTACTCTGAAAATATTCTTTATTTCAGAAGTGAAGTGTTTGAAGAGAAGATATAGGATCCTCTCAGCGCCTGTTAATGTTGTTTTTATCACTGGCATCAATTTTTAATGTCTTAACTTAGACATTTCAATGATTAACATTGTTACGGAGGCTGAATTGTGTCCCCCGCTAAAATTCATACGTTGATATTTATCCCCTAATACTCATAACATAATGGTATTTGGAAATAGGGACTTGAAAGAAGTAATTAAGATAAAATGAAGTCATATGAGTGGGCATTTATCCAATGTAAGTGGTTTCCTTATAAGGAGAGTAGGACACAAACACGCACAGACGATCATGTGAATAAAGAGAGACGATGGTCATCTGCACACCAAGTTGAACGACCCGCATTAGAAACCAACCCTACAAACAACTTGATCTTGGACTTCTAGCTTTCAGACCTGTGAGAAAATAAATGGCTGTTGTTTAAATTACCCAATCTGTGATATTTTGTTATGGCAGCTCCAGCAGACTAATTCAGCAGTCTTTATAGTTTCACAAACAGAATAAATAGAAAAAAATAATTCATTCAAACTTGTTATCATCCAACAGTAAATATATTTAACTCATCTATAAAGAGTTTCACATAATTTTCTCACTTAAAAAAACTTCTGTTAATAAAAGACATTCATTGGAGATGCATTTTAAAATATACATAATCTAAATTTAAAAATTAAAAAGTCATTATCCTTAACCAGTTAATATTACAGTTTATTGCCAGTAGTTTTTCTTTACAAATACGTACACTAATGGTTCAAAATATCCTAACACATCATGGATATTTTTTACATATTGTCAATGTGACTTTGGGAATATTGTTAACCTCCATACACCTCAGTTTTGTCATCAGTAAAATGAGGATAATATGAACCCTTCAGGTTTTTGTTAATGATATATAATAAAGTGCTATATACAAGGCACTTAATAAAGTGCCTGGCACCTAGTAAGCAAACAATAAATGGTCTGTATTATTTGTATGTCCTGCATTTTACCAAAAGAGGGCCTTTCTGCATGTTATTTTTGCAATCTGCTTTTTTTTATGTTTTATATAGCTATTTCTAGTTATTTGTTACATTCTGTTTCTGGGTATAAAAGTGACCCACACATAAGAATGTCCTCTCCTGGTTTCATGGAGTTTTTGAACAGCCTTTCTTCAAGACTCTCAGTGTGGAATTTCATGCAGTTTTAAGACTCTTGTTCTATTAGCAATCTCCTTTTGTTTAGGAAAATTTCTAAAAGCACAGGTTGGGGTTGAAGACTCACTCAAATTTGAGACATTGCCAGGCAGTAAAGGAAAAACAACAGTTCTTGCTGACTCTGCATCACAGCTGCCAGATGCCTTGGTTAACTTGTGGAAAGGGAAACAAAATGGAATTGCGAAATGAAATGCTTTGGAGACCACAAAATGTTGAGGGCAGAATTGAAGTTCACCCCTCTGGTACTTTTAGTAACAGTCCTAAGGGTCATCTATATGCCAAGCCCAAGGGTCTGAGCCAGTGTCAGGCTGCCATGGGGTGAAATGCACCAATAAGAGGTAACTGCAGTCAGGGTACCAAGTGTACCAGGAAGCCACCTCTTCCATGCCCCCTACACCACAACTGCCACCAAAAAGCAGCCTCCTTCACCTGAAGTTTTGTTCACTGAGCTTTCCTAAAAGGCATAAACTCACAAGAGAATTTCAACCTGAATGTTTTAGGATGAATGAGTTTCTAGTTCTTTTTCAAAGTGGGTTTTCATGGGGGGAAGGAAACAGCTTGAGAGAACACTCAGCCCATGTGTGTAAGACAGACACCAGCTCCAAAGGGTGAAACAAATAAAAGGAAAGCTGGAGGCTGAAGCTTTAAGCCAGCTCTGTTAAGTCTTGGTTTACCTCCAACTGTGCAAGGGCCAGTCAAAGCTGTGCAGGGGAAGGGGTGTTGTAATAGATAGTCAATGTCGCTTACAAACACCGTGTAGCTATCATGAGGAAAAACTGCATCCTAGCAGGGCATCAAGATATCACTTTTGTACATGCAGGATAAGGCTGTCTCCATATAAAAAACACTTGCTTTTATCCAGTGGCACTTTAGGGAGCAGCCTTGGGCCCTATAGAAAGACACAAGACAGGAAGTGTGGTGAGCTCCTGCCTGTCAACAGTAGTTCTTTCTTCCAGTGCTTCCATTATCACATCAAATCAAATCAACATATCTTTGTCAGGTGTCCAGGATAGGCAAGACCTGGCATGAAGGTAGCTCTGCCAAATGGAGGCTGCTCTGGGAAGGTGGCAGCTCTTTTTTGCAGCAGCTGTATCAGAGGATTTTGGCCTGGGAGGCTGTGAGGAAGCCAGTGATAGGAAGACTGGAGGAGAGATCCACATCTCATACCCAAATGGTCAATTGCCACATATGTCTACATTGAAAAAGGAGCACATGATACCACAGGCTGACCCAGTAGGGCTTTCCTGCCAGCTAGCTTTTTCAAAAAAGACAAAATTAGATTGTCTCTGATGAGAATAAAGAATTTAACATGGATCTTTGAATAACCCTAAGAGTCAGATGTGACTTTATTTCATAAGAGGTAAATTTCATGGAACAATATGTTCAAGAAGGTGGGTCAATGGCAAAATATTGCTGCAGTTGGTTGTATTTATTTTAATATTGTTCTTTTCTGCTGGTTTTTCTACCAGAGTTTGAAAGCATGGAACATTGTCAGCATAAACTTTATGCTATAAAGATGGCTGCTGTAGGACCCCTAAAATAACACAATTCCCAGATTATTGTTTACAACTAAACAATTTCACTCATTTTTTGTAAGTATGCCTGAAAACGTGGGTTCTTCATTTCTTTGTCTGAAAAATGAACATTGTACTGCCAGATAGATAATGATGCCTCCCAAGTCTCCCTAGCCTACAGTTTTCTAAAGAAAACTGCCAGCTAGAACCCTGTGGAGAAGAATTGCAGCAGACCATTGGTCCTAATTCTGGCTGCACATAAGAATCACTGGAGAATTTTTAAAACTTGTAACTGTCCAGGCCAGGCATGGTGGCTCACACCTGTAATCTCAGCACTTTGGGAGGCCGAGACAGGCAGATCACGAAGTCAGGAGATCGAGGTCATCCTGGCTAACATGGTGAAACCACATCGCTACTAAAAATACAAAAAAAAAATAAATTAGCTGGTCATGGTGGCACACACCTGTAATCCAAGCTACTGTGGAGGCTGAGGCAGGAGAATTGCTTGAAACTGGGAGGCGGAGGTTGCAGTGAGCTGAGATCACGCCACTGCACTCCAGCCTGGGCGACAGAGTGAGACTCAGTCTCAAAAAAAAAACAAAAAAAACTTGTCACTGTCCAGAACCTACCTGCAGATTCTAATTCCAAGATTCTAATTAATCTTGGAGGGGGTTCAATTTATAAAGGCATTATAGAAGATTCTGTTTTGCAGCCAGAGTTGAGAGCCACTGCTCTAGATCATTCCATAAGCTGGGGTGGCTGGCTTAAGACTCTAGCTGCTCTCTGCTATATGCAATTAATCTTGGTAATTAATTGAAATAGCCTGTGTCAGGATCTTCAAGATCATCCCCATATTCAGAGATTTGCTAAAAGGACTCATAGGACTCTGGAAATCACCACATAGCTAGGATTTATTACACAGATGAAATAACAAGAATACACAGTGAGATCATAATGGAAAAAGACACAGAATTTAGAGAAATCCATGCACAGGCTTCCTATGGTCTCTCCTTCTGTAAAGGTAGACATGATGTGACTTACTTCCTTCAGCAATTAAAAATGCTGTACCATGTATGCAATGTTTCTGCCCAGGAAATCCCACTAGAGACTCAGCGTTCAACATTTTTATTGGGGGCTGGTCACATCTACTCTCTGCCCAACACATGCCAAAATTCCAGACTTGCAGAAGGAAAGCAGGTGTTCAGCATAAATCACATTTTCGTGAACAGTCTAGGCACAGTGAAACTTCTTTATCATTTGGAATTTATTCCAAATAATTATCTGTGGAAATTATTGTGCTAAGGGCCAACCTTGCAAGCAGACCCTACTAAAAATAGCAGCCTTAGGCCTGCTATGTTGACATTCTGCCCATGGCAGAATATCAGCTAGACTAATAAACTCTCTCTCAGGAATTTGACTTGAAAAACACAAAGAGCCTCAGGTAGTTGATTTTGAAATAAGTGACCAGACACAGAGGAGAGAAGCAAAAATTAAGAGAATGGTTGAGTCGCATCGATGGGACTGCTCTAGTGAAGAGAACAAATTCCAGTGGTGAGAATTCAGTAAGATAACTTAGCTTTTTGATCTCTGTCATTCTTGTGTCCCAAATACTGTTTCTCTTTATTCCCTGAAACCTATCACCCCACTTATTCCTTGTTCTCCATGAATTTTCTGTTTCTTAGAGCCACTTCTGTCCTCTCTATAAATCTCAATGATTTTCTCCTTTCTACAAACCTCAATTACTCAGCCAGAGTGAGTTTTTAACCCTTCAAATGGAAAGCGCTAACATGTCCACTCATCACCTGATAGTGAGCCAGGACCACCCACGACACAGGCTGGGACACAGCAACCACTGTCAACCTCGAAGAAGAGAAAAAGAGGAGTACAAGCTTGCCACCCAGAATGGGCTTCACAAAGCCACAACCATCATTTTTAGCAACATGCTGTCTTCCACACTAATTGGACTTTTAGCTGAATTGGTTAATTAATAACCTTGCAGAAATTATTGAAAAGTTTTGGTCATGGAGATCATAGAGATGTAGTCCCTGTGGATCCAGAATAAAAGGCAAATAATTGAGAACTGTGCAAGAATTTCTAGTTTTACACCAGGCACAGTGCTTCACATTTGTAACCCCAGCACTTTGAAGGACTGAGGCAGGAGGATCACTTGAGGGCCACGAGTTTGAAACCAGTCTAGGCAACAAAGTGAAACCCTATTTCTTTTTTTTAATATAAAAGATGTAAAATTTATTCTTTTTTTATTATTATACTTTAAGTTTTAGGGTACACGTGCACAACATGCAGGTTTGTTACATATGTATACATGTGCCATGTTGGTGTGCTGCACCCACTAACTCGTCATTTAACATTAGGTATATCTCCTAATGCTATCCTCCCCCCACCCCACAACAGGCCCCAGTGTGTGATGTTCCCCTTCCTGTGTCCATGTGTTCTCATTGTTCAATTCCCACCTATGGGTGAGAACATGGAGTGTTTGGTTTTTTGTCCTTGTGATGGTTTGCTGAGAATGATTGTTTCCAGCTTCATCCATGTCCCTACAAAGGACATGAACTCACCATTTTTTATGGTTGCATAGTATTCCATAGTGTATATGTGCCACATTTTCTTAATCCAGTCTATCATTGTTGGACATTTGGGTTGGTTCCAAGTCTTTGCTATTGTGAATAGTGCTGCAATAAACATACGTGTGCATGTGTCTTTATAGCAGCATGTTTTATAATCCTTTGGGTATATACCCAGTAATGGGGTGCCTGGGTCAAATGGTATTTCTAGTTCTAGATCCCTGAGGAATCACCACACTGACTTCCACAATGGTTGAACTAGTTTACAGTCCCACCAACAGTGTAAAAGTGTTCCTATTTCTCCACATCTTCTCCAGCACCTGTTGTTTCCTGACTTTTTAATGATGGCCATTCTAACTGGTGTGAGACGGTATCTGATTGTGGTTTTTATTTGCATTTCTCTGATGGCGAGCGATAATGAGCATTTTTTCATGTGTCTATTGGCTGCATAAATGTCTTCTTTTGAGAAGTGTCTGTTCATATCCTTTGCCCACTTCTTGTTTGGTTTTTTCTTGTAAATTTGTTTAAGTTCTTTGTAGATTCTGGATATTAGCCCTTTGTCAGATGGGTACATTGCAAAAATTTTCTCCCATTTTGTAGGTTGCCTGTTCACCTGATGATAGTTTCTTTTGCTGTGCAGAAGCTCTTTGGTTTAATTAGATCCTATTTGTCAATTTTGGCTTTTGTTGCCATTGCTTTTGGTGTTTTAGACATGAAGTCCTTGCCCATGCCTGTGTCCTGAATGGTATTGCCTAGGTTTTCTTCTAGGGTTTTTATGGTTTTAGATCTAACATGTAAGTCTTTAATCCATCTTGAATTAATTTTTGTATAAGGTGTAAGGAAGAGATCCAGTTTTAGCTTTCTATATATGGCTAGCCAATTTTCCCAGCACCATTTATTAAATAGGGAATCCTTTCCCCATTTCTTGTTTTTGTCAGGTTTGTCAAAGATCAGATAGTTGTAGATATGTGGCATTATTTCTGAGGGCTCTGTTCTGTTCCATTGATCTATGTCTCTGTTGTGGTACCAGTACCATGCTGTTTTGGTTACTGTAGCCTTGTAGTATAGTTTGAAGTCAGGTAGCGTGATGCCTCAGCTTTGTTCTTTTGGCTTAGGATTGACTTGGCAATGTGGGCTCTTTTTTGGTTCCATATGAACTTTAAAGTAGTTTTTTCCAATTCTGTGAAGAAAGTCATTGGTAGCTTGATGGGGGTGGCATTGAATCTATAAATTACCTTGGGCAGTATGGCCATTTTCACAATATTGATTCTTCCTACTCATGAGCATGGAATGTTCTTCGTGAAACCCTATTTCTAAAAAAAAAAAAAAAAAAAAAAAAAAAAAAAAAAATCGTAGTTCTATTCTCATCCATTTATATCTTGGTCTCACTCAATGTTTAGATGGACATATCTATGACCTTCAACATCTTTTTAAACAGTGAAATGATCACAAAACTATTCAGTTCAGATTATGTGAAATGCCAGCTTTCAGGTTAAAGTATTAAGCCTTCCTCTATCAAAAGATCATTCATTCAGGGAGAAGTTCTCCTTCCCAAAAAATAAAAAAATCATTCCTTTATTCCTCTCCATTCTACAGTCCATTTTTCTACTGCTAACACTTTCCATTATCACTACATATTCTTTCTACCACAGTTGTTGTTGATTTAAATAAATAATAGAATCTGAAAACAGGAAGAGGCATTACCAATCATCAGAATTCAAGCCTCTGAGGCCAGGCATGGTGGCTCAGCCCTGTAATCCCAGCACTTTGGGAGGCCAAGGCAGGCAGATCACCTGAGGTAAGGAGTTCAAGACCAACCTGGCCAACATAGTGAAACCCTGTCTCTACTAAAAATACAAAAATTAGCCAAGTGTGGCGGCAGGCACCTATAATCCCAGCTACTTTGGAGGCTAGGGCAGGAGAATTGCTTGAGCCCTGAAGGTGGAGGTTGCAGTGAGCCCATATCGCCCCATTGCACTCCAGCCTGGGCTATGAGTGAAACTCCATCTCAAAAAAAAAAAAAAGTTCAAGCCTCTGGTTTTAAATATGAGGATTTGGAGACCCAGCAAGATTTTAGACTTACTCAAAATCTCACAGTTGACTAGAACAACAGCCAGAGCTAAAGAATTCTGATCTTCTGACTTTCAGGCTAATTACCACTCTAGTTCTGTATCTTGTTTTTTTTGTTGTTTTTTTGTTTTTCTGTGCAATTGAATTTAGGCTTCAAAACTGTGGGTAACTAAGGACTATCTCTAAGGCTTTTTATCTTTTTGTCTGTTCTCATTCCCAGAAAATATTAACATTCACAAGGCTGTAAATTTGTGATTGTGCAATAAATAAATAATTCAAAACTCTCCAATTTGCTAATGTTTGCTGACTAAAATTACATGTTTCTAAAAAACAGGAAGCTGTGCTCAAAATTTGTACTTTTCAGTCTAAGAACAAGTCAGCACAATGTGTTGTTTGTCATAGTTATGTCTAAAAGAGAATATAATCTTCACTCACTGGTTTACTTTTAAAACTATATCACATGACAGTGTTCAACTCAAAGAAGGTAAATGTTGCCGGGCCCGGTGGCTCACGCCTGTAATCCCAGCACTTTGGGAGGCTGAGGCGGGTGGATCACGAGGTCAAGAGATCGAGACCATCCTAGCTAACACAGTGAAACCCCGTCTCCACTAAATACACACACACAAAAAAAAAATTAGCCGGGCATAGTGGTTGGCACCTGTAGTCCCAGCTACTCGGGAGGCAGAGGCAGGAGAATGGCGTGAACCCAGGGGGCAGAGCTTGCAGTGAGCAGAGATCACGCCACTGCACTCCAGCCTGGGTGACAGAGTGAGACTCTGTCTCAAAAAAATAAATAAATAAAAGAAAGTAAATGTTACCTGTACAGCAACTGCTTTACTCAGAAGTCAGGCGTCAGTTAATCTCTCAGTAACCAATGGAGAGGAACTTAGCTAACCATTATTAAAGTCACAAATCAAGATGCTCTCAGAGCATTTAATGAATTGTAGAAATATATTAATAATGCACAGGAAAACAGAAAGTGAAATGCAGAAATATATTTATAATATACAGGAAAATATTTAAAACAATAAGCACTAGATCATATAATAGTCAATGTCATAAAAACTCAAGCATGAGAGAGATCAGCAGAGATAGAGATGGTCCAATTAATATTTTCTAACTAGGCATTTGTGCTTGAAAGTAGTTAAACTAGAACATTTTTGCCCCTGAGGCATATTAGAAAGCCAAGACAGCTTTGGGGTCCAGCTGGTTCTTCTATTTCTTCTATTTGTACAATGAATATCATACTATTGTATAATGAATATTGTATTAATGTTATTGAACACGTCCTTATGTGCTAGAAAAACTGGACATCTATATGCAAAAAACAAAAACAAACAAAAAAGCCTCAACTTTATTTCACAGCATACACAAAAATCAACTCAAGATGGATCATGGATCTAAAACTATTACACTTCTGGAAGAAAACACAGAGAAAATCTTTGTGACCTTGGCTTAGACAAAGACTTTTAGACACGAAATCCACAAAAATTTTTGCTCTTCAAAAATCGCTATAAAGAGAATTAAAAGACAAAGCAACGAACTACCAAAAGAAAATGCAAAAAAGGATATCTGATAAAGGACTTGTATCTAAATATTAAGAAATCAAATAATAGTAAAAACAACCCAATTTTAAATGGGCAAAAGATTTGAATATGTGACTGGAGAAGAGATACAAATACAAATGGCATATAAACACATGAAAAGAAGTTCAAAATCATTTGTTATTAGGAAAATAAAAATTAAAACCACCATAAGATACTACCATTTTCTTATTAGAATGGCTAAAATTTTGTAGGAGGATATCTAGTGCTGACAAAGCTACAGAGCAACTAAAACTCTCAATATTACTAGACAGAATGTAAAATGGTACATTCATTTTGAAAAATGGCTCAACAATTTAATATAAATTTAAATATAGATGTACCATATAGTCCGGCAATCCCACTCCTAGGTATTTACCCACATGAAATAAAAACTTATGTTGAACTACCTCACATCCACTAGGATGGCCATCATAAACAAAACAAAACAGAAAATAACAAGTGTTGGCAAGGATGTGGAGAAGTTGGAACCCCTGTGCACTGTAAAATGTAATGTAAGATGTTGCAGCTGCCTGTAGAAAACAGTATGGTTGGTGCTCAAAAAGTTAAAAATAGAATTACCATATTATCTTGCAATTTCACTTCTGTGTATATGCCCAAAATAATTGAAAGCAAAGTCTCAGTGAGATATTTGTATACTCATGGTCATAGCAGTATTATTCACAATAGCTAAAACATGGATCCAACCCAAATGTTCATCGGTGGGTGGATAGATAAGAAAAGTGTAGTATATACTCGGGAGGCCGAGGCCTCCCGAGTAGCTGAGACTACAGGCACGTACTGCCATGCCCAGCTAATTTTTTGTATGTTTAGTAGAGATGGGGTTTCACCATGTTGGCCAAGATGGTCTCGATCTCTTGACCTCATGGTCCACCTGCCTTGGCCTCCCAAAGTGCTGGGATTACAGGCGTGAGCCATGGAGGAAGATTTTTTTTTAAGTGTGGAAACTGAAGGGAAACCTCAGGGTAGAGACAGAAATTTTTATTTTGGACAAAGAGAATATTTTTATAGCCTATGAGGTAGGATCCAGTAGAGGGAAAGAAGCCTAATGGAATATCATTAGGCTTAAAAAGAAAGGAATTCTGACATATGCCACGACATGAATGAATCTTAAGAACATTATGCTAAATGAAATAAGCCAGTCACATAAACACAAATACTGTATGATTCCACTTACCTGAGGTACTTAGTAGTCAAATTCACATAGACAGAAAGTAGCATAGTGGTTACCATGAGCTAGTGGGAAGGAGAATGAAGAGTTACTGTTTAATAGGTATAGAGTTTCTGTTTTACAAGATGGAAAAAGTTATGGAGATGGATAGAGATGATGGATGAACAGCATTATGAATTTGTTTAATACTGCTGAACTGTACACTTAAAATTGGTTACATGGTAAATTTTATTTTATTTTACTACAATAAAAGAATATGGCTGAGAAAGGGAGATTTTTTTTTTTTTTTTTGAGACAGAGTCTTGCTTTATCACCAGGCTGCAGTGCGCCACTGCACTGCAGCCTCTGCCTCCCGGGTTCAAGCGATTCTCCTGCCTCAGCTTCCCGAGTAGCTGAGACTACAGGCACGTGCTACCACGCCCAGCTAATTTTTTGTATTTTTAGTAGAGATGGGGTTTCACCATGTTGGCCAGGATGGTCTCGATCTCTTGACCTCATGGTCCACCCGCCTTGGCCTCCCAAAGTGTTGGGATTACAGGCGTGAGCCACAGAGGAAGATTTTTTTTTAAGTGTGGAAACTGAAGGGAAACCTCAGGGTAGAGACAGAAATTTTTATTTTGGACAAAGAGAATATTTTTATAACCTATGAGATAGGATCCAGTAGAGGGAAAGAAGCTGAAAATACTAGAGGAAAAAGTAAATATTGAAAATTACAGAGGAGATGGACAGTGAACATAGGTGTGAAAATTTATCTTGAGTAGAGGATAATAACTGTTTTCATTATTCCATTATATTGAGTGCTTACTATGCCACACACCCAACCAAGTGTTATGTGTGTTAACTTATTTTGTCCTCACAACAACCGTAAGTGGTATATACTCTTTTTTTCTCCATTTAGCATCTGTTCGAATCTAAAACTGAGATTGGGAATATATAGTATGAATAAAACACAAAAGTAGACGTAAGTTTCATAACAAAACCTGTGTCTTAATGCCTATGTGAAACCGAAGTAAAGAAATAAGAAGAGAGGTGGTATGTGCCTGTAGTCCCAAACTACTCAGGAGGCTGAGGCAGGAGAATCCCTTGAGCCTAGAAGTTTCAGTCCACCTGAGGCAACGTAGTGAGACTCTGTCTCTACAAATTTTTATTTTAATTTAAAAAAGAAAAGAAATAAGTAGAGTTGCATATATTGAAACATTTGCAGGATATTGAGGAAGAAATTTGTGGGAGTTTGTGTTGGATAGAATTAGTGTTCGTGAATCCTATGAAATTAACTATTGAGATAGAGGATATCAGACAATATATATTTAGAAAAGTTACAAAGGAAGAAATAGATTAACTGGGGAAGAGATAATATTTGATGAGAATTTTTCAGAATCAGTGAAAGAATTTAATTCTCAAATATAAGAATTTCATTTCTTAATTCTCAAATATAAGAATTTCATGTAGAAGAGCAGAGATTCACTGCAAATTGCTTGAAGGGGACCTGGCAGCATTGACCACTAAGATAAACAAGTAAAAATTAATTCACACCTAGACACATCAGAATAAAACTGTAAAACACCGTAAATAATGAAAAAAATCTTAACAGCAGCTAGAATGAAAATACAGATTACCTACAAAGTGACTGTTAGACTAAAGCTGACTTCTCAATAGAAAAAAAAAAAGATTCCAAAATAATATAATAATATCTCCAGAGTATTGAGGAAAAATATCGAGATAAAATAAAATAAAATAAATCTGAATGTGTATGCCATATGCAATGAGCAGTAAGGATTTTCAAATGGTTCTTGAAAGAACTATTATATAAAGGAAGTACTTTAGAAAGAGGAAATTCAAATGAAAAGAAAAGAGTTGGGTATAAAAAACCAGTATGTATCAAATAATTTGGTAAATATTTGAGT
The DNA here is from genome assembly GCF_009828535.3 of Hylobates moloch. NCBI lineage: Eukaryota > Metazoa > Chordata > Mammalia > Primates > Hylobatidae > Hylobates > Hylobates moloch. The sequence goes on from NW_026652292.1 coordinate 39,096,170, forward strand.
AAATAAAAATTGGCTATTGAAAAACAACAATAATAATGGCTACTAGAAAGAAGAATTTTAATGAGATGAAACTAAAATATTAAACAAAAATGGAAAGTGGAGAAGATGATTAGAACTAAAGAGTTCCGAAGTTCATCGTTCTGTTCACAAAAATGTAGATATATTAACTTTTGGCTTTTTATGGGTATGCTTTTTCACTTTTTATTTTTTATTTTTTTGTAGAGGTGGAGTCTTGCTATGTTTCATAGGCTGATCTCAAATTCCTGGCCTCATGTGATCCTCCTACCTTGGCCTCCAAAAGTGCTTGGAATATAGGCATGAGACACTACACCTGGCCTGTTTCCTTTTCTTTTTTTTTTTTAAGCCAGATTTTATTTGTATTAAAAAAAAAATCCTCAGGAGACTTAAACATTCCAAAGACCTGAAGATATCAAGGTTCAATGTACAGCTACAGTGAGGTGCTTGTGATTAGTAACTGAGTCATGGAAGATTCTATAGTGCCTTGGGGACTTCCACTCCTTCATATCACTCCTAGTCTTGGCCTTGTGGTTTTCTGCAAGTTCTCGTCGACTGTAACTTTGTAACTTTACACAGCACTGTCACTCCAGTAAGGAAAAAAAAAAAAAAAAACACTATGGCTATCATTGTTAATCCAGTAGAGAAACCACAGAGTCACGGGGGTCATGTACAACAATGATTCCCGGAATCACAGTCGATAACCTTAAGCAGGTGACAAGCAGACATTCAGAGCAAGGCAAGTATCAGAACTCCTGTTTTCCCGGTAGTCCCATCCATGGATAAGCTTGGACAGGTTGGTACATGGTGATTTTTTCTTTTTTTTTGAGACAGTCTTGCTCTGTCACCCAGACTGGAGTGCAGTGGCGCGATCATGGCTCACTGTAACCTCCACCTCCCAGGTTCAAGCAATTCTCCTGCCTCAGCCTTCTGAGTAGCTGGGATTACAGGCACATGCCACCATGCCTGGCTAATTTTTGTATTTTTAGTAGAGACGGGGGGTACATGGTGATTTTTTGCTGGTACAGCAGGCAGGCAGCTTTTTAGTCAAAAGAAGGTCAGGAATAGTTTCCCCAAAGCAGCCAGATGCCCTCCATCAAGACAAACTGTTTTTGGATAAAAAGATCCTGATTTCTTTTTTTAATGTAAAGGTACCTATTATAGGAATAAAATTACAATCTCTAATTTCAAAGGAAAAGAGACAAGAAATGCTTGAATCCAGTACAACAGGAGTTGACAATTTTTTCTGAAATGTCCTAATAGTAAATATTTTAGTCACTACAGACCATATAATTTCTGTTGCAACTATACAGGTCTACCATTGTAGTATGAAAGCAGCTATGTGCTATATATAATTGAATGAGTGTGGCTATGTTCCAATAAAACTTTATTTATATAAAATAGTTTGGTGACAACCCCTATAATATTAAGGAGAAAAATTAAAACTTTATTTATATAAAATAGTTTTCTGACCCCTATAATATTAAGGAGAAAAAAAGACACAGAGAGGAAAAAATGCCTGCCAAATAGAAACACAACAGAATGTAAGCAATAGAAATATAATTATAATAAGTATAAATTCATCAGAATTCCTAGTGAAACATACAGTAATTCATAAAATTGACAAAACAAAAAAAAGTCCAACTGTGTGTTGATCATGTGAAAGAAAATTAAATTTTGAGACCCCAAACTCATTTAGCCAAAGGGAAAAGTCAAGCTAGGAACTGCGTCACGAAAACCTGCCTCACCATTTTGGTTCCTATATAAGATGACTACAAGATGAAAAGCTACACGCCTCCCCCACACTTTTCCCACAAGGAAATTCCTAGTGAGCTGCAAGATCTTTTAAGGTGTTTCTGTTAAAATTCCACCATGGCAATGTAAATTAATAGCTTATCTTTATAGGTGCAGTCACTCCTAGTCCACCAGACACAAATGCATATCTGATTGTTCCCCTGCCCCATTTTGTCTCTGTTATCCCTGCATTTTTCCTCTGCCCCATTTGTTCATGTCATTTTATGTAAAAAAAAAAAAAAAAAATGAAGATTCATTGAGCCAAAAGCATGAATAACTATTTTTCCCTACCTCCTCTTACATAAAAATTGTGTACTTCTCAATATCATGGCCTTTCCCCTTTCTTCAGAGAAAGGCATATAGACCTGTCTCCCAGGCATGCATCCCTAACTTTGGCAAACAAACCTGCTAAAATGATTGAGACTTGTCTCATCATTTTTCTGGATTGACAATCACAAGAGACACATTAAATCATAACTACACGAGAAAGTTTGAGAGAAAGTGGATGAAAAAAGTTAGAACAGAAAAAATACTGAGTAAATTATATTAGTAGAAGACAAAATACATTAGGAGAAAATGTATTATTTCAGGTAAATATATACCCACCCTGAAGCTATATGCACTTAACAACATAGCCTCAAAATATAAAAATCAAAACTGACAGACTGAAAAGGAAACAATGATAAATCTACAACTACACTTTTCTTTCAGAAATTTATCAAGAAGACAAAAACCTAATAGAAGATTTTAACCAAAAAATTTAACAAATTTGATTTGTAGACATATATAGAAGTCTGCACTCAATAATCAGAGAATACTCCTTCTTCTCAAACAAACATGAAACATTTAGCAAAAGTTAGTCATGTACTAGGTCACAAAACCAGTCTCAATAAACAGAAATCATTAGTAACAATCATACCACATTTTTGGACCACACTGCAGTAAAATTCAATGATTTGTAACCAAAGTATTTGAACTAATTAGAGAATTCAGTAATGAGATATGGACTTGGTGGTTTATTTGGGAAGTGATCCCAGGAAACAGAGCAAAGAGGCAAACAGAGTGAGGCAAGGAAGGAAGGAAGGCAAATACAGGATGTTTTATTGTGTTTGTTACCTCTTTGAGCAACTATGATACTATCCTGCTTTGGGATCTCCAAGGAATAGTATGGACTGTGCCTCATAACTTTTCATGAAGAGAACAAGAGCCTGGAAAATTTATCCCTTGACTCTGCTGCTCATTAGCTCAAGGTTGCTCCTGGTATTACTCCTCCACAGTTGTTGTCTGTGCCTGTGCAGCCAAGGAACCTCCAGGTCTTCAGGGAAAACCCTGATGTAGAAGAGCAGAGATTCACTGAAAATTGCTTGAAGGGGACCTGGCAGCATTCATGCAACTGTCCCCTACAGGTTCCCTAAAATCCAGTGGCTTGAGGGAATTTAGCACCTGCTACAAATCGCACCCTTGAAAAATTAAAACAAAATGATTGTATGCATTAAGATACATAAATATGTGTAAAAGTGTCAAAAATATTCAAGGGAATAATACAAACTACTTTAAAATCACAGTTTTGGGGTGGATGTAAGAATGAGTGTGACTTCAACTGTAGATATAATTAATTTCTATAGAGAAAAAATGAAGAATCTAAAGGAAGTATCACAAAATGTTAATATTTATTAATTCAATAGATATGGGTATCTAGTTATTATTTTCTGTATTTTTTATATATTCTACAGTTAAACATTGTTTTGAAAGAATAAGTTCCTGGTGCTTTCAATAGAAAGATTTTGCTTGATAATACATGCCGTAATCGCTGAACCTTCATTAAATAAAGAAGCTGAACTAGCAAAGCTCAGTTTTGTCTAGATAGGCTCTGGCCTCCTCCAGAAGCGGAATTAAATGTTATGTTGTTTTCTGTTTCTTTAGGGGAAGTGTCCCTTTAAGGCTCTGAACTTTAAGCACATGAATCAAGCTCAAACAACAGTTTTCAGTCACTAGCTGTCTCAGCAAGTCCCGGTGGCCTCCATCTTTCAGTTTGTGGTTATCACTTAAATTATCCTGGAAGAGTATTCTTAGCAATCTTTCAAATTCCTTTCCAAGTCCCTGTCAGTTTAGGTTCACCATTTTTATGGTCTAATTGGTTAATTATCATAAAATGATACACAGTGTACATGTGATCATGCTTTATAGCTGTTGTAAAAATAGATTATCACTCTAACTCTGTCTGGCCACAGGTGAGTTTGTTTTAATGGATTACAACAAGATTAGATTAGATTATCAGTCTAATCTTTTCAATTTACAGAAAATGAGGCCTGGAAAAATCAGATTTTTTTGTATTTAGTAACTAGTAGGTGACAAAGTTGAAAATCAAATTTTGGACCCATCATTATCATCAGTCTATGAGATAATATCTACGTTCCTTAGAGGTTACAGAATAAAACAAGTTATCTGTGAAGATCTAAAAGTATCACTCATTAAACACCACAGTTTATAGCCACCTAATTAATCACTGTGGACAGTATAAGCATAATGCATCTGGCACTAGGAGCCATGCTCCTCGGTGGTATTCATGTCCAGCCTGTGCCTGTCTAATGCAGTCATGCCCCTGGGATCTTCAGAGACAAATACCTTGCATGATTTCATGGTGTGTTAAGGCAAATCTTGTGTGTTGATACCATCTATAACAGCCTTAGCAAAAGCCATAACATCACTAATGTGATTACGCACACCCCATCAGAATTATCAAAATTGCCCAGATCGTTTGCCATTGGGTCAAAGAACCACTAGACTGGAGAGGACTTTGAGAAGTCACATAGGGAACCTGTATCTAATACAGTGTTTCTCAAACTTTAATGTGTATATGAATCACACAGGGAGCTTGTTAATGCAGATTCTGATTAAGTAGGTTTGTGCTATGGCCTGAAATTCTTCAGTTCTAACAAAGGTGATATCAACACTGCTAGTCTTAGGACCAGCCTCGAAGTAGCAAAGCTTTTTCCTGTGCTTAAAAATTGCCCAAGGTCTATGACAAAGAAGCTGTGCTTCTCTGAGACAGGACACTGATGGCCAAAGAGGGTTGGTGGCAGGTGTTTTGGGTAAGCAACACTCACAAAGCTAGTTATGTGCTGTCTAAATGCTTGTCTACACTAGTCGGAAACAGACTATTTGGCACTGCCAAAGTGCTTGACCCTGAAGGTTGCATTGGAGCATCTAGAGACTCAGAGCTAGTAATTTTGCAAACAGCAAATTTCCCCACTCCTTAATTTAGAAAGAGTGCATCATGGTCTATCAGCCTAAAAAAGTAGATTGAAGAGGGAAAAAATGCAACTTGGAATGACAGGATTCAGATCTGGTATCAAACTCCAGCTCTTTCGTTTACCTTCTGTGTGACCTTGGGTAAGTTGCTTAAAGCCTTTGACACTCAATTTCCACAAGTCTAAAAGGAAAATAATATTAATATTAACCAAGTCACAAGGACTTTGCCCATTAAACAAGATGATTATTTGAAAAGTCCTTTTGTAAACTAAGTGCTCTACATGTAATAGTTTCATTAAAAGGTAATAGTTTTAAAAGAATAGATAAATCCTAATGATACCCCCATTGAATTTTAAAGGCTTCAGCAACTGCATTTTAGAAAACAGCCAATATTTCATTCTTTATCTATCCCTAGTGAGTCTAACATCAGAGAGAGAGCAGATGGGCAGTCTTCTCAAGGTCTCAGGCAAAATGGTCACTGTTTATCTTCTCCCAATATTCCTTCCAGGTACCTGTAGCTATACCTGGAAGAATGCTCGTATGCTGTTTAAACAAAGGGTGATGCTTATTACAAAATGACGAAGTTCCCCTAAATGTTCTTTAGGTCCTAAATTTATCAGGTATTCTCTTCACTACCATCTACCCTAATCATAACATGAAACATGTAATGGTGTACAAATTAGATCAACTTAGGTACACATACACAGTATGTGTTTAGGGTTTTCACCCTTTGTACCACTAAGTGTTTAGGGTTTTATACTTCAATTGTGCCTTTGTATATGTACCTAATTTGATTCTCTTAGCTATCTGTAACTTGCTTGTTATTAGTACCTAAGGATTATACGTTACTCCAAATACATATCAAAATAATTTGTAAATGTCTTTTGCCATAAAATATGATGCTTGTATATTGCAATGGATACTGTGGTTGCCTCCCCTTCTGTTGGTAACAACTCCGTATTTATTTGGCATTCACACCTCTTCATGAAGCCTACATACTTAGAACAGGGGGTCTCCCCTGGGAGCTATTTTGCCCCTACACCCAGGATGTTTGGCAATGTCTGGAGACGTTTTTAGTTGTCACAATATAGATAGGCAACTTCTGGCGACTCATGAGTAGAGGACAGGAATGCTGCTAAATATACTACAGTGCACAGGACAGCCCCTCACACCAAAGAATTATCCAGCCCACAATGTCACTATTGCTCTAGGTGAGAAGCTGACTTACAGAACAGCTAACTCTACCTCTAACTCTAGCAGTGGCACAGGTAGTTCAAGCCTGCTTAAAAATCACAGTCCTATCTTGCAGGAATTATAGATTTAGGGTAAACACATGGCCTTAAGTGGTCAATGAACCTGAAGAAGACATTTCCAGAGGGTTTTTGGAATAAGAAAGCTTCCTTAATCTTTTGAGAGAGGTTTTGGAAGTGGCTCTTGTTGGTTCCACTTCCAGCTAGGATGAATTAACAGGGACCAATTTTATCCACCTGTTGGAAGTAACTGGAAAGCAGGAAAAAATATAAGACACATGGGACATCAGACTGTGCAGGACAATGATCCCTAAAAAAGAGAAAAAACTCAAAAATAAAAAGAAACAGAGTATCAGTGAGCCATGGAACAACTTCAAGCAAGCTAATTATATGTGTTACTAGATTAACCAGGGTGGGATGGGGGCAGAAAAATATTTGAAGCAATAATGGCTAACACTTTTCCAAATTCTAGAAACTCAAGATCCAAGAATCTCAACGAGCCCTCGGTTGAGGGCTCATTACTCAATAAGTACAAGAAAAAAAAAAAAGAAAAGAAAGAGAGATTATCATTATAGTAAAAGAAATTTAAGTCAGTGGTGGAAATCCATAAACTATTTCCCTTAAAAGAGGTCTGTATGTTAAATAGTTTTGTAAAACCTGTTTTTTGGTTTTTTTTTATTTCTATATATCAGTTTTCTTTTTTTTTTCTTCCATAATTTTTTTTTTATTATACTTTAGGGTTTTAGGGTACATGTGCACAATGTGCAGGTTTGTTACATATGTATCCATGTGCCATGTTGATTTCCTGCACCCATTAACTCATCATTTAGCATTAGGTGTGTCTCCTAATGCTGTCCCTCCCCCCTCCCCCCACCCCACAACAGTCCCCGGAGTGTGATGTTCCCCTTCCTGTGTCCATGAGTTCTCATTGTTCAATTCCCACCTATGAGTGAGAACATGCGGTGTTTGGTTTTTTGTCCTTGCGATAGTTTACTGAGAATGATGTTTTCCAGTTTCATCCATGTCCCTACAAAGGACACGAACTCATCATTTTTTATGGCTGCATAGTATTCCATGGTGTATATGTGCCACATTTTCTTAATCCAGTCTATCGTTGTTGGACATTTGGGTTGGTTCCAACTCTTTGCTATTGTGAATAGTGCTGCGATAAACATACGTGTGCATGTGTCTTTATAGCAGCATGATTTATAGTCCTTTGGGTATATATCCAGTAATGGGATGGCTGGGTCAAATGGTATTTCTAGTTCGAGATCCCTGAGGAATCGCCACACTGACTTCCACAATGGTTGAACTAGTTTACAGTCCCACCAACAGTGTAAAAGTGTTCCTATTTCTCCACATCCTCTCCAGCACCTGTTGTTTCCTGATTTTTTAATGATGGCCATTCTAACTGGTGTGAGATGGTATCTCACTGTGGTTTTGATTTGCATTTCTCTGATGGCCAGTGATGATGAGCATTTCTTCATGTGTTTTTTACATGAACATGTAAAACCTGTTTTAAATATATTTGTATTTCTTCTGTAAATCAGTACTACAATAGAAATAGTTTGATTTTGCTTTTAGCAGAACTCAAAACTAGCTTGGATATGTCAATAGATCTCATTGTTCTGCCAATTTATTATTCATCAGTGTCGCATGGTCAGGCCAGACTGAGCTTACAAGGCAGCCAGAAACTCTGCCCAATTCAATTATCTGTTTCACCACAGCTACAAATCATGTACTTCCTTAATTTATGTGTTTAGGGGCTCGACTCCCATCCCATTCTCCATTTAGAGACACTCAAAGCCAATGTAGTCTGTGACCTCCTGCAAACTTCCCTACCTGCCTTTGACCAGTGGCAGTGGCTCCCTGCCTTCCTCTGTCTCAAGCAGGCCCAGCTAAGTTTCCACTGGCTATTTTTAAACTCTGAGTAGCTAAATGAATTAACTCAATTTGTAGAAGAAAAGACAAGGAAGCTGTGTTTTGACATTTAATCCACACATCTTTCTTCCATCCAGCTTTTCCATTAAATAAAACTGGTACTTTAAGCCTCCACATTTTTTTTTAAATTGTACCATTTACATAGTCATGAAAAAAAAAATCAACTAGCCTAAAACTATCAATATGCTGACTTTCTGATTACTTGCTAAGAAACCCCAAAAGACAAACTACAGACATACACAGGCATATTGGGTTGAACAATGTCCCTTAAAAATTCACATGCACCCAGAGCCTCTGAATGTGAGCTTTCTTGGAAAGAGGGCCTTTGCAGCTGTAACTATTCTAGAACTTCAAGATAGCATTATCCTGGATTTAGCATCAGCTCTCAAGTCGTTGACTGGGAGCCTCATAAGAAGAGGAAGGCACCCGGAGGATCACAGAGGGATGATAGCCACGTGAAGACGGAGGCAGAGGCTGGAGAGGTGCTGCTGCAGACCCAGGAACCCCAGGGGCCACCAGAAGCTGGAAGAGGCAGAAGGATCCTCCACTGGGGACTTCAGAAAGCTCCGGGCCCTGCCGACACCTGGATTTCAGGTTTTAGCCTTCAGAACCGTGAGAGAATGAATTTCGGTTTTTTTAAGGCCTGAGTTTGTGATCATTTGTTATGGCAGCCACAGGAAACAAATACAAAAGAAAATAATGTGACACACACAGCCCTTATCTCCTGTCCCCACTTCCTTTCCTGAGCACTCACTGAGAAGTTTCTCATCTATCTTTCTAGAACCTTCACCTCCACATGCACTTTTAGCAGATGGTGCACATTATTCTTGTCACATCCTGACTGCCAGGAGGAGCTACATCCCTCTCCCCAAGCGGAACTGCCAGGAATGAAAGCTGAGAAGACCCATTGTCTGCCTGTGGAACTCGGCGCAGTCACTGCTTGGTATTCCTGGGTCCGTGAGCACAGGCTCGGCTTCCTTGTTTTTTTTTTTTTTAACAACGTGCGTGTCCATGTATTGTTTGCCAACTCTTAGGATCCCTTTCCCTTGCATCTCGGCCTGAGCACTTGTTTATTGTGCATGCTAAAAAGTACAGTCTGTTGAAGAGAAACAAGGCAATTTCTAAAAACAAAGTCAGGCTGGAACAGTCTGTGTTCAAAACATAGAGCTTTTTGATCTTTTTGTCTTACTTGTCTTTTTTTTTAATTTATTTTTAATTTCATGGGTTTTTAGGGAGCAGGTGGTGTTTGGTTACATGAATAAGTTATTTAGGGGTGATTTCTGAGATTTTGGTGCACCCATCACCTGAGCACTGTACCCAACGTGTAGTCTTTTATCCCTCACCCACCTCCTGCCCTTTCCCCCAAGTCCCCAAAGTCCAATATATCATTCTTATGCTTTTGCGTCCTCATAGCTTAGCTCCCACATATGAGTGAGAACATTCAATGATTGGCTTTCCATTCCTGAGTTACTTCACTTAGAATAATAGTCTCCAATTCCATCCAGGTTGCTGCAAATGCCATTATTTCATTCCTTCTGATGGCTGAGTAGTATTCCATGGTGTATATATATAACATTTTCTTTATCCACTTGTTGGTTGATGGTCATTTGTGCTGGTTCCATGTTTTTGAAATTGCAAATTGTGCTGCTATAAACATGCACGTGCAAGTATTTTTTTCGTGTAATGATTTCTTTTCCTCGGGTAGATACTTAGTAGTGGGATTGCTGGATCAAACCGTAGATCTACTTTTAGTTCTTTAAGGAATCACCACACTGTTTCCCATAGTGGCTGTACTAGTTTACATTTCCACCAACAGTGTACAAGTGTTCCCTTTTCACCGCATATGTGACAACATCTATTATTTTTGGACTTTTTTGTTATGGCCATTCTTGCAGGAGGGAGGTGGCATTGCATTGTGGTTTGAGTTGCAGTTTTCTGATAATTAGTGATATTGAGCATTTTTCCATATGCTTGTTGGCCATTTGTATACCTTCCTTTGAGAATTGTCCAATCATGTCCTAGCCCACTTTTTGATGGGATTGTTTGTCTTTTTCTTGCTGATTTGTTTGAGTTCCTTGTAGATTCTGGATATTAGTCCTTTGTTGGATGTGTAGATTGTGAAGATTTTCTCCCACTCTCTGGGTTGTCTGTTAACTCTGCCAACTCTGCCGATTATTTCTTTTGCTGTGCAGAAGCTTTTTAGTTTAGTTAAATTCCATCTATTTATCTTTGTTTTGTTGCATTTGCTTTTGGGTTCTTGGTCATGAATTCTTTGCCTAAGCCAATGTCAAGGAGGGTTTTTCCAATGTTATCTTCTAGAGTTTTTATGGGTTCAGGTCCTACATTTAAGTCTCTGATCCATCTTGAGTTGATTTTTGTAAAAGGTGAGAGATGAGGATCCAGTTTTATTCTTCTACACGTGACTTGCCAATTATCCCAGCACCATTTGTTGAATAGGGTGTCCTTTCCCCACTTTATGTTTTTGCTTGCTTAGTCAAAGATCAGTTGGCTATAATATTTGGGTTTACTTCTGAGTTCTCTATTCTGTTCCATTGCTCTGTGTGCCTATTTTTGTACCAGTACCATGATGTTTTGGTGACTATGGCCTTGTAGTATAATTTGAAGTCTGGTAATGTGATACCTCCAGATTTGCTCTTTTTCGCTTAGTCTTGTTTTGGTTATGCAGGCTCTGCTTTGGTTCCATATGAATTTTAGGACTGTTTTTTTCTAGTTCTGTGAAGAATGATGGTGGTATTTTGATGATAATTGCATTGAATTTGTAGATTGCTTTTGGCAGTATGGTCATTTTCACAATATTGATTGTACTCATCCATGAGCATGGGACGTGTTTCCATTTGATTGTGTCATCTATGATTTCCTTCAGCAGCGTTTTGAGTTTTCCTTGTGGAGGTCTTTCACGTCCTTGGTTAGATACATTCCTAAGTAATTTTTTTTTTTGCAACTATTGTAAAATGGGTTGAGTTCTTGATTTGATCCTCAGTTTGGTCACTGTTGGCATATAGCAGAGCTACTAATTTGTGTACATTAATTTTGTATCTTGAAACTTTGCTGAATTCATTTATCAGTTCTAGGAGTTTTGGGGGAGTCTTTAGATTTTTCTAGGTGTATGATCATATCATCAGCAAACAGTGACAGTTTGACTTCCTCTTTACCAATTTGGATGCCCTTTATTTCTTTCTCTTGTCTGATTGCTTTGGCTAGGACTTCTAGTAGTATGTTGAATAGAAGTGGTGAGAGTGGGCATCCTTGTCTTGTTCCAGTTCTCAGGGGAAATGTATTCAACTTTTCTCCATTCAGTATTATGTTGGCTGTGGGTTAGTCATAGATGGCTTTTATTTCCTTAAGTTGTGTCCCTTCTATGCCGATTTTGCTGAGGATTTTAATTATACAGGGATGCTGGATTTTATCAAATGTTTTTTCTGTGTCCATTGAAATAATCATGTGATTTTTGTTTTTAATTCTGTTTATGTGGTATATTACATTTATTGACTTCTGGATGTTAAACCATCCCTGCATCCCTGATATGAAACCCACTTAATCATGCTAAATTATCTTTTTGATATGCTGTTGGATTCAGTTAGCTATTATTTTGTTGAGTGTTTTTGTATCTATGTTCATCAGGGATATTGGTCTGTAGATTTCTTTTTTTATTATGTCCTTTTCTGGTTTTGGTATTAGGATGTTAACTGGCTTTATAGAATGATTTAGGGAGGATTCCCTCTTTCTCTAACCTTTGGAATAGTGTCAACAGGATTGGAGCCAGTTCTTCTTTGAATGTCTGATAGAATTAGCTGTGAATCTATCTGACCCTGGACTTTTTTTTAGCAATGTTTTTATTACCATTTCAATGTTGCTGATTGTTATTGCTCTGCTCCGAGTTTCTATGTCTTCCTGTTTTAATCTAGGAGGGCTGTATATTTCCAGGAATTTATCCATCTCCTTTAGGTTTTCTAGTTTATGCATGTAAAGGTGTTCATGGTAGCCTTGCATAAACTTTTGTTTTTCTGTGGTATCAGTTCTAATATCTGCTGTTTTGTTTCTAATTGAGCTTATTTGGACCTTCTCTCTTCTTTTATTGGTTAATCTTGCTAATGATCTATCAATTTTATTTATCTTTCAAAGAAACAGTTTTTTGTTTCATTTATCTTTTGTATTGTTTTTATTGTTTCAATTTCATTTAGTTCTGCTCTGATCTTGGTTATTTCTTTTCTTCTGCTGAGTTTGGGTTTGGATTGTTCTTGTTTCTCCAGTTCTGTGAGGCGTGACCTTAGATTGTCTATTTGTGCTCTTTTGGACTTTTTTATGTAGGCATTTAATGCTATGAACTTTCCTCTTAGCACCACTTTTGCTGTATCCCAGAGGTTTTATAGGTTGTGTCACTATTGTGGTTCAGTTCAAACATTTTTTAAATTTTTATCTTGATTTCCTTGTTGACCCAATGATCATTCAGGAGCAGTTTATTTAATTTCCATCTATTTGAATGGTTTTGAGGGTTCCTTTTGGAGTTGATATCCAATTTATTCCACTGTGGTCTGAGAGAGTAGTTGATACAATTTTGATTTTCTTAAATTTATTGAGACTTGTTCTGTGTCCTATCATGTGGTCTATCTTGGAGAATGTTCCATGTGCTGATGAGTAGAATGTATATTCTGCAGTTGTTGGATAGAATGTTCTATAAATATCTGTTAAGCCCATTTGCTCTAAGGTATAGTTTAAGTCCATTGTTTTTTTGTTGACTTTCTGTCTTGATGACCTGTCTAGTGCTGTCAGTGGAGTATTAAATTCCCCCACTATTATTGTGTTGCCATCTATCTCATTTCTTAGGTTGAGTAGTAATTGTTTTATAAATTTGGGATCTCCAGTGTTAGGTTCATATATATTTAGAATTGTGATTATTATCCTGTTGAACTAGTCCTTTTATCACTATATAATGTCCCTCTTTGTCTTTTTTAACTGCCACTGCTTTAAAGTTTGTTTAGTCTGATATAAGAATAGCTACTCCTGGGATCTGGTTCCAAGATGGCCGAACAGACACAGCTCCAGTCTATAGCTCCCAGTGTGAGCAATGCAGAAGACGGGTGATTTCCGCATTTCCAACTGAGGTACTGGGTTCATCTCACTGGGGCAGTACCTGGAAAATCGGGACACTCCCACCCTAATACTGCACTTTTCCACCTGTCTTAGTAAACGGCACACCAGGACATTATATCCCACACTTGGCTTGGAGGGTCCCACACCCACAGAGCCTTGCTCACTGCTGGCACAGCAGTCTGAGATCAAACTGCAAGGTGGCAGCGAGGCTGGGGGAGGGGCGTCTGCCATTACTGAGGCTTGAGTAGGTAAGCAAAGGGCCTGAAAGCTCAAAGTGGGTGGAGCCCACTGTAGCTCAAGGAGGCCTGCCTGCCTCTGTAGGATGCACCTCTGGGGGCAGAGCATAGCTGAACAAAAGGCAGCAGAAACTTCTGCAGACTTAAAGGTCCCTCTCTGACAGCTTCGAAGAGAGTAGTGGTTCTCCCAGCATGGAATTTGAGATCTGAGAACAGACAGACTGCCTCCTCAAGTGAGTCCTTGACCCCTGAGTAACCTAACTGGGAGACACCTCCCATAGGGGCCGACTGACACCTCATACAGCTGGGTGCCCCTCTGAGACAAAGCTTCCAGAGGAAGGATCAGGCAGCATTTGCTGTTCTGCAATATTTGCTGTTCTGCAGCCTTCACTGGTGATACACAGGCAAACAGCGTCTGGACGGGACCTCCAGCAAACTCCAAAAGACCTGCAGCTGAGGGTCCTGACTGTTAGAAGGAAAACTAACAAACATAAAGGACATCCACACAAAAACCCCATCTCTAGGTCACCACCATCAAAGACCAAAGGTAGATAAAAGCACAAAGATGGGGAGAAACCAGAGCAGAAAATCTGAAAATTCCAAAAATCAGAACACCTCTACTCCTCCAAAGGAATGCAGCTCCTCGCCAGCAATGGGACAAAGCTGGATGGAGAATGACTTTGACAACTTGAAAGAAATAGCCCTCAGAAGATCAGTAATAACAAACTTCTGCCAGCTAAAGGAGGATGTTCCAACCCATCACAAAGAAACTAAAAACCTTGAAAAAAGATTAGATGAATGGCTAACTAGAATAAACAGAGAAGACCTTAAATGACCTGATGGAGCTGAAAACCATGGCACAAGAACTATGTGACACATGCACAAGCTTCAGTAGCCAATTCGATCAAGTGGGAGAAAGGGTATCAGTGATTGAAGATTAAATGAATAAAATGAAGCAAGAAGAGAAGTTTAGAGAAAAACAAGTAAAAAGAAATGAACACATAGTTGGAAGTAAAGCTCTCCTCAGCAAATGTAAAAGAATAGAAATTATAACAAACTGTCTCTCAGCCCACAGTGCAATCAAACTAGAACTCAGGATTAACAAACTCACTCAAAACCGCTCAACTACATGGAAACTGAAAAACCTGCTCCTGAATTACTACTGGGTACATAACGAAATGAAGGCAGAAATAAAGATGTTCTTTGAAACCAACGAGAACAAAGACACAATATACCAGAATCTATGGGACACATTCAAAGCAGTGTGTAGAGGGAAATTTATGGCACTAAATGCCCACAAGAGAAAGGAAAGGTCCAAAATTGACACCCTAATATCACAATTAAAAGAACTAGAAAAGCAAGAGCAAACACATTCAAAAGCTAGCAGAAGTCTAGAAATAACTAAAATCAGAGCAGAACTGAAGGAACTAGAGACACAAAAAACCCTTCAAAAAATTAATGAATCCAGGAGCTTGTTTTTTGAAAAGACCAACAAAATTGATACACTGCTAACAAGACTAATAAAGAAGAAAAGAGAGAAGAATCAAATAGATGCAATAAAAAATGATAAAGGGGATATCACCACCGATCCCACAGAAATACAAAGTACCATCAGAGAATACTACAAACACCTCTACGCAAATAAACTAGAAAATCTAGAAGAAATGGATAAATTCCTCGACACATACACCCTCCCAAGACTAAACCAGGAAGAAATTGAATCTCTGAATAGACCAGCAACAGTCTCTGAAATTGTGGCAATAATCAATAGCTTACCAACCAAAAAAAGTCCAAGACCAGACGGATTCACAGCTGAATTCTACCAGAGATACAAGGAGGAGTTGGTACCATTCCTTCTGAAACTATTCCAATCAATAGAAAAAGAGGGAATCCTAACTCATTTTATGAGGCCAGCATCATCCTGATATCAAAGCCAGGCAGAGACACAACCAAAAAAGAGAATTTTAGACCAATATCCTTGATGAACATTGATGCAAAAATCCTCAATAAAATACTGGCAAAACAAATCCAGCAGCATATCAAAAAGCTTAT
Organism: Hylobates moloch; assembly: GCF_009828535.3. Lineage (NCBI taxonomy): Eukaryota > Metazoa > Chordata > Mammalia > Primates > Hylobatidae > Hylobates > Hylobates moloch. The sequence continues at coordinate 39,111,822 of NW_026652292.1, forward strand.
CCACCATGATCAAGTTGGCTTCATCCTTGGGATGCAAGGCTGGTTCAACATACACAAGTCAATAAACGTAATCCATCATATAAACAGAACAAAAAACAAAAACCATGATTCTCAAGAGATGCAGAAAAGGCCTTTGACAAAATTCAACGACGCTTCATGCTAAAAACTCTCAATAAACTAGGTATTAATGGGACGTATCTCAAAATAATAAGAGCTATCTATGACAAACCCACAGCCAATATCATACTGAATGGGCAAAAACTGGAAGCATTCGCTTTGAAAACTGACACAAGACAGGGATGCCCTCTCTCACCAATCCTATTCAACATAGTGTTGGAAGTTCTGGCCAGGGCAATCAGGCAGGAGAAAGAAATAAAGGGTATTTAATTAGGAAAAGAGGAAGTCAAATTGTCCCTGTTTGCAGATGACAGGATTGTATATCTAGAAAACCCCATCGTCTCAGCCCAAAATCTCCTTAAGCTGATAAGCAACTTCAGCAAACTCTCAGGATACAAAATCAATGTGCAAAAATCACAAGCATTCCTCTACACCAATAACAAACAGAGAGCCAAATCATGAGTGAACTCCCATTCACAATTGCTTCAAAGAGAATAAAATACCTAGGAATGCAACTTACAAAGAATGTGAAGGACCTCTTCAAGGAGAACTACAAACCACTGCTCAAAGAAATAAAAAAGAGGACACAAACAAATGGAATAACATTCCATGCTCATGGATGGGAAGAATCAATATCATGACAATGGCCATACTGCCCAAGGTAATTTATGGATTCAATGCCATCCCCATCAAGCTACCAATGACTTTCTTCACAGAATTGGAAAAAAAACTACTTTAAAGTTCATATGGAACCAAAAAAGAGCCTGCATTGCCAAGACAATCATAAGCCAAAAGAACAAAGCTGGAGGCATCACACTACCTGACTTCAAACTATACTACAAGGCTACAGTAACCAAAACAGCATGGTACTGATACCAAAACAGAGATATAGACCAATGGAACAGAACAGAGCCCTCAGAAATAATACCACACATCTATAACCATCTGATCTTTGACAAACCTGACAAAAACAAGAAATGGGGAAAGGATTCCCTGTTTAATAAATGGTGGTGGGAAAACTGGCTAGCCATATGTAGAAAGCTGAAACTGGATCCCTTCCTTACGCCTTATAGAAAAATTAACTCAAGATGCATTAAATACTTACATGTTAGACCTAAAACCATAAAAACCCTAGAAGAAAACCTAGGCAATTCTTCAGGACATAGGCATGGGCAAGGACTTCATGACTAAAACACCAAAAGCAATGGCAACAAAAGCCAAAATTGACAAATGGGATCTAATTAAACTAAAGAACTTCTGCACAGCAAAAGAAACTATCATCAGAGTGCACAGGCAACCTACAGAATGGGAGAAAATTTTTGCAATGTACCCACCTGACAAAGGGCTAATATCCAGAATCTACAAAGAACTTAATCAAGTTTACAAGAAAAAATCAAAACAACCTCATCAAAAGGTGGGCGAAGGATATGAACAGACACTTCTCAAAAGAAGACATTTATGCAGCCAAAAGACACATGAAAAATGCTCATCATCACTGGTCATCAGAGAAATGCAAATCAAAACCACAATGAGATACCATCTCACACCAGTTAGAATGGTGATCATTAAAAAGTCTGGAAACAACAGGTGCTGGAGAAGATGTGGAGAAATAGGAATGCTTTTACACTGTTGGTTGGACTGTAAACTAGTTCAACCATTGTAGAAGACAGTGTGGTGATTCCTCAAGGATCTAGAACTAGAAATACCATTTGACCCAGCCATCCCGTTACTGGATATACACCCAAAGGATTATAAAACATGCTGCTATAAAGACACATGCACACGTTTGTTTATTGCAGTACTATTCACAATAGCAAAGACTTGGAACCAACCCAAATGTCCATCAATGATAGACTGGATTAAGAAAATGTGGCACATATACACTATGGAATACTATGCAGCCATAAAAAAGGATGAGTTCATATCCTTTGTAGAGACATGGATGAAGCTGGAAACCATCATTCTGAGCAAACTCTCGCAAGGACAAAAAACCAAACACAGCATGTTCTCACTCATCAGTGGGAACTGAACAATGAGAACACTTGGACACAGGGTGGGGAACATCACACACCAGGACCTGTCATGGTGTTGGGAGAAGGGGGAGGGATATCATTCAGAGAAATACCTAATGTAAATGACGAGTTAATGGGTGCAGCACACCAACATGGCACATGTATACATATGTAACAAACCTGCACGTTGTGCATATGTACCCTAGAACTTAAAGTATTTAAAAAAAAACAAGAATAGCTACTCCTGCTCCCCTTTGGTGTCCATTTGCATGGGTTATCTTTTTCCACCTCTTTATCTTAAGTTTACATGAGTCTTTATGTGTTAGGTGAATCTCCTGAAGACAGCAGAAACTTGCTTGGTTAATTCTTGTCCATTCTGCCATTCTGTATTTTTTAAGCAGTGTATTTAAGCCATTTATATTCAATATTAATATTGAGATGTCAGGTACTATTCTATTCATCATGCTATTTGTTGCCTGAGTACCTTGTTTTTTGTTTTTGGGGGTTTTTTTTCCAGTGTATTATTGTTATGTAGGTCCTGTGAGATTTATGTTTTAAGGAGGTTCTGTTTTGGTGTATTTTGAGGATTTGTTTCAGGATTTAGAGCTACTTTTAACAGTTCTTGTAGTGCTTGCTTGCTGGTGGCAAATTCTCTCAGCATTTGTTTGTCTGGAAAAGACTGTATCTTTCTTTCATATATGAAGCTTAGTTTCACTAGTTACAAAATTCTTGGCTGATAATTGTTTTGTTTAAGGGGGCTAAAAATGGGGACCCCAATCCCTTCTAGCTTGTAGGATTTCTGCTGAGAAATCTGTTGTTAATCTGATAGGCTTTCCTTCATAGATTCCCTGATGCTTTTGCTTCACATCTCTTAAGATTCCTACCTTCATCTTGACGTTAGATAACCTGATGACTATGTGCCTAGGTGATGATCTTCTTGTGATTAATTTCCCAGGTGTCCTTTGAGCTTCTTCTGTTTAGATGTCTAGATCTCTAGCAAGGCTGGGGATGTTTTCCTTGATTATTCCTCAAATATGTTTTCCAAACTTTTAGATTTCTCTTCTTCCTCAGGAACACCAATTATTCTTAGGTTTGGATTTTTAACATAGTCCCAAACTTCTTGGAGGCTTCTTCTTTTCATTCTTTTTTCTTTGTCTTTGATGGGTTGGGTTAATTCGAAAGCTTTGTCTTTGACCTCTGAAGTTCTTTCATCTGCTTGTCTGATTCTACAGCTGAGACTTTGCAGTGCATTTGCATTTCTCTAAATGTGTCCTTGATTTCCAGAAGTTGTGATTGTTTTTTATTTATGCTGCCTATTTCACCGAAGATCTTTCCTTTCATGTCCTATATCATGTTTTTTTTAATTTCTTTAGGTTGGATTTCACCTTTCTCTGGTGTCTCGTTGATTAGCTTAATAATCAACCTTCTGAATTCTTTTCCTGGCAATTCAAATTTTGTCTTGAGTTAGACCCATTGCTCATGAGCTGGTGTGATCTTTCGTGGGTGTTAAAGAAGCTTGTTTTTTCATATTACCAGAGTTGTTTTTCTGGTTCCTTCTCATTTGGGAAGACTGTGTCAGAGGGAAGATCCAGGATTCAAGGGCTGCTGTTCAGATTCTTTTGTCCTACAGGGTGCTCCCTTGATGTGTTGTTCTCCCTCTTCCCCTAGGAATGGGGGTTCCTGAGAGCCAAGCTGTAGTAATTGCTCTTCCTCTTCTGGGTCTAGCCACCCAGTGGAGCTACCAAGCTCCTGGCTGGTACTGGGGAGTGTCTGCAAAGAGTCCTGTGATGTGATCTGTCTTCAGGTCTTTCAGCCGTGGATACCAGCACCTGTTCTGGTGCAGGTAGCAGGGGAGTGAAGTGGACTCTGAGGTTCCTGGGTTGTATTTTTGTTTAGTGCACTGGTTTTCTGTTGGTTGGCCTCCAGCCAGGAGGTGGTGCTTTCAAGAGCACATTAGCTATGGTAATATAGGGAGGATGCAGACTTGCCCTAGGGCCACCTGTTTGTATTCAGGTTTCTCAGGTGTTGGGCAGGGCCATAGAACTCTCAAGAGATTATGATCTTTGTCTTCTGCTGCCTGGGTAGACAGAGAAAGACCAACAGGTAAGGGCAGGGATAGGCTTGTCTGAGCTCAGACTTTCTTGGGCAGGGCTTGCTGTGGCTGTTGTGGGGGATGGGGGTGTGGTTCCCAGGCCAATGGAGTTAGATCCTCAGGGAATTATGGCTGCCTTTCCTGAGTCATACAGGTTGCCAGGGAAGTGAGGGAAGGCCAGCATCACAGGCCTCACCCTGCTCCCATGCAGCTGACAGTCGTAAAGGCTGGTCTCATTCCCACTGTGCTTCCCCAGTAGCATCGAGTTTATTTCCAGGTAGCTGATGCCCAGGGCTCAGAATTTGCCCCAGACCATGAGTTTCCCTGCTGAGAAAGCAAGCCTACTCATAGTTTTTTGGTGTCTCAGGAAGCCTGCAGCAGTGATCCAGTTATTTAGATTCTCTCGGCATTCCTCGTATGTTCCTGCAGTAGTTCCTGGAGAAGTTCATGATGTGAGTCTCCACATGCTGCCCTGTCTATCTGAGCAGGAGCTGCAAGCTAGTCCTGCCTCCTATCTGTCATCCTCCGCTATCTCCTCTTACTTGCCTGCTTTGGAGGAGCTTGTAAATGCCATCTCTGTCCAGTGTTGTTTTGCAAAGAGAGGTTCCTTAACACCTACCCACTTTCCCAGGGACTCCCACATGGGAGCAATACTGCCAAAACAAGCTTTGGCTCCTTGTTTAGAGAAACCCTTCACCTTGAAAGACTGATTCTCATAGAGGGTCAATAAACCATTTTCTTTCTTCTACAATGAAATAATTTAGTTTCAAATTCTTAGAAAAATCAAGTCAGAATCATGGGCTCCTACAGTCTCTGCAAGATGTTTCCCCCACATATTTCTTGCCTTTGGCGGATTTTTAAAAAATCAATAGATCTTTTCTGGCCAAAACAATTCTTTTCACACTTCTATTTTAGTAAGAAATTATTTGAATTCTTCCTCATTCTCCAAGTAGAGTTTTAAGTTGAGATTGAGCTGCAGAATTAAAGATGAAATTCCTTACCCACTTTCACTGGGCAGCCAATCTCACAGGGAGTCAGAGAACCAGCAAGTCAGACAAACCCCTAGATTTCCTGGGACCTGCACTCTGAGGTCATCAGCCTCCACAGAACAGGGGCTATGGACACTAAGGTGATGAGAGCCCCACCATCCCCAACTTAGTTTGTGCACACACTCTGCATCTACTCCCATCACAATAGGGACATACTGAGATGAGAAGGGGATAATCTAATGCAGGAGTGGATCCATAGAGCCCTCATCATTTATCTTTGTTTTCAGTGTTTAAAATCACACACACAGGCCAGGCGCAGTGGCTCACACCTGTAATCCCAGCATTTTGGGAGGCCGAGGCGGGTGGATCACGAGGTTAGGAGATTGAGACCATCCTGGCCAACACAGTGAAACCCCGTCTCTACTAAAAATACAAAAAAATAGCCTGGCGTGGTGGCATGCATCTGTAGTCCCAGCTACTCAGGAGGCTGAGGCAGGAGAATGGCGTGAACCTGGGAGGTGGAGGTTGCAGTGAGCAGAGATTGCACCACTGCACTCCAGCCTGGGTGACAGAGCGAGACTCCATCTCAGAAAAAAAAAAAAAAATCACACACACATACGTGATGTTTACTCTGTTGCCGAACACATAGAGCTGTGACTCAGTTTTCATATTTAAGCAGCTGATGTTGGGTACTATCACGTTTCATGGTTAACCATGTTTTGTAGAGTTGCCAATTGTTTTCCCCTTTCTGAGACAACAGAACACTAATTTGGTGTGGCACATGGGTTGGGCATGGAGTGTGGAAGGATGCCTCTTCTTCATTGCTACATTAATATAAACACCTTTTAACGCTGTTAGTGAAATGGTTTATACCTATGAAGAGACCACATTGCTGAATAGCATAAAGGTCAGGGTCTTCATTTCCCTTACAAGATCCTGCAGAGAAAGAGACAAGAATGGTATTGCCTATCAATGCTAGGGTTTTGGTGCAGAGGCTACTGTTGCATAAAATGTATATTATGTATAAAAATTTCAATTTCTAGACTATTTTTAAACTGTCATTTGCTCTTCATCATAAAAGACAGTAACTATCTGGGTGATGATTATAAGCAGAGCTCTAGTCCTTACCTCACTTTCCCAGTTACTAACTGTGCTCTTCCAGAAAGCCAGAAAGGGACAGTGGCTCGCTTATCTCATGCTTGCAGCAGCCTACAGAGAGCCCAGCACGGCTGGGACAGATGTTCTCTGTTTCTCCTCCAAATCTGCTCTCCACCCTTCTCCACCCTTTTGCACCCTGCTCCGCATCATGAGGGTGTCCTTTTCTTCAGCTTCTGATTTGATTTTGCCAGTGGAAAGTACCAGCAGGAGATTGAAGGGACTGAGGAAGGAGAGATCAGGGCCACTTTCTGCCAGGCTTTGGTTTGGCAGTGGCCACACTCCCCTGCTGAAGGCCACAATGATCAGCAAGCAGCCTCTCCTTCACCTGAAGCTCTCACTCAGCCTCCCTGGGAATTGTATCTTTCCTTTCCCCTCAGGCCTAGGGCGTAAAGACTCCTTCTCTCTCTGTGCCTCTTCATCCTTTGTCAGTGTCCTTTCATCATGCCCTGCTTTTATAGATACTCTCCATTCAACTCTGTTCGTTCACCCCTTTAGACAAATGCTCTTTCATGTGTTTTATGATAGGACCCTAATCAATGAGGATGCTGGTAAAGATTTATGAGAATGCATAGAATTTCCTTCAACATGATATAATTCAGGAAAACACCTAAGTGACAACTCACAGATGAAAGCTGTCAAAGTCTTTTCAGGAGCATGACTCTTGAAAAGCAGACTTCACCTTGAATCCCAGCCCTGCAATTTGCTAGCTTGTGATAGCTTGTAGGATAAGGCATCCATGAGTCCCCTAACCCCATCCCAGATGTTTACTCTTGGCCAAGCAAACAATACTAGTCACTCACCCTGCAGTATTAGAGAAACTCCTTGAGGATAGAAGACTCTACAGTCAGTCCTGGATTCTGGTAGTTCCCATTTTTACACACACACACACACACACACACACGTACACATATTCACACATCTATCCCGCTTACAATACATACACTCACACACGTAAACACATATACACATTCACATATATTCACTCATACACACTTTCACACTTTTCCTCCAAGATGTCTCAGGAAGATGCAATCAAGAGGGATTTCCAGCCTCAGCTAACTGTTACACTCAAACACACCCCTGCTTACACTCATGATCTTCCCCAGCCTCAAGGGTTGAGAAAGCATAGGGCACCACCACGTTTCCTGCTGCAATACAAATAATATTTACTTCAGACAATAATCCCACCCACATGCTGTCTTCATTGAAATTATTTCAAAATACATAAGTTATGAAAGGTTAAATTATTATGTTTTATAAGTTTCCGTCTTGTTTCGTGGAACTAAAATATAACTGTATCCACACAATTTCAAGTAGCTGGACAAATTTTTTTTAAACGGTAAATCTTTCTAATATTTTGCAACTAATCTATTGTTCAATCCTATCAGGATTTCACTCTGTCTCTTTATGGGAGGATAAATTGATGTAGTCTCTATGTCACTGCACACTCAGGTCAGGGCAGCTCAGAGAGCATCCTGAAATAAGTACATTTGCCCATCAAGTTACTTGAACTTTAGTGAAAGGAGAGGAAGAGCAATCAGTGCCCAAAAGCGGTTACTCTATTTCTGATCCTGTTTCTCATGGCTACAAAAATTGGGTTTTCATTTGCCCGGCACTTTACAGTTTATAGAATATTAACAAATGCTGGGGAATCTTGGTGTTGGAATTTAACAGTGAGTGTGGATGATTAGAACAGCATCCTGGAAATTGGTAACATGCCCCAATTTACAGTTTTCCCTTGGATTTTCCAACAGCCTTGTGCTTCTTTATTTTCATGTCATGTATGAGCATATGGAACAAATTATAAGATGTGCGTGTCTTAGGTTGTATTCCCTAGAAGCGTAGTCTGAGATGGGAGGTGTGTCATGGATTTGCTGAGGGAGTGTTCTCAGGGGAAACCTGCATGGAGTGAGAGAAGCAGCAAAAGTGGGGTGAGATACCAGGCAAAGGTGTGTACTCAGCTGAAGTCCAGCCTCAGCCTTGGCCCACAGAGAGCCCTGAGGCATGAAGGACTCCACAGCATTGTTCCACCTTGAAGCAAGGGAAGGAGGTGGCCCATGGCTTCTCTGGACAAGGAGGTCCCCAAAAGCTATGGACAAAGCTCTGGATAAAGGGACTGTTATGACCTGCTACTGGCCAACACTGAGGGCAGTAGGATGAGGGAGGGGGTGCAGTGACGGCTCCAGCCAGCAAAGGGGTTCTGAGTGGGCACCTACAGCATCTACTATGCAGAGTATTTGCAAATTTGGGAGTCATCAAGTTCTTAATTTTTGTCTCTTGCATGTGTGAAGAAATGTCTTGTAGTTTCCAAACTGTGCTTCCAAAGTCCACCAGGAAGCTGGAGCTGGGATAAGCAAGCAGAACTTTAGCCCCTGCTCTCATTTCCTTTTTATTTATTTTACACGTTGGATTTCTAGGTAAGATTACAACTGAACAAAGGGTCACTTCATTCTTTAAAAAATGAAAAATACTGATGCACTTTGGAATATAAATGGCCTTGATGGCAGGGTCCTTGTCTATCTTGTTCACTGAGAGACCCCAAAGGCTGCAGAACAATGAGCAAAATTCAATCCCTTGATAAATAACTTGAAAAAAAAAAGAAAATATATTAACCAATTTAATCCTCATGACAACCTTATAAGGAAGACAAAGCAGGTATTTTCTCCCATACTTACATAGGAGAAAACTCAGTTTCAGACACTTGTCCAGGCTCACACAGGTCACTTGCACTGATCTGAGTTAAGTAGCAGTGGTATATTGGAAGTACATATGCCTGGGCACGGGGCTGGGATGTGTTCACATCCCTTCCTCCCACCTGTGTTAAAAGGTGCCCATAAATAAATAAATAGGAGAAATGACTTGGAAAATTTGAGAGCTTCATGCTTTGGACAATCAACAAATCTGAAGTTAACTTGGTAGGAAATTTATATAAAATTCCTCGTTAGACCTGAGGGTACTCTCATAGACCAGTATGTCAGGACAGATGTCATTCCCTTCCTCTCCTTCACTGGGTCTGGAACACAGGTTTTCCAGCCCTAGGTATGAATGCTATGGCCTCTTTTACCAGACCCTTTGTTCTGATGGATTTATTTCCTCCCATACCCTTTCCTCTGCCCCCAGATTCCCAAACATTCAAGATTCAGGGAGTGTCCCCAGTGAGGTGAGCTGAGCCAACTACCTATGCCCTTGGACTTGCACAGTTTCTGTTTCCTCTGAGGAGTCAGCCTTCCTCTTCCTAGGGCCACAGAGAAGAAGGAGGAAGCAGAGCCCTGGGGTTAGAGCTTGACCCCAAGCTGAAAACAGGAAATTGATTAAGCAGAGGACTCAGTCTGCAGAGGGGTCAAAAACCAGGAGTCAGTTCAGGGAAGGCAACCTTGGTGACCAGACTAGCAAGCTTAAAAGTCATTCCTGTGGAGGCCTGAGCCACCTGCCTCCTCTGTAATACAGAAGGTGATTGGAAGACTACCCACTCCTAAAGCACACGGATGCCCACTTGGTGTGTGATTTCAGAGGAATCCTAAAACTTTCCCAGCCTGAAGCCCCACCAATTACAAGTTCTTTTGGGGTTGGTAACTTTCCTTTAAAAAACCTATTATTAAACAGAAGAAATAAATAAACAGACAATTACATGGCATTACATTAGCAAAAAGTAGGCTTTCAACCTCTGAGGTAAGGCAAATAGGAAAATCAGAACTTTTGTGCTTTGCTGAAGAAAAAAGGAAAAGAGTGTTTGTCCAATTAGCAATCTCATATGCTCAAATTTAACATAAAAACAGTGATAAGGAGCACAGGAAAATTCTTGAAGCCCTCCATAATTTGAGGTCTTTTACTGTTTACACCATAGAGGAAAAGAAAGCACAACAAACACAAAACCAGACAGTCAGATAAAGCAGCCTGGTCAGTATGACGCCATTTGTCATAACGTCATATTGCTTCCTTTCTAGCAGCGAGCTGAGACCTACTACATATAGGAATCACGAATGAGATAAGAAAAGAGGCCATTGTGAAATAGTGGTTCAGTAAATGTGTCTCCCAGTTCATCCAGGATGATCATGACTTCAAGTGTTCTGTTAGGGGACACCACACGTGCACTGAATCTGATCAACACATGTGCTTTCATTTTCAGCTAAGAAAGCAAGTTCATGATAAATAGCCTTAGAAGGGCAATGCTTTTATTTCAAGCAGGAAAACTGCATTTACTCTGCTTGTTACTAGCTGAATAACTTTGTGAAGCTCATTTAAACTCTCTGAGCAACAATTTCCTTATAAGCAAATGGGATAATGACAGCTGACTAACAGGGTGGTGAGGAATAAAAAAAAAAAAGTTAGATAACTTGTCTAAGGCTGCTATTAAAATGTCTGAGACTTTAACAGACTTTCAACAAATGATAGTTTTTATTATCTGAGCATTCAGAGAGCAACCCATAAGCATGTGACACCATCTTTAGGAAAAAGTTTTACTGAGGTGAGTTGTACACATGCATGCAGAACGGCTTAGAGGCAGGTAAGCTCCCTGCGCTGTCACGGGGAAGTTCAGGTGACAAGGCCAGGAGTGCTGGGAAAAGTGAGAAAAGAGGACTCCTTCAGCACAGGTTTATGAAACTCCAAATAATGGAAGGATCTGCTCTCGATGGCTAGAAGAATCCATCTGGGTGAAGTCCAGAGAACCATACCCTCCTTCCTCCCCAACCTACATCCTAGGCATCTGTGCCTCCCATTTGAGGGGTACAGAGCCTGTAGGGACCTCACATAAAGGCCAGGTGCATTAGAGGTTAGAAGAAGAAGGAAATGGGGAATGAGTGCTTTGGAGACATTTGTAACAAGAGCTCAGAACAGGGGCTCAACTACAGAAAAAAGAGGCAGCTCTCACTCCACCAACTAAAGTCAAAAAGGCAATTATCCTAGGCAATGTAGTCAGACTTGTCCACTCTCTGCCTCAGACATATATTCATCTACATATGCAGTGTCCAGGCTAAACCTCCAAGTTTACAGGAAATCCTGATCTCCCTTCTCTCCATGATTTAATCTTTCCCTAACCCAGGTTTAATTCCTCCTTCTTCCGTTTGTCTAGAATCAGGAAATACCAGGACCTTGGTGTGGTGAGGGGCCTTAGATGTGACTGACCTTCACTTTGTAAAGCAGTCACTGGTACTCTAAAATGTTAGGAGACTTGCCCCCATTACACACCTAAGCGATGGCACAGTCCAGACTTGAACACAGAATTTTATTCTACTTTATTATGCTGCATGTGGGTACGTATACTACAATCCCTGGGTAAAGTGATCATTCTTGCAGTATCCTATAGTGAACTAACTTTCAAGACTGAAATTGAACATGTCTGGGCTCAAATCAAGGCTCTAATAGCTGAATGATCTTGGGCAAGCAACTGAACTTTACAGAACCTCAGCTTCATGGTTCACCAATTAAAATAATACTCTACATCAAGTACCTTGAGGATGAAAAGAGATAGCATGCAACATAGTTAGTGTGTGCCTCCAACACCACAGGTGCTCAATGTTGCTTAATATTGTCATTCATTAAGCTGTGATCAGTCACTGAACTTCAGATTGCTGCAAAGGGCTAAAGTGTCCAGAAGGCTTGAGAAAGAAGACCCTTCTGAGGAGGAGAAAGTGGAGATTGGTTAGCTTTGTGTCTTTGGTAATTCAGAGGCCTGCTAAACTCAAGAGCATATGGAGGGGGCTGGGACAAAGACCAGAGGGAAACAGAGAGCTCAAACCTTTGAGTCCCTCTTGGCTGTTTTATCAAGTTCTCTTTAAAGCAAGTGACCTTCTAACCATTGAGGACCCAAGACCAGTAGGGAGAGTACAGAAAGTGAAAGACATCAGGGTTGTCCTTGGGATGAAAGCAGAATCTCTGTGATGGTAGTGTTCTTGCTAGGGCAGTCATATCAGTAATATCCCTAAAAATCCTCATACCACGACTCTAAACTTAAAAAAATAAAATAGAGACAAAAAAAGGAGGGACGAGGAAGAAAGCTAACCCTGAAAATTTTTCAGTATCAAATTACAGCAACAGACCTTTTGTCCACCATAGAGTTAAGAAAACTAAATAAACACTACGGTTACAGAGAAACCACATGTCTCTGCTACACTGACAGGCTGCTTGCTGGAATTCCAGATGCTATTCTGTTGACCAAGATACATATTCACACATTTTTTGAATTATTATCATCCTAAAGTGAATTGCCCAAAATGCAAAAAGAACTCGTTTTGGGGTGTTTTTTTAAAGAGGTGAGTTAGGAGAAAAAAGTTACCAATTTTATTTTAAGAACTAAAGCCAGCTACTTAAAAGTCTCAGTGTCAGGATCTAAAAAAGATAAGCTGGCTTCACTATAAAAATTGTGAATTCAGCATTTAGCTTTTTCAATGAGAAAGAAGAAAAGACTGGGAAAAAGAAGAGAATGTTTGTCCTGATATTTAGCTCTTCTCTAGGTATAAACCACATCTTAAATCATTAGATGTCAAAAACGAAAAAGCATTTTGTAGGCCTGTGCTCAGGAAACTGTATCAATAAGTCTATTTTCTGCTCATGCATGTGTGTGTGTGTGTGTGTGTGTGTGTGTGTGTGTGTGTGTGTGTGTGTTTAGGTGGGATTTGGGGTGGATTTCCATTTCCATGGGGATGGTGGGTAGTCTGGAAAGCAGAAAATCCAGAAAATCTAAAATTCTCTGTCTTGGAACTTAAAGTAAAGCTTCCTGGTGATCTACTGCCAAGCTTATTATCAGGCCTTAGCACAGGAAGAAGCAGCAGACAGTCCAACTCTGACCTCACAAAGGGAAACTTCAGTCTATACATGCTAATCAAACATATCGCCCTGCAGGATCCACTTGTAAGAGAATTGCCTCTAGAGTGGACTTTGCTATGAACTCATCTCTGAGGCTGTTTTATGATCTTTATGATAGTCAGGTATTGGGAGGGTGATCATGTTAGGTTACCAGGGCCCTAGCCTTGATTTGCACCATATGACCCAGGCAGATTTCCAAGAGAAAGAATCTGCAAGCCAAACCAGTGAATCTTAATCTAGAGTCTTCGGATACTCAAGGTGTCCTTGAAAGTAGCAATAAAAGTCTGAGAAGTTTCTTTAAGATAGTGTTTTCTAAAAAGCATATCTTCATTTGCTCACTGTAATGATGCAAATGCTTGCTAGAACCCCAAGTTTCTATGCTTTTAGCTAAAATTATGTCATTCATTTTAGAAACAAAAGTAATTTGTCATTGACCACAAAATTCAATATGTGAAAAATCTAAACATAAATTAGACTGATTCCTTAAATAATAGAAGTATTTTCTACTTTATTAAAATATTTGCAGTGTTTACATATTAGCATTTTCTTATATATTTTACCTTAACCTTTTAATATATATTGAGTCACTGTAAGCTTACAGTTATAATTCTGCCAATTTCCTTGAGAATTGCGTTTTCAGTTAAGTTCCCAAACAAACACGTTTTAACAGACAGCTGGGCTAAGAGATTGGCTAGTAGTTCTTTTTGTAAGTTGAGAATTTTAATGAGGTTAAAATATAAATTTAAAACTGTTTCATCTCTGCATGAATAAATGGACTTACTCTTCCACCATTTTATAGTGATGGTAAACAATGATAGCATGTTGATTTATTCAGAATTTGTAGTGTAAATTTCTACTGCATAAAGTATACACACAATTTGTAAAAATTGAGGATAAAGAGGACTAATGGAGTAGCCATCCTCCTTCCCCTCCTCCCATATGCCCAAAGTAATTTAGAGTTGATTTGAAGCCACTTCTCTAGCAATTGGACTTGCATAGAATCCTGGGGGCTCACACATCACCAGCCCAGAAAAATCCAGGCTGTCCTTTGTTACTCTGTTTACTGAAATTGACATATCAGCAAGTTCAAAATTATCCTGAATAGTAGTTTTGGCATGTTCTACCTCTGGACCAGTGATAACTGTAGTCAGTGTATAATCCTTCCTGTTCAAATGGCCACACAGATTTCCTTAATGGCTTGACCTGCCAAGAGCTGGAGGCCTTCATCATCCCAGCAAAGAGGATGCCAAATATGGAGGATTTTAATTACTCTCATTTTCTTGGAGGAAAATCTCTTACAATTTTTGAAATATATAGCTTAGAACATTCCATATCTGAAAAGTAATGTTTTCTGTTAGCATCTATTGTGCAATTGGCTATAATGTGTTTACTAGAGGAAATATGGAGATGGCTTTTAACTAATTCAAAAACACAGTAAGACAGGGTATGTACACAATATTACATTTACTTAGTATGACAGTAAAGAATCCTTGTTCCCTTTTCTGGGACTTTGAGTTTAGTTCAACAAGATGGTTGCTACATAACTGTTTAAAATATTGATGCTATGTAATTTTTAAAAACGTTTTTAAAGGGTGATTTGTTTTGTATTTCCTTGAACTCAAACCCTGAGACAAGGACTAGGTGCAAGCAGTTTATTTAAAAAGATCTACCAGGGAACCAGATCAAGGGAGCTTGGAGAGGGACATGAGGAAGCAGAGAGAGCTAATGTTAGGATGCATTACAGAGGTCCCTGCCGTCAGCAATGGATATTCAATTCTGCTAGGACTTCTGAGTGGTGTACAGACTTTCTCTGAATGGTTCACCTGAAAGATGGAAGGCGGAGCAAATACTCCAACACCATTCTCCCAGGGGTTGGTCTCAAGGGCTTTAACCCCTGGCACTTCTGAGCTGCTCTTGCACAAGCCAAAGATGTTCCCAGGGCCTAGGAGATGGCCTGGGGCAGAATGTGGAAAGACAAAAAGCAGGAGCCTCTTTTATTTTATATTTTATTTTGTGATAAGAGCACTTAGGATATATGCTGTTAGAAAATTAGGTATTCAATACAGTATCTTTAACTACAGGTGCTATGCTGTACAGTAGGTCTCTAGGACTTATTTATCTTATATAACTGAAATTGTGTGCCCTTTGACCAACATCTTCGCTCTAGCAGACAGCTTGACGGCAAACTCATGACAGAACGTGGCCAAAACTACCCAGCTAAGCTACTCTGGTATTGCTGACACTGAGAAACTATAGGATAAATAAATTTTTTGTTGTTTTACACTGTTGAGGGTAATTTATTTTGCAGCAGTTGATAACCAATAGACTGTCCATATAAAGTAGAATATTGTGTGGTAATAAAATATCAGATTTTCAAAGAATTTTTGAGGATATGAAAAAGTGATGAGTATACAACATTAAGTGAAAACAGCAGGAAGCAGAACTATGTAGTGCGTGTTAATCACATCTGTTGTTTTTTTCTGATCAGCACATGTCTTTCCCCTCCTTCTTCTGCTAATAGAACTTCCCTTTCCTATGGGAAAAACATCTCACGTGTTTCAAGTGGTGCTTTGACTCCAACCCACATGGGTCAAAAAAGTTAATTAGATTAAATTAAGGTAACTCATTTCCTTGGTACATCATGAAAGACAGGCTAATGAAAACAAGTCCTGGACCTTTTCTTCCTAGAACTTGGTTAAGGAAAAGAAAGGCCTTAACTCCCAAATAAAGATGGTGAAGATATCAGACATCCTGGATTGAGTAGTTATTAAAGTCAGAACCAGCTTTAGACTTCTCAGTCATAAGCCAATAAACTGCCTATTTGCTTAAGCTAATTGGGCTTTGGGTTCTGTCCGAATACAAATACAATATACAATATTATCCCATAATTGTATATAAAATGAATAAATAAAATTATTCACAAAGAATAATCTGGGGTAAAATCTACCAAATGTTATCACTAGTTCTAGCTAGATTTCATATTAGTGAACTTGCCATATCAGAAATTTTTAAAACTAAACTTCTTAGTTCTCACAGTTGGAAGCTTTGACTCAGTAGTTCTGGATTACAGACTAGATCTTTTATTGAATATTTCTATGTGCTTGTGAGTTTTTCAAAATTTCTCTTGATTTCTAGTTTTATATCATTCTGTTCAAAAAAGATATTTGATATGATTTCAACCTTCTTAAATTTGTTAAGACATATTTTGTGGCATATATATGATTATATATTATCTATCCTGGAGAATGTTCCTTTTGTGCTTAAGAAGAATGTGTACTCTGCGGCTATTGCAAGGAATGTTCTGTATATGTCTGTTAGGTCCATTTGGTCTAAGGTATAGTCTAAGGCTAGTGTTTCCTTATTGATTTTTCTATATGGATGATCTATCCATTGCTAAAAGTTAAGTATAGCAATCTCTTACTATTATTGTGTTATAGTCTATCTCTTCCTTCAGATCTATTACTATTTGCTGTATATATTTAGGTGCTTTTGTGTGGGCATGTATATATTTACATTTGTTATGTCCTTTGGTTAAATTAACCTCTTATCATTACATAATGACCTTCTTTGTTTCATTTTACACTTTTTGACTTAAAATTTATCTTACCTGTCCTAAATATAGCTATTCCTGCTTTCTCTTGGTTTCCATTTATATCACTTTCAGTCTATGTGTTGTATTCTTACAGATGAAGTGAGTCTCTTGTAGGCAGGATATGATTGGGTCTTTTTTTTATTCATTCAGCCACTCTGTGACTTTTGATGGAAGAATTTAATTCTTTTAAACTCAAGGTAATTATTGATAGATAAGGATTTGCTATTGCCATTTTTTAAATAGTTTTCTGGTCATTTTGTAGAGCCTTTGTTTTTTTCTTCTCTTGTTGGTCTTTCTTTGTGATTAAGAAATTTCCTCCAGTGTTATGCTTATATGCTTTGATTTCTTTTTTAAAAAAATCCTTTTTTACTTACTATAGGTTTTTGCTTTGTGGTTACCATGCACACCATGAGGCTTACAAAAAAATCTTACAATGGTGATAAGCTGATAACTTGATTTTGATAGCATTAAAAAACTCTACACTTTTACTCCACCTCTCCCTACATTTACAATTTTTGATGTCACAATTTCCCAGTTTTTATTCATGAGGTAAATTTCAGCCACCTGTTTTAAAATGGGAAAAGAAGAGAAGAGGTATAAAACCTGTACACCAAAATTAAAAATCTAAGCCCCCCCACCCACCGCCCCACCTCCAACCATCTGAACGGACCCCTCCTCTAGGCCAGGGCACTCCAAAGTTAACCTGAAAAGCTGATTTAGGCCATGGTGGCAAGCGGGGTCAGCCATGGCTCATTATACCCTCTTCCCTTTTGGAATTCAGGAAAACCCAGCCAGCGTTTAATATCAACACAGATCTTAAGTGTTATGAGAAACATTTATAATCTGTTATCTCCGAAGCCTGCTACCTGGAGGCTTCATCTGCAAGATAAAACTTTGGTCTCCACAACACTTTATCATAACCCAGACATTTCTTTTTATTGATAATAACTATTTCAATCAATTGCCAATCAGAAAAACTTTAAATCTACCTATAACCTGAAACCCCTCTCCCCCTCACAGTCCCCTGCTTCCAGTTGTCCTGTCTTTCTGGACCAAACTAATTTACATCTTAAATGTGGTTGATTGATGTCTCATGTTTCCCAAAATGTATACAACTAGGCTGTGCTTTGACCACCTTGGGCACATGTCCTCAGGATCTCCTGAGGGTTGTGTCACAGGCCACTGGTCACTCATATTTGAATCAAAATAAATCTCCTCAAATATTTTACAGAGTTTGACTCTTTTTATTCACATTAGGATAGGTCAGTTCATGTTAACTTACTTTCCTGGTGGGATGATGTTGAAGAGAGCCTGAGAACTTCTCAAAAACAAGGAAGAAAAGTTAACAGCAGACAAAAAAAGACAGACTAGCATCAATAGGCTCTCCCTTGTTATCCCCATCTTGAGAAGGGGGCACATGGATTTGCTGTTCGATCTTGCACTCTCACCTAGAACACAGCCACATTGGCCTATTACACTCCACGGACCTCAGACCACACTAATCCACTATTTACATTCACTTTCACCAATTGCCAGGGGAAAATAGCACCTGTGGGGTTACCAAAGGCTACAAGATTGGGCTACCCAATTAGAACTTCACTGTGAAACTTCAGGACAAAATGCAGATCTGAAGATCATCCCAAAATGCCCAATAATGTTGGCTATGCTGACCCCAGCTGCTGGACTCCATTCCTTCTATGCAAGCTAAGTTCTCGGGCAAAAGTCTCTTGGAGTGTTTCTGCAGGGAGCAGAGAGCAAGCTCTGCCCTCCAAGTTCTGTATCTTTGCCCTTAAAACGCAGCTCTCAAAAGGGAACCATACAATATTTCTGTAATATCTCTCATAAGCAAGTAAAGATCCCTCCTTAGACTCCCTTAATTCACCTCCAACTACTGCTTTGTTTCTCAGAAACCCTTTAGAGAAAAACCACTAAATAGAGTTGTCTATTCTTACTGCCTTCACTTCCTTGGCTCTCACTGTGGTTTCAGCACACACTGATTGAGTGTTCACCCCTCTCACTCCCCTGAACTTGGCCTTCTCCAGACACCAGTGATCTCCATCTTAATTTACCTATAACCATCATTGTAGCAGGTTACCACCCCCTTTCCCTTGAAAATTCTTCAGATCTCACTGGACATCTCCATTCTGCCTCTATTGATGACTCCTTTACCTTCTTCCAGCATTTTACCTCAGTCTTCAGCACTCTTGTCTATCTATTCCCCTCTTCTTGGGTGGTCTCACTCAGTTCCATGGCTTTCAATACACCTAGATATTGAATCTCAAACCTACATCTTTACATTGGCTTAAATCTCCAGCTTCCTACTTGACATCTATGCTCGGTGAACCCTAGCCTCTCCACCCTTTCTTGTTTCAATAAATGGCCCCAATATTCACCTAGTTTTTCAGACTCAAGACATAGGAGATATTTTTACTCTTTTCTTTACACCACACATCTAACTCATCAGAAACTTCCATTTATTCCACCTTCAAAATTTATTTCAAACTTCACCACTGTTTACCACTTTCACTGCTACTATCTATACCAAAGAAACCATCGTTGTTCACCTAAATCCCTGCAGTAGGCTTGCACCTGGACTCCCTGATTCCTTTTATACTCTTAAGTGGTCAAGTCTCCAGATAGCAACTGGAATGATCTGCCTAAAACATAAATCAAATACTGCCTCACCCCTGCCTCAATGTCCTACATAACACTTTGGATTTTGGTTGTTGTTTTTGTTTGGTTTTTTGAGATAGGGTCTTGCTCTGTCACACAGGATGGAGTACAGTAGCATAATCACAGTTTACTGCAGCCTCGACCTCCTGGCTCAAGCAGTCCTCCTGCCTCAGCAACCTGAGTAGCTGGGACTGCAAGTGTGCAACATCAAGCCAGGCTAATTATTTTATTTTTCGTAGAGATGGGAGTCTCACTACATTGCCCAGGCTGTCCTCCAACTCCTAGGTCCAAGCAATCCTCCTGCCTTGACCTCCCAAAGTTTTGTGTTTACAAGAGTGAGCCATCATAACCGGCTTCCCATAATACTTTGAGTGAAACCCAAACTCCTTACCATGTCCTGTAAGGTCTGAAATAACTGGCTTTTTCCTATTTCTCCAGTTTCACCTCTTTTTATTTTCTGGCTCACTTCTGCCAGTTTCACCTCTTTTTATTTTCTGGCTCACTTCTGCCAGTTTGACCAAATTGACCTTCTTCCTTTTCCTACAGCAGATCAAGCTCATTCTGTGCTGGATTGTCACTCTGTCCAGAATGCCCTTCTCCCTAGACATTCATATGGCTCACACTCGCCCATCTTTCCAATGTCCGCTCTCTTGTCATCTTCCCAGAGAGACCTCCCATGACTCCTTCATCTTAAATAACCACCTTCTCCATCTCCTTACTCTCCAGCCTATTAACATGTTGTTACATTTCTTCGTACTTTTCCTAACAGTATATTACATATGTATTTGTTTATTGTTCTTTCTCCTCTCTCCTACATGAAAACAAGGAAACTGTTCATTGTTAAATTCTATATGCCCAGCATCTAGAACTAAGCCAAGCATTTAGTATGAGTTCAATAAATATTTGCTAAGTGAATGAGTGAATTGAGCATGGGTGACTGAAAGATGGCTGACAGTTAAAGGCAGGGTCTTGGAAAGTATATCCCAGAGAGAAGTGAACTCCCAGATAGCAAGTCTCCTTAAAGAAACTGACCTTCTCTCTGAGTTTCAGACTATATGAAGCCATTACTGAAATGTCACCTGGGGATTGCTAGTGACTGTTCTTTAAACCTGTCTGAATAGTTGCTGAAAGCCAAGCTTTTAAATACCATTTTCAGATAATAACGGGAAGTAGAAGAGACAGTCACATGACCAGCATCAGAACAGCTCTGTAGCAAAAGGCATGTGAGAAAGGAACCATGCATATCCCAGTCTGAGTTTATCCTAGGATTTAGCAAAGTGAAGAAAAGAACACAGGAAAATTAGCAACATACCAGAGAGAGGTAAAAAAAAAAAAAAAAAAAAAGATCAACACAGACAACAAATTAAATCTGTGTTTAAAATTTTAAATTTGCATAAATATTTTAAGTAGTGATGCTTAGTTTTGGCATTCGTTTCCTATGCTGTTTCATGTTGTCCACATGAAGGTAAGTCAGATTGTTACGTATCAAAATACGAGAGCACAGAATGGTGTGTCTGCTGCTGGATAGACACGGGTGAGTTGCTGGCTGCTGTCAATAGAATCACAAGAGAAAGGACAGTTGTTATAGAGTCTTTGCACAGACAGGGTGTGGCGCTCACCTGAATGGAGATTGGATTTTATGAGGCACTGACGTGGCTCCTGACGCTAAGTCAGATGTCTCACCCCAGCCTCGATGACCTCTCTTCCTCGTCATGCTCCTGCCTCTCCCTGCAGGAACTCCAGCCTCTTCTGTAATATCTAGCCCAGATCTTCCTTCTGGTTATGACTTCCTCAATGTCCTGATTTCCCACATGAAATGTCACAAAGCATTTTTTTCTGATTTTTCTAATATAATATCTTTCCATAAAACAATGAATACCTCCAGGTCTAAATGTGGGCTGTGTGGCTGTGTGATACAGTAGCCACTAGCCATATGTGGCTATTTAAATGTAAATTTATCAACATTAAACAAAATTTAAAATTTAATTCCTAGTCACAGTATCACATTTCAAGTGCTCACTCTCCTGGTGGTAAAGGACTACTATATTGCACAATGCAAGTGGAGAATGTTTCTGTGAGACAAAATGGTAAATGTAAGAAGCTGTGTTTGCTCATTATTCTTGCCAGCAGAATTTCACATAATCCCTTGCCAGCAGAATTTCACAGAGCCCCTGACTTGGTGACTGAGCACAGCCCTCCAAAAGAATGCCTTGAAAATGGTAAGAAGGGGAGACCACAGGTTCCCACATCTCTTGCCTGAATCAGTGCATTTTTTAGAAAGGGTGAGTTCAATGATTCTGGTCCTTGCCCTTTTTCTGTACAAAACATAATGTACAATGGGATTAATGATTATGCCTCTGTAATCTATAACCAGATGTACCCTCACATCCAAACTTTGATGAGATTTTGTTTGCTTGTAACTTCTGAGCACACGTAATGTAATTCTGAGCACATTTGATGTAACTTCTGAGCACATACTGAGCTGCCACCACCTGTATATAAACAGTGGATTGAAACACTACTTTGGTGCAGTCTGACAGAAACTCCTTGAAAGATTCCTACGGGATTGCAATTCTCATTAAGTCCACAATTCTCTTACCTCCAAAGTTCTTTTATATAGCACTGTCCTAGATTAAATGGCAGTAAATGCATGGGGTAAAAACAAACAAAAAAATTACTGAAAAAAAATGATACGTTATCCTGCAAACAGTGAGGGATAAAAAGAACTGAAGATATTATCCTGAAGAATGCTGGAATATAAGAACTGGACCCAGAAACTGAGACTAGCAAATGACAAGGAATAGCGAGTGGGATAGAAAGAAAAGCCTAAGAATGTGACATCACAGATGCAGAGGAAAGAAGAGCTTTCAGGAAGGAAAGAGTGTGCAGTAATTTCAGTGCTGTTGAGAAGTCAAGTGAGATAATGATTGAAAGTATGCATTAGATGTAGTGATTAGGAAGAGATGTTGGTGATTTGAAGAAGAGAACCTTTTGAGGAATTGTGGGGCATAAGCCGGACTGCAATGAGTAGAAATGTGACTGGGAAAGCGAAAAAGAAGAGGGCGAATATAGACAACTCTGCAAAAATAATAGTAATAATAACAGTTATGAAATACAGGAGAAATGGGAAAGTTGAACAATGATACAGTCTAGGGTAATGGTTTTAATGAGAAAATACGACTACATTACAAGTTAATATAAGAAATCTTTTTTTTTTTTTTTTTTTTTTTTTGAGACAGAGCCTTATTCTGTTGCCCAGGCTGGAGTGTATTGGTGCAATCCTGTCTCACTGCAACCTCTGGCTCGCCTCCCGAGTAGCTGGGATTACAGGTGTGCACCAAGATGTAGAGAGGGGATTTCGCCTTGTTGGCCAGGCTGCTCTTGAACTCCTGGCCTAAAGCAATCTGCCCCTCCTCAGCCTCCCAACATGCTGGTATTGTGGGTGTGAGCCACTGCGCCCGACAAGTTAACATGAGAACTCTTCTAAGCAAAATGAAGTAAATTCTGTAAGCCAATGTTTCACTAGAAGAATGGGAAAAGCTGGAAATTTAAAACTATCATATTTTTAGGGGATTTGGAGACCTGTAGAATCAAAGAAAATTAGATAAACTAAAATTCCAGGGGAAAGAAAACTGTTTCAAGATGAGTCAAAAATGGTCAGCTCATCCTCCCGTACCCCCTACTCCTGTCCCAAATACACATAACACTTTAACAAAAAAAAAAGAAAGAAAGAAAGAAAATATTTTCTGAGGCTTTACTATACAAATTATCTCATAACCCTTGTTTTCCTCTGGCTATGCATCCACCACCCTTACTGAGAAGATAAGGAATCCCACCTGGTCCTATGGCTCCACCTGGTGGCGCCATTGGGGAGCAATTTAACTGCCTTGAGACCAGCTACAGAGGTTGGTTGGGAATGATGTATTTGCTTTACTGTCTTGCCTTCCTCTTCTAGGAGATCATGATTAGCAGCCTTAAAGAAGAGTCTGTGATTAATTAGACCTGAACCTCTCCTCACAGGAAACGAGTGAGAACATTTTCATTCCCAAGGGATAAAAAGGAATCCCATATTGTGACTTGGGAGCTGGATATATAGGTAGTATATGAGAGGATCTGCGTGGGAAAGGGGGTGAACTGTTTTGAGATGCAAACTTATGCATCTTTTCAATAACTTTTCTTTCTCCCTCTTGGTTTAATGCTACTTTTGGTCTTGGGTGGAACATTTCCCCACCAAGTATGGGAACTGATGTCCAGAAAGGTCAGGAGACTGAATGTGACAATCCAGAAGGGCAGGAGTTAGCTCCTCCAAGGGTAAAATATGACCAGTGAAGAATAAGGACCAAGCAAACAAGCGACTTCTTTTTTTCTTCAGTGAGCCTTCCAAGGTATGGCTTTTCCTTACAATCCAGCTGGAGAAGCCCTGCACCAAGTAGCCACCTGCTGACTTCTTGGCTTGTGAAGGCAGAGGCAGCACAATGGCACCCATCACATCACACTGCTTAGCATCTTCCCTTCCCTCACCTCCTTCCCTCCTTTCCAATAACTGACCTGAGTGTGCACAACCCAAATGAGCCGCTGGCATCTTAATCCTAGCTTCAGCCTCTACTTTCTAGAGAACCTGCCTAAAGCAGTCTCTCTCTATATATATACACACACATCTATATCTATAGATATGTACATGTGTATGTGTATATAGATAGATATAGATATATATTTAAACAGAGTCTTGCTCTATCACTCAAACTGGAATGTAATGGTGCCATCATAGTTCACTGCAGCCTTGAACTCCTGGGTTCCAGCAACCCTCCTGCATCAGTCCCCTGTGTAGCTAAGACTACAGGTGCATGCCACCACACCTGGCTAATTTTTTTTAATATATTTCTTTTAGAAACAGGGACTTGTTCTGTTGCCCAGGGTGGTCTCAAACTCCTAGCCTCAAAAAAATTCTCCTGCCTCAGCCTCCCAAAGTGTTATGATTACAGGCATTCAATGCACCCGGCCTCTCTCTCTCTCTCTTTTTAAAAACTCTATAATAGTCTCCCCTCCACTTTTTCCTTAAAATGTATTTGTTAAAGAAATTCTGTCGTAAGTTTGACATTCTAGGTTTGATTAATTACATCCCCAGAGTGTAATTCTCTTGGCTGGTAGTTACAAGTGAAGCTAGATCAAATTGAAGTCTGGGCTTTTTTGGCAATAATACTTTTTAGATTGAGCCGGAGACTCATATTGTATCACTTTATTGTCTGGTTGTCTCCAATTAGTGGTTTTAAAAGTGTCAGCCCAATCCATTTATTATAAAGTTCCCCATCACATTATATTTCAGGAGCCATTGAAGGACATTATCTAGATTCATTACTTCATTGGAGATTACAAGCGGTGATATTATGATTTTCTCATTCCTTTATTAGACTTCTTATAAAAGGAGGGACATTTTCTTATCAACTATTTGTTTATGCTGAAATATAGTTGTGCAAGAAAATCAGGATAAATATTTAATGTTTTCTTTTATTTACCAGTTTCCCAATAATTCTTTCGTGTTCTAAAAACTTTCCATGTGTATGATGAGTTATTTTGTAGTATCATGGATTTTCACGTATTTAATATGTTTCCAATCTATTTTCAGCTATATGGAGGAAGAAGCAGAGAAGGGCAAATTTTAAAACGTGGGAGAAAACTGGTATGCATATTTTCAACCAAGTGAAAATGTCAAGGAGGTTAAAGTAATCAACTGGGTCAAATGCTGCTGAGAGGTCAAATAAGGTAAGATGAGGACCTGAAGCTGGTGACCATACATTTAAAGTGAGGTGAGTGGGTATGGTGGGATGTGTTTGTTGTTGTTGTTGTATTTTTTTGTTTGTTTGTTTTTTCTTTTTTCTTTTTTTGAGATAGTCTTGCTTTGTCGCCAGGCTGGAGTACAGTGGCGTGATCTTGGCTCACTGCAACCTCCACCTCCTGGATTCAAGCGATTCTCCTGCCTCAGCCTCCCGAGTAGCTGGGATTACAGGTGTGCACCACCACGCCCAACTATTTTGTATTTTTAGTAGAGACAGCATTTCACCATTTTATTTCAGTGCTCCGAAATTATCCTAGCCTGCACGCAAGAATGAGTAAAGTTCCCATAAACAAAAGTAGAGTTAGTGCTGTTGGCTATTTTGCTGTTTCACTTTTACAGTATTACTAGAGAAGAGACTAAACCCAGGCCTATGGGGGAGAGGTATGTTTATTTATGGAAGTAAGAATGTGGGTGGGGGGGGACTGTGTTTGGATTAAAAGAGAGTGGAAGGGAAACCCAAAGGGTGATTTTGCAGGGAGCCTGGTTGGGAAGGAGAAGTCACTCAATTTTTCACCTCTATTCAGTTTACCAGTTTTGTCTTCTGTTGTTGAACTGGACATTTCACTCCTTTTTGTTTGTTATTTAGTTTTTATTTCATAATCATAAACAATTCTGCAATCCAGCTAGGCATGGAAGGGAACAAGGAAAACATGGAACCCAAAGGGAACTGCAGTGAGAGCACAAAGATTATAGGATACTGCAAGCAAATGGGGTGGAGAGGTCCTCTCCTGAGCTACAGAAGGAATGGTCTGGTGGTTAAGATAAAACACAAGTCAAACTTATTAGAATTGTCCACAGTCAGAAATGGTGGTCTTCTTGCTGGTCTTGCCATTCCCAGATCCAAAGTGCTCCATGGCCTCCACAATATTCCTGCCTTCTTTCACCTTGCCAAAGACCACATGCTTGCCATCCAACCACTCAGTCTTGGTAGTGCAGATGAAAAACTGGGAACCATTTGTGTTGGGTCCAGCATTTGCCATGGACAAGATGCCAGGACCTGTATGCTTTAGGATGAAGTTCTCATCAACAAATTTCTCCCCATAGATGGACTTGCCACCAGTGCCATTATGGTGTGTGCAGTCACCACCCTGACACATAAACCCTGGAATAATTCTGTGAAAGCAGGAACCCTTATAACCAAGTCATTTCTCTCCACTGCTCAGAACACGAAAATCTTCTGCTGTCTTTGGAATCTTGTCTGCAAACAGCTCAAAGGAGACGCAGCCCAAGGGCTCGCCGTCGACAGAGATGTCAGTGTCTAAGAATATGGTGGGGTTGACCATGGCTGATAGTACAGGGCTTCTGGCAGCGGCGGCGTCTGCAAAGCCCATTTGACTCTTGAAATGCACTTTTGAATAAAACAATCTCACCTGGGTGTCTACTTCAGTAATGTTTCCTTGGGAAGCCAGGCCATTAAATATGCCTCCCTGCTTACCTCATGTGCCTCAGTGTTCTTCCCCTGCAGGAGGAATCCTCAACAATTCATTCTAGGTTAAAATTTGCTTCAGGGTGCCTTCAAAAATAGAATGACTTAGGCTACTCTTGCCTTTTGAAATGCTCCAAATGAGACATGTTCCCTGTATCCGAAAAGTCTGTGACTGGGTAGGAGAGCCACAGGAAAGACCTTTTAAATATTGACAAGTTTAAGTATTAATAAGCCCATTTCATGCATCACTGTAGTGCCCCTCCTCAATTTTTTGATCAGTCAATATCTCTCCCAATCACAGAGCAAAATCATAAATGACATGTTAGTATTCTGAATCCAGTGCTTCTTTAAAAATGTATTATAATCTAATAGTGTTTGTCAGGAACTCAACATTGGTTGGGCATTTGAAAATCAATCAATCAATATTCCTCACGTTAACAGCAGAAAAAATATATGATAATCTCAGTAGATACCAAAAAATTTTTTTAATTCAACCCTGTATATTATTAATGTAAAAATCATCTTAGCAAATTAGAAACAGTGAATTCCCTTAATTTGATACATCATATCCATAAGACATGTACACATAACATCTCACCAAATTGTAAAATATTAAAATATTGAGAACTAACAATTTCTTATTGAAATAGGAAAACTCCCAATAACTGGACCCATTCTCTTAGCCCTTGCCCCACGCTCTTACCACCTCACCCCATAAAAACCCAAGGAGTTTCAATAGTGCCTTCCAGAATGATAAAATTTTCACCATAATCCTATCACGGCCTGAAGCAATTAGCAAGGTAAATAAGTGTTAATCCCCACATGATTGGATTTTCGTATCTGACTTCCTGTACAAGACAGAATGCCATAAAAACCACAGTCAGGGATGAACTGAGCCATTTGCTCTTTTGCTAGACTAGCTGTGTGACTGAGCTGGTCAAGCCTTGGGAGGCTGAAGCTATGGAGTTCTGTCCATCAACCTTGGAAGAGCTGTCTTGGAGGCAGGCAGGTCCAGAGCCCCACATGCCATGGGACCTGAACCGAGAGCAAGCCTGGGCCTGGGCACTGGATAACTTCCCTGTGCTGAGCCGCCACTCCTGCCAATGCCATCAGCTCTGCGGGAGCTGCACGGGGCACAGAGCCCTTCCCGGAGATGAGAGGGGCCAAAAACGCCTTCGAGATTCCCATGTCCAGGAGTCAATGGCTGAAACCACAAACGGGCTCCAGTCACCTCAAGAAGACTCAGATGCTAACGACGGTGAGGTCCAAAGCCGCCTGAACCAGCCCGGAGATGCCAGCGCCTGCGGAGGTGGAAGTACACGCGCCCAGGGCGCCCTCTGCAGTTCAGGCCGCCCCCAGAAGCTGCTGAAAATCCACGATTCCATCAGGAAGGAACTCGGAAAGGAGAGGAACCCCAGCCTTTCTGCAGGCCTGCAGCAGGACCCGCTTCAACTACTGTTCTGGAAGGAGCCCGAGGCACCCCAGTGGGGACCCTCTTGCCGTCCCTGCGGACATTTGCACTGTAACTGTGCCCTGCACGCATAAGAGCCTTGAGGTCTCTGCTGTGGAGATCATTCTTTAATTTGTTCTTCCTCTCCTGAACGTCCTAAACATTTTTCATTTAGAAAAACTCTCTTCATGGAATGAATAATATGTAATATGCTTAGGAACTGTTCTTTTAGATCTACTCAAAATTGCTATGGTTCCTCCATTGAAGCTGTACACTTTGATTAAAGCCTTTCCCTTATCCTCCACCTGTGGAGTTGATTTTGAGCTGGTAAATCAAGATTGGTATAGATGGGCTGGGCACGGTGGCTCACGCCTGTAATCCCAGTACTTTGAGAGGCCGAGGCGGGGGGATCACGAGGTCAGGAGATTGAGACCTTCCTGGTTAACACGGTGAAACCCCGTCTCTACTAAAAATACAAAAAATTAGCCGGGCTTGGTGGCGGGTGCCTATAGTCCCAGCTACTCGGGAGGCTGAGGCAGGAGAATGGTGTGAACCCAGGAGGCGGAGGTTGCAGTGAGCCGAGATTGCGCCACTGCACTCCAGCCTGGGCAACAGAGCGAGACTCCGTCTCAAAAACAATAATAATAATACTGCCACAAACATAGGTGTATAAATACCTTTTTGAATCACAGCTTTCAAACATTTGGGATGTATACACAGAAACAGATTTGCTAGATTGTGTAATATTCTATTTTTAATTTTTGAGGGGACACCATACTGTTTTCCATGTTTTTATTTTGAAGGCAAACTCTGTGGCTTTCTTTATAGTCAGATAATCAGTGAGGAGAGGGAGAGGAGGAAAAGCAGACTGTGAGACTTCAGAATTACATTGCGGCACCTAAGCTTCTCTACATTGAAATTTAGAACTGTCACTATAGGAAAGAAAAATGTCTTCAGAGCTACACAAAGTTAATGCCAACCCCTAGTTTCTGGGTCTTGATTTCTAACATCTGCATGACAGTAAAATTTCAAAACCCAAAGTGTGGTTTCTCGTGTATGCCTTTTTATCTAAGTCCAGAGATTTTGATGTGCATGGCTAGAGGCTGAAGCTATGGTGGTGCATAAATCTTTCTCCTGGGTCACCTAAAGAAAGAAGTGAGTGTCAGATGCTGCTGGTCTTGAGATGGGTGGAGACTGTGAGAGCATAGCCTCCCTGGGCCAAGTGACCATACCCATGAGCCTTCAGTTTTGCTGGATCTTAAAGTACAATTCATGTGGATCCTTGAGGTGGGCAAACTTCACACTGGCAAGATTCTACAGCTTCCTGGAATTGTCTGACCTGAAGCTGGTACCCTGGAACCTCATGGCTATCAATTCAAAAGGCGCAGGGCTGGGGGGGTCTTCCTCATGTCCCCCTAAATTTAATTTCCACCTGTACCCTGTTAATGTAAACTTCATGACATTCAAGGAGATTTTATTGATGACTGTTCTTTTCTGTCACCAGGGAGGGCATGGTCAGTTTCAAGAGAACTCCAGCGCAGTGGTCCACTGCCCCTTCCCACTCTGTTGGTATCCACAGCTATACAAAGACACCCTGGAGTTCAGCGTCCAATTCTGACCTGTATCACAGACCTTTTCGTGCTCCTACCCACCTATATGTATTTCTAATCTTGACTCCACCCAACCCAAATCAATTCCACAAGTTGACAATAAGGAATAGGCTTCAGTTGTCATGTATAAAAAACTATGAATTCTGAGTTAACCTAAAAGTAAAGCTCCTTAGCATATTCTTGATTGCATAAAGATAGTTTTTATAATTGTGAAACCTTTAAGGTACTTTGGAGAGGAAGCACTAAATAAAGAATGATCTCCATCACAGAGGGCACAGTTTCAAGGAAGTTCACAATAAAAAAAAAAGTTAATTTTGTTCCCACTTATAAGTGGGAGCTGGATGATGAGAACACAAGAACATATAGAGGGGAAAAACAGACACTGGGGCCTGTCGGAGGGTGGATGGTAAATGGAGAGAGGCAGGAAAAATAACTAATGGGTACTAGGCTCCATACTTGAGTGATTGATATGGTTTGGCTGTGTCCCCACCCAAATTTCATCTTGACTTGTAGCTCCCATAATCCCCTTGTGTATTGGGAGGGACCAAGTGGGAAGTAATAGAACCATGGGGCCAATTTTCCTATGCCATTCTCATGATAGTGAATAAGTCTCATGAGATCTGATGGTCTTATAAAGGGCAGTTCCCTGCACATGCTCTGTTGCATGCTGCTATGTAAGACGTGCCTTTGCTCCTCCTTTTCCTTCTGCCATGATTGTGAGGCCCCTCCAGCCATATGGAACTGTGAGTCCATCAAGCCTCTTTTTCTTTATAAATGACTCAGTATTTCTCCTAGCAGTATAAAAATGGACTAATACAGTGATGAAATACTGCATACAACAAACCCCCATGACACATGTTCACCTAAACAATCACACACATGTACCCTGACTTAATGCCAACATCTAGTTTCTTTCAAAGAAATTGAAAATTCTTTCAAAGAATTTCTTTCAAAGAAATTGTTAAATTTTCACATAAATACTAGAATGCTCAAAATTAGTCATTTCAAACAACACTAATTTCAGAAGATCCCTTTTATTTAGATGTCTTGCAACTATTTCTCTTTATCTGAAATTGCATAATCTTATATCTGCCTGCTTTTTAATAATTGTACTTAAAGTATAGTTATATTTTTAAAATAAATATAACTTGGAGAGACCCGAGGTACTTGATATTGTCTACACACATTCATTATCAATTCTCTACAAATTCTGCAGCCACCATCAGAATTCTTATGCTTCATCTTTTGGAAGCTGTCAATTCTTCAATCTTAACATGTAATTTATGTATGACCCATTCCAGTGCTTCTCAGCCTTTATTAGCATTTGAAGATACTCTTCTTGCCATCGGTTTTTTCAAGGTATCTGCTGAGACTGCTTCCTTTCAGTGATTACGGCTTCTTGAGTCAAAATAGTTTTTTTCTGTGTCTTGATGATGTGGTTTGTGTTTATCTCTCATCTACTAAAACCATATTTGTAAATGAAATATTAGTAGATTTAAGTTCCATTGTTTTCTCTATAGGATTAACTACAGAATACTCTAGCACATGTTTTGGTTCTTGCTGTACCAATAAGAGACTTCACAATGGAAGGCAGTTCCTACTCTTGGTGGAGAAGTCTGTGGCTGTGCAACTCTCCAGACGGATCTATGTCTGTCCAGTACACCAACCCCAGCCATGCTCAAGTTCATAGGGTTTGGGCATTTATGCATTCCAATTGTTGTAACAATTTCCTATGAGTGGTCAAAGTCATGCTCTGAAGTCCAGATTATGATGGAGCAGGCAGCCTGAGAGATGTCGGGGCAGTGCAGGATAAATGAGACAAAGAGGCTACACCTGCCCCACCTGACTCCCAGCACCCCAGCCAGCTTCACTGTGCGCCACCAACCCCACGTGAAGGACATCCCAACCTCCTCCTTCACCACTTATTATTATACGATGTAACTTATAAACAATTTAAAGCAGGGGTCCCAATCCCCCAGAAACAGACTAGTACCAGCCTGTGGACTAATAGGAACCAGGCCACACAGAAGGATGTGAGCAGCAGGCAAGAAAGCATTACTGCCTGGGCTCTGCCTCCTGTCAGATCAACTATGCCATTAGATTCTCATAGTAGCACCAACCTTAATGTGAACTGGCCCCGCAAGGGATCTACCTTGCATGCTCCTCATGAGAATCTAATGCCTGAAGATCTGAGGTGGAACAGTTTCATCATAAAACATCCCCCCAACCCTGACCACCCATCCATGGAAAAATTGCCTTCCACGCAACCAATCCCTGGTGCCAAAAAGGTTGGGGAGCTCGATTTAAAGAACTTTATTAATGTCTGTTTCCTGCCTTCATCTGGAAGGTCACAGTCAGCTTCGAAACGCCAGCAAGTGATCCACCCAGCTGTCCCCTCCCACCTTGTTAGTATCCACAGCTCCTGAAAAGCCCCCTGGGATTTAGACTAAAGCATGATCGTACCATTGAATGCCAGCCTGGGCAAAAAAGTGAGACCCCACCTCAAAAGAAAAAAAAAGGAAAAAGAAGAAGGAAAAAAAAGCTCTGAGTTGAATCCCTGCCCCCTTTCTGTCAGCTTTGGGCCCATCTATACTAATCTTGATTTACCAGTCTTGATTTCACAGGTGGAAAATAAGGAAAAGGCTTTAAACAATGTGTACAATTTCAATAAAAGAACCACCACAATTTTAAGTAGATCTAAAAGAAGAGTTCCTTAGCACACTGCATATTATTCACTCCATGAAGAGAGTTTTTCTAAATGAAAAATGTTTAGGACGTTCAGGAGAGGAAGAACAAATTAAAGAATGATCTCCACAGCAGAAGCCTCAAGGCTCTTATGCAGTTCCAGTGTAAAAGTCCGCAGCGATGCCGTGAGGGCACCCACTGGAGTGCCTCCGGCTCCTTCCAGGGCAGCAGTTAAGCAGGACGTTTCGCAGGCCTGCAGCAAGGCTGGGGTTCCTCTCCTGTCCGAGTTCCTTCCTGATGGAACCCTGGGTTTTCAGCAGCTTCCGGGGGCGGCCTGAACTGCAGAGGGCGCCCTGGGCGTGTGTACTTCCACCTCCGCAGGCGCTGGCATCTCCAGGCAGCTTCAGGCCGCTTTGGACCTCACCGTCGTTAGCATCTGAGTCTTCTTGAGGTGACTGGAGCCCGTCTGTGGTTTCAGCCATTGACTCCTCAAAATGGGAGTCTCGAGGCCGTTTTTGGCCCGTCTCATCTCCGGGAAGGTCTCCGTGCCCGGTGGAGGCGCAGTGCAGGAGCCAGCTCGCAGCAGAGCTCCCTCAAGAGCTGATGGCATTGGCAGAAGTGGCGGCTCAGCACAGGGAAGTTATCCAGTGCCCAGGCCCAGGCTTGCTCTCGGTTCAGGTCCCATGGCATGTGGGGCTCTGGACCTGCCTGCCTCCAAGACAGCTCTTCCAAGGTTGATGGATGGAACTCTACAGCCTCAGCCTCCCAAAGCTTGACCAGGTCCGGCCAAGTAGCTAGTCTAGGAAAAGAGCAAATGGCTCAGTTCATCCCTGACTGTGGGTTTTTATAACATTCTGTCTTGTACAGGAATTCGGATACCAGAATCCAATCATGTGGGGATTAACACTTATTATCTTGCTAATTGCTTTAAACCATGATAGGGTTATGGTGGAAAGTTTATCATTCCAGAAGGCACTACTGAAACTCCTTGGGTTTCTATTGGATCAGGCTGTAATAGGGTGGGGCAGGGTGTGAGAGAATGGGTCCAGTTATTGGCAGTTTTCTTACTTCAATAAGAAATTGGCAGTTTTCAGTATTTCACAATTTGATGAGATGTTAGATGTACATCTCATATAGAAATGCTTTATCAAATTAAGGGAATTTGCAATTTCTAATTTGCTAAGATGACTTTTATATTAATGAAGCAGGGTTAAATTTTTTAAAAGATTTTTTGTATCTACTGAGATTATCATATATTTTTTCTGCTGTTAATGTGGAGAATAGAGATTGATTTTCAAATGCCAAACCAAAGTTGAGTTCCTGATAAAGTCCATTAGATTATGATGCATTTTTTAAAAGTATATTACTGGATTCAGAATGTTAACAGATAGTTTATGATTTGGCCCTGTGGTTTGGGAAAGACATTGGATGATCAAAAAATTGAAGAGGGGGCGCTAGAATGACGCATGAAAAGGTCGTATAAATACTTAAACTTGTTGGTATTTAAAAAGGACTTTCTTTCTATGTAGTTGTCCCACTCAGTCAAAGACTGTTGAAATGTAGGGAACATGTCTCATTCGCAGCATATCGAGAGTCAAGATTGGCCTGAGTCATTCTATATTTGAAGGCACTCTGAAACAAATTTTAATACAGAGTGAATTTTTGAGGATTCCAACAACAGGGGAAAAACACTGAAGTACATCAGGTGAGCAGAAAGGTATGTTTTAATGGCCTGGCTTCCCCAAAAAAAATTACTGAAATAAACACTCATGTGAGATTGCTTTATTCAAGAGTGCTGTCCTTAGGAAGTGGGAGTGAGAATAAAAAGGAGAGGGGCAGGGATGAGCATATTCAATGCTGTGCTTCCTAGTTGTCCAAGCTTGGTATCAAGCATAACCAGAGGTGACTTTATTATTAAACCAATAAAGTTTAACTGTAAGGCAAACTTCCAAAGAGTTTGTAAAACATTTGTCTTAAAATATTTTTATAATTCTCTTAAACAGAATCCTCTACTACTTATATGAACACTGACCCCACAAACTGGAAACCGCTGTGAACACTAATGGTTGTTTGATCTCATGAAACCATCTTCTGAGAGGCCTTATGGATAACTGCTTCTCCGCACAGTTCACTTGGGAGGAAGAAAAGGACAGAATATATCCACTGTTGGGAGATAACACAATTCTCACAACAAAAGACCCCAGTGTACCAAACAGAAGAGGCAGCGAACACTAGTATTGAGTTGGCATTCACAGATTTTCATGCATGTAAGTTAGCATGACAACTACAAAGTTAGGCCACGTCTCATACATTTTCAGCAGAGCAGGGGGAAGCAGGATGAATTCCTTTCTCTCTTCAAAGGAAGAGAGAACACCTTACGATAGTATTTTGTCATCTGCTAAGAGACCCTTAGCTCATTCTGGAAGTACTTTTAAGAAACACTTACATATTATTATTTGTTCTGTGACCATGGATATATTGATATATTACAAAAACTTGAGATTCAACTTTATCTTCAGATGGACAAATCTAAATTCAAATGGTTCAACTATGGATTAAGACTCACCATATTAAATGTGATATTACTGGTCAATTTCTTTTATGGATTTTAGGAAAAGAAAACACTCTCATACAGTATAAGCAGAAAACTATTTATTATGGGATAAAATTCGCTTAAAATATGATAAAAATATGTAGACATAGATTTTAGACTGAACGTCAGGGAATGATTTTCTGAACCACATTGCAAACTGGCTCCCTAAAACGAGATGCTGTCAGAAATCAGTAAACACTGAATCACACAGCAGCTGAACCACCCTGGGCTTCTCTCTTCAGAAACATGCCTCAAATATTAGACGACTGGATCTATCCAAGTGTCTATAGGGAATAAATGTATACAGTAATTATCATGATCTATTTTTGGAGGACAAATACTATTTATTTTAAAAACAATCTGGCAATACTCCATAAAATCAGGTTACGCATTTTCAATGCACAATTTAGCTGGAGGATGATGTATATCCTAAATAAATCCTCATGAGAATGAGACTAATATATGTGATATTGGTGATTAGGTTGCATCTGAGTCTACCCTGTGGGACACTGGAGAGGGAAAGTGTGGCAGAGGCTCATCAGAAGCTGATATGCTGAAGTTGGAAGCAGCAGGTAAAATGTTCCTATAAAGATCTTAGAAACTTGTCAATAAATGGAAAATAATAAACAAAATAAGATACACACTGCAATATTTTTGTAATAATTGAAAATCTATATACACAAAAAATGTGTCACATTTAAGACTGATTGCTACAAAACACACAATAGAAATAAAAATAAAATAGCTGGAAATAAAATAGTAATAAGAATTTCAGTAGAAGTATGAAAGGAGATAAAAGGCAATAAGTAATAAAATGCACCTAATTACATAAAATAGGATTGGGGCCTGCACAAAGCACTGTTAAAAATGTTAAATCAATTCAACTTATTTTCCCCTTAGGTATAAAAATCATAGCACCTTTGAGGTCTCCCTTTCATATACTTAGATGAGTGTAGACACAAATAGAAAATCTATGGCTGCCGGGCGCAGTGGCTCACGCCTGTAATCCCGACATTTTGGGAGGCCGAGGTGGGCCGATCACCTGAGGTCGGGAGTTTTAGACCAGCCTGGCCAACATGGAGACCATCTCTACTAAAAATACAAAATTAGCTGGGCGTGGTGGCGCATGCCTGTAATCCCAGCTACTCGGGAGGCTGAAGCAGGAGAATCGTTTGAACCTGCGAGGCGGAGGTTGCGGTGAGCCAAGATCGCGCCATTGAACTCCAGCCTGGGCAACAAAAGTGAAATTCAAAAACAAAAAAAAAAGAAAGAAAAAGAAGGAAGGAAGGAAGAAAGAAGAAAACATATGGCTTTACGAAAGTCCTGGGATGCTCCTTTTTTTTTTTTTTTTTGAGACAGTGTCTTGCTCTGTCGCCCAGGCTGGAGTGCTGTGACGCGATCTCGGCTCACGGCAAGCTCCGCCTCCTGGGTTCTCGCCATTCTCCTGCCACAGCCTCCAGTGTAGCTGGGACTACAGGCGCCCGCCTCCACGCCCGGCTTTTTTTTTTTTTTTTTTTTGTGTGTGTGTGCTTTTAGTAGAGACGGGTGGGATGCTCCTTTTCACAACCTAGCCTATTTTATTCATTACTCTATGTGATTGGCATGCTGCAGGACTTGGATTCTGAATCCAGATTCTAGCAGAATTAGCTTTCTGATCTCAGACTATGATCTAATCTCATTGAGTCTCCTATCTACAACCAGTCAATGCCTCTAAAATATGCAAGAAAAATGAGACATAGTAGGTGTAATTGTCTAGGCTGCCCTGAAATAAGGACACACTTTCTGTAGTGAATGGACAGTCAGTAACTGGATCGTGCCACGAGTGGGACATCTCCATTGCTCTCTTTCCTCGGTTGATTCAATCATAGCAACCCAGCAGCGTTTTCAGAGTATCTTCCAGAATGATACAATTTTCACCTTAATCCTACTCTGAAATGATTTGCAAGGCAAATTAGTGTTAATTTCCTCCTTATTTGAATAGCTGGTTTCTGGCCTATATACAAGAAAAAGCATATTATAAAAACACACTCAGGCCGGCATGGTGGCTCATGCCTGTAATCCCAGCACTTTGGGAGGCCGAGGCTGGCAGATCACGAGGTCAGGAGTTCAAGACCAGCCTGACCAACATGGTGAAACCCTATCTCTACTAAAAATACAAAAATTATCCGGGCGTGGTGGCGCGCACCTGTAGTCTCAGCTACTCAGCAGGCTGAGGCAGGAGAATCGCTTGAACTCGGGAGGCAGAGGTTGCAGTGAGCCAAGATCACGCCACAGCACTCCAGCCTAAGTGACAGAGCAGGACTTCGTCTCAAACACCCACCCACACACACACACACACACACACACACTCAGTACTAGCCTGAGTCATTCACCTCTTTTCCTAGTTCAGCTACATGGCTGGCCTCATCACAAGGCTGAACCCATGGAGTTCTGTCCACCAACCCTGGAAGAACAGTCGTGGAGGTAGGCAGGTCCAGAGTGCCTGTCACATGCCACCAGGACAGGACCAAGAACAAACCTGCACCTGAGCACTAGATCACTTGCTGTGCTGAGCCACCACTCCTGCCAATGCCCTTTGCTCTGTGAGGATGTAAAATCAGGTGTGTGTGGGCTGCTGTTTTGGGTTTCCAGCAGGCTCAGAGCTGTTCTCGGACTCAAGAGGGACCCAATCACCATCAAAACCCACATGTCCGGAAGTCAATGGCTGAAACCACAAAGGAGCTCCAGTCACTTTAAGAAAAGATGAATTCGGCCAGGCATGGTGGCTTGCGCCTGTAATCCCAGCACTTTGGAAGGCTGAGGGAAATGGGTCACCTGAGGTCAGGAGTTCGAGACCAGCCTGGTCAACATGGTGAGCTCTGTCTCTACTAAAAATACAAAATTAGCCAGGCATGGTGGTGTATGCCTGTAATCCAAGCTACTTGAGAGGCTAAGGCAGGAGAATCAGTTGAACCTGGGAGGTGGAGGTTGCAGTGAGCTGAGATCGCACCATTGCCCTCCAGCCTGGGCAACAAGAGCGAAATTCCCTCTCAAAAAAAAAAAAAAAAGATGGATTCTGCTAATGGCAGGGTTCAGTGGGTCCCAGCCAGGAGATGCCAGCGCTTGCAGAGCTGAACAGACACATACCCAGGACCTCTCCTTAAACTGCTCACAATCAAGGCTTGAAATACTGAAGAACCCTGAAAGGGGAAAAAAACTTTTTCTTGCTCATGACTCACAGTGAGATAGGAGTTTGGCAGGACTAGTTTCTCAAGACAGACAGGATGCTAGGTCCCCAAGACACAGATCACAATACCCCGTACAAGATTCCTTTAAAAAAATCAAAAAATTGTTTTAAAAAAGCCCAAACCAGCTAGAAGGAAAATGGCATAAAAGCTACCTCTGGTTACCTTCGTTGCTCATTATATGCTGATTATTATGCATTGGCATGCTAAAAGACTACCACCAGAGCAATGACTGTTTATAAATGCCATGGCAATGCCCAAGAATTACTCTGTATCTTCTGTAAGGTAGATAAACCCCTGGTCCACAAGCTTCTGCCTCTTTCCCAGATAACTAAAGAAATAGTCGACCCCCCATTTAGCATATAATCAAGAAATAGCCGTAAAATAGCCAGCTAGCTGCCCTGTCCCCTGGTGCTACCCTGACTACGGGCGTAGCCTTCTTTTTGTTTCCTTAATAGACTTGCTTTCACATTATTCTGTTGACTTGCTCTTGAATTCTTTCTGGTACAAGCAAAGTATCCGCTTGGCTTCCCTGGCTGAACGCCAATTCTGGGGGTATTCTTGCATCAACAGCACCACTGCCTTCAACCAATGCCCTGGAAGGAGCTCCTCACACCTCAGTGGGGACCCTCATGATGTTATTGTAAACTTGCTTGGGACTCTGCCTTCTAGAGAGAGGCAACAAGAGCAAGAAGTCTGTATGTTGGAGATCATTCCTTGTTTAGTTCTTCCTCTCCAAAGTACTAGGAGCAAGGAGTCTATGATGGAGATCATTCCTTATTTAGTTCTTCTTCTCCAAAGTACCTTAAAGATTTCCCAATTATAAAAACTATCTTTGTGTAATCAAGAATATGCTAAGGAACTTTACTTCTAGATAGACTCAGAATTCATGGTAGATGGCAAATTTTGTTATGTGTATTTTACCACAATAAAAATAAATAGAAAATAAAAGACAAGAAGGAAATGAAAGAATTGAGTGACTACCACTGCCCTGCTTCTCACTAACATCCCAAGTTGTCTTTGAGGACACACCTCTCCTCAAGCTTTTCTCTGCCTGGAGAACAAGATTGCAGTCTCTGCTCCAGGACTAGCAATGTGGATTGGGGCAATAATAAACTATTAACCAGGGTTCCTCAAAAGAGTTTTCCCTCCACAGGTTAAGGAGTACCTTTTCTTTTTATCACTTAAACCACCCTATCACAGATTGAGTTTCGTCTAAGATGTTAGGGTTTTATGTTAATATCACTAATTCCATCTTCTGTTACAATTTGCTTCTAGAATTAATATCACCACTATGCTTCCTATGATCTGATTAGGACCACGCACTTGGCCAGAAAAGTATAAAAACACAAAAGCTGGTGTCTCCTGCTGTGAGATTGGATGGAACACCTTTTCCCTTGTGTTCAGGAGCCCTTGGTTACACAATTCCATATTGCTTTCAGATTGGCCAGCCCAGAGGAAATCTTAGCGGGTAATCTAACCTGGGTGTTGCACACAGAGGCAGCCCTGAGGGAGCCAAAGCCAGGGCTGCATTCATAAACCCTTTATCCCCTATTAAAAGGTTTCAAATTGAAATCACGATCATGTCATGTAAGATAACAATTAATTTCTCTTTACAATTAATTGCCATTCAGGGATGTTGTGGTTTGAATGTTTGTCCCTTCTGAAACTCATGTTGAAACTTAATCCCCAATGTAACAATATTGAGAGGTAGGGCCTTTAAGCAGTGATTGGGTCTTGAGGGCTCTGCCCATTTGATGTCTTAATCCATTTATGGATTAACAGTTAATTGGTTAATGGAATAATGGGTTATCAGAGAATTGGGATTGTGGTTTTATTTTTTTTTAAAGTAGATATTGAGACTTCAGAACAGAAAATGAAGATGATCAGATGGGAAGCCCCCTCCACATCCAAACCACAAAAACACTCTAACTCATCTTTCACCGTATACTTATTTTTCATGACATGGATAATTGACATTTAATTAGTCTAATAATGAGTGCAAAGCAAACACAGCTCTAGTTCCACGTTCCAATAAGATGTAACATCTAAGCTTCTCTATACCGATACTTAGAACTGCCACTATGTGAAAAGATTGATGTAATCACAGCTACACCAAATTAATGCCATCATCTAGTTTATGGTTTTGATTTCTGACATTTGAGGGGACAGGAAAGTGTAAAAGTCCCAAGTGTATTCTCTACTGCATGTTTTTCTTCTCTGCCCAAGGATTTTGGTGTAAAGGCTGGAAACCTTTACACCAAATCTTTACACTGAAGTTGTGAAGACACACAAATCTTTCTCCTGGGATGCCCACAAGAAGGAATGAGTCTTAGTTGCTGCAGGACCTGAGATGGGCAGAGATTGTGAGAGCCTCCCATACACTTGTTGTTCTGCACTGAAATGTGTTCCCCCAAAATTCATGATAATTTTGATTAACTAATCTCCAAGTGATGGTATTTGGAGATGGGGCCTTTGGGAGACAATTAAGTTTAGATGAGGTCATGAGGGTTGGGGTTTCATAATGGGATTAGTGCCCTTATGAGAAGAGGAAGCGATACCAGGTCCCTCTCCTTCTCTCCCTTTCTTCTCTTGCCCCTCTACCCACTTCTCTCTCTCCTTCTGTGCCATGTGAGAACAGAGCTACAACATAGCCATTGGCATGACAGGAAGACAGCCCTCACCAGGAGCTGCATCACTGGCGCTTTCATCTTGGACTTCCAGATCCTGGGCAAGACTCGCCAAGGCAGACATCTGTAGCTGCCTGGAATTGTCTCATCTGGAATTGATGCTCTGGAACCCTGTGGTTGTTAACTCAGAAGGCACAAGACTAGGGATCTTCTTTCAGTCCTCGTTAATCTATCTCCACTCTTCATTTTCTCTTTTGCTTTTCAAGTAATGAATTTATTTTTCCAATTAATGTAGCCAGCTCATGGTACAGCATATTAAAGCATAAAGTACAAATCCAAGGAAGGTAATACCTTTACTATGTTATAAAACTTTGACAAATCAATATATTACTTTTTATTATAATAAAAGCATATGTTTCTGGGAGTCATA
The DNA here is from genome assembly GCF_009828535.3 of Hylobates moloch. Classification (NCBI taxonomy): domain Eukaryota; kingdom Metazoa; phylum Chordata; class Mammalia; order Primates; family Hylobatidae; genus Hylobates; species Hylobates moloch. Next base: position 39,153,140 of record NW_026652292.1, read on the forward strand.
TACTACTTTAGGGATAATTTTTACTCCAAAAATATTCAAGTACTAAACCAAAACACTGGTTTTTAATGGTAGTTTATAGCAGAGCAAGTTATTTTATGCACACTAATATCATTTAAAACTGAGCAATTTCTCCTTTTAAAGTGAATTTCCTTATGCAAGCTGTTGAAGTTTACAGCAGCAGGGCAATTGTGTGTATATAAGAGGTGGCTCTGCTTTGTTCTGAAGTTCCACCAAAGTCAGGTAGTGTTCCCAGGTGTGAAAAGCTTTAAAATTCTGCCTTAAAATGATTCAATGTCAATGCAAACTGCCAAGTACTTTTTGAAAAATTTTTAAATTTTCACATAAATACTGGAACTCTCAAAATTAGACAATCATTTCAAACAACACTTATTTTAGATGATCCCTTTTATTTAGACACCCTGAACCTCTTTGTTTTTATCCCATGTCACAAAGTCTTCTATCAGTCTATGTTTTAAAAATTCTACCTAAGATACGGTTTTAAAATAACAGATTGCCAGGTTGGAGAGACCTGGGGTACTTGATGTTGTCTTCCAGCATTCATTATCATTTATCTGTAAATGATGCTGCTACTATCAGAGTTCTTATGCTTCCTCTTTTTGAAGACAGCAATTTCTCAATCTTAACATGTAGTTTAAGTATTACCCATTCCAGTGCTTCTCAGCCTTTATTAGCATTTGAAGATATTGTACTTGTCTTCAGTTCTTCAAGGTAACTGCTGAGGCTCATTCTTTTCACAATGATTATGGTTTCTTGAGTCAAAATAATTTTTTTCTGGGTCCTGACGACTATGTTTTGGCTCTTGCTGCAACAGTAAGGGACTTGCAGTTCCCACTGTGTGCAGAGAAGTCTGTGGCTGTGCAACTTTCCAGAGGGATCTATATATCCTTCCAACACATCAACCCACACCCTGCTCAGGTTCGCAGGGCTTGGGTATTTGTGCATTGCAGCTGTTGTAACAGTTTCCCACGGGTGGTGAAAGACGTGCTCTGCAGTCCAGATCTTGATGGTGCAGGAAGTCTGCTAGATGTCTGTGAAGCGCAGGGGAAAATGAGGTGAGGAGGCTACACCTGTCCCACCCCATCGGGGGCCCTTCAACCAGCTTCGCTGTGCGCAGGTGCCGTCGGCTCCAAATGAGGCGATCCTCCACTCTTCGTTACAATGTAACATTTAAACCATTTAAAGCAGAGCTTCGCAACGTTTTTGGCACCAGGGACCAGTTTAGTGGAATATAATCTTTCTACGGATGGAGAGGGGTGTGGGGATGGTTTCGGGATGAAGGTGTTAGAACTCAAATAATCAGGCACGCAATAGATTCTCAAAAGGAGAGCAAAAGCTAGTCTTAGTCCTGAGCATGCGCAGTTCACAATAGGGTTCGCACTCCTGTGAGAATTTAATGCCGCAGATCTGACGCTAGGCGGAGCTCAGCCAGTAACGCTTGCTTGCCCACTGCTCACCTCCTGCTTTGGGGCCGGGTTCCTAACCGGTCCGTGGTGGGGGGGATTGGGGACCCCTGATTTAAAGAACACTGCTAATGCCTGTTTTCTGCCTTTATCTGGAGGGCCACGGTCAGTTTTGAAGCAACTCCAGCATATGATCCACCCAGCTGTCCCCTCCCACCCTGTTAGTATCCACAGCTCCTCAAAGGCCTCTGGAATTTAGACTAAAGCCTGATCACGCCACTGCACACCGGCCTAGGCGACCCAGCGACACCCCCATATTAAATAATAATAATAATACTCGAAAGAAAAAATAAAAAGCTCTGAGCTGGGTCCCTGCACCCTTTCTGTCTGCTTCAGGCCCATCTATACCAATCTTGATTTACTAGCTTTGATTCCACAGTTGGAGAATAAGGGAAAGGCTTTAATCAATGTGTACAGTTTCGATGGAAGAACCATCACAATTTTGAGTAGATCTAAAAGAAAAGTTCCTTAGCACATTGCATATTATTCACTACATGAAGAGAGTTTTTCTAAATAAAAATGTTTAGGACATTCAGGAGAGGAAGAACAAATTATGGAATGATCTCCACAGCAAAGACCTCAAGGCTCTTATGCGTGCAGGGCACAGTTCCAGTGCAAAAGTCCCCAGAGACAGCATGAGGGTCCCCACTGAGGTGCCTCGGGCTCCTTCCAGGGCAGCAGTTGAAGCAGGTCATACTGCAGGCCTGCAGAAAGGCAAGGGTTCCTCTCCTTTCCGGGTTCCTTCTTGATGGAATCGTTGGTTTTCAGCAGCTTCCAGGGATGGCCTGGACTGCAGAGAGCAGTCCTGACTCCACACAGGTGGAGAATAAGGAACAGGCTTCAATTGCCATGTACAAAGAACTATGAATTCTGAGTTGATCTAAAAGTAAAGCTCCTTAGCATATTCTTGATTATATATAAATCAAAGTTTTATAATTGAGAAAACTTTAAGGCACTTTGGAGAGGAAGAACTATATAAGGAATTAACTCCATCATAGAGACTTCTTGCTTCTATATGGACAGTCCCAAGGAAGTTTACAATAACATAATGAGAGTCTCCACTGGGGTGTGGAGAGTTCCTTCCAGGGCATTGGCTGAAAGCAGTGGTGCTGTTGATGCAAGGATACCCCTAAAATTGGAGTTTAGCCTGGGAGACAAAGTAGATAATTGACTTTGAGCCAGAAAGAATTCAAGAGCAAGCCAACAGAGTAATGTGAAAGCAAGTTTATTAAGGAAACTAAGGAACAAAAAGGAGGCTACCTCATAGTCAGGGTAGCAATGGGGGCTGGGTGGCTAGCTGGCTATTTTATGGCTACTTCTGGATTATATGCTAAACAATGGGTCATGTCTTATCAAGAGGGTATTGTGACCTGTGTCTTGGGGACCTAGCCTCCTGTTTGCCTTGCAAAACTAGTCCTGCCAAACTCCTATCTCACCGTGAGCCATGAGCAACGAAAGGTTTGTTCCCCCCTCTCCTTCCTGGGTTGCTCTGTATTTCAAGCCCTGATTGTGAGCAGTTTATGAAAGCATCCTATGTGTCTGTTCAGCTCTGCAAGCGCTGGCATCTCCTGGCTGGTTTGGGACCATGAACCCTCCCATCGGTAGAATCCATCTTTCTTTAAGGTGACTGGAGCTCCTTTGTGGTTTCAGCCACTGACTCCTGGACATGTGGGTTTTGATGGCCATTGGACCCCTCTTGAGTCTGGGAACAGCTCTGTGCCTGCTGGAAACCCAGCACAGCAGCCCACACATACCTGTTTTTACATCCTCACAGAGCTAAGGGCATTGGCAGGCGTGGTGGCTCAACACAGCAAGTGATCTAGTGCCCAGCCTCAGGTTTGTTCACAGTCCTGACCTGGTGGTATGTGACATGCACTCTGGACCTACCTACCTCCAGGACTGTTCTTCCAGGGTTGATGGACAGAACTTCATGGGTTGTCTTGTGACAAGGCCAGCAATATAGTTGAGCTAGGAAAAGAGGTAAATAACACTGGCTGGTACTGAGTGTGTGTTTTTATAGCATGTTTTGTCTTGTAACAGGCCAGAAACCAGCTATTCAAATAAGCAGGGGATTAACACTAATTTGCCTTGCAAATTGGTTCAGAACCTGATAGGATTAAGGTGAAAATTGTATCATTCTGGAAGATACTCTGAAAACACTGCTTGGTTGCTATGATTGAATTAGCCAAGGAAAGACAGCAATGGAGATGTCCCACTGGTGGCACGATCCAGTTACTGACTGTCTATTCACTATAGAAAGTGTGTCCTTATTGCAGGGCAGCCTAGACAATTACACCTACTATGTCTCATGCTTCTTTCATATTTTAGAGCATTGACTGGTTGTAGATAGGAGACACAATGAGGTTAGATCATAGTCCAAGATCAGAAAGCTAATTCTGCTAGAATCTGGATTCAGAATCCAGGTCCTGCAGCATGCCAATCACATAGAGTAACGAATAAAATAGGCTAGGTTGTGAAAAGGAGCATCCCAGGGCTTTCTTAAATCCATGCGTTTTCTTTTTTTGTCTACACTCATCTAACTACATGAAAGGGAGACCTCAAAGGTGCTATGATTTTTATTCCTAAGGGGAAAATAAGTTGAATTGATGTAACATTTTCAACAGTGTTTTGTGCAGGCCTTGATCCTATTTTATGTAATTAGGTGCATTCTGTCAGTTATTCCTTTTTATCTATTTCCTACTTCTACTGAGATTCTTCTTATTAGTAACTGTTTTACTTCTAGCTATTTTATTTTTATTTATATTGTGTGTTTTGTAGCAGTCTTATATGTGACACAATTTTATGTATATATATTTTTAATTCTTCCCAAAAGTACTGGGTGTATATCTTATTTCATTTATTATTTTTCATTTATTGGCATATTTCTAAGATTTTTATAGGTACACTTCATTTGCTGCTTCCAACTTCAGCATTATCAGCTTCTTTTTTTTTTTTTTTTTTTTTTTGAGACGGAGTCTTGCTCTGTCGCCCAGGCTGGAGTGCAGTGGCGCGATCTTGGCTCACTGCAAGCTCTGCCTCCCGGGTTCACGCCATTCTCCTGCCTCAGCCTCTCCGACTAGCTGGGACTACAGGCACCCGCCACTATGCCCGGCTAATTTTTTGTATTTTTAGTAGAGACGGGGTTTCACTGTGATCTCGATCTCCTGACCTCGTGATCCGCCCGCCTCAGCCTCCCAAAGTGCTGGGATTACAAGCGTGAGCCACCGCGCCCGGCCCAGCATATCAGCTTCTAATGAGCCTCTGCCAGACTTTCCCTCTCCAGTGTCCCACAGGGGAGACTTAGATGCCACCTAATCAACAATATTTCATATGGTAGTCTCATTCTCATGAGAGAATTTATTTAGGATATACATCGTCCTTCAGCAAAATTATTCATCCAAAATGCATAACCTAATTTTACGGAGTATTGCCAGATTGTTCTTTAAATGAATGAAACATTTGTCCACCAAAAATAGTCCATGAGAATTACTGTATACATTTTTTCCCTACGGATACTTGGATTGACCCAACCATCTAATATTTGCTGCGTGTTTCTGAAGGGAGAAGACTGTGGTGGTTCAGCAGCTAGACAGATACTGATTTCTGACAGTATCTTCTTTTAGGGAGCCAATTTGCAATGTGGTTCAGAAAAATCATTCCCTGACATTCAGTCTAAAATCTGTGTCACACTTTTCTATCAGATTTTTTTCATTTTTTTCTTTTTTTTTTTTTTTTTTTTTTTTTTGAGATAGTCTTGCTCTATCATCGCCCAGGCTGGAGTGCAGTGGCACAATCTTGGCTCACTTTTACCTTTGCTTCCCATGTTCAAGCTTTTCTCCTGCCTCAGCCTCTCAAGTAGCTGGGATTACAGGTGACTGCCACCACACCCAGCTAATTTTTTCTTTTAAAAATTAAAAGAAAGTGGAGATGGGGTTTCACCATGTTGGCCAGGCTGGTCACGAACTCATGACCTCAAGCAATCTGCCTGCCTCAGCCTCCCAAAGTGCTCGGATTACAGGCATGAGCCACCACAGCTGGCCTCTATCAGATTTTTTTTTTTTTTTTTTTTTGAGACGGAGTCTCTCTCTTGTTGCCCAGGCTGGAGTGCAGTGGCGTGATATCCACTCACTGCAACTTCTGCCTCCTGGGTTCAAGCAATTCTCCTGCCTCAGCTTCCTGAGTAGCTGGGATGACAGGCGCATGCCACCACACCCGGCTAAGTTTTGTATTTTTAGTAGAAACGCAGTTTCACCATGTTGGTCAGGCTGATCTCGAACTCCTGACCTCGTGATCCACCCACCTCGGCCTCCCAAAGTGCTATGATTACAGGCGTGAGCCACCGTGCTTGTCCTGGATTTTGATGACCTTTACACCATAATAAATCTTTTTATGCTTATACTATTTGAGAGTGTTTTGTTTCTTTTCCTAAAAGCCATAAAAGAAATACAACAGTAACATCACATTTAATATGGTTAGTCTGAATCCAGAGTTGAATTATTGGAATTTAGATTAGTCCCTCTAAAGATAAAGCTGAATCTCCAGTTTATACAATGTAGTAATTTATCCAAGGTCATGGGACAAATATGTACATGTTTCTTAAAACTACCTCCTGAATGAGCTGAGGGTATCTCAGAAGATAGCAAGATATTATTGTAAGGTGTTCTCTGTTTCTTTGAAAAGAGAAAGGAATTCATCATGCTTCCCCCTGCTCTGCTGAAAATGTATGAGATGTGGCCTAACCTTGTAGTTGTCAGGCTACCTTGCAGGCATGTAAATATGTGAATGCCAACTCAATACTAGTGTGCCCTCTCTCTTCTATTTGGTACACAGCAGTCTTTTGTTGTGAGAATTGTGTTATTTCACCAACAGTGGATATATTCCATTCTTTTCTTCCTCCTAAGTGGACTGTGCCGAGAAGCAGTTATTCATAAGTCCTCTCAGAAGATGGTTTCGTGAGATCAAACAACCATTGTTGTTCAGAGCAGCTTCAAATTTGTGGAATCAATGTTCATACAGCTAGTACGGGATGCTCTTTGAGAGAATTATAAAAATGTTTTAGGTCAAATGTTTTACAAACTCTTTGGAAGTTTGCCTTACAGTTAAACTTTATTGGTTTAATAATAAAGTCACCTCTGGTCATACTTGATACCAAGCTTGGGCTACTAGGAAGCACGGCATTGAATATGCTCATCCCTGACCCTCTCCTCTTTCTTCTCACTCCCACTTTCTAAGGACAGCACTCTTGAATAAAGCAATCTCACACGAGTGTTTATTTCAGTGATGTTTCTCGAGAGAAGCCAGGCCATTAAAATATGCCTCTCTGCTCATCTCATGTACCTCACTGTTTTTCCCCTGCTGTTGGAATCCTCAAAAATTCACTCTGTATTAACATTTAGTTCAGAGTACCTTCAAAAATAGAATGATTCAGGCCAATCTTGACTCTTGAAATGGCACATAAGACATGTTCCCTATATTTGAAAAGTCTTTGACTGAGTGGGACAACTACATAGATAGAAAGGCCTTTTTAAATATCAACAAGTTTAGTTTTTTATGCCCATTTCATGCATCACGCTAGTGCCCCCTCCTAAATTTTTCCATCAGCCAGTATCTCTCCCAATCACAGGGCAAAATTGCAAACAATATGTTAGAATTCTGAATACAGTAATATACTTTTTAAAAATGCATCATAATCTAATTGAGTTTATTGGGAGCTCAACATTGGTTTGGAATTTGAAAATCAATCTCTAATGTCCACATTAACATCAGAAAAAATAAATGATTTTCTCAGTAGATACAAAAAATCTTTTTAAAAATCAACCCTGCTTCATTATTAATATGAAAGTCATCTTAGCAAATTAGAAATAGTGAATTCCCTTAATTTGATAAAACTTATCTATTAGACATGCACATCTAACATCTCACTGAATTGTGAAATATTGAAATATTAAAATCTACCAATTTCTTATTGAAATAACAAACTGCCAATAACTGGACCCATTCTCTCACCTGCCTGCCCCACCCTATTACTGCTTGACCCAGTGAAAACCCAAGGACTTTCAATAGTGTCTTCCAGAATGATAAAATTTTTACCATAACCTTATCACAGTCTGAAGCAATTAGCAAGGTAAATAAATGTTAATCCCCACATGATTGGATTTTGGTATACGACTTCCTGTACAAGACAGAATGCTATAAAAGCCCACAGTCAGCAATGGACTGAGCCATTTGCTCTTTTCCTAGACTAGCTATGGCTGGGCCTGGTCAAGCCTTTCGAGGCTGAAGCTATGGAGTTCCATCCATCAACCTTGGAAGAGCTGTCTTGGAGGCAGGCAGGCCCAGAGCCCCACATGCCATGGGACCTGAACCGACAGCAAGCCGGGACCTGAACCGACAGCAAGCCTGGGCCTGGGCACTAGATAACTTCCCTGTGCTGAGCCGCCACTCCTGCCAATGCCATCAGCTCTACGGGAGCTCTGCTGCGGGCTGGCTGCTGCACTGAGATTCTACTAGGCACGCAGCTCTGCCCGGATATGAGAGGGGCCAAAAACGGCCTTTAGACTCTCATGTCGATGAGGCAATGGTTGAAACCACAGACGGGCTCCAGTCCCCTCAAGAAGACGCAGATGCTACCAACGGTGAGATGCAAAGCGGCCTGAAGCTGTCTGGAGATGCCAGCGCCTGTGGAGGTGGAAGTACACACGCCCAGGGCACCCCCTGCCGCCCAGGCCGCCTCCGGAAGCTGCTGGAAACCTAGGATTCCATCAGGAAGGAACCCGGAAAGGAGAGGAACCCCAGGCTTTCTGCAGGCCTGCGGCACGACCTGCTTCAACTGCTGCCCTGGAAGGAGTCCGAAGCACTCCAATGGGGACCCTCATGCCGTCCCTGCGGACATTTGCACTGGAACTGTGCCTGCACGCATAAGAGCCTTGAGGTCTGTGTTGTGGAGATCTTTCCTTAATTTGTTTTTCCTCATCTGAGCGTCCTAAACATTTTTCATTTAGAAAAACTCTCTTCATGGAATGAATAATATGCAATGTGCTTAGGAACTCTTCTTTCAGATGTACTCAAAATTGCTATGGTTCTTCCATTGAAACAGTACACATTAATTAAATCCTTTCCGTATTCTCCACCGGTGAAATTGATTTTGAGCTGGTAAATCAAGATTGGTATAGATGGGCCTGAAGCAGACAGAAAGGGGGCAGGGAGCTTTTTTTTTTTTTTGAGCTGGGGTCTCACTAGTCTTCCTGGGTAGCCCAGGCTGATGTGTAGTGGCATGATCATGCTTTAGTTTAAATTCCATGGGGCCTTTGAGGAGCTGTGGATACTAGCAGGGTGGAAGGGGACAGCTGGGTGGATCACTTGCTGGAGTTGCTTCAAAACTGACCCTGGCCCTGCAGATGAAGGCAGGGAACAGACATTAACAGTGTTCTTTAAATCAGCAGTCCCCAATCTTTTTGGCACAAGGGACTTGTTTTATAGAAGACAAATTTTCCATGGATGGGGGGTTGGTAGACAGGGATAGTTTGGGGATGAAGCTGTTCTACCTCAGATAATCAGGCATCAGATTCTCAGGAGGAGCACACAAGGTAGATCCCTTGCATGTGCAGTTTACAATAGGCTTCATGCACTTAAGAGAATCTAATGTCTCTGCTGATCTGACAAGAAGTGGAGCTCAGGTGGTACCGCTGGGCTGCTGGCCACTCCCCTCCTGCTGTGCCACGGGGCTCCTGATGCTAACGGTGGAGCGTGTCCAGGTTCTTGGCGTCTTGAACAATGAATTGGACAAAATGCGCAAGCAAAGCAAGGACGGAATGAAGGGATTTATTGAAAACAAAAGTACACTCCACAGTGTGGTAGTGGGCCTGAGCATAGGGGCTCAAAGGCCCTGTTACAAAGTTTTTGTGAGTTTAAATACGCTCTGTCTGGGGTACGCCCTATGTAAATGAAGAGGATGAAGTAAAGTTTCAAAGTCATTTACTGGGTGTATGCCCTATGGAGAGGATATTTCCTGTTATAGCTGAAGTGTGAATGGGCCTTATATTCCCGGCCTCCAGACCCTATTTTCCTGCCTCACTAACAGGCCAGGGTCTAGTACAGGCATGCTGTCTGGGGAGTTGGGGACCCCTCCTTTAAATAGTTTAAAGTTTACATTGTAATAAGGGCTGGAAGAGGGGGTTGGGATGTCCTTCACATGAGGCCGATGGCGCCTGCCTACGGCAAAGCTGGTTGGCCTGCTGGGGGTGCAGTGGGGCAGGTGTAGCCTCTTTGCCTCATTTTCCCCTGCACTGCCCAGTCATCTCCTGGACTGCCTGCACCATCAAGATCTGGACTTCAGAGCACGTCTTTGATCACCTGTGGGAAATAGTTAAAACAGTTGCGATGCACAAATACCCAAAAGCCCTATGAACCAGAGCATGGTGTGGGTTGATGTGTTGGACAGACATATAGATCCCAATGAAGAGTTGCACAGCCACAGACTTCTCTGCACAGAATGGGAACTACAAGTCTCTTATTGGTACAGCAAGAACCAAAACATATGTGCTAGAATATTCTGTAGTTAATTCTACAGAGAAAACAATGGAACTTAAATCTACTAATATTTCACTTAAAATATGGTTTCAGTAGGTGAGAGACTTATACACAAACCACATCCTCAGGACCCAGAAAAAGATTATTTTGACTCAAGAAGCCATAATCACTGAAAGGAGGCAGCCTCAACAGTTACGTTGAAGGACTGATGGCAAGTAGGATGTCTTCAAATGCTAACAAAGGCCGGGAAGCACTGGAATGGGCCATACATAAAGTACATGTTAAAAAATGAAGAATTGATGGCTTCCACAAGAGGAGGCATAAGAACTCTGGTAGTGGCTGCAGCAGCCTTTGTATTGAATTGATAATGAGTGTGTGTAGACAAGTACCCCAAGTCTCTCCAAGCTGGCAATATATTTATTTTAAAACTATAAATATATTTTAAGTAGAATTTTTAAAAAGTAGGCTGACATAAGACAGTGACTTTAGATCAAAACAAAGAGATGCATGGCGTCTAAATAAAAGAGATCATCTGAAATTAGTGTTGTTTGAAATGACTGTCTAATATTGGAGATTCCAGTATTTATGAAAAATTTAACAATTTTTTGAAAGAAATTATTCTTCTTAATGTTTATTTTAAATTCACGGTACATATGCAGGTTTGTTATTTTGGTAAACTTGCGTCATGGGAGTTTGTTGTACACATTATTTTATCACCCAGGTATGAAGCCTGGTGCCCATTATTATTTTTCCTGATCCTCTCCCTCCTTCCACCATCCACCTTCAATAGGCTCCAGTGTCTGTTGTTCCCCTCTTTGTGTCCATGTGTTCTCACCATTCAGCTCCAGCTTATAAGCGAGAACATATGGTATTTGCTCTTCTATTCCTGCATTAGTTTGCTAAGAAAAAACGGCCTCCAGCTCCATCTATGTTCCTGCAAAAGACATGATCTTGTTCTTTTTTATGGCTGCATAGTATACCATGGTGTATATATACCACACTTTCTTTATCCAGTCTACTGTTAAAGAACATTTAGGTTGATTCCATGTCTTTGCTATTGTGGATAGTATGGTCTTTATGGTAGAACAATTTATATTCCTTTGGTACATACCCAGTAATGGGATAGCTGAGTCAAATGGTATTTCTGTTATTTGGTCTTTGAGGAATTGCCATGCTGTTTTCCACAATAGTTGAACTAATTTACACTCTCACCAATAGTGTATAAGCAAAATTTTAACGTTTTCTTAAAAAGTACTTGGAAGTTTGCATTGACACTGAATCAACTTGAGGTAGAATTTTAAAGCTTTTCATACTTTGGAACCCCATCTGGCTTTGGTCCAACCCCAGAACGAAGCAGAGCCATCTCTTACATACAAACAATTGCCCTGCTGCTGTAAACTTCAACAGCTTGCATGAGGAAATTCAATTTAAAAGGAGAACTTGTATAGCTTTCAAACATATTAATTTGTTTAATAATAATAACTTGCTCTGCAAGTTATTTTAAACCATCATTAAAAACCAGTGTTTGCCGGGTGCGGTGGCTCATGCCTGTAATCCCAGTGCTTTGGGAGGCCAAGGAGGGCAGATCACGAGGTCAGGAGTTTGAGACCAGCCTGGCCAACATAGTGAAACCCAGTCTCTACTAAAAATACAAAAAATTAACCAGGCTTGATGGCAGGCACCTGTAATCCCAGCTACTTGGGAGGCCAAGGCAGGAGAATCGTTTGAACCTATGAGGCGGAGGTCGCAGTGAGCTCAGATCACACCACTTCACTTCAGCCCGGGCTACAGTGCGAGATTCTGTCTCAAAAACAAAACAAAACAAACAAACAAACCAGTGTTTTGGTTTACTACTGAAGTGTATTTGGAGTGAAAATGATCACTAAAATAATATATGACTCTAACAAA